>NC_071354.1:33257346-34734243 GCF_943734655.1 Sabethes cyaneus | reverse complement strand
TGTTTAATTTTTCTGTGCTAAAATCAATTTTCTGACGGTGATTGTTCTTTCCCGAAAACTCCCAGTCGTCCTCCCGTCAACAATATGGTAAGTACGACTATGTCCAGCAGTTGGCTGCTACATAATTTTAATGACGACCATCTAACCTAACACCAACTTGATGTTTATATTTTTTATCTACGAAAAGGGTAAGAAAAAGTTTATCGACAAGAAGAAGGCGGTAACGTTCCGATTGGTGAACCGTAGCCAGCAGGATCCGTTGTTTGTGGATGAAAACGCTCCCCAGCATGTGTTGGTCCCGGTATCCCTTCCAGGCCATGAAAATGACTCCCGACCGTTTGATGTGGCTTCAAGAGCATCTGGTTCTTCAGCAAAGGTATGTTAAACCCTGATTAAACCTAGCAATATTTAGTGAAATGTCTGAAACGTAATACTTTATAGGTTGATACCGACAAGCGTCGTAAGGAGCAGGCAAAGTTTGGAATATACTTCGACGATGATTACGATTATCTGCAACATCTGCGCGAACCTGGACGAAACGAGGTGTACTGGGAACCGGTTCAACCTGCCAAAACTGCCGGAGCGGAAAAGGTCAGCATTCAGTTGCCCAGTTCGGTGTTTGCCTCCGAAGTTGAAGAGGAAGAAGGTCTTATGAAAAAGAAGGCACAACAAAGACCGGGACCACGCCCCGACTGGGATCCAGATGTTGTTGCTGCATTGGATGAAGATTTTAATCATGAAGATCCGGAGAATCTGCTGGAGGATAATTTTATGGAACTGGCAATGGGCGGAGGCGAGGCCGATGGTGAAGAAAATTTGTTCAACGAGGAAGATGAAGACGAGTATAGTGATGTCGACTCGGACGGGGCTGCAATGTCCGACGATGAAGAACGAGATGGTTTAGGGCCTTTGCGATTTGACAGAGAGGAAACCAAATCTCGTTTTACGGAGTACTCGATGAGTAGCAGTGTGATTCGGAGAAATGAGCAACTGTCTTTGCTGGACGATAGGTTCGAAAAGTTTTATGAACAGTATGACGATCCTGAATTGGGGGCTTTGGACTGCGAGGATATTGAGGGACACGTTGAGATCAACGATGGAGTATTGCTTCAGTATGCTGAAGAGTATCGGAAAGAGCGAGATGAGAAATACGACATTGCTTATGACAAACAATGGGACAAACAAAGGTAATGTTAAATTGTTATTTTATCGTCTTGAAATTAAATTAAAAAGTTTATTTTTGTAGGATACTGAAACTCCAGGAAGTGTCATCCGACGAAGAGGAAATGGTCGAACTAGAAGTCGAAGACGAAACCCAGAAAAAATGGGATTGTGAGAGCATACTTTCCACGTACAGCAACATTTACAATCATCCAAAACTAATTGAAGAACCAACAAAACGAAAAGCCGCCAAAATTGCGATTAATCCCAAAACTGGTTTGCCAATGAATGTTCTAGGAGCAGACAGTGGAAAGTTAACCTCCAAATCATTGGCAAAGCTTGAACAGCAAGAAAGGTAACTTGTTCGTTTGCAAATGGTTTAAGTCATAATTTGTTTCTCTTTCCTATAGCAGTTCCCGTGTAATTGGTGGTCCCAAATCGCTTTGTGACGGTAGCGTAATTTCTACCTTGAGTGTGCTTTCGATCCGACCGAAGGACGAAACTCCAGAGGAAAGGCATGAGCGGAAAAAATTGTTGAAACTTTACCGCAGCGGACGACGGGAAGAGCGAAAGGCAAACACTCTTGCTTTCAAGCAGGAAAAGAAGCAACAGGAACAGAGCCAGATGAACACGCGTGCAAATGCGGGAATCAAGATCGTGTAGAGAGCGGTAGAGTTTGTTGCAATATTTTATTCCTCCACATGTAAAATAAATACTATACTACATATATACTGTACGGTCTAAAAGGGTTAAAATATTTCTCAGCCATCACTTCTTGTAAATATTATTACGCTAATTATTTAGCTAAACACGCCGATGAACATTTTTTTAAAAATAAATGATATGCCGATGAATGCAGAATGGATGAATGAGGAGAACACTGCAGATGGCAAAGATGCACAATGTCACACATCAGAACGTGGAAAGCGAAAGACACAAACAGACGAAGATGCAGCGAACCCAAATTTTCTCTAAAAAATAACGCTGCCGCAAGTTCCGCAAATGCTCCAACGATATGCGAAGTTAAGAATAGACCAATTTCGAGTTTTTAGTCTTGACCTTGAAATGCGGTCAAACATATTTATTAATATTTTTTGAAACGGTTGTTCTACAATTGATGAAGGGACGGTAGGGGTAGCGTAGCGTAGCCACCTAATACCCCCCCCCCCCCTTACCTTTCCACTCTTTCCTCCATTTTCCCCGTACCGTCTCTTCATCAATTGTAAAACCACCGTTTCAAAAAATATTAATGAAGTTAAGCAGGTCATCATGCAGCTAAGGAACGATAAACCGGCAGGGATATATGGAGGAATTGAAAGATGGAGTTATCTGCCCGATTTACAAGAAGGGCGACAAGTTGGACTTTAAGAACTATCGCGCGATCACGGTCGTCAAGGTCGTTTACAAAGTGCTGTCCTAAATCATTTTCCGGCGACTATCAACAATTGGAAGCAGATTATACAGGGATTGATAACAGGAATTTATCAAGTTGGCTCCGTTGATGAACGGTCAATAACGGATCAAACATTTACACCGCGGAAGTTTCTCCAGAAAGGTCGTAAATCAGATTCCCGCGCATCATTCGTTCGATGACTTCAATGCTGCAAATGATACCATCGACACAAAAGAGCCATGGAAAATCATGGACGAGAACAGTTTCTCCAGGAAGCTGATCAAATGGTCAGATGGTGAGGGTCTCTCATGTCTGTTGTTCAACATAGCGCTACAAGATGTTAGGAATATAGCCAATTCGAGGAGGAACTGTGGGTGCTCAGAGTTTACGAAAAACGAATACTAAGAACGATCTTCGGCGTTGTGCAGTAGTACGGAGTATGGAGACGGAGTATGAACCATGAACTTGCACAACTCTATTGTCCTGTGGGCCTTCACAAGGTGGCTAAAGCTGGACGGATACGAATGACTGTAAGAATGCCGGACAACTATACCCTGCAAAGATTGTGTTTGCTTAAAATCCGTTGGGAACAAGACGCCCGGAGCACAGCGATAGCAATATAGGTAGGCTAGTTGGAGCGGAATCTGGCGGACGGTACACGGCGTCCAAGAAATTTGAGACTGGTAGCCCACAATCAAATTAACATTTGTGACAGTGGGGTGGTTTTAACCACTCAGCACATGAGTCAAACTGGTTTAAGGGTCAAATTAAATTCTGCGTCAACGTATTCGTCAGCGTTAATTTAACAGTGAACCCATGAAAAACCGTTCAAAATAACGCTGATGGAAGCGTTTACGTACAATTCTGTCTGGCCGTTTAGTTATTGCAGTTACCAGTTTTTCAAAAAACTTACTTAATCAGCTCCAGGTCGTGGTTTCCTCTGCTGTACGAAGAAGTCGTCTTCATGCCACTCGGTCCATGGCCGCACTTCGCCAGCCACGTAGTCTACGTAGGGTCCGCAGGTCGCCTTCCACTTGATCGATCCATCTTGCTCGCTGCGCGCCCCGCCGTCTCGTTCCAGTCGGATCGTTATTGAGAACTTTTTTAACCGGGCAGTCGTCCGACATCCTCACGACATGCCCAGTTCATCGCAGGCGATCAATTTTAGCGGTGTGAGCGATGGGTGGTTACCTAAGCAGCTGGTGCAATCCATG
This sequence comes from Sabethes cyaneus, assembly GCF_943734655.1. NCBI lineage: Eukaryota > Metazoa > Arthropoda > Insecta > Diptera > Culicidae > Sabethes > Sabethes cyaneus. The sequence continues at coordinate 34,730,475 of NC_071354.1, read as the reverse complement.
GTTTATTCGCCTCCTCCACGTTCCGTCTTCCATCTGCACTCCGCCGTAGATGGTGCGCAACACCTTCCGTTCGAAAACACTAAGGGCGCGTTGGTCCTCCACGAGCATAGTCCATGTCTCATGGCCGTAAAGGACTACCGGTCTAATTAGCGTCTTGTAGATTGTTAACTTCGTGCGGTGGCGAATTTTGTTCGATCGTAGCGTCCTACGGAGTCCAACGTAGGCACGATTTCCTGCCATAATGCGTCTTTGTATTTCTCTGCTGGTGTCGTTGTCTGCGGTAATCAGTGAGCCCAGATACACGAACTCTTTTACCATCTCGATTTCATCACCGTCTAAATGAATCCGGGGAGGGAGGTCAGCATTCACTTCTCTAGAACCTCTTCCTTTAATGTATTTTGTTTTCGATACATTAATGACAAGTCCTATCCGTTTGGCTTCAGCTTTCAGTCCGATGTACGTTTCTGCCATCTTCTCAAAGGTACGTGTAATGATGTCAACGTCGTCAGCGAAACCAAGAAGCTGGACGGACTTCGTGAATATCGTGCCACTCGTGTCTATACCCGCTCTTCTTATCACTCCCTTCAAAGCGATGTTGAACAGGAAACATGAAAGCCCATCACCATGCCGTAACCCTCTTCGAGATCCAAAGGGACTCGAGACTGCCCCTGATACTCGAACAACACACATTACTCGATCCATCGTCGCCTTGACCAATCGCGTTAGTTTATCCGAAAATCCGTAGTAGTGCATAATCTGCCATAGCTGATCTCGATCGATCGTGTCGTACGCCGATTTGAAGTCGATGAATAGATGATGCGTGGGCACATTGTATTCGCGACATTTCTGCAACACCTGCCGAAGCGCGAAAATCTGGTCCGTGGTGGCACGGGCACCCATGAATCCCGCTTGATATTGCCCCACGAACTCCTTTGCAAATGGTGATAATCGACGACATAAAAGTTGGGAGAGTATCTTGTAGGCGGCGTTCAACAGTGTGATTGCGCGGTAATTGCAACAATCCAACTTGTCGCCCTTTTTGTAGATCGGACACACGATGCCTTCCGTTCACTCCGGTAGTAGCTCATCCTCCCAAATTTTGACAATGTCCCCGTGCAGCGCTCTAGCTAGTGCGTCACCACCGTATTTCAGCAGCTCGCCGGGTAGCTGATCAGCCCCAGCCGCTTTATTGTTCTTCAGCTGACCGGTCTCTTCTGCTACCTCCTGGAGGTCGGGGGCTGGTATTCTGCCGTCTTCTGCACGTGCTCCAAGATCTATTGCCATATCGTCACCTCCGTGTTCAGCTACATCGGTGTTAAGGTGCATCGTTTTTCAAACAAATTTTTCTTAATTTTTTTTCAAAATTTTCCCGGTTTTTCATTGAAGTACCCAGGTAACCAATAAGCATTACCAGTGCAATTTAAATGCATGCATCAAACACTTAAGTTAAATGCTACTTAAAAACTAATTTGGCAAAGTATACTGTTACTTTACTGCTAATCCTCTTATAGTGCTAACAATGCTTTTTTGCAGCAGATTACCAACAAGAAGAATTAGCATAGAACTTTGGATGCCAATTTAAAACAGATGTGCAGTCAAAATGCTAATATATAGCAACGTGCAGTAAAAAATGCCAAATATGCCAATAAGCGAATGACTTACTGCTTATGTTAATGCGGTTAGTGCTAATTGGTTACCTGGGATATGCCCCTTCTCTTTGAAGACGCTAATATTTGAACGTCGACGTCGGTTAGTGAAATATGAAGAGGGGTAGATCGACTAAAATACACAAGGCTTGCTGTAAGTTCGATGAAATAAACAAACAGTTTTTTCCCCATTCATCTCCCAGTGATTGTTTCCACAGCCGAAAACTTTCGTACTATGTTTCCTTAACAACCCAACGCAATTTTCAGTATTATGAATGGAAAAAACATTTACCACGTGCAAAACAATTTGAGGCCCACTAAAATGTTTACGCCGACGAATTTGAAGATGATTATCTCTAATGAGATAGCCTCCTATATTTAAGTCGTGGTGTAGACAAGACTTTAAGTTAGTATTGGACGTAAAATTACCAAAGCAATCCGCATCGAACAATGAGGTTTGTTTTTGTAGATCTACCATCTACGTTACGTTCGAACGTGATTGGTCAATTTTGTGTGGGACACATAGAAACTATACGAAAAGTTTTCTCAGTGTATTAGAGTACCATTAAATACCAACTTTACCACACTTGTAAGCATCTCATTGCACGTCGATGAGTTGACGTTGTTTTCATTTGAGCTGTCATCTGCTGCGCATCGCATCCATTAAGGTTTGACATTTGGTTGCTTCGTGTCGTGGTTCGATTTGTTCCAAGCGGCTTCGAGAAAAGAAAAAGTTCAGATAAAAATTTGACCACAGTCAGTTTTACCATTAAAACTCGAGCCACTTTTGTTGTTAGAGAAGAGAGCAAGGTTTCGGCTGGAAAAAATTTAATAATTTTCTGCTAGAGTACAGAAAACCGCTAAAGATGCACACGGTTCTCACGCGAGGGAACGCAATCCTGGCCTACTCGCTAAGTGTGTTGGCCTTCCTGACATTCTGCTGCTTTGCATCAACCTTTTTGAATGATTACCGAACAAATGCAAAAATTAACACCGTAAAAGTTCTCGTGTAAGTATCAAACATCCAATCTCCAAAGACCACGTATGCATTGTTGATTTCAATCTTGTGTTTTTGTTTTTTTCACCAGTAAAAATGTTCCCGACTTCAGTGCTTCCCGCGAGAAAAATGATCTGGGCTTCCTCACGTTCGATCTCAACACCGATCTGAATGGTCTGTTCAACTGGAATGTAAAGCAGCTGTTTCTTTACCTCACCGCCGAGTACAAAACCGAACAGAACGAACTGAACCAGGTGGTGCTGTGGGATAAAATTATTCTGCGCGGTGAAAATGCGAATCTGGACTTCAAGAACATGAACACCAAATATTACTTCTGGGATGATGGCAATGGTTTAAAGTAAACGTTTGTTTTGCACGCAGTAAACGATAACGACTAAAACCATTTAACTTGTAATTTTAGGAATCATCAAAACGTAACGCTGACGCTATCGTGGAATATCATTCCTAATGCCGGCCTGCTGCCGAACATTTTTGCCCTCGGTCATCATTCGTTCAAGTTTCCGGAATCGTACATGGTTTCGCCAGTCTAAGGTGGCGTCCGATCATCGGAGAACCGCAGGAACTGAGCGAAACGGTAGCACATGTTATAGGGAAACTGAAAGAAGAGCACAACATGCCGACCAGTAATTATCAAATCCTTGTTTCCGTCGATTTTCAATTTGCATTTCGTTTTCCAGTTGGCATTCCAAGAGCCGCACTCGGTTCTTGCTTACAGCAGTGTGTGAATGAGAAAGTTTTTCCGTAGAACTTTTGTGTGCTTAATTCTAAGCCGGCCGAATCAGTTAAGTAGCGAATAAATTTTTCCATTGAAAAATCTAACACGTTTTTGTTTGCTATTGTGACCTGGAATTAGAAAAGAAAACAATTTTAAAAATTATGAAATGATAAGGGTTTTATAAGAGAACTGTTTGGTCTAGTTTCTAATTAGTCGACGCTTTCGACACTGGAAAGCTTTAATATTTCAAAGTGAACAATGAAATCTTTCCGTGCAACTTTTCTGTGAAATGTTTCAGCCGCTGATTCTCTCAAGCTTTTCAACCAAATTTATCTGCCGCGTCTGCCGCTATCAATGATAAAAGCCAATCGGAATCTATCGTTAAGTGGTTTCCTTCTACCTAACAATTTGGCGCGATAAGATAAGAACAATAATTGATGTCTTTCACATTTCTTACCCGATAACCAGTCATTTCTTTGTCATAAATGACAGTGGTAGTGATTTATTTGATTTATGTTTGGGAAACAGTAATTTTTTTTGATAAGCCTCTGATTTTTAGGAAATCCGTTAGGATTAGAGAGCATGTATACTAGATACTATTTGCTGGCAATGAGCCTGTTAGTCATTGGAAATGTTGGTGGTGGTAAAGTGAATTCAAACGAACGCTGATGATTTGCAAGAGATTTGTATGTCTTTTTAATTTTTTTCAGTCACCGAGGAAGACCACCCTTTGGTGACGACTCTTTCGCCTGCGGAAGAGTACAAAAATCATCCGTACTGTTTCCGCTTCACGTGGCTAGGTCCCAAGTTTAACAAGGACAGTTCATACAAGAACCTCACGTGTGAGAATCAGCTTAAGAAGGCAAACGGAATTCCGTGTTTTCATCCCTTGGTGGTCACGAGTACGTTTATCGTTGGAATCTTGTGTGTTCTGTTAGTGACGTGATGATAATTTCCAACGTTGTTACAGATAATAGTAACGTCCCGGATACGGAGTACATGTGGAACGAATATAAGGATAAACCGTTACAAATTGCATGTCGGTTGGTACGGGGAGAAGTCTGTGCTCGTTTCACCTATCGATATAACGGTGCAAGTAAGTATTGATACTTCTGAAACTAGTTGTGGCTATATGTGCTCGTGTGCTTTCTGGTCGTCGTTTTCTGCAAAGGGCAACGTAAGCCCGATTTCCTGCTTGAATGCTCCGATTTTGGATCTTGTTACTAGTGTTGTTATCCGCAGTCACCAGCGATTGAAGTTACACGAACTCATGTGCCATTTCTAGTTCGTGCCGTCAACGATTACCTTCCGTGGGAAATACGCTCTGTTTAGTCACGTAGCTCTAATCAGTTACATCGGTTTGTCCGGAAAACTGTGTTCGTGAATTGTCTCGATTGACTGTATCGTATGCTGCTTTAAAGTCAATAAAAATGTGATGCGTGGGTACGTTGTACTCCCGTCATTTCTGCAAAATCTGTGGGATGGTGAACTGAAAACTCGGCTCCCATGAAACTCGCTTGATAATTCCCTACGTGTGCTATCGGTGACAGCCGGTGTAACAGGATCTAGAAGAGTGGCTTGCTGGTGGCGTTTATCAACGCTATACCGTGATAGTTTCAGCTATCGATCCGACAACCCTTTTTTAATGAGAAATACAACTTTCATCAATTTTCCGGTAACTACTCCTCCCAAATCATGGAAACAATCCAGTTTAGAATCAGCATTTCTCGGTAGTGTTTATACAGGTCGACAGCAGACAGCAGACGGCCAATTTCTCATCTGACTTCTTGGACATCAGGTGCTGAGACATTGTCTTCCTTGGGCATTCCTAGGTTGACTTCCGTTTCGCCCCCTTCTGCAACTTCGCCATTGAGGTGTTCATCGAAGAAGTGCATCCACATGACGACCACTCCGCGCTCGTTTGTGATCAGATTTCCTTCCTCGTCTCTATACATGGTTTTTCTAAGCTCTTTTTTCTCTACCCCATATTGAGCTTGCTGACGTTTATCGTACGCACACATCGACGCGCGATTTGTTGTTGCTGTTGTTAGATTTTACATTGATTTTACACGTTTGTTTTTGTTTTCCCCCAGCTATACCCCGGTAAAAAAACATACGTTTGAGTGATGAACGTTTTTGTAGCCTTTTGCACTGGGCTTAGCAAGCTCTATTGGCATTCTTTGGAGTTCTGCGGTGGTGGTCTCTCAAACGTCATTTGCATCCCTCTTCTGTTGGGCACTCTTACCACTGCGTCCGTTATTTTGAACTTTTGTGGTATGCCCCGTTTATTTCTTTTACGGTACTCTTCAAGCTTACTTATTGAGGAAGTGATAGGCTGGTAGCTGGAGCGAGACGGGTGCCAATCAGGGATGACTTGGTTTATGAACCTTGTTACCCTGATCGGCGACGCAAACCAGATCTTCTAAGGCTCTAGTAGGCCCTTTTTGAGAAACTGCAGTCTGCGTCCTGTTTGTGCTCCGCAAGTGCAGAGCAAGTGCTCCGAGGTTTCGAACTCGGCATTACGCAGGCGAGAACCGAGATTCCGAAGATGATATTTACTCGGACAATGTCCTGTCATAAGACCGGACTCAGCACAAGCGTGCTGAGATCTCTCTTATTGAGATTCAGCAATTTTTGAATAGCCTTAATACTCGGCGTTTTAATTTTTTTTATTGTTTGAGCGATTGTACGGCCATCCAATTGACCATGACTGTTCGGCTCTCCCATTGTTTCAGCTCACCCTTTAGCACACAGTCGGAGATTTTGTAGAATGGATCTGGACCCGTGAATGGAGAGTTATAGAGTCGTCTGCAAGGTCAGTCCCCTCTATACCGCAATGACCAGAAACCCAGTACACCTTTTCCGAGTTCATTTGGATTAGTTGCCGTAAGAAGCAAATGCAATCCCAGACAATTTTTGAGGAGCACTTAAACCTTCAAGGGCTTTTAGTGCCGCTTGGCTGTTAGAGAAAATGCAGCTATGAGCATGTCTGTATTTCCTTCTAAGACAGACGTTTGTACATTCTATTATAGCAGCTATCTCTGCCTGGAAGGCTGTTGGCCAGTCTCCCATAGCTACAGATATTCTTGTTCTGGGTCTGTACACTCCAGCACCCGTTTTTGACTCCCATGACTGAAGCATCTAACTCATCAGAAGACCGTAGTATCGCATCCATTATTCGCGCGTATTTAGGTTCTCAGCAGATTGCGGGTTGTCTAGCTCTTTGACGTGTTTGGTATACGACTGACAGTCTTGAACACACGTATACTGCTACTAGGTGATGGTCAAAGTCAAATATCCACACATTCCGCAGGGAAAGTATGTTCGTGAAGTTAGAGAAGAACCTGTCACACGAGAGTGTGGTCAAACTGGTCCATTGCACGTTGGTCAGGTGATTTCCATGTGGCTTTGTGGATACCTTTGTGTCCTGGATGTTTATATCCTCACTGACGATATTAATGTCCCATGATGAACAGCTGTCATGTTACCTCTTGTGACTCATAGAATGCTTCCTCCTCCTCGTCAGGTTCGGTCAACAATGTCCACGTCGGCAGCGAAAAAGTTCCAAACGGGCTTGATAATGTGCCCGATATTCTCACACAGCACTGTACACCATCTATCGTGGTCTTAATCTGTTTTGTCAGCTACCCGGAAAAGCTGTTTTCGTCTATAATTGTCTATAGCTCTTCACGGTCGATAGTATCGAAGGCGGCATTGAAATCTATGAAAGATTTGAAAAAAATTGGTTCGTTGTCGATCGGCCGTCCGCAAAACCATCTGATAACTTCCCACGAATCTACATGCTAGCGGCGGTAGACGGCGAAAGGTGACGTGCGCCACGATAGGTTCTAACAGCGATGATATCCGAGAAGAGTCTTCTATCAATTTTTAAACGTGGTCGATTTGCGAGTACTGGTATTTTTTACGTGTGGCTTGTAAGACCTGCACCAACCCCCGTGTCGCCGGAGGGCCATCGTGACAGTAATATTTAGCGTCCCAGTGACACGAAGACGATGATTTGGCCTTTCCTGTCAGCATCTCTACTAAGCAAAGCCATCGGTATAAACGTCCTGCAGAACTTGACTCTTCTTTATTGACAAACTGCGCAGCCGGTTATTAGAGTACAGGAAAATTACGGGGCTAGTGCAAAGATCCTATTAAATCTATAGTGGCACCGCCCAGTCGAGATTCGAACATACGACGATTGGCTTGTTAGGCCAGCATCGTACCCCGGAGGTAACTGGACGGATAGCATCTTTACTAAGGTTGCTCGTATCCCGGCTGGTACGACGAGGAGGATGTGATAGGAGTTGTTGGATAAGAGGCTGAGAATCAGTATGGGGTTTATGTTACGCATTACCCTGCCATTTACCAACTCGTAGCAACCCTGTTGTGTACGAAAAAATTAAAAGCAATTTCAGGGGCCCTATTCTCACAGTCACCTCACCTAAAAAATTTAGGTGAGGTGACAATTTGCGATTCTCACAGTCACTTGGGTGACTCCGCTCACTTGGGTGACTGTACAAATCATATGGAGCCTGTAAGGTGAGGTGACTGTCGGTGAGGTGACAAGAAAGTGAAAGAAGTGAGGTGAGGTGACTGTGAGAATAGGGCCCCAGTTGTTTTGCAGCAGCCATGGCGAAAATAGTCACGCAATTATGCTCCATGTTTTATTCGTACTGTCAGCGCCAGCACTCGGAGCGAAGAAGTTGGTAGGGTACCGGGCAAATACGTCAAATATATCGCCCACACCAAGTTCCGGAAGATGGTCATTCTGTGGCTGACGATCAGGGAAAAGGGGATATCCAAGTCGCTGTTCTTTCCTTCCGTCCACCACAAGCCGGACGGGGAGATATACAATACGAAGTGCCTGCTGGAAGTTGCAGAAGTCATCAAGAAGTATCACGCGAATGAGCAAGTGGTCTTTTGGCCGGACCTGGCATCGGCCTATTTTGCCAAGAGATCACTGGAGGAGATGGACGGTCCCACAGCTTCGATCGATAGAATATTTTACTTCAAACGGAGCAGCTACACCGAAAATTTCGTGGCCAAAATGGAGAAGCAGCTGATAGCCGGTTCGATCCGCGGATCCCCCAGCTTGGATAAAGAGGAACGGTACACAAACTCCCAAATGTTGCTTCAGTGACCCTCCCTTACCTAATTTGCAGCTCTTTCCTCTTCACGCCTTGTTCCTTGTTCTGTTTGGATACTATCAACACCTTTGTTCGATTACTTTCTTCTGAATGAATAAATGAATTTAGCAGCCGAGAGCCGGGGTGGCTCTTGCCAAATCAATAATTGCTCTCCATTGTACTCGGTCCTGGGCTACTCGTCGCTAATTCGTTGCGCGTCTCGATACACGCAAGTCGGCTTCAACCTAGGCGAGCCACCTAGCACGTTGAACCTCTCTATTTCTGGTGCCGGTGTGGTTCTTGAAGGGAACGTATTTCAAAGCACAGTCGCTCGGTATCCTTGCAACGTGGCCGACCCACCGTAGTCTCCCAACTTTCCCAGGTGTATGATGGGAACCTTTCCATGTAGTGCCTGTAGCACGTGATTCATACGCCCCGCCACTCTCCGGTTTCTGTTTGTACTCCGCCGCAATAACTTTCGTTTAAATACGGCAACACGACATGAACGTATGTCTTCCGTAAGCAAAGTTACTGTCTGAAGTTCGTAGAGGACTACCGGTATAATTAGTGTTTTGTACATCGTCAGCGTCTTGCGGAAGAAAAAGTGCGTCGTTGGATCTCCTATTATTGTCGGCGGTGACCAGAGATCCCATATATACGAACTTATCAATCACTTCCAGTTCATCGCCGTCAATAGTCACTGTCCGTGAGAGGCAAACGTTGCTTTCTCTGGAGCCTCTTCCTACCATATATTTGGTTTCCCTAGTTTAGTCTGGCGTAGATTGCCTCCGCCGTCCCAAGGTTTCTAGTAATGATGTCGATGTAGTCTGCGAAGGCTAGGAGTTGGCTACTCTTGCTGAAGATCATTCCTCTTGTTTCGATGCCCGCTCACATCTCATCGATGCCGGATGACATCTTCAATAGCGATATTGAATAACATACAGGACAGTCCATCCCCTTGCCGCTACCCTCTGCGCGATTCGAAAGCACCCGGGAGTGTCCTCGAAACGCGCACGTAGCACATCACTCGCTCCAGAGTAGCTTTGATCAGCCGCGTCAGTTTGTCCGGAAAACCGTACTCGTGCATTATCTGCCATAGTTGTTCTCGTTCAACTGCATCGTCTGCTGCTCTGAAATCCACGAAAATACGATGCGTGGGCACGTTGTACTCTCGATATTTCTGGAGGCTTGGTCAGAGAGTATAAATTTGATCCGCAGTACTACGGGCCCCCATAAAACCCGCCTGATACTGTCCTTCGAATTCTCTTGCTATTGTGAATACACCACGCAGCAAAATCTGGGAGAGCACCTAGTAGGCGGCGTTGATCAACGTGATGCCGCGGTAATTACAGCAATCTAGTCGGTCGCCCTTTTTGTAGATGGGATAGACTACACCTTCCATCCACTCCTCCGGTAGTTTCTTTTCCTTCAAAATCCTAGAAATTATCAAATGAAGTGCCGTTGCTAGCGGCTCTTGGGCATTTTTGTAAAGCACTGCCGGGAGCCTGTCCTTTTCGGCGGATCTATTATTCTTTGGTTGACGGATTTCTCGCCGGATATATTCAAGATCGGGAGCCGTCACGCTGTTGTCGTTTGTAGGCACTCCGAGGTTACCTTCCGTTGCGTCTCCTGCTGCTATATCACCGTTGAGGTGCTCATCGAAATACTGCTTTCACCTGTCGACCACCCCGCACTCGTTTGTGATTAGATCCCCTCCCACGTCCCTACACATGTCAGGTTCAAACTCTTACGAGTTTGGTTCACTTTCTCGTAAAACTTGCGCGTGTCATTAACCCGGAATACTTGTTGCAGCTCCTCACGATCTCTGTCATCCTTCTGGCGCTTTTTCCTCCTCAGGATCGTGGCCAACTCATTGCGCGCTCGTTCTCTCTCGTGGATCTGCTTAGATAATTTATTCAAGCTCTTTTTGTCCTCTATATCGTTTGTTGGCATTTTCCGTCAAACCAATCATTTCGTGCACTCGAGTGTTCCACTTCTAGCACCGCGGTTGCGGCCTCGTTGACGGCCGAGCGTATCATACTCCATCCGTTTTCGAGGGTTGAAGCATCCAGCTCCACAGAGGAAGGCAGAGCTTCATCCGCAGTACGCGCGCGTAGTTTTCGGCAATTGGCGGCTTGTTTAGCTGCGGAATGTTTAACAACTGCCGAATGTCCTCTTTGAAGGATATGTCGACGTCCATCTTTTTTTAATCGAGCAACTGTTAAAAGGTCGGCAGGGTATCAATTAATTATTGTAGAATGCGTACGTAGGATTCAAGGAAAATTTATTTTATCAATGAGAACCGAAGGCAACTGATGATAACTCAAACGCAAGGTCGGAATGTTGTGGTATTAATATCAAAATGTCAAGAAATCGGTTCTAAACATATTTTTAAATTGTAAATTCAAAGTAAATTTCGTACTCGAGGCTCTGAAGTTCCAAAAGCGAAGGTCGTCTACAGACGTCCTTTCCCGTTAGAGGGCTTGCTGTGTAAAAACCGGTGGAATATTTTTCACAGTTTGCTTTCCACTTTTACCCAGTGCTTCACAAAAAACATATATACTCCCTCATTAGAAAGTATAAAATAATTTGATCAGTATAAGTCGATGCAAAAATGATAAAAGTTATAAATAAGTTGCAATAAATCACAATTGGAGGTTTTCAGTTTTACTTCAACCTTTGGAATAGCATTTTTTTTGGGAATGATAGCATTTTTCAGAGTTTCTAAAACTGAATCGATATTTGATATCTTGTTTGAACTAGGTTTACTTCACGCACTTCCTGTAGCACGCTGCTCTATCAAAAAATAATGTTACGATATTCTGTGATGTTTATGCTATCGTAGTTTAGCTTAGTAGATACGAATCGATATTTGACAACCTTATTTTTCGACCTTATTGTTCGTTCTAAGGTCAAAAGACCAAATTGGTTTGATCGATTTCGCGATAATCTACAATGCGTGCTCTATTAAATATATTACGTTTCACTGTACCGTGCATGCCTAGTGCCCGAATGCCAATGATTAGTTTCCAATCAAACTGAAGGTCTCCAACCAAAACCACAACCGCTCTAACGTTGGCCACCGTTTATCTATTCCAGTCGAGAACATCACGTACATGTGCGCCAAAATGAACGTGGACAACGAATCGTCGACGACTTCGGCCTGTTACACCGAGGATCGCAGCGGCCGGGAGATCGAGGTGTGCGTTTGTGAATCGGGAGCCGGCCGAACACCGTGCAATCGGAGTAGCACAATCCTGCTGGCCCAACTTGGACATCCACTGGTACTGGCAGGCATTGCTCTGGTGCAGTTGCTGGTGCTGCGGGTCTGTTTGGTAAGATAGCACCACCGGTGCCCGTAGAGTCTCGGATTTGGATGACAAACTGACTTTGACGTTGCTATCTAAGTATACATTATATCATTTTGTTAAATTATTTAGGCATAACGATGACGTAAATAAAATTTTTATAGGGTATGTTGCTACATCGTCGTAATTGCCTATTCCCGTCCTATCCAACACAAATTATTAAAAATATCAGCATTTTTATGACGCACAATGCAAAACTAGTTATTCCCTAATATTTTAGTTTGTTGTCTATCACATGCGATCAATCAAAGTGAGCTGAGATCTATTTAAATGCTTTTTATCATTAAAGAAGTCCTACCAGCCAAATTTCCTACGTTTTTCGTGCGACGAAGAAGACAATGTCGACTAATCGTTTTAATTTCCGTCATTCATAAATGAAAATAACTCACGCAAGGCATAGTCGTTATTCTACAGCCAGGAAAACTTGCCTGACCTGCAGAAATTTTGTAGAATAACATTTGATCTGCCGTCCTACACAAATACATGCGCGTTAGCTTCGTAAACATTGTTGTGATTTTTAGTTCGGAAGATGAAAAATTTTGATGGACGGATTTTAAAACGGTACGACGTATTTTAGAAATAAAGTCAGTTGCGTAATTTCAATAATATGCTTTAATAGTCGTTTTTCAGTGATTTCAATGTTCACGGATCGGAAGGTAAATGTGTTTTAGTCAAATCAGCACAAGAACTTTTGGAGTATTCATTAAATCCATCCAACAAATGATGAAAATTAGAGTGGCTTTCCTTACTACGACGGGAATTAGAAAAAAACCCTACTATAGCTAAAATCACCTCTAAATTAAGTTTCTATAGTCGCTTACAGATACAACATTCATTGGATTATCATGGCTTGGCAAACAGATTAAGCACAACTTTTTCGCAGTCTTACAATTTAATGTTTGTATCACGGCACCGGTGTAATTGTTCGAAGTTGAACAATATCAACTTTAAACCCATTTTCACCAACGTAATTTTGGTTCTACACGGTGCGTGACAGTGCGTCCATGTCACACCAACAGATCAGATTGAATCTACATCGCACACATTGTGTTTGAGCAAATTAATTCGCTAAATTTAATTAAGCAGACACCTTCACACTATCGCATCGCCACGCCGGGCGTTGACGGAAGAACTGCTAACTTTCACGTTCGCCTAATTCTTTGCAAATTATCTGTGCTTCAGATTTGCCTGGAATCCAAATCCATCGTACTGCTGGTGGTGGTCTTCGTTGCAACGTTATTCGAAAAGACGCGCGAAAAAGAGGCCGGATGTCTCGGTTGGCTCAGTGCGCGTGGAGAGCTCCCTCGCTAATCGCACGTCGCCCAATTTAGCACTAATTGCGTGATGGCAGATTGTCCGTCGCGGGGGAACCAGTCTGTGCACAGCAGGGGGTCGCGGCGACGCGGCGGTTCAAAGCCATACACGAAGAAAACTTAATTAAATTTTCACTTAATTTTAGCTTTAAAGCGAGAGGGTGGTGTTGGAGAGTCTGCGGAAGGAGAAAGGAAATTTTGTGTGTGACTTTTGTGGGCTGGACAGCAAACCATAGCGTCTGCTGGAAATATCTAAATCTGTCAAATAAATTGTTCACCTTCGAACCTCAGTCAACAATTGACCAAAAGCCGTTGCTTTGACAGTAATGTAACACAATAAATCAGGATGGTAATTGAAATGTAACGAAAAATCAACCCGGCAAACTGGTGATTTGTATACGTCCTACTTTGAGGGTATAAGTTGTAATTGTGTCCATTTTGCAAATAACTCATTCGTCCTCAGCTTAGTTGTCACCGTCAGACGCGTGTCGACGCGTCCACGCATATTAAATGCATGATAAATATTGCATTTTCATACACATTGATGAACACATGACTGAATTGCAACATGTGTCGCCACGGCTCCGATAGGTTAGGCGCTAAACGTGATGCTGACAATAACAATGGGCAGCAGGCAGTGGGTTCGGTAGGTGGCAGGGAGTGGCTGGCATTATGAAAGGATTCGAATTATGGTTCCGACCGGAACACAGAAATCCGTCGGATGGGAAATGGTAATTAATTTTGTGCTTGCACATTTCCGAAGCCCTACAATTGACGAGGCAGCAGCCGCCCGTGGGTTTTCATTTTTCATGCGGTGGGCAAATATCGAAATGTGATTGCACAGGAAAACACATTTGAGGTTAAAATGTGCTGTCCGGCATTCAGTACCTATTGTGTGTTGGGAAATATATAGTGGTTGACACATGCTGACGGTCACTAATTCTATCTATTATCTATTCCCTGGAAGGTTTAGCACCAACCAGCAGCACGGAAACGTCCATAATTTTCTGATGCGATTTCCAATGACAGATCGAATTGTTTGATAAATTATAATTGATGGTGCTCTGACCGCTCAAAGAGCTAATGGTTCTCATGGTCAATTTGCTAGGTTACCGAATTGCCGATAGTTGCTGGCTTAATTTTGGTTTCAAACTTATCTATCTATACGCGTGATGCTTTGTTGAATATTGGCAATTTTTGTGCTAAGTACAATAGACGTTAGATATAATGAAGAAAATGGCCGAATCACGAATGGCCGAAATCCAAATTGTACCATGTGATCATGTACCATAGTAAATGTAAATAGTTGCAAAAATTGTATTTTGTTTTGCATGTTAGGAGTAAGGGAAAAAATTGTTAATTTATTAAATAAAATCCCCTTATCCGAGAGCAGAGTAGTTCTGCCGTAACGCAAGGTAGTTCCGCTTAAGCCTGCAAGGGGGAGTTGCAGGCAATCGGCAATGAGATCGGGGTTTTTTGTTCTGGCAAGCAAGGTGATCGGACGTGCCTAAGAGTGGGAGTAAAGAGTTGCTACTCCCATGCGGTATCCACGTGGCGGTATTAAGAAGAAAGTTCGTATCGACCGTGTTCCGTGAAGTGCTGTGTGGAGCCTGGGAAAACCCCCCCCAACTTAAATCTACCGTATTACACCTGTGCCGCGAAAATCGTAGTGGATGGACTAAGTGCCAGTCAGTGCGCTAACAGTGTGAAAAATCCACCAACAAGAAAATTTATACCGCAGGCGACAGCCTCGTGTCGCAATCGTTCGCCGGAGAAGAGTCTACTCCCCCCAGTACAATGGTCCTGTATCCCGTCAAGTAACCAATGCGCGTCCGGGGAAAATTCTGCTCGTTTGATATCGGTTAGATAGCAAGGCCCCTGGGATTCCTGGTAAGTCTCAATGCTCTCATCAACATAAGTAGAACCCTTTTACTTACAAAATGGCCGAATTTCAGCAACAGTCACAGAAGACCGACTCACGATTGGCCGAATCACGAATGGCCGAATCACGAAAGGCCGAAATATTTCGGAATGCCTAAATAATTACTCAATAAATCTTCGAAAATATGCCAGGAAATCCTCCAATTCTTCAGGCATCGTTCCTTCCATCCCCTCGTACGCCTCCTGTATCCGATTGTGCGGTAGAAAATTCAGAGGGGTTGTGTACAAGACACGACACGCATATATAGGTGGCGCAGGACTACGTAAGTCTCTTTGTAGTGATAGTAGCATGTATCCATGCTTGTAATCATTCGATTCTTCATATATACATGTTATATGCAATATATCTATACCTATAAAGAAGGATTTCTGTCTGTCTGTCTGTCTGTCTGTCTGTCTGTCTGTCTGTCTGTCCTGTGTTCCTTATAGAATCAAAAACTACTGAACCAATCGGCGTGAAAATTTGCATGTAGAGGTTTTTGGGACCAGGAAAGGTTTTAGTGATGGTTAGAGACCCCTCCCCCCACTAAGAGGGGGGGCTCCCATACAAATGAAACACAAATTTCTGCATAACTCGAGAACATCAAGCAAATAGAACCAAATTTGGCATGTGGGTGTTTTCGGTGACAAGAATTTATTCTAGGGTAATTTGAGACCCCTCCCCTCTTTATAAGGGGAATTATAACTCCTCTCCCCTTTAAGAGGGGGGGTTTCCATACAAATTTCCTCATAACTCGAGAACTAATCAAGCAAATGGAACCAAATTTGGCATGTGAAGGTTTTCGAGGGCAAGAAAATTTTCTATGTTGAATTAGGACCCCTCCTCACTTTAAGAGGGGGGGCTCCTGTACAAACGAAATACAAATTTCCTTATAACTCGAGAGCTAATCCAGCAAATGGAACCAAATTTGGCATGTAGGTGTTTTTGGAGGCAAGAATGTTTTCTATGATGAATAAGAACCTCTCCCCACTTTAGGAGGGGGGGGGGGGGGCTCCTATACAAATGAAATACAAATTTCCTCATAACTCGAAAACTAATCAAGCAAATAGAACCAAATTTGGCATGTGGGTGTTTTCGGTGACAAGAATTTATTCTATGGTAAATTGAGACCCCTCCCTCTTTATAAGGGGAATTGTAACTCCTCTCCCCTTTAAGAGGGGGGGCTTCCATACAAATTTCCTCATAACTCGAGAACTAATCAAGCAAATGGAACCAACTTTGGCATGTGAAGGTTTTCGAGGGCAAGAAAATTTTCTACGGTGAATTAGGACCCCTCCCCACTCTAATAGGGGGGGCTCCTGTACAAATAAAATACAAATTTCCTCCTGACTCGAGAACTAATCAAGCAAATAGAACAACATTTGGCATGTGGGTGTTTTTTTGGTGACAAGAATTTATTCTATGGTGAATTGAGACCCCTCCCCTCTTTATAAGAGGAATTATAACTCCTCTCCCCTTTAAGAGGGGGGACTTCCATACAAATTTCCTCATAACTCGAGAACTAATCAAGCAAATGCAACCAAATTTGGCATGTGAAGGTTTTCGAGAGCGAGAAAATTTTCTATGGTGAATTAGGACCCCTCCCCACTTTAAGAGGAGGGGCTCCTGTACAAATGAAATACAAATTTCCTCATAACTCGAGAACTAATCAAGCGAATTGAACCAAATTTCGCATGTGTGTGTTTTTGGAGACAATTTTTTTTTCAATGATGAATTGGGACCCCTCCCCACTTTAGGAGGGGGGTCCTATACAAACGAAATACAAATTTCCTCATAACTCGAGAACTAATCCAGTAAATGGAACCAAATTTGGCGTGTAGGTGTTTTTGGAGGCAAGAATTTTTTCTGTGATGAATTAGGACCTCTTCCCACATTAGGAGGGGGGGCTCCAATACAAATGAAATACAAATTTCCCCATAACTCGAGAACTAATCAAGCAAATAGAACCAAATTCGGCATGTGGAGGTTTTTGGAGGCAAAATTATTTTCTACGGTGAATTAGGATCCTTCCACACTTCAAGAGGGGGGGCTTCTACACAAATGAAATACAAATTTCCTTATAATTTGAGAACTAATCAAGCAAATGGAACCAAATTTAGCATGTAGGAGATTTTTGAGTCTTGAATTTATTTTATGATAGTTAGAGACCTCTCACCCCTGTGGTAGGGGTATATGGACTCTCATACAAATAAAACAGAAATTTTTGCGAAACTCAAAAACTAATCCAACTCGAGAAATTCGAGACTCTTCCATAAAACATTAATCAATAACAAGACCACAAAAACTATCTATAGTACCGTCGATTCGGGCGAAATTGATCAGTCGGGTGAAATTGATCACCTTGGACCAACGAGTAAAAAACTCTTTATTCTACGTTTATACTGATTCATAAAGCTGAATATGCACCCATCCATATAAAGATTGAGTTACAGGTCAAAGTCACTTGGCTTTCAGCAAGATTGATCTTGTAAATGGTTTGATTTTTGAAAATTTACTATTTTGATCGAATCGCAATTTTTAACATGCCCGATAAAACTCCTTGCTGTTAACACAAATTTCGTTGCAGAAGGAAATTTTGATAGAACTAATTCGATTCTCTAATTATCTGGCTGTGCTTTGATAATTTCCATGAATAAAATTATGCGACAGAAATTGTTTGATTTGACCTTTTACGAAATAAAACGATTGATAACATCATGACCTGAGGCAACATAGATTTCTAGATCGCTATGGGTGCGAAATGGAGCTGCCACCTGCGAAAGTTTATTCTTTCTGTGAAGCAGAATGGAGATTTATAAAAGGGTGCAAAAGACAGACAATACTTCGCACAAATTTTACAAACGCTCCATATGGCAGTTGCTTGAGAGTGCAAGAGATCGGTTTGTGCTTACATAGCGAAATGCAACTACACATTCAAAGAGACAGTCAAGCTCCCGTATATGAGGAGAATTAAATTATTTGTTTCACTAGATTGGTGAAGATTGTATACGAAAATCGTACATTTACACATATATACAGCAATGTTTAAACAAAAACAAACGATTACGATGCTAAAATTGGCTTCATATCTTTTCTATCGTTCATATTTATTTAGCAGATGCATCAACCATGCTAATGTAGAGCTGACTGTTTGATTTTTGTGCTAGTTGCTGTACGCGACATTGTTGCCTACATACAGGCAATATCTCGATTACGCCAGATTTTATACTGCACGAAAGGTTATTGCTGTCAGCGCATATGGTTTAATAGCAATATCGTCTTGATTTCTACGTGATCAATTTCACCCGTTATTTGTAAATTTTCAATTTCACGATTACATTAAGTTTTATCTAAAATAAAACTATTTATATAAGGTATAGATGATACTGTCGTGTAGCCAGCACTACAGTACTTATTTTAAAATTGAATCATCTTCCTAAATATGTTTCTATTCAAAGATATTTAAGAAATACTCGAAAAAGTGATCAATTTCACCCGAATTCACGGTAACACTAGATCATTCAGGACGAGCCGGTCGCGAGTGTTGCCGGTGACCCGCCGTCGGAAGCGCCGCCCACTGGGGGGCTTGCAAAACTCGAGAAGTGACAAAGATCATCCGAGATTCATGATTTATGTACAACACAGGTTAATTTGTGGCAATACGAAGTTTGTCGGGTCAGCTAGTATATATATATATATATATATATATATATATATATATATATATATATATATATATATATATATATATATATATATATATATATATATATATATATATATATATATATATATATATATATACATGCTACATGCGTTGTATGTAACATTTATCAAAGTAGTAACATTGCATACGTTCAACCGTCAAAAGATTTCAGAGTTATTGTACATAGAACATTTGGAAACAATTTAACAAAATCAAGAACACAAACTATTGCTTACTTGCTACCTTACAGAAATTAAAGATTGTTTTTATTACCCATGGTTCCCCACCTTCAAGGGATTTTACCAATTCAATCTTATTTTATCAACAGCACATCTTTTCACTACACTTCTAATGAAACGGCAAGCATGCGTATTCATATTTCATACAGAGTCATATTATAACCGAACACTACAGCTGTAGCACATTTTTCCAACACAGATATCAAATTCGCCGAGGTTGGCATAAATACATTTCGCAAAGTTTCGTAAGAGAGTGCAGGACAATTGTAGGGCCAGTTGCTTCGATCCTATTGACTCTAACAGCCTTTCCCAGTCGAGATTCGAACCTACGACGACTGGCTTATTAGGCCAGCGTCATACCTCGAAGCGAACTGGGAGGACTACCAACATCCAAATGGCCAAATTTCAACAACTGTCAAAGAAGGTCGAAATTGTATTTGAACGAATTACAAAAGGCCGAACCCGTACTTGACTGAATCTTGCCGAAAACCATTTCCTCGAATACATTGATAAAACTAATGTTTTAAACTTTTTAGTTGAGTCCTAACGAGCGGGAGAGAGTCAACTTTGAGCAGTTCGAAGGCCGCTAATATTTTCTATGATATTCGGCCTTCCCAAGCAAAAATGTGAGTTTTGAGGTGGTTTTCATGACCAACTTTAGTCTTGAATGCCATCTTAAGAGTATAATAAAACCCAAATTGTTGCTTGGGCTGTGTCTTTCGGTCATTTGTGATTCGCCCATTTGTGTTTCGGTCATTCGTAGGTAATCCGGCTCCATCTATATGCAATCCTTTTCCTAACTGAGTCAATTGCACCTATTGCAAGCTAACGGTAGATCGTCTAGCGTCCATTTTGCCTATCGTTCATTATGCCTAATGTATTTATTTCCAACGTCCGTATGCCTAATAGGGTACAATCTCTTATAAAAATGTTAGTAAACTTTCTTAGCATATTCACAGATGGATTATCGATGGACTGCTGCTGCTCTCGAAACATAAAAAGGAAGAAGTGGTAAAGAAAAGAACGGGGAAAAAGATGGCAAACAAAGCAAAAAATGAGGAGACTGGACTAACAAAGATGAAGAACGGACAAGAAGAGAAGAAAATTGACTGAAAAGAAGGAAGACCCCTAAAGAAAATGAAGAAAATAAGGATAAACAAGCAAAGAAGAACAGAGGGAAAAACGGGAGCAGGCGAATGGAAGAACGAGAACGTAAAAATAGGAACAACGGAACATAAAAAAGCAAAATGGGGACTAGGAAATGAAAATAGCAGACAAAAGGATAAAAGAGAAACAAAACCAGAACGTGACAGAAACGAAAAAGGGAAAAGCAAAATATGTGACAGGAAAAGAGGAGAAACGGGCCCTAAAACGGGGAAAAAGAAAGACGTAAACTACAACAGAGGAAATTTAAGGCTTATCTAAAACCGTGAAAAAGGAGTCAGGCGGGGTGAAAACTGTATATATGTATTATTCTAGTCTGCGTCGGTTGATGAAATAAGTAAATAAATAAATGAAGAAATGAAGTGAAAAGAAACCGAGGTAGAGAAAACAGCGGGCAGGAAGAGACAAGCAAGGGAATACAGAACCGATCAAAACCGATAAAAAAATAAGGGGTATAAAAGGAGAAAAGTGGAACAAAAAACGGGAAAATGAGACAGAAAAAACGGACTAAAGAAAAAGGTAAAAAGGAAGAGAAAAAGACAAAAAATGAGATAAAAAAGGAAAACCGGAGAGGAAAGGGGAAAAGGGAACCAAAAACAGAATGAAAGACGAAAAAACGGTGCATCAAAAAAATAAAAACGGGACAGAAGGAAAGAGGCAAAACGGGAAGGAAAGGAGATGAAAAGAGTTAGAAAAATACGAAAAATGAAAACGAAAATAAAAATAAAAAAAGGTAGAAAAGACTGAAAACGGGAGAAAAAATAACAATAAAAAAGCTAAAAAGCTGAAAGAATGAAAATAAGAAAAAATGGAACAGGAAACGAGGGAAAACGAAACAATCAAACAGAAAGCACGGGACAGAAAAAAAAGAAAAATTAGAAAAAAAAAACAGATAGAAACTGAGAGCAATAAGTGAAAAAACGGGACATAGAAGAAGAAAAAACGAAACATAAAGTGGAAAAAGGGAACTTGAATAAAGAAAAAGCGAAAAAGAGGAAAATCTAAGTTGGACCCCTTCATTGGTAATCCGGCTTAAATATCATTACTGGGGGGATATCCGTACAAGCTACACATTAGATTCTGTTAAATCATGCTTCTGGCTAGAAGAATGAAAGTCGACCATTAAGCGCATAGCCAAGGTTATGTCCACGTCCAAGTCTAATTGTAAAACTAAATCCATATTCAAGTTGAAGTCCAATTCTTAACCAAAGCCCAAGCTCAAGCACTATCCCAAGCAAAATCTAAACTGAAGCCTGCTTCAACCCCTCCCATTTGTTCTACGATTTCAACGAAATTTATTTAACGGATAAACTTGGTACCAATTATGTCCATATATTAAATTACTAAATTAATAAATAATTTAATCGAGTTATTAATTTAGTAACATTCAACATTCGTGGTTAGTATGATGGAGCATTAGAATATTTTCTGACTACATCCTTGGTCTAGACGTCTGAAGTCGCACATGATAGGTATCATTAGAAGAAAGTATTTTTCGGCTATAACTCAGGAAAGAAAAACAATATTATCGTGTAATTTTCATCCCTAAAGGATAAGGAATTGAGAAGCAACATTAAAATTGCCTAAAAAATTTCTTCAAGGTACACACTTAAAAAACTCGGCAAAATTTGTCGAGATTTGAACTGCCGAGCGTTTACTAAAAATTTCGGCTATCCAAGTCTCGGCAAAATTTTGCCGACTTCGGTGCTTTTTTTTAAGTGTGAGAACATAATTTATTCGGCTTTTTTTTCGTTTATTTTGCAACCACCTTGAAAAATTTTGTGGAAAACTTTTTCCTTGTAATATTTTTCGTGGATCACTAAAATAAATTTGCTTCCATTTTCAAAATAATGTTTGTTCTGCGTTGTACAGTTTATGAGATACGAAGTGTTGAAGCAAGTAATTTTCGGCAAGTTTGATACCTTTTAGCCATAACTCAAGAACAGGGATCAAAAATAAATGAAAAACAGGAATCCATCAGTTCTTACAATTCTCAACAGTTTATCAGTATCTGTTGGATTTGTCTTCTTGAAATTAGACAGTCAAAGTGTCAAAGTGGGTGTGAGTAAGATATATTTGATCTGCCTTTTATTACACGATAAACACTGTTTGATAAGGATGGTACGATAGTTTTATTTCGACTGACTCGGCTGGTAATGATAAACGCTTTTGTAATCTCTTTAGGACAAAACTGAAGAAGACTAGCAAAGGAATTTGGTGATATTTCGCTCTAGAGAAGCAATATCTGTGCCGATACTCAGTCAATCTATATCTATACCTATAAAGAAGGATTTCTGTCTGTCTGTCTGTCTGTCCGTATGTTCCTTATAGAATCGAAAACTACTGAACCAATCGGCATGAAAATATGCATGTAGAGGTTTTTGGGGCCAGGAAAGGTTTTAGTGATGGTTAGAAACCCCTCCCCCCACTAAGAGGGGAGGGCTCCCATACAAATGAAACACAAATTTCTGCATAACTCGACAACTAATCAAGCAAATAGAAAAAAAATTTGGCATGTGGGTGTTTTCGGTGACAAGAATTTATTCTATGGTAAATTGAGACCCCTCCCCTCTTTATAAGGGGAATTATAACTCCTCCCCTCTTTAAAAGGGGGGGCTTCCACACAAATTTCCTCATAACTCGAGAACTAATCAAGCAAATGGAACCAAATTTGGCATGTGAAGGTTTTCAAGGGCAAGAATATTTTCTTTAGTAAATTAGGACCCCTCCCCACTTTAAGAGGGGGGCTCCTATACAAACGAAATACAAATTTCCTCATAACTCGAGAACTAATCAAGCAAATGGAACCAAATTTGACACGTGAAAGTTTTCGAGGGCAACAATATTTTCTATGGTGAACTAGGACCCCTCTCAACTTTAAGAGGGGGGGCTCCTATACAAACGAAATACAAATTTCCTCATAATTCGAGAACTAACCAAGCAAATGGAACAAAATTTGGCATGTGAAAGTTTTCAAGGGCAAGAATATTTTCTATGGTGAATAAGGACCTCTCCCCACTTTAAGAGGGAGGGCTCCTATACAAACTAAATACAAATTTCCTCATAACTCGAGAACTAATCAAGCAAATAGAACCAAATTTGGCATGTGGAGGTTTCTGGAGGCAAAAATATTTTCTATGGTGAATTAGGACCCCTCCCAACTTTAAGAGGGGGTGCTTCTACACAAATGAAATACAAATTTCCTCATAATTCGAGAACTAATCAAGCAAATGGAACCATATTTGGCATGTGGGTGTTTTAGGAGGCAACCATTTTTTCTATGATGAATTAGGACCCCTTACCTTTTTAAGATGGGGGGCTCTCATACAAACGAAATACAACTTTCCTCATAACTCTAGAACTAATCAAGCAAATGGAACCAAATTTATCATGTGGGTATTTTTGTAGGCAAAAATATTTTCTATGGTATATTTTCTATGGATTTCCCCACTTTAAGAGGGGGGGCTCCTATACAAATGAAAAACAAATTTCCTCATAACTCGAGAACTAATCAAGCAAACGGAACCAAATTTGACATGTAAGTGGTTTTGGACGCAAGATTTTTTTCTATGGTGAATTGAGACCCCTCTCTTCTTTAGAAAGCGAGTTATGGTCCATCTCCCCTTTAAGAGGGTGGGCTTCCATACAAATGAAATGCAAATTTCCTCTTATCTCGAGAACTAATCAAGCAAATGGAACCAAATTTGGCATGTGGGAGATTTTGGAGTCTTGAATTTACTTTACGATAGTTAGAGACCTCTCACCCCTGTGGTAGGGGGATATGGACTCTCATACAAATAAAACAGAAATTTTTGCGAAACTCAAAAACTAATCGAACTCGAGAAATTCGAGACTCTTCCATAAAACATTAGTCAATACAAGACCACAAAAACTATCTATAGTAACACTAGATCATTCAGGACGAGACGGTCGCGAGTGTTGCCGGTGACCCGCCGTCGGAAGCGCCGCCCACTGGGGGGCTTGCAAAACTCGAGAAGTGACAAAGATCATCCGAGATTCATGATTTATGTACAACACAGGTTAATTTGTGGCAATACGAAGTTTGTCGGGTCAGCTAGTTCAAAATAAACCAGTCCAGGAAATTCAATCTGTAAAAAATTTATGACTTCCAATTATCAGTCAATTGTTCTTTAAGATGAGAACCATAATCACTTGTGGTGGTTTTATTACAGCTTTGGGCTACTCTTGGAAACTCTCGAAAACCTGCTTTAGTGTGAGCCTCTTTAGTTTTATAAGAGTTTTATGGTCGTTTATTATGGATTATCTACGAATGGCCGCCGAAACACGAATGTCATATTCGACCGAAAATATTCACAGCCTTCAACCTGCGCAAACGTTGGGTACATGCTGTCCTTAACTAAGGGATAATTCCTAATAGACAGTAAACGTAGGAAAATGCATGCACCTAAATCGTGCCTCTCGTTTTTATGCTACTTAGTAGTAAAACTCAAGAAACATATACGACCGCCTCGAGGCACTCTTAGATTTATGTACTGAAGCGGAAATTAATTTGACACCGAAGGTTATAATCTCAGATTTTGAAAAAGCAGTCATTAATGCGACAAAGGAAATCTTTACAGAAGCGAAATGCTTCTTTTGCTTATTTCATTTCACACAAAACATAATAAAACAATTAAATATACACAGACTAAAACAACATTACTCGGCCAACACAGACATATTCATAACGATAAAACGGCTGCAGGTCTTTTGACGTAGGACTACGTCTTTCAGGAAGGTAGCTGGTATAGGGTGTCATTCCAAAAAATCTTTCTCGAAAAGTGGTCAGGGTTTGAACGCTAATAGCTTAGTGGTCTCCCGAACGATTTTCAATATTCTTACACCAATCGATTGGAAAATCTTCTAAGAATTGGTACAAAATAAAGAAAAGTATGGATTCTTGATGTTGAACTATTGAAAAATTGAAAATTAAGAACCTATGTTTTACCAGAATCCTTGCTTCGTGATTGATATCTGTGCTTAGGAAGTAAGCCAAAACAAGTGACAAAGTTTCCTCATTTCAACAAGATTTCTTAACAGCGCGATTAAACCTAGACCATTTTGATGTCCTTGCTAGGGAAGTACGCTAGAAAGAGTGACAAAGCCCTCTCGTGCCAACAGATTTCTTACGAACACGATTAAACCTAGTCCAATTTGATGTCTGTGTTAGGGAAGTGTGCCAGAAAAAATGACAAGTTCACAGATCGCAAATTCTTTACTGCGAGACGATTCAACCTCGGCGAATTTGATATCTGTGTTGGAAAAATGTGCTACAGCTGTAGTGTTCGGTTATAATATGACTCTGTATGAAATATGAATACGCATGCTTGCCGTTTCATTAGAAGTGTAGTGAAAAGATGTGCTGTTGATAAAATAAGATTGAATTGGTAAAATCCCTTGAAGGTGGGGAACCATGGGTAATAAAAACAATCTTTAATTTCTGTAAGGTAGCAAGTAAGCAATAGTTTGTGTTCTTGATTTTGTTAAATTGTTTCCAAATGTTCTATGTACAATAACTCTGAAATCTTTTGAGGGTTGAACGTATGCAATGTTACTACTTTGATAAATGTTACATACAACGCATGTAGCATGTATATATATATATATATATATATATATATATATATATATATATATACTAGCTGACCCGACAAACTTCGTATTGCCACAAATTAACCTGTGTTGTACATAAATCATGAATCTCGGATGATCTTTGTCACTTCTCGAGTTTTGCAAGCCCCCCAGTGGGCGGCGCTTCCGACGGCGGGTCACCGGCAACACTCGCGACCGGCTCGTCCTGAATGATCTAGTGTTACTATAGATAGTTTTTGTGGTCTTGTTATTGATTAATGTTTTATGGAAGAGTCTCGAATTTCTCGAGTTGGATTAGTTTTTGAGTTTCGCAAAAATTTCTGTTTTTTTTTGTATGAGAGTCCATATCCCCCTACCACAGGGGTGAGAGGTCTCTAACTATCATAAAATAAATTCAAGACTCAAAAATCTCCTACATGCTAAATTTGGTTCCATTTGCTTGATTAGTACTCAAATTATAAGGAAATTTGTATTTCATTTGTATGGGAGCCCACCCTCTTAAAAGGGAAAGGGGTCGTAATACACCACAGAAAAAAATTCTGCCATCTAAAACTCTCACATGCCAAATTTGGTTCCATTTGCTTGATTAGTTCTCGAGTTATGAGGAAATTTGTGTGGAAACCCCTCCTCTTAAAGGGGAGAGGAGTTATAATTCCCCTTATAAAGAGGGGAGGGGTCTCAAATTACCCTAGAATAAATTCATGTCACCGAAAACACCCACATGCCAAATTTGGTTCTATTTGCTTGATTAGTTCTCGAGTTATGCAGAAATTTGTGTTTCATTTGTATGGGAGCCCCCCCTCTTAGTAGGGGGAGGGGTCTCTAACCATCACTAAAACCTTTCCTGGCCCCAAAAACCTCTACATGCAAATTTTCACGCCGATTGGTTCAGTAGTTTTTGATTCTATAAGGAACACAGGACAGACAGACAGACAGACAGACAGACAGACAGACAGACAGACAGACAGACAGACAGACAGACAGACAGACAGACAGACAGACAGACAGACAGACAGACAGACAGACAGACAGACAGACAGACAGACAGACAGACAGACAGACAGACAGACAGACAGACAGACAGACAGACAGACAGAATCCTTCTTTATAGGTATAGATATATAAATATGGATCACTCCATGTGATTATCAATAAAAAAAATATTTATTACTCCACAACTTATTACTAATTACATTCACTTCTTCACTCAACAAAACGATAACTTAGACTGAACTGAGCTCCTGACTAAACGAACCTAACTACCTGACTATCACTGGCCACACACCTGCTGCGTCAGGGATTCCGCATCCGCTCCACCGCTGCTGGTGAGTGCCCGGTGCCGAAGTCTTGCTGCATCAGGGAAACCGTATCCGTTGCGCTGGCAGCATGTCTCCGTTTTGGTCTGGAATGTTGTGTTGGCTGCTTTGCTGACGAAGTTACTATGATGAAACTTGCGAAGAGCCCACGTGTTGCTGACGTTGTAGATTCGGATAGTCGGCCGTCTGGTACACGGTGCGGGAATGTCCATAACTTCCCCCTTGCTAGATTGAAACGTCTCGGTTCAACCTATGAACTGGATTCGGGAACTCGAACAGCCGTCTTCCGCCTAAGTTGTTGGAGTTCCTTGATGATGTAGATCAGAACAGCTGTAACGATCATTGTTAGCATGATGATGCTTCCAAAGTTTGTCAGGTTGTCTCGTTGATTTGTGTTCTCTAAACGATTTATCCTGTGACGATTGCTAAACTGCAAGTCCTGGAGCTCTTCCATGGGTTTAACTTTGGCGTTGATTTTCTTAACATTGACGAAATGAAGTGGAAGAATGATAGGTTCTGAAGAAAATTTGAAAGTTTTGCTATCGAAACGCTGTTGGTCGATTTCAATCGAACAATTGTCGAACGTTACGAAAAATGATCCGGTGAGATTTTTTGCTCCGAATCCGCAGGTGTTTTCAAGATGAACGGGTTTGATAGCGTTTTTCACCAGTATTCCACTGTTTTCCACAACTTGGATTTCTAACGAATCAGGGTGGCTGGCGAAAGTACATCTGCTTGGATTACCATGGAACAATTGATGGTAGCATTGATCATCGGTAACATTTATAAGATTCTGTATGTCACATAGGGATGTTCCTTCGATTTGACCACATTTTTCGTCCAATAGAAAAGATTCGACATTGTTGGTAATAGCAAATTTACTAGTGATCTCAATCACCTTCCTATCAATCGGAATTGGTTCGATACGGAGTAGCTGGTAGTAGCCTTCTCGAATTTTTGGGATTTTTATAATGATGATTATCGAACCGTCGTGATGGTATGCTGCAGACTCCAGGTATTCATACGTTTGATCGTGGTTGCTGATATTTATGCCTTGCGACTGTAGAATTTGCGTGGCCAACTCTAATTCCTTAGGTAGAAGAAGTGCTGTCGAAATTACTCCTAGTCTGGAGAGCTGGATTGCGCCGAAGATGATGTCTAGATGGTAACGTATGTCGTCCAGGTTGAAGATGATATTATGAATGTGAAGTGTGTGCTGCCAGTCGAATGATTTGTCTAGCCCTAATCTAGCTTGTTTAACGATTTTACTAATTTCGACTGATTGCTTGAATATTTGCTTCGTGAGGTTATTCATACGTTTGCCGAACATGTCATTTATTCTAATTTGTTCATTATTCTCATTTATCAATATGTTATTAGAATTTCTAATATTTTGAATTTGATTGGTTAGCTTTAAAAGGTCTTCGTTATCAAGGTTACCCGTAATTGATTTGATTACTGAACCTAATATTTCAATGCTTCTTTTTTGTTTGTATCTTGGAGTTAATGTTTGTAATATTGTACTAGCTTGCATGTGTTTTTGTTTTACAATTTTAGTGATTTCATCTAATTGAGGGTTCCCTTCTAAATCAGTTATTATTGCTTCGTATTGTCTAAGTATTGAATGGAACGCATGTAACTTGAATTCATGAATAAGCTTATGGTAACCTTGTTTTAAGTATGTTCTTCCAATTTTCAAAGCAAAAATACCAGGATTGTTGTTCAAATCCGTAATTTGTAAATGAGATAAGGGGTTGGTTGAGGTTGTATGGATAATGATGAGGATGATGAGGGTGGTGTGGATAACTGTTGTCATTTTGTTGTAGGCTGAAAAGAGAAGAGCTAAAACAGAACCAGAAAAAATGGGTATTAGTGTTATGTTGGTTGGCTTGTTTTCCTTTTTCTTTTCAATTTGGTTTTGTGTATCTTTTGTCCAGTATCGTCTATAACATTGACGTCTCTGTTTTCTGTGATTTTAATTTCTTTATATCTTTCCTGGTGTTTAAGATTATTTCTTTTGCGCATATACGCTATGTCATTTGGGTAGAAATGTTCAGGATTTTCTCTTGTCTTGTTTATCTTTTCAAGTTGTTTTTGCTTCGCTTTTGTGTTATGAAGAATGAATTCCTGATAAAACTTTTCTTTCAGGCGAATGCGTTCTTCTAAGTCTTCGGGAAGCTGTTCTTGGTTTTTTATGCCATAGAAAAGCTCTTTTGGTGTGTAGTTAGTTTGGGAGTGGATGGAATCATTGTAGATGGACACAGCTAGGTTTATTTTTGCAGTTTCGGAGAGGTTTTTTGTAGAGGGTTTGTTGGATAAAATGTTATGTAGTTCCCGTAGGGTACGGTGAACGATTTCTATTGTCCCATTTGAGGATGATTGTCCAACACTGGTATAATGGTATTGGACTTGGTTATCTTCGAGGAATTCGCGTATTACGGCAGATGTTCGCCGGAGAAGAGCCTACTCCCCCCAGTACAATGGTCCTGTGCCCCGTCAAGTAACCAATGCGCGTGCGGGGAAAATTCTGCTCGTTTGACATCGGTTAAATAGGAAGGCCCCTGGGATTTCTGGTAAGTCTCAATGCTCTCATCAACATAAGTAGAACCCTTTTACTACAAAATGGTCGAATTTCAGCAATAGTCACAGAAGGCCGAATCGCGATTGGCCGAATCACGAAAGGCCGAAATTTTTCGGAATGCCTAAATAACTACTCAGTAAATCTTCGAAAATATGCCAGGAAATCCTCCAATTCTTCAGGCATCGTTCCTTCCATCGCCTCGTACGCCTCCTGTATCCGAATTTGCGGTAGAAAAGAGGGGTTGTGTACAAAACACGACCGCATATATAGGTGACGCAAAACTACGTAAGTCTCTTTGTAGTGATAGTAGCATGTATCCATGCAAAAAGATTTTAGAGTTATTTCTATGTGCATTTGGAAATAATTTAACAAAATCAAGAACACAAACTATTGCTTTCTTGCTACCTTACAGAAATTAAAGATTGTTTTTATTACCCATGGTTCCCCACGTTGAAGGGATTTTACCAATTCAATCCTATTTTATCAGCAGCACCTCTTTTCACTACACTTCTAATGAAACGGCAAGCATGCTTATTCCTACAGAGTCATATTAGAACCGAACACTACAGCTGTAGCACATTTTTTCAACACAGGTATCAAATTCGCCTAGGTTTAATCGTCTCGCAGTAAAGAATTTGCGATCTGTTGGGATAACGAACTTGTGTCATTTTTTCTGGCACACTTCCCTAACACAGACATCAAATTGGACTAGGTTTAATCGTGTTCGTAAGAAATCTGTTGGCACGAGAGGGCTTTGTCACTCTTTCTAGCGTACTTCCCTAGCAAGGACTTAAAAATGGTCTAGGTTTAATCGCGCTGTTAAGAAATCTTGTTGAAATGAGGAAACTTTGTCACTTGTTTTGGCTTACTTCCTAAGCACAGATATCAATCACGAAGCAAGGATTCTGGTAAAACATAGGTTCTTCATTTTCAATTTTTCAATAGTTCAACATCAAGAATCCATACTTTTCTTTATTTTGTACCAATTCTTAGAAGATTTTCCAATCGATTGGTGTAAGAATATTGAAAATCGTTCGGGAGACCACTAAGCTATTAGCGTTCAAACCCTGACCACTTTTCGAGAAAGATTTTTTGGAATGACACCCTATACCAGCTACCTTCCTGAAAGATGTAGTCCTACGTCAAAAGACCTGCAGCCGTTTTACTACCATGAATATGGCTGTGTTGGCCGAGTAATGTTGTTTTAGTTCGCGTATATTTAATTGTTTTATTATATTTTGTGTGAAATGAAATAAGCATAAGAAGCATTTCGCTTCTGTAAAGATTTCCTTTGTCGCATTAATTACTGCTTTTTCAAAATCTGAGATTATAACCTTCGGCGTCAAGTTAATTTCCGCTTCAGTACATAAATCTAAGAGTGCCTCGAAGGCGGTCGTATATGTTTCGTGAGTTTTACTACTAAGTAGCATAAAAACGAGAGGCACGATTTAGGAGCATGCATTTTCCAAGGTTTACTGTCTATTAGGAATTATCCCTTAGTTAAGTCCGAACGAGCGGTAGCGAGTAAGGACGGCATGTACCCAACGTTTGCGCAGGTTGAAGGCTGTGATTATTTTCGGTCGAATATGACATTCGTCCATTCGTGTTTCAGCCATGTGTGATTCGGCCCTTCGTGATTCGGCCGTTTGTGTTTCGGCCATTCGTAGGTAATCCATAATATCAACAGGTAATCCCATGTAACAAAATCAGTTTCAAGGTGCACTTGAAGAGATATTCAGCACTTGCTCTTTAAAACTGAACGTAAAACTTATCATTTTACAAAACTCCGATAAAACGACCATAAAATTCTTATAAAACCAAAGAGGCTCACACTAAAGCAGGTTTTCGAGAGTTTCCAAGAGTAGCCTAAAGCTATTATAAAATCACCACCAGTGATTATGGTTCTCCTCTTAAAGAACACTTGACTGGATAATTGGACGTCATAAATTTTTCACAGACTAAATTTCCTGGACCGGTTTATTTTGAATTGACTGAGTATCCACAGATATTGCTTCTCTAGAGCGAAATATCACCAATGTTCTTTGCTAGTCTTCTTCAGTTTTGTCCTAAAGAGATTACAAAAGCGTTTATCATTACAAGTCGAGTCAGTCGAAATAAAACTATCGTACCATCCTAATCAAACAGTGTAATAATCGTGTAATAAAAGGCAGATCGAATATAGCTTACTCCCACCCTAACACATTGACTGTCCAATTTCAAGAAAAGAAATCCAACACTGAATGATTAACTGTTGAGAATTATAAGAATGACGGATTCCTGTTTTTCATTTATTTTTGATCCCTTTTCTTGAGTTACGGCTAAAAGATATCAAATTTGCCGAAAATTACTTGCTTCAACACTTCATATCTCATAAACTGTACAACGCAGAACAAATATTATTTGTATGAAAATGGAAGCAAATTTTTTTAGTGATCCACGAAAAATATACAGGGAAAAAGTTTTCCACAAAATTTTTCAAGGTGGTTGCAAAATAAACGAAAAAAAAGCCGAATAAATTATGTTCTCACACTTAAAAAAAAGCACCAAAGTCGGTAAAATTTTGCCGAGACTTGGACAGCCGAAATTTTCAGTAAACGCTCGGCAGTTTAAATCTCGACAAATTTTGCCAAGTTTTTAAAGTGTGTACCTTGAAGGAATTTTTTAGGCAATTTTAATGTTGCTTCTCAATTCCTTATCCTTTAGGGATGAAAATTACACGATAATATTGTTTTTCTTTCCTGAGTTATAGCCGAAAAATACTTTCTTCTAATGATACCTATCATGTGCGACTTCAGACGTCTAGACCAAGGATGTAGTCAGAAAATATTCTAAGGCGGGAAATGCTCCATCATACTAACCATGAATGTTGAATGTTACTAAATTAATAACTCGATTAAATTATTTATTAATTTAGTAATTTAATATATGGACATAATTGGTACCAAGTTTATCCGTTAAATAAATTTCGTTGAAATCGTAGAACAAATGGGAGGGGTTGAAGCAGGCTTGAGTTTAGATTTTGCTTGGGATAGTGCATGAGCTTGGGCTTTGGTTAAGAATTGGACTTCAACTTGAATATGGATTTAGTTTTACAATTAGACTTGGACGTGGACATAACCTTGGCTATGCGCTTAATGGTCGACTTCCATTCTTCCAGCCAGGAGCATGATTTAACAGAATCTAATGTGTAGCTTGTACGGAAATCCCCCCAGTAATGATATTTAAGCCGGATTACCAATGGAGGGGTCCAGCTTAGATTTTCCTCTTTTTCGCTTTTTCTTTATTCAAGTTCCCTTTTTCCACTTTATGTTTCGTTTTTTCTTCTTCTATGTCCCGTTTTTTCACTTATTGCTCTCAATTTCTATCTGTTTTTTTTCTAATTTTTCTTTTTTTTCTGTCCCGTGCTTTCTGTTTGATTGTTTCGTTTTCCCTCGTTTCCTGTTCCATTTTTTCTTATTTTCAATCTTTCAGCTTTTTAGCTTTTCACTAGTTTATTGTTATTTTTTCTCCCGTCTTCAGTCTTTTCTACCTTTTTTATTTTTATTTTCGTTTTATTTTTCGTATTTTTCTAACTCTTTTCATCTCCTTTCCTTCCCGTTTTTCCTCTTTCCTCTTCTGTCCCGTTTTTATTTTTTTGATGCACCGTTTTTCGTCTTTTCATTCTATTTTTGGTTCCCTTTCCCCTTTCCTTTCCGGTTTACCTTTTTTATCTCGTTTTTCGTCTTTTTCTTTTCCTTTTTACTTTTTTCTTTAGTGCATTTTTCCTCATTGTCTTTTGTTATTTTTCTGTATCATTTTCCCGTTTTTTGTTCTACTTTTCTCCTTTTGTATCCCTTGTTTTCTTTATCGGTTTAGTTCGGTTTTGTATTCCCTTGCTTGTCTCTTCCTGCCCGCTGCTTTCTCTACCTAGGTTTCTTTTCACTTCATTTCTTCATTTATTTATTTACTTATTTCATCAACCGACGCAGACTAGAATAATA
Organism: Sabethes cyaneus; assembly: GCF_943734655.1. NCBI lineage: Eukaryota > Metazoa > Arthropoda > Insecta > Diptera > Culicidae > Sabethes > Sabethes cyaneus. Next base: position 34,696,763 of record NC_071354.1, on the reverse strand, counting down.
CATATATACAGTTTTCACCCCGCCTGTCCCGTTTTGCACGGTCTTTCTTTTTCCCCGTTTTAGGGCCCGTTTCCCTTTTTCGTTTCGAATTTTTCTTTTTTTTGTGGTTCCGATTTTCGTCTTTTTTCACTTTTCATCCTATTTTTCGTTCGTCTGTTCCGTTTTTCCTCGTATAATATCCTGCTTTTCCTCCTGTTCTGTCACGTTCTGGTTTTGTTTTTCTTTTATCCTTTTGTCTGCTATTTTCATTTCCTTGTCCCCATTTTGCTTTTTTATGTTCCGTTGTTCCTATTTTTATATTCTCGTTTTTCCATTCGCCTCCTCCCGTTTTTTCCCTCTGTTCTTCTTTGCTTGTTTATCCTTATTTTCTTCATTTTCTTTAGAGGTCTTCCTTCTTTTCAGTCATTTTTCTTCTCTTCTTGTCCGTTCTTCATCTTTTTTAGTCCAGTCTCCTCATTTTTTGCTTAGTTTGCCATCTTTTTGCACGTTCTTTACTTTACCACTTCTTCCCTATTTATGTTCCGAGAGCAGCAGCAGTCCATCGATAATCTATCTGTGAATATGCTAAGAAAGTTTACTAACATTTTTATAAGAGATTGTACCCTATTAGGCATACGGACGTTGGAAATAAATACATTAGGCATAATGAACGATAGGCAAAATGGACGCTAGACGATCTACCGTTAGCATGCAATAGGTCCAATCGACTCAGTTAGGAAAAGGATTGCATATAGATGGAGCCGGATTACCTACGAATGGCCGAAACACGAATGGGTGAATCACAAATGACCGAAAGACACAGCCCAAGTAACAATTTGGGCTTTATTATACTCTTAAGATGGCATTCAAGAGTAAAGTTGGTCATGAAAACCACCATAAAACTCACATTGTTGCTTGGGAAGGCCGAATATCATAGAAAATATTAGCGGCCTTCGACCTGCTCAAAGTTGGCTCGATCCCGCTCGTTAGGACTCAACTAAAAACCTTTAAACATTAGTTTTATCAGTGTTAAACGAGAAAATAGTTTTCGGTGAGATTCAGTCAAGTACGGGTTCGGCCTTTTGTAATTCGGTCAAATACAATTTTGACCTTCTTTGACAGTTGTTGAAATTCGGCCATTTGGATGATGGTAATCCTCCCAGTTGGCTACGAGGTATGACGCTGGCCTAATAAGCCAGTCGTCGTAGGTTCGAATTTCGACTGAGAAAGGCTGTTAGAGTCAATAGGATCGAAGCAACTGGCCCTACAATTGTCCTGCACTCTCTTACGAAACTTTGCCAAATGTATTTATGCCAAATGGTCTCTTATGATTACATAAATGATTTTATGGTAAACGACGTTATGCCAAAAAGCCTTACGCTAAATAGCTCTATGCTAAATGGGCAGCCTTGATTCTTATTGAATTGTAACTAAGCGATGATTGGCCCAAGTGCGTATTCATAGGAAAGCGAAGTTTTGTAAATTATTTCTAACATCATCCCTAGGTAGAGTCAGTAGGGTTTTTGCACTAGCCCCATTACTGTCCTGTACTCTAATAGCCAGCCGCGAAGTCTGTCAATAAAGATGGGTCAAGTCTTAGAAAGACGTTTAAGCCCACAGCTTTGGTTTTTCGTCATCCATTATGACTATCATCTATTATGCCTGTCGTCCATTATACCCAGCGTCGCGCACCCTGCGCAAGAAACTGTTTGCTCTGTCTTTTTCTGGTTGATGAGGTATGAATTATTGAATTATGTAAATATGTATTCAGGAAAACCGAGTTTTCCAGCAATAGCTTAGTAACAATAAAAATATTATCATGATAATTTTACCATTAAAAGATTATTGATATCAAGAAAAAGAATATTAAAAAATCCATGTGACAGACCATAGATTTTCGACTTTTCATTGGAGTTTTCCACCAAGGGTTAACTTAAAATTGGACCTATTAGGGGAAATAAATTGGTTTTAAATTGGACTTGAAACTTGAAGACTTGAAGTTGGACTTAAAATCGAAGTTTGTATGTTAGGTTTGGCAATTGACATGAAATTAAACCTGGAACTATGAACTGCGAGTTTCGTTAATTGAATTATGCATATTTAAAGTTAACTAGGGGCTCCAACTGACCCACCTTTTGATTGATAGAGGTGCATAGTGTTTTATTATGGAATGCTATGCGGGGGTCGACTGGTAGATTGATGTTAGACAAAAGTTGCTTTTTACGTGAAGCATACGTTTCGCGTGAATCAAAACCGCGTAATTATCGGAAAACACGCATCAAAATGATAGTTTTTAAAGGGGCGTCAAAAGCGCCTTCTCTGTATTTATGATATTTTAGAAGCGTCGCAGGACTTAAGCATATAGGGATAAAATCACCACTGGAAGCTAATTCTATAAACTCGGTCCACTGGGTAAATTGAAGCAGAAATTTTCCTTTAGATTTTGTTCCCATAATAAGGTACTTGATGACAAAACTACTTTTTTTATTTACCGAATAAGTGCAGTCTAATGGAAACCGCCTGGCAATGTGATGTCGCATGGCTACACGAGTGAGAGGGCATAGATTGGAAAAAAAATCTATCAAAGACTAGGACACAAAGAGGAAAGAAAATTGCCAAGACAATATATTCTTCCCCGAAGCTGTTTACCATTCCGAAAGCACGAGCCCGAACTCGGTAGGACGGCCGGATATTCAAACAATTCCTCACCTATGCGTTTTGTGCTGCTGCCCCGAAACGGTCCGTCTAGTCCAGCCCGCAGAGTTACTATAGAGAAAGCAATTTTAAATAAATTGACCATTCTTAACTTTGTGACTCTCCACCCTTGGAACCAGGATCGAATACCAGAATAGAGACAACAATTTCTATCCTTTCATTTGCGATGCGATGGTCACACAGACAGACATTTGCCGGCAGCTGGGAGCATGTGCACGTGTGTAAACATACTTTCGTAATCATAAATTATGGTCGGCAGGCATGAAATTGTGTCACGTACTGTACCTTGTTGCTCGGTGCCATTGTTCATTGTCCCTTTCAGGGCGGAGGTAGGCTTATCGGATCGGTTCCTGGTGGTGATAAATAAATGTCAACGGATTAGGCTTTATAAGGTTTTTGATGGAGACGCATGGTCGTCCTGAATCATGTGCGTAACCGTGCGACTTCAGACCTTTAGTTTGAGTGATTTACGGTGACGTCGACCGTTTTGTACTAACTCTAACGACGTCGAGTCTTCAACTGTATGCGAGCTGTTCTACTATTATTTACTCTCAATCAGGCATTTGTGCCATTAAACGAAATTTTTGTCTTTAACGGTATACAACCATTTGCGCCAGGTACGGGCTTTGGAGTGATTTACGCGCATAAATGTTCATTGGAAATCACTTTACTGATCGGCAGCCGGCAATAATGGGGATGAAATTCGAAAAGAATAGCCCCCTTTTAAAGTTTAATAAACAACACAACACGGCTAGGCTAAAGGTAGCTTGTGGGGTGTTCGATTCAATTAAATTCCATTGTTGACAACGCAAAGCACCATCTAGGTGTACTGCCGATGATGGACGATCCGACCCGGGTGTGAAATATAGAACTTGTCGCATGTCGTACTCTAGAATGCCTCTGCCACATTCCCGACCGGAAAGATTAGGTTCCCGTGCGTAGGTGCGCTCGCTCTTCCGACGGTGGTGGGTGGTAACGACGACGTGGAGCTCAAGGCGGTAACCGAAATGAATTATGAGATTAATTCGCCATATTCTATGGGTAGGTGCCTCACAGCACACACGGCTGGTCGGTCGACCAGGAAACGGGGAAATGGCATTTTCAATTTCGGACACGTTTGCACGCACTCACCTGCTGCTGTCTGTTTCCGTATGCGTTCATGTGAGCGTTGAAAAGTTTGCCTCTTTCAAACGGCCTGTGGAGGCCATAAACAGGGCCCCCCGTTCGTTCGTTGGCTAGAGGCGAACGTAAGGACGAAGTTGCTCCATAGGAGTAAACATTAGGCGAAGCTGTGTGGCGATTTATTGCCCTTTGCTTAGATTAAGAAGCGTCTCCGAGGTAACGGCAAAGTTTGTCGGAATTTGTTATTGGTCTAAGCTAATTAAAATTTTATGACAGTTCACCTTTCTGTAAACGCACAGTAGGTTCTAAAGGAAAAGCTTTTTGAGCAGTTTAATAATAAATTAATATTGGTTTCGTGCTTCGAGCGAGAAACAATTTCGAAATAGTTTTCATGGTGGAAATGAGCAGTGTCTCAAAGCCGGTGCAGGTTGTTAATTTTTTGTCAGTGAAAGTGAATGATTTGTCGTGTACTATTCAATTATTTGCAGTATGTAGACCACAATTTAAAAATAATAAAGTAATTTAACGAAAATATTAAATTATTTATAACTTATTATAAGTTAAGGAAATGTTGGTAGCGTCATCGAGATTTATATATTTGGGAAGGTCATTGAGAGAATGTGTGAAAATCTAGTCAGAATTAGCTTGTTAGTAAAGCGATACGTTCAAAATGCTTCAATGTTTTTTATTTTATATCAAACTTTCATCGTTCAGATCACAACTTTCTCGGGCAACAGGTGCCAAGAAAAAAGCGATTCTTCTACTAAGAATGCTAGAGCTAGAACAAAGAGAATGTTTTACCTACCAGTTGCTAGTTGGCAGTTGCTTCGACAAACCTCTCTCAATATCACACAGAAATTGCTTTTACCTGGACGCAGCGGAAAATCTTTAAATAAGCCATCTTGGTCGTTTTCGGATTGCTCTCGGATGAACAACAGGTTCGATAAATCCCAACGCACGATCAATCAATTCCGGATTCGGACCGGATGGTCCGCAGTCCGCACCTAAGCAAATACAGCATACCGCAATCTTGCTGCGTATAGCGAGTGTCATATGTACCTACCTACTGGGCAGGGTATTTGTGTGTGACAATGTGTCCCTTGGTTTGTCTCCCGGTGATAGACAGAAACACAATGCTAATAATGCGAAGGAATAGGGATAAACATGTTTGTTTCAATAATCTCGTCTGCATTACCTTGTCCCCAACCGCCCGGGTGATGAAGGGTGTCCCGGAAAATGCATGTACATAGTACAATTTTAATTTCATAAAAGTTATCTTTTATTTAAATCAGGAAAAAATGCGAACAAGGAAGAAAACGTTGAGATATTTTTCACACAAATCACGAAAAAGCAGCCTTTATAATAATTTCGCTACGTCATTCGTTTTGTTTTCAAAATAATGTTTCATTACTATTAATACTAAAATGTACGCCTTTCTGATACAAAAAAGTATAGTATAATACAAAACATAATTAAAATATTATGATATTGAGTTGCTGGAATTGACGGACTCATCGGAATGGATCTGCGTCCCGACAAAGCTGAACGTCGCTGACCGATACAACGAAGTGGCAGAAGCTGCCGGATGATTCTTCTAGTAACCGCTAATTCGTGGCCCCAAGTTCCTGTGGGAACCCCAAAAAGGGATAGCCTGTTACCGAGTCCAAATTCGAACACATCATAGAGGTGCTGCACCGTTCGTTCTATCGAACGAACTTATTCTTATTTCTTTTTTCGGTGGAAAGAATCATCCAAGTAGAAGTGACTGCTGCAGGAGTGCATCATTCCTGTTTTATAAGTGACATCAGGTCACGGACCTTATGATAGCCACTATTTATCAGAATTTTGTCATATGAATCACCAGACAACGCTTGACGAGATTCGGCGCAGATTCTACGTTTCGCATTCTACGTCATCAGGCGAAACCGGGAGCACCGGAGATGTCGGGTCTACTGTCTTGGCGTTATATGCTTTCTAGCGTTATAAGCCACTTGGTTTTATTTGAATTTACAAAGGTTTCATTGTAGTTTTAATCATTGTCTCTGGTTTGATTATTCACTGGCTGATTGCACGATCTTACTGGGCCCCCTGTGTCTCTCAGCCATTTGTACATCTGTTATTGTAAGAAACAAAACCCGTTTTTCTTCATTTGAATTTGTTTACTCCCTTTGTCAACTCCCTTTCTGTTTTCTCCAACCACTTTACATTTTTGAATCTTACCCTTGTGAAATGACAACTTTATTCTCTTCTTTCAGAAATCTCCTCTTGTTTTACAGTCACTTGTACAACTGCTATCGTTCGTAATTCAAGAGAAGTGCACCCCTTTACCCATTTGAACCAAAGTTATAAAAGACCGTCTCCCCTTTTATCAACCCGCTGCCCAGATTCTATTATGTCCAAAAACATGTGTGTCAAGTTTGATGAAGAACCGTACAGATATTCCGGAGTTATGGCGGAACATACATTCATACTCACGTAAGTGCACCTCAAAGTAAGGTGTGCAGAAAGAAAAGTATTATCAACCGATTTTCATGTCACCGAATGCAACTAGAATGATTTTGCTAGAAATTGAGATTGACTGAAACGATTTTATCACACCTGGTTTTCAAAAATTTCAAAATTTCGAGGGTTTCATTATGCATTATAAAATTTAATGCGCATATGATGCATAAGAACTATGCAAACTGCTTAAAATTTGTAAACTAATCTTTTGGATATTTTATTATTGACGATCAAAAAGTTCTGGCAGTAAAATTTTAATTATTCATTCACGGTTATCAGTCTTGAAAAATTCATAGCAGCAAAAAACGCAATGAGATTTCAAGCACATGAAATTTCAACCTTGATCACGAGCGCGAAACTCACATATGAATTTCTTTCGCTATTATACGCGAAGTCTCTGTTGCTATGCGATGTGAACCAAATTCAGCTGTAAGCATTTTGCTTCATTCTTCCACAGCTGGCCTTTCATACAACGAACCAGAGAGCAAAAGAGAATCTACCGTCAGAGAAAACATCAGCAGCGAAAAACGCAGCACACAATCATGAATTAAGATGGCAAACATATTGGTAGAAGTTACATTTTTTCTTCGCGGGAATCGACATTTTCTTAACCAGAAAGTAGCAAGCCTAATAAGAATTAGATAAACATGTAATTTAAATGTGCGTTTTAGTTTGACTTTGCGATTTATTTAGAGATTCATTCCCTCACTCACTCACAGCTACGTATCACACGAAAGAATGCCTATGCTGTTCAACAAGGAATTTGTAATGTATATGTGCCTAGCTCCGGGTAGCAGTTGAAGCAAAGCAGAATGCGATCAAGCGGGAAGCAATATGTGTGAGTTTTGTACTTCTTGCTACGAAAACAGAAAAACTCACGCGTGATTTTTTTCTGCATAGGATCAAGCAAGACATGATTCACAGTTGATTTTGATTTTTGATGAGTTTTGAGACTTTGAGTTTCTACCATCACTGACGGTTATATAGTTTCAAGTTACCAAAGTTGGTTGATTGATATGGCATTTTTCAGCAACAAGCTTTATGCTTTATAGTTTGGTAGAATAAAGCGAAAAGCTTTATTGAATTATTGCGATTGCTGTCAACCAGCGAAAACATGATCGATTTTATTACGACTTTTAGCAGAGCGTAATAAGACTACTTGAGCATATAACCTTATTTTCAAAGAGGGTTTCAATACCTTTTGAAGGGTGTGTCACCAGGCAGTACAGCGGTATTATAGCTGTTGTCAGAAGATGATGAAGATCTATAAGTTTTATAAACTTGGTGTCGAACATCACTTGAGCAGTATAATAGTGGGTTCCCCCATGTCAGCATAAACCTTTTAGGGCCCATGAATGTTGTTATCGGGGACCGAAAAAGGATAAGACGTACTAGTGACGTGTGTTAGTGCGTTACTACATTTAGAAATCGACCGCAGTCTCACCATCGACTCGTGCATACTCACCATCTGAAATTTCTTCGTCAGGAGATGGTGCAGATAGTTAGCGATGCCGGGACTTAGTTCATCGGAGCCAGTTGACAGTTGAAGGAAGCTTTGCAGCAAGTAAACCAAAATAAGTTGATGGAATACTTCGTTACCGCCAGGGCTGTCATTCGCTCACACTATGCGCCCAATGTTCCAATATTATGCCTTGTCGCACAGAGCGATTCGGCAACACACCTCTACAGCTAATATGCACACAGCGTACGAGCGAAAGCAGAGTGGGAGCGAACGACAGCACTCGGTGAAAATCGCCCAGTGAGTGACAAACAGCACTTGGTGCTGCCCTTTGCCACACTCCGTGCGGAATTGCGCAAAAAAATTGTTTTGTATTTACAAATTTTCTGCCCTTTTAAAAGTGAAAATACACGCTGCACTGAACAACTAATATGGTCTATGTTAAGTTAGTACGGATCAGGCGACGCAACAGTAAAAATGTTTTTTTCAATCACACCACTTCAACTGACCCAGCGCAGGGTGTACAATCTAGCCGCGCAGAGTGCGGCTCTTGGTGTGGTAAAGCACGCAGCAAATTTATCACTCTGCGTTTGCGACTGCCTTTTGTTGGTGCGTAAAGCACGAAAGAGCGTGTTTAGCAAAAGAGACACTGAAGGGAATTTGTGGGCGAACACACACCGCATTGCGACTGTTGTGTTGTTTAAGAATGTGTGTCTTTTGGTCTGCGCTGCGGTTTATACCACCTCTGGTTACCGCTGATGCGAAATAGTCGTTTAGCCCGCCCGCGTTACCGCACTTCGACGGAATCTGGGAATGCCCCGTTCAAACCGTAAAGACCTAAAGTCCAAAAGCTTCTCCTACTCACTCGCATACCTACCGTCGAGATACTGAGACACACATGCCAACCGGTTTGGTGTGCAGGATACTTAAACTCCTGGCCGTACTCACATGGAGATGAAGGACGAAATGGTTTAGATAAAGTTATTACCGAAGGAGACATCCTTGTCATTGTAGACGAGATACTGCCATGGAACTACTGACCGAAGCTTCAGGTATGTGCCTTTCCTTTAACATCCTTGTTCGCATGACGTCCTCAGTCGCTGATGTGCCGCTGTAGATTGTGTTGATACCGCAACTGAACAGGTTGAAAAGTGCTAGGAAGTGAATTTAGGGCATAACTAGTTTTTTCCACTTTAAGTTACAGTGATTGTTAAAACTTAAAACCTAGTAAGTGCTCCTACTGATGCGGTGCAGTCTTCATGACAGTTGTTTAAGCAACCGAGGTCTTCCGGGAACTATAAGAAAAAAGTTACATGTGATTCAGACCTTCAAGGTCAAGTACCTGACCCTACTAACATAATTGTTGCAAAGCAGTTGTGGCCACCAATATATGACTAATTCTCGTCATAAATAAGTTTATGCAACTCAAAGTGGCGAAATTGTGCTGCTTGGGGATGCGTATACGTGATATGAGCTTACAACTCTCTTCGTAATACATTAAAGACCAAGAAATAATATTACCCACATATAAACTACTCTTCTTATGAAAAATGATCTTGATAATTAGTAGCGAACCAAAAATTACCCGTTATTAATTATTAAATTTTAAATTATTTAAGAGGGCATAGTACCTTTTCAATTTTTAAAAACCGAATTTTTTTATTGATTATTTTGAAAGATTAACATTCTGACCATATATGTTTAAAGTCGATTGGATGAATTCCAAAAATTGACAAAGTTACAGGTATTTGTACAGCTCATCTCTGGAGCGATTACACAGCGAATAAAAACTTCTTCTTGGAAACTTGGTTTTGAAAGTCGGTACCATAGATATCTCAAGAACGGCTCAAGCAATTCTCTTGATTCTTTTTTGTTTTAAAGCTTATAAAATTATCTATTGTTTGAGCGCCCCAATCCATGGTACCGCAATCAATGTTTTTATGAATGACTATCTTCAAAGAGCCGTAGGGGAAAGGGGAAGAGGTTCCCATATGAAAACAAAATTGTAAATATTAGTATAAAATGCAATGTATTGAATCCAAAAAAACCGCCTTTCGAGTTATCCAGAAAAAAAAATTTTAAATAAAGCAAAAAATATGGTGTAAAAGGTACTATGCCCCCTTAAACAATTTTTATCAAACAACTCAAACATCACTCAAACTTTGGTTATCTACAGCTTACAACATTTGATGATTATTGTTAGATTTTAAACTAGACAACATTGAAACTAAGCAAAAATAATATTTAATAATCAAGAAGATAAAGTTGTGCATTTTTTAAGGGTGAATCATCATTAAATGGAGAAAATGGGAAAAATGTAGATTCAGGCAAACTAAAAAGTGCTTGATATTAGGCCAAAAATATAAACTTAGCGAAGGTGAGCGTGTTGTTTAACCAATTACACCACTAAGCCGTCTATGCTCTGTAGTCTAATATTAAGATTTTGTTGGCGCTTGCTTGATTCATTCGCACAACAAAAGTAGCACTGCTATTAACAAACTCCTTCGTCGATCTAACGGATGACAACTAAAATTTTGGAATTTTTTCGAGGTCCCTATAATCAACAACAAACGATTCTCTCTCTCTCTCTCTCTCTCTTTTTTTTTCTCCCGACCCCCCGGCACGTCACCATTTTTCTACGACCGAAATCTAAAACGACAAAACACTGGGCGGCGGGAAATCATTTCATAGAAAATATATGGAGCGGCCATTATTGTTTGAGGCCCAGCAACGAGGGGCCCATCAGTATGGGGGGTACTGTCAAATCATATGTGAGAGTGTATTGGTAACACCGGGCTGGTTTATGCTTACCCAGTTTTGCTCAAAATGGCGTCGAAACAACAAGCATTTCGGAAGCGCGTAGTAGGGGAAGACGGGGTAAGATGGCCATTTATTTACCTACCATTAAAAATTATACAATTATTTGTTTTGTGTATTTTTCCACGCTTTTTCGTCATTTTTTGAACCGTCTAAATATCACGAGTCAATTTTCAGGCGGGGTAAGAAGGACCACCAAAGGGTGGTAAGACGGACCATGACGGAGTTAGACGAATCGTAGCAGTTTTTATGCGCTCTTAGAGTTGCAAATCTAACTTCAATAGTATTTACTCAACTGAAACAAATTTTTTGAAGATTTCCCATAAAATAGCATAAAATAAAATAGCTCAGCCAACTCAAATGTCAGTTCTTTGATCATGCTGAATCTATAGAATGAAGAGTTGTCTTGGGAATTCCGAATGTGGTAAATGCTGTCCTGATGGACATACCTTTATCAATGGGCAATTTGGCCTGATTCATCTGATCCGCCGTCTGCTGCATCAGCGATGTTTTTCTAATATACTTTCGAGGCATCTACGCAAACAAAAACGAACATCACACAGGAAGACCTTCAAACATTTAGCGCTACAACGCATGGTCCTTTTACCCCGTGAAAAATGGCCCGTCTTACCCCTAGTTTACAATCTTTACCATTTTGCATTTTTCACTTAAGCCGTACTATTTTTGATACCTATTTCGACACGCACAAAACAGGAATCGTTTTACAAACGCCAGCGATACGGAGGAACGGTGAAATACTCCGTTATTTTGCTAAAATCGCTTGAATTTGTTGCTGCTAAAATTAGATCACACAAAGTCACGATGAGCGAATAGTTTGTTTTGATTCTAATTTTGACATTTCGTGTAGCCGATCACCACAGGATGTTTCGAAAGTATTCAAATACGTTAACAAAAAAGGTAGGTAGGTAGGTAGCGTAGATGCAAAAAATTAAGGATTTCTATTCAAAATCGATGTGGTTCGTTTTATCCCGCCGGGCTTTCTTACCCCGTCTTACCTACACTTCTACGAACTGTCACAGAAATCTCGTCAAAAAGTATACGAAACAACATTTAAAAAGCGAATAAGCCGCGGCTTCGACTGTTTACATAGGATATGGTAAACCAACCAAACAAGATGCCCAACAAGTATTCGCAAGCAAGGAAGTGGAAGAATACCCATTTGATCCCATTTGTACCCAAAAACCATGACCCGAAAAATCTGTCTCAGTGCGCCCAATCGAATATTTCTTTTGAGTTCCTTGGTGTACAAAATAAACTGAAGAGCCACGAATTGCAAACAGTTGATTGGTAGAATCAAGAGATGCATTCACAAAGTTGACATGACGGCCGTACAACACTCCTGTTCCGACATCAAACGGAAGCTTCGCCGAACAGCCGATTACGGACCGTTTTCAAATGCACACTATTTTTTTCAGCAATGGACTATGTATCTTTAATCTATATCTTTCTTCATGTATCTTTGTCATTTTTTGACAGCTTGAGAAAAAAATTCTAAAATTTTAGTTGTTACCCGTTAGTAGTCCATGGGCGTGTAGACAAACGTCAAAACGTTGGTAAAAAGCATAGTGTTGTTTTAATTTTGATTCGATTCGAAAGAACCGGTCAAGATGTAGCGAAACTGCTTACGAAAAACCGATCGATCTTAGACGGAGGCTTGCGGCGGTGTAGGCGGTCTGAATGGGAATATCTAAAGGGCAAGCTACAGGCATTGACAGGATCCCAAGAAAAACCTTTTCATGATATATTAGCACTGACTGGTTCAGCGATGACAATGATGGACTTTTGCAAAGTTTTCACCGTTGAGTAGGTTCTCTTCCGTCCTTAATGTTGTCCAGGAAGAAAACTTATTTATTTATTTTATATATTTCTACAAATGATGATGTCTATGAGCCTTTGGCTCGAAAAGAATGACTAGCTTAAAACAACTAACGATAAATTTACCTTCTTGGTAACTACGAAATAAACACCTTGAGAATTTGCTAAGAACATCCTGCAAATGAACCTGTATGTGACAAAACAGGAACGGCGCAGCCTAGCATATCAATTAGCGGACAAGATCCAAGTGTATCACCCCTTCTGTAGTAACAAAGAACTCGCGAGATGTGATCGATTGGCGCGATTAACTGAAGAGAATTCCGGAAATTTCTTTAAGGTTTCGACTTTGGGGACTCGGATTTGGTGTTTAACAGATCTAATGTTGATTGCTTTTTAGAGATCCTTGAAGAGACGCAGTTGAGACGGGTCTCATAACTGTAAGTGTCCGCAGCCGGATAATAAATCATTTCATAGACTATTTTCACCCGAAAACGCACGAATGATGCTCTGAAGGTTGAAGTACACGAGGAAACATTTTTTGCGTGTAACAAGAACGGTTGGAACACAGAATAATTAAAATTAATTACGAGCTATTAGCTCTCTAATAATCGTGAACAAATCGGAGATGAAATCCTTTTAGTTCAACTATCTCTGATAAATCAACCATCAGTCAATCATAAATCAATTAGTAACACAGTACGAATTTGGTGGTACTGATGACCAGAATTCAGTTCCTTTTAATTTGCTATTAGATTTGTGAATTGGTGCTTATCCTTAAACTCTGGTCAAACATGTGCAATAACGGATTGCTTCACTATGTGGGACACCCTATCACATCTAGATGAAAACTCTCTCCTGCACAGGATGGCTGATAGCCAACCACAAATGGATGCTGACTATCAACCAACCAAGCGACGAAAGACAGGCCCAGTTAGTAGACATGATGTGATTTTTCCTCCCCAGAAACCAGAGTAGGACAACCGGATCGTCGAACGTCCATCGTTCACTATACATATGCAGAACCAAGTATCAAAGGACTGGAAGAGTGATTTCAATGTTGGTGTCAATTTTAATTTACCGTCTCCTGATCGGAATAAATAAACCGGCACGATTGGTCGACGGTCGGTGCGGGAGGAATGTCGTTATTCAGTGAAAGACTTGTCACACGTATCCGTGTGACTTGGGGGAAAAAAGAATCCCCCTGCTGAATGGACAGCTTGTTTCTACTTTATTGTGTTGCACGTAGCAGGATAATGCTGACATATGGATACTGACGTAAAATAATAATTGAATCCTTTTAGTAGACAGTGACAGCAAATCTTATCGGATTTTTCTTTGCAAATTGATAAAATATGCTGTCGTTCGTTGTATTATTCCACCATAATTGACTGATTCATTAACATTTGGATGAAAGTTTATCCAAATCAAAGAATGTTTAGTTTTCTAATGCATAATGAATTCACATTGCAGAATAACAACCACAAAGAATTTTTCGAAAGTTACCAGTTGTTTGCCTGGTGCACGTCCCTGCCTTGCCATTAGAGTTTTCCATTGCTGCAAAAGACGAATGTGCTAGCGAGTGGAGCCGAGGACTTTGTCTGTCGGGATTCATGCTGTCTAAATCCTAGTCTCCTGGTGATAGTGACAATGCAATACGCCACCGTGTGGGGCGCAACGACCGTAGAGCTGCCGAGATGCCTACATGCAAAGTCACAAAGTCCCCAGCACACTGGCATAGAAAATTAATTACACGGCATTAAATTGTCTTGAGGGGAATAATTATTACCGTGTGATTATTAAGTTTACAGTATTAATTGCAATCATCCGGTGGCATCCAAACCGACGACGACCGGGGAATAGTGCCACACTACTCTCTTGCGGGATGCTACTCCGGGAAGAACACTGTGTGCTGGACCAAAACTGTCAGAGAAAATCACTCGTTCGGATGGAGCAGGCGACAGGTTATAAAACACTTATTTGCTGGAACTGCAATAAAAATGCCCTGTCTCGTTCTGAGCAATGTAATAAAGTTGTAGATTTGTTCTTCATGCATTGCTGCTTTTTCGTTTCAAGGTTGATGGACGTTAACGCTTGTTGTTAAATATATGAACAGTTTTAGGAGCTGCGATTATATTTTGAGAGGTAGAGTGGTTCACAGTACAGATTGCGAATGATTCAGTCTGTCTGCCAGTGTGAATTATTAGCTTTATGACCGAACTGACACATCTTCACTATTCAACCAATTATAAAATTGGGAATAGAGACAATGCTTTTAAAATGGTTCACCACCAGTGGGGTTCCCCAGGGTTCACACTTAAGACCTTCCCTTTTTATTCCATAGGTAATTAATATTACCTTCATGCCTAAGTATCCAAAATTAATCCGTAAATGATCATGAAGTCGCAATGTTCCACAATGAAAGCGTTTTGAAATCTTATCCAGCAGCCGACAAAAGAAGTTTCGTATGAAAATCTGCACACGAGGTACGTATTGTCTCGCTGACAGGTGGATAGCGAGAAAATGCAGACACGCCAACACCACCACCGCACACATTCCATGATTCCATTTGCTGTTGTTTAACAACTGGGGCACTCAAGGAACGCGACGCCAAAACTGCCAAAAGCCTCAAACGATTCCAACTTTTCCGTAAATTGCGTCGTTCATTATGCAAAGCACCCATTCTGTTCGCGGAACGTTCGTCCCGAACGTGTCTTCGAGTATATCAATTATGTATATCGACGCACGTGATGCATGCGCGAGTGGTTTTCGAGTTACATTCAATTTATAGTGCTCTAACTCTGTCATTGGGAATCCCACGCGTATCGCCACTAGCGCAGAGCGTCACATTCCGGGATGCGACGTTTGCCGCTGCTGGCAGACTGCCATAAACTACGGTCGAGCTTCCAACATTTGATTAGGCGGGTGGGTGGATGCTGGATGGGGTGAATCTGCGAAGCTTTGAAAATTTGGCACCGAGCAGTTAGCGAATAACCAGTAGGTACTAGTTTTCGTCTGCTGTACACGCAAATGCAAAAGCCAAATTAGGAACTTCTTCGTAAAAATAAATGGTTAAAGTTTCACTTGACTGTGGTTTCGACTAGATGTCCCACAAACGATAAAGAACATAATTCGAGGCTAAAATATAGCCAAATGTGAATCATACTTACACATTTTAGCTTAACCAACCGGTTGGTTATGGTGAGAAATGAATCACTTCAACGATTCTGTTATTAAAGCAAATTGTTTTCAGTTTTTATGACTTTTGGTGCTTTTTCGATATGTTTTAGCGGCTGATTTTGCGGGAGCTCGGTAAGATCAAACAAACCAAACAAGCAACGAACTTGTTTCAAAATTGGTGTCCAAGTACTTCGCCGCATTACCTCTTTTGTAAGCAGATTATCAATTACGTAAAGAATAAAAAAATACAGAAACAGAAAAACAGCTGCTTTTACAACACATTGAAAAAAAAACAAAGCATCCTTCATACATAACCATGTGCTAAATGATCACGATGACCATATTTCAGACTCTTGGAAACAACAAAAACACATTTTGCATTTAAATGGCATACGACATAGGTGATTTGAAGCCCTGATCGGTCATGTCTCCAGCATAGCATAGTATTGAGAGTGCACGTTACAGGGACGAAACACGGAACATTTAGTGCTCATTTCTCCCTTCACATCTCTTTTCTCACTATTCCTCACTCACTTTTCGCTATTCAATTAACACTTCTCACTCTTTACTCCTCACTTCTCATTACTCGCTTTTTGCTTCTCACTGCTCACTTTCGCTATCAGTTCTCTTTTATCACTACTTCCTACTTATTTCTTACTTCTGTCTATTCACATCTGACATCTCATTACTCGCTTCTCACTTCTCGTTACTCACTTCTCATTATTAATAGGAACAACGGCGAGAAAGCGAAAGCGCAGGTTTATGGAAGATTCGGAACGAGAGTGTTGCCGGTGACCCGCGCACCGTCGAAAGCACCGACCACTGCGGGGGACAGTGGAACTTTTTTATAACTTTAGCGATGACAGAAATTTTATTGAACCGGCTTTTAGACATGCGGTACATACGAAAAGATAGTCGGAATACAAAAATCACTTAATCCACATAGTTTTAACTGAAATAAATCTTTCTTTTTCTTCCTGTTGGATATTTTTTTATCACTGCGTTGTTAAATTCATTGTGATACATCCCAATTTTATTCTAGCTATCTGGTCAACTATTTAACTGCTATTTGTTCTAGCTGTGTTTCCACTATCATATCAGAAGCGAACGTCATTCTTTGATTAATAGCGTTGGTCTGGCCTGATGATAAACCGAAAATTGTAAAAGCACGTACCGCACTGCGAGCCGAGCTAATATATTCTGCTCCGCTCCACTCATAGCTAACACGCTCTCGATTTCGGTGCATTTTGCCGTCTCGCTACTGAAACATCGTAGCTCAGAGCCATTTTTTTTGTACGGTGTGATGCAAAATGTGTTCGGAGCGTACCGTGCGATACCGTGCCAGAGCTTGTTGGCTTGTTGTTCTTTTGTCGGAGACACGCATCGGCGTTTATATATATGTTGATTGTTAACGTATCGTACCGATCACCAAATTTACGAGCGACACCGTGCCGTAGCCTACCGGGCAGGCTTCAATTTGCTTATCTTATGCATACAGAGGCAGAGCAATCTACTGCCCACAACGATCAAGTGCTTTCGTTTTCTACGCACACTATTTTCTATGCACACTGAAGACCTGAGACTATTCGCTCCGTGTCCCAAAGAGAATATGCGATAGCCAATTATATGGATTGGAACGATTTGCTCCGTGACCTTGAGAGCATGCATTCGGTAGCGCTTCGGCAGAAAAAGATAGTTGAAACCAAACTGATGCTCACTCGCCGGCAGAGCAAAGTAGCAAAGCACTGCAAAAGTAAAACAAAACCCGTCGCGTCGGAGAAGGTAACAGCCGACTGAGGGAGAGTAAATTGATTTGTCTTCTGCGCTTTGTCAGTAAAACGCCGAGAATTGGGATTTTTTGCAGAGCAAGGCAGAAACCTGCTACCGGACCATACTGAGTTAGAGTACCCAACCTGAGTTTTCTAATGGCTCAATAGCTCAGTTTCGTGTACAATATATGAGTGTGAAATGGGTTCTTATAGCCCAGGATCAAAGAATTTTTGTCTTTTATTAAATAAATTAAATAAAATTGCCGGACATCGGGTACCAACTTCTTTTTCTATGCCACAGCAGCGACATATGTTATGTTGAAGCTTTTTCATAAGCTTAAGGTGACGTGGCTCGGAAAATGTCCTGTTATAAATCCAGTATATCCTGTTATATGTCCAGTATAAATCTTTCCAAATCTTTTTATCTCTTTTTCTGCTCATTTCCCTCTTTGTCTGTGCCATTTTTCCTCTTTTTGGTGTCTCGTTTTTCCGTCTTTTCTGGAACATTTATTTTTTAGACTCCCTTTTTTCTCTTTCTTCTCGTATTCATCTTCCGTTTTTCGCCTTTTATCTTCCGTGTAACCTTTTCACGCTGCTCTAGCCCATTTTCCCCGTGTTTCCATTCTTGTTTTTCTGTCCCATTTTCTCGTTTTTATCCTATCTTTCTCCTTTTATATCCAATTTGACCTCTTTTTCCACATTTTTATCGGTTTTTTATTGTCTCTAGCTACTCTTCTTTTCCCTTTTGGTTATACTTGTTTTCTGTTTCGTATTCCCTTTTTGGATTCATTTTTCCTCGTTTGATCTCTCGTTTATCTTTTTTATTGCCCGCCCGTTAGTTCCACTTTCTCTTTTTTCCTGTCCCGTTTTTCGTGCTTGCTTGAGCCCTGATTTTTGCTTTCGTTTTCTCTGTTTTCAGGCACGTTTTTGCTCTTTTTCTGTCTCATTGCTGATCCCGCTTCAACTTTTTTCGATCCCGGTTTTCGTCTTTTTTCGTTTTTATCTCCTTTCCCATCCCGTTTTTCGCTTTCGTCTGTTGCATTCTTCCTCTCATTATGTACTGCTTCTCCTCCTTTTCTGTCGCATTCTGTTTTCTCTATCTCTTTTGTCTTTCGTTTTAATTTTTCTCCAATTTTTCTTTTTCTGTCCTGTTTGTCTTCGGTTTCTTCTCTGCTTTCTTTTGTTTCTATCTATTTATATTCTATATCTTCATGGATTTTTCTTCTTTTTTCTCTTTTTCTTTTCTTCCTTTATTCATCTCTTTCTGTTCGTTTTTTCTCTTTCATTTTCTTTTTTTCAACTTTTTATATTTTTATATCTTGATTTGACCCTTCTTTATCGATAGCTGGTTAATTAAAGTACAGGACAATTACGGGGCTACTGCAACTGGGTCTACTCACTCTCTAGCATCGCCCAACCGAGATTCGAACATACGACGACTGGCTTGTTAGACCAGCATCGTACCTCGCAGCTAACTTGGCGGTCGCTCTACTTTAAATTGGGTTAAGGGGCTAAGGGTTAAGTTTTAAGGACTTTTATAACCCAAGGGTTTGCTTGCTAAAGTTAAGTGATGGCGGGAAGCTTCAAAGAAAATTCGGAACATTATGCTCTGTCACGAGAAAAAGAATAAAAATAGGCAAGAAGAAAAGAAACGAAAGAAAAAGCGTGACAGAGTGGGAAGAAAATGTGACATGAAAATAAAAAGAATGGAGCAAAAGCAACGGTAAATTAGGCAAGAGACGAGGAAGCTGGACAGAAAAAGGTAAAGAACAAAAGAAAAAAGAACTATGAAAGAAAAGATGGAAAACCCCCAAAAGAAATAGAGAAGAAATAGATAGAAACAGAGGTGAAGAAAAGGAGAAAATGTAGGAACGGAAAAAAGGAAAAACGGGACAGAAAAAGAAAAAATAGAGAAAAAATGAAATCGATAGACAAAAGGGATAAACGAAAAAGTAAAACAGAACATGACAGGAGGAACATCATAGGAGGAACAATAGCAGGACATAATAAGAGGAAGAACGGAACAGACGAAAACGAAAAACGGGATGGAAAAAACGTTATAAAGACGAAAACAGTGAACGAAACAAAAGAAAAAAAATCGAAACATGACAAAAAATGAGACCGAAAATAGGAAAAACGGGCCTGAAAACGGAATTAAAAAGACGGGAAATGGAACAGAGGAAAATCAGGACTCAAGAAAAGCGTGAAAAACGGGACAGAAAAACCTGGAAATTAAATAAAAGAAAACTTATCCAGTTTAATTCTACTATGTTTCTATGTTACTATGTTTATTTAATTTCCAGGTTTCGTATTCTACTAGGACGCTCCAAAAACTTCAGGGACAGGAAAAGTAGAGAAAAGGAACAGATAAAGAGGAACCAGTGGGCAGTAAAAAGAAAAAAAACAAGAATGTCAAATAGGGAAAACGAAGCAAGAAAGGAAATACGGATCAGAAAACAAAAGAAACCAAAAGGGAAAAGATGAATGGTAATAGATGAAAAACATAACCCGTAAAAGAAACAAGCAAAACAGAAAAAGAGGTCAAGCAGGATATAAGAGGAGAAAAATGAGACAAATAGAGAGAAAATGGGATAGGAAAAAAGATAAAAGGGAAAACGGGCCAGGGAGAAAGGTAAAACGGAAGAGAATAAGGCAGACGAAAACGGAAGATAAGAAAGGGAAACTAAAGAAGAAAGGTAAGAAAGGAACTAAAAATAGAAAAAACGTCACAGAAAAGACGGAAAAACGGGG
The DNA here is from genome assembly GCF_943734655.1 of Sabethes cyaneus. Classification (NCBI taxonomy): domain Eukaryota; kingdom Metazoa; phylum Arthropoda; class Insecta; order Diptera; family Culicidae; genus Sabethes; species Sabethes cyaneus. The sequence continues at coordinate 34,676,636 of NC_071354.1, read as the reverse complement.
CATCAAAAGAGGAAAAACGGAACAGATATAGATGAAAATAAGAAGAGTCCGAAGAAAATGAAAAATGGAAGAGACCTGGAAATGAAAAAAGAGAAAAGCAGAAGAGAAAAGACGGCAAACGAGAAAGAAAATAGCAAAACGAGTTGAAAACATGAGAAAAAAATACAAGGATTCATGCCTAGTGGCACGGGCGTAGGTTTGACGTAGGACTACAAATCTAGAGCAATTCGTCTCCCAATGCTAAAGTCGGTGATTTTGGTTTGAATTTCATCTATAGATGCCCAAGTTGCACATTAAAGGACTGTGTTCTTACATGTGAGAAATTCATAATTTCAACTCTTCAGCTAATTTATATGGTGAACCTGAAAAGGTCCATTTGTTAATCTCGAATTCTCAAGTTTCTGACTCGTGGTGTCCATAGTCAACTTTCGACCTACAGATGGGTTATTGGTGTGAGGATTAATGGTGGGAATACTGTTTACCGGACAAACGCAGGCAAGCAGCAGCAATGTTTCAAATAAAACCTTTCCTGCCGATGTGTCCCGACCGAATGACGATGCGCAGCAAAAGGCATAGCAGCCAAAACCATATCGTTCGCTGGCGGATGAGTCGATGGATTCTTCGGTTTGTTGGCGTCTCGCTTGGTGAATTTGGATGTCTTCGGAGCCTTAATTGGGTCCTAAAATTTGTGATAAAAAGATGATTTTTTTAGAAGGAACGATAAAGCTTCCCATTATGACTACCAGAGTATAGTTTTTTCTTTTTTAAAAAGATGCAGAGCATTAAAAAATTAAAAAACAAAAATATTGTAATTTATTCTCCCTTGACATTAGAGATCTTCCTTGACATAACGAAAATAACACGTTTCTGGCAACAATGATAAATTTTTGTCACTGGCAACTCTGGTTTGACAGTTGATCGTTTTGACAGTTACAGCTTCGCAGTTGTCTCTTGTGCTTGTCTGCGTTTTGCTGGTCGTGAGGAAGTGGAACATCAAATTTGTACTAGTTATCGGATAAAAGTTTTGATTCGGGCAATGTATTCCAATCCATCGATTCACGGTGCTAGACTTTGTCCAAATCTAGTTTGCGCTAAGAACGACTAAACGATGTCAAACTGATGGCCAACAGTATAATCTCGGTACAATGGACCCCGCAGATCAGTATGAAAAAAACTCCAGTCGAAACTGACACCGTATAACCAATCAGATTGGTATGTTCTGCTACTCCGACGTGAATCAGCAGTAGGGCGAACGGCTGACCAAAAATTTCTGTGCGTTTCTAATCAAACACGGTCGCATCTCGATGGCGGGTGTTGCATCCGAAAACTGACTTTTTGCAACTTTTGACTTTTTGATACACTATCACATGAACATGAAGGTAAACAAAAAGTTTTCCGTGACATTTCAAGACATATTATGGTTTCTTTTTATCATTCGTGTTGTCTAGACATCGCTTGACACAACCATGCACAACTATAGTTTGTCTATATAAGGTTGTCCAAATGTTTATTTTTTGTTAAAAATTTTACAAAATTAAAAAAAAAAGGTTTTTAACGGCAATAGCCTAAAAATATAAAATTGAATATCAAAATATGTGTTCCTAACCCTAACCTCATCGATTCAAGCTAAAAACGACCTTTAGGACCCAATTGGGGAAGCAGCAACAGCTAGGGCGTAAATTAAATACTATCATAAGGGAGCTTAACCCATAGCTCATCTCGTATATATTTCTGTCATCTGTGCTAGGGAAGCATTGACGTGGGAAGGCAAAAAAAGGTTAAGGAAACATTTAATCTACTGTGTTGCAATGGATTTTTTGAAAAATTTCCGATCGATCGATACCAATATCTCTAGAATCTATTGACGGATGAGTGAGTTATAAGCTTGCAAACTATAACCACTTTTCGTTACATGTTCCCTTTTCGTTTTTCTAAAGTGCACCCCCATATAGATAGAATAGAAATCAAAGACGTAATCCTACGTCAAAACAGGACTGAAAATCAGAAAAAGTGAGAGAGGAAATGGAAGAAAACGAAACATTTTAACATGATGCACGGGACAGAAAACAGGTAAACGAGGGAAACAGAGGCAAAACGTAAGTGAAAGTGAGAGCAAAAACCTAGGAAACGGCACAGAAAAGGAGAAAAACGAATCAAAAAGTAGAAAAATGAGCCGAGAAAGGAGCTAAATCGAAACAGGGAAATGTAAAATATGTGAGGGAAGAATACGCAAAATGTCAATTTTAATTCCTGCCGAATTTATAGATTCTCGTGTCTAATTTCGTGTCCATGTCTGGCTTAAAGTAAAACTTCAAGCTCAACTTAGCCCAATGTCCTGTTAAATTGTATGTCCGATTTTAAGCCCGTTTTCAAGTTTGATTTTGAGTATAATTTAGGTCAAATTTAAACTCTGATTTCAACGACAATTCAAATACCAACATCAAGTCTAATTTCAAATGCAATTCCTAGTCTAATCTTAAATCCAGTATTACATTTACATTTTGTTTTATGTCCCATAATTCCAAATAAAATTTTCAGTCAAAATTAAGCCGAATTTTAAATCCGATTTCCAATTCAATATGAAGGAAAGCTTCGAACCCGAGTTAGTCCAAATTCAAGTCTAATTTAATGTCCTGTATCAAGTGCGAGTTCAAGTCCCATTTTAAGTCTAATTTCTGAATAAAACCTAAATTAAATAAAAACTGCACTCGAGTGTCCTGGGTTTTCAACCTAATCGGTCGGTATCGTACGATTACTCCGTTTTTCCAGGTCAAAACATTCTCCTGAAAGGTTGGGTTCCCTACCTATTGTTCATGTCTGGGCATGCTCGGGAATTAAATCAAACGAATCATGCCAAAAAAAAAACTTTTAATTTTTATTATTTCAATTACATTGTTCGAATCAGTTGGGAATTGTTACCTGTCTGGTTTGTCAAGAAATTAGATTCGTTCGCCCATGCCTTCACTCATGACAAATATTCGAAAAGTATTTCCGAACGCACTGGTAATTTCTATAAAAAGACCGATTTTTATGCAAGTACACTTTTCATGATTGCCATCTGTAAAATGTGCTCTGTGTCTATTTGGGCATGAGTCCTCTTTTCCTGTCGATGCTCGATTCGGCAAATTTGCAAAGTACTGACCGTATGAGTTTGAGGCGACGGCGCCGGTGACGGTATTTCCCCGTGATAGTCCGTCGGTTGTGTCCGAAAAGCTGGTTTCACGATAGCCCGTATATGCTGCAGCACTTATGGCACGAACGTGGGATGTTTGGGAATAGGACATGGTTGAATTAGACGACCATTCAAATGACGACTGAGTCGGCTCAAGTGGGTCAAACTGTGAGGCGACATTTTCCGCACATAATCCCGACCGGCAGTGTACAGTGTGTGGATGGCACGTAGGAAAAGAAAAAAAAAGACTGAGTCCCCACAACTGACTGGTAGGGGATGTTCTTCGGAGCTGGGGCTCGATTGGATTGATTCCGGGCACGTTTCTGCTGTGTACATTTAGGGCACTTTCGCTTTGACCGTTCCGGATCCCGTCTGCATCGTAGTTGCCATGGAAGGATGCTGGTTCCGATGCATGTCTGCCGGTCCGGTCCGGTCCGGTGGTGCAGCAAAATCACGAGCAAGAAAATTGCTAAGTAAATTTGTCCAACATTGACATTCGAATGACCAAAACTGAACTGGAATGAGAGTTTGTTTGAAAAGAGGATGCTTTCGTTGACAAGTTGAAAGATGTTTGACGAATTTTCGAATGTGAACTTGCTTTTATGTTTATTGATGCAAGAATTCTCTTGACTTATGAGTAGTGTTATTGCAGACTGCAAACTGAGCAAGTTTTTTGAATGTAAGCACACAAAAAAAGAGATAGAAAAGCAGATCATGAAAAAGATGAACTTATCAAACTAAACTAAAGATGTCAATCTTACGCTTAAGCCCTCAATAAGAAGCGACAAATCGGGAGAACTTTGGCTGCCGGTTGCCGGTATTCTGCTGAATTTCCACTCGACTGGAAACAATCATCCGGCGGCTAACAAGCGACTATGTGTCCTCTCGTCTGGAATCGCTTCGGTATTCAGCAACGATCGGGAGATGCAGCTCTAACGGACTAACAGTCCGTTCACTAGTGCTGCTGCCACTTGAGCAAACTCAAGCATTTTTCCCTTATCCGAACCGCCGCAGTACAATGGCGATAACGAGCTACAAATTTCAATAAAATTCACCCCAACCCGAGTAACGATCCAACGATACTGTTCTTGAAGCGTTGTTTAAGTAATTCATGGTTGAACCAAACTGTGAAGCACTGGATCTGCATTGGTTAATTGCGATGGAAAATAAATGCAGTTAAATGTTTCGCTAACGGAAGAACGCGGTGAATTTATAAATAAAACAACATTCGTTAAGATTCGTTAAGATTTTGACGTGAATCTTTAACGAGTTTAAAGATTACGTCGAAAAACTAACCCCCCTAGTAATCGGCTGATTCTAGTTGGCACATGGTTTGCCGTAAAGCTCGAAGTAAAAGCCTTAAATAAGCATATATTTTAATGTGGAGCCATTGTTAATCATCGCCGGGTGGGTAGGTTTTGGCATGATGGGCGTCGGAAATGTATTTTTCCTCAAATTCACAAGTGCTGCCAGGCAGCCGACAGGCAGGCAGGCAGGCAGGCCACAATCCGCCCCGTTGTTATGCTAATGCTAAAAGCTTTCTCCCTCAACTTGTTTGTCGGTGCACGTATCGTCCTCGGCTCGTTCGGAAAGATGAAGTTTTCCCAGTGCATCAGCATTTTGCGGTTCCAGACGCTCCATCGAACACCCCGACCGGACCAGGTCGGAGACAGAGGCAGGCAGGCAGGCAGGCTTCGAGGAATGGATGCAGTGTATCAGTTTCGGCTCCAACCGTTTATAGTTCGCCTTCCAGTTACTGTACCGAAAGAAGCGAAATATTTTTACTGCTATTGTAAAAAATAGCGTGTACATGTAAGTGAATCTGAACAGTAAATATACATATGTATGCTTCGTTTTTGTTGTCCCATGTGCTGCTGTCAGTTGTAATATTAAATAATATTAATATCAGCGTTAACAGCAGCAACGAGATTAGCTATTATTTAACTGCGGTGTCGAGAATGCAATTTTCCTTTCAGAAATAAGGAAATTTATTCTTGGATTTCTACAAATACTAATACCACGGAATTTTTACATAAAAGTATCTGATCTGATCTACATTTTGTCGTTTTATATTATTTTTGAACCAGTTCTTGCATTATTTTTGTGCCATTTTGAAGTAATTTTTATACTGTCTGTGAATCATTTTTGTACCACTTTGGCGTCTGTTTATTGTATCTCATTTCTGTGTTTTTATTGCATAATCTTTGTACCATTTTGAGTTTATTTTTCAATATAAAATTTTTCACACAAGTTGGTTTAACCATGAATTACATTTTAACAGCATATTTATGTCTTTTTGCACAATTTATTTTAATTTTCTATCAGGTTTTGCATAATTTTCGTACCATTTTTGAAGTATTTTATCCAGTTTTGTGTTCTTGGTATATTATTTTAGTGTCTCTTGTATTATTTTTGTATTATTTTCACATCATTACTGTAATTTGTATCTTTGTAATCTTTTATGTATTTTTACGTAAGTTTGTGATAATTTTATAGGGTACCCCGGGTCAAGTGGGGATACGGCGTAAATGGGAACGACGCTCATAACGCTCTTTAACCTCATTTTCTCCAACTGAACCTTTCTAGAAATGAAAGATACAACTCCAACGCATACATTAAAATTATAGTTCAATTATAATAGGCTTTCAAAACTCCAAAATTGACCTTTCAATTTGGGTGTCATTTTCAATTTGCGTTGCAAGTTGGGCGCGCCTTTCTATAAATGATAGTTGGGTCGCAGGCTTTTGTAAAAGTACATGTTTTTGACAGTAGGTAAACATAATGAATGTATTAACAAGTTACACCTGAAAATTAGTTGTATAATTTTGCAAACAGCATTAAATAAATGGGTCGAAATAAGGTCGTCACTTCAGAGCACCCGGGGCAAATGGGACCTATTTAAAATAAAGTGTTTCAGCACAACACTTCCAGTCTAAATACATTTTTAGTATACATAGTACATCTACTACCGAACATTTTCAGCTCAAGTATATAATATTCATATCCGTAAAGCTTCACAATAAAACCGAAAAGGACTAAACCAAGAGGCAAAAAAAAGTCCATTAAAACAGCTCCCTAGCAAACAGTTTGGGCCCATTCTGAAGTTTCATAAACGATGTTAATTGACTCTGAGAAGGCAGAGTAGTTATATTTCAGCTAATCTGCAGCTAGATGTCAAACAATAAAGCGTTATGGTTGTTATAACGTAACTATTTCTTATGATAGTTTCACTAGTAGCTCTATCGTATTGGGCATGGTAGAACGAACTGAACATAATAGTATTTTTGAGCTATTAAAGAATGGTTAAACATAAATTACCTGTCGCAAGAATTACGACAGCTACATGTTCAACTACATAGCGTTACAATACTGCGTTACTGCGTAATTGGTCACGAGTTGTGTATCATACTAATTATAAGGTCGCCCGTCATGCTTTGATAGCGATCTGACTTTGTTACGGCATTTTTGGATAAACCATTAGTGGAAACATTGTTTTTGGTAGCTTTTTTCAATGACTACACGTTGCTGTTTATTAACATGCACAATTTTCTGTTATAATAAGCTTTTTAATCAAATTTGAACATAGGTCCCACTCGCCCCATTTACAGGGGCAAGTGGGACCTATCGCCATAATTTTGAAAAATTCTATTTAGATTCATTGTAAATCGATAGTCCTTCTTTGTAACTAAACCTTCGAAGTGATACCACTGAAGAGTTTCTGTGCCGCTAGAATTTTAAAATTATCATCGGTGTTGTTTACACAGTCGAATAAACTCTAACGATCCCACTTGCCCCGGGGTACCTTATTAATTTTTGTGTCATTTTTGTCTCTCCTTTGGATTTTTTGTGCCTTTTTTGTATTTTTTCTCAATTTTTGTGGTTATTATGCGTTACTATTTTCTATTATAATTATATTTTTCATTAGGTTGCGTCATTTTTAAACCATGCTAATTTTTGTCATAATATTATTTTTTTGTTATTGCCTTTGTCTCCCAGTTACCCATGCATCAATTTCAAAAACTCTGGTCATTTTTTGTCCTTATTTGACGTCCCTTCCCGCTTGCCAGATTTATTATCTCATTTGGATATCCTTTCCCAATTTTTAGCCCTCCATCTTGTGGTCCCACAGTCACCTATACATTTGTTTTTTCACCGGAAATCCCTACAATGAGAGAAAATGTATAAAATGGAGAAGGCAACTAGGAAAAAGCGCCCAACATAGCTCTAGCCATGCCAAGTCCCTACCTACCACCTCCACGTGGCCATACCACTATGGGAGATTTCCATACAAGCAGGCGGACAAAAATATTTTCGAATTTTTTTTAGGATTTTTGATGTTTTCCTAGTTGATATGACTAAAATATGTTGGTAGAGTACATTTGCAAACATTTCACGAACATATTTTGAAAAGAATTTAACTTTTTGCCTTTTCCATATGTGGAAAACTAGTACATGACTTGGTAAAATCACCATTTTAGGATCAATTCTTAACCGATTTTCGATCTGTTTTTTGCATTAAGTTTGTAAATCCTGTCTTCAAATGTGCAGATGTTTATTTATATTGGACAAGATGGCGATCATAAAATGTTAAAAGTCCCTTATTGCTTAAAATTTCAAAATCGGCCTTTCAGCTCAATTATTTTTTAACCAATGGCCAAACTTAAAGAAATTAGGTTTTAAGTTGAAACCCATCAAAAAATCATAAAAGGAAGCCAGAACAGAAGAAAAATTTAAAAAGTGCCGCACGGTAGAAGACCTGACTTTTTAGCAAAGCCCAAAGGGCCGAGTGTCATTCACTGTTTAACTCAAGTCGATGAGATCGACAAATGTCTGAGTGTATGTATGTAAGTATGTATGTATGTATGTATGTATGAATTTATATATACACGTATGTGTTTCTGTGTTTGTGCCTCCCAGTTGGCTTCGAGGCATGACGCTGGCCTAATAAGCCAATCGTCGTATGTTCGAATCCCGGCTGGTAGAGGCTGTTAGAATCAATAGGATCGTAGCAACTGGCCCTGCAATTGTCTTGTACTCTAACAGCTGGCTGCGAAGTTTGTCGTATAAAAACAGAATGTCAAGTTTCGATAACGGAATGTAGCACCTAGGCTTTATGTGTTTTTATATATGTGTTTATGTAATAAATTGTCTACTAACGTTTTCTCAGAGATGTCGCAAACAAATTTCACACAATATGTTTCATTTGCAAGATACTATCGTCCTTTATACGATTTACCGAAATTGGTCCATAAGTTCAGTAGATCTAGAACTTATCTTGAAATAGGCCTTAGGACTTTCAACCCACTCAATATGGACTGCAATTTTAAATTTTTGAAGACGTTTCTTCGATAAACTTAGCAGGAGGGGCGCATGTTTTCTTCATAGTTCCAATAATGTCGTAAGAAGTAAATCTCGATGGTGACTTCTATGAATTACTTCATATTGAAATCTGGCTGTAGTTTTCAAAAGGTCACATAATCAACCCTATTACATGTATTATACGACTTTCTGAAAACTAAAGCCAGTAAATCTGCTTAACCCAGTTTCTAAATATGATTACACTAAATGCTTCTTCTGTTGACATAATTTCACGTTGATCAGTTAGCTGAGTGGCGCGCGCGCGTTTGTGTGTGTGTGTGTGTGTGTGTGTGTGTGTGTGTGTGTGTGTGTGTGTGTGTGTGTGTGTGTGTGTGTGTGTGTATATATTATTCGCTGGAAATATATTTAGTAGAGTGTCCCAAAATAGCACTATGTCAGAAAACCCGAGGGCTCACCCCTCAAATGATAGCTTAGGGTGTCACAACAAAACTTTTATATGACGTCAACATTGCTTGCCGCGATTTAGGGGTCGCACATTTGAGTTTTATGAAAAAATGGCATTTTTCAGGAGTTAATTCAGAAAAATATTTTTAGAAACGTTAAAGTAGGTGAAAAAAGGTACTTAACTATTTTTTTCACAATCATTGGGATCTGATACATTCATAAAAAAGTTATGGTGGCATGTCTGGAGTCATATTTGGTTACAAAAATTTATTGAATTTGGCAAAAATTTAAAATTTTCGAAATTTCATTTAAATAAACGTCAAAACAGGGTATCGAACAGTATCTCAGAGTAACATACGTATACTATATAGATGGGAAATTTTATGACGAACAAGTTTGCCGAAGAAAGTATGGACGTATCTTCAAATCTCGCTGAGGTATTCACGTTTTTCTGAAGGCGGGACCAAACATATTTTCGCAATTTTCAAATTTTAGTAGTTCCACGTGAAAAAGGTAAATGATAAAACTTGAAGTATGTCTTCTAAACGTTACCTACGTGTTGAATAGGAAGAAATATGCACCTTCCACAGAATTTGGCACCATTTAGGCTCAAGAATCACTTTAAAAAAGGGCGTATTTATTTTAATAGGTACTATGCTTGAAAAATCGTATCTCCCGAAACTAGGGTTGCTCCAAAATGATGCCTAAGCGTGAGTTGCAGAAAATTGATTTTTCAACCTGAAAAAATAAACACTGCAATTTTTTTTTACCCTTTTTGTACTATCAGTAGATGGTAGAATCAGCATGGTGTATTCAGACAAATATTAATTCTAGTAATATTTATTCTAGTTGCTAACATGGTAATATAACGCGGATAACATATGAAAACGGCACGTTTATAATAAAAATATAAAATATATTAAATTTTTTTTTAAATATCTTAAATACGGCTGCATTTAGAAGCTAATTATTATTTTGAACGCGTGTTGTCAAGCACATGTGAAGTTGTTGTTCAAATTCAAATTACATATATGTATAGCGAGAAATATAAGAATAATAATAAGAAATATAATAATAATCTTAGGTTACAAAATATTCATAAAAGTCGTTGTTCTACAAAATCCTTTGATAAATGGTGCACCATTTCAGAAAAAGTCTCAAAATGTATCAAATCACCAAAAAAATCGAGGTTACCATTTCCTGTATATTTTAATTTTACATTTTTTCCTGACTTTGGAGCATAGTGAATTTTTTTGCAGTTTTTATTTTTTCATGTTTAAAATTCAATTTTCAAAAACTCACGCTTAGGCTTCATTATGGAGCAAACCTAGTTTCAGGAGATACAATTTCTCAAACATAGTACCTATTAAAATAAATACGCCCTTTTTAGAAGGGATTCTTGAGCCGAAATGGTGCCAAATTTTTTGGAAGATGCATGTTTCCTGTTATCAAAAACGTAAGTGACGTTTAGAGTAAACAGTTCAAGTTTTTTCATTTACCTCTTTCACGTGGAACTACTAAAATTTGAAAATTGCGAAAATATGTTTGGTCCCGCCTTCAGAAAAACGTGAATACCTCAGCGAGATTTGAAGATACGTCCATACTTTCTTCGGCAAAGTTGTTCGTCATAAAATTTCCCATCTATACAGTATACGTATGTTACTTTGAGATACTGTTCGATACCCTGTTTTGACGTTTATATAAATGAAATTTCGAAAATTTTAAATTTTTGCCAAATTCAATAAATTTTTGTAACCAAATATGACTCCAGACATGCCACCATAACTTTTTTATGAATGTATCAGATCCCAATGATTGTGAAAAAAATAGTTAGGTACCTTGTTTCATCTATTATAACATTTCTAAAAATATTTTTTTGAATTTACTCCTGAAAAATGCCATTTTTTCATAAAACTCAAATGTGCGACTCCTAAATCGCGGCAACCAATGCTGACGTCATATAAAAGTTTTCTTGTGACACCCTAAGCTATCATTTGAGGGGTGAGCCCCCGGGTTTTCTGACATAGTGCTATTTTGGGACACTCTAATATTTAGTCTTGAAATCTCCCATAGTAACTAGAAATTTTCAAAACGCAGAGTGGCGCATGGTGGCACGTAATTCTTTCATAATTCGCTAGTATAGACCTGAAATTTTACCCAGAAGAACGAATTAACCTGGAGATATCTGGAGAAAAAAAGTTCTCGTCTAACAAAACAGAAAATACTCTTATTTTTTCATGTTTTTCCTCTTCTCATGCTTTTTATTATTATTTTTATTCCTCTAGCTGCCTAAACCATTTGTTTTTCGGAAAGCTAATTTTATTACCTTTCTAATGATATATAATACATAAGATTTAATTTTGAAAATAGTGTTCAAAAATTGCTTTGAAACTAAACGTGTTTTCATGGCAAAAAGCATATATACCCTATCGTTTTTCAACTTTGACAGCCTCTATCTCAGAAACAACATCCAATTGAGACGTGCTATTTTGGATTTTTCTTAATTGAAGTGTTTACTATCAATAGAAAATTTCATTAAGCGGATTAGTGAAAGTCAGTTTTCTGATTTTTGTCCGCCTGATATCTCATAGTGCATACCTGGTAATACTTCAATTTGTATAATTGAGTAGCCAAGCTAGGAGGTGCGGGGTCGTGCGGTTTTCAGTTTCTAACCTTACAAATTTAGTTTTAGGCAACCATTAAACCACACGACTTTATTTTCAAGTATTATATGATTTAAACTAGTATTTTTGGCAAACTAATCTATTTTCAGAGAACGAAGTAGGGCGCTATATCCTTGGCCAATTGCAGTCTGGCTTTTGGTCTAAATGCCATTAGTTCATCGCTGAGGGTTCGGAGTATCACCACTGACGAACTGACAAGACACATAGGACAAAATCCATTAAAAACCATCGTCCAACACATTTTGCTTGCACTCTAGCACCCTCTGTTATGTATATTGCGGAGTAGCTTGCATTTGCAGGATTTTATGGTGTTGGGGTTTTACATTTTACTCGCGCGCCGCGGTGTGGCCATGTTACGAAACATGCTCTTTTGAAAGATGAGTGGTTTTTTATTGGACGTTGAAATTAACGCGAGTGTCTCGTCTGTTTGTCTGTGGTATCACTTAACCTTTATTAGCAAAGATACTCCCAACGACTCTAAATAAATCATTACCTATGTATATGGAAAGCGTTTGGTACGGGAGGCCCACGTTTTCTTCCTTCCCCTTGATTTCAAGGAGTTTTATGGAATTAGGTATTTTTTCTGGCTCCACTTGATTCTTTGGAATTCTCTCTGCGGTTGGCCTAGCCGTTGACAAGAAAAATGATTGATTCAAGTAATCGTCATTTTCTAGGATGCCTTCAAGAATTGGCTGCGTTAGTGTGAGATTAGATTAGGAAATTCCTACAATGAAAGAGAAACAAAGCTTTTTTTTCTTCTAAATTTTGTTCTCCCCCTTAGTGGTCCACGCTTTTCATATCCCCCTCTCTACTTGTACTTGTACTTAGCCACTTGTGCATCTCTTATTGAGCACCTTTATTCCTTGTGCCGGTGCGGTGGGGTTGTCGAAGAGAACTGTTTTCGTCGTATTGTCGTCCGGTATCCTTACGACGTGTCCGGGCCACCGTAACCTACCGATTGTACCGCCAGATGTACGATAGGAATCTGTCCTGCAGTGCCTGTAGCTCGTGATTCATACGCCACCGCTACTCTCCGCTTTCAGTATGTACTCCGCCAAATATCGTCCGCAATGCCTTCCGCTAAAGGGCGCGTGTGGCAGCGTCACGGCTTCAAATCTATAAAGAACTACCGGTCCTTATTATCCTTATTAGGATTTTGTATATTGTCAGCTTCGCGAGGCGGGGTTTTGTGAAGGGTAAAGCCCGATTTCTCGTTTGAATGCGCCGCTGGATCCGCGGTCACCAGCGATCCCAAGCACACGAACCCATCTCCTAGTTTGTCGCAGTCAATGGCTACTTTACCGTCCTTAGAAGGCACACGTTTATTTCCTTTGAGCCTCTGTCTTGTAGGGTAAAGAACTAGTTTTAAGCAGTCTAAGCGGGTCACTGATTGTTTTACCTTATTACAAGCGATGGGTTGACTAAGTGGGGGATATCAGCATACCAATCTTCTTGCTATCTTTAGTTCTTCAAGCTGTTACCATTGGAAGACACTATTGTTGAGCTAAACTTTTGATTTTTCGCTTTAAAAGTTGGAGCGGCGGAACTAATTTTGAACACACCGAACCCATTTTCACCCGCAAGGTGCTATTTTCAGCAATCCTGAAATCTGAATTTTTTTACGTCCCGTTAAAAAATCCCTCGAACTTTTCCCCCTGTTCAGTAAGTTCGCGTTCCTATCCGCGACCTACTAATCGGCATCTGATGCGTAATCGGCATAGCGTATCGGCATAGATGCGTAAAATGCTAACTGTCTAAATTGTTTATCGGGGCATACACTCACCGCACCGTTCGGCAAACGGTATTCGCCGTCTCTTTTATTCTCTGGTTTTCTTATGGGAAACTGCGAGTTTGACGTCTCACTCGCTGTTCATAAGGATGGTGGGAGAACAAAAGAGGTAAACATACAGCAGTACAAACGATCCGCTTAGAACAGTGTTGTCAAAGCAAATAACATTGAAACACATCGTTGCTTCATTAAATCACTGAGAAAATCTTCGAAAATTATTGAATTTTGTGTTGTTTTTAATAAAGAAGTCTTTTGTGTTGTTTTTAATAAAGAAAAATTAATTATGAACATACATTTCTCTTGAAAGTATTGAACCACGTTTTCACCATAGGAGGTTTCAGTTAATTTCAAACTTAAAATTCTTATTTCCAGAACCGAAACAGTGTCTTGGCAATACGATAGTTCATCAGTTGTGCTGCAGTTGCTGCTAGTGGTGAACAGGTTCCGTCAATTCAGAATTTGTTTTCAGTTTTGTTAGAAAATAATAAAACTTTTGGCTAGTGACAAAGCCTTAGATAATAGAAAAAAAGAGACTGAATAATATGGTATGTGACAATTGAGTGCTTGACTTTCAGAGTGGTTGTAATCAGTGCTGAAAACTTGATGAATTCGTTAGTAGCGAGGTGGCGATTGCTGAAGAGCAGCTGAAAAATGTACGTTTTTGGACAACAATTTTTAATTCATCATATTTCTTGTCGGAAACCCAGTAAATTGTGTTTGTGTGAATCAAATGTATGGTTAAGTGATTTGTGAAGATGATCGTGTCAAAAGATTTTGAAAATATGAATAAAAAAGTGCATTTTCGGATCATTTATGTTCAACTGATTAAAATAGGTAACACTGCTTAACTCGTTCCTTACCCTATATATTTAGTCTTCGAAGCATTTATTTTTTGCCCAATTCTCTTAGACTTCGCTTTCAGACTGGCGCAGAATGCCACCAGCGTCGCAAAGTTTCTGGCAATGATATCAAAGTCATCTGCAAAGCCTAGCAGTTGGCTACCCTTGGTGAAAATCATGCCTCTCGTTTCGATGCCCGCTCGTTGGATTACCCTCTCAAGAGCGATGTTGAACAGCATTGCATGCAGGGTAAGCCGTAACTTTGTCTCAACCCTCGCCGTGGCTCGAAGGGACTCGAGTGTGTTCTCGAGATGCGCAGGATGTCCGGAAAACCGTGTTCGTGCATTATTTGCTAAATGCTGGTCTCGATCGACTGTATCGTAAGTTACTTTGAAATCAATAAAGGTGTGATGCGTGGGCATGTTGTATTCCCGACATTTCTGCAAGATCTGTCGGAAATTTTGGTCCGTAGTTGCGCGAGTCGCCATGAAGCCCGTCTGGTGAATCCCTGCGAAACCCTGTGTTATTGGTGGCAGCCGGTGTAACAGGATCTTGGAGAGTACCTTGTAGGTGGCGTTTACCAGCGATATGCCCGAAACCGACGTTCTGCCGAAACAGACTCGGTAATTCGGATTTTAATCTAATTTTAAAATCGGTGCAGATTTCAGTCAAATTAGGATCCACTTTGAGTCGGGGTTGAGACCAGTTTGAGTAAAATTTATGGCCGACTTAAGACCGATTTAGAACCGTTTTCTGTCGGATTTTAATCCGGCCTTAAAGTCGGTGCCTATTTCAATTGAAGTTGGGACCAATTTGAGTTGGATTTGAGGCAGACTTGGGACTGGTTTGAAGCGTTGAAAACAATTTGAACTGGTTTACGGACCGATTTTGGACAGACTTTAATCCGACTTTAAAGTCGGTGTCGATTTCGGTTGGATTTGGGACCGATTCGGCTCGGATTTGGAACCGATTTGAATCGAATTCGAGCTAGATTAGGGACCCATTTGAGTCAGATTAGGAACCGATTTGAGGGACTTGGGATCAGTTTTGGTTGGATCTTAATCTAACTCCGCCTATTTAGCTTCGAGGTACGATGCTGGTCTAACAAGCCAGTCGTTGCATGTTCGAATCTCGGCTAGACGGTGCTTGCTTGATAGAGTCAGTAGGATCGTTACACTGGCCCCGTAATTTTCCTGTACTCTAAACAGCCGGCTGCGTAGTCTGTCGATAAAGAAGGGTAATGTCTAATGACGGTTTAAGCCCACGACTTTGCTCTTAATCTAACTTTAAAGTCGGTGCTGATTTCAGTGGAATTTAGAACCGATTTATGTCAGATTTGGGACCGATTTCTGTCAGACTTTAATCCAGCCGTAAGGTTGGTGCCAATTTCAGTTGGATTTGCGGCCAATTTGAGTCGAATGTGGGACGGATTTAAGATCGATTCGAGTAGAATTTGGGGCCGAATTAAGTTGGATTTGGAATCAATTCAAGTTAGATTTGGGATCAAGTTCTGTCGGACTTAATTCCAGACTTTAAAATCGGTGCCAATTTCAGTTGGATTTGAGGCCAGTTTTAGACGGTTCTGGAACCGATTTGGTTAGACTTTATTTTTTTTTTTTTTTTTTTGAAACGATGATTCTACAATTGATGAAGGGACGGTAAAGGAAAGTAATGAAGAAGGATTTTTTCGGGAATGAAGGGGAAGGGTGGAAAGGAAGGGGGGGGGGGGGGTAATAGGTAGCTATGGTTAACAAGTTGTCGTTGTGACTCCTATCTTTTGTCCAATCCGGTTATAATCTCCGATTACAGCTTGGTTCGACCCATGCACCTGTCAGCATTGCTTTCCCTTACCGTCCCTTCATCAATTGTAGAATCATCGTTCCAAAAAAAAAATAATATATGCCTGACCGCATTTCAAGGTCATGACTAAAGTCACGAGTTTGGTCAATAGACTTTATTACCGATCTCAGTCACATTTGGAGCCGATTTGACTAGAATTTAAGACCGATTTGAGTAGAATTTGAGGCCGACTTGAGTCAGACCGATTTCTTTATTCTGACTTTAAAGTCGATGCTGATTTGAATAGTGTTTGGAACCGAGTTGATCAGATTTTAATATAAGTTTAAAGTTGGTGCCGATTTCAGTTGGGATTTGGGGCTTATGTAGCACAAACGGATGATGAAACGGATGGTAGACCAATTTGAGTAGAACTTCGGAGCCGATTCGAGTCGGAGTTTAGATCGATTTAAGTTAAATTTGAGAGTTCTGTCGGAATTTTATCCAGTTCTAAAGTTGGGTTCAATTTCAGCTGAATTTGGGGCCGATTTGAGACGGATTTGGATTTGCATTTAAATAGATCTTAGCTCACTTTGATTGATCGCGTTACTTACTTGCCACCTTGCTCGCTGTGCCCCTCTTCGTCTTGTTCCTACCGGATTTGATGCGAAAACCATTTTCGCAGGATAGTTGACCGGCATTCTAGCAACATGTCCTGCCCAAGGTATCCGTCCAGCTTTAACCACTTTCTGAATACTTGGTTCGCCGGTAGAGACGTGCGAGCTCGTGGTTCATTCTTCGCCTCCATACACCGTTCTCTTGCACTCCGCTAAAGATGGTTCTTAGCACCCGCCGTTCGAAAACTCCGAGTGCTCGTAGGTCCTCTTCTAACAGTGTACACGTTTCGTGCCCGTAGAGGACAACCGGTCTAGTTAGCGTTTTGTACAGTGTACACTTTGTACGGGGGCTCAAATTGTTCGACCGCAAGTGTTTGTGGAGTCCGTAGTAGGCCCGACTTCCGCTGATAATACGTCTTTTAATCTCAGGGCTGGTATTGTTGTCCTCTGTTGCCAGTGAGCTAAGGTATACGAACTCGTCGACTACCTCGAACACATCCCCGTCGATTACCATGGTACTGCCCAAGCGGGCCCTGTCGCGCTCGGTCCCGCCCGCCAGCAAATACTTCGTTTTAGAGGTATTTATCTCCAATCCAATCTTCTCTGCTTCGCGTTTCAGTCTGGTGTACTGATCTTCCACCGCCTCAAATATTCTGCCGGCAGCATCCACGTCGTCAGCAAAGCAGATAAATTGACTGGATTTATTGAAAATCGTGCCCCGTATTTCGATCGCCGCTCGTCTTATAACACCTTCAAGCGCAATGTTGAATAGCAGGCAGGAAAGACCATCTCCTTGTCGAAGTCCCCTGCGAGATTCGAATGGGTCCGACAATCCACCCGAGATTCTCACACAGCACTGGATCCCATCCATCGTAGCCATGGTAAGTCTAGTAAGCTTACCCGGAAAACCGTTTTCGTCCAAAATTTTCCATAACTCTTGTCGGTTTACGCTATCATATGCGGCTTTGAAATCGATGAACAGGTGGTGCGTGGGAACTCGGAATTCGCGGCACTTCTGGAGGATCTGCCGCAGGGTGAAGATTTGGTCCGTTGATTGATCGCAATATGATAGTTAACAAACTAAAATATCAGGGAATAACTAATTTTGCATTGTGCGTCTGAAAAAGGCTGATATTTTTAATAATTTGTGCTGGATAGGACGGGAATAGGCAATTACGATGAAGCAGCAACATACCCTAGTAGTTTTTTATAAGCATGACTATGATATTGAATGAGACAACTGTGTCAGTTGAGTTTCACAATAAACAAATAAACAAATAAACACTTGAGCAAGTTAGATTGTGCGGGTAATTTTTTGAAGACTCATTGTTATTCAGAATGACTTGTGTTGATCCTAAATATTGAAAGGTTATCAAACGACAAACATAGGCTAGGCAGGTTCATAGGCAAACAAATTGCCTAATTCAAATTCAATTTGGCACTTCTCTCAAAAATACAGTGAGTAATATTAATTCTGGGAGTAATCTTTATCAGTACAACTTCTGTGTTCAAATTTGATTTAATGATCAGTTACCGTCAACTGCACAGACAAGAATTAAGGCCTGTCCAGAATGTCAAGCACATGTGAAACCGCAATAACGACGAACCGAAGGTTCGAAGATCTCTCCCCGCCCCGCGTAAGGGGGACGACGTGATTTATTCCATTATCGCCTGTGCCTGTTTGTTGTATATGTAAAGAACGTAACTCAATTAGGAAATCAATGTCGGATGCCGGGTTCTGCCCAGAAACACGCTCAACAAAACCAACAAACAAAACAATAAAAAATTCACGAGTAATCGATAAGCGCGAGCAGCAGTCGGTAACACGAGATTCGGCCGGCGCTGGGGTGGTTATTTCCAGCGCGCCGCTTGCTTGGTTATCAACGAACAAGGAACGCGTGCTGATCACGTTCGGCTCAGCTCAGTCTAGTTGTGGGGCGGCGCGTCGCTGACGCTGGGTTGCGTTTGAATTTTAAATGTTCATTCATCATTGACGTATGTGCCGGCGTCGTCAGATTATTTCAATGATTTGTTTGCATTTTGACGGGGAGTCCACTGCTGCCGAGGGAAGCCTGATAGAAGATAGATGGTCGTGAAAATGGAATGCGTCGTAGATGTTCCCGGCGACGCTCAATGATTCGACGAGATAAATCCTTATCGATACACGCGAGTGTGATTGTGAGGTGGAGAAATGAATGCCGAGAAAATGATCTATTGAATAATCTAATGATAGTTTATTGATGTCAGTTATCAATTCGGCGTCTGTTGTTTTTTTTTTGAATAAAAAATGTCATGTTTTTAAGGTTGAACTTCGCTTTAAAAGTATTTTGTTTTAGTTTTGTGACGAGTTTACCATTACTAATTATAATTAGACAGATTTTAATCTTTAATTAGGCATTATTTTAACTGCTATTATTTTAACTGTAATTTCAAACTTTTACTTCAAGCTTTTTTTCGATTGGCAAAACAGTAGCAGTCGTTAGCCATGTACGGTTACTGTAATATAGGACGAACAATCCGGACACAGGACAGCCAATTTCCGGCCTCCCTTCAATTATCTCGGTTTTCTCTCCCAGCTGACCCATTAGTTACTGTACTCGGAAGTGCTGGCTGGTGATGCTGGATCCGTCCGACGGTGGTATATTTTTCCTTTTTGTTATGAAATTGATATCGAAACGGCATTGTATTGTTCCTTACCGTCTGCTTTAGAAATGGATTCCTGTACCCAGCTATTACCGAAGCCAGATGTTATGAGATGATGGTGGTGATGATGACTCTTAAGTTGAAATGATTTTCATCGGCATTACCCAGGGACCCATCGAGTTATATGGGGCAGGCCATTTTTACAGAAAATCGAACTTCTAGTTGCTCTCCCGAGATGAGACGCATAAAAAGTGAATGAGAACTTATCTAATCACCATTATTCGGCCTGGCGGGATACATTTTCCTTTATATCCGAGCAACAGTGTTTCCCACTGTACGATGCGAGCCGCGTCCGATCGAACGTGAAATCGCAAAAAGATTTTCATTTACACATTTCCGCAACGAGGTCGTTAGACGGAAGCTGTTCTGCAAGAACAGGCCGGACGAATCCAATGGCGAGGTGGGATAGTCGGGATCCGAAAGCGATAGACACGACTGTAAATAGTTATTTGCCATTTTGCCGGCGATGGTTATCGATGGGTCAACTCCCGTGTAATCGTCCTTGGGACGGGAAGTAGGCTGAAATTAAATCGGTCGGTTCGTCGTGGGGAGAATATCTGCGAGCTTCTATATTCACTGGTTTTCCATTCTCTTTTCTTTAACTTTTATATTCATTGTATATTTTATCACAAAGTTTTATCAAAATAACAGCATCATAATTATCTTCTATAACAGAACAACTTGGTAATGAATTCCCTTGTATGGGTTACCCTTGACCATCTTGTGGCAAAATTCTTCTTCAAACAGCAGCATTAATAAAACCGATCACCTTGAACTATTTGCTTTCCAATTGTATACAACTGCGGTCATATTACGTAGCTTTCTCAATTCTTCTTCTATTTCCTTATCCGACCTCAGTTATGGCAATAAACATTTGAAAAGTTTTCTCCACTCGATGGGATTACAGGCTAAACAATAAATTTCATGATTTACTGCATGCCGCTTGTGCTAATATATTGAATCGTCTTGTAGAAATAGAATGCAGCTGGAGCATCGGAGATTTGTAAGCACCATTTTCACAGAAAACTCTTCGGAATCGACCGCCACCGCACTGCACCGGAGGAAACTCTAACCAACCGGAACCATCCCAGGATACGATCGGTGCAAGCTTGGTTGCATGGAAATGTTTAGCTCAGCTATCGCTGGTGTACGGAATGGAAAGATTGTGATTATTTTCGATTTTAGTTACTGCTCATCGCACAATTTATGAGAGTTGACGAAAATTTTCTACAATAGTTCGCTAAAGGATGATAAACGATGCGGCAAAAGTGCGGTTTAGGATCATGGAATGAATGGAAAACGAAAAGGGTTCTCCATAGCTTTATCCAACAGCATTTCAAACGCCAAACCAAGGGATGTTAAAGTTTTTAGTCGGATTTAATTAAACTTTAATTAAAAGAAATGCCATATTATACAAATGAACTTTCATTATAACTAAGCAATGTAACTCCGCCTGCAAATGACGGATCTCGGTAGAAGCATGTTCGATGAACCTGAAAATACTGAGAACCTGAGCAGAGGGTCCAAAGCCCCTAAAAGGAGGATGGTTGAATAGCTGTTATCCATGGCTAAAAGTAAAAACAAGAATGGATAAACCCCTAATCCAAGGTGTCATGCGACCCGTGCCGAGGGATGAATGGTGGGGGGGGTTCTATAAATACCCAGCCTCAAACGGAGCCTGTGGAGTACCAGAGCGCCCTCCACAGTAATCAGCCCTTACCGCATCATGAGGGGCTCTGATGCGGCGGACTCTTCTTTCCCCTCAACTCGTGGGATTCTATATGAATAATCAAAATCAAAAAAACTTTACTTCAGTGAGCGCGGACGGACTAGATAATCCGTTCGCAAGAGGTGGTATCCAGCGATCTCCGCCGATGGATACGAGCAGAAGCGCCAGCGTAAGCGGAAAGGGAAGCGGCATACCTGTCGCTCCAACTGCATCTACGCCGAAGAAGCGCTTGATCGCTGAGGATCGTAAGCAAACTGTGAAACCCTCCGAGGGTAATAAGACGCAGTTAGCTCCCGACAATCAGTGGGAAACAGTGAAAAAGAAGAAGGGCAGGAAGAAAGAGGAGGATCGAACTCCACCGAAAGTGGCCAGAAAAAAGAGGAGCAAAGGCGATGCCCTTATCCTCAAAACTGAGGGGCTGAGCTATGCAGAAGTTTTGAAGGCCATGAGAGGGGACGAGCAGCTGAAGGGTCTTGGCGCGGATGTGCGGAGTATCCGCCGCTCCCGCACCGGCGACATGATCCTTGAGCTCAAAAAGGATGCCACTGAGAAGGGTTCTGCCTACAAAGTGCTGGCAGAAAAGGTCCTTGGTGATGGCATACAGATCCGCGCACTGACGCCTGAGCTGACTCTCCAGCTTAAAAACCTGGACGAGATCACTGAAGCGGTCGAACTGACACGAGCTCTCAAGGAGCAATGTAACGTGGTGGTGGCTACCGAAGCAGTTCGTCTGCGCAAGGGACCGGCGGGAACCCAGGTAGCTACAATAAGACTTCCACTGGTAGACGGGAATACAGCCCTGAAGGCGGCCAAGCTGAAGGTGGGATGGTCCGTATGCCCACTGAGCGTGTTCCAGCAGCCGGAGGCTTGCTTCCGGTGCTTTGAGCGAGGGCACAAGTCCTGGAGCTGTAAGGGGCCTGACAGAAGCCACCTGTGTAGAAGATGTGGCGGTGCGGGCCATATAGCGAGGGACTGTTCGGCGCCGCCCAAGTGCCTGATATGTACAGGCCAACGGGACGCTAAGCACACAACAGGAGGCTCAAAGTGCCCGGCAGGCGCGCCCGCAACTAAAACACGGGCGTAGTGCAGGTAACGCAACTAAACTTGAACCACTGCCATGCGGCCCAGCAGCTGTTATACCAAGCAGTTACTGAGTCGTTGACGGACATTGCTATCATCTCGGACCCATACCGCATCCCTGCCGGAAACGGTAACTGGGTCTCGGATAGGTCCGGGTTGGCGGCTATATGGACGACAAGCAGGTTCCCGGTTCAAGAGGTTGTGTCAACTGCAGACGAGGGATTTGCGGTTGCCAAAGTGGGTGGAGTGTTCTACTGCAGCTGTTATGCTCCGCCGAGTTGGTCGATCGAGCAGTTTACGCGGATGGTAGACCAAGTATCAGTTGCGCTGACTGGTCTAAGGCCGGTGGTTGTGGCGGGCGACTTCAACGCTTGGGCGGTTGAGTGGGGAAGTCGTCGCACGAACCATAGGGGTCGGATTCTGCTTGAGGCTCTGGCAAAGCTCAACGTAGACCTGGCCAACGTCGGCACCACAAGTACCTTCAGCAGGAATGGTGCAGAGTCTATTATCGACGTGACATTCGGCAGCCCTGGTCTGATAGGAGACTGGAGGGTAGACAATGGCTACACTCACAGTGACCATCAGGCGGTCCGCTATGGTGTTGGTCAGATAATGAGGCGGCAGGCGGCGGGTAGAGCCAACACTCCAACCACCCGTGGGTGGAAGACATCATACTTCGATCCTGAAGTATTTGTGGAAGCGATCCGAAGAGAGTGCGGTGATCGCGATATGCCCGATCCGAACGCTGATTATTTGGTTGAGGTGCTGTCGCGAGCGTGTGACGCCACCATGCCTAGGAAAAGCCGACCTAGGTATGGTAGGTCACCGGTTTACTGGTGGACAGAAGAAATTGCGGAACTCCGCGGAGCCTGCTTTCGTGCAAGGAGAATTATGCAAAGAGCTCGTTCGGACGAGGGCAGAGCAGAATGTCGAGTAGCACTAGTTGCTGCACGCGCAGCGCTTAAGAGTGGGATAATAGCTAGTAAGCGAGCCTGCTTTGAAAGGTTATGTGCCAGTGCCAATGCGAACCCGTGGGGTGATGCCTACAGGATCGTAATGGCAAAGGCCAAGGGCGTGATGGCACCCGCAGAGAGATCGCCAGAGATGCTGGAGCGGATCATTGAGGGCCTCTTTCCGCGCCACGAGCCAAGGCCCTGGCCTCAGGCCGCTGAGTCGTCCCACGGCCGACGTTCCAGTATCTCAGACCATAGCGTAGGATGGTCGGTCTCCGGGCCGAACATCCAAAGTAACGTGGGCGACGGTGGTTTGGAGGTCGGGGAGGAAGTGACGGTTACGAACAAGGAACTCATTGAGATCGCTAAATCCCTAAAGGTGAGCAAGGCACCGGGACCAGACGGAATCCCGAATATGGCCCTTAAAGCGGCTATTCTGGAGGCTCCCGAATTATTCGGGGCAGTAATGAGTAGATGCCTGGAAGCTGGCAACTTCCCGGACAGATGGAAACGACAGAATCTGGTCCTATTGCCGAAGCCGGGAAAACCTCCGGGTATCCCCTCGTCATATAGGCCGATCTGTCTGCTCGATACTGCCGGCAAGGTGCTGGAAAGGGTTATCCTTAACAGACTCGTACAGTACACTGAGGGTACAAACGGTCTGTCAAGGAACCAATTCGGCTTCCGAAAAGGCAAATCTACGGTGGATGCCATCTTGTCTGTCACTAAGACAGCCGAGGTGGCAATCCAGCCCAAGAGGACAGGTATTCGTTATTGCGCAGTTGTCACGCTCGACGTGAGAAATGCGTTTAATAGCGCTAGCTGGGACTCCATAGCCAACTCGCTTCGGAACGTCCAAGTGCCGGTGTCGCTGTACAGGATCCTGGAAAATTATTTCCAGAATCGTGTGCTATGCTACAGCATGGAGGAGGGTCAGAAGTGCGTTCCAATCACCGCAGGGGTTCCGCAAGGTTCCATACTGGGCCCGGTGTTGTGGAACGTCATGTATGACGAGGTGTTGAACCTAAAGTTCCCGGTAGGGGTGGTGATTGTCGGCTTTGCGGATGACATCACCCTGGAAGTCTATGGTGAATCTATCAGAGAGGTTGAGTTGACGGCTGCCCACTCTATAAGCATTGTTGAAGATTGGATGCGATCCAGGAAACTGGAGCTAGCGCATCATAAAACGGAGGTTATCGTGGTGAACAACCGCAAGTCGGTACAGCAAGCAAAGATCAGCGTCGGGGACTGCACTATTTCGTCAACGCGGTCCTTAAAACTTCTGGGAGTCATGGTCGACGACAAGCTCAAGTTCGGGAGCCACGTCGACTATGCCTGCAAGAAGGCTTCCACAGCTATTTCGGCATTGTCTCGTATGATGTCTAATAGCTCTGCGGTATATGGCAGCAAACAAAGGCTATTAGCCAACGTGGTCCAGTCTATACTTAGGTATGGCGGACCGGTGTGGTCATCGGCGTTAGGTACCAAAAGCTATCTAGCCAAGCTGGAAAGCACCTATCGTCTCATGTGCTTGAGAGTGGCGAGTGCGTATCGCACAGTTTCACATGACGCAATCTGCGTCCTAGCAGGTATGATGCCTATTGGCATTATCATCAGCGAAGACGTAGAGTGCTTCAACCAACGAGGAACTAGAGGCATACGGAGTACCACAAGATCGGCCTCGATGACCACATGGCAGCGAGCATGGTCTAATTCCACAAAAGGTCGGTGGACACACCGACTTATCCCGGAACTATCTGGGTGGGTCAACAGGCGCCACGGCGAAGTCAACTTCCACCTGACGCAGATTCTGTCAGGGCATGGTTGCTTCAGACAGTATCTGCATAAGTTTGGGCATGCGGAGTCCCCCGCGTGTCCCGAATGCGTGGATGTTGAGGATACGGCAGAACATGCTTTCTTCATATGCCCTCGTTTCGCGGGCGCGAGAAGCAGCATGATGGCAGTGAGCGGACAGGACACTACTCCGGATAACTTAGTCAAAAAGATGTGTTCTAGCTCGGACGTCTAGGGAGCGGTCAATGCGACTGCTACCCAGATTGTACTCGAGCTACAAAACCACTGGAGAGCCGATCAACGGCGAATAAACAGCCTAACTACCATAGTCCAGTAGTTATCTAAGCGAGTGCATTAAGCACAATAGCCCCTCCCTGAAGTAATACCGATAAGGTGGTGCCAGGGGGGATTGAGGCTGGAGACTCGAGTAGGGTTTTAGTGGGTCGGGATCCTCACGCCCCATTATGGGGGTCGGGATACCTAAACCCCACTCCCTGAGGTATCTTCTCAGGTGTCTGATAGTACCGTATCTTCTAAGGCGCTCAGCAGATTTCCCAACTCGTAAAAAAAAAAAAAAAAAAAAAAAAGCAATGTAACCAATAGTATTAAAATCAGTCAAGCTTTTGATGATCAAAGGAGTAATTTTATGGGAGTAATTTATAAATAATTTTTTAACCAAGTAGACAATATAAACGTAATTAGTTATGAGTTGATATTTTAGGCTGATACCACAACATTGATCAACTAAACTATAGTATTTGATCGAATGTTGTAGGCTATACAGGGTGCGTGATAAATGTTTGCAATAAACGATATATTTTAGAAAATTAACACCAGTTAGTCACATATGCGAGGAATGTTTTGTGGTTTATTTTCTTTCGTAATATATGGTAATTGTAAATTATATCATTTAAAAACATCGCCTTCCTTTTCAATGACTGTTGATAGACGCTTACGGAAACTGGTGCATGCACGTTTTACTATGTTTCGATCCCTAGACGTCATCACCTCGATAATCTTAGCTTTGAGCGACTTAAGCGTGGTGTGAGGCGTCCTATTGGTATCCAGCTTCATGACGCCCACACAAAATTATCCAAAGGATTGATATCAGGACGTCTAAGGGGCCAAATTTCCTTGTTCCAAAACTGTGGAACATTTTCAGCAAGCCATTTTTGTGTTTTGTTGGCATTATGAGCAGGCGCTTCGCCTTGTTGGAAGATGAAATGACGGCCAGCATCAACCTCCTTCATCCACGGGACAACAACATCCTTCAGAACCTTCAGGTATACATCGGCTGTTGCTTTTAATTCTTGTTCAAAGAAATACGGAGGCATTACCTCCCCTCGCTGGAGACTACGCCTAGAACCAACACATGGGTCGGAAACTTGTTGACATGACGATAGGAACGTGACTACGCTCTGGTGCAAGCTAGCTGTCATTGTTTCGATTCCCCTTTTAATCCTAATTATAGTTTTTTTTCATCACAGAAGAAGACGACAGAATCATTATGAAGCGAATGCTTCAACCGACTCAGAAGTTTTTTAGCTTTCTCCAATCGCTGGATTGAGAAGTCCAAACACCCGATTTCCTCAGGACATGGACATCATTGACCTCGCTGGATTCTTTTTAATCATCTTTTCCACTTTTTTGACCCTGTTCCGTGCAGCGGTAATGGAACGACACTTGTATATGCCTTCCGGGTAGTAGGGTGTGTAGGATAGCTTATCACTTTCCCAAGTCTTCTTTATATAGTACACTGTTCTATCTGTTCTTTTACCGACCGAACTACTTCTTTACGCTTGTTCCGGCGTGCAATAAAACGACGACGGCTAACCGATTATTTTCTTGTTTCGACATCTTTCATCTTTCTTGTTTCGACTCAATACTGTTTGTCTACGCCTGATATCAAACAGTATAAGCTGCCAGATATATTTGAATATTGTTTCGCAAGCATGAGAAATTGCCATTTGAAATTTACTGCAATAATTCGTCACACATCCTGTTTTTGAGTACAAACGGATAGCGGAGAGAGGCGTAGGTGTATGAACCACGAGTTGCAGGCACTACTAGGAGAGATTCCCATCGTACATCTGGCGAAAATTGGGATATTATGGCGGGCCGGGGGCTGACCACGTCGCAGGGATACCGAAAGTCTGTGCAGTGCAATCTGTTCTCTTCAAGTACCCCACCGCGGTGGGAATCTACAGAGGAAATCTGTAGCCGCGACGGTACGGGGATAGTTCCGTGAAGCCAGTGTTAGGTCAGAAGCACCCTTGGAAAGTCCTGCTGAAGGAAATCGTCATCCTCTCAGCATCCTGTCATTGTTAATGACCAGCCTACCAGGTAATAGCGTCCACCGAACCACCCACATTGACCACACTTACATTAACACTCACACACAGAATAATGTACATGTAAGGGATCATTAAAAGTTTAAATTGTATCCACTAGCTTTTTCCTTGCGCATACACACTCATATCACAGTCCTGATTAACGAACTAGGCCAGAGAGAGCCTCACGCTCGTGCTCGGGTGTGAAAAGAGGTCGTGAGCACCCACCCCAGACGGTCCCCAGTGGTTCGACCAGGGACCAGGGGTATAGTAGGTGGAACCCCTCTGGTTCCACCAGTAACAAATTATCTGAAAGCGAACGAAATCTATCTCTGATTATGTAGCTTCCATATTAGGTTACTATTTTTGTTATCCATCAATATCTTTCAAATTGCTTCAAAATTCCAAGGATAGCAAGAAACACTATAGCCAAAAAAACAGTTTTAATCTGCTATTTGATATACGTGAATATGAAATAATCGTTGAAATTGAAACACAGTTATGTTTTGAAAACATGAGCTTGCAAAATTTATTTTATTTTTAGTAGTTCAGTTTGTTGCAAAACACTTAGAATACATAAAATGTATATACAGAAAATAAAGTATATGATTTACAGTATTAATATTTTTTTAATCAACCCCAGACGTTCATATGATAATTTTAGAACATTTTAGATGCAAAAATCAGATTCAGCGACCCAAAATTACCCTTAGGAGGCATTTTCAGCATCTTTGGACAACTTTTTCATTTTTGTCCAGCTTTTGTATGGAGAGGATCCACTGTGCACCGGCACTAGGTATAAAGGGGCTCAACTTGCTAGATGGCTCGATCAGTTTGAAGCCGATTTGCGTGTGTCGAGTCACTCAACGAATTGGCGAAGAGTAGCCCAGGACTGAATACAGTGGAGAGGAATTCTTGATACGACAAGAGCCACCCCGATAGAAAGTACGTCCTCGCACTCCATTTCTTCCAGGCAGTGATTCTTATCTCGGAAAAACAGTCTCGTGTCATTGCTCGACCTTATGAATAAATAGTTTGCTTTACTTCTTCCATAAGATTGACACAGGAAAAAGCAAAGCAAACTTCAGTTTTATTCATACGGCCCAATGGCACCTTCCATTACGCTGTTGCTGGCTGATTTAACGCTATCCCAGCAGTCCTCGAGAGGGGCTTTAACTCTATGTCACTCGGAAGCGCTCGCTTAAGGCTTTGCGCGTACTCAGCTTGTTCAAATCGCGATGGTAAACGAAGCAATACGGCTAACTAGGAACTATACATGGCTATGCTGACAAAGTTCTATGAACGATGAACGATGAACGATGAACGGGTACGGGTTTTATGCCACTACCGTAGGGAAAAAGATGGCAGATATTTTCAAGCACATGAATCGGTCGAGGTTTGGTAAGAAATATGTGGTTTGGCATTTTACCTATGCCTGTGGCTTGTCAATCAGGAAAGTTACTGCAATAAATATCTACTCGTCACTAGTCACACGATAGTTCCGTGCTTTTTTGGTCGGATCTGTCATCCGGCGATCGCGGAACAAAGGTCTTGGAGTGGTATACCGCCAAAAGCGTGGCCAAGGGCAAGAATCCTGTTAACACGCCAGAGCTCCACCCAGCCGAGAAATAATGAGCCATCATCAAGTGGAATCTGAAGAAAAGCCGAAAAACTGCTAGAAGTGACTAGCAGTTTAAAGTAAACTGGCGTATTGCTGCGAATAAGATGGACGAGGCGACTGTAACAGAATACGATGGCGGGAGTAAAACGAAAGGTCCGGTAATTAGAGCTCGGTCGACTAGAAGGTTAGCTAATTTTTTATCCTGTATTTTATGTTAATTAGGCTTTAAAAAGAAAAAAAGAAATTTAATCAATTTAGATGCACTTTCGTTTGGCCAATTTCTGCTTGTAACACCCTTTATCGACGTCACCCGTAAAGCCAAGTAACATTTTTGCCTTTCGTAGGGTAGTCGCTCCATTAGTCGCGCAGCTAAGCACAATGTAATTTTTTTCTGGTTTATTAAGGTATAAGCTTTAATTAATGCTAGTGAGATATAAATGTATCAACCACAAGGCATTTGTCACAAGGCAAGACAATTGCATTCGTTGTACGAGAAGCTTTATAAAGAAAAAAAATGAATTTTCCGATTCAAGCATATTGGTCCAATAGTTGCGCTAATGTTCCCTTAATTAAGTTTGGTGTTTCTTTAATTGTGTTATTTCGTATACATTGCTAGGTTGCTAAGTGAAAAAACCCGAATTAATCTACCTAGCGGTGTGACCTAGCCTCTTTACTGCCGCAAAAATTATTTTTTAATTTCTCAGGAACATCTAACTTGACTATATTTTTAAATATTGTTCCGTTCCTTATTTTTCAAAATCCTTATTTACCAGTGAAATTCGCAACATACTGCGTACAATAATTATATTTTCTTTCCTAGGGTGCGTAAAGACTTGTAAACGTCATTTAATTTCATTAGCCATTAGCTTGATCGTATCGTTTATACGATGTTGCCCGTTAGATGTGTTAGGAAGCGATGAGATTAAAGAAATAGTGCAAAAGCGGCGCCATAAATATGCTTGAGGATGGGAAATATGATCGATATAATTTCCGGTGCTTATTATTTTCGCTGGTATGAGTGGTCCCATATTTATATATTTATTAAAACATAATACTTGACATATGATTTTTATCTTTTAAAGTGTCACTAGCGAAAACGAATCGTACAAACTTATTAGTAACCTTTTCTTCCTCTTTTTCATATAAAATTTCGAGGCTCTAGCATCCTTTGATTGGAAAAGCATCTATTGGGGCGCAAAATTAGTTTGAAATACACAGAAAATGCTCAGTTTTCAAAACTGTCGAATGGTTTATGACATGCCTCCTGCTAGGCTTTCTTTTGATTTTCGGTTTTTCGTGTGATTCCTACAACTTTATACTATATTTTCATATAGTAGAAAGGCAAAACGTGGTCTGTAGTGGTAATCTCCAGATGTACCGAAATGCCTTTCTGAATTCTTCTTCCTTCTGAACATCCTGAGCGATGAGGTCTCCGATAATTTTGACGTCATGTCTTGGGTTGTTCAAGTTAGACGAGCAACGTATCAAATTTCGTGCATCGAACTGAATAACGTGCCGGCTTGTCCAAATCGCGATGGAAAACAAAGCAATACGGCCAAAACTAGGAACTATACACGGTTATGCTGACAAAGTTCAATTGCGTGGTGATGAACGGTGAAACTACGTCAAAGCTGACTTCAGACAGCCTCTTGGGTACGAGTTTTATACCGTTACCGTAAGGAGGAAGCTGGCAGATATTTTCAAGCATATAAAATAGGTCAAGGTTTGGTTAGAAATTCACTCTAGTCGCTTTTTACGCGAAGGATACCTCCCGCGTTAATCAAAACCGCGTAAAAACCGAAATTCGCGTAAAAAAACCGCGTAATTTCCAAAATTCGTGTAAAAAATTCACGTAAATTCCGAAAATCGCGTAAATTCCGAAATTCGCGTAAAAAATCCACATAAATTGCGAAAATCGCGTAAAAAACCGCGTATATTCCGAAATTCGCGTAAAATCTGAAAATCGCGTAAATTCCAAAATTCGCGTAAAAACCAAAATTTCGCGTAAAAAAAAACTTTGTGGACGCGAAAAAATAGAGGTTTTGAGTGCATTCCGAATTCGCGTAAAAACCGCGTAAATTCCGAAATTCGCGTAAATTCCGAAGATCGCGTAAAAAAAACCGCGTAAATACCGAAAATCGCGTAAAAAAACCGCGTAAAATCCGAAATTCGCGTAAAAAAAACAAAATTTCTCATAAAAAAAACTTTGTGGATTTCAACACTACGCGAAAAAATAGACGTTTTGAGCACATCCGCGTACATTCCGAAAATCGCGTAAAAAAACCGCTTAAATTCCGAAATTCGCGTAAAAATAGTCGCGTAAAAACAAACCGCCTAAAAAGCGATTTCAGTTTATGTGGTTTGGCACTATACCAGCAGCTGTGGCTTGGAAAGTGATATTTTCAATGCCACTGCAACTGTCAACCAGGAAATTTATGTGAGGAGTTTCTGGCAAAATGTGCACTGGATTTTCTGAAGCCACATGCTTGTTCCGTGCTGTTTTGGTCGGAAGTGACATCCTGCCATTGCGGAACAACGGTCATGGAATAGTACATCGCCAAAAACGTACAGGTGGTTGGCTGGTGACCAAGGGCAAGAATCCTGCTAACATGCCAGAGCACCGTCCAGCCGAGAAATATTGGGCCATCGTCAAGCGAGGACAAGGAGGCTATACAGAATAAAATGACGGGAGTAATATGAAAGGTCCGGGTATTAGGACTCGGTCGACTAGTAGGTTAGCTGAATTTTTATCCAGTATTTTATGTTAAATAGGCTTTAAAAAGAAAAATTGTTAGATTTTTCAGAAAATTTAAACAATTTAGATGCACTCTCGTTTGGCCGCCAATTTCTGCTTGTAACACCCTTTATCGACGGCATCCGTAAAGCCAAGAAACATTTTTGACTCTCGTACTGCATTTTTCAAGGCAACGTGTGTCTTGGTCGCTATTCTGCTGCTTGATTTGCACTATAGTCCAGCGTCGTTTGAATCGGCCTGAGCAGTTTCACCGTAAAACTATGTTTAGGTATTGTTATCTACCACAGCTCAATGTGCTTGACTGAATCATACGGCACCTTGAAATCCATAGAGTTTCGAATTGTTGACTTTATGACATTTTTTCTCATTTCATGTCTTTACGTTCAATGTTAGCATATGTTATTTTGATGTTATAACAAACAAAAATAAAAGTTATCCTTGACGATGAGTCGCAAAAATGTGAAAAATTCCTTAAACTCTACCTCGAGTCTTCAACTTCCTCTGGAATTATTTCATCTACACTTTTGTAGTTAATTTGCCGATGACACTCTGGCGAGCTGCTCCAGTTAAACTTGTAATCTAATAGGCAAGCAACTAAAGTGTGCCACTTTGGTTGAATCGTTTTCGAAGAAAGGACTTTACTCAGGATAATGATGCATTTAGCTTTATCGTAACCTTACACCCAGCCAGTGCAGTGAGTGATTTAATTGACACTCAATGCATCGGCAACCGAGATAATAGGCAGTACGCAAGTAAACTCTCATCGTCGGAAACAAAAGACACTGACCGGTTGGTTGCAGGCAGGCAGGCAGGCAGGATGCACATAATGAAGGCGGCATCCGGTTCCCCAGGCTTTCGCTTCCGCTTTCGTTCATTGTCTAACTTTGAATTATCGTCTCATCCATTCTCAGCCACCAGCACAACCCATTGCCCCCTTTTTTCCCAGCACCCCAAAGTGGTCCAAAGTCACGATCGCTTCATTAAACATTTTGTGCTTGGTCGGCGTTAATTGAATATGCGAAGAATAATACGGCGAACATAATAGTTGTCCCAGAAGTGACTGCGAAGCGGCTCGATTGTTCCGGGTCAATCCCTTGGAACAATAAACAGTGATTGGATGCAATTTTCCGTGTGTGAACCCGCACGCAATGCTTAGAATGCGTTTAGAAACCACCATGTCTGTTTATTATTTTTGACAACGATAAACAAGCTTATGCAAATCAGCTGAGCTGATTTAAAGTGAGCATTTGCTGACCTCGTATCGATAAGATTGAGAGCTTAATTTTAAATACTGTTGAAGTTCCCTTCCAATAAATCCTGCATTTAAACTACTTGCACTGCCACTATTTGTACTCAATTCGAAAGAAAGTGCTAAGCGTAATAGAGTTCCGTCTTGCAGTCCGTTGACTGTCCTTTCTAGTTCCACCCATCTCCGTTCCGCTGGAACAATTTTCACGCTCCGTCACCGGAAGGATTTTTTTAGGCAAAGAAGAGTCAGTTACGGAGCAACCGACCGTATCGAAGCTGCCTATTTTTGGTTCCGAAGTTGTGTCCGCCGGCGTTTTTCGTTGCAATTGGAGCAATCAGATGGCTGACGTGGTTGAAATCGTAATGGTTTCCGGTGGTCTTCAATCCTGGAAGAGCTTTTCTTTTGTCAAATCTTGTTGTCCCGTCCGAATAGGAAGGGAACGGGAAAAGGAAATAGAACGATTAAAATTCTAAGCCATTCTTTCCAGGAATTTCAAGCGATTCAAGCGATTCAAGCGTCCACGTGTCCATCCTTTCTTTATATTGTCAAAAGATTGGACTCATAAAAAATAATGTGCGGCGTCAATGAATGAATCTTGATAACGAATTACGAATGTTGAACTCTTATTTATTATTCTGCTTTATCATCAATGATGGATGATTATGCACAATTTAATACACCATGAATTAAGCAGCTCAACTGCAGTACGATGTCATTCAGCGTTGCCTGAAAATGCGTTCTATGATTGTCATTGAGAGAACTGAATTGAAATTGTCTGCAAGAATAGGGAGGCATTGTACATATAATCTTTTTCACAACTGGTATGACCTGAATTTGTGACAATAATTTTTTTGCCATTAATTTCGATTGTGATATGAAAAAAATAGCGTCATAAAATAACAATTATTATGTATTTTATAAACACATTTTCTAATCTTCTTATAATAAATTGCTTTACTATGCTAACAAAACAAAAAAAAACAAAAGTTGACTAAACTCTAACAATGTGTTAATAAATTCGTTTTAAAGTGTGTGGCACAGCTTCGCAAATGCTACCGAAACAATACTGATCAACAGTTGTCCAAGGACTCCACTGCCGGAAGCTGCCCCCGAGGAACTCCACCAATGCCGCGAGCAGCCTTCGTTCAGCTTCCTGGCCGGACCCATGCAGCCTGCGTAGCTCATTACGTAAGCGATGTAATTCTGTTCAAAGGTTCCACGTACCAAAGCGGAACCAGGACCGGCCGCAAATACCGCTACATCTTCGCCTCCATGAGTTTCATCGTCCAGCGGGAAAGTTGAAATATGACGATACTCAATCGCCGAGCGGTCCATCGTTTCCACCGGAACCCAAGTGTCATAGCGTTTCGGCTCATCGCTACTGTCGTTGGCTCGGTGTGTTCGGAATCCCGGACCATTGGCGTAGGTTATGGTTTCGTATGGTAATTTATCCGGACGGTTACCGAAACCTGTTGAAAAAATTGACAAAACATTAGAAAATAATTACGAGAAAAGCAAATCAACCACGTACCCAGAATGTCATTACCCCGATCGGGGTACCCGTTGAAAGTCAGAACGTGCGAATGATCCGCCGTTACAATAATCAACGTTTCGTCCAAATCAACCATACCGAGAGCTCGTTCCACGGCTCTATCCAGCTCGACGACTTCAGCCAAAGCCAACCGGGGAATGTTCTGATGATGCCCGTGATCAATTCGACCACCTTCGACCATCAGCACGAACCCCTTGGAATCTTTTCTTTTCAGAACCCGGATCGCCTTCTCTGTCATATCGGATAAGGAAGGTTCACCTCCGCTAGTCTTATCACGAATCGTTTCGTACGACATGTGCTCATCGGCAAACAGCCCCAACAGATACTCAAGATCATCGACTTCCGCATCTAGCAATTGCGAGGTATTCCACACGTAAGCAGCCGATGAATCATTCTTGCTTTCTAGCCAAGTTTTAACCAAATCTCGACCATCAGCTCGTTGACAAGGTTTATCCATCGACCCATTTATCTTAAGCTGTTCCTTCGAATGTTCCGGAATCGGAACACCGAATTCGCTCCGACCACCCCCCAATATCACATTGAACTTATTGCCAGGCGCATTTTCCACCAGCTGTCTCGCAATATCTTTGGTCCGATTTCTCAGGTTCGTCGGAATCTTAACCTCACACTCCCAGTTCCGATTGAACGAGTGCGCGTAAGCGGCCGCCGGCGTTGCATGCGTTATCCGGGTCGTCGTCACAATCCCCGTCCGCTTGCCCACCGCTTGAGCCCAATCCATAATGTTGGAAACACTGGCCGCCTCCTCGGTGGTTTCCGTAACGGTAAAGTCCACCCCGATCACCCCCGACTTAGTTTTGATTCCACTGAACATGGCCGTTGCCGTTCCGGCCGAATCCGGTACCTGCCGGTCGGTGTTGTAGGTTTTCGAGAACCCCGTGTTCGGGAAGTGATCGAAGCTTAGGGTTTCCTCTTCGCCCGATCGACCCGCCTGCTGACCCTTGAAGATACGTCCAGTCGACAGAGACGATACGCCCATTCCATCGCCCACGAAGATGATCACGTTTTTGGCCACGCCGGCACCGCGTCGATGCGTGTCGTAGCTTAGAATTTTTTTCAGGTTGTTCTCGGCATGGCGGTGCCAAAATGCAGCATCTGGAAAGGCAAAAAATTAAATAATTTATTATTCAGTGTGACAGGATAATTTTAGTTCTACAGAAAAGCTATTAACCAGAGATTCCCGTCGTCGCGTCGATGCATCAACACAATGTTGTGCCAATCAATGATGTAATCTGTTGGTGCAGTTGCACACAGTTAGAGACAGAGGTGTAAAATGTACGAAAGTGCCCCCCGTCATGTGAGCTATGGGAATGAAAAATTATTGTGCATCGGTGTGTGATTGTTTTTCTTTGAGAAGGGGGTTTTTTCTTTTGAATGGAGTCCCCAGATGAGTTTGTTTACATCACCCCGTGAAGTTCGATGATCGATGATCAGAGATTATAGAATGTTAATGTTTTTATTTCTATTTATAAATCGATTAGTTTTTTGAGATGCGACATGATAACATTTCTTAATTTTGAACAACTGTTTCTGTGTCTAGATCTAAACAAAAAGTGGGACACCGACCTTTCTGAAACTTGTTTTTGCCAGAAATGAATTAATCGTAGGTATAATGGATTTATTTTTATGCAATCAATTAACTTATCGCAAATTATATCGGCCGACTAAATTAAAAACTCCGGAATTTCAGTTTGCTCTATATGACATATTTTGAACATAATTGAATTTTATAGAGATGACGGGACACGGGATGATACCCCAGTGGACTTGAACCTTGAATTTAAATAGGACTCAAAATGGAACGTCAATATTTCGACTTTACTACCCCAAATTTAACTGAAAATTTGGCTTAAAATGAACTTAAAATTGGACTTTAATTTGGACTAACAATTCGAGTTTAAATCAGGTATGAAATAGGACCAATAGTGACACATGAAATTGGACTAGTAATTGGAGCTCAAATCCAATTATCACACGCACTTGAAATTAATTTTAAAATCGGAGCTTAAATGGCACTTAAAATTATATACAAGCTTTTATTTAGAATTAAACTTAAAATTTGACAGGAAATTGGATATTAAATTGGGCGTGCGTTGGGACTGATTCAGACTGGTAGCTTTACGAATAATTAAATTGACTGGAGCATTAAAATTGGGCCCTTAGTTGGACTTGAAATTATATATGAAATAGGGCAGATAATGGGACATGAAATTGGACTTGAAATAGGACTTTAAATTGAACTCGAAATTTTATTTGAAAGTGAACTTGAAATTTGATCTATTTTGACGCAGTTAGTTTATTTATCGCAGAATTAGCGTTTAGTTAAACTCCGTACTTTCTAGTTATACTTTGAGGAATTATTTTTTCACGCTAAATTGAAGAGAAAAGGTGGGCACGTGCGTTAGCGCCAGTGCTAGATAGATGGATTTAAATTTTAAATATATTTTTGAAGTTTCATATGATCAAATAAAAATTTAACCACACGCTATTTGAAACACAACACTCTACAGGTAGAGAGTTCTTTGAAGGTCACGAGAAAATCTGCTGTTTCTATCTATCTGTATCTGTGTAGTTCTGGTAAGTTGCTAAGTTGAAAATCCATAAATTTTGTCGGTTGAGATAAGTAGTTAGAGATCACACTAGACAATAAATAGGACACACAAAAATGTTCCCAAATATTCATTTAAGGCAGGATCTCCTTCAAACTTTTCGAGTATAAACTACAGCATTATCATTAGGGTTTCTCCATAATCGAGTGCCTGCACTTTGCCCTTGACTCAATTCATGAGTTGTTGGTACATCTTTTGGTACAAATCCAGCATTGTTGTCTGTGATACCAGTCTAATACCGGGCAGGTATAGTGGCAGGATGTCAAATCTGGCCAAAATAGCGTCTCGCCTCGCTTAGGAATGCCTACAAATGATAACAGCGTGTTCGCTCCCGTTCTCGACAACTGGCAGAACTCAAATCAAATGATTAAGAACCGCTAGCAATGGCTACAGACACTGTAGATTACGGAGGCGCCGAGACACTCAAAATCCGCTAAATTTTGAAACAAAACCGAGAGTACCATCATAAATAAAGGTAACTCTCCGCTTTCGTTCAAAATTTAGCGGGTTTTGAGTGTCTCGGCGCCACTGTAATCTACAGTCTCTGTAGCAATGGCACTTCACTGGAAAAAGTTCAAGGATTTGGGAGGAGGAGTGGATGGAAGATGTGGTGTGTTCCATCTAGGCTAGGGGATGGACTGTGTTATATGTTATTCAACATCGCTATTGAAGGTGTGATCCGGCGTGCGGGTAAACGGAGGCTATGAGGATGGGGTTACAAATCAATGGGTTGAAAACCACATATACGGACTCTTGACGGTAATGAACTGAAAGTGGTCGATGAGCTTATAGATTTGGGATCTCTGGTCACCATCGACAATAATACGAGTAAGAAGAGTCAACGACTCATTCAAGCTGGAAATCGAGCTTCTTTTTCCCTCCGCAAGACGCTTCGATCAAGGAGCATACGTCGCCGCACAAAGTTGACGATATACAAAAGATTAATTAGACCGTTAATTTTTCCTCTACGGATTTGAGGCAGTAACTTTGCTTACGGAAGACATACGTGCACTTGCCGTATTTGAACGAAAGGTGTTGCGGACGGAGAACAAACGAAAAGTGGAGAGTGGCGTTGGCGTAAGAACCACGAGCTGAAGACACCACTTGAGATTCATATCGTACACCTGGCGGAAGTTGGTAGACTACGGTGGGCTGGCCACGTCGCAAGGATACCGGAAGACTGTGCAATGTAATCCGTTTCCTTTAAGGTCACCTGTCTTAGGTCGACCTGTCTTCTGACGCTCCCTGACCGCCGCTGGGTGGTCTGGGTCTGTTTGAATGACTTGCCTGTCCGGGACATCGTCGAATGATGGAATGATGGACCGATGCGGAACATATCTTCGCGTAAAAAGCGACCTGAGTGTATATCAAGTATTCACGCGTATGATGCAGTTGGCTGATTTATCGATCTACCTATATTGCAAATCTGCAAACGAAACGTAATCAATCTGAATAAATTCAAAATGAAACTTTGTCAAAACAATTTTCGGAATATGCGAGGGTAACTGATGTGCGAAAGCACTGCACTTGACAATAGAGTTAAAATTGTACCTCAAAATTGGAATTAAAATAGACTTGAAATAGGGTTGAAATCAAATGAAATTGGAGATTGGATATAAAATAAGGTAAGAAATTAACCTTTAATTAAGCTTTAAATTGCACTTGAAATCTTGGCTAAAATTTGGCCTTAAATTGGATTGTAAATCACAGTTGACATTGGAATTGAATTCAACTTGAAATTACGCTTGATATCGGACCTCCCAGTTGGCTACGAGATACTGATCTAACAAGCCAGTCGTCATATGTTCGATTCTCGTTTAGGAGTGGCTGTAAGAGTCAATCGGAATACACACGAAGACTTGCTGGTGCGACTGACGGCAACACATTGCCTGTTTCTATCGCACTGATCGAGTAGATAACAGTCTACCTTCTCGGCGGTAGAAACAAAGAGCTGTCATACAAAAATAATATCGTCACAGGAGTACGTGGTGTGAACG
Source organism: Sabethes cyaneus (assembly GCF_943734655.1). Lineage (NCBI taxonomy): Eukaryota > Metazoa > Arthropoda > Insecta > Diptera > Culicidae > Sabethes > Sabethes cyaneus. Next base: position 34,637,606 of record NC_071354.1, on the reverse strand, counting down.
TAGAATGATAGAATGGGAGAATAAAACAAAACCAGGTATTAATTTATTCCTCCCAGTTGGCCTCGAGGTAAGACGCTGGTCTAATAAGCCAGTCGTCGTATGTTCGAATCTCGGCTGGGAGAGGCTGTTAGAGTCAATAGGATCGTAGCACTGACCCCGCACTGTCCTGTATTCTAACAGCTGGTTGCGAAGTCTGTTGTATAAAAAACAGAAGGTCAAATTTCGATAACGGAATTAGCACCCAGGCTTTGCTTTTAGGTATTAATTGGACTACTTCATATAACGGGCAGCAGTATTTTAGTTAGTAAAACATTCGGGTACCAAACGAAAGAGCCTGGGTGCGATCCCCACCTGCCATTGCACAACCCAATATAGTTATATCTATATGTATGATTTATTTCCGGCACTTTTCGTGGTTGGATCATTACAGAATTTATATGAAAATAAACGGAAAAATCTGTAAAAGCAAAATTTTGTAAAGTACCCCGGGGCAAGGGGTCCTAAAAAATGCATAGTTTGGGTTTACTCCACTGTATTATCTATACCTAAAATTATTTTAAAATTCTTTCATCACAGATACTCTTCAGTGGTATCACTTCGAAGGATTAATTACGAGGCCTATCAATTTACATGAAATAAATCTGGATGAGAATTTTTAAAATTATGGCGATAGGTCCCACTTGCCCCGGTAAATGGGGTGGAACTTATTTTCAAATTTGATTAACCTTTACGTCCCCGACATCAAAAATGAAGGTACTTTCAGTTACACTTTTGGCTCTATCTCCACTAATTTTCAATCGATTTTTATGAAACTAGTCTTAAAAGAACCACATTAGGTTGGCCTTTAATGAAAAAATATGCAAGTAAATTATGGTTCCATTTTCCCGGAGATATTCCAGATCGCGGTGGGATTTTTTTTGACGTCATAAGTAACAGATGAAATAAAATTAGAAATCTGTTTAATTGACAGCGCAAAAGTTATCCATTTTATTTGTAGTCACTAATAATGACTTGTACACTATCCTGTAGAGCGCTGGCTTACGCCTCACTCTCCGGAACATCCGTTGTCGGTTCTACCGGAACTCAAAAGTGGTCGTTCAGTATTCTCTTCGAAAATATGGCAAATGGGGTATCAAATCACAGGGTTTTTCAACACGAGCTCGTTAGTGGACATTTGGATGTATTTTGAGTCGATCTGGGCATTCCGGAACATCCGGCATCGGTTCTACCGGAACTCAAAAGTGGCTATTTGGAATTCTCTTCGAAAACATAGCAAATGGGGTATCAAATCAGAGAATTTTTCAACGCGAGCTCTTTAGTGGACATTTGGATGTTTTTTGAGTAGATCTGGACATTTCGGACATCCGGCATCGGTTCTACCGGACCTCAAAAGTGGCCATTTGGAATTCTCTTCGAAAATATGGCAAATGGGGTATCAGATAACAGGATTTTTCAACACGAGCTTTTTATTGCAAATTTTGATGTATTTTGAGTCGATCTGGACATTCCGGAATATCCAGCATCGGTTCTACCGGAACTCAAAAGTGGTCATTTGGAATTTTTGTCGAAAATATGGCAAATGGGGTGTGAAAATGTCCAAATCGGCTCAAAATACATCCAAATGCCCACTAAAGTGGTCGAGTTGAAAAATCCCGTGATTTGATACCCCATTTGCCATACTTTCGAAGAGAATACTGAATGACCACTTTTGAGTTCCGGTAGAACCGACAACGGATGTTCCGGAGAGTGAGGCGTAAGCCAGCGCTCTACAGGATAGTGTACAAGTCATTATTAGTGACTACAAATAAAATGGATAACTTTTGCGATGTCAATTAAACAGATTTCTAATTTTATTTCATCTGTTACTTATGACGTCAAAAAAAATCCCACCGCGATCTGGAATATCTCCGGAAAAATGGAACCATAATTTACCTGCATATATTTTCATTAAAGGCCAATCTAATGTGGTTCTTTTAAGACTAGTTTCATAAAAATCGATTGAAAATTAGTGGAGATAGAGCCAAAAGTGTAACTGAAAGTACCTTCATTTTTGATGTCGGGGACGTAAAGGTTAAAAAGCATAAAATAACAGAAAATTGTGTAAGTTAACATATAGAAATGTTAAAACATTGCAAAAAGCAATCAAAAACAATATTTGTACGAATGGTTCATTCGAAAATAGCGTAACAAAATCAGATCACAACGGGCGACTTTATAATTTATATAAAACACAGATTGAGAGCAATTACGCTGTCAAGCATTATTGTAATAAAATGTAGTTGAATATGTCGTTGTACCAATTCTTGCAATACGTAAATTAGGATTAACCATTGTTGATTAGCTCGAAAATACGATTATGATCTGTTTGTTCTACCATGCCCAATTCGGTAGAGCTACTCATAAGAGATAGTTATAGTTACGCTATAATAACCACAACACTTTATTGTTTCAATTTCAGTTGCAGATTTGCTTAATTATATCAAATTTGCGTTTCCAAATTCAATTAACATCGTTTAGGTGTAACCAAATTGTGACCCAACTGTTTGTTCCCTCATAAACTGTGCTAATGGGGTTTTTTTGGGCCCCTTGGTTTAGTCCTTTTCAGTTTTATTTAATAGCTTTACTGATTTAAATATTATGTAATTGAACTGAAAATGTATTAGTACATCTAAAAAATGTATTAAGACAGAAAGTTTTGTGCTGAAACATTTTATTTTTAATATGTCCCACTTGCCAATTAAAATGAAATTGAAACTTGCAAATTGAAAATATCGCTCAAATTTAAAGTCCAATTTTGGTGTTTGGAATGCCTGTTATAAATAATCTATAATTTTAATACATGAGTTTGACTGGTATCTTTCATTTCTAGAAAGGTTCGGTTGAAGAAAATGAGGTTGAAGAGAGTTATGAGCTACGTTCCCACCTACCCCGTATTCCCACTTGCCTCGGGGTATCTTATAAAAAACTAGTCATTTTTGCTTTTGCTGAAGTTGAAGTAGGTGCCATACTTCATGAAAATGGCGTGGAAGAGTGAAAGTGAGGGATAAGTGTAAGAGAGATAGAGGTGTGTGAGAGAGAGGAAGTGTGTGTGTGCGGATGAGAGAGAGAGAAAGGTGACATTTACATTCATCATTTTTCTCAAACTTAAGAACCTTCGTTTTTATGCTTTAGGTCAAATGAATTCTGTCGTTAACAGGAAAACCATTTGCTCAATGCAATGCAATATTATTTTGACAAAACAGGTCTTTTGACTGATAACAAAATTACCACATTTGAAAAAATTGCGCAATTTTGCTAAACATTTAAGAAATTTGCCAAGTTGTTCTTTGAATACATGAAATTTGATTGTTCAATCACTTTACAGAACACACTTCTGGCATCTCACAAATTCGTTGGCATAAAATTTACCTCTCAAATACCTGAAAATTCATGATTGCATAATTTTTCATACCTTCCAGTTGGTCTCGAGGTATGAAGCTGGCCTCGACTGGGAGAGGCTCGTAGCAACTGGCCCTGCAGTTGTCCTAAGTCTGTCGTATAAAAAACAGAGGGTCAAGTTTTGATAACGGAATGTAGCATCTAGGCTTTGCATTTTTTTAAATTTATCATAAGAAAAATGCTGCAACATTGAAGTTTTTGTCATTTCATATTTTGCATTGTCTTCATTTCATAAAATTGCAAATTTTTTAAAATTAGCAGAATATGTAGGTTAATATGCTACAATAATTTCTGCTCCCTTATCATCATTATATTCACTAAAATCTGTAGTCCATGTCAACAGAGTCTGAGAAACCGTTTTACATTTGCCCGGTAGAAAATATATAGCCTTAGAAATATGAAAGGAAACATCCCTGCTTTCAAAAAAATCGTCACATTAGCAATTGGGTAAAAAATGTGTTATTTTATAGCATAGTACTGAGTAGTTTAGGTGTTTTATAGTATTTTATAGTACTTTCCCATGAAAATTATTGGTTTGCCAAAAGCTGCTCGAAATTGAAAACATTTTTTTGAATAGCGCGAATTTTTGTTCTTAAATATTCCTCAATAACTCATTAAATATGCATCTTAACGATAACCAGTCTTCAGAGTAAATGCGTATTTTAACAAACTGAATAACTTTGTAGAACATTTGAAAGCAATGAAAAAAATCGTGTGCAAAGTTATTGAGCGCTATTGATTTTTAAGTGCTCTTTTCATAAACCATACGGGTCATTCCACGTCAAGTGTCGAATTTGAACTAAATTTTGTTAGATTGTTCGTTTCAGTTCAGCAAGAAAAAATCCTAAGTTTGGTGCCGATTGGACCTCCCCTCGGTTGGAAGTACTTCCATTTTTAAAGAAAAACACGTTTTTGTCCAATTCTCTTATTTTCTTTTGCTTATATCTCTGGAAATAGTAGGTTTTGAAAGAAAATATTATCATGTGCCGTGCATGTGCGGTGCCGCCATTCATTTTTAAATTCGATTTAAAAACTAAATTTGCATTTTTCTCTCAATGAGTACAATTTGATTTCAAAAATTCCAACTCCATCGTATTCCTCAGATTGTTTTACATAAGAATCACTCAAAATCATGACGTGTTCTTTGTCGATTCATGGTTTAAGAGATTTGAAGAAAGAAACCAGTGATTTATCATAAATAATCAAGAGTATAATTACATTTTCTTGAAGCAGTGAGTCTCTATGTATTGTAAAAATACTTTGTGTTATCGTGAAAACATGCTTTTACTCGAAGTTTGACAGCTCTATGCAGGATGTTGTAAACAGAACAAATTGATTCAAAATAAACGTTACATTGTGTGAAAAGTATCTGGGAAGGCTACGGTGTTTAATTGGAAGGGATTGAAAAACTTTTGATTTTCCTCATTTGGGGCTGCTTGTTGGCACAAATACTTCTCTTGCGGAGGCTAAATTGGAATTAAGTTAGATTTGAAATTTCAGTCAAAATGTGGATTGGAAATTGCATTTGAAATCAGATTTGGAATGGGATTCGGCCGTAAATTGGAATTCTGAGGGAGAATAGAAAGCTTTGCGTTGAACTTTTCTGAGAAATTAGTAGAGTTCAAATCTTTAAAATATTGTTTTTGGATATCATTTAGCTAATAGGACAATCTAGTTATTTGTCAATTTGTCAGTATTTCGTCAGGCAAATGCAATGGATTTGAAAAGATTGACAAATGTTTTTGTAGCATAAATTTTCATTCATGACACATAAAACTATTACAAATATTCATCTGTCTTTTGGTTGTCCATCTCAACTAAAAAATACCGATATGCATTGTTTAAATATTGTTTTTGTTTTTCTAAGCTTTCGATACATTTTTATTCCGAAAGCGTTACCATGCTATCATAAATTGAATCGATCAAAAGTGTTAAAACTTAATGCTCAATTGGATTGGAAAATGATAATGAATGAATCAACATAGCTAATGAGTGAATCAAAGCATTACACAAGCAAGTAGCGGTGTAAATATAGGGAAGAATCGCCTTCAGTGAGATACTTTTATCCAAAAATTTTCATCTACTTTTGATGATTTTTTACGCATTTGAAAGGTGTTACGTCAGCGTAAATAAAGCTGCCAACTAAATCAAAGCAGATGTCAGATTTTTGTTTGTGTTTTTCAACAAACTTTTCTAACAAATCATGTGCAGTACAGTAATGATATTTATTTTTTTACTAATATAAGCCCGGAACGGATTTCAAAGGAACCTATCCGGATTCTAGAATCGCCCATATTAGCTCTGAGAGTCAAGAGACGATACATATTAATGACATCAAAATGTCCTTTTACAGGAATCCGATTCGGATCATTAGAGTTCCCACGGGTCTGGATCGGATGGACCGCGCACCATGGTTCGCAATTGCGGCAGACTAACTGATATGGCTACAGGTGAAAAAAATCAACACGATTCAAACTAATTTCAAGAACAACATTATCTCAAAAAACTATATCCTCTAAGGAATATTCTAAGGAATCTTGAAGTAAAAAAAAAATTTGTTGGGAAAGTTCCCAAATTTCCTGAAAAAGTTTTGAAAAAACGATATAAACTTTATAGGTTAAACAACCTTTGTATAATATGCAGCTTGGACACTTCAAATCAGCCAGTAAGCATTTTTGCGACAATTCAGTTGTCATCTAAAAATAGATGGGTTCCGCTTTGAAAACGTGATGATGTTTTAAAGTGTAATTGATAAAAAACACAATGGAATTGACTTTGGGTTAGCACTTGCTTCGAATCAACCTGGTCACCCATCGGTTCGTTAGTATTCAGTTTAAAATTCCTCACGATCATTTCTTCCGCCCGCCGACACGACACGTTAATGCGACACCACGGCAATTATCGACCTTCGAATTGGTTCCGCAGGAGCTGCGAGCGTTTTGTGTTTGTCCAACTTAATCATGCCAAAAAAGGTGCCACTGACAATGCAAACAAAAACATCCCTAACCTCCGTACTTACCGTCGCTGTTGGGCGATTTGAATACTGCCGCGGTCACCCGGTTGATATCACAGATTAGAACGCACAAAACACCACTTAACACTAATCGACGCCAGATATTCAACGCCCGCGAAGAATGCATCGCTTTTTATCGCTATTGTACTAACTATTACGAGTTGTAAACTAGACCCGGGCTAAAAATATCGGAAGATCGGAACTGAACCCGAAACGTGGCACCTTTGGTATTTATTTTTGAGACTTGGTATGCTAGACTTGGCCCGACGTACCGTTCGTTAGTGGGTCATTTTGGCACAAAAAAACCTGCCCGATCAGCAGCAGCACTTTCACCTGTCAAAGGAGGATCGACCTTCTCGTCTTTCTAAAACTGCCGATCGCCACAAGTGGTCTACTGACCTTCATCGGAACGCAACTGCTTAAATACTGAACAAAAGTTACGAACGATCAGCGGCTTAGTAGTGTTCTGATGGCCCTCCTTGCCGTACCCGTGCTTCTCCACTGCAGGCTCTCGAACTACTCTTGCTACTGGAGCTTACCGTAACGTGATTGGCCTCCCTATCTACTGCACCGATAGCTGGTGCTACTTTCAGACGTACCAATCCAACTGTGCTCGTAGTATCAAGTCACACCGGCTTACGATGTCAGCCACTTCTAGCGAACTGTGCTGTCGACCGACGACGACGGAGAAACGGCCGGCAGGTGCTGGACGGTTGATAACAAAACAAGACGAATGTTTTTCCGAAGGAAGATGTTTTGGAAACAGAAAATTTAAAAAGTCATCCTCTCACCACACGGTACAAACAGCCCAATTTCGGTGGAAGGTCTCGGACAGGTTTCTGGTGGTCGCTTTCGGAGCTAGGCGCAAAACGATAACGAACGTCGGCGAGGGGGCCAACGAGAGTGAATGCGAGTGATAACGATCACTTTTTCACGTTCCCGAGAGCATGCTTCGCTTCGCGTTTGGATCATGATCTGGATGACGTATGCAAGCAAGGCAAAGTAAAGCTGTGACGGAGGCCAAGGCAGGGTCGGCAAAGAATGCTTGAATGCTCAGCTGTTGGAGAAAAAAAAATGCCGACGACGACGGGGCAACTCATATGCATATCAATAAAAATTAATGCTCTCACCGCAGGTTGTCGACTGCTACGTTGTAATTAGAGGTGTACTTGCTGTGGTTGTTTCATTCAAATCGGCCGTGTTTTTTTCTTTTTTCTTTTTGCTTGTGATTGTGCATTGTGTGGGTAATGTTGAGGCTCGAATTTTTCAATGGGATGGGTCGATTTACATTGCTGACCTATTGAGAGATGAGCTAGCAGACGGTTTTATTCGCTTGAGTAGTTTGAGTTCTAAATAAACACACTTGAATCACGTGAATTGTTTCATGGTGCATTTCTACACAAACAGTTATCACAGTATTTTACAATGGTGCCTTACAAAAAACGGAATTCAAGTGTTTTGAAACTATCAATGTTATCAAGCAAGTGCTACTTTCTTGCAGTTGATGTCTGATTAATTTTGCTTAGAAAGATTATTAATAAAATACTGGTTCACACATTTTTTTGCTTGATTCTTAACGTGTTTTATTTTTCACTGTTGAAGAAAATCAAACATTATTTACGTTAATTCCAAAGTGCTAATACAATCTGTGTAGAAAGAGATGGCAGATAATGTTGATCATCGATTCGATTGTAATCTGAAAGAATTGAATGGCTATACATGGCAGTGTAGGGTGGAAAGATTATAAAAACAGGAGGAGAAACAGCATCATATAGGCACGCTCGTCTTGTGACTAGAAAAGTTAACTTCTCCTAGCAAACGTGATCTGTCCTATTTAAATTGGTTGAAACCAAGTTTTCAATCTGGTTTTTACCAATTTGAATCTGAATTTTCTTGCAACATAAGCGTGCTCTGTGCCGTTCACAATCTTTACGCCCTTTCCTTTCAAGGTTCAGCTCTTACTGCTCTAGAGAATAATAATTTTCATTGCCTTCTCAATCAGACTGCATTGGAACAATATGTTTGCCCTAAGTTTTATTACGATGAATACGTCTATTTAGACAATATTTCTTCGTATGGCCTACTTCGTATTAAAAACTTATAATCGAATCAGACATATTTCGCTATGACGTTGCATTGTAGGAACGTTTCTATTCTCAGGTTTTGTGTTTTAACTTGAAAAATCGCTAAGTATTCCCCAAGGGTCATAACCTATTTGGGAAGAGCGGTAAATTTACTATTAGAGCGTGTTGTAAAGTAAGTATATACAGTGATGTTATAGTGTCAGAAATTTGGTTTTTAGTAAATATTTTGCTCTTTTTCTAATTTTATCTCCTTATTCTATTTATTTGTTGAGGGATAAATACTGAACAACTTGCCTTGTTGGAGCTTCCGATAATTGGTAAATGTTAGTTCTTCAACTTGCCTTGTTGGAGCTTCCGATAATTGGTAAATGTTAGTTCTTAATAGGCTTTTATTTTTCCTAATGTTACAACGCTCCAATTTTCACGGAAAGGGTTCCAGCTCATGTAAGGGTAGGCGGGGCAAGACCACCACATTAAGCAAAAATGCCTGCGTAAAAAAAGTTGTAGCTCAATTTCTAATTTATTTGCTTTAAATGAACAATTGATCTATAGTATAAACATGTAAAAAATAGAAACATAAATATCTGTAATGACTTTTTATTTTTTATTACGGTTTGAAAACACATCCAAAAAATAGAGTATTTTTCCATGCGGGGTGAAGCACGCCCACCAACGCGCAGTGGGCAGAATCGACCGAAAAACGGAACTTTTTGTTATCGCAGTTTGTAAGGGCTAAAAAATGATTTTTCTCATGTAAAAAATCACGAGAAAACGATTGATAATGGTCTCAACGCGCAAAAATGACACAAAGTAGCTCATTTTGCCCAATTCCCCCTATATTCTAATAGTTTTGAAAGAATCATGTACAAATACTCTCTAATTTGAGATTCTATGGTAAAAAAGAAGAAGAAAGTTAGGAAAAAGGTATATGAACAATTTTATTTTAATACAACATAATCTAGAAGTCTGTTTTGCCCCATTTTACTCAAGGTGTTTGTAACATAGGCAAAATGCCTATTCGATACTTTTACCAGAGATTTTCAAGAAGGCACATGCTTGTTGAGCGGGTTGAACAAGTCAGAAGAACGAACGATAATCAAGCTTTTAACAAAAATATCGTGTAAGAGAATGTTTTTTCTTGTATTACCCTGCAACTTGTACTGAAATCTGAGAAAGTATTGATAGGAAAACGAGTAACTGTAAAAGTGCTCCGATTTCGTTCAAATTTGGTGCGTTTGTTCCTAGTTGAAAAATTTTAGACCCATATTTTTTATTGGACGCTTAGGGTGCCACTTTCTGAGTTAGGGTGGCCATGAAAATTGAAATGTTTTCCGATTTTATTTTGTTCAAAACTTCATAACTTTTGAACTACCGAACCGATTTAAATGATTTTGGTTCAATCAATTGATATTTCAATCAATTTTTCAGAAAATATATTCGACTGTAGCTCAAAGTATTCCGAACTACAAAAACATTGAAATTTTAAAGAAAGGAAAAATGGCAAACACGAAGATTTTCGTAGCCACATTTCAGTACAAGTTGTAGGGTAATATAAGGCAAAACATTCTCTTACCCGATATTTTTGTTAAAAGCTTGATTGTCGTTCGATCTTCTGACTTGTTCAACCCGCCCAACAAGCATGCCTTCTTGAAAATCTCTGGTAAAAGTATTGGCATTTTGCCTGTGGCACAAACACCTTGAGTAAAATGGGGCAAAACAGACTTCTAGATTATGTTGTATTAAAATAAAATTGTTCATATACCTTTTTCCTAATTTTCTTCTGCTTTTCTTACCACAGAATCTCAAATAAGAGAGTGTTTGTACATTTAGATTTAGATTTTTCCAAACAGTCTACAAGGTACAAACTAAGTACGTTTAAATTGTTTTATGTATATCTAAGATCCGATGGTCCAAACTGTGCAATTATTTTAAAAAATGTGGTCATAGTGCTAACATTATGCACGACAGCTTACGTCGTTCTTTAGGTTACACCAAATGATCGATTTGTATTTTTCACTATTTATTTCAACAAAACTGTATGAACTCTTACCTAATTAAGATACTGTCAGGTGAAGACATGATCAGAGAAGTGATGTGAGTTGGATTTACTAAATTTTTTAACGTTTTGAATAAAACAAACCCTAAATTCTGTGGGAGCAAAATTAGAAAAAACGGAACGATTATTACGAAAAGTCTATTTTTATTTATTTCTCAGATAGTTTATGTGTTATCGCAGTACAAGGCACTGAGAGATCGCAGCAAACTACGACCGCGCATGGTCGCAATATTTGTTCGCGTCAAGAAAAAGCTCGTAGTCTTTTTAATTATATATTTCGGAGAGATGATAAGTATTTAATATGTACTTACTGATTGTCTGGCCGGCTCGACGTTTTGGATGCCAAATACAATTCCAGATTCGCAACCAACGAAGATACCGGAGGGACAGCAACAGGAGAAAAGTCAGACTAGCAGGGAATGACACAGTGTGAGCAGTGCCGGAAAGGATGCACATTCCCATCCCGGATAGCCCCATCTTTGAAAAACCGAATAGTGTACGCCGGACTGATTTCTTCCCATAATAGTATTTGTAAAGATATAGAACATCTTGGGCGGCAGCAAGTTTACAGGACATTTAAGCCGATGAACCAGACGAGACATACAGGAAATGCCGGCGAGATCGTTTCGTAATTTTATTGTTCCATCATAACTGAGCAATTCTACATCGTAATAATTATTACGCTATTTTTTTGTAACTTTGATTATTAATCTACTTACTTACTTTTTACTTTTTCGGCGACAACCTGCTTATCGAATCAATGCCGAATTCAGGAGCCGTCTCCACATTACTCGGTCTTGGGCTGCCACTCTCCAGTCGCCCCTAACACCCGCTGTTCTAGCATCCTCGTCAACAGCGCTCATCCAACGGGTACGGGGTCTGCCTCGAAGTCGTCGGCCTCTGTCGGGTTCTCTGCTAAATATTGTTTTCGCTGGTCTCTCATCCGGCATCCTTGCTACATGGCCAGTCCACTGTAGCCTTCCGTATTTTGGTCGCTTCACAATATCCGCATCTTTGTACACTTCGTATATTTCATGATTCATGCGCCTGCGCCACACTCCTTCGTCTAATATGCCGCCAAGAATTGATCGCAGGATCTTACGCTCGAAAACGCCAAGAGCTCGTCGGTCTCTTTCTTTCAACGTCCACGCTTCGTGGCCATAGAATACCACCGGGAGAATTAGCGTCTTATAGAGCACGAGTTTTGTACGGAGTTGTAGGCTACGGGACCTCAGCTGGCTACGTAATCCGTAGAAGGCCCTGTTGGCAGCCGCTATCCGCCTTTTTACTTCACGGCTCACATCGTTGTCACATGTCTCTTACGTACCAAGGTAAACAAATTCGTCGACCATTTCAAAAGTATCTCTATCTATCACCACCGCAGTTCCAACACCCGAAGGGCTACCACGCTCTCTACCAACCACCATATACTTTGTTTTGGTAGAATTTATGATAAGCCCTATCCTCGCAGCTTCCTCCTTAAGATGCGTGTACGCTTCTTCCACAGCTCTACGGTTAACACCAGTGGTATCGATGTCGTCCGCGAACCCTAGGAGCATATGAGATTTCGTGATGATGGTACTGCTTTTCTGCACGCCGGCCTTTCGAATAGCACCTTCCAATGCAATGTTGAGCGCTTGAGCGGCAAGTTCGATAGTCCGTCACCTTGCTTCAAACCATCTAACGTCACAAACGAATCCGATGTCTCACCCGCTATCCTGACGCTTGATTTTCAACCAGCAAGGGTAGCACGTATCAGCATAATCAGTTTTGTTGGAAAACCAAGCTCAAGCATAATTTGCCACAGCTCATTTCGTTTAACTGAATCGTACGCCGCCTTGAAATCTATAAACAGATGATGAGGCTGCAAGTTGAATTCCCGGAATTTATCGAGGATCTGTCGCAAAGTCCTCGTTAACATTTGGTCCGTCGTGGAGCGTTCCTCTCGAAAACCGCACTGGTATTCGCCAACAAAGGTTTCCTGTAACGGACTCAGTCTGAGAAACAGGATGCGGGAGAGAATTTTGTATGCAGAATTGAGGAGAGTAATACCTCGATAATTGCTGCATTCGAGTCGATGGCCCTTTTTGTAAATTGGGCATATGAGACCTTCCAACCTGTCCCTAGGTAATGCCTCCTCAGTCCATACCTTTAGTATAACCTGATGGATTGCACAATACAGCCGTTCGCTCCCGATTTTCAAAAGTTCGGTGGGGATGCCGTCCTTTCCAGCTGCTTTGCCGTTTTTCAGCTCTCTCACTGCATTCCTAACCTCGTCCAAAGTTGGTGGATCCACAGCTTGTCCATCATCCTCAATAGTTATCCTGTTTCTGTTGACCGTTCCATCTTGTTCACCATTCAACAATGCATCGAAATATTGTTTCCAACGCCTAGCCACCTCCGATCTTTCGGTAATCAGGTTCCCCTCCTTGTCGTTGCACGTAACAGGAGTTGACACGGTCCGGTTCCTGATTCCGTTGATCGTATTAAAGAAGCTTCTTGTATCGTGCCTCTCGAAGCAATGCTCCGCCTCCGCAGGAACGTGATCCTAGTACTGACGTTTCTTACGACGGTGAAGTTTTTTTTCGGCAGCTCTGGCATCTCGGTATCTCTCTCTGCTCTAGCGTGTCACAGTTGCAGCCAAAATGTGACTTCTGGGTCGATTCTTCTCATCAGTCACTCACTGGCACTCTGCGGTTAACCACTCACTGGAAGTGGCTGCAGCAGTAGTACCCACCCAACATTTCCCGCGCTGTAGTGCTGGTCGCGTCGTGGATGTGTCTCCATAGTTCGTTCAGGTTCTCTCCGAGATGTGCACCGATCCGCTCATCAGTCTTCTGAGAATACTCTGCAGTAACTCCCTCCGCTGATAACCGCCGAATGTTCAGTCGTATCTTCCTCGTTGGCTTCGATTTGAATACGTTGGACAACCGGACGCGGATCTTGCTTACTACGAGATAGTGGTCCGAGTCAACGTTTGGTCCCCGGAAGGATCGCACGTCTGCGACATCAGACAAGTGCCGGCCATCAACCAGAACGTGGTCAATCTGAGAGCAGGCGATCTTTATGTCATAGAACGCCTCTTTTACGTCATCGAGTTGTACGTTCGTCGGTGCGTCAGACTGTAGTTAAAAAATTTGCCCTTAATTCTCAACACGCATAGACGGTCATTGATGGGCTTCCACCTAATGACACGTTTCATTTGCTTTCCATGTAATACGAATCCGACTCCATGCTCCATGCTTTATCGCCGCCACTGTAGTAGATGTGATACTTGAATGTCATGCCCGCTATAGGATCTACTGCGCGGAATTTACGTTCTCCCGTCTTCGGCCACCGCACTTCCTGGATGGCTGCAACCTAGACCTTCATCTTCTGCAGCTCCACAGAACAGAAGTGGAAGTTCGAACGATTCGGCGATCAAAACTGGTAACAGAGAATTTTTTGTTTTTCTTTTTCTTTGGGAAGGTTTTCGCCAAGAAGCGAATAACAGCAATATAAGCAGAACGCTCGCTGCCAATCGCATAGCAGATTTCACATGTTTTCGTGTGCATTCGTATGCGTTCGTGTGTTTTCGTGGGAAAAAGTGACTCGCTACCGCCAGGTTCGCTAGTATCTGTAAAAGGTAGCATGTACGTGTTTGGATTTCTACTTCCACTTCTGTTCTGTGGCAGCTCCCTTGCGAAGATACCCGCGCGTGCCGGTTCAAGTAGAGTCCTGACATTGTAAGTACCAAGTTTCCAATAATCGTTGTCTTTTTTCTTTTGCCTGGGTCCATGCCGATTATCCGGTTGTAATTCCTTTCCAGAATTTCTCCTAGCGAAAGTTGTTTAAGCATATTGCCTTACTGGAGCTGCGTTGCGTAGTCTCGCGGACAGGGCTGCTGCCTTTGGTATAGCTGGCGAGACACAGCGTTTCATAAGTCAGCCGTCCGCTCCGGATCAGTCGCTGTTGTATGCCGCCTCTAACCTGGGATACAGCCGCATACCTGGTACGGAAACGGCTATTCACCGTGCAGTGGAATCACTGTCGTGAGCCGCCCCTAACCTGGAGACAGACGCTCACGGCTGGCAAGGCTGTTCCCTTTGCCAACACTCAGCAGATGCATGAGTGCCTCCTTCCCTGTCTGTATACTACCTTTGCTTCCACCGGGGTTGGTTACCGGATCTCCATCAAGGTTGCTCGTATTCCGGCTGGTACCACGAGGAGGTAGGGAGAGGAGTTGCTGGATAAGAGGCTAATGACCACTGTGGGGTCTATTTTATAACTGCAGGTACGCAAGGTAGCGATGTTACGCATTATCCTGCCATTTACCAACCAAGCTTATATATCGTGAAATATGAGCTTATACCTATAAAGTGAAATTAAATTTGTCAAATAGAATGAATAGAGTCCAGCTTACAGCTTACATATATTTTGACGTGACCTACGATACCTACGCAACTTGATGATCCATCGTCAGTGTTTATCGAGCGAAACCTTGCTGATGGCACACTGACTGCTGGAGTCGGATATACTACCAGAACGTTCGTGGACTTCGGACTAAAATTGACGACTTGTTTGTCGCGGTCAATTGCCTTCATTGTTACACGCTTAAACGGTAGTGATCTCGCGATTATTTTCGAAGATTAGAATCAGTCTGATATAGTGTAGAAATGTATGGATGATGATGGTACTGTTATTGATATTCTGCAGTCCAATATATCTGCAGCATGTCCTACATGCTGGAAGGGTTAAGTTTACACTGAATCAGCTAATAACAACGGTCACCTGCAGCAATAACAACCGCCAATATGCAGCAATGTTGGTATAAAATGCCGGATATGCCAATAAGCGATTGTTTTGATGTTTATGTTAATGCTTATTGGTAAGTGCCAGAAGGAGGACAGAGAGCGTGAAGAGCCAGAACCGGAAAGGAGCAACTCCTGGCAGAACTCTACAAAAATGGCCAAGAACCGCTAACAACGGCACTTCACTGTATAATTTCAAGGATTTTGGAGGAGAAAAAACTATCGAAGAACGAAAAACTACCGGAGGAGTGGATGGAAGATATGGATGGAAGACGATCGGCTCGATTGTAGTTACAGCAATTACGTTAATCAGATTTTGTTACGTCGTCTATCCCCAATAACCAGACTTCGTTGGGTAGTATCAAGCGGGTTTTGTGGGGACCCGTGCTACTATGGATCAAATTTTTACTCCAGTGTTGGAAACACTCAAATAGGGAGTCCAGCCACACGAAGACCGTTCGAGCTCTGTCAAAAAGAAGGCAAAACAACTGTAGCTAGTGCTGGACAATATATTGAATAATTAATTTGAAATAATTTTCTCTCTATTAAGTTGCATTTTCATACAAAAAACAGTCGCGCACCTAGTATTTATTAAAATCAAAAGTTTCCTCAAGGGAAATAAAATGAATATACTTCCTTAATTTGACTTTAAATGTCGTAGAATTGAAATCTAAACAGCATTATTGTTACATTCTTGTTTTACTGCCCATGGATGCAAAGGGTAACCAACATATTTTGGACCCCCTCAACAGCTGTACATAATTTGAACACTTACAGCAAAATCAAATGGAAGTGTCCAAATTATGTACAGCTGCTGATGGGGTCCAAAATAGGTTGGTTACCCTAGTCGACGTCACGACCAGCACCATGGTTGTTGAGAGAAAACGCATTTTTATCGTGAAAAACGTTTAAAGCCATATAATATTTGACTGAAGTTTTTGGAGCGTCTTAGTAGAATACGAAACCTAAAATTAATTTTTAATTTTAAATATAATCTTTGCTATAATTTTTTTCAATCGAATAATCTGCCAATTCAATAGAGTTTATTAATCAAAACAGGACTGAAGGGGCTTTATGATTCATTCCTCATTTATCGTGTTTAAAAAATGCGAACGCCAGTTTATGCGAATAAACTGACTGTTTTTTTGAACGATTATTCCCATAACTTGGCTTAAAGCTACAAAAACAAATAGGTTACTATGCTGATTGATTATGCGGGGAATTACGTCAACCATTAGCATTACGTGAAACCAATAGCAGAGCAGCTCAATTTTACTTAATTTCTCGAATATTTTCGAACAAACATATGATGTTTGAGTATTGGGCATGTGAACAACATAGTCAAGTGCGTAGAACCGAAAAAGTACATGTTGGTCATTTTGGTTTTTACGTCAACTATGCATCCATGGGCAGTTTAGTAAAAGTGTTTTATTTGCAAGGCACTGAATAAAATGTACAAGTGCAAGTTTTTTAATTAAAGTGATTAAAAATGAAAAACATATCATGAGAGACGTTTTGTGGGGAAGAGCAAATGCTCCATGAAAATTTGATGTTAGACCAAAAATATTGACGAAGCGAAGATTATCATGGTAGTTTGCATATCTAGTACGGGGATTAACTGATACCTACCGATGTGATAATGGAAAATAAAGTATATGTCTAAGAAACAGGTTGCAAGTATTTTCGAGACTCGTATAAATTATGTTGTTCGCCAAAATTGCTTTTATTTTTAACCGTTATGTGTTCGACAAAAAAACACCTTTAAGTGCTCGACAAGGGTACCCACAAATTGAAACGCTTGTAACTTTGGCAATATTTGACCGATTTGGACCATCTTACCACCTAAAGATTTAGGAACTTATCCACTTTCAGTGAGGTTGCAACAGAACCGGAAGTGGTTCATCTGGTTCCCGTAAATCTGGTATTCCGAGAGTGTGTTCCGGAATTAAGGCGCTTTTTAAGTTTTTTGATGTAATCATAGTAATATGGGTATCCAAAATTGCTCAAATCACTCCGAAAGGTCATTTTTCATAGTTTTAAAACAGTATAATGATTTATCCTCGGAATGGCCATTCTGGAACAAGTTCTAATGGGACCTCCTGTGGCCACAGAACTATTTGGATTGCAACACTGGCAATATGGGTATCTAAATTCATGAAATTACTACGGAAGGTCGTTTTTCATTGTTTCAACTCTATCTGATGATTTTGCCCCGGCATTGCCATTCCGGAACATATTCCCGTGGGGCTTCACGGTGGTTCAAAACCAAATAAACGTGCGTATTACATTTTTGAGTGAAAAACTTGATTTTAGGTTTATGACGGCTTTGGAAGAGTTTCTTGAAATTAAAAGTTCTATCGTTTTGCGAAATTAAAATTTTGATTAATCCCCCTAAAAGTGAAATAAAAATTTTATTTTTTTTCAGTTTCAATATAACACATTTACGGGTTCTGCAAGGCTTTAGAGCATATTATTACAAGAATTTTTCCAGAAGACAGTAACCTTCTATCTCTTTAGCGAAGATAGAAAAATCCTTTTCAGCAATTTTTAGCTTTAATTCCGGAACACATCCTCGGAATACCGGATTTCCGGAAACCAGATAAACCACTTCCGGTTCTGTTGTAACCCCACTGGAAGTGGATAAGTTTCTGAATCTTTAGGTGGTAAGTTGGTCCAAATCGGTCAAATATTGCCAAAGTTACAAGCATTTCAATTTGTGGGTACCCGGGTACCCTTGTCGAGCACTTAAAGGGTAAAAAATTTCGAAGCCCTCCCTTTCCTCCCCCTTAAGTGCTACATGAAAACTTATTTTATAAAAAGTTGTAATTTAGCGAGTTCTGAGATGTCACGGAGTTTCAGTATCCTGGGTCGAAGAAAACTTTAAAATTTCTTACTTTGAAATCTGAAAAGGTACCCGGGTACCCTGTCGAACACATAACGGTTAAGCATATTTCAAATTAGAATTAGAAGATGTTTCAAAATTTGATTTTATGTTTTCTAAAAACACTCACAATTGTTGTTATTACAGATAAACACAATATTTAGGCAAATATTACTATTAAAAAGAAAGTAAAAAAAATGCACAGCATCGATGAACGTGAAGGTGAGGTCAACATGTAAAAATTTGTTTTCGGTTTTTAATATTTCAGTTTTTATTACGTTTAATAGGGTAATTGATCTTGAATGGACCTATTTAGCGCTTTTTAACACCACCACTCGCACTCCTGCTCAATTTACTCGTCATTTATAAATAATATGTGGTGATGTTACTATTTGTTAGAAAGTACCACATTTTTTCTACATTATCAGTACTTTAAAAATATATAATTGATGAAACTTTTATTAAATATATCGTTTTTTGCCAAAGCCTTTTTTTGATCTTGAATGGACCCAACATGATCTTGAATTGGACCTATTTTTGATTTTGAAATGGACCTAAATTTGGATTGTCATAGTTTCTTCCATGTAAATGAACAAAATAATAACAAAGAATTTTTTTTTAATAGTACAACTATACTACTGTTATTTATTAATAGGACACAAGGTTGAACAGCTTTTACCTTTCTTATACTCTGTTAGAAAGGTATGAAAGTCGGTTGAAAAATTTGAAATCAGTCACAGTCGCCGAGGGTCTTGTTTTTATGTCAGCCCAACAATTGAACAATGTTTCAGTGACTTGATATGCGTTATGTATGTATCTGTGTGTGACATTTGTATATTGGGAATTTATTATTATTTGTTGTTCAGATATGGTTGAAACGATTTCTACGTCATAAAAAATTATGTCAAAAATTTAAATTATTCATTAAAAATATGTAATATAACTTGTAAACGTAGTTTATCAAGTACAGTGGGGTTCGAGTTTTTATTTAGTGACTACATATTTCGAAAGGTCAGACTTTTACTGACGTAGGACTACGTCTTACTGCAAAGTATCTAAAGGTTTGCGACAGCCCCTGTCGAACATTTTGAATATAAAACCGTTGCAATCGTGAAAAATTCGTTAATTAGTGGTAATTATTCAATTTTTGACACATTTATATGCAATTTTTTCAGTTAAAAAATGGTCTAGATTTTGCCACGGTTTCGATTGTGGCAACATAGGCGACACGCATTTGTTGTCAAATTCGAAATCATGCTGTAAATGGTGCTTGAAAAAATTAGACTTGGTAATTCTACTAGGTTTAAAGGTAAGGTTAGATACTAGGTTTTAATTTTAAATGATAGTCGATGAAGAACTGTACCAGATAGAAAATAGGTGAACCTTCCTATTTTATATCTGGTACAGTTGAATATTTTAGATCTTAGGGTCACTCAATTTCGGTGGACAAGGAGGTATTAATTTTGTCACAAGTCAGAGGGGAGAGGTGCTTAAAGAAAACTTTACATCCTCCAAGAAAAAAAATCAGAGGGGTTGTGTATAAGATACGATCACGGATGACGTAGTACAACGTTAGTCCGGTTGCATGATTTTGAATATTTTACTAAACTGATTTTTAATCTATCTGTCAATCGATCGACCAAAAGGTGATGTGAAGTCAACCTGCTTACTTATCGGCGGAATATAAGGCCTTTGCAAAATATTTTTTAAGTTTTTGTCACCCCCCCCCCCCCCCCCTTTGGAAATTGGCTTGAAAAATCGGGGGGCTAAAAAAAATTTGGAGGATATGAGTGTAAATTCAATTGTCCGTGGGCTCTACAGCCTGAAAAACTCGAAAAATGAGTGTACCTAACACTTCTAGCACGAAACAGAAATGGAAATTCGAATTCGGAGTTTCCGAAAATCGTTCAAAAAAAATTCTCTCGTTTTTGTCTTCTTTTCGTACATTTTTGCATGGAAAATAATAACGTATATATTAAAAGCAAGAACAGATTTGGTTTTCACGCTTAAACTTTAAATAAAAATGCTTAAAACCCATGTTTTTGCTCGATTAAAAAATTTACTTTGTTCCCCCCCCCCCTTCAGTGTCCCAACACCGGAAGGACAAAAACTTTATAAAATATTTGTAATGGCCTAATTTTACTTTATTCTGAGCCTCATAATTATTTTAACTAAACTATTTAGAAAATTATCAAATACAATTTTTTTAGGCATATCCAGTTCGAAAACGGTCCAGACATTGATCCAAATTTTATATTTTTTGCACCATATCATTATCCAGGCCTTTACCTAATTTCTAAATCCTCCATTGACGCACAGATGATTTTATTGCCAAACCGGGTAATTTTGTAGGACGGTTGGGCATCACAAAGTTTCACAAGGGTGAGGAAGTTGGCGTTCTTAACCATCAGAAGTGGCTGCTTCTTTTTACTCAGACGAGTCTGATTTTGTGACTACAGGATCCGGTTGAATTTTATTGGCCTTAGGATTTTCGGTCAGCGCGCTAAAGGTGTTTTGAAGCTTTGGTATATGCTTGATTAACGTGTTTAAACTATTTCTCATCTGAGTTTTGTCAAAACTTAAACTTAAAGCAACAAGCTATTTATATGGAAAATACAGGACGTTATTTGTCCATGAAAAAAATTTATGATTCCAACCATTTTTACGATGTTGCCTGTAGATAGTTAAACAGGGATAACCACTTTAAATAGAGTTTGGAATATTAGCTTCGTAACTCAATTCGAAGTTCCAATATTAGGGTTTCCTATACAATAAAGCTATATATAAATCTTCAGAATTGTATTCTCAAATAACTTGTTTCATTCTTCTGAGCATTATTTTTAATGATACAAGAATTGTCCCGTTTAGCATAATTTGGGATTTTTTTACATAAGGCGAACAAATTGGGAAAATTTTACTCCACTTATATAGATTACTTATATAGATTATATAGATTACACTTTTGCTTCGTGCTAAAACAAATACGTAAAATCCAATTGAAAAATTTAAGTGTAACGGGTTTTGTGCTAAATGCCAATGACGCAAAAATAGCTCTTTTTTAAGGGACATAGTACCTTTTACACCATATTTTTTGCCTAATTTCAAATATTTTTTCTCGATAACGCGAAAGGCAAATTGAATCGGGTTTTTTGCATTCGAAACATTGCATTTTATACTAATATTTGCAATTTTGTTTTCATAAGGGAACCTCTTCCCCTTGCCCCTACGGCTCCTTGAAGATAGTCGTTCAAAAAAACCATGAATTGCGGTACCATGGATTGGCGCTGGGGGCTTATCCGAATTGAAAAATTCCAAAACGACATGAAAGAACATTTAATTATCTCGTGTTTGATCCATCCTGTTTTAGAATCCGAACACATAACAAAATGGCGGACATTGATACATAAAAGTATGGTTTTTAAGCGAAAAAATTGACTTTAAACATTTCTAAAAAATACAAAAATTACAAAATCAAGAAAAGGATGGGTCAAACACTAGATAATTTTGTTGGCTTTCAAACAAAAAAAGAATCATAAGAATTGCTTGAGCCGTTCTTGAGATATTTATGGTTCCGACTTTCAAAACCTGGTTTCGAGAAAAACGACGTAGAAGTTTTTACTCGTTGTTTAATCGCTCCAGACATGCGCGGTACAAATAGCTGTAACTTTGCAAATATTTGGAATTCATTCAAACGACTTCAAACACATATGGTCAAAATGTTAATCTTTTGAAATAATCAATCAAAAAATTTAGGTTTTAAAAAATTGAAAAGGTACTATGCCCCCTTAACAGAAGGCAGTTAGTATCCCTCTTATCTTTTGATCCATCTTATCTTTTAATCAATGATGGTTAAAATTTTTGTATAATACTGAGAATAAATTAAGTTTATATTGTTTTAAGCATAAAATGACATATGTTAGCTAACTAATTAGGAAGACTTTTTAGTTTCAAAACTAGAGGCTACAATGTACAAACACTATGAAGCAACTACGAAAAAGGATGAGTGATAGTTAGTTTTATCAATATAATTAAGTTTTTATTAAGGCTATAAATCAAGCCTACTTTCAATATCCCGTGCTTATAGATTATTTATAAACGGAGATACTATAGTGACAACAAGCAGTTTTATGGAATATACAACGGCGTGTTCGTTAGTGGTAGGCAATGATAGCTACCGCCAGTGATGTCTCGGAGCGCAAAACTAGGTCCATTCTAAAATCAATACTAGGTCCATTCAAGATCAAAAAAGGGGGTTAACATTTTTAAGGAATTTGAAGATTTTACTGGTTTTACTGAACTTTTAAATACCTAAATAGAAATTACACATATTTTAGCATCATTTTAAGAGTATTGTTTTATTTCAAACCAGAAAGGTTCCGGGTAGTAACAGTTTGAAAATACTCTATGGTGACTGCCAAAACGCTGAAAAACAGCTACTTTTAAATACGCGGCAATAAAGTGGTTTTGGATATAATTTTAATTTAATTTTAGTATATTTACGTTCAGAAATGATTAAAGATAAACATAAAAGCTAAATACAGTACAAAGACTTGATAATTATATCCTAAAATTATTATTTAAAAATAGGTCCATTCAAGATCAGAATTCGACTAGGTCCATTTCAAAATCATTTACCCTACATATATTGTATAGTTGATTTTACTATGCCATTCTGCGGCTTTGAAAAGCACCCGGAACTGTGACCACAATCCACATCAACTCAATTGAGGACATTTGCCTAGTAAAATCCGCCTCGTGTCTTGATTATAGTTGAACATGATTTATTTTTATAGCACACTTGAATAACTTTTACACCGTTGTACCTACTGTCACGGAGGCTTCACACTAATTTAGCGGGTCCGTTTCTTACGATCCATACGCGACATTCGTGCCATTTGCAATATTCGGCTTATCGTCACGAGATAGTTATTACGGTTGGCGTGAGTGTGAAGATTTGTTTACCTGTCTTCAGTGTCCGCGCTTTTATTGTCCCTCATTACAAACAACAAGAGAGCAATAGTCGGTGGGGTTGTGGCAATAAAACTGTCGGTTGTAGATGAATTGCCCGCGATGGATAAGTATAAATGTCAATATGATGATAAAACGGACCGTCTGATTGTTTTAAATGTATGTTGCACGGGGAAGCTCAATTAGCACGAGTAAACCGAACGAGCACACACGCCAGTGACACTTTATGATGGGTCAATTGACCCAACCGACGACGCAAAAATCCGGATTGGGTGAGATTATTCGGTTATTGCCGATGCAACTATGTTGAGTCGAATGACACCTGCATTCACGTTTTTAGCAGGAGGTAATTATCAAAGAATTTCACCGGTTTAAATCGAAAGCTCTAATACATTATCATTTTATTACTCGGTACCTAACCTTACGTTTCTGGGTGGGTTAAATGATACTTCATAATCATGCCACTTTCGTGCCTTGCAAGTGGCTGAAACAATGCGGTAAAACGTGTATAATTTTATCGAAGGCTGACTGCTAGATGGTCAAGTTGCTCATGATAACAATTATTGCCAGTACCTGATCAATACCAATGTCGCATGCATCGAGAACATTTTTACGGTTTTGGTTCACTAATTCAATAGATATTTCAGCATTCGATGTTATTTTTTAGTGTATTACCCAAATCATAGGGTAAGAACCGTGCTATATGGTACCTGTTATTGAAAAATTATAATTTACAAACTGGAAAAATTCTAGATCATATCCAATTTCACTGTCGTGTCGCCGGCGCATACCGTAAACCAGTTACTAGTAAATTACTTAATATTTAGAACAGGTTCTAAACCAGTAGTTGATAGCTATTTCGATTGTAGGCAATGGAGAAACAAACCACTTGTGGCTTTTAAATATTCAACTCGACATAAAATTTTCAGATCATATTCTTTTTGGAAATTTGTTGATCTTCTACCAGCTCGTCAGTCTTCTAATATATTATAACATAGAATAAAGTATTATAGAATACGTTCGCTGTAATAGTTATTAAATATATTATATTCATTATTAAATATTCATGCACCTGCATGCGTGACTGGTATATGGATTCATGCAAATTCATGCAAAAACAGATTGTTTCTGATTCAATTTGTTGTCTAAATCAGGTCAAGGATATATGGAAATGTTTCTGAATGCCATGATTTTTCAAAATACTTTGAAATTAAGCCAGTATTCCGCCAGTGTCAGTCAGATCAAACTAAAAGAACTTCTAAATTTCTTATCTTATCGGTTTGGATCTGTTCAAATTCATAAACATAGTTGGTCGCAGTAGTTGGGAGTCTATTTCATACTATACTAACTGGTGATATTAAAGTAACTATAGATACCAACTAGCTTAGTGAAACAAAGATACACACTGAAATAACTTCGACGTTTTTGCTGAGTCACCTATATCAATAATAAAAGATTAAAGACTCCGAATATGTCGAATAATTCCAAAATCGCTGGCTTGGTACATTCGAATGCGATATAAGGAGCGAGGTTACGAAATTGACCAGGTATTTGAATAGTTTATTGTATAAGTTCTTATCTAATTAACGGGTGGCAACTAAAATTTTGGATTTTTTTTCAAGCTGTCAAAAAAAGACAAATTTACATGAAGAAAATCTGATTTAGCGAAATTTAAGATACATTATCAATTGTTGAAAAAAAAAAAAAATTAGTGAACATTTGAAAACGATCCGTAAACGGCTGTTCGGCGAAGCTTCCGTTTGATGTCCAAACAGGAGCGTTGTACGGCCGTCATGTCAACTTTGCGAATGCATCTTTTGATTCTACCAATCAACTGTCTTCAATTCGTGACTCTCCAGTTTATTTTGTACACCAAGGAACTCAATACCCCGAAGAAAACTTCGATTAGGCGCACTGAGACAGATTTGTCGGGTCGTGGTTTTTGGGTACAAATGGGATCGAATGGGTATTCAGGAACGATTGTGTTTTTATGGTGTTATGCGATGATGCTCTATCCGGTCAAAACACGTATTGTCCATTTGCATGATGTTTTCTAGAAACGGGATCAAAATTTTCTTCAAACATTCGTCTGGTGCACATCTATTGATAGCTAAACCAGAGGGCTTGTTGTAGAAGAAACGAGAAAGAGAACGATGTCCTTCTGCGTCCATAATCTTGGCTGGTCTTTCACTGCCTTGGTTGCAAATAGTTGTCGGGGATCTTAGGACATGGTAAACAGTCGAAACCGTAACATCTTCGCTTTTTAAACGTTGTACCGTATACTTTTTGCTGAGAATTCTGTGGCAGGTCGTAGAAGTCTACAACGCATTTTAAGCAAAACTGGGTAAGCATAAACAAAACAAAAAATATTGACAAAAAGAGGAGCGAGAGAGCTAACACATACATACTCTCATTTTTCTCTGAGCTCGTTTGTTGTTGAATTCCAAAATTTTAGTTGCCACCCGTTATGTTAGTTGTAAAGTTGCAAAAATCAGTGCATATTCGGCAGGCTTCTAATTATTCGACACTCTTTATGTTCTCAACCTCAACAAACAGATTTCTTACAACGAAAGGAATGTGCAAAATGGCATCTATAAGCAAGAAGTTGAAATAATTTTCTGCTCAGAATATGCTAAACGGTGCTATGCTGTTTGCAGTGGTTGAAAAGCAAAAAAAAAACTTGAAGAACAAATTTTCTATTATTTAAAATAAAAAAAAAATAAATAAAGCAATTCCACAAAAAAAAAATTAATGATACAAAAGTGATAGTGGGTATGTGATATGTATACGGGTCATTCCACGCGAAGTATCCGAGCCCCGTGTAATCGACTTTCACGAATTTGAACCAAATTTCGCCAGATTTTTCGTTTTCGGTCAGAAAGCGATAATCGAAAATTTGGTACCGATCTGACATTCCCTCGATGAATGGGAGCACCTCCATTTGTAAGAAAAATACCTGATTTTGTCAAAACCTTTTATTTTATTTTACTTATATCTCCGGAAGTATTGGATTTAGAAAGACACTAATATTCGAAAAAAAAAAATTATTTTTAGGCATCAGTGCTGCCAAATACTTTTAAACTCAATTTGAAAACTAAATTTAAATTTTTCTCTCAATGAAAACAATTTGATCTCAAACATTCCAACTTCATCGTGTTTTGCAGATGTTTTTACATAAGAATCACTTATCGCCCTGAGGTATTCTTTGCTAATCCCGAGATACAGCGTTTTAAAGCAAGCGATACCCCGTTTTTATATTTTTAAACTCAATTTGAAAACTAGATTTACATTTTTCTCTCAATGAAGACAATTTTAACTCAGGAATTTCAACTTCATCGTGTTTCGCAGATTTTTTACAGAAGAATCACTCATCACCCCGAGGTATTCTTTGCCGATCCCGAGAAACAGCGGTTTAGATCAAGAAATACCCCATTTTGTATGTAAAATTATAAGCAAAATAACTTTTCTTTAAGCAGTGATTCTCTTCGCAATGTAAAACTTTTTTGCCATATCGGGAAATCATTTATACAATACTAACTAGCTGACCCGACAAACTTCGTATTGCCACAAATTAACCTGTGTTGTACATAAATCATGAATCTCGGATGATCTTTGTCACAATCTCGAGTTTTGCAAGCCCCCCAGTGGGCAGCGCTTCCGACGGCGGGTCACCGGCAACACTCGCGACCGTCTCGTCCTGAATGATCTAGTGTTACTATAGATAGTTTTTGTGGTCTTGTATTGACTAATGTTTTATGGAAGAGTCTCGAATTTCTCGAGTTCGATTAGTTTTTGAGTTTCGCAAAAATTTCTGTTTTATTTGTATGCGAGTCCATATCCTCCTACCACAGGGGTGAGAGGTCTCTAACTATCATAAAATAAATTCAAGACTCAAAAATCTCCTACATGCTAAATTTGGTTCCATTTGCTTGATTAGTACTCAAATTATAAGGAAATTTGTATTTCATTTGTATGGGAGCCCTCCCTCTTAAAAGGGAAAGGGGTCGTAATACACCACAGAAAAAAAATTCTGCCATCTAAAACTCTCACATGCCAAATTTGGTTCCATTTGCTTGATTAGTTCTAAGGTTATAGGCAAATTTGTATTTCGTTTGAATGGGAGCCCCCCCCCCTCCTAAAAAGGTAAGAAGTCCTAATTCATCATGGGAAAAATGGTTGCCTCCAAAAACACCCACATGCCAAATTTGGTTCCATTCGCTGGATTAGTTCTCGAATTATGAGGAAATTTGTATGGAAGCCCCCCCTTTTAAAGAGGAGAGGAGTTATAATTCCCCTTATAAAGAGGGAAGGGGTCTCAATGTACCATAGAATAAATTCTTGTCACCGAAAACACCACCATGCCAAATTTTGTTCTATTTGCTTGATTAGTTGTCGAGTTATGCAGAAATTTGTGTTTCATTTGTATGGGAGCCCCCCTCTTAGTGGGGGGAGGGGTTTCTAACCATCACTAAAACCTTTCCTGGCCACAAAAAACCTCTACATGCATATTTTCATGCCGATTGGTTCAGTAGTTTTCGATTCTATAAGGAACATACGGACAGACAGACAGACAGACAGACAGACAGAAATCCTTCTTTATAGGTATAGATAAAGCAAAGTTTTTCTTAGCAGTGTTGTCAGCTTTTCAGTGTTTCGTTTGATTTTTAGGAATTTAGGAAAGGAAATTTAGAGGAAATATTACTTCAAAACGTCGTAAACGTTCCTTGTTTATTGCGTTTATTGTTGCTAGGAGAGTAATATTCCCTTAATTAATGTAAGTAATCAAGCGGGAAACTGAAAAGTTGGCGACACTGTTAAGAAAAACCTTTCTATTTGCTGTATAAATGCTTTTCCGATATTTCAAAGTATTTTTATATTGCGTAGAGAATTACTGCTTCAAAAAAAAGTTATTTTGCTCCTAGTTTTACATAAAAAATTGGGTTTTGCTTGTTTTAAAACGCTGTATCTCGGGATCGGCAAAGAATAGCTCGGCGCGATGAGTGATTCTTATGTAAAAAATCTGCGGAATACGATGAAGTTGAAATTTTTGAGATAAAATTGTCTTCATTGAGAGAAAAATGTATATTTAGGTTTCAAATTGAGGCTTAAAATGTTTGGCAGCACTGGTGCTCAAATATAATACCTTTTGAAAATGTGAAAATAGTGTCTTTTTAAACTTAATATTTCCGGGGATATAAGCAAAAGAAAAAAAGATGTTTTGACAAAATCGGGTATTTTTCTTAAAAATGGAGGTGCTCCCATTAATCGAGGGAATGTTCGATCCGTACCAAATTTTGGATTTTTACTTTCTGACCGAAAACGAACAATCTGGAAAAATTTGGTTCAAATTCGAGAAGGTCGATTACACGTTTGAACTTTTTCTCGGTCACTTGGCATGGAATGGCCGATATGCATATTACGTCATAACTCCGGATCGCCTGGTTCGTTCGGAGCCAAACTGGGCCTAAGTGTTTCTTTGCATGGAGGAATGGTCAAAGGTGGGCTAACCCGTTCAAGGGGCGTAAATCAAAATGAGAAAAACGGACTGCGCTTCTGTTGCATTTTGACCGGTAACAGTCGTACCAGTGCAGTGGCTGGTTAACAATAGAGGGGTCTAACAGGACCGGGAGCACCACTAAGAGGGGAAGTCGAAATAAGAAAAACAAGCTTCATTCCTTTTTCGGATTTCCAGAGAGAAAACAAAGGAATAAATGGCTTGGGGACAAAAAGCGCAGCTGACAACAAGGGTGGGGCGGGGTATCTGATAAATTGGAAAGGGAAGACAAAAAGGGGAGGTTAAAACTATACCTATAAAAATGAACGTAAGTTTGAATGTATGGCTGTATGTACCACGATAACTCAGGAACATCTGGATGGTTCTTCACTGAACTTAGCATACATGTTCCTTCACATGGTCCCTAACAAGGAGGAAAAGAGCTTTGTTTGTCTTTCATTATGAGAATCGATTAACCATTATCTGGATCCATGCCCGATGTAAAAGTAGCTAGGAGACATGACGGTAAGAAAAGGACGAGGGTGAGGTAGCCGTTCATTGCCCGGGAGTTTCCACGAAGGGCAAAAGGTTTTGATTCTCTATCTATATGGGAGTTTCTGGAAAGAAAACAAATGCACTGGTAGCTAAAATAAAAAGAGGCCCGAGTAAGGGTCGACAACTCTGCTACTCGAAATTCAATTTTTTGTTTTATTTTGTATAAACTCGTATTATTATGGAGTTCACAAAATATTAATTTTGCGAATAATTCAGATACAAATTATTCACTATAAAATAGTTTGTAAAACTAATTATTCACTTGCACTAATATTTCACAGATACGTATTTCGGACGCTATTTACAACCTACAACCTACAATTAGTGCTTGGTCAGAAATATCGATCTGAGCATACTGCCACTACTCGAATGAAAGTTCCATTTCTTATAGAGTTTCCTATCTAAATGGGACTGTTATGCGAGTAGCGGCAGATAGGTGAGTTTGAATATTTAAAAAAACAAACAAAGTCCTCTTTTCTTGGAGCCAGCCAGCTCAACTCCCCTCTGTCAATTCCATTGTGTGTCGGAAGTTAGAAGCAAAAAGCTTTGAAATAAGTGTTTCTTAAGGCATTTTTATCGAATTTCTCCTAGAAATGTGTGATAAAATTGATTGCTGTTATTTACCCATTTAAAGTTCTGGTTCCGTTCTACAATGTGTTTTTTGATGTAAATCGTCCATCTCTTTTAGTTTCGATGCAATTTCATTTTAAACGTATGGTTTTGGGTGTTGAATTAGCATCTGAAAACTGCTCGAACTCATACATCACGCATTGCAGACTAGATCAATGCGTGCGACGGACACGGTTAGACGCATATGGAAAGCAGTTTTGAAACTGACTTCGCGGGTCTCTCTGGTACGTTTCTGAAAACGATTGCAGTATTAAAATGTATTCTCCGGAAGTAATCGCGGACATTCACCTTTGTTATGGCTTCGCAAATTGAGTAGCAACGACTGCCCAACAAGAATATGGTTGTAGAATTTCTGATCGTCGGCTGCCTAATGCAAGTAATTGAACACAAATCCTGAAGTTCGTTTTGTTGCACAATGATTTTCATTCACAGACGTCTATGACAACACACCGTCGCTTCCGAAAAGGAACGTTGTTTTCAACGAGGCTTCGAGGGAAGCCTCAGCTGCATCGGCAACTGGCGTCAGCGATTGACCATAAAATTTTGCGAATCGTGGGAAATGATTTCAAGACAAGCACAAGGCAAATTGCGGCACAGTCCCTTGTCACCATGGAGGTGTGGAACGTGCTGAACCGGGTAAAGTTACATCCTTTCCATACTACAGGTACAAAAGATGCTGCCAACGAATAAACCTAAACGGCTTGACTTTTTGCAAGATTATGCAAGCCAAAGTGGAGGCGACTGCGAGCCCTCAATTTATGACAAACATTGATGATATTGTTTTTCATACGTGTCAGACTGTGTTCATCGCACGCGGTAATCTAGTGTGCTATGCGTGATGTATGAATTCTTGCAGTTTTCAGATACTAATTCTACACCTAATACGATACGTTTAAAATGAAATTTCAGCGAAACTAACAGAGATAGACGTTTTATGTCAAAGAACGAATCAGGGAACAGTACCAAAGCTTTAAATGGGTAAATAACAGCAATCAGTTTTATGACACATTTTTAAGAGAAATTTGATAATGACACACACACACACACACACACACACACACACACACACACACACACACACACACACACACACACACACACACACACACACACACACACACACACACACACACACACACACACACACACACACACACACACACACACACACACACACACACACACACACACACACACACACACACACACACACACACACACACACACACACACACACACACACACACACACACACACACACACACACACACACACACACACACACACACACACACACACACACACACACACACACACACACACACACACACACACACACACACACACACACACACACACACACACACACACACACACACACACACACACACACACACACACACACACACACACACACACACACACACACACACACACACACACACACGTACATTACACATTCATTGAATACAATCGACGCTTGATTGATATACATATTTGAACGATTTGATATACTGTGCTTAAGTGATGAAGTTTCAATAGCTTTTGAATGAATCGTCCGATTTTCAATAACGGAACACGGTACGATGACAGAAACCGCCGAAAGGAACGCTTCCGGAAAGTTACGCGGTCCAGAAAAGACCAATTTATGAAGTGTTAATTTACGAGCAAATACACTGCTTACGGCAAAGTGTATTCCGCAACTAACAATGTAAATATTTAGCGATGGAAGATTTCTGCAAAATAAACTGCTTTTACGGAACCATATTTTTGCCAAAACAAGCGATCGTCTTACGGAAAAATAAACCTTTCCAGAGTTTCTTTGGCATCAGCTGTTTGGCCAATGGAAAGATTCCGTCACGATATGGGTAAATGTAGCATCCGTAGCAACGCAACGCTGTATTTTATTTTTGGAGCTTTGTTTTCTATATTTAGACAAAAAGAAATCTGTAGCATATCGTCAGCTTAATTATCAGCTTTTTTTAATAAAAGAGCACACACTTGGTTGTTCTGATGTGATTTGCCTTTTGTTTGCACTTTATTTTTTGCAGATTCTCAAAACAGTGCTATTTGATTAGAGGTGAACTTTTGCATGTTTTTTGTTTCTTATGTAGCGGTTCAATCCAGCCTGTTAGGTATTTGTGCTGGTTTTTGGTTTTTGATTTGATAAAGGGTCAAACCGAATTGTGCGTCAACGCGTCCGTCAGCGTTATTCTGTCAGTTTTCCCATGGGAGTTGTTATGGATAAATTCCATCATATTTATTTTTTTACTGTTATATAGACATCCTTCCAGATTCCAGTGAAACTTTGTGAATATAAAGGCTTTGATTAATTAACCAGCTCTGCGTTCTTTCTAAAAATATGTGTACCTATTTAGACTTTTTAGTTTAGTTTTAGTTTGTGATTTTCATAAAGCTATTGAAAAGGCCATAAAAATTATAATAACTTCAGGGTTGGATTAAAAAGACCGGTATTTAAAAAATATACTAAAACTGAACCATGAGTACCGCATCCGTTATCCAAAGAACCGTGAACTCCTAACGGTTGGCAAAGTAGAAAATATCTTTTTTTTTTGTTTCATAACAACGCACTGCCCACACCCGTCTATTCGGAAGGCCAGTCTAAATTTTTCGAAACTAATTTCTCAGCCTAGAAACATCGACGATTTTTGGTGCTGATCACCCTAAACTTTCACCGAGGAGCACCCTGCGGCAGCAGTCGGAAATGACTAGCTTCCGACACGTCTAGCGTGGCCAACTGCACCAGAATAAAGTAGACGTGAATGTTATGTACGTACGTACGTACGTACGTACGTAGCCTGCCCGTGCAGATAGCAGGATACAGTTGCCCGTGCAGATAGCAGGATACAGTTATTATACACCAGCCAAGCCAGCCAGGACAGTATGCGAGAAGGACGCCGAAGGCAACCCACCACCCAGCCAGCGTATTCACTCGCTCCATAAATCAATCCAGTCCGAAAATTGTTTATAATCTTCTACGTACTGAACGTTTTAATCGTCTGACAGACTGGAACGCACTGCATCACCTTCCGGAGAGAACGGACCCGTTTGCCGTCCGTGGTCCGTGCCGGGAAGCCACCACCAGCGACGGCAACCAAAGTGAGCATCGAGCAAAACAGTGTTATTTTTGCTATATGATATCTTGATTTGGCACGTAGCCACGGATGCAAAGTGCTATTTACTGCACAAGTTATTTTTTTCGCTGTATTTTCGGCAATGATTTGAACTCTGTCGTTATCTGTTATTTTCCACGGTTTTCCAGACTCCTCAAATATATTTTTTGTTGGATGCAGGAAAAAACTGCATCCTTATCTTTTTGCAGACGTTGGGTATCGGTGGCGAGGGTATATTACCTTCATTATTATGCCATTGCCAATTTCTGCGTTCAAAAATGTATGTCTTTTAACTTAAAAGAGGTACCATTTGCAAAAGAAAGTGGTATTCAACGAAAATGTTATACTGTACTTCAAGTGCAGCTCGATAATGCAGCAATTGGAATCAATTGTTTGAATGCAGAATGTAAAAGGTGGGTCAATCAGAAGTTTGTTTTAAAAATGAAGAAAAATAAATAAATAATGTCGAAATTGTTCCGTTATTCTTTCACAGGGAATAGCAAAACTTTCCATTATTTCATTCGCATCTTATAATTTCAATTTTTAAAGACTTTCTTGATAGTTTTGAGCAGTTTCAAACACCATTAACTTGAAAGTTTCACAGTAGCATCCCAAAAGCAGTCCAACAACGTTCAAAGACGGCATGTCGAGCCATCCTGTTGCAATCCCAAGTCATTCTCGTTTATATCATCAAATTCCGTCCATAAAAAGTCTTGTTATCACATAGCATGTAATGCCGAAAATACTGCAATAATCGTCAGTCTTTTTTACCAAAATCCTAAATGAAATAGTTTTTTTTCATTACATGGTGTATTACAGGATGTTCAATAAATTCGAATACACTTTAAAAATGTGTTTAAAAAATGAAAATACAAGATATTCTTTTCTGAGTCATATTTTATTAAAGCAGTGTTTATTGAGAACCTATACGACATATTTGGTGGAAGCACCCCTCCTTTGTGCTTTATGACGAGCTTGGGACGTTTCTCAAAAGAATGCCACGCGGCCCGCACCTGGTCCTGGCATGTACGACCATACATAAAAGTTCAGGGAATTAAGATTCGGGGAGCTGGGAGGCCACAAAGTCTTACCAAAAAATTCAGTCAAATTCTCCCGACACCACGCTTGGACGATATTCGCCGTGTGTGTGGGCCGGTTCGCCGTCCTGTTGAAGGACGTAATGATCTTTCCCGTAGAAGTCACAAAGGCCGGGGCCTCAACTTTCTTCAGAACCTCGAGTACACGGCGTTGATTTTCACGTTTTTCTCGATAAACACCAGTGGAAGCCTTCCACGCTTGGATACGGCCCCCAAACCATCACCGGCCCGGCGCTCTGAAACTCTGTGTTTCTCATCAGAAAACACGAACCTGACCAGCGCGCCGCGAAATTATCAGTTTTGCTTTGTCCAGCCTCTTCTGCGTTGTAGCCTCCGTTACCCCGTGAACCTTGCGTTTCTTGTACGGCTTGCATCCCAGGTCCTTCGCCATGATGGTGTGGGCAGTCCCGACCGACACATCCCGATCAACAGCGGCCTTCCGGATCGAGCGATTCATTTTTCGACGAATCCGCTCCCTCACCACCTTGATGGCTGCTGGCGTCCTCGCCGTACGACGGATGGTGTTATAGATGAAATTCCGCTTCACCCAGTGGGATTTCAACCGCCGAAATATGTCGTCGGGTCGCAACTGTACTACGACGTTGCGGTACTCCTTCATCGCGCGCGGTAAACAAATAACAAATGACATCAAGTCGACACCTTTCGCGTCGGTTAGCCTATATATAAGCAGTGATGCCAGGTTTGGCTGAAGAGAAATCCGTAGTTTTACCACCTGACTTTTTATCACAGAGGAAAAGGTTATAAATTATAAAACTTTATAAAATTTTAAATCAAACTTTTGATTTAAATGAAACTTTGACAAACATTTGTTCTTCATTCAAAGGTTTGTTCGTATAAAATGTTTGTCAGTTTTGCTGAAAAGTGAAAGAAGTTAAATTTTTATCGCATATGTGTTGTTCTTGATTGTATTTGAAGGTAATTAACGAGAAATTACACTCATTAACTTTTCTTCGAAAAGTCCAATTTCGGAAGCAGTTTTTGGGCCTAACAGCGGAATTCTGTTTATAAAAATGTAAATACTACATTTTTCTTGCCAATCTGAACATAGCGAATATATTTTCATGAACGGAATTTTTGTTTCAAACAAAAAAACTGCTTTTGAAATTGGGAGAATCGATGACGACTTATTTCACTTTAATACTTTTTTGAATCAAACCAATTCATGATACATTTCGAATTTTTTCTACATTATTGAAGACCGCATACACTTGACTTTCGTCATTCGTTTTTTGACTATGTTTTCCATATTTCAACTTTCATTTTTCGTAGCTAGGTTATTTAGAATTTTGTGTTTAATTTTTTGTTTTACTAAGTGTCGCGTTTTCCTGTCATCTTCTTGCCGTTTTTTGTTTTAATTTGATTATGGTCACTTTAACAGCTTGGATTATTCGTGATTTCTGCGGAACTAAAATTTGAACCCGAGTCTTCGGCGTGAGAGGTATGAATACCACTATATCGTGTTAACCTCTTGTTTTTTATGTCTTTTTAACATTTTTTGGTCGTTTTTCGTTATTTTTAACATTTAGTATAAAAAGGCGAACCAGCCGCAGGCTGAAAACCTCTCAAATATAGAGTAATAAAAAAAACCATCTAGTATTCTGTCATCGTCTTTTTGTCGCTTTTCAGCGATTTTTTGTCATTTTTATTGCTTTTGGTGGCGTTTTTTGTTTGATGCCGTCGTCATTAGTGTTTTTTTCGGCAAAGTTTATCACTGTTTTGCTAAGTTTTAATTGTCTTCCCAAAACCTCGGTTCGATCGTCACCTTATCGATCGCGGAACCGTCTTTTTGTCATCTCTTTGCTGCCTGTTCTACATATTCGTCACCTCATTGTCATTTCTCTGTTGTATATTTATTGTTCTTTGACGGTCCTTTTGCCATCTTTCCATCGTATTTGTGTTTTTTTCTGCATTTTGCTACCTTTTATTCATTTTTTATTGTCATCTTTTCATCATCTTTCGTCATGTTTGTTGCCAAGACAACAAAAATGTTGTCTTTTCGTTGTTCTTTCGTCGTCTTTTTGACGACGTTTATTCGCCATCTTTTCGTAGTCTTTTTAGAATGATTTATCGCCTGGCTGACACTTTTTTAATTTCTCTTTCCCATTTCTTGTCGTGTTTTTATCGCAGTTTTGGCAGTCTTTTCGTCGTCTTTTTATCGTATTTTGGTCATCTTTTTATCACTGTTCATTGACTTTGAATCACATTTTCGTCAACATTCCGCTGTCTTTCGCCTTCTCTTTGCTGTCTTTTCATTTTTTCATCGCTTTCTGAAGGTTTAAATATCCAAGAGTTTTCATTTATAGCGTAAAAAGAGCATAATATACATATAGAACATAAATTTCTTCTATCTGCTTGATTATAAAGAACAACCTTATTCGCTTGGTTTTGAAGTTCTGTCGCAGTACAGAAATCATACTAAGGAAATCCCAAAATGTGGGGAACAATAGAAATGAAAATATTTTGCCATTTTGCCGTACTCCAACCACAAAAATATTATTACTATAAATGCAAATATCACTACGATCAGGAAGCGA
Organism: Sabethes cyaneus; assembly: GCF_943734655.1. Lineage (NCBI taxonomy): Eukaryota > Metazoa > Arthropoda > Insecta > Diptera > Culicidae > Sabethes > Sabethes cyaneus. The sequence continues at coordinate 34,600,911 of NC_071354.1, read as the reverse complement.
AAGCAGAGAAGTGAAGAATGTCATACCATTGACCTAGAAAATTGAATGAGGAAATGAGGAAAATTTCTATCTGCCGTCAAAGTGAAAACTCAAATCCGTAGATTTGAGCAGTTGATCCGTAGGTCCGTAGAAAATTCCTAAATCCGTAGATCAGGCATCACTGTATATAAGGCTAAAGCTGACACCAATACCAATACACAGATTGCACATGATGCGCACTTACACAACGATGAAAAGTTGTATTCGAACTTATTGAACACCCTGTAGATGAAAGTTTATCTAATCTAAAGAGATTATTTATCGAGTAAAACTTTTATTGATTTCCCGTTGCTCTACAGTCAAATATGGAAAATGGTAACAGAGCTAGGGTAATCGGTAAATTTCAAATTCAAATTCTCCCCGATACCGTTACGTTGGCAGTCACCGACGTCACAATGTTTCGTAGGAAATTATCAAGGGGACTGCATGGGGACGGACCAGATTTTCACCGTACCGCAGATCTCGCAGAAATATTGGAAGTACACCGTGCCACGCATCACACTTTAATTGATTTCAAATCAGCAGCCGATAGTGTCGATCGTTACCAGCTAAGACAAATAATGCACGAACAGGGTTTCCGGACATACTGACGTAACTGATACTACATTGGATCTCGGGGACATTCTCGAGTTCCTTCGAGACGCGGCCTGGATTGAGATAAGGTGACAGCTTATTCTGTAGGATAATCAAAATCGCTCATGAAGGGGTGATCCTACGAGTGATCATCGCAACGGGAAGCACAATTTTCAGTAAACGTTGCCTATTCCTAGGCTTTGGAAATGATTTTAGTATCATAGCTAGGAACTTTGCGACGGCAGAGACGTTTTTCGCCAGACTGAAAGCGAAGTCTAAGAATATTGGGATAACAATATAGGTGTCAAGGACCAAATATATGAAAGAAAGAGGCTCAAAGGAGACAAACGCGTGCTTACACGCACGTAAACCATTGGCGCATTCAAGCGGGAAATAGAGCTTACATTGCCCCTCGTAACACGCTACGATCAAGAAGCCTAAGAAGCTAACAATACAAAACCCTAACGAAGGTTCTTCACGGATTTGAAGCTGTGCTGTTGCTCACGGAGGACATACGCGCGCTTGCCGTGTAAGAGTACAAACTGAAAGCGGAGAGTGGCGGAGGTGTATGAATCACGAGTTTGAGGCACTGCTTGGTGAGATTGATATTGTAACGTCTGACGAAAGTCGGTAAGCTACGGTGGACCAGATATGTCGTAACGAAAACGATTATCTGCAACTGCCCCACCAACATCAGGAACAGGGGGCCCAACGTACAAGATCGTAAGTGAGAAGCCTGGGAAATTGGCGATGAGTGGCCTAAGATCGAGTTCAATGGAAACAATTGCTTGAAACAGCACGGACCACCAAGGCTTTGCGCTGACGATGACGATGACGACAACGATAGACCTCTGATTGGTTACTTTGATAGACTTTCCAGAAAAGTTCAATTAGGGGCCATCCAGATACCACGTGGACAGAAAAATACCAATTTTCAACCCCCCCGTCCCCCTCCGTGGACAAGCGTGGACATTGGCTCAACCCCCACCCCCCTCCCCTGTGTGTCCACGTGGACATTTTTTTTGCTTATGTCAAATTTAACAAAACTGAAATGCATTCTGCTAAATTTTATTTTCAACTTGATTTATGCAGTATTTATTGAAAAAGCTTACGTGAATGGAAGCTCCAGTCTCCGACACAAGGCATACGGATTTTCAGTCGTTGAGGAAATCTGAGTTTTTCCATTGATTTTCCATCAATTTTCCGCAGCGTACTATAATCCGTATGTAAGGTGTTAGAACCTTAATTCTTGTGATCTTGTCTACTGCAAATTATTATCGACTACAATAAAGTCCGTTTCAACTTGACTTTCGCTTGACGATTCATCTCTGTCCAGAGTATCTTTGTCTAACCAAAGCACCTTAGTTTGGCCGTCTACTTCAATACAACACAAGACCTTTCCGATGCGATGTGAATCATAAAATTTTCTGCAGGCGAATCCTTTTGGAAATACGTTGCCCATGGATGCCCTTGCATTTGATTTTGAGGCAAACTACAATCCACATTTGGTGCAAGCGCGACCTTAATGATAAATGAGTCACGTGACTGGTGAATATTCGTGGATTCTTCTGTTACCTTTATCATTTTCAAAAGACGGCAAGGATTGTAAAACAATAATAACATCTTTATTACTGCATTACATCAAATGTCAGGTTCGGCAGGTTCAACAGCTATGTGTACTAACGCAGGCTTAATCTTTTCGATAAGATTTATACCAGATGTGTGTCTTTGTAATGATCGGTTCATGTGTTTAGGTCAACATATGCCTCAGAAGATAAATCTTTATTTGAGCTCAAAAACAATCACTGATCAATGGTTAATGCTAATACATATGTAGAATCAATTCAACATTGCTGTTTCTAATTTCTATTTTTTGTAAGAAAAAAAACTTGTCCACGTGGACATTTTCCATACCCCCTCCCCCCTTCCGTGGACAAGCGTGGACATTTTCATACCCCCCACCCCCCTCTAAGCTGTCCACGTGGTATATGGATGGCCCCTTAGGGCGATTTATTTATTTTGAACAGGCGTTACGCGTACGCTATCAATGATACCAATTACATTAATGATGTCGGAAAATTTATAAAGAAAGCTTAAATTAGATTGCTGCGAACATATATAGATCCTTTGAGCGGAAAAGCAATGATTTGATTCAACCACAAACAAACTCATTTTAATTTACCGTGAAAGCAAATCATGCCATCATCCGGCCACACGTTATTTTTCCAATGCACGAAACCAAACAATAATTTCCATCGCAACTACCTACATAGCATGGCACTTCACTTATTGTGCTATCGCGATCCAAAGCTCCCGTTTTGTTAGGATTCATGCAACCATACATACATTTCACTCATTTATTTTGTTTTCAAATTAATAACCATCGCAATACGGTACTCAGCAGACTAAATAAGTGCCACCGCTCGGTGTGCTGCGCTGCACTGCACTGCGCTAGTTCGCTTCACAATGGAAAGTGTAACAAATGCATTTCAGTGGCTGCCAGCCAACAATGCAACATAAGCTGCTTTTTTATGTCGGATAAGCGAATGTGTGTGTGTGTGTGCCTGTTTATGCGTGTGTGGTGTGTGCGGCTTCCAATTATGACGATATTCAATACTGCCTGAACAAAGCAGAATACCAATAAACATGCACGGCAGAGTCTATTGTTTCCGATCATAATGAAGGCAGAGAGCTTTTGTTCGAAATTGAGAATGAACCCACATATTTTCAGTTGCTCCTTTTTTTAGCTTTTCCACCTCGCCGTTCCAGTGCTGCGTTATCCGGTATCCGATTCAGCGTGAAAAGTTCTCCTTGGTGCAGGAGAAGAGTCCAGAATAAAAGTACTTTTTTGCAATAAACAATGGATCCGGTCCGGAATGGATAAAGTAGAAACGGTAAGTTTTTTCTACACTTTCGGACAAGTTTGATGCTGCAAGACAGCATTACTACCAGCATTAAAGGAGACAGTTTTCAATTTCCTCCTTTCTATGAACTGAGCACATCAGAAGTTTTCTTGCACTCAGAACTGTAAAAAGTTGAATGATATATAGCTGATCAGTGCATTGGAAATGTAGCTAGGTAGGTACATATATAATAGATAAGGGTTACGTGGACCGAACTTTCGAAATCAAATGAATTTTCTATTAGATACCCTTCCGGAAGTAGATTTTGGCTGAGTTAAAATTTTTCCGACACAAACATCCTAATTTGATCCGTTTAGAGGAAAAACTTTAAAACCCAAAACTAATTATCGCCGGTGACCGCAGTCGGATGTGTCTGGAACTTTGCTGCTGCTTCCGATCCGGTGAGCAAGATAAATCGTAAACGAAATTGAAAATCACGTAATGGAAAAGTTAATTATATAGATTAAATAAATGAAACGTTGTGGCATTTTTCACACAGTTGCCGGCCATATGTAGGAGCAGGGGTGGCGTGGTGAAACAAACAGAGGTATCGCAGTCCTTGCCATTTGCCGTGGGAATTGGGGCTGAGGTTTTGGTTGAAAATAGAGAGCAAGATTCCTTGGTTTTCTTGGTATTGCCATTTTCCCGGCATCGTTTGGTTATGTTAACCATTTGCTCGTCGGATAGTCGCTTCGCTCGTAACGTCAGGGGTGTAACAGGAGGTCAGCAGTTAGGATATAAAATGCTTGTACAAACGACCGAGTCCTCACCTGCACTGGCTGCTAAGGGATGTGCTGTGCAGCTGGTCCGGTTCAATCAATAACAGGGTGCATGCCATGCACACTCACACCCCCGCAGCAGCCAACAAAGTGGCAAAGTGGTCAAGTGCAAGTAACTTCCACAGTGTTATTTTATCTGTTTCGGTCACAGTTGTATGTACAACTAGATTGCTGCATTTTGTCACAAACGAATGGAGTTCGCCGGTTTCGGTATCGGACCGTTTCGGTTGGATGCTCTTTTCGGAAGAACGGTTCCTTGCCAACTCGATCTTGTGGTTCGGCATGCAAAGTGCACGAAGCGAAATGAGATCAACATTTTCATTATGCCGAGAATACCGCCGAAGGTAGCTATGAAGCAAATATGTGACAGACGGAATGCCGTTCGGTAAATGTGATGAAGTTTATAAGTTAGTTGTAAAATGTGTTGAAACTTTGCTGATTAGCCGATTCCCATTTGGTCGAAAAGTGCAAATTTTAAAGGGAAATTTAAACCAAAGACCCGATTTTTTAACGTCAAATTCATGATCGAATTATGGACACCAGTTTTCCAACTTTATCTCAACTTGCTTTGCTGCAACTTGCTTAGCGTTGTTAAGAGGAAATGCTTGTCAACTTAGGGACTATATTGGCTCGTTTCATTATTCCTGATTTTTGTGTTCAGGTATAATAAGTTTAAGTTGTCACATAGTTTTCGAGCCGTAAATCTCGCATGTGCATAGTATTTTTCGATATAAATTAAATTAGGGTTGTATATGAGCACCAATGGCATTATATTAAATTTGTTAAAAAGAGGTATTTTTTATATCTTTTCGTAATTACTGGCTTTACAAGAAAATTTTCGAATATCCAGGTTAGTCTCATATAACTGGTGCTTACAGACTTACATTATCCATCTACCATCCCATCATATCATATCCATATCATATCCATCCCCTCATCTACTAACAACAATTCCTTTCCCGAAATACTTATGAAGATGCAGAGGATTCCCTGGTCTTTAGTAGCAACAAGTATTGGACTAACATACCTTCCCATCCCACCAGGACCCGCATTCGGACATGGCCGGCGTCGGTATTGATCAGCATGCAGGGACCTGATAAGGTTGCACAATCAGAAATAGCGTGCTGTCTCAAATATGCTTTTTCTAGCCATCATTTTGCAATTTTCATCGGTCCTGGTCAATAACGGAGTAGCAGCACACGGGCGGTATCCTATTTAAAATGCAAAATGAAGTGTTTTGAGTAAGAAAGGAAAGTGAATGACTAATACTATAAGAAAAAAAAAAAAACTCGCAAATGTGATGATTTAAACTTTAATAAGCGTAACATCGTCATTGTATCTTCAAATGGTGCAATTCGAATTCGGTTATAATTGGCTCCCATCATAACCTATTTCAACCCGTGGATCCCCTGCACGGCGCGGTGGTCGAAAATGGCGAAAATTAGAACTGTTTTCCTTGAGTCATTTGCTCTCAGTGTAGCAATATTGTGTCTTCGGCACTTTCGTTTGTGAATATCCCCCATAATCTAAAAGTTTCAAAGGCTAGTTATGGTTTACTATAATGAAAAATAAAAAATCTTTTTTGTGTTTGAAATTAGAGACATTACCAAGAAATTGTAGAAAATGTAGAAACACGTAATTTTGCTGAAGAAATGAAATTTTTATCTCCATTGGATGCAGACTTATAGAGCAAAAAAGCAAAACCGGTTATTAGATTACAGGACAATTACGGGGCTAGTGTAACGATCCTACTGGCTCAAGCAACACCGCTCATCCAGCCGAAATTATTAGACTTATAGAGCATTATCTTTGAAAGTTCCTTTAAAATTTGTTTTTAAACTTAACTTTTGTTATTTGCTTTTTACAAGAACATTTTGTTGTTTTTGTGGAAGGCCGCAAATCTCTAAGAGATGTTTAGTGTAAGGTAGAATGGGGCAAATTAGTTTCCACCTTGAAGTTTAGATCAAGTATTACAAACTTGCATCGATGCTCCTTGTCCCCACTAACACATACGAACCCATAGGCATAAAATGTATTACGAACAGAAGTTCCGAAGACACTGCATTGCTGATATGAGCCGTATGTATATTGATCATTCAGCAAATTTTACAGGAGACGCATTTGTCTAAAAACTCTATAAAAATTCCATTCAATTATTTTCTCCAAACCAAGTGTTCTAATGTGCAGGGTATAGATTGTGATTCAACAAAAGAATACATAAAAATCTCAACGTTTGATAAAATTTGCGATTTATTCACACCAACATGTACATAGACTATTATGATTTCATATATAATTTCTCTGCAATCCCCAAAACGTTCCGCAACATAGTGGTCTATATCCATGAGATTTGTAAATGTGATACAAAACCCCTATAAAATGGATATTGGTGAAAGAATATGACGTCTGGGTATGGAATATAGTATTCTGACGCCATTTTGGAATCAAATATTTTCGGTTTTCTGAAAATGATCGCATACAATCGAAAATTATGCCAAATCCTACAATATGGATATCAGATGAAAGGGAAAGCAGAAGGTTGGAAGGGAAGAGGAAAGGGAAAGCTTGGAAGCCTACTTTTTTGAAATTTTTATTGTTTGCAGAGTACATCTATGTAAAAGGATACGCTTTATGTATGTATGTGTGCAAGTAGAATTACTGCAGAATCGAATTTATCTACCTAGCAACTTTCATGTCAATGCTGTTCGGAAAGGACCAAAAGGGGTTGGCTGGATCTATAAGCAATGTCGCTTACATGGTTCCACGGGAATATAAGATACTCCTTTTAGACCTCCGGTTTCTAGATACATAACTTCGCTCTGCAAACTTATCTTACGTGATGATTTGTGTACTAGAAGGGCGCGTCAAAATCTTCTCTGACCTTATATGACTTGGGCTGGTTACCACATCCCTCATCCAGTCTTCGATTCATTTGATACCCTGATGCTCCTTCCCCTTTACTATAATGATGGTATATGGTAATGTATAGACTGTTCCGATAAGTATAAATACACTTTCTTTCTTTAATAAAATTAATCATATATATATTTTTAAGTTATTTTATTCCCAAACCTGCTTCACAATAGTGTTTTCTTTCAATTTTTAATTCAAGCTGTATTAGTTTTTGTAGGGTAAGCGAGTTCTCTAACTTTTCTCTTAACACTACTCTTAAGCTTTTGCGCAGTGCTTTCTCCAACCATTGTGACCACTTTAGGCTAATCTTTTTTGAATTTTTCACCTCTGTCGGCTGGTTTCATGTCTTTCCTCAGCTTTGCTCTTGTCAAAGTTTAAAAAGTCTCAATTGGACTAATTTGGACAGTTTGGTGGATTCATGTCTTTTGGCACACGTGTGATATTGTTGGCTTCATACTACTTTAACGCATCTTTAGGTAGTGGCAGGAAGTAAGATCAGGCCAAAAGATTGCAGGATTGTCATGCTGTTTGATGATCGGTAGCAACCTTTTTTGCAGACATTCTTTCACTTAGATTTTGCCATTCATAGTGTCTGTTGTAATGAATGGACGAGACATTTTTCCGCATTCGCATATGGCTTGCCACACCATAACCTTCTTACCGAATTTTTCGATGTAAACGGCCTTAACTGATTCAAGAACACCCTTCGTCTTCGGTGAGGTATAAAACTGTGGTCCCGGCAGATTTTTATATAGGTTTCATCATCCATGATAACACACTCCAATTTCTTGGTCAAAAGTTTGTTGTACGGCTTCCGAGCCCTCGGTGTCACAAATTCCGCCTGTTTGGTGCTTCGTTTCGGCTGCTTCTGCTTCCGACGGGTCTGCAGGCCCATTCTCTCCTTGGCCCGTATCACCATAGTCGGTGAGGTACCTTGTTTTTTTGCCACATCTCGTACTGATGCCGCAGGATGCCGCTTATAGTAACCCGATCAGGAGGCCATAACAAGATTATATCTGTTTTATAACACTTTTTGATATTTTTAACATATTATGTTACAAATCGAAAATAAACTAATTAGGAAGCAAATTCAAGTTTGTAACAGATTCAGATACAAATAGCACATTGAGTTATGAATGAGCTATATAGATTCCACCACTAAGAATGACACATTTCGCTTTAATAACAAATTATGTTACTTGCAAATTACTTTTATAACAAAATATGTTACTTGCAAAACTTATTTTAATTACCATCATCATTTTAAAAGTATATTAAATACGTCACTTCACAGTTAGGCTTATACAAATTTGAAAAAAAGTTTATGTCCTGGTCTCAAAATATTGTTAAAGAGGGCGGGGCAAGACAAAAATAATAACATTAAACCTTCAATAACCAAACAAAAGAGAAGAAACCAGCGTTTATTTTTCCATATTATTAAAATTTTATTACAAATATTTTGTACAGTACTTAAATTTTAGTTCAAGCCTTTCAAACTTCAAAATTTTTCGACCCAAGCACATAAAGTAAGCATCATGGTAGAGATGAAGCAGTTTGATAATAGTGGAGTGCCACAGGATCACCTTAGAGAGCCACAAACGTATAACTTGACCTTCATTTGAATTTTGTTTTGAACCTCCGTTAGTTACCTTGCTTTTTTAATAATAATAATTTTTATTAATCCGTGTTACTTACTAGTTCAGAACTCGGTAACCACGACATAGTATCGTAATGTAACCATAGTGTGAAAATGGCAGTTTAGGTCCCTGCCACTTTATTACTTGGAACACTTATGCTGTGCTATCGACATGTTTTAAGAAAACAAATCTGTGAAGCTATTCACGTTTCTTGGTCAACCTTTTAGTCATGAATATCAGATCTCTCCTTTGTATATTAAGGATGCACACCGTTTCGAAAATTTCAAGTTTCGAACAGTTCAGTGACATCCTGCATGCTGCACGCATCCAATGAATGGTAAAAACTGTATCGTTGAGTTTTACGTCCCCAACCTCCAAAATTAGGGTAGTTACTTGGACATTACGGAGTAAAACGACCAATTTTGAACCCCGAAAACCCGAAAAATTGTGTTTCTATTTTTATCTTATCTAACACTTTTGAGGGAAAAAAATAATCACACTGCAATTCAAAAATCGGAATATCTCCGTCAAAAGCGGTACCAAATTTCATTAATATATTGTTTAATTGATTGTTGCCTCCATCTAATTCTTTTAAAACAAGGTAAATTAAAATGGAATCAAGCCGAAAGTCTGATTGCAAGCACCCCAATTTTCGACGTCGGGCACTTAAAGATTAAGCACAATAGTTGCCTGTGACTTGCAGCAGAATCAGAAAGCTTAGTTGGTGAAAGAAAGTTGATCGAGACTAACGAGATAACTATAACTTTGCACATATTGGATAATTTAGAGATGTAAACTCATTGAACTGTGAAAAAATCCGCTTGTCACTGAAAAATGCAACAGACTAATATGACACTTTATTTTTTGCCCCTTCACATTTCGAAAATTTTCAAAGGGGGGGATGACATAAACTTTTTTTCAAATTTGTATAAGCCTTACTAATACTTGCTAATATATCTTTATTAGCTGTGTTATTTTTGGAATATCTTGAAATGTTGATAATTAACTTTTAACACAATGTGTTACAATTAAGATAAAGTCATTACATGGTTTGTTATGAATCAGGTATTAATTAGATGCAGTTTAGTTATAATTTTTGATATTTTAACCACTTACGTAGGCTAATTTATATCAACGGTTGTTATAATATGATCAAATATATCAAATTAATAACAACTGTTGTTAGAAAATTTGATAACAAGATAACAAGATCTGTTATAATTTTGTTAGGTCCTCCTGATCGGTTATATGTGTTATATGAATATACATTATATGAAGATATATGGACAAAAATAGAACAATCTCACCAGCAGTCCTTCGAATGGAATAGAGTTGCATCATTTGAGTTTACATGTGTGCTTCCATTATTAATTTAATTTTTCTTCTGGTATCCATGAGCATTATTTAAACGTTCTTCGGCTCGAGTTTTCACTGTACAGTAGGAGGTGCTTGCTCCATGAGCTAACACGAAACAAATAATTAAAATAACTTATGTTAAGCTTACCTACTAACAAGGGCGTGTGGCTCAGCCGTCATCCAAACCCGCAGTTTTGAGATCAGCCAGCCGGGAACCGCCCATCATCGCACCTCCTAGCTTGGCTACTCAATAGAGCATTACCCGGGTAAGGCCACGTGGAGCCGCTAGGTAGGGGCTTGGGATGGCTGGAGCTATGTTGGACGCTTCCTCATTTGCCTTCCCCATTTCATACCCTCTATGTAAAAGGATACGATTTATGCCAAAAACTCATTTTCGTTAGAAATGGTTTATAGACCGCTATAATTCGGAACGGCTCATATAAAAATAAATGGCGAAAGTTCCATCTTTCGATTGTGATGTTATTGGAAGAAATTACACAGAAACCATAAAGTTTTAGTTGCTTGTGGCAACACAATTATGTAAACAACACGTTTGTTTACAACATTCTGGCAGCAGTTCTAGCGCGGTGTTTCCTTTAGACCGCGTTTAACTTTGGGCAAAGCTCCCAATAAGCAGTACAAGCTAGTAAACGCCACACTTGTACCCAAGGTTTATTATAGGTAAAGGGTTCACTATAGGTTAACTTACAGCCAGCGCCCGGCATCGTCGAAACAAAGAAATGAAACGGACTTTCTCTTACTTTCGCTTCATACATGAAGTGACTTGCATCATTTGTTGACTGAACGTTTCAAACAAGCTTCAGTTGAAGTTGGTGGCTGTTTCAATTGACGACGGCAGAAAGTCAGACACGATTTGTCGACATTGACAAGGTTAACTTTAATATGCGTTGCATTGTAGCAATTGTTACTCAAATTCAATTCATTTGCATTCATGGTTGCTGGCCTTCTTCTGAATATTTGATAGAAAAGTACAAATGAAAAGTTGAAACCGCTATTCATGACGAAGTGAGACCCGTTTCATTGACGCTGACTGAAGCTAGTTTGAAACTGAAGCGGTGCTGCTTCTGTAGAAACCGAAGCTTCAATGCTTCATTGTTGAGTGACACTATGCAATTGAAGGTGACGTTGTAGGGCCCTGCCTACAGCTTTCAAAATCAGTTTAAAATGGATGTATCATTTTATCTGCCAAAAATCCAAATTTACCAAAAGCTTAAACCTGTACAATTACTTTAGTAGATAATTTGGAGCTTGATTCACACTAAATAAAGCTATTTTTCAACAATGATCGTACAAAACCATTTTATTTATCAACGGTCGAATCAAGTTATTTCATTCGTCTATGGTCTTATCGATCTATATCTTTTCATTTAACTATGGTCGTGCCAAACAATACACTTCATTCAACAATGATCGCACCAAATCAATTCACTTTCAAATGGTCGAACCGTTTTGATAGTCTATGGTCGTACCGAACCGTATACTTCATTCAACAATGATTGTACTGCCTCTTTCTACACATCAATGGTCGTACCGAACCGTTTAGTTCATCTATGGTCGTACCGAACCATATGTTTTATTACACAATGAACGTACCAAATTTTTTAAATTTTTTTTATCACCCGACCAGCTCAATGCATGGATATTTTTGAATAAAATACTTCAAGCTCACTTCATTCAAAAAGAGACAAAATGCTCTAAAATCTCAAAAAAAAAAAAAAAAAATGGGGGAAAAAGCACCCAAATCATAATCGGAAAATAGCATCCAATATTATACCCTATACCTAGAACATTAACCAAAAAATTACCTTTCACAACCTCTTCTTTATTCAGGTTTGCAGTCTACCTGACGTTGTCCGAAAAGCGAAAACCACTCACTGGTGACAGAACAACGAAAAAATGCGTTTTCCCCGTTTGTTGTGTTGTTTTATCACCAAAATACCGTCAAAACTAACACTTTTTCATTCCCGTTTCAAAAATGCAGGATTTTTTGGGCGATTCTCTAACGGAAATTATGGCTGTGAACCATTTCGCGAAATTTTTAACTTTTTAGTTAAAATTTGACAGTTTGATGGTTATTTCTCCTCGAGTGGTTAAAATCAGTTCAGAATGCGAACCATTTCATATTTGACGTATTGATAGTTGTTTTTTGTTCAATGAGAGCCTATAAGGTGAGGATGAAAATATTGTTTATTCTGTTCGAGTTAAAATTGGATGAATTTTTAATGTTGATTTGCTTTTATTTGATAGATAAAATTCATCTCATGGCAACCCGGGTTGTTTGAACAAATTTATTATGCGATAAGCATCCATACCAATGCAAAAAAAATCCAACGAAAAATCAGTGAAACACGTCGAAGCTCTCTTCCTCACCTGTGCATATCTCATTGGCTCTGAAGCGAACCATCGAACTGTCAAAACCTTGGTCAAAACTATACCCAAGCAACCAAAAGTTCGAATATTACTTGACACGCGAACTCGAAAGTTCATAATTAGTTCAGATTCAGTTCCGTGGAACTTTCACGCTGATTAGTAGTGTATATCAAGTATATGTGGAACTAAATGCTTTAAGAAGTGCTGCGAGTACTTCATAGATACTTCAAAGCTATTAGGATGCTATATGAAGTTCTGAAGTAACTTTAGTTGCTAACAAGTTCTGCGTGTTGCTTTTTTGTTTATATTTCTGGTGATCAAACCAGCAGAACCTGAAACTATTGGAGATTAATTTTTATTTCACTTGAATAAATTTAATCCTCGCACATTTCTAATTACAAATATAAATTAGAATGTAAAGCTCTTCATTATTGTGTTGTGTAGCATATGCTGTCGGTATCTCACTACTACAGTTAATAGCCTGGTTCCAAACTTTATGTTCTATAATTAACTCGCGTTGCATAAAGCTGCTGCAAGTTCTAAATCGAACTTTTACTTAACAACTCATTGGCAAAATTCACATCGCTTGTATACGACAAAGGTGACGCAGTGGATCGGTATAGGTTTACAACGCGGAGCACCCGGGTTCAAACCCAACAGCAGCAGGCAAATGCAACGAATATAGAAGTTAGGTAGAAGTATAAAAATAGAACATAAAAGTGCTGCTAAATTTGTTTTTTCTTAGTTTTTGACAGTTTATTTCGAAGCTGCTTAGCGTTCTATGCAGTGAACCCAAGACAGCTTGAAAGTTCGGTTAATTACTTAAAAGTGACGCTGCTTAGCAAGTTATAGATTGATATACATAAAGCTGTTTAATCCTTGTTAGACACCATTATTCGAACTCTTGGTTACTTGGGATAACCATGCTCCCGAGCAGGGTTATTTTCGAAAAACCATCGAACTGTTAAATTTTAACCAAAAAGTTAAAAATTTCGCGAAATGGTTCACAGTCTATGAAGCATGTTACAACGGGGTGAAGTAGCTGTCAAATTCGTACATTTTCGTTGTCCCATGCATATGTACTAGAGATGGTCGGGTTTCATATTTTCCAAGCCCGAAAATTTTTTTGCTGTCAAACCCGGACCCGACTCGAACCTGAATTTTTATTTTTGGTCAAACTCGGGCCCGACCCGAACCCGAAATTTTATTTTCAGTCAAACCCGAACCCGACCCGAACCCGGATTTATTTTTTTCGCTAAATTTCGCTAAATCCGAACCCGAACTTTTATATTATGTTAAATTTGATCCCGCCCTGAACTTGAATTTTATATTAATTTTCATAAAACTCACACCTCGATTTAAATCTCGGCAGTTTTCTTTTCGTATTCTCTATAACGTTCGAGCTCTAAAATTCATTTGAAATTTTAGGTTTTTTTCATCCTTCTATTTCGTTTGGAACTGAATTGAAAATTCTAAACATTAAGGTATACACTAGAATCGTTTCTTTTACTTTTCGCGGGAATATCTCTTAAGTTTTCTATGAAACCTGTAAAAAGCGAATAGAAAAATTTACATGAAAAATTATTTTGAAATGCTTGGATCTAGTTTCATTATGTTATACCGGTATCTAATAGCCGAAAGCTAGTTGTCTAAAGCACTAGCACCTTAGTTTAATTTAAAGGTAGCAAACATAAAAGGGATATACCGACTTCACTCTTCGAATATTTTTCGCGAGAAGACCGGAAATCTAGCGATTATCAATAGATTAGCGTTAACATTTTTCTCGATAAAAAAAGAAATAGTAGAGGACCAAACTTTGCATTATGTTTTAAATATATTTTCGAATAAAAGTAGCTAAACAGAATTATGTAATAACGCCGTGAAAATGAACCAAAAAAGCAATGGGTCAAATGACCCCTTCACGGCAGAGCTGCCATAAAAACAGATATTTGTGCATGCATAAATTTGGGACCCTACCGTTTTCTCCGGAGTATTTTATTTTCTTGATCTGATGGGTCCCAAATTTATGCATGCACATATATCTGTATTTGTGACAGCTCTACTTCACGGTATGTTTAGTGTAGTCAGCTAAACTTAGAACTATTCCGAAGGCACGAAACTTTTTGGAAATCGGAATAGAAACCAATAATTTATGATAGCGACAATTCTAGTCTTCTGTCAGTCCATCCAATCAGTAGTTTGGGCGCAGTTATGACATGATCCAATCCATGATATCTGAGTCGTACTAAAAATCATTAAAATACTGCTTATTTTATTATGTTAAAATTATACTTTTACATGAACTGAATGTGGAGATGGTTCGGTTTCTCATTACCCAAACCCGAAACCCGGACTTATTTTTTTCGCTGAGCCCGAACCCGACCCGAACCCGAATATTTTTTTTTGGCCAAATCCGAACCCGACCCGACCCAGCTAACATTTTCGTACGTATATCAAAGTAACAAATAAGAAATATATACTGATATATATATCTAGAAAAATCGCATTAGTTGCACGAAATCAGCTTATGCGTACTATTTTGGAGGCGATATACGTACTGCAAATTATGTGTAAACAATTCACATTAATGACTATTTGTATACGATGAGATCCGACTCAAAATGATTAGTTCCATAATGCTATACAACTCTGTGATGAAAATCGTATGTGAATCAGCTGTCATCATTTTGTACGATTGATTATAAACTAGGGTGTAATTTAATAAGCTTTGTGTGCGACTTAGATTTTGTTTACAGATATTTAAGATGATTTTCATACATTGATATACGATATGTGGTTTACTGTGGAACCCGACACCTGGTAAAAGTATCAAGCCCGACCCGGTTTTTTCGGGTTTCGGGTCTGAAAACCCGAGACCCGACCATTTCTAATAGGTACCAAACTGTTAATTTTGACAGGTACCAAAAAATGTGCTAGAAAACCATTTGAAAGTTGCTCTCTTCACCCCTACATGAGAAAGAGATAGCAACACACAATGCCCTTTGCATGTAACATTTCACAGGGCTGTGCTGCACTCAGTGCACCTATTTTGCCAATTCAACTGTAACACCTCAGCGCAGCGCAGCAAAGTTCGAAAATGTTATATATGGGGCATTTGTAGAGTCAATTATGATTCATAAGATTGCTGAACTAAGTATTGCTCTATCTTAAGTATTAATGGCGCACTCCCAATTCACACTGAGTGGTGCGCAGAGACCGAGTGTGAACTAGGAGTGCGCCGTAAATACATAGGATAGAGCAATACATAGTTCAGCAATCTTATGGATAATAATTGACTTTATAATTGCCTCATATATAACATTTTCGAAGTTTGCTGCGCTGAGGTGGTACAGTTAAATTCGGAAAATAGGCGTACTGAGTGCAGCACAGCCCTGCTTCCATCAATTAAAACGGTGTTGCCGTGTTGTCGAGTTGCCAGTCGGTCTGCCGTAGCGGGCCCTCAATAAGTTCGAAAGTATGCCAGAGAGACTTACAGTTCCATGACTTTAGCCCGTTTACTCTAACGTCCCGGACAGTCGGGTAGATTTATGGGAACATATCCAATGCTATACGTAGAATTTCTCTAAGCATTACAATATTCAACAAAAGAAAATCACGCAAAATTCGGGACTTTTGGTTAGCCTAGTCTAGATCTTAGATCTAGTTATACATAAATGTTACAAATGGATACAACTTAAGCTAAGCGTCTGAAATCAAACCTATCGCGGCTCGAGTGTCCGTAAAATATCTTCAAATCTCGCTCATTAACAACCCGCTTACAGCAAAAATTCCTGAAAAATTTGAGACACTTCGGCCCAAACCTTCAAGTATTATAAGTACAATTTACTATTGAAACGAAGAGTTCCACCACTCTCAACGTCCAGATACTTCTAAGACGCTCATAAAAGCAATATAAGTCATGCTGGTTATACAAAATTTAAACCGAATTGGGAGAAATACTTCACGTATATAGATTGTCTCGGAAACCTACAGTTGGGTTTTGTACTTGTTTATTTACTTATTTATTGTGTTTGTTGTAGAAGATGCAGTTGATGTATTATGTTTAGTTTTCCAATCAACATAAGGGCGGTTTAGAAATTATTGAGCTGAAGCATATAAGCACAGTCAAACAGACATAACACTCGTTTTCCATTCTTCGTACTGATTAAACCGTCATTTCAAATTTGGGCTTAGTTAGGAATGTCTCCGTTTTGGTCAAAGTGGCACTTTTCAACGAAAGAAGGGGATTGTCTCATAAAAAGTACTTGCTCGTTCGAGGGATACTCTTACACAAGTAAAGGTAACTCTCCGTTTTGATTCAAAATTTAGCGGTTTTTGGGTGCCCGGTCGCTTCTGTAATCGGCAGTCTCTGTAGATACCCCTGTTGCTATTTGATATTTGGGAATGTCGATCATAGATGGTGCTAGTGTTCAGGCTAAATGTGAGATACGATCATTTTTGTTGATTTTTCTTTCAAGTGTTATGTCTGTTTGTCGGTGATATAAGCAAGTTTCTGCGGACCAAAACTTCCGATCCGGCAGTGGACGTCTGACGGTAGAAACGATAGAATGAAACATTGCATGCGAGCCTACGATCAATCTGCGGACATACGGCTTTGCCTACTCAAAGGCGGCAACGATTATGGTCAAACATCCAGTGTTACGCTCTATTCAGCGGTAAATTGCATGCAGCCATTACAAGGCGTGCATACAATAACGGTAGAATAATAATTTACACTTCTCCATGATTGCAGATGGGAAGGAGCTAAATTTCGTACAAAACTATTACTATAACTGCCTCGGCTGGTGTTGAACCAACGAACCATTGAAGTGTGTGTTTATTGTGTGCTGGAGTTATTACCGAATTAAATGGTCTTCTAAACCTACGACCGAAGCCACACTGGCCTTGACCTGTGCCCGCCACCGGCCGGTTTGCTTCCTATGGCAAGTGGCACATAGGATGAGAAAAGTTTCGGTAATTTCGGCAGATCGGTATTCATGACACGAACAAAATGTTTGTCGAGAGTAAAATGTAGGTAGGTACATGTCCGTTCTGTACTTGTGCATACAACCTCTACTGCGGTAAAGTATGAAATCATGTGCGTGCCGTAAAAATTGGCATTTTGTGCGCTAGATTTGCTCTTTTTCAACTTCGGTTAGATTCCAATGTGGTAATTGTTGATAAAGTTCCATACAATTATTTCTGTTACGGTTGAAAAAGCAATCTAGCAAAAAGTTTTCGTTTTTTCAATGAATGTGACATTTGGGAATCATAAGTTGCAACCAGTGATCTAACCGGTATCAATCGTGACTCACCCGGTTTCGATGAAGTTGATTGCTGACCTGTAGTCAGGCAATTTACCATGTCTGGTAGCCATTTGCAAGCCCAGGAATCTGAGGCAAAATCTGATCCAGCCTCCCAATGCAATGCACTCTGGTAGGCACAGATCAAGATCAATCACTTGCGGTGATTTGCGCGCGATTACGTGCTTACTGGGTTGTCAGTTAGAACCATTTGTATCTACGGTGAAATGTGGATAATTTCGAAATAGTTGTGGTGCTACCATTTTGGACGGGTAATATCGGTGGATTGCACGGGCCGAGATTTCCAGATGGCCAATATAATTCCAATCGATCGTTTGGAATTGTTTTCATTATTACGTCAATCAATTCACGTGACGTTGCGCAGCCCCGTGACATGTTATGGTATGTCGCCTCGGCTTGCAGTGTGCACTAGGCGTGCGCGTTCAGTCGAGGCGTGGGTCATTTTTTCCAGTGTCGCTCTGGGCCCGAGAGTTATTGGATGGAAGGTGACAAGTGTCACAGAGAGATTGTTCGCCCGAGAGGCGATTAGATCGACTGTCTGCGATCTTTACGGTCGTTACTTCGCGAGGGGAATTTATAACCTTAGGGCCAGGCAGTGGTGAAACAATCAAGATGCAATGTCGCGTTGCCATGGTTTAATTCTAATGATTGGATTTGATTAAATTCCTAGTTACATTGACATTTTCAACATAATACTATTCAATCCAATGTCGTCGTGCCGCAGTTGCAATGGAAGAGCATTCGTTCCCAATTAATACCGATGCCATTAGCTGCAGTCGACCAAGCCCCTGAAATCTACACGGTCGTGCCCTACGGTAGTCAAGCAATTCCATTGACGTCGTTATTCTTTCATAATGTCCCATTCAATTAAAAACGTTAACCTGTTTGATCTACGAGTGTATGCTGAAGCGTCCATCGATTGATTCAATGCAAGTGCCCTTGACAATTGCAGGTCCGCACATCGCTCATTCAAAAATAAAAGGCCCTACAAGTAGGTATGTGGGTCCGTGGTATTCACTCCTCACCGTCTCGGACCAAGGAAGGGTGACATTTCTAACCCCGAGAGATGCACAGGCAAATGCCGCTTCGGCGATGAGCCTCCTTCTAATATGTCACCGCATTGTCGCAACTTCAGCTGCTGCACATGGTTGATTGTTTTCCAGGACCTTCGAGTTCGACTCGAATGACAATTTCTTACCTTAAGCATACCTTGTTTTGCTTTGTAGCCCAGTGATTAATGTTGTTGCATTTTACGATCCATTAATGCTTTCGCGTAACACGCTCAGACGCTATTTATAATTGGCATAATAGTCATCGCGGTTGTATTACTGCCTGAATGTCACCATTTAGTGGGATATTCATTCATCCTGGCACCATTTACCTGTGCGTGTGGTCTGTCGCGCTAAGTACGTGGTACCTACTACCTACCGTGCGGGGTGGTGTGTTGGAGATTAATTGAACGGTGTAAATCAGCCAAGTTCACGATTATGTGACATGGACTTAACGCGATGTACGCGACCAGACCGGCCGGTGTCATTTTTCATTGATGAGCAAATTGGCTGAACTGGACGGGCGAAGCACGGCAGCGACAACGAATGCTGACAAATTGAAGATGTAATTGGATTTTTGATCACGATTTATTTTCTGCGCGCTTTTGCCTTGCAATTGTGGCTGTACAAATAAATACGAACATTTTTCTGAGTATTGGATATTTGATTTTACCCATGAAAATGCAAAACTGGTTTAATTTTGTACATAATCTAATTGTAAATTATGATTTTTCACAAAATTAGTTTTCCATTTCGGCTCGTCAAAGTACAAAGTACGTAAAAATACTAAGATTTTTGCACAACAAAAATTTACCACTAGATTTTTTAAAAATATTTTTTTGACGCTTGTCCAAGCAGTCACAAAAGTTTGCATGACACAGATGAAAGTGTAACTTACTGTCCGATTTATTTTTTGAACGAAATAATAATGGTTTTGCCCACAATTTTGCACATCATTTCATAGGAAAAACTCTAATTCGTTTTGATGGCAATTGCGAATTCACTCGTTTGTTGACACGTAACCAAGGCAATGCGTAAAACTTTGAAGTGATCAATAATTGAGTATCAAATTCACTAAATATTTTCGATATTAAGTTAATGATTATGAAATGTCGAGAATATACTTTTGATAATATCTATTTCTATCTAAGCTCACCGAAAACGTTTTAGAGCAAATTGCGATAAAAATTCGGTTAAAACTTAACGCATTTATTTTAATATTGCATTTTAAATAATCTTGGTAACGAAGTATATAGGGTAGTTGATCCAGTAGTTGTGGTAGTACTAATAGTTGCGCTACTATTCATTATTAATGCATATTTTCGTCACCGTAGCATTTTAGATAAAACAATTACATTCATTATATAAAACAGGTTTTTAGAAGTATTGGTAGTTAGACTACACCATTTAAAATTAAAGCATTATTTGCTAAAATGCCAATTTTCCAAAATCTAACGCGCAGTTGGAGCGCACAACTATAGGCGCTCATCTATAGTTTTGCTACGATGTTTTTTCACTTAGCAGCCTAGCAATGTATATGGAATAACACAATTAAAGGAACATCAAACTTCATTAAGGAAACATTAACGCAACTGTTGGTACAATATAATTGAATCGGAAAATTCATTTTTTCTTTATAAAGCTTCTCGTACAACGAAAGCAATTGTCTTGCCTTGTGACAAATACCTTGTATTTGATAAATTTATATCCCACAAGCATTAATTGAAGCATACACCTCAATAAACAAGCAAAATGAAGGTATATTATGCTTAGTGGCGCAACTAATGGATCATCTACCCTATAAATTTGTTTTTAATATTTGCACCACAGTTAGGTCATTGCCCCCTTTGAAATTGACTTTAAAAAGTGGTGTGGTTTGTTCCACGTTATTTTTTTTAACATTTACAGAACTTTGGGATCTTTTCTATACAAATTTCTGGTAAAATTTCATTAATAAAACAGGTGGTTTGTGTAATTTTTGACGATTTCAACAAGCGTCAAAATCATTAGGTGGGGCAAAACGTCAAACCCGCTGACAAACTGCACCAAATTTCGATAGCCAGGTGTTAAACGCAACACGCAGAACAACATATAATTTCGTGTTGAAATCAGGCTTTTGGCATTTTGGCTTTTTTGCTTAGTAGATGCTCATTTGACTACAGCGGATCAACGAAACAGAATTCGAAAAAGTGGTGTAGAAGGCAAGCCAAGTAATAATTTTAGTTTTATTACACTCCTATGATGGCATTTAAGGCCAAAATTGCTCATGAAAACCCTCACTAGAGTACAATAAAACTTACATTGTTGCTTGGGAATTGTAGAGTTTATTATTATCTACAATATTGTTGAAGAAAGTATTGTACCTTGCAGCAATTTTACGAGTCCTACGCAAATTCATATTTTATTAATAACTAGCTGACCCGACAAACTTCGTATATACACAAATTAAATTGTATTGTACATAAATCGTGAATCTGTCACAATTTCGAGTTTAGCAAGTTTCTGAGGAGCTCAACCTTAGATAACTTATTTTGGCAGTAACGTAACTATGAAGGCATGGGTAGTTTAATTTACAAATTTTCAATTTTTTCTCACAGTAAAGTAGAACACAATCCACCCGTTACTTAGCCAGATAAAATAAAGCGGATAGCACCTTAATATTCACCGTGATTGTATGACATTTCGCCGAATACCATTTCGCGAAAAACCTTTCCGTAGAATGTACCATTTCATGGAAAGTACCATTTCGATCCTCGGGGTGATCCTCTCCTTACTCGTTGTCGCTCGTTCGGAAAGTAATAGAGGTCAGTAGACCTAGGAAAACAAATAAACCAAGACAGAGGTGATTTCTGAGGGGGGTTGCAGATACTTTTTGGTGGTCTTGTTATTGTTTGTTATGTTTTATGGAAGATCTAAAATCTCTCGAGTTCGAGTCCTTATTCCCCTACCACAGGGGTAAGGGGTCTCAAACCACCATAAAAAATTCCTGCCTACGAAATCCCCTACATGCCAAATTAGGTTCCATTTGCTTGATTAGTTCTCTAGTTATGAGGACGTTTGTATTTCATTTGTATGGGAGCCCCCACTCCTAAAGGGGGGAGAGGTCCTAATTCCCCTCCTGCTACCCCGTTGCACTATGGCCCGGAAAGCCAAATTTGGTGGAATGAATTGTTTACTCAGTAGTCGTTGATTTTAGACTATTTACGTGTTAGTAACAAATTCTAGATTTAGGATGCCGCATTTTTAGCATGAGCTATTTTAAGCTTAAATTAACCAAGGTCCAGAAATTATCTTCAAAACGAATCAAGATGGAACGATACTCACTTCAGCAATTTTACAGCTTAAAGTATTTCGAGTAATATTGCAGAAGACAGAACTCCTCTATCTCACACCGTTTCCATATTAGGGTGTTTTTCCTGAATCAAGTTAGGGTGACTCTGCTATTTTGCGATTTTTCTCCATAACTTTTTTATTTTGCATTTCTCGCAAAATACGTTTTTAGATGACTTTTGAGGCTCGATAAGACTCAACTTTTGACGGAAAAATAAACTGGCTATCTACTTTACTTCTACACTTATATTAACTTTTGTGCTAAAAATAGGAAAGAAAGATGCAAGCATAATTAAAATCAGTTAATTGCTTTTAAAAGAACGTGATTTTCTATGTATAATATCAAAAAATTGTAGAGGGGACTTTGGTCTATCTCAAATATATGGGGTTTAAACATATTTCAGTATACAAAAGTTGTTGCGCCATAACTTCGGAACGCCTTCACTGTTATTTATCAAACTTGGCGTACATGTTTCTTGACATAAGTGAATCAGCACAGGGGGTCGACAAAAGAGGGGGTAGTCGTTAAAAAAAGGGGGAGGTACAAATAAGTAAAAGTGGCTGCGATCATCTTGCATTTAGACCATTATAAGTTGTGTGAATGGTCTAAATCTAAAAGAGAATGTATAAACTCAACCTCATGTTTGTCTTTATAATTAGGTTAAGCATTAAAAACGGTAGTCTTTCCAATAAACGGAGGGAATGGTAGACAAAGTACTGAAATCAAATGTTTTTCATAGTATCATAGAGTGGAATAAGACGTGAAGGGGAAATAGCGGAAAATTAAATGAAGCAAAGTCATTGAAGCAACACTTACTAGGTTTGTAATGCATTTCGTTTTACCTAGCTAAGGGATCCGCGCGTTACAGCAGTTTAGTGTGCCACGATCGCTGGCGGAATTGCGTTAGTTTTAGACACGAATTGTGTGTTGTGTCTCGCCCACATCTATTGTAGTCAACTACTGATTGAGAAGTTTAGATAGTTTATACCCGCAACGGAGATTTCCGTGATTCGCACGTCCCATTTCATTAGAGGCCACCTGTAAATCTGTTCTCGATAAGGTTGAAAATCTCAGGCGAGCGAATGTGAAAAGCATAGCATCCAAAGCTTACTCCACTGACGCAAGCCTACGACAAACAACTGCTGGTACTGTGTGCATACATTCTGCTACCTATACACTCGCGAGTGTACAGCCTCATAGCAACTTTCTGCACAACCCGCCCGCGAAGCCAAAGCACGAGCGGCACTCTACGACGTATGGATATGGATTTTACTTTACTTCTTTTCTTCTTCATTTTACACCCTCGCTTACACACGCGGGTAAGAGTGCGGGTCATTGCGAGCGATAATAGGTATCAAGTTCAAAAGCCCAGGATTCCAGAAGTCTAGAAGTTCAAAAGTACAAAGTCCAGAAGTCCAGAAATGCAGAAGTTTAAGTCCAGAGCAGACGTCCAGAATTTCAGAAGTTCAAACATCGAGAAGTCCGGAAGTCTAGAAGCTCAGAAGACCAGCAGGCCAGAAATCCGGAAATTAAAAAGTCTAAAAGTTCGGAAGTCCGGAAACTGGAAAGTGTAGAAATTCAGAAGTCCAAACGTCCAAACGGAGGTCCAGAATTCAGAAGTGCAGAAAAGCAGAAGTCTAGAAGGCCAGAGTCCCGAAGTTCAGAAGTAAAAAATTCAAAAGTCCAAAAAGGAAAAAAGTTCAGTAGTCTCAACGTACAGAAGTCCAGAATTCCCGAAGTACAGAGTCCAGAGTCCAGAAGTCCAGAAGTATAGAAGTTCAGAAGTCCAGAATTCCAAACGCCGAGAAATCCCAAACTCCAGAAGTCCTGAAGTCAAGAAATCCAACCGTCAAGAAGTTCGGAAGTGTGGTCCGGAAGTCTGGTCATCGGCCAGAAATTTAAAAGTTGGAGTGGACTCTGTCGACGACATGGTTGTGTGTGATCGATGTATCGATGTTTAGATACACTATAAATGTGCTGGGGTAAGCGAATCTATTGCTGCGTCTGACCGGAGCTTCAGGTGCAACGCTTGTAAAAACGAAAAATGATGGTGCTAACCTAGTAAGGTGTTCAGTACACGGCTTCCAGTCGTGCCGGAGACGGTCGGTTGGAGTCGTTTGGAGCTCAATCTGCAGATGCTTGAAGAGCAGAAAGCGTTGAAAATGAAGCAGTTAGAAGAAAAAGAGGCAGCTGTGCAAAAACAGGAAGAGATAAACTCAAGATTGGAAGTCCAGAAGTCTAGAAATCCAGCAGTCTAGGAGTTGGAAAGTCTAGAAGTCCAGAAATCCAAACGCCTAGAAGTTTAGGAGTTGAAAATTCTAGCAATTTTCAAGCAATTCCAAACATGGAATAGTCCAGGAGTCCAGAAAGTCAAAGGTCTAGTTGTCCGCAAGCTGTCCAGAAGTTTAAAAATTCATAAATTCACTACCATAAGTCCGGAAGTCTAGCAGTCTACCACTCCAGGATTTCAAAATTTCAAAAGTCTAGAAGACCAGAAATTATTAATCTTGAGATATCTTGGAAGTCAAGAAAACGAGAAGTCTAGAAGTCTTAAACGTCGAAATAATCTTCATCATGACAGAAGCATAAGTTATCCGGTTTTAGAGTGAAGGAAGCTATTCATAGTAATAACAAAAAAAATGAGATGCTATCCTAATTCATGAAAAGAAATGTTAGTAGATCTAATTTGGGGAAGCAATATTGGTGACCAAGGAATTACTGCAGAAAATCAATATGTTTCATTAGTTATAAAAGCAAAGTTGGTACAGTCACCTAATGCTCAACCCCTGTGTTGCATCACCATTTTGGCTGCTGCAGTCTGCAGCAGTCTGTTTAGATTTTCAGATCCAGGTCAGCAGCAGCCGGAGATTCCAATCAGGTCAAAAGTGTGCCAATCAAGATCACTTTTCAGCTCTGTGAATCAAAACAGTTTTTAAGAGCACGCAATCGATGCCCTCGAATGCTCCGGACCATAACGGACGGACCGACGCGGCGTCGCGACGGTCTGTACAGAACTCAGTCAATTAGGCGGGGGGTCAACGTTTCTGTCGCAGGTCGCCATGGCCGTGGCCGCAGCAACGCACGCTTGATTTGAGATGTAAAGCAAACTCTGCTGCAGTCTGGCACGACAAGGCAACTTGGCGTGCCGAAATCAAGGTAAATTAGAGCAACTAAAGTGTGGGTTCGGATTTATGCTAGCACTAATTTGTCGTTTGTTGCCCTTAAAATGTCTGGTAGTTAATGATCTTTGCTTTGAGTTATGCCATACCTAGTTGGAATAACACGTTTGTTTCATAAGTAATGCTCTGACATTAAAGTGGGATGCGGCTAACTGCTCAACTAAACTTAAAACCCGAATTAATCCACCTAGCGGCGTGACCTAGCCTTTCTACTGCCACAATAATCATTATTTAGTTTCTCAGGAGCATCTATAATTAACTTGACTCTATTTTTAAATATCCGTTCTGTATTCCTCAAAATCCTTATTTGCCAGTAAAATTCACAACGTCCAATACGTAGAATAATTATATTTTCTTTCCTTGGGTGCGTAAATAGTTGCAAGCGTCATTTATGTTACTTGATGAACACCTTATTTAGTTTTATAATTTTTACATGATTTATAAAAAAAATATAATGTTTGTAGACTTGAATGAACATATATAGAAAATTAGAAATTAACCCTCTAACGGGTCTACAGACGGCCTTAACTTTCGGGCTTCAGAGCCACATACGAAACATGTTTCGAATTGACAATATGAAATATGTGTTCTTAGCAGATTTTTTGATATTTTGATATTAATACCATGCGTTCAAAAGTTAGCATCTTTGAAAAACAAAAGTTCAGAAAAATTATCATTATACTTCGCTTTTGAAGAAAAAGGATATCTACAACAAAATGATTCATCTCAAAATTTTACTATTAGTTGGCTTGGCTTCAATTTTGCAATATAGGTATCTGAATTAGAAAAAATAACTGAATAGAGCATTAGATGTAAAAGAGAAAGTGAAATTTTTATTAGCTGGCGCTCTTTCAAATATTTATTTTTGCATGAAAATCAAAACTTAAGCTTCTTTTGAATGTACTTTCATGAAAAGATAGTCATTAGCTTGGTCGCATCGTTTTTACAATGTATCCCATAAGAGGGACAGGGAAACAAGATGAGATAAAAAAAATAGTGCAAAAGCTGCGCCATAAACATGCTTGAGAATGGGAAATATGATCGATATGATTTCAAGTGCTTGTCATTTTTTATTTATTTATTAAAACATGATACATGACATAAGACATCTATCCTTGAAAATGTCACTAACGAAAACAAATCTTATAAAATTATTACCGTGCAACGTTTACTTCCTATTTTTCATATAACATGCCTAAACTCTAGTATCTATTGATAAAAAAGAGCTTCTATTGATGCGGAAAATTTGTTTGAAGTTTGTATAATTTTGTTTGGAAAAATCAACTCACTAGTATTTTTAATCCTATACACCACTAGACCTACATGCTTAAATTAACTGCTTTTCTTCGCTTTTTGCTTTTCTTGTACAATTGTGAGTAAAATCAAGTGAAGAAAATGACAATTGAAATCTGAAAGCAAAGAAAAGAAAAAACTTTTCAATTGAATCCCGCTACTTAATATTTATTTGCAACAGATACGTAGTTCGCCTACGATGTGCAGGCTTCATCACTGTCTTATTTCAAAGCGTATACGTATCTGTCGCGAATAAATAATAAATAGTGGAATTTAGTCGGTAAAAGTTTTTTCTTTTCTTTAATTTCAGAGTTCGTATTCCACTAAGAGGCTTCAAAAACTTCAGACAATTGACCTGTTTCTCACTTTTCTTGAATTTCAATGCAAATTTAAAAATTGCAAATAGTAATCACTTGCACACATACATACACACATACATACATACGTACATACATACATACATACATACATACATACATACATACATACATACATACACACATACATACATCACACACATTGAATACAACCAACATTTGATTGATATGATTTGATTTCACACGTTTTAACGGTTCAATATACGGTGCTTAAGTGTTAAAGTTTGAATAACTTTTGAATGAACCATCCGATTTTAAATAACTCGGTTTCGTTTGATAGATCTCAGCAGTAATTTTCAAATAATAATAAAATGTGTGATGTTTTTCATTGAATTAATGTTTATATGTTTCAAAAATATGTTTTAAATACTATTTTTTCACATTTCTTTATGTAACTTTCAAACTACAAGTCCAATCATCATGAAATTTGGAAGTTAAGGGTTTACAAGGCTCTTCTTTCATATGCAATCAATTTTGTTCAAATCGGTTAAGGAACCTATGAGATAATGGAGTCCCATATTTTTCGTATTTTTATACATAACTTTTGAACTAAAAGTCCGATCAGTATGAAATTCAATAGCGACCAATGGGACATCTAGACCTTTCATTTGACACTAAGAACATTAAAATCGGTCTAGCCATCTCCGAGAAAAGTGAGTGAGATTAAAAGCGTCACATACACACACACACACATACACACACACACACACACATACATACACACACACAGAAAATGCTCAGTTTTCGAAACTGAATCGAATGATATATAACATTCGGCCCGCAGGACCTTCTTTCCATTTCCGGTTTTCCAAGTGATTTCTATACCTTTATACTATATATTTATATAGTAGAAAGGCAAAACGTTTCATACATAGTACTTTTTAATGAACATTATTCAAATTGTCTCGACATTTCTTTCGACATACGTATAATTGCCTTCACAACTAGACCACCCATGTGGCTGATCGCGTGCAGGAAAATCAAAGCCCAGAAAAGCTAGCCTAATTGAAACGATTGGCGCCTGTTTTCTAAAGTTTCAGTAGTCTTTTAAAGGAACTTAGCACCTTTTATCGATACGATATCGACGGAGTTTACCGGAGTCGATGTCGCGCCGGCGTCGCTGGCGGAGGGTAAAATTTCAACGAGACAAAAAAAGAAGCAATCAGCAATAATAGCTTCGCGCCAAGCCACCAACCCGCCACCGCCGCTGCACTGCACTGGATTGGCACTCGCTGCCTGGTTGTTGGCTGGCTTTTTCTCAACACGCATATGAATATGCACTCCAAAGCCCACTCTTGCTGGCATGGGGCTTTTCTCAGCCACTGTCGCCGGACCTGAAGCAGCAATACATAGCGTGGATGGTGCGTATCAATCAATTTTTTCCACTACCGCCATCTGGTCACCTTCTGGTTTCACTACAAGCGCGTTGAACCGTCACCGTTGGACAAATAAAAAATAGTATCGCGAACCAGCCGTTTTGCTACAGATATGCTGACAAGCGAGCCTTTAAATTAACACCCTACAGCTGACGCTGGCTAGCTGGTTAGCTGGTTGGCTGCCTGGCTGGGGCGCTGCGTGGCGAAAAGGTATCACTAATGGATTCGAGCGGGATTGCGCTGTAGCTTCAAGTAGGTTGAATTGAAATCGAGCTGATTCCACACTGTTCGAAGTCTTTTGTTAGGCTCAATAAAATGTACGACTATTGAAACAGTTACGGCATGTCTACAATCTATATGCAACGTAACGGTGTCTTCAGATGTGCATGTTCTAGAGTGTAACTTTAGCACCCAATGAAAAAAAAACACTCTTAAAATTCCTATAATATGATTGGGTTTATCTCACAATCCGTTTCAAGTGTATAAACTCAAACATTGTTCCTAATGCCAAAAGCAATCTTATTCAAACCTCAATCTAACAATAAGCGCAGCTTTTATAAAAAGGTTTTGAATTTGATGTAAAAGTAAGCATTTCAATCATCAAATGGGTTAAGTAGCAAAGTAACGCTTAAAGATGTTGTAAGTTCATTTTATATGGTTGTTTGAATCAGATCATAATAGATTGCTGGTAGATTTATTGCCGGTTTCATTGAGAATGCTGAGTCTAGCGCGATAATATCAATAAAGACCTCGCAGATCACGATTTGTGATTTATTTATAAGTAAAAGTAGAACTATAGGGTAACCAACCTATTTTGGACCCTATCAGCAGCTGTACATAATTTGGACACTTCCATTTGATTTTGCTGTAAGTGTCCAAATTATGTACAGCTGCTGAAGGGGTCCAAAATATGTTGGTTACCCTACGTTTCAATAAAACTGCTGTTGGAGTTTTAAAAATGGAAAATAATCAATATAATGTTATCAACTTAACGGGAAACTAGCCATCAATAACTTTTCGTCGGAGAATCCAATTTCGGAAGCAGTTTTTGGGTCCAAAAGCGGGTTCCTGTTTATAAAAATGTCTTCACTGCATTATTCTTGCCAATCTGGACACAGCGAATATATTTTCATGAGCCAAATTTTTGTTTCAAACAAGAAAACTGCTTTTGAACT
Organism: Sabethes cyaneus; assembly: GCF_943734655.1. Classification (NCBI taxonomy): domain Eukaryota; kingdom Metazoa; phylum Arthropoda; class Insecta; order Diptera; family Culicidae; genus Sabethes; species Sabethes cyaneus. The sequence continues at coordinate 34,571,216 of NC_071354.1, read as the reverse complement.
TTGCAGAATCGATGACAACTAATTTCCCCTTAATAATATAATAATATTAATAAAAGAATATTTTGTAAGATGACTTGTAAAAGGATTCAGGGCGTTACGCGTACCTTATTTTGGGCATTTCCATTTGATTTTGCCGAAAATGCCCAAAATAGAGTACGCGTAACGGCTGTCCAAAATACATTAATCACCCTAACGGTCGAGCATTCCGTCAAGGTAATCATAATTTTTCATTGCTAGTTGTTTTTCTGATATTAATTGTTTAAACCGTAAAAAATATTCATTTGAATATTTAAAACGGCACTAACTACGCAAATCTTCTGGACTTCAAAAGTTTTGGACTCCTTCACTTTTGTACTCTTAACTTCTCGACTTTTGGACTTCCGAATTTCTGGTTCTCTGGATTTCCGGATCTCCGGATTTCGGTATTTTTGGATTGTTGGACTTCTGGACTTGTGAACTTTTAAACTCTGGACTTCTGGACCTCTGAATTTCTGGCATTTTCCACGTTTGGACTTCTGCATTTATACACTTTCCTGCTCCTGGACTGGTGAATGACCCTTTGGGTGACAATCATATAAAAAACCTACTGGACTTCTGGACTTTTGGACTTCTGGATCATGTACCTTTGGACTTATAGGTTTCTGGACTTTTGCACTTCTGAAAATCTGGATTTCCGGACTTTTCTTCGTTTAGTCCTCTGTACTACTAGATTCTCCAGCTGCTGGACTTCTAAGCGTTTGGATTTGTAGACTTTTAAACTTTCCAGCTTCTGTACTTCTGAACTTCTAGATTTTCCAAATTTTAAATTTCTGGCTTGCTGGATTTCCGGATTTCTGGACTTCTAGACAACTGATCTTTTGGCTTGTTAGACTTTTGGAGCTCTGTAGTTTTAAACTTTACACTACTAGATTCCTGAAATTCTGCACCTCCGGACATCTCCACGATTGGAATTCTATACTTATCAACTTCTGGACTGGTGAATGACCCTCTGGGTTGAAATCACATAAAAAACTTCTGGGTCTTCGGCATTTGAATTTCTGGAGTTCTAGATTTTCTAACTACCGTACTTCTGAACTTACGGTCTTCCTGGCATTTGGAATTCTGAAGATTTTGGCGTTTGAACTTCTGAAAGTCTAGAAGTCCAGACTTTCCAATTTTGAAATTTCTGGCTTACTGGGCTTTGACTCTCTGGAGCTCTGCCCTCTATACTTCTGGACTCCGGATTTCTGGATCTCTGAACTGCTAGACAACTGATCTTTAGGACTGTTGGACTTCCGGACTTTTGGATTTCTGGACTTCTGGACGTTTACACTCTGGTCTGCTCGACTCCTGAATTTCTGGACTTCCGGACTCTTCCACGTTTGGATTTCTGAATTTTCCTACTTCTGAACTGTTGAATGACCCTCTGAGTTAAAATCACACAAAAAAAACTTCTGGATTTTTGGCGTCTAGATTTATGGACATCTAGATTTTCTAAGTATCTGACTTGTAAACTTACGGACTTCCCAGCATTTGAACTTTTGGACATTTTGGCGTTGGACCATCTGGATTTCTGGCTTTCTGGACTTCTGTACTTCTGAGCCTAGGGGCTTGGGTTTTGAGTGTTTGAACTTCTAGACTTCTAGACTTTCCAACTTTGAAATTTCTGGCATGCTGAGCTTCTGAATCTCTGGAGTTCTGCATTTCTATACTTCTGGTTTTCAAGACTTTCCGATTTCTGGATTTCTAAACATCTGTATTCTGGACTTTTAGGCTTCTGAACTTCTGGACTTCCGGACTTTTGAATTTGTGGACTTCTAGAATTCTGAACTTTTAAAGTCTGGGTTTCTGGACTTCTGAATTTTTGGACCTCCGGACTTTTCCAAGCTTAAATTTCTAGTCTTTTCAACTTCTGGATTGGTGAATGACCCTCTGGGATGAAATCACATATACAGTGTGACACTTATGTATTCGAACAAAAACAAAGTCATATATTCTTACATATAAAGGCTTTAGTTCAAATTTTAGTTTTAGAAACTGTTTACTCATATATACAGAACGCAAAAAATAAGCATTACTCTATTAAATCGCCTTTGCCTGGATCACACGCTTCAAACGCTTTTTGAAGTCGTTACATGCGGCACGCACTACTTCCATAGGGATATCATCCCATATCTTGTTGATAACTAACTTAAATTCATCCAAATTATGATATTTATAATCCTTGAGCTTCTGTTGCATTTATCCTCATGTACAAAAATCCGGAGAACATGGGGGCCATTCCTTTTTCGAAATGAAATCCGACTGGCTTTGCATCACGTGTGCACAAGATTTGCAGTGTGGGCTGGAGCACCATCTTGTTGAAAGCAGTAATATTCTTTCCCATACATTCCCTGAACGTAAGGCATCAAATTTTGTTCTAAGACCATTTCTAGATAGCATTTTGCATTAACTTTCACGCCCTTTTCAATAAACACAAGAGAAAGTTTCCCTTTCTTCGAAATGCACCCTCCCCCCCTTATCATGACCGCTGATGAATTTTGGTATCTTGGTACATTCCATTTGTGCTTTGGAATGTAAATGATCGAAACCGACTTCTCATCAGAAAAGATCACTTCGGAATCACCGTGCCGACGGAGTAGCAGTTTGCATCTATCTTGCCGGTTTTGTTTTGTTACTTCTGTTAATCCATGGATTTTACGTTTTATAGATGCTTCATATCCAGATCCATTTTCAAAATTCGACTAAGAGATTCCGTGTTAATATTCACCTCAACTGCCATTTTCCGTGCGGACCGGTCGCAACAGCGATGAATTCGCTCACGAACAATCTTTTTGACCTCTGCAGTTCGAACCCTTCGTTTTCTTCCGTTTTTTTACGGTTTTCAACAGAGCCCGTCTTAACAAATCTTTTTACTGTATAGTACACAAATCCTCTTTTTATGCCGAGAGGTCACGAAAAATAATGTCGCATCCCCGCATGTAGCACCGTTTCGGTTTTTATTTATTATCAACGACCGTAACTCAAACATGGTACGTGCACACCGAACGAGACACAATACGAAAACGAAATTACGTCAAGTAAGACTTAAGTCATGACCCATGGTTTTAGTGTGATTGTATTGACTGTAAATGCTGTTACAAGCATAAAATGATTTTTGTTCGAATATATATGTGTCACACTGTAAAACTTCTGGATTTTTCGGCGTTTGGATTTCTGGACTTCTAGATTTTCTAACTTCTGGAATTACAGACTTCCTGATACTTGGACTTCTGGACTTTTTAGTGTTGGAACTTCTGGGCTTCTAGACTTTCCAATTTTTGGATTTCTGACCTGCTGGCCGCCCGTACTTGTGAACTTCCGGTTTTCTCGGCATTTGGACTTGTGGACCTCTGGACTTTAGGACTTTCTGCACTTCTGGACTTCTGGATCTGGACCTAATATTTGATACTTTTATACAATTTTAAAATTCAAATCACTTTGCGAGTTTACAATTTATAAGTGCAAACTAAGCAGTTAAAAAGGTTTTGACGGTTCATCGAAAAACCGAAAAAAGTAAAGCTCAAATCATTTAGAAATGTGGCACTTTCGAATGCGTGTACTGTTTAGCCATTCTTTCAATCAAAGCTCCAAGACGGAAACAAAAATTAAAAAATGGAATCATTCACCGTCATTCTCGGAATCGAAATTTTCATACTTTACTGTGGGTACCAATCACCAGCCGGTGTACATCTTTTTCAGTGGCAGTTTTGGCCTGCCGATTCCACCAGTTCTTCAACTGACCGATAATTTCGCTTGTACCTGCTCATATCATCTTGAGTTTCCGTTTCATTATCGCCCAATGTTTCTCCATAAGGCTATTTTTCATGTCTAACTTTCGAAAATTTTGTGAAATTGTTATCTCTAAATTCTTGCTTTGTTGTCTCCTTGCACAAAAGATTAATTTTTTATGTTATAACTTACTAATTCATTAGAATTCCAACCTGTTGATTTCGTCATTTTACGACCGTTTATGACTTTTGGGTATTTTTATATTCCTGATATTTTAACTTTTCATTCTCAATTTATTTTGCTTTTTCTATTTTTGTTGTTGCACGACATTTTAGATTAATTTAAAACTTTACCTTTTAATCTTTTAGTATATATTAAGAAAGAACATTTTATCTTCAAACTTCGCAACAACTTTCAACTTTTACATGTCAACTATTTAACCTCCTTGTTGCATGACCAAATGGCTAAAACCACATTAAAACAAAAAAAATCAGAGGGGTTGTGTACAAGACACGACCGCATATATAGGTGACGCAGGACTACGTTAGTCTCTTTGTAGTGATAGTAGCATGTATTCATGCTTGTAATCATTCGATTCTTCATGTATACATGCTATATGCAACATATGTACATGCTACATGCGTTTTATGTAACATTTATCAAAGTAGTAACATTGCATACGTTCAATTCGCGAAAGATTGTGCATTTGAAAACAATTTAACAAAATCAAGAACACAAACTATTGCTTTCCTGCTACCTTACTGAAATTAAAGATTGTTTTTATTACCCATCGTTCAAGGGATTTTACCAATTCAATCCTATTTTATCAACAGCACATCTTTTCACTACACTTCTAATGAAACGGCAAGCATGCGTATTCATACAGAGTCGTATTATAACCGAACACTACAGCTGTAGCACATTTTTCCAACACAGATATCAAATTCGCCGAGGTTTAATCGTCTCGCAGTAAAGATTTTGCGCTCTGCTGGGCCAACGAGTTTGTGTCATTTTTTCTGGCACACTTTCCTAACACAGACATCAAATTGGACTAGGTTTAATCGCGTTCGTGAGAAATCTGTTGGCACGAGGAGGCTTTGTCACTCTTTCTGGCGTACTTCCCAAGCAAGGACATCAAAATGGTCTAGGTTTAACCGCGGTGTTAAGAAATCTTGTTGAAATGAGGGGGCTTTGTTACTTGTTTTGGCTTACTTCCCAAGCACAGATATCAAATTGGTATAGGTTTAGATCATTGCAAACAATCTTCCAACCAATCACGAAGCGAGAATTCTGGTAAAACATAGGTTCATTATTTTCAATTTTTCAATAGTTCAACATCAAGAATCCATACCTTTCTTCATTTGGGTCAATTCTTAGAAGATTTTCCGATCGATTGGTGTAAGAATATTAAAAATCGATCGGAAAACCGGTGAGCTATTAGCGCTCAAAACCTTTCATTTTTTGTGACGCTCGCATTTTTCGATTTTTTGGAATGACACCCTATCTCAAAACTTGCCGTAAGACGTAGTCCTACGTCAAAAAAAGATTAATCTCCAAACTGTTTAGTTTTTCATCTTCAGTTTTTCAGATTCAGAATATAATTTTTACTACATTGACTGTTTTATGTTTAAATTTTTTGATTGTTAAGTGTTCAACATTGAAAGAATTAAAGTGGCTAATAATAATACCGTGAGTGTACCATATTCTCCGCAGTTAAACCATTTTTATGATTCTTCCGCTATTATACGTATTCTTGATTTGTATTAACAACGTGGATAGCAGCAACGTGTAGTACTACGGTCTATAATATCTGGTAAAAAATATGGGTATTAAAAGTTAACCAACAATTGAGTTTATTTTTCGTTTTGTTCCTGATTCTGCGCATGTTTGTTCCTAATTCTGCGCACCTAAAAAGAAACCAGAAATGCTTATGTCATGTTGTTTATGTCTTTATACATTGAAAGCACACCAAAAACCCGGCATTAGCCATTATCAGAATTAAATCCATGACCCGGCCCTCTTGTGCTGTTCAGGTGGCACAGGAATATGGTTATCATTTTGATTGGCTCATCTTAAATATTTTCTTCTCGATGACGTAAAGAGCGAATTGATTCGGTTTTTCTGCATACCGAACATCATCACACTTTAGACTAATATTAAAAATTGTGTTTTCATATAGAAACCACTTCCTCACTCCCTAATAGCCCCATGAAGTTGGACATTCAAAAAAAATCAGAAGACATGGTTCTACGAATTGTACCTCTAAATGCAGCACAAGATTTCAATCAATGCAAGTTAAAGTTTCTACTTGAATTTTCATGCTTCTATGCCTCAGCCATTTTGGTGAGGTTACGTATTCTTTCGCGTGTTTTTCTCAGGATCTGTGCCTGTATCGGTATATCTCAGGATCTAGGTGGAATCTGTGCCTATATCTGCGCAATACTGCATCGCATTTTTCAAAGGAAAGCACTGCATGCAATCACTCTTTTTGTTTAAAACATGACTAAAACTAATTATTCTTTCCGGTTATGCGATTATCATTGCAAACAATTTCGATCATAAATTTGTTAATTTTCTAGAAGGACTGTCTTAGCGTTGGTGCTAGCGACGATGTTTTGTGACGTATAAAACTTTCAATTTCACTTTAAATTATTTCACTGTCAAACATGATGGTCCTTTTGTGAATAATGGCGTAATATTCAACAGACATTTACAAAAAAATAGCATAATGATCATAGTTATGCACAATTTTAAGAATTACATATATAACGAAAAATGCGCAGAAGTAGGAGCTGCGCAGAATTAGGAGCGGTGACGGTAATTAAAATTTCAACTTTATAAGCTTCCTAATTTTTTAATATTTGTCTTTATGCATATAGATTTGAAATATAAACTTCAAACTATTTAATTTTTTCAACTTCCTAAAAATCTTTTTTCTTTTGGTTTTTGGGCTGTTTATTATATTTTCTATTTGTTCTTTTTTAGTTTTTCAATTTTACTGTTTTTGTAACTATAAAATCTCTGCTAACTTTTCAAATTTAAAATTAAACTACTTTTGCTTCTTAAATGATTACCGTTTTCTAATGTTCTAGTATTCTAACATTTCAAACATTTTTTTTAAATTTAGTGCTTTTCTTCTTTCATCGTTTTGCCTCCTTGATTTTTTAATACTTTTTAATGTTTCTAATATCGCTAAAATATTGCCGTTTTTTTTAGTTTTTTTCATCTAACAAACTCTATTTAGGATTTTATAAAAATTTACCTTTTAGCTTGCTAGCTTCTTACCTTTCTGTCTTTTCTATCTTCGTCATTTTACTCAACTATTAAGCTTTTCAATTTTTATTTGTCAATTCTTTGTAGCTTTTAATTGCAATTTATTTCTAAATTATAACTGTTTTTGAAGAAATAAATTAGAACTCAAGTCGGTCTATTAGTACTGTTTCGCTCAGTAAATATCGAAAAGTGTGAAACTCCATGAAAGCCAAGGCCAACAGATTTCTCTAACAGAATAACTGGATTGTACCGAACCATAAAAAGCAGGCACTGCGACACATTGACACCGCCAGAGTGCACAGACAGTAATTATTTCACCCAATCGTCCCGAAAGTTCTACCGCCAATAAATGAATGAATTAATTAAAAGCAGAATCCACATTTATGGAGTTCAAAAATGTGTTATTATCATCGGGAAAAGCCTTTTTTAATCATCCCTGTCGACGGACGCAGTAGTAGGCACTGACCCGGTCGATACATACTTTGCATATTTTTTTTTCTACTTTAACTGCCGTTCGATATTGTGCTATCATAATAAGTGGGCTTCGCTTTTTATCCTGATTGCACAAGTGCCCTAGAGAGCGACAAGCCCACATGGTAGGTTGAGAACGAAACAACTCTGTGAAAGAGGAAAAAAATATCTCGACGTTCCACGTTTGGTAGGTACGTACTTGCTTAATTGAATTTATTGCGTTTCCGTTGCGATAATGCATTTTTAATCGCCTGGGCCGTCTTGAAAGGTAGGTACACGGTGACGAGTTGAAGTATAGAGTTGTCAATTCCATAAAAGAACGAAGTCGTCAGTAAACCACAAATGTTGAGCTATATAGAAAAGATTTCCCATCCTTAACGTAACCGACATATGCTAATGCTGTCGATTTCCGTACTACGTGTCAGCCTTAGGACCGATCGCAACACTTTTTCACTGCCACTCAAAGTGATTGAGTTCCTATTTCCCAACCTAGTTCTGTAAACGAGAAGACATTCTAATTTTTCAAGCTCAGCCATTTATTAACCAGTAGTGTTTTGCGTCGAATACTAGAACGGAGAATTCCGTTTGGCGGAGGAAAATTCATTACCATTTGGGCGTTCGGTGCTGTTTGGTCGGCCCCCGTGACCCGAACAAGCACATACATAAATCAGCACGCGATTCGGTAGAACTGCACTTGTCCACTTTTTAGATTCGACATGGATAATTTTGATTCTTGCAATTTTGTGTGGCACCGAAGGAACGGTACCCGAGCACAGTCAGTCGGTCCCTAGCTGGCCAGGCCAGTAACTAGAAGGTTCACATATTTCGATCAGCGTTTGAAGGCCAAGCTTGCCGCTAGGTTTCTTGAACTGCACGCTCGGCCATAGAGGACCGAAGAATTCCATGCTACACCCCACTTTTTACAGGCCACCGCTGCTGGACTGTTTCGGCTTGCCACGGGTGTCGCTCGGTTGGCCGCCACGATTATTGGCTGTCACCGGCGTTTGCGGTAAAAATTAAGATAAAACTGAACGTGATTTATGGAAAAAATAGATCGTTCGCCTCCGACTGCTGTAAAAATGAACGGTCGATGGTGACTTAGAGGAACCCAAACCGATAGTTCGCCAAGTGGATTTCGTTCGTCGAAAGGGGAACACAGTACCTAGGAAGGACATACTGGATCAAGGTCAGCGTTTGATTTCTACGGAACGGGGCGGTAGAGAATATGTATTCCGATCTGGATGCAGTTTATGACTCACGGCCACCGAACGGGGACCATTCATCTTGTCACTTCGGGTGAATGCAAAACTGTGACATTTTAAAACGCTGATTTGATCAGGATTTTTTTTACTGGCTGGTTTATGGTGACATGTTGAAGGTAATTTACCGCCCCGATGTGAATGGACCGTTAGAAATTCGATTTAGCGCTTTTGACGCTACAATTGGGTATAACTTTTACGACAAGTGGATTTAATTTTAAAAATAGCAGTTTTTAAATCTACTTGATTTATGAAAATGAGTAATTTCCCCCCGCCGATTTTCAGTAAGGTCATAGTAAATCGACTTCGCACTGTTTAATCGCCCTGTTAACGATCTGCCACAAATACTTTTACCTCCATTAAATTCATCAACTTTAAGGAGGTAATTATTTTTGACATTACCAATAGCAACAACCGCCTGTGCCTCAACTCGAACAAACGGTACTGCTGCATGCATAAATATTGCCTGTAACATTGATGTAGCCAACATTTGCCTGAATATCAATTGCCTTCTTTACCGGCTAAACCGCAGGTACCTCCAACTGCTGGCCAGCAACCAAAGGTAGAATGCGTAGCCACACGCCACTCTAATAAAATATCGCTATTCGGCGATTTCCGCTGTGTTTAGTGGCTTGAGCCTATAATCGCAGTGACTCCGGATTGGGGCGCCCATGGCCTCCTCGAAAGCGAACGTTTAACCCGCAATTGCACAGCAGGTACAGACAGGCAGGTACCGGCGACTAACAACAACGGTGCACTGGAAGCCACGTGAGCGTGGGTTGATTGTTTCGGCACGATATTTTCAAGATTCAAGAACTGACCGACCAACCAACCAACCGACCGACCGATTGGCCTGTTTGGCTCGTTTTGTTCGGAATTCCAATAAAAGTTCACCATCATTCGGGGCCTAATGCGAGCCTACGGATTTGAAAGCTACACAACCAGCAGCGGGGCGATTATTATTAATTTCGATTCCTCTCGAACGGAAAAGAGTTTTTATTTGCCATTCTTGTGTCCGTTCGAGTGGAAACCCAGAACATGCTCGAGGTTTTAGTCGATGTCCTATAGCCATGTATCAGAACGAGACAATCTAAAACTGGCTGCAAACCGCATGACAGGTAAAAATTGTATAACAAGATTAAGATTCTACATTTATGGCATTCCATTTGGGTAATAATGTTGGTTTTAATTGTAGAAATCAATTCCAAACACAGTCAGTCATTGCCTGGACCCTGTTCGTTTGCAAAAATTAACCCGTTAAAGGGTTAAAATTAGAACTGAAATTGTACTTGACATAGGACACTAAGAGCTTCAAGTCTTATTGAAGCAAAGTCGTAAGTATAAACGTCTTAAAGAACTTGAATCTTTTTTATCGACAGACTTCTCAGCCGGTTATTAAAGTACAGGACAATTACGGGGTTAGTATAACGATCCTACTGATTCTCTATAGCTTCACTTCATATTTAATTAGAAATTGGACTTAAAATTGGGTTTGATATTGGACTTAAATTTAGAGTTAATTGGACTGAAGGTTTTACTTGGATATGGACATGAGATCGGACTTAACACTGAATTTGAAGTTTTTATTTGAAATTAGACTTGAAATTTCATTTGAAATTGGAAATGAATTAAAATTATAGTTGAAATTTCTGCATTGTTTTCTAGGTTTTCACTCTCGCTTTTCTTCCGCTTTTTCTGTTTCTCTCTCGTTTTCCTGTTTTCTGTTCACTGTTTCGCTTTCCTACATTGCCATACCATTTTTTAACTTTAAATTCTGTTTTTTATGTTTTAGGCTCGTTTTTTTTAGTAATTTTCTTTCCCGTCTTCCGTCTTTTCTCTTTTCTTTTTTCCTTTCTATATTTTCAGTTTTCAACTCTTTTGGTCTCCTTTCCTTCTCGTTTGTCATCTGCGGCTGTTCCGTTTTTCCTCTTTTTGATGCTTAATTTTTTTCCTTTCATCTCAGGTTTTCTTTTTTTAACTCCCGTTTTCCACTTTTCCTTTCTCGTTTTACCTTTTTCTTTAGTTCGCTTTTCATTTATTTTCTTCTTTTTCTCTCATTTTTTTGTCCCATCTTTCTCCTTTTATATTCCGTTTGACTTCATTTTCCCGTTTTCATTGATTCCTCTATCGGGTTTTCTTCTTTCGCTATTCTTTTTTCCTCTTTTCATTTGTCTTGTTTTCTGTTGTGCATTTCCTTTCCTGCCACTTTTCCCTCAAGATCTCGATTCCTATTTTTCTGTCCGTTGATTGCTCGTTCTTTGTCCCTTTTTTCTTATTTTTCTGTCCCGTTTTGCGCTTTCTCATGAGTCCTGATTTTTCTTTTCTGGAAATTAAATAAAAAGAAAACTTATCCAACTTAATTTTACTATGTAGTGTAGGGCGGCGCAGAAGTGCGATGTTTGAAGTTGTCATCAATTTTCGTGAGATATAAAGAAGGACAACAACAAAATATATTTTATAGAGATGCAGTAACTCAATGTCTTCACATTAAACTATAAATTATCTGGGATAATAGTGTTATGCAAAATACATTCTTCAGGCGAGAATGATCAAGAGCCGATTCGCACTTTTGCCCCGCTAGTGGGGTTACCGCGGGGCAAAAGTGCGAAGCTCGAATCCATGAAATTAGCACAGCAGTATCTAACAAAACCATATTATCTTCTTTCTGCGGAATGTTTTGGTAAGGAATATTCTCAATTTGCACCTTTCCTATTTTGTGCTGGTGTATTGTAGCCTCCGTCAGATCGAATCTTTTCCAAACGTTTGTTTTTTGTTTTAGCGGCGGAAAAACATTGTTTTCCTTCGGTCAACATCTGTAGAGCACACAGTTTTCTGCAGATCTTTCATTTCTAGTATCTAGTAAAGCTGTATATAATTAGCTATACATTTTTGCCTCGTCCTTGAATCGAAGTTTTGCCCCGTCCGTGAATCGCACTTTCACCCCTCTAGGCGCTTGACGGTATGTGAATAAATTATGGAAAAGCGAAATATATTTTGTGAATACGGTGATTTTCAAAACAGATATCTGAGTGATGTAAAACGCTGCCACAAATTTTCAACAAGTAATATCCTCCTGATCGATATCAATCGTATTTGCTGCATAACGAAAAATTACATCAAAACTGCCCTAAAATAACATTTGCACATAACTCAGCAACTATGTTTCGTAAGCAACCAAAGTTTACGTTAGATTTAAGCTGTCAAAGTAGTCACCCTTCCATGCCAATGTAGTCAATTTACTCTGAATCTGCACCGATAAATCAGTGAATCGAACTTTTACCCCCATCGCACTTTCACTCCTCCTTACTATATATTTTATTTGTGACAGATACGTATTTCGCCTACGTTTCGCAGGGTTCCTCAGCGTCTGTTTTCGAACTTAAATTCCAGGTTTCGTATTATACCAAGACGCTTCAAAAACTTCAGTTATCTTTTCTGTTTTTTTTGTCTATAGTCTTTCATTTTTACCCGTTTTTTAGGTTCGTTTTTCTGCTTTTCCTGTGTTTTTTTGTCATTTTCTGTCCCGTTTGGATTTTTTTCTTATTTTTCAATCGTCTACTTTCGTTTTTCTATGTTGTTTTTCGTGTTGGATTCTTCCGTTGTGTTTTATTTTCCTGTCACGTTCTGTTTTCTCGCTCCCATTTGACTTCCGTTTTCAGTTTCTTCTCTTTCTGTCTCCTTTTTCCTCTGTAGTTTTGCAAAGCCCACACTCGTGTGGGCTTATTTTGTGTACTCATTCTAACGAACGCCGGCATAAGCGTCCCTTTCGAACTCTCGCTCGTACTTATTCATACACTGCGCCGAGCTTTTGCGAGTGTGTGTTTAGCTAATAGCTACGGTCACCATTCTCGTTCGTTGCAGCCCGGGCTGCTGAAACCGATTACTCAGGGAGATTTGCACTGCCACCCGTGAGTAGAATTGAGGGCGAGAACGACGAAGAAAAGAAAAAGTAATGCAAAACCTGTATCCCAATGCGCCACTATGCCTCACGAGCAGGAGTTATTTGACTCGCGAACAAGTTATGCAGAAAGACGATATGAGGATGTGCGTGCGCGAGTGTGTAGGTAGCAGAATATCTGCACTCATGCATCTGCAGCAATGGTGAATGTTTGTTTTACGCTTGCGTATCCGGTGTAAACGTTGAATGCTATGCTTCTTATACTCACTCGCGTGAGAGTAGACAACGTTGGCTTCTCGCTCGATTCGCTCGCTCGCAAGCAATGTTGCGGCTTGTCTGTTCACCATTTTGCTGTTCCCGTTATTTTCTTTTTGTCCGTTTTCCTTCCAGTTTTCTACGTGTCTATTTTTTTCTCTTTTTATTTCCCGTTTATTCTTTTCTCTCTCGCGTTTTTTCTCTTAAGTCTTCGGCAAAGTTTGAGCTAGGGTATCATTCGAAAAAATCAAAAAATGCGAGCGTCACGAAAAAAATTAAGGATTTTGAACGCTCATAGCTCTGCCGGTTATGAATGGATTTGCATGGTTTAGATACCGATTGATTCATAATGTGATTTCCATTATTACTTTCTTTGTTAATCACTAATTAGGCCATTGCAAATAATTTCAAAAGTTTTTGTCATCCCCCCCCCCTTGGAAATCAGCTTGAAAAATCGGGGGGCAAAAAAATAATTGGCAGGATACGAGTTAATTTTTATTCTTAAAATCAATTGTCTGTGAGTTCTTCAGCTTGAAAAACTCGAAAAATGAGTGTACGAGTTTAATTAATGCTTCTAGCACGAAACAGAAATGGAAATTCGAACAACGGAATTTCCGAAAATCGGCTGACAAGTTTTTCTTTCGTTTTTCTCTTTTTTCGTAGTTTTTTGCGTGGTAAATAATAACATATATATTAAAAGCAAGAATAGATTTGGTTTTCACGTTTAAACTTTAAGTAAAAATGCCTAAAATCAATATTTTTTTTACTCGATTAAAAAAATCTCATTGTTTTTTTCGCCCCCCCCCTTCATCCACGAAAATATGATGCGTCGGCACGTTGTACTCTCCCGACGTTTCTGGAGGATTTGTCGGAGAGTTAAAATTTGATCCGTAGTAACACGAGGCGCCCCAAAAGGCCCGTCTGGTACTGTCCTACGAATTTCATTGCTATTGGGGATAGACAACGTAACAAAATCTGGGAGAGTACCTTGTAGGTAATGTGGTGGTAATTGCAGCCACTAGTGAGCCTAGACATAAAGAGAAGGTGGTGCACCCGACCTTTCAGAAGAATGTTTTGCTCTGAAAAACAGAAAAGTCGTAGGATGATGAATCTATTATTAGGGTAATGTCGTTATCGTCGTGGCACTGTTATGGACGGGCCATCTCAATTTTTACAGTTTTAGTAACTCATAATACCTATGTACAAGCATTATAATACTTCTTACTGTGACGGCTAACTTTTCACCATATTGTGAGTTTCAATCGTTTATTGAAAACACGCGTACTGAATTCAGTGACTAAATCTGACAAAAAAAAAGTTTTACAGGTGCAGTAAACTTTTCTTTGAGAAACGATTCATGAAATACAGTTTTCGAGATAAATGTTGGAAATGTATTAAGTGTGTTGTGCTTCACACGAAGACTATAAAAAAAACCCCTCCAGTGAGGTGTTTGGTGAGGATAAGGTGAAATACTACAAAGGCGCTTATTGTAAAGGTCCGGCCACTTGAGTAGTCTTGGTTGGGCCACCATAATTTTAAGCGTAGAAAAGTCTTATTCGCTAGAGAATGTCTGTCACGTAAAATGTGATGAAATATTGCTAAATTAATACGATAAAAACCTAGATTGTTGTTGTTTTTTCATTGTAGTAGTACACTTCGGTAAAGACGATTGTAGCCATATTGATTTTACAAAAGCGCAAAAATGTAATTAAAATAATGATATTTTCACTTATATGGGCCGTTGTGTACGAAAATCATTCTTTTCATGTCTCTATATTGAATTTCAATACGTAATTCTTGGATTTTGAACGGTGGCCCAACCTGTACAACGTGGCCCGACTATGACAACATTTTTTGTCTTCACGTAAATGCCTGTAGCTTAATTATTTTTCAAGCAACCAGTTTAGGATTTTGCAGAAATATAGCTTATTCATAGACCTTTGCAACGATGTATTTAGATTTCCGAAATCTCGATCGAAAAGATCTCTGCAACAAGTATACGGTACAACATTTTAAAAGCGAAAATGTTGCTATTTACCATATCCTAAGATACCTAATAATTACTCGCAACCAAGGTAGTGGAATTCTAGCCAAAACTTTGGACGCAGAAGGACTTCGTTCTTTTTCTCGTGCCTTTAATAACAAGGATTCCGTGAGCCGCAAAAAAGTTCAACTGTTTCTACCTGTTTCTATCTGTACATCTGAAAACATTGAAAAGAGTCGGAATAAAGTGCCAAGGAAGTCAAGAGCCGCGGAATATACTGAGGGACCGATTTTGACGCTGAAATCCCAATGCTTCTGGTTGATAACAAATTATTCCGGAAAATGCTTTGTTTTGGACAACAAAACTTACTTCCCTCTTGCGAAGACGCACATTCAAGTTTAAATATAAGTTTCAACAAAAAGTGACGCTGTACATTGCCATTTCCGAGAGAGGTATTTCTAAGCCATGGTTCAAGCCCTCTGGTTTGGCTATCAATCAAGATGTGTACCAGAACGGATGTTTGAAGAAAATTTGTCGAGTGCCTCAGTGTCGCCCAATCATAGATTTCGTCGGGATTTTGAGCTCCTTGATGACAAAAATAACTGGAGAGCCACGAATTGTAAATAGTTGAATGGTAGGTTGAAATCTAATGGAAATTAGACATAAATTGGATTTAAATTGAACTATAGATTATAAATTTAACATGAATTTATACTAATTTGAACTTAAGGTTTTATTCCAAACTGGATATCGTCACGAAATAAGACAAGAAGTGCTTCCAAAACTTAAGATTGACATTTTTCGTCTCATTCTCTCACACGTTCTGCCTAATTTCTGTTCCTTTTTCTCCTTTTCCAATCCTGTTTTCCACTTTTTGTTCAATTTTCCCCTTTTCTGTATTGTTTTCTTGGTTTTCGCTTTTCTTTCGTTTTTGCTGTATTTCTCTCGTTTTTATGTTTTCCAGTTTTTTAATTTTAAATCCTGTTTTTAATACTTTAATCTTATTTTTTTAGTTATTTTCTTTCCCGTTTTCCATCGTTTGTCTTTTCTTTTTTCCTTTTTTTCTTTGCAGTTTTTAACTCTTTTTGTCTCCTTTCCTGCTCGTTTGTCGTCTTTGACTGTTTTTTTTCCTCTTTGTGATGCCATTTTTCCATCTTTTCTGTTGGATTTGGTTCCCTTTTTCTTTTCCTCTTCGGTTTTTCTTTTTCATCCTCGTTTCACGGATTTTCCTCGTTCGTTTTACCTCATTCTTTGGATTGTTTGTCCTGTTTTTTTGTTCTTTTTCTGTGCCACCTTTTTCATTTTTTGTCCCACCTTTCTCCTTTTGAATTCCGTTTGACTCCACTTCCTTGTTATCCTTATTTTCTCTATCGGTTTTTTTTTCTCTTGCTTTTTTTCCTTTTTTTGAGGGAGTAAATGTGCCATCATCTGCTTTTTTTCTATCCCGTTTTTTTGTTTTGGGCTGTCCGTTCTTCCTTATATTACGTCTTGCTTTTCTGTCAAGTTGTGTTTTCAATTCCATTTGACTTCGGTTTTCATTTTTTTCTTTTCCTGTCCCGTTTTTCGTCTTGTCTGTTCTCGTTTTACTATTTTGCTGTTCCCGTATTTTCTCTCTTTTTATCCCGTTTTCCTCCTTTTTGTTGCATTTTATCTCCTTTTCCGTCTACACACTTAATTCCAAAATAAAGTCTCGGTAAAGTAAAATACCGAACTACACAAAAATAGGTCTGTTTTTCCGTGATATCGGTAAACATTTCTCGTTTTACCGTAACTTGGAATATTATTTTACTGAGATATCGGAAATGAAGCTTATTTACCGAGATACTGCAATATTATTTGCCGAGAAGATCAGTAAAACAGTAAATCCCCGAGCTCAGTAAAATAAAGTGCCGAATCTAGGTACTTCAATATCGTTTTAACGAAATTTCGTTAAATACTACCGAAAAAAGCCCCAAACTGTTTTACCGAGATTTCGGAAAACAATGTCAAAAATTAACTGTGCGCGATCGACAGCAGTTTCGTTACCGGTGAAGTTAAAATTGTGAAAATGGATGATTTTTTTTCATAGATTGACATCGATTTTCGTAAAATATACAAGTGTACGACAGTATTTATAGATCAATGACGGATCTGGCAGGAGAAAATTCTAACCGCGTATCGGCATCTCTTCAAAGAAATTTCGGATGGTAAATGGAATGTTTATGAATGTGTGAATGTTTTAACTTTAATTTTAACGCATAAATTCTTGCAGATTTTTTTCGATCCCTGGCTATCATTCGGTCTAAGAACCCTACCAGAGGCTGTAAGCGCACGAGTGATGCAGCCGCAATACAGGAAAATCCTTTGAACGGGTTGGTGCAATGGATTGGAGTAAGCTTTTTTAATTACTGTACTGAATTTTGGAAGATAAAATATGAAAAACATTTCTCTAGGTTGACGATTACCTCCCAACCCATAACGTGAATCCAGTGCTAGTAATTCGTGGTGAGATGTTGCAGTTTGGAGGCCAATGGGTCATCTCATGGAAAGAATACAACATCCCCGTTGGCTGCAATGCAGTAGTATGCTTTTTTAGACTATGCGAATGCTACGATTAGAATAGTTTTATGGTTTTATTCAAAATTTTATTGATTTTCATAAACTTATTAAAAATACCGGGTTTTCAGCATATTAATACCGTAGTTCGGCATTTTCAGCTAGTGTTTTACAGAAAATCTCGTTAAAATTTGACAGTTTGGGTCGCTTACGCTTTACGAATTTTCGGCAATTTCAACCGAGTTTCAGTATTGAATACCGAATATCTTGGAAAAATAATACCGAGATTGTCGGTAAAGTTTGACAGTTGTTTGATGTTTTGGATTTCCAAGATCTCGGTGTTTCAATATTTTACCGAGATTTTCACCGAGATCTCAGCTGTTGGGATCTCGGCAATTTATTTTACCGTGCTCGATGATAAAATCTAAGTGTGTAGTTTATCCTCATTTCCTTTCTCGTTGTCATCTTTATAATTCCTATTATTCTCTTGTTTTTCTTCCGTTCTCCATCTTATTCCGTTCTGTTTACTCGGTTTTCCTTCCAGTTTTCTACATTTCTACTTTTTTCTCTTTTTTCAATTTCCCGTTTATTGCTCTCTCTCTCTCTCTCTCTCTCTCTCTCTCTCTCTCTCTCGTTTTTTCTCTTTTATTATTCGTCTTACGGCAAGGTTAGAGCTAGGGTGTCATTCCAAAAAATTAAAAAATGCGAGCGTCACGAATAAATGAAAGATTTTGAGTGCTCATAGCTCTGCCAGTAATGGATTTTCATGGTTTAGATACCGATCGACTCATAATAGCAATTATGTGATTCCTATTAAAACTTTCTTTTTTAATCATTAATTAGTAAAAGTAACAAAAAATTTCAACGTCAAATATCCCCATACATTTTCTTGGTGATCGCCTTGCTCCACAGGCAGGCAGGGACGACAATTGCATTTCCCGAAAGTGAACAGTTATAAAACAGTTTACGACCAACCCTATCTTTCACCCAAAAACTGATGTCTTATATAAAAAGGGATTGAAAGAATATCCATGCATGTGACGTGATGCAGCAGTTCAAAAAAGTGAGATAGAATCAGCGACTATCTGAACCGAAAATAGGTTTTAGGCGTTTAATTTGATGCTTTACAATTAGTTGCACGCAATTGTTTACGTTCTTTCGATTGTATTGTTGTCAAGTGTGAAATAACTGATAAACACAGTGCCAAAAAGAACTAATGATGTACAGAGGACGTTAGCTAATTGATGATATTTTACCTGTCATAATTTTAACTCGTTGTTCGTATGTTAGTTGAAAGGCAATTATATATCAAGTCAACCTGTTACAATAAAAGGTGCTATATATCCACTATTTGCAAGGAAATTGACGAATGGTAACCAGTGATAAAAGATAATCCAGATGATTTATTCATTTTTTCCGTTCAATCATAAGTTGTGCATCCAATGACAAATATTTTATGTTTTGAGCAACTACCTTAAACCAGTTAAGATTAGTTGCATGCCAGTTACCTAAAGTTGACATAGTGCTACAAGTCACACAAAAATGCGATATTGCCGTCAATTCCCAAAAGAAGTGTGATTGTGGCCTAATGAAGCGAAACTTTTAGTGGAACTACAAACTCTAAGAAACAGATGAAACTGATATACGGATCACGGGTATTAAGGAAATTTAAAATTGTCTTCTTGTATCAAATCTATTGGAATGTTTTAGAGCATATATTACAATACAGTAAATTAAAAATTTGCGTGACAAACATTTGCAAAATATCAAGCTTTGTCGAATTGAACATGCATTCGTAGTCCTACGTGAGCCCCTCGTTCGTGCCCCTAGGTACAGGCTTGCATACTTTTACTTTGTAGGAAACTGAACCACTGCGACCATTATTGGTGATCAATTGTAGTGTTGTGGACTCAAACATTTTATAATTTAATCTCATTGTTTCAACTTTTCAACTTCTCACTTGTTTAACAAGTAAACCTCATAAAGTGTTAACTTGTTTACTCCTAACTATTAATTTTATCACTGTGTTAACGTTTTTAAAAATTTTAATCTTTGACTTTAGTTCATTAAGGCTATTGCAAATTATTTTTAAAGTTTTTGTCCCCCGCCCTTCAAAATTGGCTTGAAAAGTCGGAGGATAAAAAAATAATTTGCAGGATACGAGTTAATTTTTTTTTTATAAAATCAATTGTCTGTGGGCTATATAGCCTGAAAAACTCAAAAAATGAGTGTACGAGTTGAGTTAACGCTTCTAGCACGAAACAGAAATGGAAATTCAAACAATGGAATTTCCGAAAATCGGCTAAAAAAAATTTCTCTCGTTTTTGTCTTTTTTCGTAGATTTTTGCATGGAAAATAATAACGTGTATATTAAAAGCAAGAGCAGATTTGGTTTTCACGTTTAAACTTTAATTACCAATGCTTAAAACCTATTTGTTTTGCTCTATTAAAAAATCTCTTTGTTGTTTTTTCAACCCCCCCCCCTTCAGTGGCCCAACACCGTAAGGACAAAAACTTTATAAAATATTTGTAATGACCTAACTTGTTTAAATTATCGTCTGTTTACAGATCTCTCAGATGAATGCAAATTACTGTTTACTCAGTAGTAACTTTTTTAGTATACAAAATATTTCAATGGTGCAGTGTGCATGTCTAGTGCGATCATTATTCTGTGCCATAAAAAAGTCTTAATGAGCACTAATACTATTTATAATAGTATTTAATCACCTCAATGGTCATTATGTTATTTTGTCTATACTAAGAGAAATTTCAAAGTTAAGCAGCTCGTAAACTGTAATTGAACCATATTGAAATGAGTTTCCATAAATACGATTGGAACAAACGTTTCGTAATTTATGCACTAATTGCCTTGAGATGAATAAAAGATCTCTATTCAAAGTGGGCAACCAATTAGTACAGTCAACATCAACATTATGGTAATTACGGCTTTAAGTCGAATCAATAAAAAACGTATCAATTTTTTTTTGTCACGTAATTTCAGTAAATGAACGGAATAATTAAAATTAATCCAGTATAGTGGTGTTTGAACGGTAAGTAAACCATGAAATCAAATAACAGAATGTATGTATTTGTCAATTCTAAATCAATGATTATTCTCCTTGGGAATACCTAAGACACCTCTTAGTACGGGAATTCGTTAGCAATGTCGAGTCGTACATGGTATTTGAAAAATAAATAAATGCTTCTTGAACTTGAATTGGATAGTAACAATTTCTTGCACATATTATTGAACCGCTAACTCATTCAACCTTTCCGCCACAGGTCAAGCGCAAGTGTATTCTTTATGTTGATTTAATTAAAACATTCAAAAATATCACGACGATAAAACCGATTTGGACTGTCAGATACCAGATAGGCCGTTAAAGTGGTGTCTATGTCTATGAAACCGATTGCCACCTTGACGGAGACAAAATAAAACATCAATTTCACCCGCCTGGCCTGCCCGCCCACCATGTGCAAACCCCATGTGGCCACGCTGAACACCAAACAATTGTGCTGCGCCGTTCCGTTATGACTCTTAAATCGTCCGTGTAAGCCGCGGCGACCCAAAATCCCCACGCTAGAAAGCGTTCCAAGGCCAAAACATTAACCTTCGCCGAGGGTTTCAAGTAAATGGTACAAATCCGTATCCGAAATCCATTCCCATTTGTCCACCCCAAACCGGCATGCAACAAGGAGTGCTGCTCAGTGCTCGTACACCCCGGAGCATGAAAAGTCATAGCGTACAAAAGTGTAGCGAATGTGTGCACGAAGTGCCTCTAAAATAACCATCAGCCACTCCCTCGCGTACGGTCTGGCCGCGGCCGTCGGCGATCGGATAAGTAGAGTCTACTCGGTCGGTACCACCGCCGGAGCCAGCAGCACCAGCAGCAGCAGTAACGGCAGCCCTGCATAAGTGGCAACGAATTCTTGTAGGGGTCCCCGCACGGAACGGGCTTTACTGCATGCAGGCAAAACGGACACACCGAAGCATAACTGTACAGTGTGTAAAATTGTTACAATCGCGACTCGACCAACGACGTCCGACTCCGCAGTCCGTTAGCGGCGGACGCCAAACCGACCAAGCAGCTGGATTGAGTCAGTCCGATCTGCTATGATTATTCAAAATAATGGAGGAAACTTGTACCGCGTAGCTCTTTATTTCAGCTTGCGAAACTTTTATATGTTTCTGACCGAGTTATGGACCTCAGTAAGTAGTATGTCTCCGGGGGTGCTAACCGGAAAAAAAATCTCTATGTGAACGATCAAACGACAGGACAGTGTGTGACATTGCTGACCCTTGGGACGCCACTGCACAGCGTCAGGCTTCTAAGAGCAAATGTACGGGAAATAATGTTCGAGATTTTGAAGCGCGCAGTATTAGCCAGATTGGATCGTATGACTGCCCTCCGTCGGTACATGTTTATTAGTATGTATTATTATTATTCGACTGCCGGGTAAACATGCGGTTGACCGCAGCAGGAACTGAAACACTTATTAAAATTAATGAGTTTTATTCGGGTACAGAGTTTGATTCGATTCCTGGTTCAGCCACGGCGAACCGGGTCCCGGGCGATTCGGATTGATTCAATCGGCTTAATTACTCACGATTTCATTCTAGCACATTAACGAACTATTTTCGCGGCTTGTTAGAGGAATACTTTCACAAGCTTGTCTGGGGAATATTAATGGAGTTGAAAACCTTTTAAGTTTCACACTTGTGAAGAAATAAATGATAGAGGCACTTCTGTTGATATGAGTTAATTATATAACTTTTGATGTAAGACTACGCTTTGGGGTGTCAACAGGACATACCCGTCGAATAAATCGTTAAGATAAATAAATAAGACTATCACGCATAACAATTTATAAAACGTTAAACAATGTATAAAACGACAGGCTTTTGTTTGTAGTTTCGGATCGGACAGAATAGTTCGTTTCCGCTGTTGTCATGCGTGATGCGTCAAAAAATACACGAAAGGTAAACAGATCAAATTAAGACAAAATATAGATAGGATAGAGAAAATAAAAAGAAAAATTGGCGGCATTTAGGTAGTCCAAGAGTTTTCGGAAAATGAAAGTGTCAAATTTGTCAAGAATTGGGATAATAATATAAAGTAATTCTCGTTGAAACGGGGCCACTACTGACACGAGGTCTTCAAATATTAGAACTTTTGTAGTTGATTGGTTGAAAATGGTCAAAAAATAAGAATTAAACTTTTAATACCTCGAAACAGTGGACCCCTCGTTCGCCAAGGGGCCGAAAGTTAAAAAAAGGAAATTTTATCAAACCTTGAGATCTATATCTTGCGATATTTCCTAAATTTGCTATGAAATAACTAACAAATGGGACGGTTCTTTAAAGAAGAAGAACAGGACTTTCAATTGAGCCCCCCCCCCCCAACTGATTTTCATTTCAAGATCACCATCACCAATGCTGAGAAAAATGCCACAAGAAACATTCATCAAAAATAGGTGTGCATTGGCAATAACTTAATGTAACATTAACAACCAGTTATCTGCAGCAAGGTTCACAATTTTAATATAATTATTGTGATATTTCCAAAATTTGCTGTGAAATAAACTACAAACGACACTGTTTTGTAAAGAGAAAGGATAGATCTTTCAAATGAAGTGAAAAAAAATCGGTAATAACGACGAAACCATCCAAATTCAGAAAGCAGCCGTCTAAGTGCCAAATAAAAAAACAAGTCTAAAATTTTGTAGAAAAAAGGCACACACAATTTAAAAAAAAATCGGAGCACTTTTTAATTGTGATATATTATTTTCTTCATGAACATAACTTCCTTGAAAATACGGCCTTTTTAAAAATGAGTTCTAAATCAAAAAATGTCTAATCGAACTCGTAAGTGAAGTATAATTAAAATCAGAAAGATTTCAACTTTTTTAAGAAGATTTTTTCGCATGGAATTGTTCTAAATTATATGAGAATTTATTAAATTTCACTCAATTATGCTGGATTAGCTACGAAAGGCCGAAATACAAATGGCCGAAATAACAAATGGCATAACAGATCTATTGGCCAAATTATAAATAACTCAACTAAGCAAGATTCCCTGCAAGTCAGTCAACCTAGAAAAATACATGCACCTAAATAGGAGTGGTTTCTGCGAGGGGGCTGCCCCCGCAGTGGTTGGCGTTTCCGACGGCCGGTCACCGGCAAAGACTCGCAGCCTGCGGCCAACTCACCCTGAATCAACTAGGAAAAGATGAATTTTCTCGGAATGCCTAAATAACTATTCAATAAAACGTGAAATGGAAAGCAGTTAAAAAATAACTTTAATCGAATAAAAAAAGCAATACAACTGTCAGTTTACAATAAACATTGTAACATTATTGACTTCACAAAGTCAAACATAAAACTTAAACAATACTTTTGTAATTTACTGTGCAGCATTAACTCCCAATATTTATGAGACAAAAATTAAATTTTATTTCAAAATGCCCTATAATATTGATAGGTGAAAATGAATAAATAAATAAAAAACTATATACATTTAGTTCAAAACAAAAGAATGTACTTCAAGAACGCCTTTGTCTAGCGCCAAATAAAAGCGTAACTGCACCATCACAATTTTTTTTGTTCATTTTGTGAGTATTTATATAATTTTAATGGCTTTTTTCATCTGTTTTTCTCCGCGAACCTGGAACGGTCTCCTGATGAACCCTTATAAGATGCGAGACCTATCTACCGCGTCAGTAGTACATGTTTCCTAGATGATTCAGGCCGAGACGGGAAGCCCCCCGTTGAAAACCACTTATATTTAGGTGCATGCATTTTCCGTCGTTTACTGAGGTTATCCCTTAGTTGAGTCTGAACCATCGACAGTTAGTAAGGACAGTATATACCCAACATTTGTGTAACAGTTGTTGAAGGCCATAAATATTTTCAGTCGAACATGGCATTCGGCCATTTGTGCTTCGGCCATTTAGATTTTTATGCCATTTATCATTTCGGCTATTCGTGATTCGGCGATTTGTGTTTCGGCCATTCGTAGGTAACCCCCTTTTATTAAGCGCTGAAAAAAGGCAGGCGTCCAGGGGCTAGGGCGTGCCTTCCAAAAAAAGTTTTAGTTTGTATGAAAATATCGATCTACTAGTAGCTACATAAATATAATGTTTTCAGCATGAATGTTATGTTTGTTTTATATTACCGAGTCGCGTCGATGTAAAGAAAAATGAGAATAGATGTAAAGAGAAATGAGAATGGGTGGCTTAAAAGTCGCAAATCACTTTCGACCTGGTCAAGTCATCCTGCACGTTAAGTGCCCCTGTTCCTGGTGGATACCGTTTGGTTGTTGAAAACAACTATTTTCGTTGCATTATCGTCCGTCATTCTTACGACGTGTCCGTTCCACCGTAGCCTACCGACTTTCGGCAGAAGTACGATGAGAATCTCTAAGCAGTGCCTGTAGTTCGCGATTTATACGCCTCCGCCACTCTTTGCTTTCAGTTTGTACTTCGCCACCTTTGTACCTATGTCTTTCGTGGGCAGCGTCATGGCTTCAAGTCCATAAAGAATCACCGGCCTAATAAGAGTTTTGTACATCTTGATCATAGCGTTTTGCGATGGGCAAAGTAGGTGCGATATCCTGCTTGAATGCGTGCAGGATCTCCTTACTAGTGTTATTGTCCACGGTCACCAGCTATCCTAAATACACAAACTCATCTACAGCTTCTAGTTCGTCGCCATTAACGGTTCCTGCCCATGGGAAGCACGCGTTTGTTTCCTTTGAGCCTCTTCCTTTCATGTATTGGGTTTTCGACGCATTAATTTTTATCCCAATTCTCCTAGATTCCTAGTTTCTGGCTATGATATCAGTCATTTAGAGAGCTCAAGAGTTGGCTACCTCTGGTGAAAACTATGCCTCTCGTTTCGGTGCCCGCTCGTCGGATCATCCCCTCAAGAGCGATGTTGAACAACATGCAGGATAAGTCGTCACTTTGTTTCAACCCTCGCCACGCCTCAAAGGGACTCGAGAACAGGCTTTTGTCGTGCTCTGCAAAATATCTCAATTCTCGGCGTTTTATTGGCAAAGCACAGAAGACGAATCGATTAGCTCTTTCTCAGTCGGATGTTACCTTTTCCGAAGCGACCAGTTATGTTTTGGTTTTGCAGTGCTTTGCTGATTTGCTCTGCCGGCGAGTGAGCATCAGTTTGGTATCATCTTTCTTTTTCTGCCGAACCGCTACCGAATGCATGCTCTCAAGGTCACGGGGCAAATCGTGCCAGTCCATATAATTGCCTATCGCGTATTCTCTTTGGGACACGAAGCGAATAGTCTCGTGTCTCCAGTGTACGAAGAAAATATTAGCTCTGCTTGTCGTTATGCTCCTTCTACGCAAGATGGGTGGTCGTAAGAGAAAACAGTATTCTGGAGTCCGCAGGGAGAGGAAACGGTTGAACAGAAAACGAAAGCAACTTGATTGTTGTGTGAAGCAGATTGCTCTGCCTCTGTATGCAACAGATGAGCAAAACGAAGCCTGCTCGAAAATGTTTAAGAGATGCGCACGATTTACATCACTCGATCCAATGTACCTCTGACCAGTCGCGTCAGTTTGTCCGGAAAAACGTGTTCGTGCATTATTTGCCATGGCTGGTCTCGATTGATTGTATCGTATGCTGCTTTGAATTAAATAAAGATATGATGCATGGGCACGTGGTACTCCCGATGTACCACGTCCCTACACTTGTCAGATTTCGCTGCGTAATATCGCATCTACAAAGCAGTTGATATTCGTTTTGTTTTTGTGTGAGAAAAATTAGAAGGGAAATATTTTTGGCAGAATATACACTGATTTTTGTTTACTGTTTTCAAATTCCAATGGTGAAAATTTCTGGAGGGGGCCTGGTCCCCCAGGCACCCCCTCTAGGTACGCCAATGGTGATGGCCTAAAACGACTGAGAGAACGTCCAGCCAGAAGTCGGGCTGTGAGAGAAGAGCAAAAGCTGCTGATGCCATCGAAAGGTGATTGTGTGTCCAATCACAAGTGGTGACTTTTCAACACTATTAGAATTGTATTATATACTATTATTATGATTTCTTATGACTTGTTACGACAATTAACCTACATACAGTAGAGATTTGTATAACGCGGATTTGTAGAACGCGGATTTCTATAGCGCGGGTACCATGATATTTCTATAACGCGGTTTTCCGCGTATAACAAATACACGTAGCATATGGATATTGAGTTAATTGGGGCTAAAGTCGAATTTTGAGCGATTTTGAACAGATACGACCGTGGTGTCTTTTAAGAAGTTGTAGGGCACATTGACAGTTGACTCTCTAAGTGATATACAGAAACCACAAAGTTACGGGTTGGCCTGCTGGGCCGGAACATCCGTTGAAATTTTCGTATTGGTAAAGTTGGTTAAAATATTTTTGAAGTAACTAAAGTCGGGTAATTAATACGAATTAAAAAAAAAGTAATAAATAAACGACCTTAGAAAGCCATAAGGTGGTGGTCCTCCGGAAAATTCAGAACATATCGTGAATATTTTGAGTGTAATTTGACTACACTAGAAGTATATTTCGACTATTTGTGATTCAATTTGGCCATTGGATGGTATTGGTTGGTTTAGAAAATTCAAAACTTTTTTTTTCCATGTTGGGTATTTTTATCACTGCGACCATTTGTTTGATCTATTGTGATATATCCCCCATTTTACTATAGCTATGTTGTCAAGATCAAGTCACTGGAAATGCAAATGTTTTAATTTGTAACAGATCAAAATGAAATGGAATATCAGCAATCCTCAACTAAATAGGCCGCTCACGACTCGACATGGCCGTCAAAACGTTTACTGGAAAATTAGGATTTGCCGTCAAAGTGAACAATAATTCAATTCAATAATGCTAGTGTAATTTGATAGATGTGGTATAGTAAACTGAACTACCGGTAACATTTACTATACTTACAAATCTAATGGCAAATATATCAACTTTTGTATAAGCTCTTCACCAGGTATTGTACTCTTCTGGGAAAATTTAAACAGAAATCTAACCATCGTAGTTAGCCATGGCCATTCCGAAATCCGCGTTGACGGTATTTAATATTTTTATGGGTTTTGCCTGAGAAAAAGTGAGAGAGAATTGTTATTGGTTTTGTTTTCATCTTTTCCTGGACAATTCAGAATGGGGCTTCTTGTAAGAGCTAACAGGCTACGAAAACTTTGTTGCTTTCGTCAACGCGATAAGCAGTTCGATGCCCTTGATCATCAAATTTAATCATTTAATATCGGATCGTTTGATGCATTTCATAATGGCCAGGTTGAGTCATAAACCGCTGAATTTATATTCCTATTTCACATTGTTCAATTCGAGGTTGAATGAACATAATTCCGAACTCAAACAACAATTTTCGCTCGTTGACCACTTTTACGGATGTTCCGTATTTGTCGGAGAATCGTATGTTGGCTTCTCAATAGCACTGATTGTTTACTTTATTTATTTTACGCCAAATAATAAGCCATAGGGACTTTAAAAAGAATTTGGAAGCTATGAGAAGACTTCACAGAAATGAAAATTTACCGGATGTTCCGGAAGCTCTGGAAGACCAAGAGGCGATTTTTTCTGTCTCACCAAGCATCTGTAAGATGGAAAAATATATACTTGACATCTTTCCCAAAGGAACCATGGTCGGGTTGATTCAAAATTTCGTAAAATTCAGGTATAGCCCCAATTAACTCATTTTCCATATGCTACGTGTACTTGTATAACGCGCTTGTTATAACGCGGTCCCAATTACCCGCGTTATAGAAATATCGACTGTATAAGGAAAAAAATAAAATAAAATACCTACTAACCTAATATCTAAGTAACTTATGATCTATAAAGAGACCTAATCATCGCAATAGAGGAGTGCAACGATTTTTGTCGGAAATTTGATATAATTTTGTTTGACATAGCTTCTAGGGTTTCAACACCAGTAAGTCTATGTAATTCCCAGCTAGCATCAACTCATATATCAATGTACGAAAACTATCGTAAATATCTCCAAACAAACTCGAAATCGTAACTAAAGCTGGATAAAGTGGGATCAAGTTGATTTTCGGTCATACATAATGATAATGACTGACATACATACGATTTTTAGCGCAAAATCGTAGAGTAGTACGGAGCGACTCGCGCTTAATCGGATATTATCGTATATAAATACTTATATAGTCGTAACGCTCAAAATTATTCGTAATCACGTATATCGCCTCCGAAACAGTACGGATATGCCAATTTTTCGCATGAAATACGATTTATTTAGCATGTATATCTGTACGTAATGGTGATTTTTACCTTTTTTATACATATGAAAATGCTAGCGGGGTTCTAATGTACTAAACCAAGGAGGACGCTTCAAAATCATTTTCAAAATTTTATTTTGAATCCTCTGAAGACTGTTCTTCCTTGTAATATAACAACTTGACCAAATCGGAACGGCATATAACATTGCCGGTTTAAAAATTTGTTTATAAATCAATAGTTTATTTTTCAGACAATGTCTAGAATTTCTGTTAATGAGAGGATATAAACATCTCATATATTTATTACATTTTGTTTGTATACTTTTAATGTGGTCTTTAAAAGTAAGTTTTTATCATAAAATAATCCCAAATATTTAACTTGGTCAGACCAACTACATTCAAATTGATAATGTGATTGCTATTTGGCTTGAGGGAAGAAGCTCTTGGCTTATGAGGAAAAATAATCAAGAAGCATTGGAGAAATTTTCCACTTTTGCAAGTATTTGGAGAAAATGTCCAAGCTTTTCTGCAGTCGACTACATATGACACGAAGATTTATTCCTTTTACGGAAATGCTTGTATCGTCGCAGAATAACGACTTAGTGCAGCCAGCTGGTAATTCAGGAAGATCAGATGTGTATATGTTATACAGGATTGGGCCCAAGATCGAGCCTTGAGGCGCACCTGCTTTAACAGGAATTTATCAGATTTAGAATTTTGATAGACAACCTGCAAAAATTGATCAGTTAAATAATTTTGTAAAATTTTTACAATGTAAATGGGAAAGTTAAAATTTAGAAATTTCGTGATTAAACCTTTATGCCAAACACTGTCGAATGCTTTTTCTATGTCTAGAAGAGCAATTCCAGTAGAATAGCCGTCGGCTTTATTAGCTCGTATCATATTAGTAACTCTGAGCAAATTGTTCATCTGCAAAAATTGAATGTTCAGTAATGTGTGACATCATTCTGTTAAGAATTATTCTCTTAAATAACTTACTTATGGATGCAAGTAAACTAATTGGCCTATAGCTTGAAGCCTCCGCTGGATTTTTATCTGGCTTCAAAATAGGTGTAATCTTAGCAGTTTTCTTAGTAAGTGATTTCAGGGAGTTTTTTAATTAAAATGTAAAATATCCCATCATCACCAGTTGCTTTCATATTCTTGAATTTTTTGATAATTGAACGAACCTCATCCAAGTCAGGTTTCAAATTCTTCATTAGGTGAGACGTTATAAGTAGAAATTTGATCATATTTTTGGGAGACATCGTTTTCAACTGAGCTCAACACGTTTAAATTAAAATTATGAACATTTTTCAACTGCTGAGGAAGTCTTTGAGCCTTTTGTTCATTTGTTAATAGAATATGATCGCCATCTTTTATTGCTGGAATAGGTTTGGATGGTTTCTTCAGAATTTTTGACAATTTCCAGAAAGGTTTTGAATAAGGTTTCAACTGCTCAATCTAATTCGTAAACTTCTCATTCCTCAAAGCAGTAAATTTCTGTTTTATCTCTTTTTGCAAATTTTCATAAATAATTTTCATAGCAGGGTCTCGAGTTCGTTAATTTTGACGCCTACGTACATTTTTCAGCCTAATAAGCAATTGAAGATTGTCATCAACAACTGGAGTATCTAATTTTATTTGGACCTTCGGAACAGAATTGTTCCTGGCTTCAATAATAGCACTTTTCAAAGCTTCCAAAGCTGAATCAATATTGGTTTCACTTTGCAAACTTACTTCATGAACTTGGCAAGCACTTGGTAGTTGTGGATTGATGAGTGACACTTTCGTAATTTCTGAAGTCATGAACCAGTAATAGAAAGACTTTTATGCTTGAATGTCTGCCATTTTGTTATGCGTTCGAATTGCATGTAAATGTTATGGGAGAGTTAACTCTAAATCTTTTATTCATACGGCCTAATGTAAGGGGGGACCCTACTCTGAAAGGTTGAAAAATAATGGATTTTCGTAAATTTTTTTTTCGGATGCTGGAGTTCAAGTTATGTGTTGGGGTATGCTGGTTATTGGTTAAGGTATATTTGAAGATGTATTTTGTATTTTTTAATGCCCAAATAGTGGTAATTATGCTTGTGGCAGCTCTCTAGCGTGGATGCTCTCTAGAAAACAGTTGCTTACTAGCGGTATTTGCAGGGAATCAACGGAGTATCGGAGAACGGATTTCAAGGAAGATTTACGGCTTTCCGGGTAAGCTTACTAGACTTCCAGACTAGATCCAGTGCTGTGTGAGAATCTCGGGTGGATTGTCGGACCCATTCGAATCTCGCAGGGGACTTCGACAAGGAGATGGCCTTTCCTGCCTGCTATTCAACATTGCGCTCGAAGGTGTTATAAGATGAGCGGCGATCGAAATGCGGGGCACGATTTTCAATAAATCCAGTCAATTTATCTGCTTTGCTGACGATGTGGATGCTGTTGGCAGAACATTTGAGGCAGTGGAAGACTAGTACACCAGACTAAAACGCGCAGCAGAGAAGATTGGATTGAAGGCGGGACCGAGCGCGACAGGGCCCGCTTGGGCAGTACCGTGGTAATCGACGGGGAAGAGTTCGAGGTAGTCGACGAGTTCGTCGACCTTGGCGCACTGGCAACAGAGGACAACAATAACAGCCGTGAGATTAAAAGATGTATTATCAGCGCAAGTCGGGCCTACTACGGACTCCACAAACACTTACGGTCCAACAATTTCAGCCCCCGTACAAAGTGCACACTGTACAAAACGCTAATTAGACCGGTTGTCCTCTACGGGCACGAAACGTAGACACTGCTAGAAGAGGAGAGTTTTCGAACGGCGGGTGCTAAGAACCATCTTTGGCGGAGTGCAAGAGAGCGGTGTATGGAGGCGAAGAATGAACCACGAGCTCGCGCGTCTCTACGGCGAACCAAGTATTTAGAAAGCTGTTAAAGCTGGACGGATACGTTCGGCAGGACATGTTGCTAGAATGCCGGACAACTATCCTGCAAAAATGGTTTTCGCATCAAATCCGGTCGGAACAAGACGAAGAGGGGCACAGCGAGCAAGGTGGCAAGCCCAGGTGGAGCGAGATCTGGCGAGCACTGGGTGCCCGCAGAACTGGAGACCAGCTGCCGTGGACCGAAATAGATGGAGAAATTATACTGCGCAGGTCTTGTCGTAAGATGTTAGGCCAATTCATTAATTAGAAGTTTCAGGTCAATACCCAGTAAACCATTTGGTTTGGTCTTCTCGATTGCAACTGTGATATACGAAATCATATCTGAACGAAAAAGTTATATTTTACGGCATATATATGTTCCAAAGTGGAGGCAATATACGTGCGAAAATTTTGACAAATATTTGTAATTTTATCTTGCATTTTATAGAGCGGTTTTTATAACACGCAACTTAAAACTGCTGAATATATGATTGAGATATAACTTAATTGCTTTTAATTTACAGTCATGACTTGTATATGAAAACACACACGACTGCAAAGCAATTTATTGTTCACTTTGTTTTGACATACTCTAATCATTATATAACTTCAATGTAAAATTGACATGAAAACGATTTAATATGAACTTTCTATTACGATTTTGTGTTATCTGGGTACCCAAATGGTTACGTAGTGATTTTGGAAATTCGAAAAATTACCGAAATGGCGACAATTTTTCCAAAAGAAAGGTGTAGATTCTGAGATACACGTGCCACCAGCTGAACAAACATGGTATCGCGAAAAACGTGTTTAAAATTTCGTACAACAATGCACTTCCCTTGAGGTGACCCCATAGTTTTTGCCCTAACAGATGCCGTTGCAGACTCATGTAGAACTTTTTTGTATCACAGACTTTACAGCCGATTCTTAGTATGTGTAACATATTCAATTGGTTCAATTTTTTCTAACTCGAGCTTCATTTCATTTCAATATTGATCAGTGGCACCAATTTTTTCGAACGGATATCGAATCGAATATATTGGATTCTGAAAGTTTCCTCTTGCGCAAAAATTCAATGTTTCGTTTTACTTAAAATGGGTACTCATGACCTTTAAATTAATTTCACTAAAAAAACAAAAATCCCGAAGAACCGATGGAAAACATTCCAGCGGATCCCACAAATCATACCAGCAAACGCCATCGTATCGTACTTGTGCCCAAGAAGTGGACACTCGAAGATCACTTCAAATTCGACAGTTCTGTGTACTACAATCGAATGCAACGCTCTACCACCTCGCATCGGGTGGAGTCACGCCATGTTAACACTTACCGCCCCTGTGTGTGCATAGAATCGAACGATCGATCGACAGACAGCTCAGGCTTAGGCATTGCACCGCACCGAGCTAGGAGGAAAAGAAAAATAATACGCCTTAACCAGAAGCGAGGGAACGTCAAGCCAGGCTCGGACCGCGGCAACCTTGAGAAGAAAAGGAGTGGTGCCCTATGAATGACTACTTGCGACTACGACGGCGGTGTGCGGTGTGGAGCAACATTACGCGCAACCGTCGACTGTCGAGTGGTTCTCACGACCGACGACGACGACTGCCGGTGAAGGCTTTCGCGGCGCGAGGGAGAACCGTCTAAATGTGCTAGGTGCCCCGAAGAGATCTATATAAATGCAAACTGCTCAACGCCATTCGCGGAGGTGTGCTAATAAATCGTGATTGAAAGCGTGCTCTATCTGATTTCGCATTACGCGAACATTGAGGCACGATTGCTCGAAAGAGCGCGAAGAACATTCAGATTGGGATATTTGCTTTTGTAACCGAAATTGAAATGTTATTTTTTCTACGGGAAAGTCAACAGATTTCGAGCTCGTTCTCTGGATTACTGTCCATACCAACAATACCCGGTGGGCTTTATGTAATGCCGTTTAGACAGCAAATATTGTCCGACATGCACGGCGGCCCATTAAATTGCATCCAATGTCATTACAATCCGCCCAATTTGAGTACAGCTGTTCGGCCTCGGCACCGTCCAGTGTAACGCCACGTAACATCGCCACGCACCATCCTGCACACAACACCGATACGCGCCCGTTCAGATGCGAGCTCCGATGTGAAATGTTAATTTTCCATTATAATACCACAGAGTGACGGTGCCGCCGAGGTGAGAACGCGGGGAAAATCCTGTATCCTTAAGCTCTATGAAATCCCGCAAAAACCACTTTCGGAGCAGCGTTTCCTGCGGTCAGCCAAACTACCCAATTAAGACTAAATCTCCACCAAAGTATCCTGCTGTCAGCGAAATCGCGACAACGCAGTTTCAATAATGGCTTCATCCCGGGCTGCCCTCCGCATGTAATCCGAGCCGACCAGAAGAGCAATTTGTAATGAAATGTACAATTTATGCCACACGAATGTCCTGCTCTGCCATATTGTAACCGGCTTTTCGGGACCCAATCCGGATCGTTTCGTATTACGCTAAATGAGTCGATTTGCTGGAAAATGGCTGACCAGTTCCGGAAGCTGTTCCCGGACGCAATTAGGTTTATTATCGGTTTATACAATCCGCTCACGATCCAGCACAAAAAGAGCTTCGTAACTAAATACCGAACAGTCATTGAGAGGACCAGCATCCCCCCGTGGCATTCCATGGTTCAGTGAGTCGAACAATTAATTCTCGAATTAGAATTTGCACGAAAATTACACACTGCCAGTCATGCAATCGCATTCATATCCCTGCTCTCCGGTAGCCGCAGGCTTGTCATCAGGTTCGTGAACGAAATAGATCAATCAAACGTGGCGTTAACTGTTATTGGCTGTGGCCTGCGCCATGATGGCCGCGACCGGGTACAGCCCGGGTGTCGATCGAAGAGTTCGCTTTAACCGCGTGTGACGTGCCCGCTCAAACCGGGGGCACATGAAAAGTGCAGCCTGCAATAAATCAAAACTTTGGCAAGCAACCTGCGAATCACCGGCACAGCCCGAACTGTCGGTATGTTGTAAGTGTAATAGCTCAAAACAGCAATCATGTAGTAGGTATGTACTGTGCTACGGCGGATCGGATTGACGCGAACATTGCATCGATCCGAGGGAAATTAGACTGCATAAAATTACTCAATAAAATTACATCAAACTGATTAAATCTACGATGGATGGTACGCAGTGCTGTGTTCGGATTTCGGGTGGATTGTCAAGTTCATTCGAATCACACAGAGGGCTTCGTCAAGGTGATGGTCTTTCATGCCTGCTGTTCAACATAGCGCTACAAGGTGTTATGAACCGAGCGGATATCAACACGCGGGGCACGATATTCAACAAATCTAGTCAATTCGTCTGCTTTGCCGATGACATGGATATTATCGGCAGAACATCTGTGGCGGTGGCTGAACAGTACACCAGACTAAAGCGCGAAGCAGAAAAGATTGGGTTAAAGGTAAATACGTCTAAAACAAAGTACATGCTGGCCAGCGGAACCGAGGCCGAACGACACCGCTTGGGCAGTAGTATATTGATCGACGGCGATGAGTTTGAGGTAGTCGATGAATTTGTCTACCTTGGCTCACTGGTAACGGCGGATAATGATACCAGCCGTGAGATTCGGAGGCGTATTATCAGCGGAAGTCGTGCTTACTATGGGCTCCACAAGCAATTGCGGTCGAGCAGACTAAGTCCCCGTACAAAGTGCACCCTGTACAAGACGCTTATTAGACCGGTTGTTCTCTACGGGCATGAAACATGGACAATGCTCGAGGAGGACCTGCGAGTGCTCGGAGTTTTCGAACGACGAGTGCTAAGAACGATCTTCGGCGGCGTACAGGAGAACGGAGTATGGAGGCGGAGGATGAACCATGAACTCGCACAGCTCTATGGCGAACCCAGTATCCAGAAGGTGGCTAAAGCTGGACGGATGCGATGGGCAGGGCATGTTGCAAGAATGCCGGACAACTACCCTGCAAAGATGGTGTTCGCCTCAAATCCGGTAGGAACAAGACGACCAGGAGCGCAGCGAGCAAGATGGTTAGACCAGGTGGAGCGAGATCTGGCGGAGAGTACTCGGTGTCCGAGGAATTGGAGAGCGGTAGCCCTCAACCGAGTTACATGGAGAAATTTTGTTCAACAGGCTTTGTCTTAGGACGGCAAGCCACCTAAGTAAGTAAGTAAGTAAAATTACTCAAAGTTGGCTGATTTCAGATTGTGAACAATAATGACAGTAAATCGCAATCGTTCCCGTGTTGGTGTGTTTGTTATCCTATTTAAGATACAGACTATTGATAACGTTGACAGCTGTGTGCAAAGCTGTTGGAAATTAATCATGTTCTTGACAGTTGGTACAATGTGTATAGAAAGCTACTTGTCGAATATTATCCAGTTTATGGGAGTGGAACAGAAAGGTATGAGGACCAACTACCAATTTCATTAATATTGATCTCCTTTGTTGGAATTATCCAGTAAATAAGTGCTGAATTTTTATGGCTCTTAAAACCTTTACTAAAACAATTATTTTTTGACTCTCTGCTAACGCAAGCCTGGGTTGTATAACATACATAAACGTAAATTGGAAATTTCGCAATTCATAGATAAACAGACGAAGAGTTGTCACTGATGTTGGAGTTGCGTGTCTGCGGAGTTCTATCAAAGAGCATCGTTATTTATTTTGGAACCATATTGGTATTTATTCAACTGGTTGCAAAACTATAGCCAAAATCGGTGTGGTTCCATCCACACCATGCGGTGTTACCCATGGAAGTCATTTAGGGCCATTAATTTTCTTGTCTTAAAAAAATATGAATTTTGCTTTTTCATGGCTTTGGCATAGATACCATACGTAGATACCTTTAAAGTATATGCCGTGGTGCGGAATTTCTCGAAAAGCGTCGATTCTCAGTGATTTGCATGAAAGTTTCTACTTCGGCATCTTTGGTGAAGATGATAATAATTTACCGTCAGACTTTGTAAGAGTAAAATCAAATCCGTAGAAGCGAAAGAGTCAGGTTTTGGACGCTTATAACTATTTCATTTCTTAATCGTCTTTTGATTTATTTTCCTCACGATTTTCCAACTTCTCAAGCACAGACGATGTATCGATACATGAGTGGATCAATCTTTGTCCATGAAATCGTCATAACTGGGTACTATCCTGCCATTTAGCTGTGTGCTGTAAGTCTACGGAGATAAATATAATTAGTTACACCTTGGACGTACAGCTATACTCACCCTGTTCGCGTGCGAAATTTTGGTAATCTGTGAGTGGCGGTTGTACATGTGGCAGACCAAGACCAAGACCAAGACCAAGACCAAGACCAAGACCAAGACCAAGACCAAGACCAAGACCAAGACCAAGACCAAGACCAAGACCAAGACCAAGACCAAGACCAAGACCAAGACCAAGACCAAGACCAAGACCAAGACCAAGACCAAGACCAAGACCAAGACCAAGACCAAGACCAAGACCAAGACCAAGACCAAGACCAAGACCAAGACCAAGACCAAGACCAAGACCAAGACCAAGACCAAGACCAAGACCAAGACCAAGACCAAGACCAAGACCAAGACCAAGACCAAGACCAAGACCAAGACCAAGACCAAGACCAAGACCAAGACCAAGACCAAGACCAAGACCAAGACCAAGACCAAGACCAAGACCAAGACCAAGACCAAGACCAAGACCAAGACCAAGACCAAGACCAAGACCAAGACCAAGACCAAGACCAAGACCAAGACCAAGACCAAGACCAAGACCAAGACCAAGACCAAGACCAAGACCAAGACCAAGACCAAGACCAAGACCAAGACCAAGACCAAGACCAAGACCAAGACCAAGACCAAGACCAAGACCAAGACCAAGACCAAGACCAAGACCAAGACCAAGACCAAGACCAAGACCAAGACCAAGACCAAGACCAAGACCAAGACCAAGACCAAGACCAAGACCAAGACCAAGACCAAGACCAAGACCAAGACCAAGACCAAGGGCAAGGGCTCTTTACGTCCCTCACCAAGGTGGTAAGGAGAAGTTTTCGAGGAAGGTCCTGCTGTGGCTGACGATCGATACGACCAGGAAATGTCCAAGCCACAGTTCTTTCCTTCGAGGCTTGCGGTAATCCGGGAGACATACAGTAGTCTGCCGGAACTTGTCGTCTTCATCAAGAAGCATTACATGACGCGGAATATAGTCTTTGGCCAGATTTTGGTCAGTTTGTTAAGTCAAGAGATCACAGGAGGAGATGGACCAGCTTAAAAGAAACGTTATGCCAAACACCGCCATCCCTTCCAATGTCCCCCAGCTGCGAACGATAGAAATTTTTTTGAAGAACCTCGAAACGAAGGATCTGCAACAATAATTGTGCATTGAAAACGAAAAAGCAGTTGATCGTCAAGGACACGAAAGGGCTGAAATTCTGGCTAAATGCTGCCCGGTGCAATGGATTTGTAAGACAAGCTCTACAGAACAAAACTTAATTTTAATTAAGGATTAAATGCTGCTTGCCATTTTCTTGTATCTAGCAGTTGACCAAAATTTCCTTATTCCGTTTAGTATGTAAGCATGACCTGTAAACTAGACCAAATCGTTGTTCAAATGTTTGACCAACATTGTGCCCCTCTGACCCGTGACGACCGGTGCTTCCACTTCCGAAATTACTCGCCACCTATGGTCGTCGTGCGCTGAATTATCAATAAAGCGTTTAAGCAGCTTGCTTGAAAACGACGAGCCATGCGAAGAGCGCAATGAGAAGTCAGTTGTGGAAAGTGAGCAGGGGAAAGTGAGTAGTGAAAAGCAAGCAGTGGAAAGTAATCGGTCGAAAGTAAGCACTAGAAAGTGAGATACGGAATATGAGCAGTGAAAAAAGTCAGTGGAAAGTGAGTAATGGAAAGTAAGTTTAGAAAGAAAGTGGTGGAAAGTAGTAAAAAGTGAGCAATGGAATGTGAGTACTAGAAAGTGAGTAGTAGAAAACGAGTACTGTAAAGTGCATATGAAAAGTAAACAGCGGAAAATGAGTAGTAAAAAGTGAGTAGTGGAGAGTGAGTAGTAGAAAGTGAGTAGTGAATAGTAAGCAGTGAAAAGAAGGTAATGGAAAGTAAGTATGGAAAAATAAGTGGTGGGAAGTGAGTAGTGGAAAGTTAGTAACGGAAAGTGAAAAGTTTCACATGAAAAATTACGTAAATTTCTCTACAGACAGTTACGTGATTTTCAGCTCACTGTTATTGGAAAAAATAATAGCATCTATCTGATTTTCACGTTAACACATTAGTTTGCGTGCGAACTACCTGTGAAAACGTAAATATTACAAAAAACGTGAAATGTGAGTGTGAAAAGTAAGTAGTGAAATGTGGGTAATGGAAAGCGTGTAGTTGTAGTTGAATTGAAAGCCACTGTATGCTTGTAGTAGATGTGAGGTGAGTAGTAGAATGTAAGTAGTAAAAAATGAGTAGTGGATTATAAGCAGTAGAAAGGGAGAAGTCGAAAGCAAGTAACAGAAAGTGAGAAGTGAAAAGTGAGTAGTGGAAAGTGAGTAGTAAAAAGTAGGCAGTAGAAAACAGGTAGTGGAAATTAAGTAGTAGAAAGTGAGTAGTAAAAAGTGAGTAGTGGAATGTGAATAGTGGAAAGTAAGTAGTAGAAAGTGAGAAGTGTAATGTAATTAGTGTAAAGTGAGTAGTGGAAAGTAAGTAGTGAAATGTGGGTAATGGAAAGCATGTAGTTGTAGTTGAAATGAAAGCATACAGTGGAAGGTGAGTAGTAGTAAGTGAGCAATGGAATGTAAGTAGTGAAAAATGAGTAGTGGAAAGTGAATAGTAAAAAGTAGGCAGTAGAAAACAAGTAGTGGAAATTAAGTAGAAGAAAGTGAGTAGTGGAATGTGAATAGTGGAAACTGAGTAGTAGAAAGTGAGTAGTAATTACTGTAAAGTGAGTAGTGGAAGGCGAGCTTGGAAAGTAAGCAATGCAAAGTGAGTAGCGGAATGTAAGTAGTAGAAAGGGAGTAGTGAAAAGCGTGTAACAGAAAGTGAGAAGTGAATAGTGAGTAGTGGATAGTAAGTAGCCAAAAGCAAGTAGAGGATTGTGAGTAGTGAAGAGTACAAAGTGAGTAGTGGAAAGTGAGTAGTGGAAAGTGAGTAGTGGAAAGTGAGTAGTGGAAAATGAGTAGTGGAATGTGAGTAGTGGAAAGTAAGCAGTGGAAAGTGAGCAGTAGAAAGCATGCAGTGGAAAATGACTAGTGAAAAATGAATAATGGAAAGTGAGTACTTTGAGCTCCTACTCATGTGACCTTCTTTAATCGGAATATTCTGTTTGAACCCCATTTTAATGGTAATACATTCACATTAAAAAATGATTAAACGTCATACACAATTATAGGTTACAACCCCGTAGCCAGAGGAAGGGGGGGGGGATCGGGGGCGCTATTTCGACTCCAATTGCTTTATATGCTACAGCTTCGGGTTACGATGCTGGCCTAACAAACCAGTCGTCGTATGTTAGAATCTCGGCTGGGGGGTACTGCTATAGAGTGGGTAGGATCGTTACACTAGCCCCGTAATTGTCCTGTACTCTAATAATAGTGAAAAGTAAGTAGTAGTAACCCGCCCAGCTAGCTTTTTTGGTTTTGGGAAGTGAGGATTGATTAGTTCAGTAGAGCCAAAGTAAAGCCTTAGTAAAGCCATTTTATCGTTAGCATCTTATCTGGTGTTCTCGATTTATTTTGATAACAATAACCTAACAAAGTCACAAAGCCATGAAAATCATGAACATTCAATCAACATTTCAGTCGTAAAATACAAGATTTTCTATAACGTCATACCTTACAGTGCCATCTATAGTTTACTGTCTAATATATCCCAGACACGGTAAACATAAGCAAATATCGCTAAACAAACCCTAGTTTAGTGATTCTATCTAGATGAATTGCCTAGAGGTAAATTATCAATAACTTCGAGCTGGTTGAAAGGATAATCCACCTGTCCAGGAGCGCACGGACGAAGCGTCTAAGTTAGACCTACCGCATCAAACAGCTCGGCAGGTAGGTAAATGGTTTAACTTGATTGGTGGGGCGCGTCAGCAAGGCGGGAAACAGCGTAACACCGAGGCTGCCACTGTTATCCATTATGAAAATTGAATAAACTTCAACCGCCGGCCGGGACAGAGCAACCACCGGACGACGACGACGGATGAACGATGATATTGTTAGCGCCTTTTCTCGTCGCGACGCCCCACTGCGACGGACGGAGGGAAAACTAAGGATTATAATGGACGTAACAAATTTATAATAATGGCAGTTGATGTACACCACACAGGCTTTGCTTGGTCCCGGCCGACAACGCGACGTGGCGATGGCGGTTACTCTTTCTCACATTAGCTAACAAGAAAGCATCAGCAGCGCCATAACGTGGCAATAATTGAAGTTTACGGCTATGGTTGAGTAGCAATGTGCTTATAAGTTTGTCCCGTTGTTGTTGTGAGAAGGAAGTTAGTGTTGTTTCTTCTTTGTGCTAGCCACAGTTGCCACCATTATCGGTGTACAGGTGATTAATCACTTTGTTTGCTTAATGGATGTTTTTGCACTTAAGTGTAATATAATATTTCATTTAGTTTTATAATTGAAGAGCGGTGCCCAAATTTTCCAATTTTATCTTCTTTATCAAACTAAAATTTGCACCAATATTTTGTTGATGCATTCTTTATTCGAGCGAAAGTCAAAAAAAGCACCTAAATTGATAAAAGTATAGTGTGAACTATGTAGCGCCTCTAAAACAATTACTGCTCAACCAACGTGAACGGCCAAAAGGGGAGCTAGATTATTTTTTCACGCTCATCCGTGCATACCCTTGGGGTATTTTAATACCGGACGGTCCCAAACTAAGTAATGGAAAACGTTCGACAGGAGTTCGGC
Organism: Sabethes cyaneus; assembly: GCF_943734655.1. Classification (NCBI taxonomy): domain Eukaryota; kingdom Metazoa; phylum Arthropoda; class Insecta; order Diptera; family Culicidae; genus Sabethes; species Sabethes cyaneus. Next base: position 34,529,727 of record NC_071354.1, on the reverse strand, counting down.
CATAAAGTGGAGGCAAAAAAAAAATTAAACTGGAAATATATGGGCTCAAAGGTTCACGGTAATAGGTTCAACAACTTTGTTAAAAACTACTGAGATTTTCCGAAGCTACGGCGAACGCATCGTACCGGCTGGCGGATAGGAAAATAATCGCTAGGAGGTTGAGCTGCCACTGCCACATTTTATCGGTGGTGGTTGAAGGTGACGTTGGTCCTATTCCACCAAAAGCGAGCTAAATTTGATTTTGATGGGTGTGGTTGTATAAGCCCTAAATGTTCATCGTTTGAATCGACACATGGCAAAGAAATGAGCCCCGAATTATAAACAGGGGCCAACAATTGGTGATTCTACCTCTTAGTTTTTTGGTATTTTCAGTACCTGCAACACTAGCTTTTGACAGCACGGAGGGAAGTCGTTATCCTTTGCTAACATTTACCGCCCTACTTTGAATCTTGCAAATGCTAAAGTTTAGTGAGAATACGACCAATTTTTAATACCTCTAACCGAAAGGCTGCTGTGAATACCCGCAAATACGTTTCTTCAAATCTTAGAACTGAAAATTGACATTTATAGAGTGAATGACGAAGTAACTATTTTTATTTAAATTTAATGAGCACAAATAAAAACAAAGTTTAGTAAAGTGAGGTAACATGCAATTCACATTCAACGTAAACTAAAGTGACCAGATTTTTTTGGATGAATGCGGGACATATTGAATGGCTTATTTTTGGCGATAGTGGTGCTCCCAGTGGCCGTAGATGCTAGCTTTTGGTAGCGTTGTATTATTTGTAAACAGTTCTGTCTGTTATATTTTTACCGCAGTTTAAAGGTAACGTGGCTTCGGGATATTCATCAGGCATGAGGAGAAATGAAAGTAATTGTGCCTCAAGGCCTTTAAACTGCTCGGAGGTTGTTTCTGATGATATCGACATCATCCGCAAAACCATGTGAGATTTCTCGTCGGGATGATTGTATCGTTCCCTCCTTCGTATGACACTTCCGAGAAAATTCTGAATAGCAAGATAGGCAGTGCATCCCCTTGCTTCCATTCACGTCACGAAGGCAACTGGGGTCTAAATCGCAATTCTGACGCATGATTTTGGTCTATCGAGCGTCGCAAAAATCGGCCTTACTAGTTTCAAAAGCAAATAGCCACAGCTTATTTTGCTTGATTGGATCGCACGGCGCCTTAAAGTTAAGCAATAGATAATGAATGTGCAAGTTGTACTCATCTAGTAAACATCTGATTCGGAATCCCTCTGAATCGGAATCTGATCTGAAGCCCCCTTTACGACAACTAAATTGATTCTCGACGACAGAACGGATCTGCTGACGGATCAAATATTTATTATGCAATAAATCCTAAATTAGTTCCGGGAGTGCAGTGCAACTAACTGGTGCATCATCTCTTTGTAGATTTCTAGATGGCGCATGATTCAGTCAAGTAAATGAATTTGTAAACGTTATGTATTTAGCATTTTTATAACTGAGTGCAATTTAAACTTTATCATCGTGAAGTAAACGTTCGTTTGCCAATGAAAAGGTGACAACCTTACTGCAGCGTAAATACAAAATACAATACAGTACTGTATTCAGAAAGATTGTAAATTACATTCAACTCTACAAATGTCACATACATAGGGTTTATTTCTAATTTCCGTCGTAGCAAGTAAAGTCTAATTTGCATCATTTCTTGGATGGATTTAATGAATTCTCCAAAAGTACTTGTGCTGATTTGACTCAAAACACTTACCTTCCGATCCGTGCACTTTGAATTCACTAAAAAGCGATTATTAAAGCGTTTTATTCAAATTACGCAACTGATTTTATTTCTTAAAGTCGTCTTACCGTTTTAAAATCCGTTTATCAAAATTTTTCATTATCCGAACTAAAAGTGACAACAATGTTTGTAATATTAGTGCGCATGTATTTGTGAAGAACGGCATGACAAATGCTATTCTGCGAAAATTTCTGCTGGTCATGCAAGTTTTCCCGGATGCAGAATAAGGACAATGCGTTGCGTGAGTCATTTTCATTTTATGAATGACGGAAATTGGAACGATTAGTCGATATTTTCTTCTTAGTCGCACGAAAAAACGTAGGAAATTCGGCTGGTAGGAATTTTGTAATGAAAAAAAGCATTTAAATAGATCTTAGTTCACTTTGATTGATCGCGTATGATAGTCAACAAACTAAAATAATAGGGAATAACTAGTTTTGCATTGTGTGTCATAAAAATCCTGAAATTTTTAATGATTTGTGTTGGATAGGACGGGAATAGGCAATTACGACGAAGCAGCAACATACCCTAACTATTGCAAATTTTGTTTCTATATGGCAGTACAGTGCAATGAGTATAAGTGAGCGTAACTGATCGCACTTTTTGTCCAAATCAAACGTCAAAATAACAAGTTGAAAGGTGTGGGTATTGCTTGGAAATAGGTAGGTAGTGCGAAAGCCTTGTAAGATACAGTGCTGTCGCCATCATGAGGTCTAACATGCTTCTTGCACAGCCCGAGCAGGAGCAAAGAGCAAAATAATATCAAAACTATATCAAACTAAGGTATAATATTATATTTCGTTATTGAATAGATATGGAGATACATTGATAACACATTTTGTTATTGAGTAGATATTTAAAACATTGTTTGTAAGATGAGTTTAATAACTGATTTTGTTATCATATTTTATTGTAATCTTAAAATGACATTCGATATATTTCATAAAATTTATTGATTAAAAGGGTTTTTGAATTATAAACATTTTATAAAATAATTTTTTAATATGTCATGTGCTACTACATTTGTTATTCAATACCTTAATAATACTAAAATATGTTATTCCAAACTCTGAATACAGTCATGTTATTGCTTTGTTATTCAAATAACACAAGTAGTTATTTTTTTGGCCTTAAAGGAACAAAATTTTGGTATTATTTTTTGTTATTTTACCAACTATGTCAGCCAAGACAAGATCAAATTTTGACATGAGTTTTTCGATTTCCATAACACATTTTGAAATTAATTTGTTCTTCGCTCCTGCTCGGGAGTGCCCTTCTGACCGTTTTTTAAAATATGCCATCGAAACAATAAATTCTAGTTGGTTTGCGTTGCCATCCTACACCTCTGTGCTAAATTTTTAATAACCTCGTTTGACAAATTTTTGAGTTACGACCTTTTAAAGTGCCCATTGCTCACATAAATCTATACACTCAAATCTCGTTTTACGTCCACTATTGGGGGGACGTAAATCAAATCGGTCGCAAAAAAAGTGGACGTTAATTAAAATTTCGGACGTAAAACGAGAGGACGTTAATTCAAATTTTGGACGTAAAACGAGAGGACGTTAATTCAAGTTTTGTACGTAAAAAAAGTGGACGAATTGATATAAATGGTTCCAACACGGAATAACTCGTGATCCTGACCGTATAGAACGTTGGCGTCTTCGGCAAAGTTGTTTAGCAGATCAAGGGCTTTTCGTCGGATTGCATGGATTATAGAATTGTCTCACTACGTGGCGCTAGTGTATATGTAGTACTCCTATGCAGGCTATATCTTGCGCTGCCGACTATCTAGAAAGTTGCGGTCTTCGGGAAGGTTACTCAAATGACTGACATCTTCAAGGTGGCATGGAAAATAATGCAGAATTGACTCACTACGTGGCGCTTATATATATGTTGCACTCTTATACAAGCTGTATCTTGCGCTGCTGACTATCTAGAAAGTTGCGGTCTTCGGGAAGATTATTTATTACTAAGACATGTACGCTAGCGCCACGTAGTGAGTCAATTCTGCGCTATTTTTCGTACCATCTTGAAGGCGGCAGTCATTTAAGTAACTTTCCCGAAGACGTTAATCTAAATTTCGGAAGTAAAACGAGAGGACGTTAATTAAAATTTCGGACGTAAAACGAGAGGACGTTAATTCAAATTTTGGACGTAAAAAATGTGACGTAAAACGAAATCACGTGAAATGAACGGACGTAAAACGAGATTCTAGTGTATATATATAAAAGTGAGCGTGAGTATGTTTGTATGTTTGTTTGTATGTTTGTATGTTTGTTTGTATGTTTGTATGTTCCACCATAACTCCAGAACGCCTTGACTGATCTCCACCAAACTTGGCACACATGTTCCTTCATATAAGAGAATCAGCACTGGGGGGTTGACAAAAGAGGGGGGGGGGGGGGGGTTCATAACAGGGGGAGTCCTTAACTCCGAAACGCCTTGACCGTTCATCAAACTTGGCACACATGTTCCTTGACATAAGAGAATCAGCACTGAAGGGGTTGACAACAGAGGGACCGAAATGTTTAGACGGTTCTCCCATGAGGACAGGACAAAAGGAGGAGCTGATGACCGGAGGTTGCTGACGAGAAGGGGGGAGTAACGCCCACATGACTGTAAAAATTTATCCGTACAACAGAAAAAATCAAAATACAAAACACTAAACTCCAATGCTCGCAGCTGTAGATTTGTCAAGTGTAATTATGCACCGAATCAAAGTATAAAAAGTGTTCGATCATTAGTGCTAATTGTTGTTGGCCGACTCTGTTTGAGTCCCAGGGGCAGTCATTCAAATAGCGTTGAGTTCATCTGAGAACACCATGTTTTTCCCTTGGTAAACTTTTTGTGGCATGCTGCAGAGTGGGCTCAGCCAATAATTTGTGCATACTTGCTCCTGGTGGTGACACTAAAAACATTGTTTACAAACAAGTTTTGTCTTGAAGTGAGATGAAAGGAATGACAGGTTTGTTGTACCCATGGAAGAAACACTGTTGCACCTTCTACTTTTTTTTATTAGGATAGCATGTAATGATAAACTAATAAATAAATAAAAAGCTGTGTTTAGAAAAGTACAATAACAAAACTATTCATTTCCTATGGGTGGGGTGGCCATTGTTAAAAGCGGAAGGTGCAAATAGGAAAAATGGCTTTGTTTTCTTTTCTTTATAGAATTTTATAGTGTTTTCCGTAAAGAAAACAGGTGTGCAGGTGGCCGGGTAGACAAAAGAGGGGGAGCTGACAAATGGGGAGGAACGTCCGAAAAAGAAACAAGCGTTGTATTTTTGCATTATAAGCATTTCGGTTACAATAACCGATGTACAATAACCGATGGAGTGGCTATGAGACAAAGGCTCCCCGAGTAAGATCGGGCGCTCAGCTAGTTAAAAATAATCTTCAATAATGCTTCCAAAATTAACGTAAATAGGCATTGATAAGTGGGCAGTATGTATTGATTTTTTGCAGAATATGTCCATTAGCGACAATTGTACAATTGAGTTTTGAGCTAAATTGGGACTAGACGAAAATGTTCCGGATTAAGTTGTCACCGGGGGAAACGCCCAGTATCGAACACAAAAAAAAACTCATGCGACACCTCTAACTAGGCCATTACAAATATTTTTCGAACTTTTTGTCCTTCCGATGTTGGATGACTGAAGAGGGGGTTACAAAAACTTTAAAAATAATTTGCAATGGACTTACTTAATGGAGAATTTAAAAACTAGATCAATGCAAACCAGATTAACTACCCTGGAAGGTGACGTTTGTCATATCTGGACATGTTACAGAAACTCCCGGGAACCGACCAAAACAGCATAGAGGGAAGTAGACATTTTTCAGACATTCCTTCACGCAAATTTCCTGGTTGATGAGAGGCGATGATCAATTCTCATTATATATAAGAATAATGGTATTATAATTTGTTTAGTACATTCTGACCTCTAAAACTTAACAGTCGTGTCTTCTTTATCAGCGTGGTATCCGAACGCCTTTAGCTTACAATTTCGGTCGTAACAGTACTGGCGACGAGAATAAAACGCGGTTTAGAAAAAAAGTACTCGAGAAGTGAATAATTCGCGGATTACAAGTGTTAATATCGACACCAGATTGGTGATAACGTGACCGCATGTCGATTTCGGACAAAGCAACCGAAACAAAGGTCGCAGTAATGGACAAAAGAGTGAAAGGGAAATTCCCTGTGTATATGCCCGGGCTAAATGTAAGCTCATATTTGCAGACCGTGGATATTTTTTTTGCATTAAACAAAACTCCGGATGATGAAAAGGCATTGGAGTTTATTACAAGCGTAGGCCAAGAAACCGCAAATCGATTAATTGGCAGTTTTAAACCAGATAAAATAGTTAACAAAACATTTGAACAAATAGTGAACAAATTCAAACTATTGCATGAAGAAAATAAAAATGTGTTTGCTGAACGTCACCGCTTAATAGAACGGAAACAAAATGAAGGCGAATCTTTAGATGATTTTGCAATAGATTTGCAAAATATCGTTGAGCACTGTAGTGTTAGTCTCGAAACCGAAGCTACCATGGTGCAATCGATATTCGTGGCCGGAATACTGGACGGTAAAACGAGAGAAGCAATGTTACGAGAGGCTAATCATAACATGAATTTGGCACAACTCTTGGAAAAGGCTAAAACTGTAGAGACAGCTTCTACAGAATCACGAAAAATGGCAAAACCAGATGAAAGGGCGTTAAACTATGTGGGACCGAGTAGTGAAATATACCGTAAAACAGTCATTAAACCGGGAAAATTTTCCGAGCGTGTAGGAAATAGAAACATTTCTTTTCACCGTGAAAATCCTAAAGTTAGCAATGATACGGTTTGCTATAACTGTTACAATAGAGGACACTTGTCATACCATTGTACCTTACCAAAAGCCAAAAAGCCACGGTTTGAGCCGCAACGGTCTAAGAAGGTGTGGAGCAGAAAGAGAGCTTTCGATGAACGAATTAACCAGCTAGCAGCTGCTGTGGAGGATCTCAAAATGAATTTGGGGGATGACGCTGACGCTGACGATAACGAACAACTCGATGAGCTTGCAGGCAATTATTACAACCAACCTAATGGGATAAACAACGTTTTGCTTGGTAAGTCAAACAATTTGCAACCAGCTTTTGTGGAGTTAAATGTAAATGGGCAAAATCTGTTGATGGAGTGTGATACGGGGGCTTGCGCGACAATTTGTTCATTTGACACATATAAAGAAAAGTTTAGTAAATGTACACTTCTGCCAGAGCAGAGAAAATTTTTTGTTATCTCAGGAGAGACCGTAAATGTGGTGGGTAAAATAAAAGTTACCGTAAAGCTTGGAAAGAGATTGTTAACTTTGCCTTTATTAGTAATTAGATCTCCCAAAAGCTTTGTTTCTCTACTGGGTCGAAATTGGTTGAACACGATCTGGCCAAAGTGGAGAGACGTTTTTACTATTGACACTATTCGTGAGTCGGGACGAAGGCAATGGGTAGATAGTACGGTCGCGAGATTAAAAAGTGAGTACGCATCGGTTTTCGACGACGATCTAACCGAGCCTATCAAAGATGTAGTAGTTGATATCAGAATAGATGATCAAACGAGACCTTTTGTTCATAAACCGTATACGGTTGCATTTAAACATCGTGAAAAAGTAGGCACACATTTAGATGAACTCGAAGCTAAGGGTATTCTAGAGAAAATAGAATATGCGGAATGGGCTTCTCCCATAGTCGTGGTAGTGAAACCAAACAAAAAAGATATCCGTATTTGCATGGATGGATCGAAAACTGTTAACCCTCACATTGTAACACACCATTATCCCCTCCCGATTATAGATGAACTTATTACAAATAAGAGCGGGGCAAAGAAATTTGCTCTAATTGATTTGAGAGGAGCGTACCAACAACTAATAGTATCAGAAGCAGCGAAAAAGCTTTTGGTAATAAATACTCACAAAGGTCTGTATGCGTATCGCAGGTTACCTTTTGGGGTAAAGCCAGCAGCGACAATTTTCCAATCGGTCATGGACAAAATATTACTGGGCATAAAAAACGTGCAAGCTTACATTGATGATATTCTCATTTGGGCCGAGTCAGATGATGAACTATTGAATAAAATTAAAATTGTGCTAGGGCGACTGAAAATATATAATGTCAAGGTGAATGCCGAGAAATGTGAATGGTTTGTTTCCCAAGTGAAATATTTGGGTCACATTCTTTCGGAGGCAGGAGTATTGCCAAATCCGGAGAAGGTGAAAGCGACAACGGCCGTGCCAGAGCCAAAATCGAAAACACAACTAAAATCATTTCTCGGCATGGTAACTTTCTATACTAAATTTGTCCCAAAATTAAGTGTCATTCTTTCACCACTTTATAATCTTTTAAAAAAGGACAGTAAGTGGAATTGGGATATAGCCCATAAAAAAGCATTTGAGCATAGTAAATCCGCAATTTGTAGTGCGCAAGTTCTAGCACATTTTGACCCATCTAAGCCCATCACCGTGACATGCGATGCAAGTGACGAAGGAATATCAGGCATTCTAAGCCACACAATTAACAATACGGATGTGCCAATATTTTTTGTTTCACGCCGGCTATCGCAGACTGAAAAGAAATATCCCATTCTGCATAGGGAAGCGCTAGCTATCGTATTTGCAATGGAGAAGTTTTATAAATATATATTAGGCCAAAAAGTACTTATAGTCACCGATCATAAACCACTATTAGGTATATTTGGCGGCAAGAAAGGAGGGCCTTCAGTTATCGCCACCAGGCTACAAAGATATTTCTTACGTTTATCAATATTTGATTACACTATCACGCATGTGGCAGGCAAAGATAATCAGGCAGCAGACTGCTTATCAAGATCACCATTAAATCAACGATTAAGTGCTGCGGACTTAGAAGAAAGCCAACGTTGTTCATTTAACAAGCTTAATTATTTAGTAGACGATCAAAAAGTCAACATCAATGCTAAGATCATTGCTAGTCAATCTATTTTAGATCCAATATTATCACAAGTGATAAATTATGTTCAAACCGGGTGGCCTAGCCACGTCCAAGGTAAATTCTTGAAAAACTTCTACGCGAAAAGACATGAGCTAAATGTTGAATCAAGTTGCCTAATCTTTGGCGAACGAATAGTAATTCCCCACACATTGAAAACGCCTTCCCTTCAATTACTTCATGCAAATCATAGAGGAATCCATAAAATGAAACAAATAGCGCGAAGATATATATATTGGTATGGATATAGCACGGATATAGAAAATTTTGTAAAATCATGTAAAGATTGTCAAATGTTAGGAATAGACAGATCTCCTAGGGTATATGGAAACTGGCCAGCGACACACAAGCCATTCGAACGCGTCCACGTAGATTTTTTTCATAAATTTAATCGTACCTTTTTAATATTAGTCGATGCTTTTTCTCGTTGGATAGAAATTCGTCAAATGAATAAAACTAACGCTGAGAATGTTATGCACGAGATGGATAATATTTTCACCGTATTCGGTTTCGCATCGACCATTGTAAGCGATAACGGCCCACCATTCAATAGTTTTCTATTTGAAAAATACTGTGCCTCTCGAAACATAGAACACATTTTGTCTCCACCTTATCATCCAGCTAGTAATGGTTTAGCGGAGAGGGCAGTACAAACCACAAAAGCTGTGTTGGGGAAATTAATCAAAGGGAACGATGTCTGTTCCTCTTTACAGATCGACCATGAAATCAACAGGTTTTTGTTCCACCATCATCAAACACCGACAACAGAGGACAATATAATACCAAATGAATGCGTCTTTTCTTTTATTCCACGCTCAGAAATATCGGGATTGAGACCAACATCAACATTCGGCACTGAAGAAGATTCTGAACAACAACAAAATACTATTAATATCAACAGTAAAATAATTTATACCAGCAAGTCGAACGGAAGGGCATGTAGGGCAGAGGGAACGGTAGTCAAAAAATTATCAAATCTAGTATATTTAATTGATATAGACGGAGATGTTCGAAAAGCTCATAAAAATCAGTTAAAACTTATCCCACAAAAGCCGTTTGTTTTAAAAAATCATATTCAACTTAAGTCAGATCAAGAAAGCAATGACACTAGTAATAAAGAAATAAATTCAAAATGCAAGCGTACATCTATGAATAGAAAGAGATCCAGAATATTAGTAAACCAAGCTATACGCAGATCAACAAGAACTAATAAGTCTAAGTATAGAAATTTAAGCTCAATAATACAGAAAAGGAAATTAAAAAATTAATAACCCTTAATATGTGAAATATCGATTGCAATGAATAAATTGTTTTATATTCTCATTCTGAACATTCTTGTAAGTTACATTTTATATTCCTAAGCATTAAGATTTCTTTATATTTACACCATTATATTTCTATTTCTACTATAAAACGATTACTCATAATGTTTTAATTATTAGAATGTAAATATTAATTTAAAGGGGGAGATGAGAGGCGATGATCAATTCTCATTATATATAAGAATAATGGTATTATAATTTGTTTAGTACATTCTGACCTCTAAAACTTAACAGTCGTGTCTTCTTTATCAGCGTGGTATCCGAACGCCTTTAGCTTACAATTTCGGTCGTAACAGTTGATAGTCCCGGTACGGTGGCAATGAAAATGTCGTCTTACAAGTCAGATAACCTGCGAAACCAGATATTTCTTAGTGAATTTCGACAGTCTGTCACCTTTCCCCTTTTTGCAGGTTTCATCGTACATCACCACGCAATTGAGCTTCGTCAGCATCGTCATGTACAGCTTGCGGGATCGTGTTTTAGTCATCCTATTTCGTATATCATTGCGATTTGGAGTTACTATTTTCCTACAAGTCGACAGTCCAGTTTGTTTTTAGTCGATTGTAAACGACACTCCCAGCTTATATTACTCATCTCGGACGGAAAGGTTGGCCAGTTTTTTAGTCGTCGCTGCGACGTCTTGTATTTTATTTTCCGGTGATTCTGGTTTTCTAGCTGTCGACCAACGTTCACCGAATACTCTTAGTCAGTTGGTGGCAGTTGATTTGGCCACTTTTAACAATTTCGCCAATACAACAAGCGAGTAGTTTCGATTTTCGAGGTGCACCAGCAAAATTTTGTTGGGAAGCCCTCTTGCTTGGACTGGCTTTATGATAACTGAAGGACAAATGTCGAAGTCAAAACGGAGGGATCATTCTGCCCTACTAAGTGTGAATCCGAAGGACTGCTGGTTTGCAGAGGGAAAGCTAGCTGTCGCGGTGGTTAAAAATGTTCGAAGCTGGATAAGGGACAACACTTAAAACATTGTTCAATTCAGCCAATTTGACGAAAAATGTTTTCCTTTCTTTCTGAAAATTTTCGGTTCAATTTTTCTTCGTGCCAACAATTGCATTCCACAAGCTTGAACAGTGTTTTGCCATATCAATAAATAACCAGGCCAGTTTTCGGATGTTTTTATTTTACAAAACCGAACCATGCCACTCGGGGTAGCATTTTGCGGGTGTGTGAAAAACAATTTAATCGTTTTGGCAGGGTGCTGCCGTGCCGGCCGGTCGGTTGCAGATTGGCCCACTGACCGCCACCGGCCACCGACCGGAGTGAGTGGCTCTGTACCCTATATCTAAGCGCATTAAAGCTCACGCGATTTCGGACTCCGCGTGGGGTGGTTCGTGTGTGGGTACGAGGATGGGTGTCCGGTGCTCGCCCACCGAGCGCAGACAGTGTGCACGTTCAATAATTTCGCATTTTTTTGCTCGGATCTACATACTGGTAACTGGTAACAGCGATCCTCATTCGTTGGTCTGTCCCAAGCTGACTCGAAGTTTCGTATTCCGGGCTTTCATGCTTCGTGACTGTAGCAGAACAGAGGCAACGCAAACCGCCCGTCCGTCGATGGGTTGCTGTAGGGCCTTCTAAACCGGCCGATTTGCAGGCAATATTGCCAAATTTCCCTCTAATTGAAGTGAGTAAATCATTTAGCCACCGTACCACGCGGTTTTGCCGTGTGCTCGGGCGGCCAATTCGCCCGGCGGTGGTTAATGATCGTGCAGGAATTCCTGAATTGGGTCGTTTGGCAATCGGCCATTGAACGAGCCATTAGATTTCCGTTGGTGCACCTGTGCCGTAGAATAGTTTCATTCTCCCGAAGCGAGGCCTCTGTACTCGGTGAAAATTCAATTATTGGTTATGATTTGCTAGCAACTCCAGGGTGGTGGTTAAATTCAGCACTATTTCAAGAATTTTACTAGAAGCAATTTTACAAATAATATCGGAATCGTTTTACTACATTTGCAATTAAACTCAGCACACTATTGGTTTAGGTGAACATAAAGTTAACCAAAAAACCGACTTTCAAGTTCACGATTCGGCCGATGTTTCACCGTAACTGTGACTCAAAGTCGAGGTAAGAAGAGATCGTTATCTCCTGGAAGTGGCGAGTCGAAGTCTGCCAAACCCAATCGTTAAAGCCAGATACACAGGAAAGCATAGACAGACAGACAGACAAACTGACGGTGTCTTGTTGCCTTTCCATTCGAGGCTTATCTGCTGTCGATTTCCCCATTGCGTCATTTAAATAGTGGTTAGATTTTCGGAGCATTGCAGCTGTACCCTTTTCATCCACTTTGTCCACTTTTTTTTATAGCTTTTGCGTGACCATTCAATTCAATATTCAAATCAGTTTCGTTGTGGGTCTTAGAGGACTGATTTCTCACGCGAAAGACTGCGGCCTTCGAGCAGCCTCCGGGGCAGGCAAGGTCATGGACCAGATGAAAGGGAAGCCAATCTGTAACTGACTAACTACAAGGGACGACGCTTTGGAGATTTCCGTACTTCGTGGGTGGCTGGCGATCAGACTTAATCACTGTTATCGAAATCTGATGATTGCGGTATGAAAGCTTTGATTTAGATAATGCTACCGTTTGCCAGCAAGGGCTTGTTGCTAAGTTGGATCCGGATTACCAGCAACAACCGCTCGTTGCTGTTAGGCTCTGTCATTAACGATAACGGCGGTCATTATGGTGGGCGCCTCAACTGCCTTAGCATAATTGAGCTACATGGTACGATACGTCTTGTGCTGTGAGACAGCAAAGGACTTCTTACACGACACTACAGTGTGGTGTATAGTAAAGAAGACGGGGCTAGGATTTCGGTATCGTAATCATTAGTATGCAACAGTTTTCCACTCGTCGGGCTTCTCCTGTGAGAGGACATCAATATTGGATGTTTGCCGTGTCGCCTTCGGGCGAAATGTGCGCCGCAGTTCAATTAGAACTTGACATGCAATGGGCTGAGCTCGATGGTGATTTTCATGACTTAATGTGATCTGAAATGGGTTGAAGTGCATTGCGTGGACACTGGAAGCGTGGCTACTGGCGCTGCTTAGAACTGTTGGCTGGTTTGATTAGCATAAATGATGAAGTTGCTCAGAACGAGCTGCTTGAATCACGATTATCGGTTTACTGCGCACTCATAACTGATTTTTTGTGACGTTTTTCAGGAATTTATGTTTCAATCAGAGTGGAACGTTTTGAAAAAGTAAAAAGTAAAATGTAAAAAGTAAAAAGTAAAAAGTACAAAAGTAAAAAAGTAAAAAGTAAAAAGTAAAAAGTAAAAAGTAAAAAGTAAAAAGTAAAAAGTAAAAAGTAAAAAGTAAAAAGTAAAAAGTAAAAAGTAAAAAGTAAAAAGTAAAAAGTAAAAAGTAAAAAGTAAAAAGTAAAAAGTAAAAAGTAAAAAGTAAAAAGTAAAAAGTAAAAAGTAAAAAGTAAAAAGTAAAAAGTAAAAAGTAAAAAGTAAAAAGTAAAAAGTAAAAAGTAAAAAGTAAAAAGTAAAAAGTAAAAAGTAAAAAGTAAAAAGTAAAAAGTAAAAAGTAAAAAGTAAAAAGTAAAAAGTAAAAAGTAAAAAGTAAAAAGTAAAAAGTAAAAAGTAAAAAGTAAAAAGTAAAAAGTAAAAAGTAAAAAGTAAAAAGTAAAAAGTAAAAAGTAAAAAGTAAAAAGTAAAAAGTAAAAAGTAAAAAGTAAAAAGTAAAAAGTAAAAAGTAAAAAGTAAAAAGTAAAAAGTAAAAAGTAAAAAGTAAAAAGTAAAAAGTAAAAAGTAAAAAGTAAAAAGTAAAAAGTAAAAAGTAAAAAGTAAAAAGTAAAAAGTAAAAAGTAAAATGTAAAAAGTAAAAAGTAAAAAGTAAAAAGTAAAAAGTAAAAAGTAACAAGTTAAAAGTAAAAAGTAAAAAGTAAAAAGTAAAAAGTAAAAAGTAAAAAGTAAAAAATAAAAAGTAAAAAGTAAAAAGTAAAAAGTAAAAAGTAAAAAGTAAAAAGTAAAAAGTAAAAAGTAAAAAGTAAAAAGTAAAAAGTAAAAAGTAAAAAGTAAAAAGTGAAAAGTGAATAGTAAAAAGCAAAAGGTTAAAAATCAAGCCTGAAGTAGACATCAATCAAAATCTTAGGAAAAATAAAATTTGAAAATGAAATGAATTCGATGCATTTATATCGTTACCGAGTCTGCTTTGACAAGCGAGTGGTCGTATGTTCGAATCTTAGTAGCAACAGGCCATTCAATGTAAGGTGACTTTAGCAGTGGTTTATTCTCAGGCCTCTCTGCATATTTCCATTTCACTGAATTATGTATTTCTACCAACAATGAAACCTTGTGTCCAAGGGCAAATTATAATAGTCTCCGCACTTGCTTGTTCTAGAGAGTGATGGAAAAGTAGATAAAAGAAAAACAGGGTGAGAACACCAACACTTAAACACGGTCTCAGTCTTTAGCGATACTGCAAAAACAGCGAAGTGCGGATTACAACACTTAGTCGATATCATAATAGATCGAAATAGTGGTCGCAGTAATAATGTCTATACAGAACAAAAACTGTTGAAAAGTTAAAAAATCGAAAAACAGAAAAGTTGGAACAACAAAAATCGAAAAGTCGCAAAACATAGCAAAATCTAAAAATCGGAAAGACTGTGATAAAAAATCCCAAAAACTAATAAACAGCAAAGCTCAATGCATAAATTGAAATGAAAGAAGTCGAAAAATCAAAAACTATGATCGTTTAGACACTTTTTCTGATTTTTCAAACACTTTTTCTCTTCTTAGACAAAGACTTTTAAAACTCTCGACTGTTTTCCTAACTAAACTACCAGCACCCGTTATTTTATTAGACTTATTTTTCTCTTCTAAGGCTTCTTTCAATCGCTTTTTCTACTGAATGTAATATGTAACTTCATATTAGACTTATTTTGAATTCATTTTAGATCCATTTTGAGCACTTTTTAGACTCTGTTAAGATGTTTTTAGATTCCTTTCGAACTAATCTTAGAAACTTTTTAATCTCTTTTAGGCCTGATTGTAAGCAAGTTTTACATTTCAATGGATTCTATTTGAGCACTTTTGACATCTTATTAGATTTTTTTACGCCTTTTCTACTCTTTTAAAATTTTTGGACTCCTGTTATACTCAGTATCGATACTTTTTAGACCATTTTGATTCACGTAAAGGTCTTTTTTAGGACTCTGTTTAGACTCTTTTTAAACCCTTCTTGGACTTTTAATTTTTTTTAGAATGGATTTCGACTTTTGATCTTCTTTGAACTTTCAAGCTCGTTTTAGACATTTAAAACGTTTTTAAACTTGTATTAGGTCATTACAAATATTTTAAAAAGTTGTTGTCCTTTCGGTATTGTGCCACTGAAGGAGGGGGAACGAAAATAAAACAAAGAGATATTTTTAATCGAGCAAAAAAATATGGGTTTTAAGCATTTTTACCTAAAGTTTAACCGTGAAAACCAAATCTATTCTTGCTATATACGTTATTATTTTCCAATCAAAAATCTAAGAAAAAACACAAAAACAAAAGAAATTTTTTTTGGACGATTTTCGGAAAATTTTATGTTCAAATTTAATTTCTTTTTTGTGCTAGAAGCCTTAACTCAACAAATAAATAAATGTAAAATGGTAAATTAGAGCAACGAAAAAGGTATAACGAAAAGTCTAAACATTAGAGAAGTAGGATGGTTGCTAAATCAGCATTTCAAAAAGTCTAAAGGTAAACAGAAAAATTTTCAAATTAAAATGTCTAAAACTCAGTAAAACTGTCATGATAGCATTTTTTGTTGTTCCTGATTTACAACTGAAAAACTCGGTTTTGTTGAATATTTACTTTACTCAAAAATTCATATCTCATGAAATTAACAGTTTTTCATGAAATGTTAGTCGATTTCCTTACCATATTCACAGATGGATTACAAGTGGATCTAGAGGCAGTCCGTCTCGTGCTACTCTCCCGAAAGAGAAGCAACCAAAGTAAAATAAGACAGAAGGAGAAGAAAACGGAAAAGAGCATGAAAGAAAACGTGACAAAAACTGAACAAACTGGGGTTAGAAAAAGAAGAAAAACGTAACAGAGAACAGAACAACAACTGCTATAAAAAACAGAAAAACGAAAGAAAAAATGTGACGGAGAGGGAGGCAAAACGGAACCTAGAAAGGGAAAAAAGTGGGAAAGAAGAAAACAAGCGAATAAACGGGAGAGAAAAATAGGGAAAACGAAGCGAAAAACGAGGAGATTGGACACAAAAAGATGAAGGAAGGATGAAAAAAGGATGAAAAAAAATGAGAGAAAAGATGGAAAATGGGAACATAATAGGTGCAAATTCGGGATAAAAAAGAAAGAAAAGAAAAAGAGAATATTCGATAGTAGGAGAATGGAGAAACTAGAACAGAAAAAGAGGAACAGCGGGACAGTAAATAGGGAAAAACGGGTATATAAAATGAGGTGAAAAAAAATGAAAATGCAATACTAAAGGGATAAAATGGAAAAGAAAAACATAACGTGACAGAAAAGGAGAAAAAGCAGGACATAACTAGTGGAAGACCGGAACAGACGAATGGAATAAAACGAATGAAGAATGAACGAAAAATGGAATAGAAAAGGAGTTAAAAAACGAAATACTCCGGAACTGAGAAAAGTCGATAAGGAATATGAAGAACGAGACCGGAAAAGAGGAGAAACAGGGAAAAACGAAACACGAAAGATGAAAAACGGTTCGAAGGAAATTTTAGACTCTGGAAAGAGGCGAAAAACGGGATATGAAAAGAAGAGAAAAGAAAAAGGGAAAGAGAAAACGGCGGGCAGAAAAGGGAAAAGAGAGGAAACGGGACAAATAAGGGAATATGGAACAAAACACCAGAATAACCATAAGGGGAAATATTCATAACAAAAGAATCGATAGAAAAGCGTCTCGTCTCGAGAAATATGGGAGTAATTCTCGCTGAAGCGGGGCCACTACTGACACGAGGTCTTCAAATATTGCAACTTTTGCGCTTAATTGGTTGAAAATGGTTAAAAAAATAAGAATTACATTTTTAATACCTCGAAACAGTGGACCTCTCGTTCGTCAAGGGGCCTAACAGTTTTAAAAAAAGTTGAATTTTGAGCAAACCTTGAGGTCTATATCATGTGATATTTCACAAATTTGCCATGAAACAACTAACAAATGACCGGGTTCTGTAAAGAAGAACAGGGCTTTCAAATGGAGTAAAATTTTTTTGGCAGCCATCTTGGATTTGGTCGACATATTGGATTTTATCAAAAATTGCCTTTTTCACCATGAGCCCCCAACTGATTTTCATTTTAAGACCACCATTGGAAAGCCGAGAAAAAATGCTATAAGAAACATTCATACAATTAGGTGTGCAACGGCATCAACTAAATAAAGCAATTAATTTTCTGTAGTAAGATATTCCATTATGTCAGAGTTCTAAACCTTGTAATTTAGTGAATGTTTCTTATAGCATTTTTTCTCAGCTTTCCGATGGTGATCTTAAAATTAGATTCGGTTGGGAGAACATGGCGAAAATGGCGTTTTTTATAAAATCCAACATGGCGGTCAAATCCAAGATAGCCGCCAATTTTTTTCCACTTCGTTTATAAGCCCTATCTCTCCTTTTTACAAAACCGTGTCGTTTGTAGTTTGTTTCATAGCAGATTTTGGAAATAAAATAATAATTATATGAAAATTATGAACCTTGCTGCAAATAACTGGTTGTTTTATTCACTTGCACACCTAATTTTATGAATGTTACTTGTAGCATTGTTCCTCAGTTTTCAAATGGAGGTCTTAAAATGCAAATTGGTTGGAAGCTTATGGTGAAAAAGGCGATTTTTTGATAAAATCCAGTATGGCGACCAAATCTAAGATGGCTGCCAAAATTTTTTTTACTCCCTTTGAAAGCTTTGTTCTTCTTCTTTTCAGAACCGGGTCATTTGTTAGTTGTTTCATGGCAAATTTATGAAATATCACATGATATAGATCTCAAGGTTTGCTCAAACTTCAACTGTTTTTGAAACTGTTAGGCCCCTTGGTGAACGAGGAGTCCACTGTTTCGAGGTATTAAAAATGTAATTCCTATTTTTTAACCATTTTCATCCAATTAAGTGCAAATGTTCCAATTTTTGAAGACCTCGTGTCAGTAGTGGCCTTGTTTCAGCGAGAATTACTCATGGGACAAAAATCAGACAAACAAATGAAAAAAGAAAGATGGGAAAAACAGATTTAAAAAAAGGTAGAACGGAAGAGAAAAAGATAAAAAATGATAAAAAAAACCGGCGAGGAAAAGGAAAAAGGGACCCAAAAATAGAATAAAAAGACAGAAAAGACGGTAAAACGGATCAAAATGAGAAACAAGAGTTAGAAAAACACGAAAACGGGTAAGCAAAGGAAAAAGAGAAAAGAAAAGACTGAAAAAGGGAAAGAAAATAATAAAAAACTAGAGAAAAGCAGGATTGAAAATAAGAAAAAATGAAACAGGAAACACAGAAAAACTTAACAACGCTACAGTAAACACGGGACAGATGATAAGGAAAACGAGAGATAAAGAGGGAAAACGGCTGGAAAATGAGAGGAAAAACCACAAAATGGTACAGAAAAGGAGGAACAATGGAACAAAAAGTGGAAAAACGGGACTGAAAAAGATCGCTGTACAGAAAAGAGGTAAAATAGGTGAGAGAATAAGACGAAAATGTCAATTTTAACTTCAAGTTAAACTTTGTGTTTAATTTCGTGACTTGGATGATTTGAATAGAAATAAAATTTAAAGTTCAAATTAGTCCGAATTCAAGTCTAATTTAAAGTCCAATTTCAAGTTCAATTGCTTGTCAGATTTTAAACCCTATTTCAAGTTTAAATCAATTCCAACATCAAATAAAATTACAAGTTCAATTTCAAATAATAACTTCAAATCTGGATTAAGTCCGATTTCATATCTATTTCCATGTAAAGTTTCAGTCCAAATTACTCCAAACTCAAGTATATTTTCAAATCAAATTTCAAATCCAATTTCCCATTAGATTCGCCTTCCCACGTTTACTTCGTTTTCCCAAGCCAAAGCGTTCTTCTCAAAGATCGGGTGCCCAACAATTTATTTATATCTGGGCTCGCTAGTGATCATCAATCCTAAAAAATTGAACAGCTGAGTAAAAAAACCCGATGAATAAATTGAAGAATTGAGAACTCAGAATGTTCAAAAATCGGAAATTGAAATTACCGGAAATTCTAAAAGATGAAAATTATAAAATTAGAAAAGTTGAATAGTGAAAAAGGCGGTAAATAGAAAATAAACCAACAGTCAAAGAGTCCAAAAAGGCGACAAGCCGAAGAGACAAGAAGCGGTAAATTAAAAAATTTAGGATCACAATCAACAAAGACACGTCAATTTTGGGTGATTTTGTAGACTGTGTGCTACAAATCAAATTGCTGTATCGCTAAGATGCTTCGGTAAATGATATTGTCCTACAAAAATAATAACTATCAAAATATCAGTGCCGTCATGAACTAATTTTCGGATATTTTCTTGAAAGTATCTCTCTCTTGGCTTTTTAAAAGGTTCTAGACCAATTTTTATGTCATCATATACTTTTACTTTGTATTTCCTCGCATTTTCGAGACTTAAACTATTGCAGATTCGGTTTCACTTGTTTACCCACTAACTAACACCACACGCCCCCCAACAGTCATAAAATATTGGTTTACGCCTGCAACACGGTTGTGATTTGCGGCTCTCCGGAAATTCGATTCCTGCTGTCGCTGATCTATGCTGTGTTGTTGTTCTTCCTTCTCGACCACACCTCCTAGCTACTCGGAACCGAGAACCAATAAAACCATCATCGGCCATTACCGCTCCGGCTGAATGTTAAACCGAAGGCTCTAGCCCTAGCATCGCATCGAAAGGCCATTAATTAATTTAATTGAACCTGGCCGTCGTGTTATGTGTTTTAGATAATTAATGAAAATATATTAATATGGCATTGTCGAGTTTTCACCTCACGCTCGATTCGCGAACTGTCATTTACCTCACCATTGCATTGTTAGGGCCACATGCTCAGCGGGCGGAAGAAGAACGAACATATATAAAGTACATAAATGATCTAGTTTCGAGCAAGTTATTGATCGTCTTTGGATGCTTCTGATGGGTCATTACTTTGGCCGAAGCACCGATAATGGCCTAGAGTAGAGTCACATCTTCTGCAGGATAAGTCCCATTAATTTATGACCATTCTATGCGTGACGTATGCCGTTCGAAACGGGCACTTCCGATGAGAATTTCCGAACATACCTGCCGGTCGTAGAACACACATCCTCACTCGGAATACAATACTGTAGACAAAATTGCTCGCTTGTATTCCTCAGCGAATGGTCAATTAATTTAGTGATAAATAAATAATGCTCGGTTGGATGTGAGAATGGATGTTCCGGCTGAATTGAGAATAGCCTCATACAGAAGCGGAATCTAACATCGATATTCATAGTCGCAGTATTTGCGCCACCGATGGCATAGACAACGTCAAATGTCGGGTCGAGCAATGATTGATGGCCAAACACGCGGTTCCACTGATGACAATTTCGAATCGGCTCAGTTGCTGCTTGAATCCGCATAACCGCAGCTAATCTGCTGAACCATCGGCGTTTCTAATTAGTCTATAAGGAACTCGGAACGACATAGCACAACAGGACAGCCGGTAATTTGACCGACCGGTGGGCTACCCTTGCCGCTTCGTCGTGCGCTGAATGCCATCCCAACTGACAGCAATATAGATCCATTTTTTTTCTCATTCATTGCCGGTGAACACTCCTCTTGCCCTGTCAGACAGGCTCGTGCTCAGCTCAGAACATCGCCATTGATTCGCCTTTTTCTTCTTTTCACGCGCGTACCAATAGAACGTAAACACGCTAGAACTCATTCATCTCAATTTGTATGGAATTTCATTTGTTTTACAACCTATTTGAGCACAGCGTGCACCAATCCTATCCCATAAGGCTGAAGTTACGACGTTACGTGAACGGGTTTCTACTCTGCCTTCGCATTAATGAGAGCACGGGAAGGCTACCCTGAACGGACGACACACCTGTAACCTCCTGAATTGCCATGCCGGCAACCAGCACCGGTGTGGACGTTTATTTACAGCCAGCTGGCTGTGTGAATGTGGAACCATCTCGGTGACGTACGACGGGTGCGGGTTCGGATTGTAATTGCCGGCCTTCGTGCCCATTAGAAGTAGAGTGATTGTAATCGGCTAATGTAATTTATTCCACTTGATTGCGAGGAATCATTTGAGAGATGATCTTGAACGACATAAGTGGAGTAGTTAGAGCTCCCGGGATATATGCTGATGTATGGCAATGCTCACAGCATGCACGGTGAAAGGAAAGGTAATAAAGAATAAATACCTACAACAGATATATTGACGTCGGATTGAAAACAACACTGAAGTCCTTGTTACTGGAGTGAGCATTATTAACTTTTATTAGATAGCGAAGCAATTATTACAACGTTGATAGCAGCCCCACAGTGGTTGGAAGTTTACAATTTTTGCCCAAAACCTCTAGATGATGAGATTCCAAGTTTTTTTTTAACAAAATTGATTAAAATAAAAATCACCCAAATCGCCTAAAAATTCTGCATTCTCAAGATTTGGGAACAAGTATGATCTAATAACGATTGTAACTTGTTTTTGGCAAGCTTCTCACTAATATAAGGGTGCGACAGTAGTTTAGCTAGTAAAATATTCGGGTACCAACCAGCAGCACCATCAGCAGATTTCGGAATTATTTCTATGAATTGATTAAATATATTTTATTAAAACGAATCAGTCACACTAAACTAAACAGTAAATCAGTTTTCATGATCTGTTTCTACGTTGAATAGGGCTTTTCCTCTGGTAATCGGTACACGGTACGCGCTAGTTTTCAAAAAGCTGAAAATTTTACGCAGAACTTTTCTGCGGCTTCGAAAGAAGAACACTGATTCACAAGTTGCAGACGTTTTGGAAGTGGCAGAAAATGTCGTCCTTGACCAGAAAACTTATTCCCACCATTTGTTGGTCGTCCGCAACGGCGAATAATTCAACTTTTCCTTCGTTGCCTGTGTTATTATCGTATTAACTGGGCAAGAAAATATGCTAAACTCTTCAATTATTGCGTGGTCCTTAAAAGAACCGATTGTTTGATTATCATAACTCCAGCTTGCAATAAACCTGCACTAGCGCACATAACGTAATTTTCTTTTCGGTAAATTGGAGTACCGATAACCGCAAACCAGGCACGGCTTGTTGCAACGAACCAACCGGAAAGCCACAGCAGCTATGCAATCGACGAAGCCGTTCGTGTATAGTCATGACATGAGTCACGATAAAATACCGGTCCAGGTGGCCAGCTGCAAGCGACGTGGGATAATTCTGTTCTTTTTGTTGTCGCGAGTAGCACTTCCGCAGTTAATTATTCCACGACTCGAGCGTGCCTTTCGCTTGCCCTTGATGCTTTCTCCTTTGCCGAGTCCAGACATGCCGATGAGATGTTGGTAGTAGCTGAGCTTGCATTGCGTAACCCATACAAATACCTCGTGTTGTATACCAGAGCAAGCGACAAGAATCGGTCCCGCCTATTTTCCATAGTCCGTCATTCCATCATCTACGTTGAACAAATTGGAGGATTTCAATTTCAGTATGAACAAAAGAGCGAAATTACCAGTGAACCGTTTACCTTTTGCTGCCAAAGAAAAAATACGCTACGTATTACTGTAGCATTGGTGATGGATAGATTTGTGTTGCTAAGGAAAACCGAGAGAAAAGCCCTAAGTTCCAAGTTTCCTAAGTTTCACCTATTACCGAAAACTGTTCTTTTAAGAACGAACAAATTCTTATATGAAGATGCAATAGATGTCACTAAAACAATTTCAATCCATAGTTTTCAATGCATTTTGACGTTCGACCGAACACATTTACTTGGAGCTGGTATATTTGTTGACTGCTTTGGTACCTTCCGAGACGGCCAACTCAACCGGCAGCAACAAGCGAACAGAAGCGCGAGAGGTGATCGGTTAAAAATTATTCAATATGAAGCGAACAATTAGAATCAATCGAATTAAATTGAATATCAGTGAGCGAAAATTCCTTAAACCTTCATGAACATATGTTTCGTCCTTAAAAGAACGGGTTTTCGACGTTATATGTTGGAAATTTAAGCCTTCTTTTCCGTCTTCTTGGGCAGCAACAAAAAAGTTTGGATGTTCGGAAAGACACTTCTCTGAGCAGTGACGACACCGGATAGCAATTTGTTCAACTCTTCATCGTTGCGGATGGCCAGCAGCTGACGATAATTCTGGTCTTTTGGTTGTCGCGAGCAGCATATTTCCTGCCAATTCTAGAACTTCAGCAGCCAGATATTCCATCACGGCAGCGACTGTTTTTGTAGAGTGCTTCAGCTCCAAAACGCTCAGCATACTTTCCTCTCATCAGCAACCGATGAATACGACCGACCGGGAACTGCAACCGTGCACAACTCGAGCGTGACTTTCGCTTGCTCTTGATGCTTTCTCCTTTGTCGTGGCCAGACATGCCAGTAAGATGTTAGCAGTATCTCAGTTAGCGTTTAAATATTGCTGTTCGCTGGCCTACCTAGTGTTATGTACCAGAGCAAGCGACAAGAATCGGTCCCGTCTATTTTTCATGATCCGTCATTCCATCATCTACGTTGAAGAAAATGGAGCATTTCAACTTCAGTCTGAACAAAAGTGCAAAGTTACCAGTAAGACGTTCACTTTTTGCTGCCAAAGAAAAATTACGCTACGTATTACTGTAGCATTGGTGTTAGATAGATTTGTGTTGCTAAAGAAAACCTAGTGAAAAGCCTTAAGTTCCAAGTTTCCTAAGTTTCATCAATTACCGAAAACTGTTCTTTTAAGAATGATCAAATTCTTATATGAAGAAGCAAAAGATGTCACTAAAACTAGTGATACTAATACTGCTTATATGAAGATATAAAAGATTGTTGTTCTCCGCTGATCACAATAAAGTTTATTGGGCCAGCAATAATTATTAAACCAAAACATTGGGTTTAGTTTTAATGCGTTTTCCTGCGCATTTGTTGCGGTGTCAATGGTGTTTAATTTGGTGTTAACTTGGTTTTAATTACTATCACTTGTTCACGGCAGACAAGTTTTCAATGTGACGATTATTATAACTAAAATTGCTGCGGCACCGCTCGTGTTGCCGTTGGTGGTACATCACAATAAGGAATTATCAAGCCAATTAGCAATCAACGCGAAAGGGTAGGATTACATTTAATTCTCTTGTAACTTTGTTACAGTAGAATTAAACGGAATTTTCCATCAACTTTCCCGTTGGTTCCTGAAATGTATCAAAACATCAATCACGAAGCGAGAGTTTATACCTCGACGAAGAGTTGAACAAACTGCTGTCTAACTACCGAGTTAGAGTTATTTTCAATTTTTCAATGGCGCGCATTGAAAATCAATAGTTTTCTATATTTTCCAATTCGATTTTCCTATCTATTGGTGTAAATAGCTTGGAAATCTATTAGGAATTGACTGAATTCCGAAGCCGAAGCGTGAAAACGCATTACCACTTTGATAACGTCATTTCCAGCAACCAATCATGAAGCTAGGATTTCGAGATGGACAAGGCTTCATTATTTCCAATTTTTCTATAGTGCACTTAAAAATCAATAGTTTTCTTTATTCGTGTAGATGCGTAGAAGATTTTCCGATCGATTGGTTAAAAATATTTAAAATCGATCGGCAAACCGCTAAGCTATTAGCTCTCAAAATCTTTCCTTTTTCGTGACGCTCGCCTTTTTCGATTTTTGGAATGACACCCTATCTCAAAACTTGCCGTATTTAAAAAATTTTGAGTCAAAATGGGATTAGAAATTGACAAACAAGAAAAAATATTTCAAAAAATTTCCGTGTGACAGAACATAATTTTACTACTTTTCCTTGGAGTTTCCAGCATCACTTAAAACTTAAAATTAGACTTAAAATTGGAAAATTGGACATGAAATTGAATTTAACTTGGGAATTGTAATTGGATTTGAAATTTGACCTCCAAGATGGCCTCGAGGTAAGACGCTTGTCTAATAAGCCAGTCGTCGTATGTTCGAATCGCAGCTGGGAGAGACAGTTTGAGCCAATAGGATCGTAGCATTAGCCCCGTAATTGTCCTGTGGACTTACCTTCCGATCCGTGAACTTTGAAATCACTGAAAAGCGATTATTGCAGCATATTATTGAAATTACGCAACTGACTTTATTTCTTAAATTCGTCGTACCGTTTTAAAATCCGTCCATCAAAACTTTTTCATCGTCCGAACTAAAAATCACAACAATGTTTACGAAGCTAACACGCAAAATGTCTGCAGGTCAGGCAAGTTTTCCTGGCTGTAGAATAACGACAATGCCTAGCATGAGTTATTTTCATTTATGAAAGACGGAAATTAAAACGATTAGTCGACATTTTCTTCTTCGTCGCATGAAAAAACGTAGGAAATTTGGCTGGTAAAACTTCTTTAATGATAAAAAGCATTTAAATAGATCTCAGCTCACTTTGATTGATCGCGTATGATAGACAACAAACTGAAACATTAGGGAATTTCTAGTTTTGCATTGTGTGTCATAAAAATGCTGATATTTTTAATAATTTGTGTTGGATAGGACGGGAATAGGCAATTACGACGAAGCAGCAACATACCTAATATAATAATTTTGCTGTCCAGCAATGTTTAGAATTAGTAGAACGTTCTCCCACAGCATCTCTTTCATACGCCCCCATCATGCCGGCACTGTTCGCCATGTCCGTTCGTGGTTCGAAAGCTGTATCTAATTAAGACAGCCATAAAAGGAAGGCGAGTTTGGCACAAATTAATATGAACTGCAATGATGGCTGCACCCATGCATAATTACCACGTTAATAAATTAACGTTTTATGATCAATACGCCTGAAGGCATGAATTGTTTTTTAATTTTTCAAATATGTACCAATTAAGTTGAATTACTTAGAGGGGAATTTATGTTATTTTAGTTGAAAACAACTCATCAGTAGAGATCACGGATGCTAGTTCGTACTGGAAACATGTACCTACGTTTTATGTTATGTTCATAACGAGTGACAACAGATGCCTTTACGTAAAATTAGAAGAGCTCTCTGTGAGTACAATCACTTAGGGGCCTTAACATGCATTCCAAATGATTTTAATTGATGAAAATAACAAGATTAGCTTTATAAGTTTAAGGAATACTGCAGGCACTATCATAAACATTTCAAATAAAATAAACCTAACTGCTCCAAACCATTCAATCAGATTCCAATCGCCTAAGCACCCGAGCGTTATCATCACTTAATCGAACGCTTTAGCGTAAGCTCCATTAAACCGATTCTGCATATTAGCCGGTGCAAAAAATTGCTCTGCCTCCCACTAAAAATGGTCGGTTATTAATGCAAACACAATGCTCCCCGGCCTACCGTTAGGCCACACCAGAAGCAAAACAGCTCCCAAGATAATCTAGCCCTCGATTCCGAAAGGAGGCGAGGAAAATGAATTTAGCTTATCTCGGCTTGATCCTTGCCGTGGTGCGCTTGCTGGGCTGACTGGCTCGAACCGTGCTAATGCTGTGCGGTGGTATGGGCAACTGACTCGGTTGATTGAACCTGTTGAAGGCGAACAAATAGTTGCTTTAGTAGATGTACTTACACCGAAAGGTCTTTATCTACATGTTGACCTATTATGTTAGCCTGACATATTTTCTCACTATAGGAACAAAAAAAAAGCTGCACCATGTTACGCCTGTTTTCACTGGAACCACTGGGTCCTGGCTATTATTTATTTGCCGCTTGCAATGCAAGTGCCCATTCTAAATCATAAAGGTAAAGCTGCTCAGGCTCGTGCCGGGTTTGCGCTATTTTTCACAAGCTTATGCAAAAATGAAAATCTTTGCTCCGGCTAAGTATCAAATGGCGAACCTAACGAGCACCCTTCCTGGCGAAATAGTTTTTTATAGATACCGCATTGTGAAATTTTTCGCTAACCATGCGCTGCCGCCGCCGCCATTGCCGGTTCGTCGGTTCGAATTCGTCGAATGCTTTCGACAGTTCCCAGCTCAGCAACCATTAGAGCCTATATGTGGAGCAGCATAGAACGGTGATCGACGGTTCGGGCATCGGATTTGGAACGACGACAGTAGAGGCAATTGGCAAACCGAGAGCAGATGCCAAGCCGGAGGACCACTAAAGTGCCGTGTTGATGATGGTGGGCTCCGTCGTCCGTCGTCCGTCGTCCGGACAAGTTCAAATGTTGCGAAAACTAGTGTCAACCGCTGGCGCTGAATGCCACCTCGGATGTTAATATTTATTTGTTTGCTCTCGTTGCGCTACCGTTTTATGGACGCTTCATTGTGAAATTGGTTTCCTCAACGCTCAACGCTGTGGTGTAAAGTTTTTGCAATTAGCTGTGGCGTAACTTATAAGTACCAGTTTCGTAAATTCGATGAAGTAAATTGGATTGTTGGACTGAATTAATAAATATAATTAACATGCAGTCATGAGAACGAGTAAAACAAGCGACATAATCGGCAATTTTGTCAATTGGCATGTTCTCATTGCTTTAGGAAGTCATCATAAAAAACTAAATTAAACTGACTTGCTAGACGTTGGGGATTTCGCAACTTACAAGCATTTACGGTTTTAACGTTTCATTACTGTCGTTATTGAACCAATAATAATAATAGTTTAAACATTCTCGCGTAAATGCCGAGGTTAAATGTAAAAGATCATTAGCAATTCTAGTGCAGAATTTCGTTGCTAACTAGCTAGTTGGCGCAATGCTGTTAACTGTAATCGTCATATATGCGTTCCCATTCTGTCACGTTCAAACTGTTTTTATCTAACTTTTTTTCATCAATATTTTTTTGAAACGGTGGTTCTACAATTGATGGACGGACGGTAGGGGAAAGTTATGAAAATTGTTTTGGTGTGGAGGGGAAAGAGCGGGGGTGAGGGGGTGGGGGGTTATTGGTTGCTACGCTTAACAAGTAGTCGTTTTGACTCCTACCTTTTGTTTTTATCCAATGCTGTCCTTTTGATTCTAGGTACTTTGATGTTCAACCAAATCTGGTCTTGCTTTTCATATCGACATTATTATTTATCTTGCAAAAACCTGCGGAAAGAAAGGCGAAAATGAAAGAATATTTTTTTGGCCAATTTTCAGAAATTCCATTGCTCGAATTTCCATCTCTATTTCGTGTTAGAAGCGTTAATTCCACTTTTACATTCAGTTTTCGAATATTTTAGGCTGTAGAGTCCACAGGAAATTGATTTTATAAAAAAATTTAACGTATATCCTACAAATTATTTTTTGCCCCTCGATTTTACAAGTAAATTTTCAAGGAGAGGGGGGAGAGGTGAGTGGGTGAGACAACAACTTTAAAAGTATTGTACTCTTTATTTCATTCAGCCTGAGGCTGGTAAACGTTTTACTAATTTATTATTACATGCCTCTACATTTATTTTTTAGGACATTACAAATATTGTAAAAAGTTTTTGTCCCTCCGGTGAAGGGGGAGAAGGGGGGGGGAGCAACAAAGAGAATTTTTTAATCGAGCAAAAAAAATAATGGATTTTAGGCATTTTTACTTATAGTTTAAACGCGAGAAGCAAATCTATTCTTGCTTTTAATATATTCGTAATTATTTTCCATGTAGAAATCTACGAAAAGAAGACAAAAACGAAAGAAAATTTTTTTGGTCGATTTTCGGAAATTCCACTGTTTGAGTTCTCATTTCTATTTTGTGCTAGAAGTGTTAATTCAACTACCTAGTACACTCATTTTTCGAGTTTTTTAGGCTGTAGAGCCCACAGACAATTGATTTTATAAAAAAATTAACTCGTGTCCCACAAATTATTTTTTTGCCCCCCGATTTTTCAAGTCAATTTCCAAGGGGGGGGGGGGGGGGGGTACTGGTGACAAAAGCTTTAAGAATGATTTGCAATGGCCTTAATTCTTTCTTACCATCTTTTTGTCTTTACTTCTTTCTTTCTCTCCTTTTTGCATTTTTTCCTCCTTTCTTTCATTCCGTCTTTTGAATTTTCTTACAATTTTTCTTTTGAACCTTCGAAGGTTCGAAACTTTTTTCGAACTTTGTTCTTTCATTCAAGCATACTTTCGAACCTTCTTTCTAAATTTCTTTAGAACTTTTACTCGAACTCTCTTTACAAAATTGTTTCGAATTTTCTTTCAATGTGTAATTCCACCTTTTTTCAAACTTATTAATTTGGATTTTATTTTACTTTCATCGAATATTCTTGTTTGCTAAATTTTCGATCTCTTTTTCCAACTTGCTCTCGAATTTTTGTCGAATTTTCGACTTACGTTCGAATTTTAGTTTGAACATGTTTTTGAAACTTTCATTCAAACTGTTTTAAAATTTCTCTTTCGATCTTCCTTTCAATTTTATTTAAAACTTTCTTTCGATCTTGTTTCGATATTTCCTTCGAACTTTCTTTCACATTTTCTTCGAACCTTCTTTTGGACTTTCCATCGAACTTTTTTCCAACTTTCTTTCAATCTTTCAACCTTACTTTCCAATCTGAAATTGAATTAAAAAGAAAACTTTTCAATTGAATTCTACTATGTATATTTATTAGCCCATTACAAATATTTTATACAGTTTTTGTCCTTCCGGTGTTGGGCCACTGAGGGGAGGGGATCGAAAAAAAACAAAGAGATTTTTCTATTGGAGCAAAAAAATATGCGTTTTACGTATTTTTACATAAAGTTTAAACGTGAAATCAAATACATTCTTTGTTTTCACATACACGTTATTATTTTCCATGCAATATCCTACAAAAAGAAAGACAAAGATGATGGAAAAATTTTCCTATCGATTTTCGGAAATTCCATTGTTCGAATTTCCATTTCTGTTTCGTGTTAGAAGCATTAACTCCACTCCTACACTCATTTTTTGAATTTTTTAGGCTGCAGAGCCCACCGGCAGTTGATTTTATAAAAAAATTGACGTATATCAAAACTTTAAAAATAATTTGCAATGGCCTTATTGTGACAAGAATAAATATACATAGTAGAATTTAATTGGAAAGTTTTCTTGTTAATTAACGAAAGACAAGAATAAATGTACATAACGGGTTACAATTAAAGGTTTGGAATTTTCTCGCGGCCTCTATACTCAATAACAAACGAGCTCAGAGAGAAACGAAAGTATGTATGTGTTAGCTTTCTCTCTCTCTCTCTCTCTCTCTCTCTCTCTCTCTCTCTCTCTCTCCTCTTTTTGTCAATATTTTTTGTTTTGTTTATGCTTGCTTTGTTTTGCTTAAAATGACGTTGAAACAAGACGCATTTCGGGAGCGCGTTGTACACTTCTACGAACTGCCACAGAAATCTCGGCAAAAAGTAAACAGTACAACATTTAAAAAGCGAATATGTTGCGGCTTCGACTGTTTACCATATCCTAAGATGCCCAACAACTATTCGCAAGCAAGGCAGTAAAAGAGCAGCCTAAATTATGGACGCAGAAGGACATAGTTCTCTATCTCGTTTTTTCAACAACAAGCCCTCTGGTTTGCCTATCAATTGAGATGCACCAGACGAATGTTTGAAGAAAATTTTGATACCGTTTCTACAAAAACATCATGCCGATGGATAATACGTGTTTTGGCCGGATAGAGCATCATCGCATTACGCCAAAAAACACAATCGATCATAAATACTTATTCGATCCCATTTTTACCCAATAATCACGACCCGGAGAATCTGTCTCAATGCGCGCAATCGAAGATTTCTTCGGAATTTTAAGTTTCTTGGTGTGCAAAAATAACTGGAGAAACACGAATTGCAAACAGTGAATTGGTAGAATCAAGAGATACATTCGCAAAGTTGACATGACGGCCGTACAACGCTCCTGTTTGACGTTATCGAAAGCTTTGTCGAACAGCCGATTACGGACCGTTTTCAAATGTACACTGATCTTTTTTCAACAATGAATAACGTATCTTTAATTTCGGTAAATCAGATCTTCTTCAAGTATCTTTGTCTTTTTTTGACAGCTTGAGAAAAAAATTCCAAAATTTTAGTTGTCACCCGTTAGTAGAATTTAATTGAAAAATTTTCTTTTTAATTTACTTTCACGTTTCGTATTTTACTAAGACGCTCCAAAAACTTCAGTTACTTTCCAATTTTATTTTAAACTTTCTTTCGAAGTTTGTCTTAATCTTTCTATCGATTTTTATTTCGAACTTTTTGTCAGTCTCACGTTCGAAATTTATTGGAACTTTCTAGCGATTTTTCTTTTGATTGTTTTTCGATCTCTCTTTCAAACTGTCTTTTGAGCTTTCTTTTGATCTGTCTTCGAACTTTATTTTCGATCTTTCAAGCTTTCTTTTCAACTTTGTTTCGGTCTTTCCTTCATACTCTCTTTCGAACTTCCTTTTGTCTTTTCTTATGAACTTTTTTTTAACTTCATCGATTATTCTTCGATTAGAACTAAGCTTTGAGCTATCTTTCGATTTTTTTTTCAAACACGAGTTCGAACCTTTTCTATCGAAATTTTCCTCGCACTTTCTTTCAAACATTCCACAGTCGACCGAAAAAACGGAACTTTCTGTTGCCGCTGTTTTTAAAGGGTAAAAAGTGACTTTTCTTATATAAAAAATCACGAGAAATCGATTGGTGATGGTCTCAACGCGCGAAAATGACGAGAAGTAGCCCATATTGCCCCATTTTCCACTATTTTCTAATAGTTTTGAATTTGTGTATGACTCAAAATTTATCTAATTTGAGATTCTATGTTTCTAACCATAGAAGAAGAAGAAGAATGATAGGAAAAAGATATATGAACAATTGTATTTTCTGTTCTGTTTGTCCCATCTGTTGTAGTCTGTTTTGCCCTCTTTTACTCAAGGTTTGTACCACAGGCAAAATGCCAATTCGATACTTTTACCAGAGATGTTCACGAAGGCATGCTTGTTGGGAAGGTTGACTTTTGCTGCGTATTACTTTACTGGACGCTTAGGGTGCCGCTTTCTGAGTTAGGGTGGCTTCAAAAATTATCATGTTTGTCATGCTTTCTTTCTTCAAAGCTTCGAAGTTTTTGTAGTTCAGAATGCTTTGAGCTACAATCGAATATATTTTCTAAAAAGTCGATTGAAATATCTTTTATTTAAAACCAAAATTATTAAAATCGGTTCAGTGGTTCAAAAGTTATGAAGTTTTGAATGAAAAATAATCGGAAAGCATGACGATTTTTGTGGCCACCCCTAACTCAGAAAAGGGCACCCTAAGCGTCCATTAAAAAAACATGGGTATAAATTTTTTTTAACTAGGAACAAAC
Organism: Sabethes cyaneus; assembly: GCF_943734655.1. Lineage (NCBI taxonomy): Eukaryota > Metazoa > Arthropoda > Insecta > Diptera > Culicidae > Sabethes > Sabethes cyaneus. The sequence goes on along the minus strand of NC_071354.1, from coordinate 34,497,267 downwards.
ACACCAAATTTGAACGACATTTGAGCACTTTCACATTTGCCTCTTTTCCTATCAAGACATCCTCAGATTTCTATAAAAGTTGTAGGATAAAACAAGGCAAAACATTCCCTTACATGACATGTTTGTGAAAAACTTGATCGTCGTTTGATCTTCTAACTTTTTCAACCTGCCCAACAGGCATGCCTTTTTGAAAATCTCTGGCAAAAGTATCGAACTGGCATTTTACCTGTAGTACAGATACGTTGAGATAAATGGGGCAAAACACACTTGTAGATTATGTTGCATTAAAATAAAATTGTTTATTTACCTTTTTCCCAACATTCTTCTTCTTTCTTTATCACAGATTCTCAAATTAGAGAGAGTTTGTACATGATTCTTTCAAAACTTTTAGAAAATAGGAGTGAATGGAACAAAATGGGCTACTTTTCGTCATTTCCGCGCGTTGAGACCATCACCAATCGATTTCTCGTGATTTTTTACATAAGAAAAGTCTTTTTTTACCCTTTAAAACGGCGGCAACCAAAAGTTCCGTTTTTTCGGTCTATTTTGCCCACTGTGCATTCTTTCGAAGTTTCTTTCAATGTTTTGTTCGATGTTTCTTTCAAGCTTCCGTTGCGTCTTGTTTTTACGATTTCGAATATTCTACCACCTCGAAATACGTCTCGAACTTTCTCTCGATCTTTTTCTCGAAATTCTCACGAAATTTATTTCTATTTTTCGAACTTTATTTCGAACTAGCTCTTAAACTTACGCTCGACTTTTCGTTTGAACTTTCCAATTTTCTCTCGATCTCGATCCGTTCGAAGTTTCTTACGATTTTTTGAATTTTTTTCATTTCATCGATCATTCTTTAGAACCATGCTTCGAACTATCTTTTGAACTTTCCTTTGTCCTTTCCTTTAAACTTGCTTTCGAACTTTCTTCGAATAGTCTCTCGAACCTTGTTTGTAATGTTATTCGTAATTGTATATTAGTTATAATTTATCTGTTCATAATTTTGTTTTGTACAGGGTGCTCCACCTTTTATGTCGGTATGAAAACATTGAATAACTTTAAGAAAAAACAACCGATTTCTATTAGTAATGCATTTTTATTTAGTTTGGTTCCTTAAAATTTTCTTGGTTTAGTTTTTGAAAACAATATCAATTAAGTGGCAATTAAGAAATTACAAATTGACTCCTTTTGGAGTTGGGGGTTGACACCAGACGTCCCGGAAATTTTCGTTGCAGAAATTGAATTATTGAATTCGCAGTGTGGCATGGTGCACCGTCCTATTGAAACCAGTAACCTTCTAGACCTTTTTCCCGCATTCGTGGGCAGACATAATGAGCCAACATCCACCGATTTCGATTTCCATCGACAGTTGGGACTTGAGCAACACTCTCCCTCACTGCTTCAACCAGTTCATTGGAACGTCTTGATCTTTGATGAATGACGTGTTGACTCCTACTGTCCCGTGCTCAAAAAAATTCGACTTGAAACGACGAATAGAATTGTCAGATGGTGCCTTTTTGCCGCGATATTTTTTCCGATATGCACGTTGAGTTAACACATTGGAACGACTATTTTCGATGTAAAGTGTCACTATTTCAGCGCGTTCTTTCGGTGTGAAGCGATACATGGCAAAAATTGTACTGAAATGGCGTTTCCAAAACATATCTAATGAAAGAAATCGGTTGGTAAATGTGAAAGTTATACAGCGTTTACATACCGACATTAAAGGTTGAGTACTCTGTATGTTGTTAGTTTTTCTTTGTCATAATTTTGCTCATAACTTGTTCATGGATTGTGGGCCTGATTTTGTTCATATTTGTGCCTGTAATTTTATTTGTAGTTTTGTTCGTATTTTGCCACGTATCGGACATTTTGTTAGCTTCATCTATTCTGCAAAACGGTTGTATTTTGTAAACAAACAACATGGAAGCCGAGAGAAGGGAAAAAATTGTGCACAGTTATTTGGAAAATCCATTGTGGTCTGCATCTAGGCTAGCCAAACAACTTAAATTGCCCAGAAATACTGTATGGCGCGTTTTCAAACGGTATAAGGAAAGATTGACGACGATTCGGAAGCCGCAAGCTAATCATCGGAGTGGAACTCTCGGCCGGAAACTGCGTGGTAAGATTTTGAAGATCATCAAGAGGAAATTCAATCTGATGGACCGTGATTTGGCCAGAAAATTCAAGAGAATCAAGTCGTATCGAGCTAGTAAACAGTCAAACCGAACCATAAAATAAAATAGTGTGGCCAAAATCCGCGATCGAAAGCTATACGACCGGGTACTAATCAAGTTCGACGGGTGTCTTCTGATGGACGATGAAACCTATGGCAAGGCTGCCTTCGAGCAAATGCCAGGTCAAAAATTTTACGTGGCAACGGCTCGGGTTTTGTTAAATTAAATTATCTTTAATTTGATTTATAATTTAGTTCCCAGTTTTGTTCCAAGTTGTGTTCCATTTATTACCAAACTTTGTTCCTTATTTTGTTCCTGGTTTTGACTCTAATTAAATTTGTTCATTGCTTTGCTTCTAACTTTGTTCCGAATATTGCTTATAATTGCGCTCGTAATTTCTCCATAATTTTGTTAGTAACTGAGCTGTAATTTTGTTCATATTATTTAGGTAATTTTCTTCACAATATTTTTTTATTTAAATGTGTTCTAGTTTTGTTTGCGTTTTGTTTCAATTTTGTTTATATTTTATTCATATTTTGTTAGCTATGCTATTCGCTTGTTTTTTCTCTCAACTTGATTCGTAATTTTATTTGTAATTTTTTGTATAATTTTGTTAGTACCGTAAAAAGGGTAACATTGATCATCGGGGTAGTAAAAAATGAACAACCAGTGATTGGAAACCTGTAGAAACCGAATAATCAGAATTCAAACACGATCCATGTGTACAGCAGTAAGCTGTAGGAAAGTAATAATTTCACGTATCAAATAAATTGTTTCACGACTCCAAAAAGGTTTCAACACAATAAGACATTATCGTTTTTTTTATTTAAACCACAATTCTGCGGCCAGCAGCAGTTGACGTTCTTGATTTAAGGGACGTCCGAGCTTAGTAAGGCAATACCGCGTAACGTTCTTAATGACGGTGATCGTTTATGCTTATCTCCAATAAATAATATTGAAATATCACACGTCGGTTGTGCTCACCTGTTTTGTAAGCGATCCAACTTTGCCCCCGCGGGATCCGGTACGGTCCGGTAATTCGATTTAGCGACACACTTCACCGGGTTATGGCCAGTTGCGGTTTGATGGCCGTTGCAGTGCCCGGTGGCACATTTTACCGGCTTCCAAACTGCCACAATGACCGTATAAAATGGAGTGCAATAAAAGGCGCAGACTTTGCACTCTTCCCCTCTGTCGTACTGCAGTCGTTCCAAAAGCGTATTGATTTCGTTTTGGATTTTTGGTGTGAGGTTCTTTTAATATTTTAGCTTTGCCAAGCCGTGAACGGCAGTAACGTTGACTGAGCCGATTTTTCAGCTCTCAATTATCCCTGGCATCAATTGAGCTCCCAGAAATCACCCCCTCCTCGCACAGTACGGAGTGTGGAAGCTTTATAAAAATCGACACCAAGGAATCGTTCCTTCCGCACGTTACTTCGTCCTCGACCGAGAGACGTCAACGGGGTCTGCTGAATGGTTGCGCGAAAACGATAACGTTCCATAATCCGCTGCCCGACCATGCCGGCTGCGCGTTCTCGTTTCGTTTCGGGTCGCTCCGCTTCGAGCTTTTGAATTTTATGTGATACGGCGACGGGAAGGACTTGCCGGTTCAACGATTAGCTATGACTTGGCTAGGCGTGAAATGTCCTGTCAGTAATTGGTTTTGGGTCGGATTTCGTTTCGGAATGGAACTCGTTGAGTTCAATGATGTTAAACTGAGTTTTTTTGCTACTCTGTCCTGTGGAATTGTTGATCCGTTCAAATAAAAAAAGAAAAAGATTTCCAATTACTGCTGAGTTGTGGCCAATTTCTATCATTGCATTGTTCGGTATTCAGTGTGAATGTTCAATGGAATGAATGCGAACTGCGTCCGTTCTAGGAATTCGGACTTTTAATGAAAGTCATACTGTTCGTTATCCGCTGAACTAACCAACATTTATTTTCTCATATTGCAATGCTTCTTGTTTAAATGACAAACATAATTTAAAAACCAGAACTGATGTCGCATTTCGCATTGATTTGTGTATTCTTTCAAGTGTCTCTAGGCCCATTGCTCCCGTTTCGGCGGCTAGAGAATGTTTCTAATAAACAACACCAAACGAGGCACAGAGCGCCTCAAAAAGGCTACAGAAAACACACTGGAAAATTATTGCCGCCAATAAATGTCCCCTTAAAATGATAAACAGTATCATTAATTCCCGCACGTCGTCGCCATCGTCTTCGTCGCCGGCTGGCTGCACGCATTCTTAAAAGCCTGAGACATCCTAAGGATTTCGGGATGGTGGACGGGGCCAAACATTTGCCACTTCGTTGCCGAGTTGCTTGCTGCCTTCACGCACGGCCTGATGGTTCTTATAAAATAGGAAGGTACTTGTCTTAAGACGTGCCTTCCGGTTTTTATTGCGGCTGGTTCTAATTTATGAACACTGAGTCATTCAGCGTTAGCCCTGTTCGTCCTTAATAGTGAGAAGCTATCAGCTGCCAATGGCGAAGCGTTAATCCGGGTCAACTGATGAGCACGATCTGGTAGGGTGCCTGGCTGGTTATTAGGTTCAAAGTAAATGATTGACACGCGACAATTAGCTTGAAGCTTCTGTCGATCGATGTTTATTATTCAGTCGGTGAATGGCACTCACTAAGTGATTAATTAGTTTTAGATTCTTTTCGATTTGTTGTTTAAGGGGCTTAACTATGGTACACTTCACTACTCAGCGGTAGATCAAAGTAAACGCAGTGCTCAACAGCATGGAAAGTTTGTTCCAGTTGATTGGTTAATGGAGAAGCTCGGTTAATTATCCACTTGGACTGTCACCACGAGCGTTCTCGAGTCGAACAGTGGAACTAAGCGTCGGGGCACCTGAGCGCTCACTGCTATGTTACAGTTTAGCGCTACCTTGAAAGTGGCTTTGCTCCGGGTCAATCATTTTGCAGTAAGTGTAAGGCTTGTGACAATTGTTTTTGGCGTTCAAATAAACAAACAAATTTTCGCATTAGTAACAGAGTGTGGTGAAGGTGCTTCCTGGATAACGGTTAAATAAATATTGGTTGGATTTTACGTGAAGTGATCGATATATTGATTGTTACCTTACGATCTAATAGCTTGATTTGGAAGTTAACCGGTTGGCGCAGTGGGAGATTCATAATGCTTTTATTTTCGCTGTTTGATTCCGTAAATCATTCCACAAGCCATAACGATCAAATCCGATCTCGTGTCTCCTACTGTGGAACAAAATGTGTTCCTAAGGATGAAAGGAAAAGTGAAAAACATAGTTCACAACATATCTCTATAATATCTTTTTTAATCAAGTCATCAAGTGACTTCATACAAACGATCAAAATAATTATAAGTACTATTTTTATCAAAACTAATAAACACTTCCGCTATGTTACAAGGTTGCCTATATCAAAGTGTCAGTAAATATTATTATTTGACTGCCTGGCATAATTTATCAACTTTAGGATTTATTTGTTTTTGCGGAATATGTTGAAAATGACGTTAAAATCATTTTCGGCTTTGACTGCTTTTCTATCTCCGACTCATTATTTTGATGAAAGTGAATGTATATTATGTCTTGTCTGTTTTAATCCGCCTTGTAATATGATTTGGATTTTTTCACCCAACAGCGTTTTTCATCTATAAAATCCCGAATTAATCCATCCAGCGGGGTGACCTCGCCTTTCTACTGCAACGATAATTATTTTTTATTTCTCAGGAACATCTATAATTAAGTTGACTATATTTTTAAATATCTGATCCTTATTTTTCAGAATCCTTATTTTACAGTAAAATTCATAGGAACGTACTGCGTGCAATATATTCTCTCCTAGCGTGCGTAAATATTTGTAATGGTCATTTAATTTACTTTATTAACACCTTATTTAGTTTTATTACAGTTAAGGTGATACGGTACTGAATCCCAACATGACCGGAAAAACGGCGTCCATGTCAGGATATAGGCGCCATCGATCCGGCCGTGTTGGATTCAGCACCGTTTCACCTTAAGTGATTCCTAGAAATATATCTAAAAACAAACGATAATTTTTGCAAACTTGAATGAATATATGTAGAAAATTATAAATTAACCGTTCATCGGGTAAGGCTTCAAAACTACATACGAATTTCGTTTTGAATTGACAATTCAAATCGAAAAATATGTTCAGAACCGATTTCTTGATATTGTTACCTTTGCGGCACAAAACTTAATGTATCTATAGCTATTCTCGTTAAAATATGATGTAATTAATTGTTTGATGTATATTTGTATTAGATGTAACTTGTTTAGAACAAATAACAGTTGGTAGTTTAGTAAGTTAAAATAAATAAAAGAACACTCCAGTCAGTCAGTAGCAAAATAATAAAGCGTTTGCTCACATAGTACCCAACCCTGCTGTATGGGGATCAATTAGAGTTGCCGAATGAAGATGTGATATGAATCGATATAAGAGGAAATTTTTAGATCGAAGAGGGATATTTGGGGGAGCTACTGGGATGAGCTAATTAAATTTTCCAATTGTGCTACCATCGAAGCAACATCAGAATAGCCAAACGCTAATTGGCCGAAGTATTATTTAAAAGTTTAGTCCAGCTAAAAGTGAGCTATTAAATTGGAAAAGTGTATTGGATTGATTAAAACCACGAATCAGGTATGGTAGATTAACAATTGCACGAAAATTGGTGAAAAACCGACCTCTTTGCACCCAGTAGCCCTAACCTCCAACTATTTCCCATGATTTCCTTTAATTAGGACCCACGAGGTTTGAGTTGCAAAGCACGCCAGGCTTTGCCTCTGTAAAAGGTGTGAAACCGATCCCTTTCCCTCTCGATTTGACGAAATTCATCTGTATACCGTCGAGCGATTCCGGTAGAAAACGTGGCCCTGTGCATTGGCCCTGCGATATTGCGACGTGCAGAAGGTAGGCGATCGCAGACCTTGCGATAGGCATTGTATGATCCCGATTCCCATCCGTACCCGCTACTAGGAGCAGGGTGAAGAAAAACCTCCCTCGAATAGCAGCACCATTGACAACAGCCATAGCGACGGCACCCGTTGACCGTTTGGAGAACGACAGAAGCAGCATCCATAACCCTACATCAGCAGCAGGAAAAGCCCGGCAGGCAGCAACGTGAGCGTGAGTGTGTAGGTTAAGGAATAAATTGTAAAAAGGTATATGCTAGCTTTTCCCCGAATATCCGAACACCTTGATCAGCACTACGTTATCAGAGCCGACCTTGAGAGTAAGCGTGCTACTCACGGCCGTGCTAGCCGTTTGAGAAGAGGTTAGTGTTACCCACCCTCAAGATCGCCGACGGTGTCTGACCAGCGATCGAGGTTTTGTTCTGGTCGGTCCTCTACCGGCCAGTAATAATATTTTGGTATTAATGTCACAAAATTAGGACTATGCGTCAGAGTTATCATCTTTTAAAAGGAATTCAGGAAAATTTAAAAAAAATATTGCGTGAATATTTCCTTTGCTTTCCTTTCTTTTGCTTTCGATGAAAATGGCCATCTAGAACAAAATGATTGCCTCAAAAATTTTCTATGTTCAAGGATTACCTTACTTGCTTGATTTCAATTTTGTAATATACCTGAATTGCAAAAATAACTGGGTAGAGCATTAGATATGGAATATTAGAAAGAGAAATTGGACTTTTTCTTAGTTAGCGCTCGTTTTGTTAATAGTTTTTGCAAGAAAATCAAGACTGGAGCTTCTTTTGAATATTTTCATGAAAAAATAGTCATTGGTTTGATCGCATCGTTTTTACGATGTTGGCCTCTATAAAGTTAAGAAAACGAAATGAGATCAAAGAAACAATACGAAAGTAGTGCCTTAAACATGCTTAAGGGGACATGAACGACTAAAATTTTTGAAAAAATCATTATTTTTTTATTTCATATTTTGATTCTGCAATCTTTTCCGCTTATTTTGATACTAAATTTGTAATGATCCGACCATGTTAAGTGGTCGAAAAACGATCATACACATAAGCATTCCAGTGCGCCATGGAACAACTTCGGCGGAAGAAAACGCCGCTCCTAGAAAACCACGATTTTCAAACTTTATGTACCTTTTTCTCAGAAACTACACAACGTATTGGAACAAACTTTTTTTTGTTTTGTTGGTAGTAGCTTGGCAAAGACTTTTATAACTTTTCAGTTTCGTAAACAAAACACAGCTAGAGAAAAAAGAAAAAGAAGACAAAATTTTATTTTTTCAGGCATCTATTTTTCAAAACAAAAAAAAGTTTGTTCCAATTCCGACAAATAAAATGTTTCTTACTTATCTTGTATTTCAATGCAAATGACAAAATTGTGCAAATTGTACACACATACATGCACACATGCATATATACGCACATACGCACATACGTTGAATATAATTGATATATTTTGGTTTTACACGTTTTGAGTGGTTTAACATATGGTGTTAAATGTTTAAGTTTGAATATCTTTTGAATAAATTGTCCGATTTTCAATAAGGCCATTGCAAATCATATTTAAAATTTTTGTCAACCCCCTTGGAAATTGGCTTGAAAAATCGGGGGGCAAAAAATAATTTGCAGGATATGAATCAAATTTCTTTTTATAAAATCAATTGTCTGTGGGCTCTACAGTCTGAAAAACTCGAAAAATGAGTCTCCGAGTTGAATTAACGCTTCTAGCACGAAACAGAAATAAAAATTCGAGCAATGGAATTTCCGGAAATCGTCCAAAAAAATTTGTCATTTTTGTTTTTTTTCGTATATTTTTGCATAGAAAATAATAACGTATATATTATAAGCAAGAAAAGATTCGGTTTTCAAGTTTAAACCTTAAATAAAAATTCTTAAAATCAATGTTTTTTTTTGCTCGATTAAAAAATTCACTTTGTTTTTTTCGCCCCCCCCCTTCAGTGGCCGAACACCGGAAGGACAAAAACTTTATAAAATATTTGTAATGGTCCAACTTGGTTTCGTTTGAAAGATGTGAACGCTAATTTTCAAGTAATAATGAGTTCTAGGATGTTCGTCATTTAATTAATGCAAATATGTTACAAAAATATGTTTTAGATGCAGTAGAAAGGCCAGGTCACACCGCTAGGTGGATTAATCCGGGTTTTTTCACATTTCTTTATGTAACTTTCAAATCACCAGCCCAATCATCATGAATATTGGAGGTTATAGCTTTTAAAAGGTCTCCTTTCATTTGCAATCAATTTTGTTCAAATCGGTTGAGGGACATTTAAGAAAATAAAGTCTCTCATTTTTCGTATTTTTATACATAACTTTTGAACTCATCCGATCAATATAAAATTTAATAGCGACCTATGAAGTAACTAGACCTTTCATATGATACTAAAATCATCAAAATCGGTTCAGCCATCTCCGATAAAAGTGAGTGACATTGAAAAGTGTGACATACGAACAGACAAACACAGAGAAAATGCTCCGTTTTCGAAACTGAGCCGAAAACTGAATCTTTCCCATCATCTTTATTTTCTTTATCTTTATTTCTGTGAACGTTTTATTTTCCTTTCGTTTTCAAGCTTATGGCGTAAGCAGAATACATAAAACATATGCTTGCCGTACTCTCATATGGGTGGGTGGGGACAAGCGGCATTCATGCAAATTTGTTCAAGCTGAAGCTTTTGCCCCATGTTGTCCGATAGGTTCGTGAAGTTAAGGAAAAATAAAGCTTGAATAAGTGTTAACTTTGTAAAGAAAAGTCGTAGAGATATGTGTCCGCTTACAGAAACGAGTGTTTTGAGTGCTTCGATAATTGCCTAAAACAATATGTTTTTGCGAATTGCTACCAACAAAAGTTATACATGAAAAACTAATTTTAGAGAACTACCAAAGAAAATGCTCTCCATGCTTAGCATTTTCAGAAATATAATTTCTTCAGCAAATTTGTTATCCTTAACCTATTCTACAACTTTGCCGAAGAAACTATGTCTGCGTTTCCCAACACAAAAAGATATTTTTTTTATCTTGGTAAGCCATAAGTAACTTTTGACAGTTTCGGATTACACTAGTTAACAGAATACATAAATTCAGTAAGCTGAAGACAATTTTTCATGTAAAATGGGCCGCTAAATCCGAAAATGAGGTCAGAAAAATTTAAAGTAGGATAGTTTTTGAGATATGCACTAAAGTTGAAATTTTGCATGTACATGTACAGAAATACAAATTTCTCCGGCGGCGGTGCATCAATTTCAAATCTCTTTTTCAGCAAATTTTCTCATCTTTTTTAATATGAGAAAAAGAGGTTTGAAATTGATGCACCGCCGCCGGAGAAATTTGTATTTATGTACATGCTTTTTTAGGAAATGGCGTGTATGTAGTCAAACCAAAATCGTAACAAATTTTCAGTTACTCTCCGACGTATCGCTTTTTATTTTTATTTTTAAGCTTTAAAAATCGACACCATACTTTGCAATACTATTTATGTACATGTACTTTCTTTCTATAAGCAACATTTCAACTTTAGTGCATATCTCAAAAACTATCCTACTTTAAATTTTTCTGACCTCATTTTCGGATTCAGCGGCCAATTTTACATCAAAAATCACCTTCAGCTTACTGAGTTCACGCTTTTTGTTTTATTTTGTTAACTAGTGTGATTGGGAGGTATTCCCACAAACAAAAGTTCCGAAGTCATTATACATATTGCTAAAATGAAAGCAAAAGGTGGTAAGAAAACAGTTCCACTTTTCACCCTTTTGGACTAATGTGTCGCGGTCTCTAGCAACAACAAGGATCGAACTAATATTCCTTCCTTTTCCCATGTAGTACAGCCGGTTGTGGCCGGCGTCGTTATTGGTCAATTTCCAGAGTAGAAGTTGCACAATGAGAATCTCATGCTACTCGTAAACTAACCATTCAATTGGTTCTTTGTGCAATCTTACTGATTCGGCCATCACGGAGCACAACTACGGGTAGTCTACCTAAGTTCAGCTATGTATCGAGAAAAGTCAGCCACATAGGGTATGTTGCTGCTTCGTCGTAATTGCCTATGCCCGTCCTATCCGACACAAATTATTAATTTCTTTAGACTTAGGTTTTATCGGCTCCTTAAATTAAATTTAAAGTTAAATTTCGTTTGTTTTTTTCTGACTGATGAGCCGATAAAACCTAAGTCTAAAGAATTATTCGCTAACCACGTCAAATATTACAAATTATTAAAAATATCAGCATTTTTATGACACACAATGCAAAACTAGTTAGGCCATTGCAAATAATTTTGAAAGTTTTTGTCACTCCCCCCTTGGAAATTGGCTTGAAAAATCGGAGGGCAAAAAAATAATTTGTAGGATATGAGTTAATTTTTATTCATAAAATCAATTGTCTGTGGGTTCTTCAGCCTGAAAAACACGAAAAATGAGTGTACGAGTTGAGTTAATGTTTCTAGCACGAAACAGAAATGGAAATTCGAACAACGGAATTTCCGAAAATCGTCCGAAAATTTTTTCTTTCGTTTTTGTCCTTTTTCGTAGATTTTTGCATGGAAAATAATAACGTACCGTCAAACGGGGTAACTTGCAACAGCGGGGTAACACGCAACAACGCTATATCGATCCAATTTACTGTACCTTTTGATCTGTTACTTCAATTTTTAATCTATATCAGTCTCTGAATCTTGTTGTTAACAGTTCAAAAAAGCCATAGATACTGTTATGTTGATTTTCTACTGTTTTGGTGATTTAAAAAAATCTTACAAGATGGTGTCAGATTCATCGTAAATTTTTCGTCAGTAAAACGTTTGTGTCGCCCACAGGTACTTCAAATAAAAGAAGCCTAACATACATTTGTTATAGTAAAATGAACAATAAGGAAACAAAATAATTTATTTATGATGACTATTTTTGTTTATCTTACTTGTTACCACGTTATTCGTAAAACAAGTACTTAAACGGGATAACTTGCAACAGCTGGTAGATATAAAAAGCTGTGTTCCGTTACCTTCAAGAGGCACGTTCTCATTTAATTTTACATCAAACAATCCTAAAGCACAACTGAAGAGTGTAAGATACTTTCGGTAAGTCGGAAATATGCCAGTTTTTCTCTGGATATACTGAAAATGGCCATAGAAGAGGCCAAAACGAAAATAACCTCACTGAGAGAATCGACCAGCAATATGACAGTGTCTAATTACGATCACTCGTAACGTAAGGAACATTCATATATGACATAACCGAGATATCGAAGATTTTTAACTCTCCCGCTCCACTTTATGACGCGATTTTGCATAATGGATATTCGACGTGTAATGCGTTGTTACATAACTCCCGCTTCCCTAAGTGCGTTACGTAATATGTGAATGGTCCTCACTATATGCATATACTACATATACATTAATATTTTTTTGTAGTATATGTATATAGTATATGTACTATATGCAATAAAGTTGCTGATTTTGGTACGTTCTACAACTTTTCTAAAGGCCAAGAAGGTCCGATGAAAAGTAATACAAATAAATTAAATTATGAATTATAAATTAAGGGGGCATAGTACTTTTTCAATTTAAAAAAACTGAAACTTTTTTTATTGATTATTTCGAAAGACTAACATTTTGACCATATGTGTTTCAAGTCATTTCGAATTCCAAAAATTGACAAAGTTACTATTGTAAGCTATTTGTCCCGCGCATGTCTGGGGCGATTACATAAAAACTTCGACGTCGTTTTTCTCGAAACCAGGTTTTGAAAGTCGGTACCATAAATATCTCAAGAACGGCTCAAGCAATTCTCATATTTTTTTTTTGTTTCAAAGCCAACAAAATTATCTAGTGTTTGACCCATCCTTTTTTCGATATTACAATTTTTGTATTTTTTAGAAATGATTAAAGTCAATTTTTTCGACTAAAACCTTACTTTTATGTTTGAATGTCCGCCATTTTGTTATGCGTTCGAATTCAAAAAAAGGATGGGCCAAACACGAGATAATTTAATATACTTTCATGTCGTTTTGGAATTTTTCAATTCGGATAAGCCCCCCAGCGCCAATCCATGGTACCGCAAATCATGTTTTTTTCGAATGATCATGTTCAAGGAACTGTAGGGGAGAGGGGAAGCGGTTCACATTTGCAAACAAAATTGTAAATATTAGTATGAAATGCAATGTTTAGAATGCCAAAAAATCCCGGAGCGATTCGCTTTTGCATTATCGAGAAAAAAATATTTGAAATAAGGCAAAAAATTTGGCGTAAAAAGTACTCTGCCCCCTTAATTGTTGTTTGATTATGATTACCTGAGTAGGGGTTGAACCAAGTAGCTAGGGGCCATCCAGATACCACGTGGACAGAAAAATACCAATTTTCAACCCCCCCGTCCCCCTCCGTGGACAAGCGTGGACATTTGCTCAACCCCCACCCCCCTCCCCTGTTTGTCCACGTGGACATTTTTACAGTTTGGTTTTCAACTTCATTTATGCAATATTTATTGAAAAAGCTTACGTGAAAGGAAGCTCCAGTCTAAAGTCACCGACACAATGCATACCAATTTTTAGTCGTTACGGAAATTTGAGTTTTTCCATGGTTTTTCCGTCAATTTTCCTCAACGTCTTAAAATCCGTATGTAAGGTGTTTGGATCTTAATTCATGTTCTACTGCAAATTATTATTATCGACTACAAGAAAGTCCGTTTCAGCTTAACTTTCGCTTGACGATTCTTCTTTGTTCTTTGTGCATCCCCTACTAGCACGGTTGTTACAAAGTTGTTGTGGTAGCCGAAATATGACTAATTTCAGTCTTAATTCGGTTGCTTCAACTAAATGGACCTAAAGTGTGCTACTGGGTCTTTGTCTAACCAGAGCACTTCAGCTTGACCGTCTACTTCAACACAACACAAGATCTTTCCGAGACGATGTGATTCGTTAAATTTTCTGAAGGCGAATCCTTTTGGAAATACGTTGCCCATGGATACCTTTTTTGTGGTGAGCTGCATTTGATGTTGAGGCAAAATGCCATCCACATTTGGTGCAAGCGATACAATATTCGTGAATTCATCCAGGCTAGGCAGTCAACATCTAAGTGTACTAACGCAGGCTTAATCTTTTCAACAAGATTTATGTCAGATATGTGCTCTCGTAATGCTCGGTTCATGTATTTAGGTCAACATATGCCTCAGAAGATAAAATTTTATTTAAGGTATAATTAGTCCTCGTCGATTCTGCCAATTTCAAAAGAAGTTTTTTTGTTTGAAACAAAAATTCTGTTCATGAAAATTAATTCGCTGTGTTCAGATTCGCAAGTAGAATGCAGTATAAACAGAATCCCGCTTTTGGGCCCAAAAACTGCATCCGAAATTGGACTCTCCGACGAAAAGCTAAGCTAATGCTAATTTCCCGTTAAGCTCAAAAACAATCACTGATCAATGGTCAATGTTTTTAATTTCTATTTTTTGTAGGAAAAAAAACTTGTCCACGTGGACATTTTCCATACCCCCTCCCCCCATTCCGTGGACAAGCGTGGACATTTTTACACCCCCCACCCCCCTCTAAGCTGTCCACGTGGTATATGGATGGCCCCCTAGAACTATTTATCTCAAACAATATGATCGTTTTTTGAGATCTTTTAAACGGACCTTAAACGGTCTGTTATTCCTGTCGTTCTTATACATTGGATTGTACTTCCTTTCTATTAAGTAACTAAATAAGCAAACTGAATAAACCAATCCAGATTTGGCCAAAACACCACATTTAATTTAATTATCTTCGGCTTCTTGCTCGTAGACCACAGAACAAGCTGTGATTGATTGACTTTCACTGAGTAGTACTGGAATTCTATTTTTTTATTTGTCAATACCAGGTCTCTTACTCGGTGTAGAGTACTCGGTGTCGGAGAAATTGGAGAGCGGTAGCCCTCAACCGAGCTACATGGAGAAACTTTGTTCAACAGGCTTTGTCTTAGGACGGCAAGCCACCTAAGTAAGTAAGGTCTCTTACTTTGCCCTGAGATTGTTGAAATAATTTTCAAAAATATGTATATAAAGTATTCCGTTTTCAAATAAGTAGATTAGAAGAGGTTAGTTAATAATCCATTAGTTGGTATTGAAAGTTCACAATGTTACGAAAATTTCGCACAAATTAAGCTATCAATTTACAGCTCCAAGTGTGAACGTCTCAAGTGATCTTATATAAAAATTAAAGCATTCCAATTTGACTCAAAGCTCTTTCCGAAATCTACGCCACATTAAATTTTAGTGGCGGGTAGTGGCGGGTTGCCATACCTGTGCCACGGAGCAACGGAGTTGTGTCTCGCAATCGGAGCTATACAGTTGAAGAAGACCACCTAATCCCACCAATTTGAACAGCCATTACGGGCGGCAGTAAATTTTCCACTCCGCAGCCAGATAGGAGTTTTCACAGGCACCGCCACTGGTACAGGTCGTGAGATAGCTAGTGGAGACACCGGTTTCGTTCCGTGTGCCAACCGACCTAAAGACAGACGAGGAGGAACCGTAGACAATGAAAATCGAATCATATGGCACCGTGCGATAATCTTGCCATCGTAAAAAACAGAACTCTAATCCACAGGCGATGAATCGGATTTTGTGTGGTTTCACTTTCGGTTCGGTACGGTTTCTGTGGTGTTTTCCTTACGATTGCTCACTGGCTCTGTTGTTAAGAGGATGGCATTTTCGTCGGAGATTAATCGAAACGTTTTCGATTTGAAATGGGAAAATTGCTCAAGGTAGAATTGGTTAATGAAATAGCTGGCAGTGCGCAAATAAGAAAGATCGTAGCTGCTGAGGTGGGAATGTTTATCTCACGGATTGAATTTTTCCAGCGATGTTATGGTTTGATAATATTTTTACGTATTATTCCATTACAGCTTCCAAAACTAACGCACAGATTGATCGGAAAATGATAAATACGAACTAATTAATTATGGCGAAAACAATTCAACGCCAATTAATTGAAACATGTTTTACGGCTCTCTTCCCGTGCTACCTGCTGCCTCGTCAACCCGTATCGAAACGGACAATGAAAGTCACACGCACAGCTACACGGAAACTCCGCTGCTGGATTGCTGCAGCTGGACCGACAGACATCGCATCGCGAGGCTTGCAGGTACACGGAACTCGGTAGTTCCAGTCCGGCCCAGTCAGGACCTAATTAATTAAAATGAAATCTGTCCGGGTCAATTATCGAATTCACGAGTGGTTGCACTTATAAACTCGTCGATTGCCGCTTGAAAGCTGCGTGGTGAAATGTATTCACGAGAGGTCGTTACCCTGAGGCCGAGGGGGACTTGGGCTCAAAGCGAATGCATATATGTAGGTTAACCGCCAGCTAGGTAACATAATGACTGTACTTTTCCGAATTACTGGCTTCATTCGATTGAAACGGGTTTACTTCTAACCGAATCCCCGACATTGGCATATGAATTGAGATAGGGTAATCGGATAAATTAAATCAATTTAATATAATGATTGGTGATTGTTAAAAAAATGACGGTAATGAAACGTCGTCAATAGTTTCAATGTTTCACCTAACCGGTTAAGCTTCTTCCGCTATGTTAACTTTCTTTAACTTCTTTAGCTTGTTTAAACTCTTTAACATCTTTAACTCTAGTAGTTTCTTCAGTATTTTTAGTTTACTTACCTTTCTTACTTTTTCAGTGCATTAAACCTGTTCAGCTTATTTAGATTATTCAGCTACCTTATCTTGTTTCACTTCGGCAGTTTTACTGACCGG
This sequence comes from Sabethes cyaneus, assembly GCF_943734655.1. Classification (NCBI taxonomy): domain Eukaryota; kingdom Metazoa; phylum Arthropoda; class Insecta; order Diptera; family Culicidae; genus Sabethes; species Sabethes cyaneus. Next base: position 34,480,420 of record NC_071354.1, on the reverse strand, counting down.
AGAGAAGACTTCTCAAGCTTGGCTTAATCCACTTCGTGGATTTCGAAAGGCATTCAATCTAGACCGATTGTGATGTGTTTTGTCTATCAAATTGATTCTGAAACATTCCCAGAAATAACTCGACTTGAAAATCCATCATACTCGAATTCCATGGAATGAAACGAGCACAAATTGACATTTTGAAAATGAACAGGAAATCCAAATGCACCCCGCGGTGGTGGTCAGCATTAGAAATTAAACAGAGTTTAACATGTTTATTACATCTCGGTAGTTGAATAATGCCAATCCACAAGCTTTGGCTGGGCGCGTACCATCCGCACCAGCCCGATTGCCAATCTTGTCAGAAGCCTACCGAACCGAACCCAACCGGAGGTTTACCTTTGGCAGGTCTATTTGTACGACACCACTCTCAACTCTCAAGTCTGTACCACGGTGGCCAATTAGTCCACGAGCTGCTTCTGTTCCCCGTTAAGCGGCCTGCGGCCGAACGGTCGAACGGACGGACGAGCGCAGCCCAGAATGGAAATCCAGCAAATCTAGGAATCGTGACTAGGTTCTTATCGCATCCTTGCAATCTTGACGCCTCAGTCTCAGCCTCAGCCGCGGTCAGCTTCGTTCGACGGTGCACCTTCAACGGTACCACACACCAGGTAAGATGTATGCATATTAGCAGGAAGCAAGGACTGCACGCATTCACGATTCTCCAGATGTCTCTATCGCCCACATGTTTATATTGTAGGCCGTACCGGACTGACAATCGATTATGCACCGCGGCCCGCTAATGTTTCCGCCCACCGCTGCGCTGCAGCTAAGCGCCGCATTTACTTGAACATTGAACAAGTGAGCATGGAAGAGACCGCGCACATCTTGATTGCATGCTATTAATATAATCAAAGTGGTTGTTACACATCACTTCAATTTCAGTTTTACAAATGACTACTGGCGGGCACGGCGCGAGCGACCACGAAGGTCGTGATTGGATTACTGGATTGAATGGAATGAAATGGTACTACTGGAGAGCACTCGAGTCCTAGGACTGGCTCCTAGGAGGGGCATACCGGGTTGGGTGCAGTTCCGGTGCTGTGGAGATTATATCGATGACACTGAACAAGTTAATTTATTAGTGCAAATGTTACTTGCCGGGTGGCCACGATAAATCCAACGGGAACATGACAGTGTGGGAGTAAAGTTGATTAATTTCATCTGTCAATGTGCGTGGATGCTGTCTCTCTCTCTTCAACTGGGAGGAATAACTTCAATTAGCCCTTTGTAGAATACTTTTCTGACGGCTCAACCGACTAATTGCAAGTCTAGTTTTAAGTTCAATTCAAAGTTCTGTTTCAAGTAAAATTTTATTCTAAGTCCGATTTCAAATATAGGAAACTGTTGTGTCTTATTTAACTTTTACGTCCCCGACATCAAAAATTAAGGTACTTTCATTTACACTTTTGGCTCTATTTCTACTGATTTTCATTCGATTTTTATGCACTAGTCTTAAAAGAACCACATTAATGAAAAAAATCGCTGGTGAATTATGGTTCCATTTTCCCGGAAATATTCCAGATCGCGGTGGGATTTTTTTTGACGTCATAAGTAACAGATGAAATACAACACGAAATCTGCTTAATTGACTGCGCAAAAGTAATCCATTTTATTTGTAGTCACTAATAATGACTTTAACACTATCCTGTAGAGCGCTGGCGTACACCTCACACTGCGGAACATCCGTTGTCGGTTCTACCGGAACTCAAAAGTGGTCATTTGGAATTCTCTTCTCTTCGAGCAGATTTCGAGTTTTATTTCATCTGTTACTTATGACGTCAAAAAAAAATCCCACCGCGATCTGGAATATTTCCGGGAAAATGGAACCATAATTCGCCAGCATATTTTTTCATTAAAGGCCAATCTAATGTGGTTCTTTTAAGGCTAATTGCATAAAAATCGAATGAAAATCAGTAGAGATAAAGCCAAAAGTGTAAATGAAGTACCTTAATTTTTGATGTCGAGGACGTAAAGGTTAATGTGCATCTGAGCTGAAATTAATCAGAATTCAAACCCAATAATATCGAGTCTTATTTCAAGTTCAACTTCCGTTCAATTTCAAGTTTACTTCCATGTCAAATTTTACGTTAAACTTCAAGTCTTCTTAGTTAGTTAGTTAATTGGCCTAACGTCTTATGACAAGGCCTGCGCAGTATAATTTCTCCATCTGTTTCGGTCCATGGCAACTGATCTCCAGTTCCGCGGGCACCCAGTGCTCGCCAGATCTCGCTCCACCTGGTCTTGCCACCTCGCTCGCTGTGCCCCTCTTCGTCTTGTTCCTACCGGATTTGATGCGAAAACCATTTTTGCAGGATAGTTGTCCGGCATTCTAGCAACATGTCCTGCCCAACGTATCCGTCCAGCTTTAACCACTTTCTGAATACTTGGTTCGCCGTAGAGACGCGCGAGCTCGTGGTTCATTCTTCGCCTCCATACACCGTTCTCTTGCACTCCGCCAAAGATGGTTCTTAGCACCCGCCGTTCGAAAACTCCGAGTGCTCGTAGGTCCTCTTCTAGCAATGTCCACGTTTCGTGCCCGTAGAGGACAACCGGTCTAATTAGCGTTTTGTACAGTGTGCACTTTGTACGGGGGCTCAGATTGTTCGACCGCAAGTGTTTGTGGAGTCCGTAGTAGGCCCGACTTCCGCTGATAATACGTCTTTTAATCTCACGGCTGGTATTGTTGTCCTCTGTTGCCAGCGAGCCAAGGTATACGAACTCGTCGACTACCTCGAACTCATCCCCGTCGATTACCACGGTGCTGCCCAAGCGAGCCCTGTCGCGCTCGGTCCCGCCCGCCAGCATATACTTCGTTTTAGACGTTTTTTCTGCAATCCAATCTTCTCTGCTTCGCGTTTCAGTCTGGTGTACTGATCTTCCACCGCCTCAAATGTTCTGCCGACAGCATCCACGTCGTCAGCAAAGCAGATAAATTGACTGGATTTATTGAAAATCGTGCCCCGCATTTCGATCGCCGCTCGGCTTATAACACCTTCAAGCGCAATGTTGAATAGCAGGCAGGAAAGACCATCTCCTTGTCGAAGTCCCCTGCGAGATTCGAATGGGTCCGACAATCCACCCGAGATTCTCACACAGCACTGGATCCCATCCATCGTAGCCATGATAAGTCTAGTAAGCTTACCCGGAAAGCCGTTTTCGTCCAAAATTTTCCATAGCTCTTGTCGGTTTACGCTATCATATGCGGCTTTGAAATCGATGAACAGGTGGTGCGTGGGGACTCGGAATTCGCGGCACTTTTGGAGGATCTGCCGCAGGGTGAAGATTTGGTCTGTTGTAGACCGACCCTCCATGAAGCCGGCCTGGTAACTTCCCACAAATCTATTGGCTATTGGCGATAGTCGATGAAAGAGGACTTGGGACAGCACTTTGTAGGCGGCATTCAGGATAGTGATGGCTCGGTAGTTCTCACAATCCAGCTTATCACCTTTCTTGTAGATAGAACAGATAGCCCCGTCTTTCCACTCCTCCGGTAGTCGTTCCGTATCCCAAATCTTGACAATCAATTGATGCAGACAGCCGGCCAACTTGTCCGGGCCCATTTTAATAAGTTCCGCTCCAATGCCATCCTTTCCCGCTGCTTTGTTGTTCTTCAGCCGCTGGATGGCTTCTTTAACTTCCCTTATCGATGGGGGTGGCACACCTTCGTCGCTTGCTGCACCAATGTGGTCACTTCCTCCGCTATCATGGTCTTCCGCCTGCACGCCATTCAGGTGTTCATCGTAGTGCTGCTTACACCTTTCGATCACCGCACGGTCATCAGTCAAGATACCTCCATCTTTATCTCTGCGCATTTCGGCCCGCGGCACGAAGCCTTTGCGAGATCCGTTGAGTTTCTGATAGAACTTCCGTGTGTCGTGAAAGCGGTACAGCTGTTCAAGTTCTTCGCACTCCTTCTCCTCTTGGTGGCGCTTCTTTTCCTTGAAGAGTCGGGTTTGCTGCCTCCGCTTCTGTTTGTATCGCTCCACATTCTGACGGGTGGCTCTACGCAGCATTTGTACCCGCGCTGCGTTCTTCTCATCCAATATCTGCTGGCATTCCTCGTCAAACCATTCGTTACGTCGATTCGGTGCCACACTGCCTAGGACGTTCTCCGCTACGCTGTTAATGGCTGTTTTCACGGCATTCCAACAGTCTTCAAGAGGGGCTTCATCCAGCTCTCCCTCTTCCGGCAGCGCGGTTTCGAGAGATAACGCGTAGTTTTCGGCGACCTCTGGTTGCTTCAGTCGCGCTAGATTATACCGTGGCGGGCGGCGGTATTGTATGTTGTTCACAACAGATAGTTTTTGGCGTATCCTTACCATCACTAGGTAGTGATCCGAATCAATGTTAGCGCCCGGATAGGTTCTGACGTCGATAATGTCTGAGAAGTGCCGACCATCTATCAGAACGTGGTTGATTTGTGATTCTGTCTGGTTGGGTGATCTCCAGGTGTACCGATGGTAGAGGTTATGCTGGAAGAAGGTACTACGTATGGCCATGTTCTTGGAGGCGGCGAAGTCGACAAGTCTTAGGCCGTTTTCGTTCGTTTGCGGGTGAGCGCTGAACCGTCCAATCACCGGTTTGAATTCCTCCTCCTGACCAACCTGAGCATTACAGTCCCCGATGATAATTTTGACATCATGTCTTGGGCAGCGGTCGTATTCACGTTCCAACTGCGCGTAGAATTCGTCTTTGTCATCATCGGTACTCCCGAGGTGAGGGCTGTGCACGTTAATTATGCTTATATTGAAGAATCGGGCCTTGATTCTTAATCTGCACATTCGGGGGTTGATCGGCCACCACCCGATCACCCGTTTCTGCATCTCGCCCATCACTATAAAAGCTGTGCCCAGCTCGTGTGTATTGCCGCAGCTCTGATAGATGGTATGACCATCTCTATACGTACGTACCATCGTTCCTTTCCAGCATACCTCCTGCAGCGCTACGAGTCAAGTCTTCTATCAAGTCTAATTTTAAATCCAATTTCAAGTTAAAATTTGAAGTCCAGTTTCAGGTAAAAGTTGAAATTGTATTGTCAGCTTGATTCCATGTCTAATTTTTTGTCCGGATTTCATATCTAAATGGAGTCCAATTTTGGGTTCAAGTTAGGTCCAATTCCCATTAGACTTTTGAGGAACGTTTTTAGTTTAAGGTTATGAATTCAAAAGTCCGACTTTGGTTTACCAATTTTGCTATTTTTTTGCCTTGACATTTTACTTTTGTCCTTTGAATATCAACTTATAAACTTCAGACTTTCGGCTTTGACTTTGACATTTAAATCTTGCCATTTGGTATTTTAATTTTTACCTTTAGTTTTTGATTTTTAGTTTTTGAGTTGGAATTTTCAACTTTGAATTTTAGTCTTTGACTTTTAACTTTCGTCTTTTGATTTGAATTTTGACTTTTGGTATTTTTCTTTCGATTTCAATTTTGCCGTCGACTAGCAAAGTTTGATTATAATTTTGGCATTTTATTCTCGACGTTTAAATAGTTCATGTGTCAAATTCAAATTCATACACCAATTCTTATCTAATGCCGTGTCCAGTTTTATGTCCAATTTCAAGTCTAATTTCAAGTCCACTGATGACCCGGCCTGGAGCACGTGCCGCACATTTTCTATAATACTAAAAGGAAAAGATTTCTCATGGTGTAACTCAGAAGTCCGGAGTGTCACACCTCTTTGAAATAAAGGATTATCCTATTCCATTCTATGATTTCAGGCCTTTCAATCCTGTTTATATTTGCTTTCATTTCGTCATCATCTTCATTTACTATAGCTTCTAGGTATTAGACAAATCTTCCTACTTTCAATCTATAATGCTGTTTCATGCTTTTCTGCATGCAATTTTTCCTATTGTAAGCACAATTCACCCTTCACATAACTTTCAATTGGTATCTTTTTATATATTACTCTTGTTGACTTTTTCGGTGAGAAATAAGAACTAAAATGTTTTCAGCGGACGTTTCGACTTACTATGCTTCAGTCATTTACTACGCGTTAATAACTATTAGTTATAAAGGACGAGGCAGTGAGAATAGATGTTCAACGCGTAGTAAATGACTGAAGCATAGTAAGTCGAAACGTCCGCTGAAAACATTTTAGTTCTTATTTCTCACCGAAAAAGTCAACAAGAGTAATATATAGAATTTTACGGTGACAAACCCCAACAATGCTATCTTTTTAATATGGGAACATGAATCTTACAAATAAACTCACATATTATAGACATAGGGAACTGTGGATAAAATGCCCAGTCAAGTAGACGACCAAGTTGATTGCGCTGCACAGTGGTCCAAAAGGGCGAAAAGCGGAACCTCTTTTCCTAGTGTCTTTTGCTTTCATTTTATCATTTATAGTCTTCAGCACTTTTGTTCGTATGAATATCCCCCTTTCTCTAAAACTGTCAAAAGTTCGTCATCGCTTACTATAATGAAAATAAAAAAAACTTTTGTGTGTTAGGAAATATAGACATAGTTTCTTCGACAAAGTTGTAAATATGATAAAAACAAGCAACTTTTCTGAAGAAATAAAATTTCTATCTTTATCGAGTGCTGAACTATAGGACATATTCTTTAAAACTTCTTCAAAAATTGGTTTTTCATACTTAACTTTTGTTAGTTGCATTTTACAGGAATTCAATGTACTAGGCAATTATTGAAGCTCTCAAAATACACGATTTTACAGAAGATCGAAAATTTCTTGGACCTTTACTTGCTGAGTTATCGCATATTCAAGCTTTAAATTTCCATAGCTTCACGAGCCTATGGGGTAAAATGGGGCAAGCGATTTTATGAAATCAGCCCTTCATCTTAAAGCTTAAGTAGAGTACTATAAATTTGTATGGGTTCCGCTTGTCCCCAACCACCCAAATGGGAGTACGTCAAGCATACGTTTTATGTGTTTCGCGGTCGCTGAAGGCTCGATGCACGTCCATTTTTTTGTGTTAGTAGATAGATACATGGTTGCTTCGGCAAAGTTATGAAAAATATAAAGGTAAACAACTTTGCTAAAGAAATGACGTTTCTATTCCTATCGAGTGCAGAGCTATAGTGCATTTTCCTTGAAAATTCTTTAAAAATAAGTTTTTCATACTTAGCATATGTTGGTTGCATTTTACAGGAACATATGGTTCTAGGCGATTATTGAAGGACTCAAAACACACGTTTTTGCAGAAGATTGCAAATCTCTAGGACCTTTCCTTACAAAGTTATCGCTTTTGGCTCGTGAAGTTAAGAAAAAATAAAGCTTAAATAAGCGATAACTTTGTACGGAAAGGTCATAGAGATTTGCAACCTTCTGCAAAAACTTGTGTTTTGATGTTTGGGTTTGGTTAATTTTTTTCGGTGAGGAATGAAACAGTTTTAGATTTTCTGCGTTACGCGTTACGTTAATTAGTATGAAACACTCATAGGATTAAGACGTGTTTTCTTGCGTCCGAAGATGGCTGAATGAAATATAGTAGGCTGAAACACGTAACGCAGAAAATTTAAAACTGTTTCATTCCTCACCGAAAAAAATCAACCAAACCCAAACATATAATTGAACGGTGATCCAAACATTCGAAATAAAACATGTGTTTTGAGTCTTTCAATATTCGCCTAGATGGCGATTTGGCTAATACGCAAAAATTTCTGTTTTATGTATTTTATTATTATGTTTTATTTATTATCTGTTGCTGTATGAGAGTCGTTATCTTCAAACCATTATAAAATAAAATCATGCCTCCAATAACCCTCACATGCCAAATTTGGTTCTATTTGCTCGATTAGTTCTCGAGTTATGAGGAAATTTGTGTTTCATTTGTATGGGAGCCCCCCCTCTTACGCCCTCCTTAAAATTGGTCTCTTACCCTCCCATAAAATTGCTGGTCATTTTATCTATCCAACGACATATAAATTGTTCAGTTTCGTTCAGTAGTTTAGTAGTTATTAGCATTTCAAATCTTTCATTCAAACGTTACACTTCTATTTTCGTTTTCACAAAGTACTACCCAGTCCCAGTATAGTAAACAAAGACGTAGTCCTACGACAAAAAACTTGTTTGTGTTAGGAACTTTAGACATAGTTTCTTCGGCAAAGTTTTAAATATTATAAAACCCGAATTAATCCACCTAGCGGCGTGACCTAGCCTTTCTACTGCCACAATAATAATTATTTAATTTCTCAGGAACATCTATAATTAACTTGACTATATTTTTAAATATCCGTTCCGTATTCTTCAAAATCCTTATTTGCCAGTAAAATTCACAACGTATTGCGAAGAATAATTATAATTTCTTTCCTTGGGTGCGTAAATACTTGTAAGCGTCATTTATGTTATTTGATGAACACCTTATTTAGTTTTATAATCGGTCGGCCTTAACTTTCGGGTTTCAGAGCCACATACGAAACTTGTTTTGAACTGACAATATGAGATATGTTTTCATAGCAGATTTTTTGATATTATTTTTTGAGTAGTTTGAGCTCAAAGGGTAGATTTTTTTGAAATTTTGATATTAACACCATGCGTTCAAAAATTAGCATCTTTGAAAAACAAGAGTTCAGAAAAATTAGTATTATACTTCGCTTTTGAAGAAAAAGGATATCGAAAACAAAATGATTAATCTCAAAATTTTACTATTAGTTTGCTTGGCTTCAATTTTGCAATATATCTGAATTAGAAAAAATAACTGAATAGAGCATTAGATATGAAAAAGAGAAATTGAACTTTTTCTTAGCTGGCGCTCCTTCAGATAATTATTTTTACATGAAAATCAAAACTTGACCTTCTTTTGAATGTACTTTCATGAAAAGATAGTCATTAGCTTGATCGCATCGTTTTTACAATGTTAGAGGGTTAGGAAAACAAGATGAGGTCGAAAAATAGTGCAAAAACTGCGCCATAAACATGCTTGATAATGAGAAATATGATTGATATGATTTCCAGTGCTTGTCATTTTTGATTTATTTATTAAAACATGATACATGACATCTGTCCTTTAAAATGTCACTAACGAAAACAAATCTTACAAAGTTACTACCGTGCAACGTTTACTTCCTATTTTTCATATAACATTTCTAAGCTCTAGTATCTATGGATTGAAAAGAGCATATATTGATGCGCAAAATTTGTTTGAAATTTGTATAAATTTATTTGGAAAAATCAACTCACTAGTATTTTGATCCTATACACCACTATACTTATATACTTAAATTAATTGCTTTTCTCCGCTTTTTGCTTTTCGTGTACAATTGTGAGTAACAACAAGTGAAGAAAATGACAATTGAAATCTAAAATCAAAGAAAAGAAAAAACTTTGCAATTGAATCCCGCTATTTAATATTTATTTGCGACAGTTCGCCTACGACGTTCAGGCTTCATCAGTGTCTTATTTCAAAGCGTATACGTAACTGTCGCGAATAAATATTAAATAGTGGAATTTAGTCGGTAAAAGTTTTTTTCTTTTCTTTTATTTCAGAGTTCGTATTCCACTAAGAGGCTTCAAACACTGCTGACTATTGACATGTTTCTCACTTTTCTTGAATTTCATTGCAAATTTTAAAATTGCAAATTGTCATCACATACACATACATACATACATACATACATACATACATACATACATACATACATACATACATACATACATACATACATACATACATACATACATACATACATACATACATACATACATACATACATACATACATACATACATACATACATACATACATACATACATACATACTTACATACATATATACATACATACATACATCGCACACATTGAATACAATCAACATTTGATTGATACGTTTTGATTTCACACGTTTTAACGGTTTAATATACGGTGCTTAAGTGTTAAAGTTTGAATAACTTTTGAATGAACCGTCCGATTTTAAATAACTCGGTTTCGTTTGATAGATCTCAGCAGTAATTTTCAAATAATAATAAAATGTGTGATGTTTTGCATTGAATTAATTCTTAAATGTTACAAAAATATGTTTTAAATACTATTTTTTCACATTTCTTTATGTAACTTTCAAACTACAAGTCCAATCATCATGAAATTTGGAAGTTAAGGGTTTGTAAGGCTCCTCTTTCATATGCAATCAATTTTGTTCAAATCGGTTAAAAGATCTATGAGATAATGAAGTCCCATATTTTTCGTATTTTTATACATAACTTTTGAACTAAAAGTCCGATCAAAATGAAATTCAATAGCGACCAATGGGACACCTAGACCTTTCATTTGACACTAAGAACATTAAAATCGGTCCAGCCATCTCCGAGAAAAGTGAGTGAGATTAAAAGCGTTACATACACACACACACACACACACACACATACATACACACACACAGAAAATGCTCAGTTTTCGAAACTGAGTCGAATGGTATATAACATTCGACCCGCAGGACCTTCTTTCCATTTCCGGTTTTCCAAGTGATTTCTATACCTTTATACTATATATTTATATAGTAGAAAGGCAAAACATGCCACTTTGCTGAAGAAATAAAATTTATATCTTTATCGAGTGCTGAACTATAGGGCATATTCTTTAAAGCTTCTTTAAAAATTGGTTTTTCATACTTAGCTTTTGTTAGTTGCATTTTACAAGAATATAATGTTCTAGGCAATTATCGAAGCTCTCAAAATACATGTTTCTGCAGTAGACCGCAAATCTCTTGGACCTTTATTTGCTGAGTTATTGCATACGCAAGTTTTAAATTTCCATAGCTTCACGAGCTCAGGGGGTAAAATGGGGCAAGCAGATTTATGAAATCAGCACTTCATATTAAAGCTTAAGTCGACTAGATTCATGTCGTTTTGGAATTTTTCAAATCGGATAAGCCCCCCAGCGCCAATCCATGGTACCGTAAATCATGTTTTTTTCGAATGATCATGTTCAAGGAGCCGTAGGGGAGAGGGGAAGAGGTTCACATATTCAAACAAAATTGTAAATATTAGTATAAAGTACAATGTTTTGAATGCAAAAAACCCGAATCGATTCGCTTTTCGCGTTATCGAGAAAAAAAATATTTGAAATAAGGCAAAAATATGGTGTAAAAAGTACTATGCCCCCTTAAAGTTAAAAATGTCAAACTACGCATAATCCTATTCAATACAATAATCTGTGGGCTGGTCATTCTTTACCATTTAAACCTTTATGATGCACACAAGTGATTTTTAAAAGAAATCTATGTGTCTCATTGATTGCAGGCCTTGTACTTATGAACCCCCGTCCACGTATTTTCAAAGCGACCATTGCATTCAATAAAGATTTGAATTTGAATATTTCGCTCTTCTCTTTTAAAAATTCAATTAAACAATGGCACTAACAGATTCTTATAAACATACATATGCTAGAAATGCAGTTTACATTAGTCCTTGATCTAATGGTCTGATATAGTCCTACGTCACCCTTTCGTACACCCCTTAGGGCTGTATACCTTGTAGTTTTTTATTTTCATTATACTGCCCATGAATGGAAGACAGTCACATATGCAAAAACGTGCAGCGGCGAAAAACGCATTTGAAACCGCTACATTTTTTTCTTAAATATTGAGTAAATTTCGGAAACAAATCGTCCAAATCATCATAATATTACTTGAATGTACATTATAGAATACTTTTACAAGCAATTTGTTCACAAGTGACCTACAATTTGTTCCAAAACTTATAAAAACTACCGAAGTTACTGATATGCGTTTATTTGTGCTTGAATAAGCAAGAATAAACGCATAACAGTCACACTCACAGCACGCCTTGATCCTTGCGTTGCCGGTGAGCCGGTGACTGCCGATGGAGTCTTTTCAAGACCACGTGTCGTTGTTGTTTTGGTAATTCACGTGCACGTTTAATTCAACTGCTTCAAATGTCTGTAGGGGGACTGGGGGTATAATGCCCACGTTAAGAAGAATATCATATTATTCATCAATGCGAAATGCATTTCCAGAAACTAGACTATAAACCCTAAAGTAGAACAGTTTTCTACCTAACATGCTCGTCCTGAAGCATAAAAATCAATCAAACACGTTTAAATCGTGAAATTATATAAGGCATTTGAAAATTTGTTTTCAGATTCGTTAGGGGTAAAATGCGCATAGGTGTGTACAAAACGAACCACAACAAAGGGTCAAAATGCACCACAACAAATTGGCAAAATGCGCTGTCTGTTTTATTTTAATGTAAACCCGGCACGACTCAGAACAGCGTGAGGACCTACCTACTTGTTAAATCTGTTATTCCGGATCGCGGTTTTGCAATCGCCAGGTCCATCTTCGCTGGAGCGGTCGATGCTAAGATATCACACAAGGGCTTTTCTTGATACCTTGCCGGCAACGCGTCTTTCACTGTTTTTCACTGGTTTTCACTACCGCCTCAAGTGGCAGGCTCCGGCCAAGACCGGCGGTGGGTTTTTTATGTAGCTTCGCGACATCTTAACCGGGTTTTTCGGAGCGAATCAGAATTAAAACAACACTTTGCCTTTTGCTTTTACCAACAATTTGACGTTTGCCTAAAAGTGTATGGGCTACTAGATCGATTAACGTTTGGTTGCACTGCAAGTATATTCATGCTTCTCACGGCGCATTTTGCCCCGCTAGAACTGGTTTAAAAAAATCGTTTAAATCACATAAATAATAATTCAATTACGCAATTTTACATTGGCTGCTGGTTACCGAGACCATTGTTCAAAACAAGAGCCATTTACAGATACGTAATATTGTTTATTGGTGGCGTAATGTCTTACGAAAAAAGTTGCGAAAATTGTAAGAAATAAGACGGCAAATAATTTTTTTGTTTTTTCAAAGGATTTATGTAATTTAGAAAGCTTATATGCTCAACACAAGTTTGTAATGTAAAATAGAAGCGATTGGCACCTTAATTACAGTTTAAAAGTGAGTAATTCGTGAAATATGACAGCGGCGCATTTTGCCCCGACTGGGCATTTTACCACCAGTTACCCTACTGAACTATTTGAAATTTTACGGGAGTAAGGATAACTCTGAAGATAAACTTCCAGTTCCTAGCATTTTCTGCTTTTATTTGTAATTTGTTATCGTGGGGTTGCATAAGGGGTTTTGTTCAACTCAGAAACTGGTCTCTTTCCTGTGTCAGTAATACTCCCAGAACGTGTACGAGTGTGACCAATGTGATCCTGGACATATTATATGACGACAAATGAACTATTCTGAGCTAGTTTTGCACTTTCGCGTACTTAGAGATGTCACATGTTGTATTTTAGTTCTATTCAGAAACTGATTCCTGTAGGGGTATCCGGATCATTACCGGATATGTGGTTAGATATGGTCAATGACGTCTTGAACAATTTATACAACTACCAATGGTCTAGTTTTGCAAATTCGAGTACTTAGAGGTGTCGTATAATGGAATTATTGTGATTCAAGGTGGTTCAAGTTCCATATATTCCGGAACTTGTTCCGACTATAGGTTCGGAACCGTGTATCCGCTCCAAATTTTCTTCAATAGTGTTCTTGTAGGCCATAAAATCTTTCGTTTGGTAGTTGTTGCAGTCAAATCGGTTCAGGAATTTCCAAAATCAAATGCTTATTAATATATTTTCACTACTGTGACTGTTATGCGTTTATTTGTAATATGGGACTGACATAGTTTAATATTTTTTTCAACATTTTGGGAACAAACATAGCTTTTTTGTTTGAAATATTGAAAGAATAGGTAATTTAAAGATGATTCCCAGGTTTATCTCAAAAATGGTGAAAAGTCATATGGGACTGTTATGCGTTTATGGGCAGTATAGTAAGCGATGACTAACTTTTGACAGTTTTAGATTAAGGGGGATGTTCATAAGAACAAAAGTGCTGAAGACCATAAATGATAAAATGAAAACAAGAGACACTATGAAAAACGTTCAACTTTTCGACCTTTTAAACTACTGTGCGCTGTGCATTGACCTGATATTGGTTCAAGTAGTCCATGCCGTCGATCAGTGCTGCGTTGGCGACCGAAAATTGCGTAGAGTGTGGCAGCGTTTTATTGAGAATCCCAATGCTTCGGTCAGGGATGTGAATAAAGAGTTGAATCTGTCCATGTCTTTCGTTCAGAGAGCCAAGGAACGGGAGGGACTGCATGCATACAAAGTTCGGAAGGCTCCAAATCGTGACGAACGGCAAAATACGGAGGGGAAGTCACGGGCCCGGAAACTGTACACCCAGATGCTGACGAAGCCTCATCATGGATGATGAGACTTATGTCAATCCGGCAGATTCTGGGGCTACTGTTCTTCACCGCCCAGTACAAGTTAGATGTTTCGGAGGAAATACGGAAGCAGAAACTTTCAAACTTTGCCCAGAAATACATGATTTGGCAAGCGATCTGCTCATGTGGCAAACAGAGTGCGTCATTCGTGACTACCGGGACATTAAACGGGGAGATCTACCTCAAGGATTGTCTACAAAAGCGTCTGCTTCCTGTGTTGATGCATCACGAGGGTCCTACGGGGCCAACGGGGTTACTTTCGTACCCTAGGACATGAATCCCACCAATGCATCGGAACTAAGACCCATAGAAAAATACTGGGCTATTATGAAGCAGGCATTATGGAAGCATCCCAAGGAGGTCAAATCTGAGAAAGATATGAAGGAAAGGAGGTTTCCGTACAGAAGAAGCTGCAGCCAGATTTTGTATAGAGCCTTATGAATGGAGTTAAGCGTAAGATGCGAGCATATGGTTATGGTATTGAAGTTGAATGAAATAAATTTGCAAAAAGCTTACTAATGGATTATATTTTATTGTCTGAAAATTTGAAAAGCATCGGTCAATTAGGTAATTTTCTCCAGCGTTTCTTACGTGGTGCAATTTGATGTGTGACACCCTTTACGAACTGGACACGAATGTAATTGAAGAATTTTCAAAATTATCCCTTGGGTCGAAGGTTCTTAAAGTTTTATGAAATTTTTTCGAAGGACTTAAAAAACTTACTTTTACTTTATTTATATATTTGTTCACCATCTTCGTCTACGCCATACAGATTGTTTCCTTAATTACTAATTTAAGTGTCGGATTCTAATCCTTTTTTTGCTATTTTCAAAAATATCGGTGCCTGTTTCGATTTTGATTGAATCGAATTGATTAAGTCGAATCGAAACGTATATTTTTCAAAATAATTAAGAAGTTTAAAAAGGCTTGTCTGCCACAATTTACGGAATCTGTTAAGCTCATGAAAGGAACATTAGACAAATTATCATAAAAACGATGACGATGAGTAAACTTTTACACACTGAAAATGGTTTAAAAATAAGGATGGCACTTTTGATACCACGAAACAGTGAACCCTTGTGCGCCAAGCAGCCCGAAAGTTTCAAAAAAAGATGAATTGCCTATAAAAAACAGGGCAATGGAATGGAGTAAAACATTTTTGGCCATCTTGGATTTGGTCGCCATTCTAGATTTTATCAAAAAAGCGTCGTTTTCACCATGAGCCCTCTGACCGCTTTTCTTTTTAAGACCGTCATTGAAAAGCTGAAGAAAAATACTATTCATTCATTCAGTATTCAACACTAATTAATTTTAATTACCATGGAATTACCCTGATTAAACAATTAATTTTGTGCATCAAGATTTAACATTATATGAAAATTGTAAACCTTGCTACAGATAATTGGTTGTTTCATTTAGTTAATGCCAATGCATACCTCATTTTATGAATGTTTCCTGTAGCATTTTTTTTCAGCTTTCCAATGGTGGTCTTCAAAGGAAAAATGATTGGAGGGTTAATAGCAAAAAACGACGATTTTTTGATAAAATCCAATATGACGATCAAATCCAAGATGCCCGCAAACTTGGAGAGTGTCACATCATATAGATGACAAGTTCAGGGCTTCGACCGATCCTTTTTTTCTACCGCAGTCACAAAAACGCGCATTCAAGTTCACACCGTCCGTTTAGTGATGGAGTACGAACGCTATGCATAACACAACTGGTAGTTTGCTCAGTCAAACGCCGATTACACGCAGTAGAACGAATGCGTTTTAAAGCTTTTTAACATTTTCGTTTCGATCAAGTTGCCTTTACCGTTTGGAGCAGCGAATGACTGCAAAACAGTCAAATGACTGGCAGTCACCACGCTAATGAAAAGCAACCGCACAATCGTATGATTCAATACTACAAAAAAACAACCACTACATGTGCATGGAAGAAGTCGGTCGGACTCCGTCCAATACAAACGAATATTTGTGACAAACTATTACTGTGAGCAGCCGATTTGGAGACAAAAAGATAAACGAAAAAATACGTCACCGTATGCTTCCAGTCAGTTTGCAGTTTATATTCTCAAAGCACATAGCAAAACGGGAGATTGACTGTTTGCTTTTGCTGAGATGCCGCATGAATTGTAAGACGGCAGCAGCGCAAGCGGCAGATTGACTGGATTCAAAAAACAGTCAAATGATCGTTCAAAAAGCGGAGTTTGAATGCGGAAAGTTCGCTTTCACGGCAGTCACATTCAACTTGCGATCCCTTTTCAAGCCCTGGACAAGGTTAGCTAAAAATTTAACTTTTTTGGAACTTTCAAGCCCCTTGGCAAATGAGGGGTTCACTGTTTCGATGTATTAAAAATACAATTCTTATTTTTTAACCATTTTCAACCAATCAAGTGCAAAAGCTCCAATATTTGAAGACCTCGTATCAGTAGAGGTCCCGTTTCAGCGAGATTCACTCCGATATGAAAATACATTATACAAAAATTACACAAAAATTACATGGAACTGCCACAAAACTAATAGACATGCTTGAGATAATAATGAAACAAAAATAACTTAAAAGCGGTACGAAGATGATACAAAACTTGACACAGAAATGACAGCATAATTCACAACTTTTACAGATTTTACAAATAGGATAAAAAATTACACAAAAATAACACAAAAAATGCTATCATGAAAGACTAACAAACTAACAAAAATGATACAAAAAAGATGCAAAAAAAATAATGGAAAGATAAACAAACGGAATATACAAATGATACAAAAAAAATAAAGATATTATATGAACAAATACAAAAATAAAGGTGCATAACCAAAATACCACAAGAAAATTGCACACAATACAAAAGAGACATAAAAATAATACAACGTCAATATTAGAATGACATAAAAAAATATACGAAAATAACACAAAAATGATACGAAACAAATGCCATAATAATAAGTTAGGCCGATATTTTCTGTTGAACAAACTAAATGTTTCAAATTATAAGTTGGTTAGCTTCAGATTTGGTTAACTTCAAATACTTTTAAAATTCATAATAACAATGACCTTTTGTTAATTTAGTTTGAGAATCAAAAGTCTAACGCTACTACTGGAACAACTTTAGTATCCCTGTTCCAGAAATAGTGGCTACAAGAGATTTGTGATTTTTTGGAAGAATTGTGGTAAGACAGCTAAGTTATTGGCAGACTAATATATATTAAACGCATGCATAAGAAAATAAAAGATTCACACATAGATGAACAATTTCAATGACAGAAATAGGAATTCCACTATTACTGTACCAACTTGCTTGAGTTTACCTCATCGTGTATCTCACAAATAGAACTGAAAGCACAAGTTGATGTCTTTTATATAGACCAAAAAGCCGCCGTCGACCGTACCGATCACAGAATACTTTTGTACAAAACTTCGCAACGTGGAGCTTGTTGTCAATTCGTCGAATGGTTGAGCTCCTACCGACGCACATAAGAAGGGCTCCATATAAAGTAGCGGCCAAAATTGCCGAATGTAAAATTTCACATTTAAGCACATGCTTAAACGCGGTTTTGTAGTAAATTGTCTATATTTTTATGATTCGTGAATAAAATTTTGAAAGAAAAAAAATGTCATGTAGAAATAAGCCGTCAAAGTTGCCCATTTCAAAAGTTTGAAAAATGAGTCATTTTGAAAAAGTCAAAAAATTAAATAGTTATCGCGGATGTAAATATTATTGTTATATATTATTTTAAAACTGATATTTTAGCCTATTAAAAAATGAAATGAAAACAAATTTAAACTCAATGTGGTGCGCCATAGGCTACTTATAATAAAAATGAAATTTTCACAAACTTTAATCAAAAAAACAACTTTTGTCGCCTCTTGTCGCCGCAGTTTCTAACAGTGCGTCTGAAAGCTCGAAGTATGTTGTATCGAAACATGAATTGAAAGTTTGCTATAATTTGACGTTTTCCGAAAAAAAATAATTTTAAAATTGTCATATTTTTAGCAAGTCTTTGAAATTTTAAGTACTCTTTCAACAAATTTGATTATCTTTGTTACTAAATTTATTTAGTATCTGAAGAGAGTTTCAATGACAAAATGGGAGAATCCCCGCGAGAAAGAAAATTTTTTTTTGTCAAGCAAATATTTATATCGGTAACATTTGATCATTTTTCCCCAAATCACAATAAATATGAGTTCTTATATGTTTAAATCATTTCTTTTGTTACAAATATAATCTGGAATCAATTTGAAACTAAAAAATAATTTTGGCCAAAAATCGAAATTTTCCGACTATTGTGCGACGTGGTAGAATCTTACGCGTTAATCTCGATGCTTGTATATCTTCGTAATTTACTATTAATTCAGGAGTTCCACAAGAAAGCAAAATAGGACCATTAATATTCATGCTGTTTTTAACTACATCACTCTGTTTTTAACATCTGGTTGCAAATTAGTATATGCTGATTAGTAGAATCAAGCCATTCGATGTCAAGCTACTTTAGCATGGGGTTATTCTCAAGCCCCTCGTTTACCCTTCCTTCATGCTAAATTCTACATTTACCCACTAAAACCTCTTGACAGTGCAAAAGTCCCTCCTATAGTTAAGTGTACTCGTCAGAGGAACGAATGAGTCCGCGCCAGGAACGGCTATAATATGGGATAGTACTGGCAGCGAGGAATAAGTGGGTAAAGTAGGTCAAGCTTTGAAGAAAGGGTAAACCCCAATACACACAAGTGCGTATAAAATTTAATAAGCATACCGTTCACTCAATAGCGATTATAGCTAAAAGAAATGTAGTGCAGGTCATACAGCAAACGCCCGGGCGATATCACAATAGGTCAACTATACTGGTCGCAGTGATGAGTCCACACACGAAAAAAAAGTATATACTGATGATCAAAAATTGTACCTTTCAGTTCGGACTGTTGAAGATTGCCGTCGTTTGCAAACCATGCTCGATAATTTTGTTGGCTGGTGCCGGAAAAATGGGCTCATAATCAGCATCGCAAAGTATGAGGTTATGACATTTCACCATAATTTAAAGCCAGTTTTGGTTGATTTGATCATGTCTGAAACTAAAAAAAGCCGACCATGTACGTGACCTCGGTGTTTTTCTGGATTCTAAGCACACATTCCACTTACACCATATTTTTGGGGTTCCGATCAATTATAAATTTGAACACGATATACTTTCGATTTGATACCAAAATCCATAAAACCGGTTTAGTTGTTTAAAACTTATGAAATTTATGAAAGCAAAATATTTATATAAACTCTAGCTCAAAGGGGCGCCCTAAACGTCAAATAACTAGAGAAATTAAAATTAAAAATTCTAGTTTTCAAATAATAGTTAGGTGCCTGTATTATCCAAGTAACATTCCGACGGCCCCCATTTGATTAATATTTGGGAAAAAACTCGCAAACAAAAATGTAAGCACCGCCACGGTACAACCAGAACCCGGTTCGCGATATTTGCCGACAATAGATTTCTGGCATCATTATTCTGGGCGCAGTATGGCGAAATCAATTTCCAAAGTGCCAACGAACTCGGTTTTGTCTGAGCATGCAAACGCCCTCCCTGACATACGGGCATTGTAAGTAAGAACCCTGTCGTCCGTAAAAAATCATCGGCGAAAAAAGCGTTCACTTTTACCTGTTTTACATTCCAAGTAGGAGTTGCGCCGCCTTGCTTTGTATGTAGGTATGTATACGTGTGCACCTTTGCAGCAGAGACAGGAAAAAATGCTACGAACCTCAGCAACAGGCTGGTGCAAGCTCCGTTCTAATTTGTATGCGATCTTAGAATCAGAATTTTAAATAGACAGAAATAAATTCCGACTATTGAACCACAATTGCCCGCTACGCCGTCGTCGTCGTCGTCGTCGTCGGGTGGAGTCTGTGCCCGAGTGTCGTGTGTTATAGAAGATAAAATGCGAACCCAAGCCGTGAGGGTTTTGAACGCGCTTTTCGACCATATATCCTTTTGCAACCAGCCAGCAGCGATCGGAGAGCAGAGTCGGATTGAAAACTAAGAAAACCGGAAAAAGCTTCTTGTTGGACAGATCGTGAAGCATTACTTACGAAGAGATCGTTTTATCGTACAAATTATGAGTCCCCAGAACAAGATGTTGACGATTCATCTCTGGCCACCATTTGTCGTCCTATTCTGTTCCGAACAGCAGCAGCAGCAGCAGCAGGTAGATATAACGGATTCTGCCTTGCAAGTCCCATATTCAAAGAAATAACTGGTGAATGTTCTCTCGCCCGAGAACAGTTAGGTGTGGCCCCCGTGGCCTGCAACAGGGCCGTCGATATAGGTTTGGTATGACGGTTGGTTGGCTACCCCCGAGCAGAGCGAGGCTCGAAGTTTCCATTACCTTCAAGTAAACAGTTAAAGGAACGAAAAAATTGCACGATTGCACGATAAACAATTTCAATTTCAGCTGGCTTTTGTCTCGTTCCGGCCTGTGTGGTTGGTGATCGATTCTGGTTCTTAATTAAATTACCGACCGAAGAATTCAGTGCCACAAGGCACTGCTGTATGGTACGAAAATGGTTGACACTGGCAGAAGAAGCCGCGAACGGGGAGGCTGTTACCGGTATTGTGCTTGTTTTGGTGTGCGAGCTGTCATGAGATCTACGCCCGTTCGGTTGAGTGACACATTTCGCCAATAGCAACCGAACGGCGGCGCGCGGCAAGAACTCGCGAACCGACTGAATGGTTGCTTCATTGCGTTGAAGGGTTTGCCTTTTGGGTCCCTCCGTGGCCGTGGGTTTGGTTTGGGTTGGGTCGCGCTTGGTGGCAGCAAATGAAGCTTGAGCTGTTTTTTTTCTTGCTAGATTGTTTTTTAAGATCAATGATTTTCTTCGGTACTTCTAGCTATTCTAGCATTGCGTCCGGACCGGTGTGGTGTATGGCCGGCTAGGCCAAACGATATCAAATCTAGAAATCTATTGAAATATGAGCAAACTGATTTCAATTAAAGCAAATGGGCTGTGGCGAATGGACTGTCGGTTCAGGGTCAAATTGTGGTGGA
The DNA here is from genome assembly GCF_943734655.1 of Sabethes cyaneus. Taxonomy (NCBI): domain Eukaryota; kingdom Metazoa; phylum Arthropoda; class Insecta; order Diptera; family Culicidae; genus Sabethes; species Sabethes cyaneus. The sequence continues at coordinate 34,459,123 of NC_071354.1, read as the reverse complement.
TTGGATTGTGGATAGGCAAAAGTTTAAGTGACTGATTCGATGTAGAGGTCAAGCGTGTGTCAAGTGCATAAGGTATTTTGATTCAATCGGTGCGCGAATTGTGCTATTTAAATTCGAAAGGTCAATTCTCTTTCATCTAAGATGTTTTCAAATTAAATGGCAAGCAGTCCACCTTTATTTTGATCATTTTTTGACCGTATTTGTATCTTTTTCGCTAAAATAGAATCCCATTTTTCTAGAATGTTGCAATCTTTTCATAAAACATTAAAAATGTAGAGATAAGTTCAAGTTTTATATTTTCGCAATTCAATTTCTAATGCTAATAAAGTTGCAGTAATGCACATGCTTGATATTTTGGTTTTACAAAGAAGAAATCGAATATTTTCGGCAAATCGATCATCATCATGATCCGGAGAAATGAGAAGAAAGTTGCCAATATGTCCTTTATATCATACAAAATTGGGCTGGATCGGGATATGAAGTCTCAGTCACTCGACCCGTCATCGTGGCCAATGAGTATGCTGTTTCATGAATTTTTTGATTATCAAGATGGGGTCTTACAGCCTATTATGTCAGGCATAAATAATTGTAATGACGAGCTTTCGGTATCTGACGTACATCGGCCCCCGGCTCTGTTGTAGAACAACCTGAGAGTAACTACCAGAACGTACACACAAAAATCAGGTTTGGAACGCAGATTTGTGTTAACTCAAGAATTTTACTTTGCGCTGTATATCCAGGGTGTTAGGCAGCTTAGTGCAGATAGTTCAGGAGGTGATAGAGGATGATATTTGACGAAAAAAATCCTATGCATATGGCCAAATCTCAATCGTTAAAGAGTTATTGAACATTTTCTGTTTACGTCAAAGTAGCTCTGGTACAAAAACTATGCTAGCTAGCTCAATTCTGTTACTAAGAAAATTTTGTACTGAAAATTGCTTTGCAACCTCCTACTTTATAAGATTTAGTAACTCTTTAGAAGCAAAAAGCTTCTTCTAAAATTAGTGTTTCTCAAGACATTTTTACCAAATTTCTCCTAACTGTGACAAAACTGATTGCTTTTGTTTGCCAATTTAAAGCTCTAGTATCGTTCTACAATTGGTTCTTTGATGTAAAACGTCTATCTCTTTTAGTTTCGTTGCAATTTCATTTTAAACGTATGGTTTTGGGTGTTGAATTAGTATCTGAAAACTGCTTGCACTCATATACATCGCGCATAGCACACTAGATCAACGCGTGCGACGGACACGGTTAGACGCATATGGAAAACAGTTTCGAAACTGACTGCTTAGGTCTCTCTGAGACGTTTCTGAAAACGATTGCTGTATTCTCCGGAAGGACTCGCGGATATTCACCTTTGTTGTGGCTTCGCTAATTATGTAGCAACGACAGCCCAACAGGAGTATGGTTGTAGATTTTCTTATCGTCGGCTACCTAATGCAAGTAAGTGAACACAAATCCAGAAGTGTTCGTTTTGTTGCACAATGATTTCAAGGACGTCTATGACAACGCACCGTCTTTCCCGAGAAGGAACGTTGTTCTCAGCGAGGCTTCGAGGGAAGCCTCAGCCTCATCAGCAAGTGGCGTCAGGGATTGGACATAAAATTTTGCGAATCGTAGGAAATGATTTCAAGGCAAATTGCGGAACGGTCCTTTGTCACTATGGAGGTGTGGAACGTGTCGAGCCAGCTTAAAATGCATCCTTTATACACTATATGTTCAAGAGCTGCTGCCAGTGAATAAACAAAAGCGGCTTGAGTTTTGCAAGATTTGCAAGCAAAAGTAGAAACGAAACCTTAATTTTTGAAAAACATTATTGTTGTTTTTCATACGTGTCAGACTGTGTTCATTGCACACTATAATGTAGTGTGCTACGCGTGAAGTATGAATTCTTGCAGTTTTCAGATACTAAGTTAACACCTTATGCGATTCGTTTAAAATGAAATTGCAAAGAAACTAAAAGAGATAGGCGTTTTACGTCAAAGTACGAATTGGAGATCGATACCGGAGCTTTAAATTGGCGAATAACAGAAATCAGTTTTGTCACTCATTTTTAGGAGAAATTCGATAAAAATGCCTTGAGAAACACTAAATTCATAGCATTTTGCTTCTAAAGATTTACTAAATCTCTTAGGAGGTTTAATAGCAATTTTCAGTACAAAATTTTCTCAGCTTCTGAATGAAAGTAACCTAATTGAGCCAGCTAGCATGACTTTTACAGCAGAGCTAATTTAAGGCAAACAGTACCGAAAACTAAAAATGTTCAATAACTCTGTAACAATTGAGATTTTACCAGTTGTGTAGAAGGATTTTTTCGTCAAATATGATCTTCTATCACCCCCTGAAACATCTGCTCTAAGCTACCTAACACCCTATATACCGCCAGACAAAAGCAATGTTGTGGCAATTATTAGTTCTACTATTAGCACTATTATTGTTTGTAGCGACTATAATCAACCACGTATCGCTTGGACCATACAAAACGGTGTGATACAGAGTCATAACTCTGCGCAATTTTCGGTTGTCAACGCAGCACTGATCGACGGGGCAAGGACTACTTGAACCAATATCAGGTCAATGCACAGCGCACAGTAGTTCAAAAGGGCGAAAAGTGGAACTTTTTTCCTAGTGTCACTTGTTTTCATTTTATCATTTAGGGTCTTCAGCACTTTTGTTCGTATGAATATCCCCCTTAATATAAAACTGTCAAAAGTCAGTCATCGTTTACTATAATGAAAATAAAAAAATAACTTTTTTGTGTTAGAAAATATAGACATAGTTTCTTCGACAAAGTTATAAATATTGTAAAAACAAGCAACTTTGCTGAAGAAATAAAATTTCTGTCATTATCGAGTGCTGAACAGGCTTCATTCTCGGTGTTTTGCTCAGCCAAATGAGCGCTCTTTTTGCTACCAACGGGGTAGCAATCCCATAGCGCCGTAAATACAAAAGATAGAACTATACTTTCTTCAACAATAATGTAGATAATAATTGGCTCTACAATTGCCCTTTACACTACTTTTTCGAATTCTGTTTCATCGAGGCGCTGCAGTCAAATGAGCATCTACTGAGCAAAAAACCGAGAATGAAGCCTGGTGCTGAACTATAGGGCATATTCTTTAAAACTTCTTTAAAAATTGGGTTTTCATACTTAACTTTTGTTAGTTGCATTTTATAAGAATGCAATGTTCTAGGCAATTATCGAAGCTCTCAAAATACACGTTTCTGCAGAAGACCGCAAATCTCTTACTTTCTGAGTTATCGCATACTCAAGCTTTAAATTTCCATAGCTTCACGAGCCCATGGGGTAAAACGGGGCAAACGGATTTATGAAATCAGCACTTCATCTTAAAGCTTAAGTCGAGTACTATAAGCTTGTATAGGTTCCGCTTATCCCGACCACCCTAATGAGAGTACGGCAAGCATACGTTTTATGTGTTTCGCGTTCGCGAAAAGCTCGATTCACGTTCATTTTTTTGTGTTCGTAGATAGACACCTGGTTTCTTCGGCAAAGTTATAGAAAATTTAAAGACAAACAATTTTGCTTAGGAAATGACATTTCTATCTCTATCGAGTGCAGAACTGTAGAGCATTTTCTTGGGAAATTCATTAAAAATAAGTTTTTCATATTTAGCATATGTTGGTTGCATTTTACAGGAGTATTTGGTTCTGGGCGATTATTGAAAGACTCAAAACACATGCTTTTGCAGAAGGTTGAAAATCTCTAGGACCTTTCCTTACAAAAATATCGCTTATTTAAGCTTTATTTTTCCTTAACTTCACGAGCCAAAAACGATAACTTTGTAAGGAAAGGTCCTAGAGATTTGCAATCTTCTGCAAAAACGTGTATTTTGAGTACTTCAATAATCGCCTAGAACCATATATTCCTGTAAAATGCAACGAACATAAGCTAAGTAAGAAAAATTTATTTTTAAAGAATTTCCAAGGAAAATGCTCTATAGCTCTGCACTCGATAGGAATAGAAATATCATTTCTTTGGCAAAGTTATTTATCTCTATATTTTCCATAACTTTGCCGAAGCAACCATGTGTCTATCTACAAACACAAAAAAAGACGTGCATCCATCGAGCCTTTAGCGAACATAAAACGTATGCTTGCCGTACTCTCATTTGGGTGGTTGGAAACAAGCGGAACACATACAAGTTTATGGTACTCGACTAAAGCTTTAAGATGAAGGGCTGATTTCATAAATCCGCTTGCCCCATTTTACCCCATAGGCTCGTGAAGCTATGGAAATTTAAAGCTTGAGTATGCGATAACTCAGCAAGTAAAGGTCCAAGAGATTTGCGGTCTTCTGCAGAAACGTATATTTTGAGAGCTTCGATAATTGCCTAGAACATTGTATTTTTGTAAAATGCAACTAACAAAAGTTAAGTATAAAAACCCAATTTTCAAAGAAATTTCAAAGAATATGCCCTATAGTTCAGCACTCGATAAAGATACAACTTTTATTTCTTCAGCAAAGTTGCTTGTTTGTACAATATTTACAACTTTGTCAAAGAAACTATGTCTATATTTCTTAACACAAAAAAGTTATTTTTTTATTTTCATTATAGTAAGCAATGACTAACTTTTGATAGTTTTAGGTTAAGGGGGATATTCATACGAACAAAAGTGCTGAAGACCATAAATGATAAAATGAAAGCAAAAGACACTAGGAAAACAGTTCCGCTTTTAGCCCTTTTGAACCACTGTGCTATGATATAATTCTTACTCTATTAGTTGGCGTGTGTTTTTGCGATTATGGCGGATGGCCTCAAGAGACGAAGAATAAATTTTGAATAATTCATTTGTTGTATTCTCATAAAAGAAACACTGTGAGAACTTAGCTGCCCCATGCTAAAAGCTAAAACTCACTTTTCCGATATTTCTCCAGCAGCTCCAAACAAATTTACCGGTATGGCCGGCTCTGTATCCCCGTTGAAACCATGCATTGGCCCGGGTGTAGATTGTCACCAAGTGAATTGCGAACAATATCCGTAACGCAAAATAAACAAACCGTCGCGTCGACGGTGGGCGGCAGACGCGGTACTCGCACCGTACGTACCTAATGCTACTACTCTGTAACCACCAGCCAGATGATTAGGCTTTTACGATAAACCTGAACGTGTTTGATTAAATTGCTTTCGATATGGTTGTTAGCTAGGCTGTCAACTAGCGCCGCGGACAAAACATTGGATCGAGTGCGTGTTTCATGTTTTAATCAATTAGAACATAGAATGGGTATTGATTTGATTTCAAGATATTGATATCGGATTCTGCTGACAGTTCGCTCGCACAGGTGCTTCGAAAGCCAAAGTCACGAAATTGCATTGCAAAGGCGATCCGACAATTTCGATAAATCGAGCAAATTTTGTCACGAGTTGTATGGTTGCTCCCTTCTGTTGCACCGCACTTCACGGTACATCGTCCCGGTCTGTCTCTCTCACTCTGTGTAATCACAGGGGACAAGCAGCCGCTATAAATCGTGGCTCGCGTGATTCAATACAGCCAATAATCAAAGCGTTCAATTAACCAGAGATTAGCGTGAAAGGAGCTAATAGCTCTATTTTGGGTGGCTTTCGATGGTAATTGAATTAAATAGTGGCTGCTGGAGGAGATAACGTAACGGAACAACAAATAAACTGTTTTGTGAATAAAATGTGCCAATGTTTTTCATACCATTAAGACCTGCGGGTTATACAATGTGAACACGATGATAGTATAGTTTTTCAGTCAATGTGCAAAATTACTGGACACATGCATAGATTGCGCAATGATGGAAAAGGTTAGTGCAGCAGAGTTTCCTGCTTAATTCACTTGCAGGTAGAAATAGCAGCTCCCAAATGGTGACATATTTACCTCCCCGCTGGGATCAAATTAAGTAACTCAAATTGAATGAAATTACCACCATCATTCATTGATCCACCGCATTAGGCACCCCAGCATGCCGGGTTCGTTGTTTTGTCGAGTTAGCATTTAATTAAGATGCTCATCCCGATTTATCTATTTTTCCATCTTAACTGTTTGAACAGCTTGGTGGCTGTGCAAGCACAGCTGCAACCATGACAAGCCACCGTGGATCGTCGTGCCTCTCGGTCGTTGCTTGGAGGCCAGTGGTCTGGAAATCTGTCTTCTGCGTACACGATTCGCACTGATCGGTATAGATCTGCGGTGGATGATAAAATGTAGGCTCTCCAATATAAACCCGATGTACACCGCACCCGCCGCCCGGTGTGGCAGCGGTTGCATGGTTTGTTGACAAAGACCTTGCGTTCGGTCAGCGGCCCATAACGCAGCTCTTGCATGGCCTGATTGATGGTGACCGTTGCCCTGCCGGACTGCGGTGCGGTATCCCAAAGCGCCTGATTCGGCTCAACAGGTGACCCGATGATCGATCGGTTCTGATCAGAGGGGAAATGCAACATAAATTACTGTTGGCGGGAAATTTGTCGCCATTGGCTACGCAAGCCGGCATTCTGTTATGAGTAGGGCTTTCGAGGGCAATAGGTAAACGTGTAATGAAATGGGTTTTGTGAAAAAGATTTTAAGTGAATTTTCAAAACAATGTTGATTAAAAATCCTTTTGAATAATTTTTTTCGAAATAAATTAAGATATATCAGATTTTGTTCAAAAATAATAAGCCCAACTCATCTCCTTAGCCCTGTCTGGAACTGGTCATCTCTTGTCCTTCTTCGTTGCCGCTTATTTGGACTTACAACTACTAGCAAATACAACTTATACAACTAATAGTTTCGGTATTACGGCATTACTAGGAAACAGTAGATCAGCTAATTATATGCGTGACACCATCGCGTCCGAAAACGAGCCGGTGGCCGACTTGAACGTTGGACTGTGGGTTTCCATGGTTGCTTGCTTTTACTCTGATGCGTTTTTGACTGATGGCATTATTTACATTATTATGCTACTGTGCATTTCCGAGTGAAATCTGTAAAAAAACTGAGTAATCTTGCAAAACCTTTTCCGAATTGTTAAACTTGGAACATGTCTTCAATGAAGTAAACCACTCTTACTATTATGACTCAAGACTAACTTTTAAAATTCCCATATGAAATGTTTTAAAAATCATAACCCAAAAACTGTTGATGATAGCAGAATGATGTTTAAAACAAAGTTATAGACAATAATTTTGATTTTATAAAAAAAATATACACAAAAAATAGGGTTCAAGAGCAGGGATTAAAATTTTCACTCATATGTGGGATAAACGTATTTCGCTCACCTATTTTTCTCACATGACAACTAGATTTTGTAGTTTTCTGTTCGTATAAAGCGGAAGAAAAACATTTTTCCGCTAAAAAAAGAGAATTGATAATATTTCGTTTCATTTTTCGCTGAAAAACATTTATCCTCTCTCACTGAAGGCATGATAAATAAATATCGCAGGTAGACTTGGCGCGAAAATCTAATGCAATAATAGGTATATAACAGGAAACCATGGTTATACTCAAATACATAAACTCGGTTGTTTTATTTCACTCTCTTGTTGGCTGGTTGTTTATTAAATTCAATAGTAACCTGTGCATTTTCGTCTCCGAAAGACGGCTGATACAGCTTTATCCTCTCACACAAAGAGAGGATAAACTCATGTTACGAAAATTTAAAAATAAACAAATCATGATCGTGTATTCCTTGGGATAAATGAAAATCCAGGTAGCCCGCGCTCACGAACCACAATAAATGGGTATAAAACATTCTCGTTTCACTTTTGTTCAGTTTGTATTCCTAGTAGGCAAAATTCATAGATTATCGCGCGTTTGAGAAGATAAATTGAATGCCTGTTCAAGAGAAAAACTTTTTGGGCATCTTTCAAGTTTCATTTAGTTATATAAATTAGCACATGTTCCTATTAACAACTAGCTGTAGCCCGTGTGCGTCGCCTTGCGTCTAATTTTCTAATAATTTTCTTTAATTTCGGCGAAAAAACACTTTTTGAAATAATAATCTAGATTCACCCTAAGTGAGAAAATCGGAATGTATGACCAAAACGCTCAAATGTACCCCTATTATTGCTAGGTAACTCTATGAGATGCAACTACGTTACTGATGCATGTCCGGAATGCAATTTGGTATAACTTGTCTGAATCTTCACTTCCATTTATAAAAAAATGTTAGAATCTCCGTGAAATGCTATGTATCGATTGTTATCTATTTTTAAGTTTTAGTTATAGAGTACGCGATATCACAGTGGTCCGGTTTCGCAAAGTTGTTTATTTTAGTATGTTCTGCAACTTTTTGGATTTTTTTTAAATTGTTTTAACCTACAAAAGTTTGTATCACCATAATAGGTGGATTCACGGTCATCGTAATAGTGTTGAAAGATGCGCTATATTTCATTATTAAACTCCTCCGAAGACACCACCCTTGTAAAATTGCGCATGTTTTCAAATTGCCCAATTGCTAATGTCCGCACTTTTTCGAAACCGGACCACTGTGCGGCAGTGAAAATAGATGAACGAGTAAACGCGTAGTCAATAGCTGTATCATAGTTAGTCGAAAGGTCTGTTGAAATCATCATAGTTTTTATTTTCACCGAAAAGTCGAAAGTGCTATATTTACATACTAATTTGCAATTGTCAACTATGGGAACTATGGGGCTGGGCTACTGGGTACTGATATTTGTACATCCAATAGCACAGGGGCTCGTTGGGAATTACTAGGAGGGCTTCATGGGGGCTCACGCAACTACGGACCAGATTTTAACCGACAGATCTTGCAGAATTATCGGGAGTACAACGTACTCACGCATTACATCTTCAGTGATTTCAAAGCAGCATACGATGCAGTCGATCGAGATCAGCTATGGCAGATAATGCACGAATACGGTTTTCGGATAAACTGACGTGACTGATCATAGCGGGTTGAGTGATGTGTTTCGTTCGCATCTTGAGGACACTCTCGAGTCCCTTTGAGACGCGGCGAGGGTTGAGACAAGGTGGCGGCATATCTTGCATGCTGTTCAACATCACGCTTAAGGGGGTGAAACACGATGCTCTCTAAGGGTAGGCAACTCCTAGGTTTTGCAGAAGACTTTGATGTCATAGCCAGGAACGATGGAGGCAATCTACGGCAGACTGAAAGCAGAGTTTATTTCACCATTCATGACTTTAGCCACAAGCACAACCTGCTGGGCTTAACGTCGGTATTCCAGAGATTCAAGGTTAAGCAACGATCCATTTACGATGGAAAATCCACAGGATTACGCCACGGTAGATGTCGCAATGGTATTCAGATGAATCTTCTCTGTAATATTTCGAGGCGGAACAAATAAGGTGGGGCAGTTGTTGTAGACACCGTACAAGCTACAGTTCCCAAACAGCGGTCGAACAAGAGCACAACATAATGATTGTAGGTAGTTCGGATCCTTGAAGTCCCGTAGTAGTAGTAGTAGTAGTAGTAGTAGTAGTAGTAGTAGTAGTAGTAGTAGTAGTAGTAGTAGTAGTAGTAGTAGTAGTAGTAGTAGTAGTAGTAGTAGTAGTAGTAGTAGTAGTAGTAGTAGTAGTAGTAGTAGTAGTAGTAGTAGTAGTAGTAGTAGTAGTAGTAGTAGTAGTAGTAGTAGTAGTAGTAGTAGTAGTAGTAGTAGTAGTAGTAGTAGTAGTAGTAGTAGTAGTAGTAGTAGTAGTAGTAGTAGTAGTAGTAGTAGTAGTAGTAGTAGTAGTAGTAGTAGTAGTAGTAGTAGTAGTAGTAGTAGTAGTAGTAGTAGTAGTAGTAGTAGTAGTAGTAGTAGTAGTAGTAGTAGTAGTAGTAGTAGTAGTAGTAGTAGTAGTAGTAGTAGTAGTAGTAGTAGTAGTAGTAGTAGTAGTAGTAGTAGTAGTAGTAGTAGTAGTAGTAGTAGTAGTAGTAGTAGTAGTAGTAGTAGTAGTAGTAGTAGTAGTAGTAGTAGTAGTAGTAGTAGTAGTAGTAGTAGTAGTAGTAGTAGTAGTAGTAGTAGTAGTAGTAGTAGTAGTAGTAGTAGTAGTAGTAGTAGTAGTAGTAGTAGTAGTAGTAGTAGTAGTAGTAGTAGTAGTAGTAGTAGTAGTAGTAGTAGTAGTAGTAGTAGTAGTAGTAGTAGTAGTAGTAGTAGTAGTAGTAGTAGTAGTAGTAGTAGTAGTAGTAGTAGTAGTAGTAGTAGTAGTAGTAGTAGTAGTAGTAGTAGTAGTAGTAGTAGTAGTAGTAGTAGTAGTAGTAGTAGTAGTAGTAGTAGTAGTAGTAGTAGTAGTAGTAGTAGTAGTAGTAGTAGTAGTAGTAGTAGTAGTAGTAGTAGTTGTTGTTGTTGTTCTTGTTGTTGTTGTTTTTGTACTAACAAGGTCGTCTGGATCAGCCGTCACCCAAACCAAAAGTGTTGAGATCAGACAGCCGGGAAGCACCCAGCATGGCGCCTCCTTTGGCTACTCAATAGAACATTACCGAAGCTGACTGAAGCTACGTGGAGGCGCTAGGTAGAGGTTTGGAATGGCTGGATGCTTCAAAGGATCCTCGTTTGCGGTGGTATTCCTGGATCTGCTGCAGATCGATGGTCGGCACCAGACTGCCAAGGTCCTACCACAATGCAGTCAATAATAGTCTATCTTCTCAGTGGTTAAAACAGAAAGAGCAATCATTTAAAAATAATTATCGTCGGCGGGTGGAGCGTACGCGTGTGTATACGAATGCTTAGACTGGAATGATCGAAATTAGATGTGAGATTATCTAATATAGGGTGTCGTGTACTGATAGTTTAATTGTCGAAACACTCGGGCGCCTCAGTAATTGAACTACTTGATATATTTTTGGCCCCACATTGAAGTTTCGCAGTATCATCCAGTCGAAGAAGAATGGTATTCTTCGCCAAACACTCCTCCACCTTTAATAAAAAAAACCAAGATACTTGCTAAGTTGGTTACACCCACACCAATCATGGAACAAGTCGATCTGGTTTTTGTAATTCGATACAATCAGCAACAAAGCGAACTGCAAGGTAGATTTTGAGGCCATTAGCGTACACGATTCTGACATCATCGTTATAGTACAGCTAGAATAGCAAGTGTTGTGGCACCGATACACCTGCCACTATCTCATTGGTAAATTGACGTCAATACAGTCATGTAGGGGAATGGCTGTTGCCTAGACAACTACAAAAAACTAACACCTTGGTTCTAGTGAGGAAAAACCAAAACAAAGTTAAAATTACAACAAAGTTGTAAATTAATTTAGTTATTTGAAAATTAAAAGCTAACGTATCGTTGAGCTGGTCATGTCTAAGTGAAAAGTGCTAGAAAGCAGAACTACGTGCGTTAGAACAAAATTAGCCAGCGTAACCGGCAAGCGAGTCAGAGGCCTTTGGCAGGAAATTTGTATAAAATTTAGCATTAGTTAGCTCTTCTCGAGAAACGTTGTAAGTACTATTGTAAAATAATAAGCTTTTAGTGAATTACAAGATGTAAACATCCGTAACGAGAAACTTAAAATCAACAGGTGAAACAAGATTCAGCAGCGTGCCCGGTAGAAGATATTTCGTGAAAAACTATTCATGTAAGCGTAATTAGATTTATATAATGAAAATGTACGAGAAAATTTATTTTAGTTTTAAGCTGCACAAATAAATTTAGTTCGTTCACGATCCGAACAGCAAGAGTCCTACATTGTTGCCCGGAGGAACGCCTGACGTGCTCCAAAAATAGCAAGTCTCAGTTTTCTCCAGTTTCAGCGAGTATCAAGGAAGGGGAACAGCGAAGTTAATTATTAGGGGAACGAGGGACAAGACGACCACCCGGGGCAAAAGTGCCACTCTTCAAGTTTGCCAAGAAAACGACGAAGAATTTTAATATGGTTATTTTTTGTGGTTTCTAAAGTGACTTTTTTTTCATGTGTGGACTCATTACTGCGACCAGTATAGTTGATCTATTGTAATATCGCCCGGGTGTTTGCTGTATGACCTGCACTGCATTTCTTTTTGCTATAATCGCTATTGAGTGAGCGATATGCTTATTTTAAATTGTATGCGTGCTTGCGTGTGTTGGGATTTACCCTTCCTTCAAAGCTTGATCTACTTTACCCACTTATTACTCGCTGCCAAGCACTATCCCATATTATAGCCGTCCCTGGCGAGGACTCATTCGTACCTCTGACCAGTACACTTAATTATAGGAGGGACATTTGCACTGTCAAGAGGCTTCAGAGGGTAAATATAGAATTCAGCACGAAGGAAGGGTAAATGGAGGGGCCTGAGAATAAACCCATGCTAAAGTCACTTGACATCGAATGGCTTGATTCTACTAAGATTTGAACCCAAGACCACTTGCTTGTTAAAGCAGACTCGGTAACCTTGCGGCTACGGAGCCCCCCTCTAAAGTGACTTACAATATACAATATATGGGTCATGTGCTATGTAATCGACCTTCTCCGATTTGTACCAAATTTGGTCAGATTATACGTTTCAGGTCAGTAACAAAAAATCCTAAGTTTGGTGCCGATTGTAGGTCCCCTCGATTAATGGGAGTACCTCCATTTTTAAAGAAAAGACACGGTTTCGTCAAATCCTCTTATTTTCTTTTGCTTGTAACTCTGGAAACAACAGGTTTAGAAAGACAATTTTATTATGTTTCCAAAGAAAATTGCCAAAATTTGCATTTTTCATTCAATGAGTACAATTTGATTTCAAAAATTCCAACTCCATCGTATTCCTCAGATTTTTTTATATAAGAGTCATTCAAAACCACGAGGTGTTTTTGCCGATCCGGAGTTATAGCGATTTGAAGAAAGAAGCCAGCGATTTTTCATAAACAATTAATAGTAAAATAACATTTTCTTGAAGCTGTGAGTCTCTATGCATTGTAAAAACACTATACGCTATCGTGGAAGCATGTATACAGTACACTGTAGTCGCTTTTTACGCGGATTGTGTTTTACGCGACTATTTTTAGGCGAGTTTCGGAATTTACGGTTTCTTTTACGCGAATTTCGGAATGTACGTGTTTTTTTTCGCAATTTTCGGAATTTACGCGGATGCGCTCAATTAGTTTGTTTTTTCGCGTAGTGTTCAATTCCAATTTTTTTTACGCAAACTTTACGTTTTATTTACGCGAATTTTGAAATTTACGCGGTTTTTTACGCGAATTTCGGAATTTACACGGTTTTTTCAGGCGATTTTGATTTACGCGAAACGTATCCTTCGCGTAAAAAGCGACTTCAGTGTATATAATAAGGGTTTTCTTAACAGTGTTGCCAAATTTTCAGTTTTTCTCATTATTACCTACACTAGTTAATCCAATATTAGTATCAAAGCAACAACAAACAAACGGGGTAAAATCTGGAGGCTATTTACCCCCTTTGTTCGGAGGCGAGCTGAAAAACATTTTACAATGTTACGGTCAAATGCTGAAATATTTTACGCCATTTTAAACTTATATTCTCGTTATCAATTTTACAAATAACTAAAAAGTTGGCAACACTGTTTAAAAAAAACTTTATTATATGCGGTATACATGCTTCCATGGTAGCGCATAGTGTTTTTACAATGCATAGAGACTCGCAGCTTCAATGAAATGTAATTTTACAATTAATTATTTATGAAAAATCGCTGATTTCTTTTTTTAAATCGCTATAACTCTGGATCGGCAAAGAACACCTCGTGGTTTTGAGTGACCCTTATGTAAAAAAATCTGTGGAATATGATGGAGTTGAAATTTTTGAAGTCAAATTGTACTCATTGAGAGAAAAATGCAAATTTAGTTTTTAAATCAAATTTAAATATATTTGGCAACACTGTCTCTAAAAACTAATAATTTTTTTCGGATTCCTTGGGCAATTTCCTTTGGAAACATGATAAAATTGTCTTTCTAAACCTATTGTTTCCAGAGTTACAAGCAAAAGAAAATAGAAGGATTAACGAAAACGTGTCTTTTTTTGAAAAATGGAGGTACTCCCATTAATCGAGGGGACGTCCAATCGGCCCCAAACTTAGGATTTTTTCCTGCTGACCTGAAATGAACAATGTGACAAAATTTGGTTCAAATCGCAGACGGTCGATTACAACTTTGTACGTTTTCTCGGTCACTTAACGTGGAATGACCCATATATAGAAAATTCATATAAAAATCCAATTTAAACCAACTATTGGTGAAACGAACCTTTGTTATATCATCTCATTTGTCATTTGAGTTAGAATTTGACATGTCTTCGTGATACAAATGTTTGTTTTTCAAATGCGGCCAGAAAAGTTCAGTAACAAAAATTGTAGAACACAGTAAAATAAGCAACTTTCAATACTGGAAGGAAAGCCCAATAACCCCTGAATGCGCACAAGTGTTTCTGCTTGTGGATCCGCCTTTTGAACCTTTTGCAACAGCATTGATGTGAAATTTTACTTTATTTACATTCTTTTTGAACAAAAACAAGTCCTCAATGTGTGTTTCCAATCATCTTGGCTTTGAACAAAATCAAACGACTTATGCGGTTTCCATGCTAGGGCACTGATTTAGAATGCCATGCAGAATTTGTATTACATTCATGTGTGCGCCGTGGCGCTCGGTGTGGAGAAAATTGCCGCGGCTCATATTTCATACATCGTTAACGAGGCGGAACGCGAAAACAGCTCCCGGGTGAAAAAATGCAGTGCAAAACGTGCAGTAAAGTTGGCAATAAATCAGTAAACAGATTAGATTGGGTGGTGATTCCGTGCACGAGCGGAGCAAAGCACTGTCATGTCGGCCGCGGATGCGGGAGCCCGCTTCGGTATTCCTGTAATTTGAAGTAATTGTCCACAGTTCTGACCCACCTTGGCAATTCATCACGGCTTTGGTGCTTCCGGCAGTTGCTGTCGCCGCACCGAGCCGATGCCCAGTCGACCCAGTAAGTCGAGCAGCACCTAAGCCAGCAGTCAGCCAGCAGCCATGAACCGCTCGGCGTGATCGCAAATTGATTTGTCAGCTATCGCACATCAGCTGTCGCCCCCCAAAATAGGCGACCACGGAAGGGATCACCATCACGAAGCACACGTTTGCGAGCCAATCCCCGTTTTTAAAATCGGTGACTTTTGGGAACGTAACTGCGATCAATATCATGTCAACAACTACGACGCGACGGATGGACGGAAGGACGGTGGCACTGGGGTAAGGTTTCTATTTAACACTTGAATCAAATCGACCGGTGCGGTGGTTACGGTTTGGCGGACGCGACGACGACGACGACGCACTTTGACTGTGCGTCATTTAGCAGCGCACTTGAAGCAGTTTGGTTTCCGCATGCTTTCCGTAGTGATGGCTGGAACTCATAGCGTGCAGCTGTACCTACCTGCCACCCCACGTCCCACAGGGTGGCAGCAGCCTTCAATTAACGCGAAGGTCAATTCATTAGTGGTGCATTACTTAAGCTCTTAGTCATTCGAACTTTAAAGAACCGAGTAGCTCCATTTTGTCCAACGAGTATTTATTTATTTAGGTTTTTTGTCGTTTTTAGGTTTGTTTTATTAGCGCAAACTGGACCACGCACGGTTGACTGGTGCAGGGTTAAAGTGTGCGACTCGGTCTGTCGGTATGATTTAAATTTATGTTCTGGTGATCACTTGAAGTGGCAAAATATTTTAAGTGCGTCCAAATAGGTTCCATATTGTACGCCTCAGCTACCGTATCAGAATGTTCAAGCAAAATTTATTCTTTTCTTGTATTGTTTTGCGGCGCCGACTGAAGTGCTGCTCGGAGTTTTGTATTGTACAGCGATCTTTGCAAATGTTGTTACAGGTTTTAGTATGAGAGGTTGTGAATATCTTGATTAGAATCGATAAATAAATTGGGTTAGAGAATTGTGCTGCATATAAGTCCAAAGAAGGTCAATAATTTGATCAACTTTTATTATGAATGAGTGGTACGTTACCTCAATTTCCATTGAAAGTGAACCAAATAAAGCATCTATAATTGAGTAAGTAGATTTCATCTGACTGATACAGCTATAAATTGAAATCAATTTTTCAAACATATCCTTGCAATTTGTGCATTTTCATCTCACATTGACTTCTAGTGTGACAGTGGCCATCGGACGAAGCTGCTGACGCGTGTTCGATTGTGAAAGCTGTCACATAGCTGGCTGTCAATTGGCACTTTCTCACTCAGTCTGCGCTGTGCTCCTGCGGGGTTTTATGGCCGCAGGACTCGCAGGAGAGCCCCATTCAGGAGGAGGTAGGGAATTGCAGTTGAACGTGTGTCACTTGTTTGTCATCATGTCCAACGGGCCGTGAAACGGAAAATGTTTCCCTTGCAATCACTGCAACCACCCGCACATCGCCGAGCAGCTGCTGATAATTCACATATTTGTAGGACAGGCAATATTTTTCACCAGCAGCCTGCCGCTCGTCGCTCTTTCTCACTTTCGATCCGTGTCATACGGTTGGCTGACTCGCAGAATTGGATTAATTTGTCGTTCGATTTGTTGCTTCCCAATGCAAAATGACTGCCTGCTACATATCATCGCTTCGGTTCCGACAGGTTGAAATTCATTTGAGAATTTCCATCTGCTGACAGTTTGCTGTAACTGATTTATTTGTTGTCTGGCCGAAAATTTCTGGCTAATTAGAATGGTTAGAATGGCAACTTTCAATAAGTTTCCGAGGACTAATGTTCTTTTTTCAACTGAAATATCGACCACTCCTTTTACCGCGTCTGGCAACAACGATTAAAGACTGCCTTCTCATTCCCAGTCGTTATTAATTGTCACCTTCTCTTTAGTGGGGGCGAAAAATTCGATTAAGTCACCCTCACCATTCAGTCAGTACTGTCTGGAGAAACCATGCTGCACCCCACTGACTGGGCCGGGGAGGGACGATGGCAGCGAGCTGTCAAAGTTCTCACATTCCACCGAGGAGCCAGAGCCAGTATTGTGCACCCGCCCGGGTGAGAAACCCTGAACCGGTTGAAGGTTTCCCAGGTTCTGGTTCTGAAACCAGGAAATTGTAACTAATGCGAAAACAACTTCGTGGATTACTAATCTAATTCATAAATCTATCCGTCACATCCCCGTCCTCCCCGGCGTCGTCGTCGTCGTTGTTGACACCGCAATCGCTTTGAAACGCAAGTTCAAATATAAAATGAATCAATATGGGTAGAGGATAGGGTTTTCGAACTCCCGCGCTCGCATAGGCGCTTTTAATTGAATCAGGCTCAATTACGACATCGGATGCCAATTGGAGGTAGTTTAGTTTAGTGCTGCTGCGGCTGCTGCTGCTGGATCGAATGCCGAGGTGCTGCAAATGAAGGTGAGTTCGTGACGAGCCGTGCCTCTCGCAATGAAACTCAAGGAAGCGTTTAATGTCGCGAGTGTTTGCCACTAATAGCGTTGCAAGCGATGTCGCATGGTTCGAGTTCTATACACGGTGTTGAGAATATACCTAGCACGATTTGGCTCTAGAAAATGTGGATAAAGATATCGAAGACGAATGGTTTTGTCAGGAGGATGGGAGTTTTGTGAGTACAAACAGTGCGATGATTCATTAAGCGAACTTCGCGTCAACATAACTATCGTCACGATTGGCATTACCTTCTCAGCATTCATTCAATAAAACTTTTCGGTATGAGGTCCTTTGTCCAATTATGAAATTTGGTATTTCGCGTTTTTCAAAGCTTGTCTGAACCACTGGCGTGCCTAGTGTGACTGGCCTGTGTTAGTGTGCCACATTTACCCAAGGAGAGTATTATTTGTTCGGCTAGTTTTGTTCCTGTCAAAACTACTCTAACAAATAATACTCTCGTTGAGTCAATATTTGAGAAATGGTAAAATTATGAGGCAAGTGCAACGATCATACTGACATTAGAAGCACCGCAAAGACGAGATTCGAACATACGACGACTGGACTGGCTTGTTTGACCAGCATAAACTGGCGTAAATTGCCTCCACCGTTGCAAAATTTCTAACAATGATGTCAAGGTCGTTGACACCTTTTACCGCCGATCCCCTTGCCATCCACTCGAAAGGGCCCCCGAAGCATGTATCTAGTACATTATTTGTTCCAGGATAACTTTCCTCAGCCGCGTTAATTTATCCGGAAAATCGTTCTCGTGTATTATCTGCCATAACTGTTCGCGCTCGACTGTATCATATGCTGCCTTGAAATTTACAAAAATATGATGCGTGGGCACGTTGTACTCTCGACATTTCTGGAGGATTTGTCGGTGTGAGAAAATTTAATTCCTAGTAGCACGGGCTGTCATGAGGCCTGCGTAGTATGGCCCTACGAACCCTCTTGCCATTGGAAATAGACGACGTGAAAAGACCTGAAGGTCACCTTGTTAGCGGCGTTGATCCACCGCAATCGCGGTAATTACAGCAATCGAGCCGATCACCCTATTTGTAAATGTAAATGTAGGTTCTCCTCTTGCCAAATCCTGCCGCTGCTGGTGGTTCTTCGCCATTTTTGTAGTGTTCTGTGTAACGATTATCCTTCAACTGATCGACATGCCGCCGGATCTCTGCAAGGTCGGAAGCCGGCACGCTGTTATCGTTTGTAGACACCCTTAGGTTAACTGCCGTTCCGTCTTCTTCAATGACGAAATAATTAAAACGCCCATCGAAGAACTGCTCGTACCTATCGACCACCCTGTGCTCGTTTGTCGTGTCTCCTCTTCCCTACACATTTTGTTTTTCGGCCCTTCCTAGCCTGTAAAAGATTTTGATTGGAATCAGGGACGGTCGATTACAACGGGTATGATCACTTGAGAGGGAGTGACAACTATGTAACCTTTGAGGTAGGATTTTATTAAAGACTCAAAGGATTGTTTTGACAATGAAAGGATTCATTGTTTTGACCAATACTAACATCCTGTGAAGAGAAATCTGAGGTGCATGAAAGTTCGATAATAAGTACATTCTGACGGGGCGTGTGTTGTGATTCCATAACCTAAAAAAAAATTGTGATTGTGAGTATTTAATGCACACAAACGAACTAACTTCTCCATCTGCCTTTCAACAAAGCATAAAATAAACATTTTATTGTGAACCCAGTGGAGGAGAAAAGATATCAATCACTGACTGAAGTTTTTGGAGCGTCTTAGTAGAATACGAAACCAGGAAATTAAATGAAAAGAAAATTTATCCAATTTCATTCTACTATGTATATTTTATTCTTGACAGATACGTATTTCGCCTACGATTTACAGGCTTCCTCAGTGTCTGTTTTCTTACAGTTTTTATAGGAGCTTAAGGTTACGTGATCTATGTGTGGGTATACAGTATTAGTATAGGTAAACGGATACAATGTTTGCTTAAAATCAATTTTCTACAACTCACGCTTAGGCATCATTTTGGAGCAACCCTAGTTTCGGGAGATACGATTTTTCAAACATAGTACCTATTAAAATAAATACGCCCTTTTTTAAAGTGATTCTTGAGCCTAAATGGTGCCAAATTCTGTGGAAGTTGCATATTTCTTCCTATCCAACACGTAGGTAACGTTTAGAAGACATACTTCAAGTTTTATTATTTACCTTTTTCACGTAGAACTACTAAAATTTGAAAATTGCGAAAATATGTTTGGTCCCGCCTTCAGAAAAATGTGAATACCTCAGCGAGATTTCAAGATACGTCCATACTTTCTTCGTCAAAGTTGTTCGTCATAAAATTTCCCATCTATACAGTATACGTACGTTGCTCTGAGATACTGTTCGATACCCTGTTTTGACGTTTATTTAAATGAAATTTCGAAAATTTTAAATTTTTGCCAAATTCAATAAATTTTTGTAACCAAATATGACTCCAGACATGCCACCATAACTTTTTTATGAATGTATCAGATCCCAATGATTGTGAAAAAATAGTTAAGTACCTTTTTTCACCTACTTTAACGTTTCTTAAAATATTTTTCTGAATTAACTCCTGAAAAATGCCATTTTTTCATAAAACTCAAATGTGCGACCCCTAAATCGCGGCAACCAATGTTGACGGCATATAAAAGTTTTGTTGTGACACCCTAAGCTATCATTTGAGGGGTGAGCCCCCGGCTTTTCTGACATAGTGCTATTTTGGGACACTCTAATGTGCATTCATATAGCATTACTGGTTGAGCCCGAATCTTACGATTCGGAAAATATAAATGTCTGTTCAGAATTCAGAAAACTGCGAAAACAATCCATTGGACAGAAAACAATCCATTGGTCAGTGTTTGCGAAGATTAATCTTTGTATTAGTTCTTTGAGTTCTTATATTGCATTATATAGCTCTAAGATGTTGTACATAAAAGAGTCAGCTGGAAACTGAAACAAATAGTTTTTATGTTCGCATTGGATTTTATTTAACTGAATAAAAACATTATCTCCACTGTGCTGATCCTATGGGTGGGCAAAATGGATTTTTTGTGTGAGTGGTTCTGAACCGTCCATTGTCTGCCGCGAACCGATTCATATGGTCGGTGTTAAATCAGACAGAACGGAGTGACAAAATTCTGACTTTGAGAAAAACGCATCCAAAGTTTGCTGCATTTGAAATCATCTTATAACTCTGGTTGTTTGCAACAATTATGTAGCTTGATTAGACTAAAATGTTGCTTAGAAAATTCTCAATCGTTTGTTGTTATTAACTCATTTTTTTAAATTTTACGACTTGGTCCGGTCTGATTTGAAACCGACCATATGATATCGCGACAAGCAATCGAGTTGAGCAGGCGAGTCGATCAGTGGAATTAAGCAATCGAGTCAAGCAATTGGGTCGAGCAGTTCAGTCAAGCAGTTAAATCGAGCAGTTAAGTTGAGTACTTGAATCGAACAATTTAGTCTAGCAATCTAGTCGAGCGGTCGGGTCAAGCGGTTCAGTCGAGCAATTAAGTCGAACATTTGAGTCGAGCAGTTGAAACGAGCAGTCCAGTCGAACAGTTTAATCCAGCAGTCTAGTCGAGTAGTCCAGTCGAGCAGTTGAATCGAGCAGTCGAGTCGAGTAGTCCAATCGAGCAGTTGGGTCCAGCAGTTGAGTCGAGTAGTCTAGTCGAGCAGTTAAGTCGAGTAGTCCAGTCGAGCAGTGCAAGCAAGTAGTTGAATCGAGCGTCGAATCGAACAGTTAAGGCAAGCAGTTGAGTAGAGCAGTCTTGTCGAGCAGTTGAATCAAGCTGTCCAGTCAAGCAGTCCAGTCGAACAGTTCAATCGAGCAGTTCAATCGTGCAATTAAGTCGAGCAGTTGGTTCGAGCCGTAACTCGTAAGTCGAGCAGTCGGGTCGAGTAGTAAGTCGCACAAATGTGTCAAGTGGTCGTATCGAGTAGTTAAGTCGAGCAGTTCAGTTGAGTAGTCCAGTCGACCAATCAAATTGAGCAGTCTAATCGACCAGTCCAATCGAGCAGTCCAGCAATCAACCAGTGACTGAGGTGACTAAGAATACATCCCATTGCAACGAAAGCATGACGTCCTGTCAGGAGCCTGTTTTTAGTTACCGATAAGCCTCTTATGACGTCCTGTCAGAGTCCTGGTTTTCGATACAGACATAAGCCTCTTATATCAATAGACTAGCTGTAACCCGCGCGCGTCACCTCGCTTCTAATTGAGAGCAAATTGAAGGTATGCTATGTAACGCTAAAGCTATGTAACTCTGTAAGGTGCAACTATATTACTTTTGCTCGTCTTTTTTCCTTTTTTGTCAGATTATAGTCACTTTAACAGCTTGGGTCATTCATGACTTCTGCGGGGTTGGGCTTTGAACCCGGGTCCTCGGCGTGAGAGGCGTGAATGCTAACCACTACGCCGGGACTGCCCCCCCAAGTAACACACAAAACAAGTTAGAAAATAATATTCGTGGAAAATAGTCGCTTAAGAATACTATAAACGTACTTTGAAAACATATGTCGTTATTATTAAGGTTTTGAGATGTTTTGGGATAACATGAATTTTTTTGACAGCTCATATCAAATGTATAATGTTTGTTTTGTCAACTTGTCAACACGCAGTTTTTATTATGTCTCCATTACTAAATTTAAACTACTGGAAGAACAAGTTGTAGCTTGTGCTATAATAACGTTTTAAATTGGTATGAAATAACCTGATACATACTTCTTTCAATTCTTGTTTCATTAGACCTCAATTTTTTGCGCTTTTCAGGTAGTTGAGAAGTTCTGATATATGTAATATTATACTGTTCTATAACAAGCTGTGTTGCTTGGGCCCCCTTTTGCTCGTCTTGAATGCAATCTGGTATGATTGGTTTGAATCTTTGCAATGTGGGCGATTATTACCACGAAAATACATATCGCACTCCTCGTTTTGGCTACAGACAAGGCTCTTATGTATATAGATAGATAGATAGATATATAGATGTTACAATATAACACTAATATAGTAATAGCACCGTCCGTGAACTCAACAACAGCGCTTCTCAAGGTGACATTGTCCTCGTGTGCGGTGACTACAATCTACCCCGCCTGGTATGGTACAAAGACGAGAACGGCATACTTACTAATAATTCGTATTTACCTCTGGCAAATAAAGCATTGGTCGATGGCATGGACTACTTGAACATAAATCAAGTAAACCTACAGTTGAACAACAACGGCCGCACAGTGGGACGGCTTCAAAAATAGTGAGACATAAGTAATAGCATCGAAACCTTAAGACCCAGCATAATAGTTACTTCAGAAAAGTTTCTTCATTCAAAAAGCACTTTCTAGTGGTGAAAAAATATTCGAACATTAGGGTGTCCCTAATCAGATACAAAAAATATTTTCTCTATTTTAAGTCAGAAATGATTGCTACCTACAGAAAAGTTCTAGCTTAACTATTTTCGAGAAATTTTGTTGAATACTGAGAAAGATTTCTATCTCTTACATGAAAGAAGTTGTGGAGCCAAACTCTTAGGGACACCCTTAAAACAGTTTTTTCGATCTAGTTCTTTAATAACTCTATCTAGAGCTCTAGAGCTATAGTAGAGCTCTATCTTTTTCCCTTTAGCAGCTATCACTGGTTTTTTAATTTTTGCATGTAATCTTTAAGGGAGTGTAAATCGAGAGTGAGCAGCTATGACCAGCTAATCTAACTTATTTTTTGTGATTCAATTTATGCGGTATCCCACCATGTACAACTTAGGGCGGAACACTGTGGAACATCTAAGAAAAGTTACCATGAAGGCAATCGTTTTTAAAGCTAAAACTATGGGAACAATCGTCTATTTGCAAACAGCGAGCTTGCCGCGTCTAATGTCTCGCAGAATTCTGTCGACCTAGATACGTTTGAAGTTTTGCCCACCATGATTGTCGCATAGAAAAAGTTGAAAAGCTCTTACGTTCCTGGACCATATGGGATCCCTGCTGTTGTTTTTGTCACTATGCTAGTGTATTTGATGAGCCACTAGTCTTCATTTCCGAGTTTATCCTCAGCGACCGAATCCTACAAGTCATGAAGTTTTCTATCTCAACTGAACAACATGGTTTCATTCCCGATAGATCCGTAACTACGAACTTGTTAGATTTCCTTACCACTTGTTCGACGGCTATGGAGAGCAGAGCGCAAGTCGATGTCATCTATACGGATCTGAAAGCGGCTTTCGACAAAATTTACCACAAAGCCTCGAGCAGATTGGTGTCGTGGTTTTCATTCTATCTAACTGGAAGAACGCCTCGTGTCAAACAGGGCCTAAACATGCATCTCTTCACCGTTTTTAATATATCTGGTGCTCCGCAAGGGAGCAATTTGGGACCACTTTTGTTCATCAATTTTCTTTAACGATGTTGCATTCTCGCTTGGTTATAGGTGCAAACTAATTTACAACCGATGATTTGAAAATCTACATAATGGTACGCTGTATCGAGGACTGCCTTCATTTGCAAATGTTGCTAAATGTGTTCGTCAATTGGTGTCAGCTGAACGAACTCGTTATCAGTATCGCAAAATGTAACCTTATGACCCTTCACCGCTGTAGATATCTGATTCTATTTGTTTATTTGTTTATGTGTAAAAAAATCATCGGACACAAGGTGGTCTTCATGATATAAACACATATGACAGTAAATACATACAATAGTACAATTACAAATTTATCGTCTACGAGCAGAGTCGTCGTTGAAAATTATTAGGCGTCATGTTGAAATCGAACCAACCGTAGAGTTCGTTGAACCGCATTGCCATAAATCGGATAGGGTCGTACAGTCCGTAGTTTGCATTCCGTCCCTGCAGGTGCAGGCAATACCTAGTTCTGAGGGGTCGTTCAGGAGCATACAAATTCAGTTAACTCAGAAGAGCGGGGCTGTCAATATCTCCTAATAGCAATCTAGCCAGGGACGTGGCTTGAGCCTTGGCACGTCTTCTTTCAAGAGTCTCCAAGTTAAGCAGACGGCAGCGTTCCTCATATGGCGGAAGGTTTCTCAAAGCATACCGTAGAATTTTTGTCTGCACTGCTTCGATTCTAGTGATCCAAGTTTGTTGATATGGACACCAGATCACTGATCCGAATTCCAAAACAGACCTTACAAGTGCATAGTACAAAGATCGAAAACAGTACGGGTCACGGAACTCCTTGGCGATTTCAAAAATAAATCCAAGTTGCTTATTGACTCTGGAGATAATGTCGTTGTAGTGTATACGGAAGGTTAGTACGCTATCCAGGATGACACCAAGATCACGAATAACGAATGTGATAGACGCTATGGGCTTATTTTAAGCTTATATACGATGAAAGGAGATGGCGAAGCACTTTGAGATGCTGACGGTAAGCATGTTATTCGAGCACTAATCTTCAAATTTGTCCACAAGGTGTAGCAGTTCAATGCAGTCGGAGTCCATTTTAATTACATAAAAGATTTTTACATCGTCAGCATAAAAAGATCGACAGCCTGGTGGCAGAAGAGCTGATAGTTCGTTTATAAAAAGAGAAAAAAGCAAGGGTCCAAGGTTGCTCCCCTGTGACACGCCAGAGATGTTGTTGAACGAGTCGGAGAACTCTGATCCGATCTTCACACTTAGCCTACGGTGTGTTAGGTACGAATGTAGCCACTTGCAGAACGGTGCGGAAACTCCCAGCTTCTCCAGCCTAGCAAGGAGGATGCCGTGATCCACCCGATCAAACGCAGCTTTCAGGTCCGTGTACACTGCATCAATTTGTACCCCTTCATTCATGTTGCGCAGGCAGAACGAGACGAAATCGACGAGATTCGTGGAGACTGAACGTTTTGGAAAAAAAACCATGCTGGTCTGAGGAAATGTAGTGTTGACAGCTAGCGAACAAAGCGTCGTTCACGATTATCTCGAGCACTTTAGAACTTGAGCATAACGATGTAATCCCACGATAGTTTTGCATGTTGCGCTTATCACCCTTCTTGTGTACAGGGAACATTACTGATTCTTTCCATAGAGTAGGGAACTTACACTGCTGAATTGAAGCATTTGATTACCTTATTGACGGTACTATTCTCAACCGAGTCGAACATGTAACGGGCCTTGGTATTCTACTGGATCTTAAGCTAACCTTCCATACGTACTAAAGTCGGAAATTCGACAACTTGGCTTCATCTCCAAAACTTCCAAGGACTTTACGGATCCGCATTGCCTGAAAGCGTTATGTTGTTCCATTCTGACATCAAACGACGTAGCATAGAACTTAAGGCTCGGACGTGTCCAAAAAAGATTCATACGGCTAGCACTCAGGAATCTTTCAGCGTATCCAGATAGGTGCCAACTATTTAGTCTCTAAACGCTATCTCGGAGACGAAATATGTAGGAAAGCCACTTTCGTTGTAAAAACTGTTCGCTGGCGTCATCAATGACGAGACTTACATCAAAGCGGACTTCCGGCAGCTTCCAGAGCTCCAGTTCTTTACCGTCAAGCACAAGTTTGATATTCCGGAGAAACTTTCAAAGTTTGCCAACAAACGGAGTGCACCGTTCGTGACTACTATGCCGAGAAGACGGCAGAAAAAATATCAAGAAATGATCGAAAAAAATGCTAATATGGACAGAAAAATGACAAAGTTATTATAAAATAATGCAGAAAATATAACAGAAAAGACTCTAAAAATGGCAAGAAATAAATCTACCGAAAAAGCAAAAATGCCAGAAAAATGAACGAAGATTACCGGAAACAGACCGCAAAATGAAAAAAAAAGCGATTGAATTATGAAAGGAAAGCTGCACAAAAATAGTAGAAACTGATAAAAATATGACAGTAAAATGATAGAGAGCAAAACAGAAAATGCCAAATAAAAATAACCGATGACATAAATATAAGGAAAATGACAAATAAATTAAAAAGAAAAGTCTTTAAACTAAAAGACGCAAAAATTTAGAGAAATTATGCAAAAATTGCGAAAATCTGATCAAAAATGACAGAAACAACGACAAAACAGGTCGAAAAATGATAGAAAAATAACAGAAATTAGCAGGAAAACAGTAAAAAAAATGATAGAACATGAAAAAAAAAAGACAGCAAATTTACTGAAAAATGATTAAAAACTACCAAAAACTGATCGCAAATTGATCGAAGTTGTAGAAAAAATAACAGAAAAGGACTGTAAAAAAGGCTGAACATGAAAGAAACCGGATTGAAAAGTGACAAAATATAACCGACAAGATAGAGAAATGAAAAAAAGAAACGATGTAAAATTGACAGAAATGACGATAAATAACAGAAGACAGGTGACGAACCGACGAAAAACGAGAGAAGAATATTGCAGAAAAATGATCGAAAAACGATCGAAAAATGACCAAAACATAGGCGAAAGATGATAAAAAAAAGTTACAGAAAATAGAGGGAAAATCTAGACTTGAATTTGGAATTTGGAACTGTAAATTTTCAAACTAGACATGAACACGAAATTAGATGCGGAGTCTTATTCGCTTTACACGTTTTACTTCTTTTCTGTTTTGCTTTTCTCTTTTCCAGTCCCGTTTCCTTTTTTATCTCACATTTTTTGTCTTTTTCTTTTCTGTTTTCCCCTTTCTACTTTTCCTCGTTTACCGTCCTATTTTTCATTATTTGTCCCGTATATTTCCATTTATATCTCGTTTACCTCTTTTTTCCGTTTACTTCGTTTCCCTTAGCGATTTTCTTTTCCCTCTCTCCTTACACTTCTTTTCTCTTTTTTGATTCTCTTGTTTTCTATTCCTTTTTCTTCTGAACTCTCCCGTTTTTCCTTTTCTCTGCTCGCTGTTTCCACTTTCTCTGTTCTTTTACTCTTCTTTTTCTATCCCGTTTTTAGCCCTTTTTCCTGAGTCCTAAATGTCCTTCGTTATGTTTTTTTGTGCTTTTTCAAGGACAATTAATTGAACGTTTCTTAGAAACGGTCAAACCGATTTACGGGCTACTAATCTTGTTTCAGTTCAGTATTAGTTCAGTTTCAGTTGAGCTTCAATCCACTTTCAGTTCAGTTTCAATACAGTTTCAGTTCAGTTTTAGTTTAGTTTCAGTTAAGTTTCAGTTCAATTGCAGTTCAATTTCAGTCGAAGCGTGTAGGGCGCTATATCTCTGCATATTAGCGTTGGTAAGAGGAAATGCTTATCAACTTAGGGACTATATTGGCTCGTTTCATTATCCTTGATTTCCCAGATCGCGGATAAGTTCAAGTTGTTACGTGGTTTTTGAGCCGTAAATCTCGCATGTGCATAGTATTTTTCGATATAAATTAAATTATGGTTGTATATAAGCACCATTGGTATTGTATTAAATTTGTTAAAAAGGTATTTTTTTATATCTTAATTTTCGTAGTTATTGACT
This sequence comes from Sabethes cyaneus, assembly GCF_943734655.1. NCBI lineage: Eukaryota > Metazoa > Arthropoda > Insecta > Diptera > Culicidae > Sabethes > Sabethes cyaneus. The sequence goes on along the minus strand of NC_071354.1, from coordinate 34,431,485 downwards.
TTACAAAAAAATTTTCGAATATCCAGGTTAGTCTCATATGACTGATGCTTACATACTCACATTATCCATCTAGCTCCGCCCATCTACTAACAACAATTCCTTTCCCGAAATACTTGTGAAGATGCAGAGGATTCCCTGGTCTTTAGCAGCAACAAGTATTGGACTAACATTCCTTTCCATCCCACCAGGACCCGCATTCGGACGTGGCCGGCGTCGGTATTGATCAGCATGCAGAGACCTGATAAGGTTCAACAATGAAAAATAGCGTGCTGTCCCAAGTATGCTTTTTCCAGCCATCATTTTGCAATTTTCATCGGTCTTGGTCAATAACGGAGTAGCAGCACACGGGCGGTATCCTATGCTTATGCTTATGCTTAAACGGAGTGCACCGTTCGTGACTACCGTGACTGTAAACGGGCAGATCTACCTCAAGGAGTGTCTACAGAAGCGTCTGCTTACCTTTGTTGAACCACACGAGGGCCCTATGATCTTTTGGCCGGATCTAGCTTCATACCACTATTCAAAGGATGTCCTTTCGTACCCAGGATCATGAATTCGACCTGTTGGAACAAGAAGATTCTGCTACTTTTTTTCTAAACACGTTAAAATTTTGAATACGGCAGTTCCAGCCAATTACAATACGAGTCGGTTGAACAGTGCAACCTCAAGAATTAACATTTTTCTTCATTTGGGTCGACATTTTGTCATTTTGTTTAAGCATGTACAATGGTGAGTAAGAAACTCTTTTTAGGAAGTGCATAATTAGTGAATTCGTAACCATGTCTCTGCGGGCAAACCACATTTCAGGAAGATCTGGGATATTCACGCGTACTTGCCTGGAGGTACATGCTGAGAGACCCCTGCCACAACTTCGACCTCAAGACTGAGATGATATTAATGGCAGAATACAGTATGGCTGCGGCGATTCGTCTTCAGAGTCACGATGTGGTTTGAGCCAACAGAGACTCTCATAGTGCCTTGTCGCGTGCTTTTCGGTTCGAATCCGAGTAGCTGATAAGATGGTTCGTGGTATGGAGAGATATGCGAAGTACTAGGTTACGACGGTTTTAAATTGAGTATCGACAAATCCGTGTTCGTATCAACGATCTTACGGCTTACTTGTATTTTATGCACTTTGCTCTAAATTCAATGCTCTAGGTAAGAAATTGAAACACTTTCTTCTAAAATATCAAACCGATCTCTTCGCCATTTCTATATGTGTTTGCGCCATAAGTAGAACTGCAAGATTCCTTAGTAAATATCTATGTGATAGGTGTTCTAGATTTTGAGGACTGATGTTGTACAAATTGGAAGTAGTATACAACATTGGTTTTTTAAGTATAACTTTCAGACAGCAGGTTTGGACGGTTTGCAATGGTTTTAGGAGAGATTTTATTGCAGCTCCCTAGATGGAGATTAGGTATTGTAGTATTGATTGTATATATGATACATACTTAATAATGCTTTGGATGATATTTTCAATCGATTGGTGCAAAAATATTGTCGTTGTCTAAAAAATCGATCAGGAAGCCGCTAAGTGATTAGCGTTCAAACCTGACCACATTTCGAGATAGACTTTTTGGAATGACTCCCTATACCAGCTACCTTCCTGAAAGACGTAGTCTTACGTCAAAGCGTGTTGCGTAAGCAAACAAGAATGCGACGATTTTCCGGTTTCGTAACCCGACTTTATTGTTGTACTGTGTGACAGGGTTATAAAATCCGTTTAGTGCCTTTTTGTTGCAGCAATTATAATTAACCGTATGCGTTGTAGATTAGATCTGTATGTCTTTAGATAAGTAGATAATAGTTTAGCGTAAGAAATCCCCTTTAGATTTAATATAAGTTATACTATTTTAGGCACTTTTGAAATTAATAATAAGGAAAAAAACTAGGTTTTAAGTAAATTTTTTCACCGCACTTACTCCACATGTACTGCTTGCGATTAGAGAAAGAAAAATGACGGTCTCAATCGTCCAGATCAGAGGATGACATGTAGATGACGTTCGGTCGGTCACGGTTGCCAGTCGGCGGAGTATCGGCACTCGCCGCAGGTGTGTGACACTCCCCCCGAGTACGCTGTTGGAGTTGCAACGGCTTATTCTCCATTGGATCGACGTCCAGAATGGCAATCTTGACAGCCGGTCTCTCCAGCAATCCGCTTGCAGTTTGCACTGTAACTCGTCGTACTTGCCCATCGCTAGAGCGGACGACATTCACGATGCGGCCCCGCGGCCAGCAGTTCCTTGGGAGTCCGTTGTCCACAATCAAAGCCAGTTGACCTTCCTCTATCGGTTTTGCAGGTTGAAACCATTTTGTCCTCTTGGTCAGGGTGGGCAAGTATTCAGCCACCCATTTCTTCCAGAATACGTCAGCATACAGCTGGGACATCTTCCACGACTGCTTCAGCACCATGGGTCGGTCGTCGAATGCGATCGGGGGCTTGCTTCCATTCGAACACCCTAACAAGAAGTGGTTAGGTGTTAAGGGGGGCTCAGTTTCGGTGTCTAGTGATACATGTGTTAGCGGTCTAGAGTTAATGATCATCTCGATCTCTATAAGCATTGATCTGAGGATCTCGTCGGATGGTAGACGTGGTGGCTTGAACTCCTTCATAACCTTTTTAAACGACTGCACTAGCCTCTCCCAGCAACCTCCGAAATGGGGAGCGGCTGGCGGGTTGAAGATCCACTTGGTGTTTGCCCCAGTGAAGCTGGTCATCAATTTCTCCTCGTCCACGGTTTTCAAAGCTTCTCGTAACTCTCGTGAAGCCCCAACAAAATTGGTGCCTCGGTCGCTAATGATCTCGAGAGGTGTTCCTCTTCTCGCAATAAAATTGCGCAAAGCAAGGATACAGGAATCCGTCGAAAGCGAGTGGGCGAGTTCAATGTGGACTCCTCTAGTCGTCAGGCAGGTGAGTAAGACACCCCATCGTTTTTCAACTCGTTTGCCGACTAATACCAACATGGGGCCGAAATAATCTATCCCGGAATATGAAAACGGTCTCTGATAAGCCGCCAGGCGTGCAGGAGGCAGATTTCCCATGGCAGGGGGCTCCGGGTCCGCTCGGTGTATCTTGCAATACTGGCAGTTTCTGCGTACACGATTGTACTCTGACCGCAACCGAGGAACACAGTACTTGAGCCTAAATTCGTTCAACACTGTCTGATGGTTTCGGTGACGGTACGTTTCGTGGTAGCTGGCGATTATCAAATCGGTCACAAAGTGTTGTTTCGGGAGCAGGATGGGGTGCTTAACACTCTCGTCCACCCACTCACATGCATCGATTCTTCCCCGCATTCGTAGAACGCCGTGCTCGTCGACGGCCGGGCTAAACTCGTGTAGCGGACTGGTCTTTGGAACATTGTATTGCCAGGATGGTTTGTCCGAAGGTACGTTGCTTAGAAGCCGAACTTCGTCAGGGTACACTTGTCGCTGGACTTCTCGGTAGATGATTTGCTCTGCACGATTAAGCTCGTCCTTCTCGAGCGGTCCTAGTTTAGTAGGTATTCGGTTACGACGATTAAGAAGGTTCGCGGCAAATCGAACGACGTATGCTACCGCCCTCAGTAAGCGCTTCCATTTGGAGAAACGTACGAAATCTATTAACGGTTTTGCCACCATGTGATGAAGAACGCTTGAACGCATCTCTTCTACAGTCGTCCCTGGGTCACAACCTTCTCCTGGCCATTCGTTTTCTGGTTTCCGTAGAAAGTCTGGCCCGCAGAACCAGCGACTTGTGGGTCGTAAGTCCGGCAACCTCTGCCACTTCGTTCCGTCGTCAGCTACATTTAATCTGGTGGGTACCCATCGCCAGTCGTTTACTCTGGTAGTTTCCAGCAGCTCACTCACCCTAAATGCCACGAACGGACTAAAGCGACGGTGGTCGGAGCGTATCCAGCATACCACATCCCGGGAGTCTGTCCAGAATATCTGTTGTGAGATTTTAATTCGGTGCGAGCCAGCAATGCTACCGGCCAGCCGGGCTCCAATTACAGCAGCCTGTAGCTCTAACCGCGGAATCGACAGGAATTTCAGCGGCGCAACTCTCGTCTTCGATCCTATCATCGCACATTCTATCACACCATTATCCTCGAATCTAAAGTATGCAACGGCGGCGATTCCGTTTTCGCTTGCGTCGCAAAAGATATGCAGCTGAACGTTCGTGGTATTAGCGGACGTGATGACTCGGTAGCATCGGGGAACACGCACGTTCCGTACATCAGGTAGCACTGCGATCCAGGTCAACCATTTCTCAGCTAAACTCCCTGCAATCTCATCGTCCCAGGCGCATCCAGAGCGCCAAATTTCCTGCAGAAGAATTTTCAAATACATTAGGAAATTTCCGATTAGTCCTATCGGATCGTATATCGCCATTAGTGTTCTGAGTACCTCCCGTTTCGTGGGCATCCTGGCCCCGGATAACAGTTTCCCATCGTGCTTGGGGGATAATCTGAAAGTAAACGTGTCGCTGGCAGTATCCCACCACATTCCAAGCACTTTCTCCGTTGCCATCTCTGTACACGGGTTGATATTTTTCTCCGTCGTGGTATCTTCCTGTAGCGATGCCGTAACCTTGCTGGAATTTGACAACCAGTTCCGGATTTCGAAACCCGCTTGCGAATGAACAAAACGTACGTCCCTGGCCAGCTGTACGGCTTCCTCCTCGGTTTCCACACTGCACAGCATATCGTCTACATAATGCTCGTATTTGATGCTCTCAACCGCTCGGGGAAACCGTTCCACGAATCTGTCTGCATTCAGGTTCTTCACATAGTGTGCGCAGCTTGGGGAGCATGCCGCCCCAAACGTCATGACGCTGACTACATATGTCACAGGGTCTTCATTGGGGTTCCCACTGTTCCACAAAATCATCTGGCTGCGCTGGTCTTGCACCCTCATCCGCACTTGAAAAAACATTTCGCGTATGTCCCCAACTACAGCAAAACGAAATTCACGGAATTTAAACAAAACCGTAAGTAGCGATACCAGTTGATCCGGTCCCGTAAGAAGTACTGAGTTGAGGGACACGCCGTTCACTTTCGCGGCTGCGTCAAACACCATCCGTATCTTCCCGGGCTTGTTCGGGTTGATAACCGGGAATACCGGTAAGTACCAATCGTTGGGACGCCTGTCCGCTTGCTCGACCGCTGAAAGTCTTCGAATATACCCTTTTTCTTCATACTCCTTCAGCCTGGTGTTCATCGCTACAGCTAGCTCGGGGTCCCGTTTCATCCTTTTTTCCAAGCACGCTAGACGCTTCAATGCCATTGCTCGGCTATCAGGCAGCCGCACATTGTCGTAGCGCCACAACAGTGCAGTCTCATAGCGGTTTTCATTCAGATGCGTTTCTGTGGATAAGATTTTCATCGCTCGCTCTTCGTCCTTCGAGAGCAGCGGCTTAAACGATCCGGATATTCCCAAAGACTCAATTGAGAAATATTCCTTCAAAGCACCGTCCAAGCTTCTATCTATTTCAGTATTGCACGGACAAATGTGAAAACTATGGCAGCCGCTATAGGTCGTGTTTGTTGACATCGTCGTACAAGGTCCGTACACAAGCCATCCAAGGCGGGTTCTGGATGCTACAGGTTCGTTTTCGGCTCCTTCGGAACTCCGCAGTACGTTACCAAGGCGGCAATTGTCCATTCCTATCAGGATCCTGGGAGATACGTCAGTGTACGAGTCTAGTGGCAGTCCTCGCAGATATTTGTATTTGGATGCCAATTGTTCCACTGAGACCGACTGCTTCGGTAGAGAAAGGTTGCGTACCGTGTGAACCTTCGAGAGTTCGTAGACCTTGCTTGAATCGAATGTTCCCGATATCTTCAGCGCTAATCTGACCGATTCATTCTCTTCCCTTTGCTGTCCACCCGTCCAATTGAGGCATAATGGATGTGGTATCCCTTCGAGGCCCAATTCTTCCACTAGACTGTGCTCCACGAAGGTGGCCGACGATCCATCGTCGAGGAAGGCAAAAGTATTCACTGTCTTTCCCTTTCCGAAAATGGTCACGGGCACGTAGCGAAAAAGTATCTTACCGGCCGTATTCGAATGAGTATTGCAACTCTGCGTTGTCAAACCTTCACTCGACGAAGCTGGCATCTCGGACACTGCGGGTTTGTACCGTTTGTCGTCATGTAGCAACTTGCTATGCATGAACGAACAACCATCCTTTCCACACGGCGTTTTAACATGGCAGGCGCCGAAATGCTTTTGTAGACATTTTCGGCACAGCTTCTTCGCCTTGACTACTGTCCATCGATCTCCGATATTCATGTTCAGGAATTTACGACACGATTCAGGGCCGCTGCATTCTCCTAAGCACACTGTACAACTTTTCGAAGCAGCCACAGAGCGATTCTTCGGGATGAGTTCTTCACTGGTACTGTCCGAATGAACGTTGAGGTAATTATTTTCCCTGCGACCGTGTTTCTCCGGTTTCGAGACGCCAATGGATGGAATGGTAACAACACTGGCGGCTTCCACCAACTTTCCTAGCCAATCACCAAAGTCCGACAAGGTAACGCTGGCCAGCGTTTGACGATGATATGCCCAATTGAGCCTGACGGTAGGTGGCAATTTCTACGTTAGCTCCTGTAGAAGCGCTACATTACAAAGGTATTCATCAAGACCCGACGCCGTAATAGTGGCACAGACATTTTGAACAGCGACTCCAAAATCAATCAACGTGCTCAGCTTTTCTGCTTTCGGTGCAGGCATATCACGGATTTTGGCAACTAGCGAGTGGACAATGATTTCCGGTCTTCCGAATAGTGTCCTCAATGTAGCGATCACGCCTGCTAGGTTTGACGGATGCAGCAGTCGACAGCGCACCGCATCCAATGCTCTCCCTTTCAGGCTTCGCTGGAGGCGTAGAAGGTTCTCCTCGTCACTGTAACCGCAGATTCGGGTTGAGTTCTCGTAACTTGCGAAGAAGAGTGGCCATTCTTCAGGACTCCCCGAGAAGTTTGGAAGCTCCTTACTGACAACTTGGCGCGCTGACACTTGGCTCTGGTTTAACAGAGAAACTCCGAACGAACTACTATTAGGTGGTTGAACTGCACTCGCCTGAGGGTTGAGTCCGGAAGCACCTTCGGCTGCACCTCCGTCGAACGCTCCAAATCGCTTCAATAGTCGACCCTTCTCTTCCAAATGTCTTCGTTCTAGCGCTTGCTTCTCCTCTAGTAACTGCAGCTCTTGAACCAGAACATCTGCTTGGCTGATACCGCTGACATGAACTGACGGGAGGGGATTACTCGTTGAATTCGCAGTTGGTACACCACCAAGTGCTGCTGTCACAGGCTGTTGACGTACTCGTCGATCAGAAACCTGTAGCTCTCGTTCGTATTTATCTCGTTGTTCCCTGAGAGCGTCTCGACGTTGATCATCTTTTTCCTTTATAACCCGTTCGAATTCCTTTTGCTGCCTTTCCATTTTCTTCAGCATCTCTGCTAGCTGCCGTTGAAGACTGTCAACCGGAACAACATCGTGTGTCTTCGTGCTTCCGGATTTTGGTTTACCTCCCGTGGCGGCTGGTGTTGAAGTTCCGGCTGGGACTTGAGCTGCCGCTCCGATTCCGGTGCAATTCTCGCAGCTCCAATCACGGTCCTGAACACTTGAGTCCACACCGACACACACAAAATGGTACCACTTTCCGCACAGATCACACGCTACCATCCGACTATCGTCTGGCATTCTGCATATATCGCAGTTTATTTCCGCGAGTTGATTTGCTGGAGAAACTCCCCGCTTTTGACTATCACTCTTTTTAGACATACCGAACTAGCCACCCGATCGCGTAAACGGATTTTATAAAATTGTTGCGTAAGCAAACAAGAATGCGACGATTTTCCGGTTTCGTAACCCGACTTTATTGTTGTACTGTGTGACAGGGTTATAAAATCCGTTTAGTGCCTTTTTGTTGCAGCAATTATAATTAACCGTATGCGTTGTAGATTAGATCTGTATGTCTTTAGATAAGTAGATAATAGTTTAGCGTAAGAAATCCCCTTTAGATTTAATATAAGTTATACTATTTTAGGCACTTTTGAAATTAATAATAAGGAAAAAAACTAGGTTTTAAGTAAATTTTTTCACCGCACTTACTCCACATGTACTGCTTGCGATTAGAGAAAGAAAAATGACGGTCTCAATCGTCCAGATCAGAGGATGACATGTAGATGACGTTCGGTCGGTCACGGTTGCCAGTCGGCGGAGTATCGGCACTCGCCGCAGGTGTGTGACAAAGCGCTTATACAGTGACATTTTTTTACGACAATTTGCAACACCATTTTGTATGATTATTAAAAAATGACGTTAATTGACCCTAAATAATGAGAATTCTCGAGAAAAAATAACAAAGTTTATAATAGATTGAAACGGCATAAACTGTTAAACCATACAATTTTGTCACATGAAGCAGAAATAATCGAAAAAGTAAAGGGCAATAAGCAAGCAGCAAAATTTGCGCGATTTCATGCCTGTAAGCCCAACAATAGTGAATCATCCCGTGCATAACCACATTGAGAAGAAGACACTCCTTTCGGTATGCGTCCGTGAAGTGCAGTACTAGGCATATCGCTTCAAATCATCACGACAGCGAAGCATACTGATTCAATTGCTCTTGAAGCTGTGCATGATGTTACTCATTATAGACCTGAGCAGCTGCGCCGCGCCGGGAAGAAAAGATCGGAAAATGCTAGCAACCACGTTGTTTTTCAGTCCGATGAGTTCGCCTGGTAGTTTTAGCTGCACTGCAAATAGGGTGCCAGTGCAAGGCAAGGCAAGCCGGTTAGGCAATCCGGCATCATCGCAGGGGAAAAATCCAACAATAAGAGAATATACATAGTTCGAACATCGACGCTGGCCCGTTCAGTCTGCGGGCGAAGGTTTGCGATCTTGGTAGAATAATAGTTTATAATAAATAGAAGCTTGTCCTGTGCGCTCGGCTTGCACCGACCAACCGACCGACCGGTTGTGGAGCGCGTCCTATCCCTGGTCTACTGGGAAAGCAAATTTGACCAGCTCGGTGTCGGCTGGATGCTCTTCTGCTTACTACTTCTTTTCGCTTCGGTGCCAGCATTAGACAGTAGTGTGTACCGTAAGTTTTGCTATTGTATCCGTTCCGGTGAAGATTCTGAACGATGATGATGGTGCACTCTGGAAAATATGGACTCGAATAAATCCGATAATCGGATCAGTGTAGTTTAATAACTTGACTGACCGGTCACCGAAAGGATATCTCCTCCCGCCCCGTGGAGATTTGCTGCGGATTGCTGCGGTCGGAGCTGCTGCTACTGCAGATGCGAGATGACAAACATAAATGCAAACTCCCAGCTGCAATCTGGATCAGCTTCATCGAGCGTGAATATTGGTGAAATGACGGTTCAAGAAAGCGGCTTCTGGATGCAGTCTGGAAGTCAATTGAAGTGAACGGAGAGAGAAATGGCGTTTACTGAAAGCATAATAATCAACGTAAAAATTAGAGTGAGATATTGTTTCTGTGAAATTACGCTTCAGAACGATGAAACTGGAAAAAGAATACATTCGCTTTCGCTTGGGTAGTGACATTTTAACGTCCGGATTAAGTGCAAGGGAGATTACGATCTAGTAATCCATCATCATCATTATTATTATTATCATTATTATCATCATCATCATCGTCAGTGTTCAATTCTAGCGCTCGGAAAATTAATCCGCCTTTTGTCGCGCGCGAAACTGCTGAACCGTGTACCTACTCCCATGTCAATAGCTTTGTCGTCAGCTTACGAGAGAAGGAAAAAAAATGTCGCCAAGTTCTTGCTCAGGATTTTCTTTTGTGCTTGTTTCGAATTTTTGCCAACTGTTGACGTGTCAATTTTGTCCGTGTGATTCCAAGGACGAAGGAACGTTTGCTTCTTTTGTTTGCTTCGGAGGAAAAACAAGCTGTAAGCCGATGACTCGCCGGGAAATTCTGATGGAGATTAAAATTGAGCAATTTCGTTGTTCGGGTTGCCGGCAGCGGAGAAGAAAAGAACGGGTGGATGGATTTGCGATTATTTTGTTTTCAGTACAGCAATGAATTACTATCGTTTTCGAATAAAAACGAGGACTGCTCAACGGTGAAGATTCAAATGCTAAGCTTTTTGTGAATATCCATGAGCAATTTTAATATGCAGTGTATTTTGTCAGAATTAAAACATTCTAATTAAGTGGAAATTGTTTCTAAAATGATTGAAAAATTGATTCGTATTTAACGAATATCGATGGCACAAATTAATTACAAGTGAAAAATGGCAAAATACTACAGACATGATTATAAAAATACTGATTTTTAGTATTGGTCATTCCTGTTGGCACTTTTCCACAGGATTTACAGGATTTTGGAGAAATGCGTGAAATGCGAAAGAGTTACTCATCAAAGCTCTAAATTAAAATTATTTATGTGTCGGAAAAAAGATTTCATCCATACGAATCTATCCTGAAATAAATTACGAAAACTGTAGAAAATTTATGAAATCCATTTCGGAAACAATGAAATATATCTAAATTCGTTTGTGTGAAATTAGATTCGGTATATTCTTTCTTGCAACTTTAGGGAATTTTTAAATCATGTTTGATATTCTAAACTTTACGCTGTAATTTGTGTTAGTTTGATAGAAAATTAGGTAGGTTATTAAGACTCTAGGAGCAGGTTTTGGTTATTTTACACAAATTTGACTGACATGATTTGTTCATTAAATTGGAAACGAAAATCGGCTGTAGAAAGTGAAATTTTGTGCCAATCCTCACAGGCGCTTCTAGAGATTTTTTCTTAGTAAACTCATTCTTCATCTGCATGTGTAAATGAAGTAATAAAATATGGTGCACAAAATATTGGTCCTGTAAAATTTGGTGATTAGTGCTTTAAAAGCTAGGAAATTGGACAGCTTAAAAATTTGAAAATCAGTCCTCCGAAACTTGTATCTCAAAACTCTGAAACTTCTCTGAAACTTGGCAATTGGTAATTGATCTTTAAAAATTTGAAAAGCGGTTTTCTGAAATTGGCCCTCTGAAACTTAGATATTCGGTCTCAAAAACGTGAAAATTGGTCTTTAAATACGTGAGAATTTGTCGTATAAAACTTGAACATGGGTCCACAAAATTTTGGAAATTGGTCCACCTAGACTTGAAAAATGGTCCTCTAAAACATGGAAATAGGCCCTCTGGAACTTAAGAATTGTAAATCTGTCCTCAGTAACTTAGTGTCTAGTGTTTATTTTCCAAAACCTTTAAAATTGGTTCTCTGAAACATAGAAATTGGTCATTTGCAAATTTGCAATCTTGTCCACTAAATTACAGAAATTGGTACAAACGCAAAGTGGAGATTGGCGTAAGCGTATTAACCACGAGTCGCAGGCACTATTTGGAGAGAATCCTATCGTACAACTGGTGAAAGTTGGGAGACTACGGTCGACCGACCACGTCGTAAGGGCGACTGTGCAGTGAAATTCGTTGTCTTCAGCAACTCCACCAGCATCAGGAATAGAGGGACCCAACCAACATGCTAGATGGCTCGACCAGGTTGAAGCCGACTTGCGTGTATCGAGATGCTCAACGAATTGGCGATGATTAGCCCTGGAACGAGTACAGTGGAGAGGAATTCTTGATACGGTAAGAGCCACCCCGGTTATATGCTGTTAGAAGTCAGTAAGTATAGAAATTAGTGTTTTGTAACTTGGAAAGTGGCGTTTGAAACCTCCAATACTTGGAAATTGGTCCCTTGAAAACAACGGAATTGGTGTTCTGAAAATTAGCTATTGATCTTTTGAAATTAGAAAATCGGTTCTCTGCAAGCTTAGGAAAAGGTCTTGTGAACCTTGTTAGAAGTTCTCTGAAACTTAAAAATCGGTCCTCTGAGATTAAGGCATTCGGTCTTAAAAACTTGGATCTTCAAAAACTTGTCCTGACAAACTAGCAAGTTGGTCCGTAGAATTTTGAAAATTGGTCCTTCGAAACTTGAAAAATGGTCTTCCGAAACTTTAAAATCGATTCTCTGAAAATTAGGAGATTAGCCGCCAAAACATGGAAATTGATTCTCTAAAACTTGTGATGTGGTCTTCTGAGGTTTAGAAATTCGTGTTTTGGTAATTGCTAATTAATTTCTCGGAACTTGGAAATTAGTCGTTCGAGAACTCGAAACTTGGTTCTAATCAAACATGGAAAATGTCACTCTGAAACTTGCAAATTGATCCTAAACTGAAACCTATAAAATTACAGCTTTGGTCCACAGAATCTTGGAAATTGATTCTCTAACGTTTTGCAATTACTTCTCCGAAACTTGGATATTGGCCCTCGAAACTTGGAAAACGGGCTTCTAAAAACTAGGAAATTGTTCTCTTTAAAATTTGGAAATTGGTCTTCGAGAGGTTGGTAATTGAAACTTGAAAATAGGTTCTTCACAAACTTGAAAAAAGGTCCCTGGTAGCTCGATCGTTCATCCTCTGAAACTTGAAAAGTTGTCATGTGAAACCTGTAAATTTGTCCGCTGAAACCTTGAAAAATGCTCTCTGAAACTTGGAAATTGATCCTCTTGTAGTATAATTTAGGTTACGTTACGTCATGTAGTATGTAGTATGCACCTTAGTCCGTTTCACACATGTTCCGTTACGCAAATTTGTGTCAATCTGGATGCACCGCCCAGTTTGTTTAGCTCGTATTCGTCAAAAGTGTTCTGTCTGTGTGCGTAGAAAAGACTAGACATAATGACATAATGAGACCTGACAATCATTCCGGTCTATACTATTGTCGTGAACAGGTGTAATAAAGTTTACTTATTTATAAAAACAGTGTTTCGTTTCAATATTTCCGCTTCCACACTCTAAAACTTGAGAAGAGGCCCTCAGAGACTCGGGCCTCTAAAACCTGGTAAATTGATCCACAGAATTATAAAAATTAGTCATCAATAGTGATCCTTTGAAACTTTGATATTGGTTCTGTGAAATTCGGAAAGTGGGCCGCTGAAAAATTCGGTAATTGGTCTTCTGAAACTATGGAATCAATCCTCCACAACTTGAACATTGATCCTCTAAAGCTTAAGGATTGGCGTTCTGAAACTCAGAAATTTGTCCACAGAACTAAAAAACTTGGCTTTCTGAAATGCAGAAATTCGGTCTCAAAAATTGGTCTTCAATTATTCAAATTTTCTGGAATCACGGTTAACTCACTAGCGGACGATAAGACTAGGAAATTGGTCTAAAGAGTCTCGGAAATTGATTCTTTAAAACTGATGAATTGGTCCTCTGAAACTTGGAAGATGGTCTTCTGAAAATTAGTAATTGATCTTTTAAAACTTGTACATTTGTCCCCTGCAACCTTGAAAACATTTTCTGAAACTGGGAAATTGGTACTATAAAACGCGAAAATAAATCCTGCTAACCTTGGAAATTGTCTACTGAAAGCTTAAAAATTAGGCCTCAAAAACTTGGAAATTGATTATCTGAAAGTTAGAAATTGCTCCTCGGGAATTTGGAAATTCGCCCGTGGGAACTTGCAAATTGGTCCTCTGAAAAAATCCTTTGGGAAAATGATATATTGGTCCTCTGTCAACTTACAACATTAGTACTGTTAAACTTAGAAATTCGGTTTCTAAAACTTAAAATTTGTTATATAAAAACAAAAACATTGGTCCACAGAAACTTGGAAATTGTTCCTCCGAAACTTAGAAACAATGTTGCGAATCGAGCAACAAGTCAACCATGCCTACTCATACGCTAAAGAGTATGAGAAACATAGCATTCAACGCTTACGCCGCACACGCAGACGTAAAAAAACGGTTGCCGGTGCTGTGTGCAGACATTTTGCTACCCACACACTCACGCACGCATATCCTCACTTCGTCTTCCTGCATAGCTTATTCCGAGTCAAAAAACTTGCGGGAAATCAGCTGCCCGTGATACAAATACTGCCTGGAATACAAATTTTGCATTAGTTTTTCTTCTTCTTCTTCTTCTTCTTCTTCTTTATCGTCCTCGATCGTGAGTAGATCGATCGTGAGTAGAATCACGGGCGGGAGTACTAGCCGTCGTGGGTAATCGGTATCAGCAGATCAGGCTGCAGCAACGAACGACGAGCGACGACTGTGGCTGTTAGGTAAACACACACTCGCAAAAATTCGTTGCTGTGCATGAAGAAATAAGAGCGGGAGTTTTAAAGGCATGCTTATGCCGTCGTGTTCGTTAGAATGAGTACGCGTGTATGAGAAAATTAGACCACACGAGTGTGGGCTTCGCAACACTGCATTGAAATTGGTTCTCCAAAACACGGAAATGGGTCCTCTGAAAACTTGGAAATTGCTTTTATAAAACTAGAACATTGGTACACATAATCTTGGATAATGGTCCTTATTGGAGTGTTTGGAGATTAGTTCTTCGAAACTTGGAAGTTGGCCTTCTATAGCTCGAGCGTTCATCCTCGGAAACTTGAGAAATTATCATGTGAAATCTGTAAATTTGTTCGTCGAATCATTGAAAAATGTTCTCTGTAATGTGGAAGTTGATCCGTTCAATCTTGAAAAGTGTCTCTCTCAAATTTAGGAATTGCTCGTGGAAAATCGTCCTCTGAAACATAGGAATTGGTCCTCTGCAAACCTATAATTTGAGCAAATCGAAAATTGGGCCGCTGAGAACTAGGAAATTGTTCATCTAAAATTGGGAAATTGGTCCATTGAAACTTAGTAATTGATCTTCCAAAACTTGCAGAAAATTAAAAAATCAATTTTCTAGAACTTGGAAATCGGTCCTCTAAAATCTAATGACTGGTCTACTGAAGCGTGGAAATTTGTAATAGATCTTTGAAACTTAGTTTTAGTCTTAGAAATTAGTCCTCAGAAACAGCGCCGTAGCGTGCAGTTGACCAGACTGGCCCCCGTCAAGCGCGCTTGCTCTAGGGGGCACCAAAAAAGGACCTGAACCTCAGTAAGGCACTCTCGAGCGTAGTGAAGTACTGGATATAGGGAATTGTACGAATCATGTATGACAGTCTAGTTCTAAAAAAAATGAATTTAAGAAATGCGAGGGTTTCAAATCTTGGTCTTCGTTAAGGCCACCACAATGTCACGCTACGATACTCTGGAACAAGGTCTAGTATCTGATCCAACATATGATATAAAATGTGGTCCAAAACATGGTCCACAATTTTGTTGAAAGAAAATTTGATATGGTCCACAACATATGATCCAGGTTCAGAGTCTGGTTCTAAATCCGATCTAAAATCTGATTGTTGGCTTAAGATTTGAACAAAAATGTGGTTCAGAAATTGGTTTCTAATCTGACCTAGTTTGAGAATCTGGTCCAAAATTTGATAAAAAATATGCTACAAATTTTGGTCCAGGCTCAAAACCTGATCTTCGTCCAGTATGTGGTTTAAAATCTGGTCCCTCATTTGATCCAGAATCTGAACAAAAATGTAGTCCAACATATTATTCAAAATCTGGGCCAAATTTGATAAAAATGTGGTCTAAAATCTGGCCCAGAATCTAAAAAAGGTCCAACATTTGGTTCAAGTTCAGAATTTGGTCATAAAACTTAACTAAAAATGTAGTCCTAAATCTAATACAGAATCTAGATAAAATCTATTTCAAAAATGGTTATGAAATCTGGAATAAAATTTGATGAAAAATAAGGTTCGCAATCTAGTTCAGGTCAAAAATTCGGTCGATGACCACAATCTGGTTAATCTGCTTGGTGGTTTAAAATTTGATCATAAAAGCGGCCCAAAATCTGGTTCCTATTCCGGTCCAATGCCAAAATCTGGACCCGAATTTGTTAAAAAATTAGGTTCAAAATCTGGTCCACATCTGATAAAAATGTGGTGCAAAATCTGATCTAACATTTGATGGCAGCTTCAAGATCTTGTTCGGGTGCAGAATTTGATCTAAAATTTGATCAAAAATGAGGTGCAAAATGTGATCATAAATGTGGTCCAAATCTTATAAAAATGTGGCCCAAAATTTGGTTCAGAACCTGACGTGAATCCAGTGTGTGGTCCAGATAAGGTCTAGAATCTGGGTCCAAAATCCAATCTTAAGTCTGACCTGGACCTGGATCAAGACCTGATCAAAAATGTGGTTCAAAATTTGGTCCAGAATCTAGTCCAAAGCTGTTCCAAAATCTGAAACCAAAGTTTCGCAATCTACTCCAGGTCCAAAATACGGTCCAGGTGAGATTCAAAACTTGATCCAAAATCTGGTTGGTGGATATAACAGCTAATCAAAAAATTGTGACCCAAAGGCTGTTCCAGAATATTGTCCAAATCTGTTCCAAAATTTGTTACAAAATTTGGAACAAAATCTGATGAAAAATGTGCTCCACTATTTAGTGCAGGTTCAGAATCTGGCAGGTGGTTGAAAATCTTCTTAAAATTATAAATCTGGAAAGAACGCGAATATAAGAATCGAGGGAGTCGGGTCTTTATCAAGAGCGCCACAATGCCACGCTACGGATCTGAATTGGTCTTCTGATACTTGGAAATTTGTAATTGAGTTTTCAAGATTTAGAAATTAGTGCTTAGAAATTGGACCTCTTAAATTTGGAAACTAGTATTCTGCAGTTTGACAACTGAAGAGTCTTCCTGTCCATCTCAAAATTAAGATGTATAACAATGACTTCAAAAGAATCGAAAATGTTGGTCAGTTGACCAGTATGGCTTTTTTCTTGGTCCTGTTTTTGTTTGTGTGTTCTGCTGAGTTTTGAATCCAAAAACTTTCTTCAGTCATACAAAATCGATCTGATCTTAGAAATTATCTTTTACAATGGTATACTTGATGGACAGTGATACTCTACATGAAGTTCAAATGGAAAGAATCAGAATCTCTGTACTGCCTTTTGAGGGTTCCACAAGGAAGCAGCTTAGGACAAGTGCTTTTCTCCTACTAGCGAGATTCTCCTCTATTCGCGATTTGAATTTATCTATATTTGAATTTATCGAATATTTATTGTGGAGGTTTCAGCTTACTTCGTCATTTGTAGGTAAACATAATCGACAAAATGAATGTTCAACTGCAAACGTGATGTGCCTATCGCGAAGGTTTTTCCTGAATCTACAAGTGAAAGTAAACCTGACGATCGATTTGCAGACCAGGAAAGTTATTTTTTTAGGTATAATTACTGAATGTTTCGTTGAAATAATCAGTTGTTATTTTCATGCGATACTATTGAGTTAGTTATTGACTATTTAAATCAGTACGGCTGAGGGCAATTGCTAAACTTAGGAATTTACCTGGGAACTTGAGATTTTCCCGTAGAAACTAATAAATATGTTGTATTGGATTTAGTTTTTCCACTATTTGATGTCGAATGAATTGTTAAAACTTCAATATTATCGAAAAAATGTTTGCTTTACATTCGTCGTATCAATTTCAGTGTAATTATCTCCTTTTCTCTATAACAGATCAGCCGACAAATAGCACTGCGATCAACTCGCAAAAAAAAATCACTGCAAATCGCTAAACTGTGTGTGCAGCGTGTTGATTGCTCAATTAAGTATTCATCCATCGCTTGCGAACTATTCTTCTTCATCGTGATGGTTCATCACAAGAAACGGCAAAAAAATGTTGTTTTTCTCCGCGTTTCAGCGCAATCATCGCCATTCGGCGGCGTCAATCTCGGCTCGGATCGGAGCACTCAGACATTCCGTCGCATCACAAACTTCACCGTGTCGTATACCTACATTTTTTTTCGTTCTTTCCCTATATTTTTATTCGATCTCACACTATTTATTGCCTTCGCACACGATCGGTTGGTGTTCTGTTTTGACGCGACATCCACTGCTTTCGCTCCGCGCCGGGTCATTGAACCGTTTATTATGAGCATTTGGCGCATATGAGCGATCGTCGTCTTTCGCACAGGTTCGTCGTCTGCGCTGCAGCGCAGGTTGCTGTCTCCATTTAAATTACCTTATATTGCGTGGTTACATATTTCAGGATAACATTATTTATCTTCAAACAATATAATGATGGCTCCACAAGCCATTGCCAGAAGTTGACAATAAATCATTCTTGCCAAAGCTATCACGTTTCGAACGGTTCATGAAGTTTGCATAATTCGACAATTATTTATCCTGAAAAGCAAAGACACAAAAGCATCATCGTTAAGTTTGATGTGCATATCTTCTACCCTGGCTCGGCACGGCAGTCTGCAGAATCGTGCAAATGTACATCCATTTATGGGGCTCAGTTCTGAGCAAAGAGCTAAGCAAACATCCTCCCTCCGGAGGGAGTGATACCGGGAGACCGACCGAACCAACAACAAAAGTCGAATCATAATAAAATGCTGCTGCTTTTTTCCATTAATTATTCTACCGGACCGTAAATGCTGTCCGTCCCGTTTCGTTCCGTGTGTCCATTCGGCGAGACGGTACAGAACATTCTTAATTGCAATCCTCTCATCTCGTCAGGTAAATCAAATAATAAAGTGAAAAATGTACAATTCCTGGAAATTTGCGCCAACTCTCGGCGGGAATGCGCTGCTCAGCAGAATGGGCCATTAATACGGAAATTTCGCAGTTGTTCGTTTGGATGCTGATTTTTTTTTTGTGTGAAATGCGCCCACTGTACGTGTGTGTGCGCGAGCTTTTTGTGCGTTCAATCATGCTTAAGGCTGCTGCCAGCAGCAGCGGGGGTAATTAAGGTGGCAGAATGCTGCGTTGTGCAGGCGGAAGGGGCCGGGAGTTTCTCATTATGAGTTAATCGTTCAAACGTATTGTACTCCTGCGTAGGGTCAAATTAATCCCGTAGGATTACGACAAAAGGCGATAAATTTTGGCTCGACTCTTTGTTTTGGTTGCTATTTTTGCCCAATCAGTGGTTGAGCGACCGGCAAAAAAAAATTCAATTATGATTGATGGTCATTTTATGGCTGCTTGATAGATTAGTCGAGTGTTGGGTAAATTAATTGGTTAAATATCCATTTCCTAATAGACACGGTCAGTCAGTATTTTCTTGGCACTGAAATTTCATTCTAATGACGTGAATTATTTTTGATAGATTGTAATTAACGTACAGCTAATAGATGACATCTTCATTAAAAAGGCTTCTCACGTGCCAGTTTGTGTAGAATTTAGTTCAAGCGGATACAATTAAAGCCTAACTGTGGGTTGCAAGGTTAAATCTAAACTGCAAGGAAAAAAACGGGAAAAATATTTTTATTACCGAAATAATTGACTGCCATCGAACTAACGGTCTTGACATTAATCACCGTTTTGTAAACGTAGAAAAATATTTAATGTTTTTTTGGTTTGACATGCAATGTCACAAAATGCTTGCAATTATTGATTGACTACTCTAATCAGATTTTTTCTTGTGATTTTTCAAAATCCTACAGATAAATTAGTAAAATTTCAGAAATTTTCTTTTCAAAAGTACGCAATAAAGTTTATAGTATTCAATATCAAACAATACTAAAAGCTAGCACTTTGTATTAATTTAGGAAGCTCTCTCATTCTAGCTTTTCCCTACCATTTGTTCCCCTTTACTACCTATTGAAGTTGAAACTATCATTCAATGTTTGTAAATATTAAAATATTTGTTGTACCTAATACAGGTAATTCGCCAACGCGTTCTAAATAATGCAATTAAATCCTTGAATTGGATTCTCTGCATAACCGATTGCGACCTTTTTATAGTGATAATATCGTGAGAAAGGAGTCTTCTAACTTTGGAGAGGTGACGACGATGATGATGATGATGATGATGATGATGATGATGATGATGATGATGATGATGATGATGATGATGATGATGATGATGATGATGATGATGATGATGATGATGATGATGATGATGATGATGATGATGATGATGATGATGATGATGATGATGATGATGATGATGATGATGATGATGATGATGATGATGATGATGATGATGATGATGATGATGATGATGATGATGATGATGATGATGATGATGATGATGATGATGATGATGATGATGATGATGATGATGATGATGATGATGATGATGATGATGATGATGATGATGATGATGATGATGATGATGATGATGATGATGATGATGATGATGATGATGATGATGATGATGATGATGATGATGATGATGATGATGATGATGATGATGATGATGATGATGATGATGATGATGATGATGATGATGATGATGATGATGATGATGATGATGATGATGATGTATTTAAGTTATTTGTTTGCCCTTTTGGTATTTTGAAGTAATTTTCATATCATCAGCGGTTCATTTATCTACTTCTTCATATCTATTTGTTAGGCGTGTAATTTCCCAAGTAACAATTCTATAGCCACCTGGTTTTACTTGGATTTTATAAAGGTTTTATTGCGGTATTAATCATTACCTCTGGTTTTATTGTGGTATTACGCAATACCAAGAAGATACGAGACCAAACACACTTATAACTAGCTAGAAACCCGTAATAAAACTGTCAATAAAGCAAATTTAATGTGGTTGCGTTAAAATTGGTTGGCTGCATCATCTCTCTTCTCTTATAAACTTGTGGTGTAGCAATACAAAATGGCGCACCAATCAAAATTGATCTTATCACGGTTGCTTGTCAAACCGCAATAAATCTGCTAGTTTTATAGACCAATTAAAACGGTAACACCCTGACCAAACAGTTTTTTGCTGCTATTATGAAGTATAACAAAGTCCAACATCAAAATCATTTTTTTATGCGAGGCCATATTGCCATATTCTAGTATTTTGTTTCAGCTCCCAAACAAAAATTCATCAAAGTAAAGTGTTTTGCAGAAAAAAAAGTTATTATTCAATCGGTTTTCCTGCCACAGGGAGCAACTAAAACGATTTTGATAGAAATTGAGTTTGACTAACTAAATATTTTTATTTTATTAAAACAACCAGTTTTCGAAAATTGCATAATTTTAGTGGCGCGTTGATTTTATCAATATGTATCAATATGTACGATAAAATTAAATGCGCACATGCTGTAAACCACCGGAATTGCTTAAAATTTATTCAATTTTCTATGGGATATTTTATTGTGGTCGCCAACCAAATCGATTAGAATGATCTGTCCAAATAAACCAATAAACCAAATCGATTAGAATGATCTGAATGATTTATCAATATGTATCAATATGTACGATAAAATTAAATGCGCACATGCTGTAAACCACCGGAATTGCTTAAAATTTATTCAATTTTCTATGGGATATTTTATTGTGGTCGCCAACCAAATCGATTAGAATGATCTGTCCAAATAAACCAATAAACCAAATCGATTAGAATGATCTGTCAGTAAAACTTGAACTTTTCTGCTCACGGATGTATTTTCAAGTTGCCAAAGCTGGCGAAATAATATTTAGCTTTTGCCAGAGCGAAAAGCGTAACGTTTTATTAAATTATAGCGGTGGCTGTTAAGCAGCGAAAGCTTAATCGGTTTTATTGCTGCTTTCAGCAGAGCGTGATGCGAGTCATACGACTACTTGAGTTTATAACCTGATTCTTGTAGAGGTTATGAAAACATTCTAAGGAGTGGGCCACTTGGTCAGAAATCGGTTTTATAGCGGTCATCAGAAAGTTCTGGTGGAGCTCATAGTTTTATTAGCGGTTTTATGAAACTGGTCATGAAAACCACTATAAGAACGTAATAAAACTTGGAATTGTTACTTGGAGCAGTTTTTCTTCTCTCCTGTCACGATTTTTTCTATTTTTGCAATACTTTTTTCTGTTTTGGTTTACAGCTTTCCTTTTCATGTCATACTTTTCGTCTTGTTCTCTCCAGTCATCGTTTTATTCTTCCACTATTCTTTTTTTCCTTTGAGTCTCTTTTGTTTTCTGTCTCGTCTTCTCTCTATTTGTTATGTTTTCCCTCCTTTTCCTCTCGTTTCTTCTTTTATCTGGTCGTAGTTTTCGCTTGTTGTTGTTTTTCTGTCCCGTTTTTCGCCCTCCTCAGTCCTGATTTTCGTCTTGTTTTTCACTTTTCTGTTCCGTTTTTCAGCTTTTTCTTCCATTTTCAGTCCCATTTTTTCATCCAAGTAACAATTCTAAAGCCGCCTGTTTTTGCTTGAATTTTATATAGGTTATATTGCAGTATTAACCATTATCTCTTGTTTTATTGTGGTATTACAAATTAAAACACACTCAAAGCTGGCTATAAAACCATAATAAAACTGTTATTAAAGCAAATTTATTATGGTTGCCTATAGTACCACGATAAAACTCGTTGGCTGCACCACGTCTCTTATAAACTTACCATATGTGTGACGAAGTAATACAATATGGTGCACCAATCAAAATTAATCTTATTACTGTTGCTTGTCAAACCGCAATAAATTTGTTAGTTTTATAGAGTTACTAAAACGGTAACAACCTGACCAATCAGATTTACTGCAGCTATTATGAAAAGTATTAGAGTTCAACACCGAAATCATTTTTTTATGCGAGGTTTTGCCATATTCTAGTAGTTTGTTTTATTCTCGCATCAAAGCAAAATGTTTTGCAGAAAGAAAGTTATTATAATTCGGTTTTTTTGTCACAGGAAGTAATTTTTACAGAAAGGCTTCGTACACAAATTACGTAACGCTTAGAAGGGAGGGAGGGGGGTCGAGGTTGCGTTACTTTTTGTTACATAGGAGGGAGAGGGAGTCATGAGAATAGTTACGTAACAAATTTATGAATACCACAAAGGCAGTTGCCAAACGAGGATAGGATGTGTTGGAGGTGGAAAACAGTGAATCGGTTTATACTGATGAAAATTCTGGTACAAAATTATGGTTTGTAGCTGAATGAGATAATCCTGTTAAATTTCCAGTTACGTATTACGA
Organism: Sabethes cyaneus; assembly: GCF_943734655.1. Taxonomy (NCBI): domain Eukaryota; kingdom Metazoa; phylum Arthropoda; class Insecta; order Diptera; family Culicidae; genus Sabethes; species Sabethes cyaneus. Next base: position 34,408,694 of record NC_071354.1, on the reverse strand, counting down.
TTCAAGACCATGTCAGCTTAACATGGGCCGATGGCCGATTGTGGTTTTTAATATGAAGCTCTTTTTTTAAAAATTAAATTAAATATGCGGTTCATGCCATTTTCATTCAATGTTGAGTACCAGGGGGGGAGGTTTGGTTAACGTTACGTAATTTAATGGGGGGTTGTGCCAAGCGTTACTTAATATTACATAGGGGAGGGAGGGGGTCACAAAACGGAATTTTGGCGTTACGTAATTTGTGTACCACGCCAAAGCACTTTTTTGTTAAAATTACCACTTTACGAAAAAAATGCAAAATTTCGATGGCGCGATGGTTTTATTCACCGTATATCAATATGCAAGATAAAATTTGAGGCGCATATGCTACCAACCAACGGAGACTGCTGAAAATTTATTAATTATTCTGTGGGATATTTTATTATGGTCGCTACAAACCATATCGGTCAGGATGATTTGAGAGTAAAATTTTAACTTTTCTGTTCATGGAGGTATTTTCAAGTTTACAAAGCGGGCGAACTGATTTAGTTTTGCAGCAGAGCAAGCTCTATGCTTTATTGCTCTTTAGCGGAAAGCTTCAGTAAGTCATGTCGGTAGTTGTCAAGAAGCGAAAAGCTTAACCGGTTTTATTGCTGCTTTCTGAAGAGTGTGATAAGACTACTTAAGCTTATAATCTGGTTCTCTGGGGAGGGACTCTGGAAAGTCGGGAAAATCGAATTTTATTTTTTTGCATTTTCGAGAGGTTTATACCTTCAGAAATGTCACGTCAAAAGAATTTTTTGATATCTGATCTCGTTAGAAAGTTATGGCAAAAACTGTGGGGTCACCTCAAGGGAAGTGCATCGCTGGACGAAACTTTAAACGTGTTTTTTTCGAAACCATACTTGTTCAACTGGCGGTACGTGTATCTCAGAATCTAGTGGTCCGATCTGGCTGAATTTTTTTTTCAGCATGTAAAAATGAATTATCTAAATTGTTACGTAGCCGTTGATATCTCAATTTTTCAATTTTTTAGGAGCTCGCAACTGGCGATTTTTGATGAAAAAACACTTTTCTTTTGGAAAAATTGCCGCCATTTTGGTAATTTTTCGAATTTTCAAAAACCCTTACGTAACAATTTAGGTATTGATCTAAAGCTTCAAAATCATCCTTGAAATCCGTTTTCCGATACTCCGTTGGTTACCGGTACGTACCGCCAGTAAGGAACTATTTTCTAGAGAGCATCCACGCGCCCAGCTGCCACCAGCATAATATTCATTATTTTGGCATTCAAAAAACAGAAAATACATGTTCGAATATAGCTTAACCTATAACCAAAATACCCCAACACTTAACTATAATTACAATATGCGAGAAAAATTTACGAAAGTCCTTTATTTTTCGACCTTCCAGAGTAGGGTCCCCCCTTAAAGAGATTATAAAACTTTCTGAAGAGTGGGCCTCTTGGTCGGAAGGCAGTTTTACAGCGTTTATTAGGAAGTTCTGGTGGAGCTCATAGTTTTATTAGCGGTTTTATGAAATTGATCTCTGGAGGACTGTAATAAAGCTTGGAATAGTTACTTGGGCAGTCTCGGTTTTTTTATTATCTGTCCCGTCAATTCCTTCTCTATTATTTTGCTTTCGTCTTTTTCGTTCGTACTCTTGTTAAATTCTGCATTTCCTCATTTTTTATCACATTCTGTTTTTCATTTCTTTCCCGTATGTTTTCCGTTTTTGTTTTTCTCACTCCATTTTCCTATTTTTCTGATCTCGTTTCTCGATTTCGTTTTCTCGTTTTTTTTTCGTTTTCCTTTTTCCACTTTTTTGCCGTTATCTCTTCAATATTTTTTCGTTTTTCATGCCATTTCCTCTTATTTTTCCCTTTCGTGTTTTTTTATCCAGTTTGTCCGGTTTTTTCAGGTTTTCCACCGTATTCTTTTTCGTTTTATCTTCTGGAGCAGATGGGAACTACCTCTAGATCCTTCGGTAATCCGTAGGTCGTTGCCAATAATCCGGAGTGATTTCTTCTTTCATTTTCATTAACTTTTTTTCGTTTTTGGATTAGTAGGTTGTTAGCCTAAGGCCCCTGTCCTGGCTGGCGGGACCATCCTCAGGTGGGCGGGAGCCGTTGTGTCTCCTACCTTGTTAGCATTAGATTTTGGACCCAGATGGTCTGGATCACATACTGGACATGCATCAGATTCTGGACTAAATTTTGGTAAACATTTTGATCAGACTAGTACCAAACTTTGAATAAGGTTTTTGACCACATTTTTGATCAGATTTTGGATCAGATTCTACACCAAAATCTACATCAGATTTTGGAGCTGCATCAGATTCTAGATCAGATTTTGTTACCACATTTTTATCAGATTTGAACCAGATTTTATTTTGGATGTTATTTTGGACCACATTTTTTAACAAATTTTGGACTAGATTCTAGACCAGAACCAGTTTGTGGACCTTGCGCCGATTTTGGACCACATTTTCGATCAGATTTTGGGCCAGATTTTGCTTCAAATTTGGGTCCAGACTTTGGAACTGAAAGGCATTGTAAACCAGATTTTGGGGTACATTTTTGATCAGATTTTAATGCACCAACCAGAATTTGGACCTGGACAGTTTTTTGCACCTGAACTAGATTGTAAACCACATTTTTTTATCAAGTTTTGTTCCAAATTTTTAAAAAAATTTAGGAACTGATTTGAACTTGATTCTGGCAAAAAATTGGGCTACATTTTTAATTAGAGTTTGGCCATATTTTGTACCGCATTCTGGACTTGGACTTGGAGATGTTGGACCTTCATCAGTTTCTGGGCCAAAATTTAGAACACATTTTATACAATTTGGACCAGGTTTCGAATAATATTTTGGACCATATTTTTGTTCAGTTTTTGGATCAGTGTGGGACCAGATTTTGAACCATGTACTAGACCAAGACTAGATTTTGACCTTGGACCAGATTCTGCAGCACATTTTTATTCAGATTTTAGATCAGACGTTGAACCTGATTCTGGACCTGGACCATATCGTGGACCACGTTTTATCTCAAATTTTGTTTCGGATTTGGACTAGATTGTGAACCATGTTTTGGTTCACATTTTTTTTTATCACGTTTTGGATCAGATTCTAGACCTGGTTCCAGTGCGTCGTAGCGCGACATTGTGGCAGCCTTGGCGAAGACCCGATTTAGCGCCTACTCGTTTTTCAAATCAGTATTCCTTCGAAGTTTATTATTTTTGAGAATTACACTGTCATACATGATTCGTACGACTCCCAGTATCCAACATTTCGCTACCCTCAAGAGTGCCTCATTGAGGTTCAGGCCGTTTTTGGCGCCCCCTAGAGCTACCCAACAAACATTTTTGTTGAATAGTAGCTTATTCAACCGTTGTATAGCTAAATACCGGGTAACGATCGCTTGATAAGCTGTTATACAACTAAGATGTTTATTGGGTAGCGCCTTTGGCGAGGGCCGATCTGACCAACTGCACGCTACGGCGCGCCGCGGCGCATCAGTCAGTTATGGCACATCAGGAGGGGGAGAAAGGTTGTTCATTGCTTTGTTGAACCAATAAGGGAAACTTTTGCATGTAAAGGATAGTACCCTAAAATTTGATTCTAAATTCGTTATACATCCATATGTATATAAATCATATATTTTATATTCATTTCATAAATTATATATTTAATTACTATTACCATTATTCATTACATACAACTCTCTTGTATATCTATAGTAAATTGGAAGGAGCACCAGGGTATCGAATGAATCGAAGATTTTATGAGGGATGCGGTAACCAGCCGCATTTTCAGCATTTTTTTGGAACTTGTGATCGTTTTCGCATTTTTAGATTAAATGATGCTATAATTTCACATAACACGTAATCCATTGTCAAAATGCATTCATAGAAAACGTCCCACAAAAATGCTAAGCTCATAGCAAACGCTAATACACAGCAAACGAACGATACAAAAAAATCTGTTAATAAATAAAATTATTCCACGCGTCGTTGACTTACTTCATTCAGCACCGAAAGCCTTTGGGTGACTGCGGCAAAAAAGCCCGCGCAACACTCAACCGATGGTTTCCTCTCGAATGCTTGAGATCGCAGCGGCACTCTTCAGCAGAATTTGAAAGCGCGGGCGCGCGCTTATTCACTGCTTCGTGCACCACGTGCGCCACGCCGTGCCGCAGCTCACATTCGAGTGGAACTCACTCTCCAGCTGGATCTCGTTGCAGCAGCAGCAGCAGCAACTCTCGGTCCGAAGCGCTCGGACCGTCTCCGAACTGGTGGGTGGTTGGGGTCGCTCCTCCGATCATATGGTGGTCTTCACGGACGCCACTTTCGCTTGCGCATGCTCGATCATGTGCTGAGAAAGTGACCATGACAACAGCATCGGCGACGGCGGCTACTGTATGATCTACGACGGCCGCTGGCCGCCGGTCGCACGTTGAGGTGAGTACAGATCGGCTCAGACCCCTGGCGCGATGTGGTGAGTGAGCGGTACCTGGGTCTGCAGCACGATCCAATACCGTATGGCTCGATCGCGATGTTATTCAGTCGCGTAAGTTTAGTTGACTAAGTCGCGGTCTGGGCGCAGGTACCTCGTCCTGCAGTGAGTCGAAACTTTGTGTGGTTTTTTTTCTCTTGCTTTTGCACAAAGCATTCCTAGTGCTGCTTTCTTTCGCCACCACCTAACAGGTCGTCTGCAATTCTGTCGAATGATTTCGGAAGGTGCGGTCCCTACACAATAACAAACGGTGAGCATTGTCGTGACTAGAACCGATCGTGCTGACATTTCCAGAACCTTTGGTGCCATCGTTTAGCAACCAACGCGTCGTACAGGAACGTTGTTGTAGGCAAAAGAGAAATCTTCAGATATTGGAAGGGTTCGTCGCTTCGCCCGTCCGCCAGTGCAGTCCCGTGTCTTTCGCGATCGGTTCCGTTGCACGCTGAAGTATTATTGGACACGTGTGTGGAGAGTCGGTGTGTTTGTTTTTTAGCTGTGTTTCCCTTTCGGAGAAAAGTCAGTTGCTGGCTTCATGTGTGCTGCACAGTGATCTTTTCCCAGTGAGCGTGATTGTTTTGTGAGAGTGCAGGCAGCTTACAATACCGAGTGTGCCGAAAGAAGCTGCCGAGCAACCAGCGCACAGCCCCGGGAGGAAGGTTCCGAAGGAAGCAAACGCGAGTGTGATGCAAAAGGCACGTTAGAAAAAGAAAGGAAGGAAGAGAGGACCGAGCGCGTGAAAGAGTTGCGATCGTAAATTGGTGGTTTAAGTGGGATCGCAAGTGACACATATTTTCGTCTGGCTTCAGAACGACGGGTGAACGGGAGGAGGATTAATTAATTTTCTTTGCACATCGAACGACAGGTGGAGGAAAAGTTCGGATTTCTTTGATTTTCTCATTTTTTTTAAAGAAAATTGTGGAAGGGCAGATTCGAGTGACTTTTCTTCTGCTAGCTGTGGTTAAAAATAAGCGAAGGAGTAGGGTTCATCGAAAACAAAAGGTGAGTTTTTTGTTGTTAAAATGATTAGGTAAGCAGTGAATGTGGCATGCATGCAATGTAATTACATGTGTTTAAATATTTTTCTTACAGTTTTTAACTGCACAATATGTCTAATCGTAAATCTCTTGGTTTTATGGTTTTGAGATAGGTTGTTCATGTGTCTGCAAATTAGTCATTACACATTGAAACAAAAAAACACAATTATGTTTTTATTTGTTACGCTCTGCCACTGCCTGTTACGTTTTAAAAGTTTTATTTTCAACACCGACTGTTAAAGTGTGCGATATTGTGAAATTTAATTAGCCCCATTTGGTGCAGTTTTTGTTGAATATGCCTTGACTTTTATGAATAATAAAACAAATCTAAGAAAAAGCAAACACTAATCGAGCAATTAGTTTTGTTACTTTTAGGATTAATTATCTTGAATCTTTTTTTGGTACTGATGTAGTGATATGTGGAATATAAAATTGCAATTTGGGTAGAACTATCTGCACGCATTTGCATCTTTCAACTTGACTTTTACTAGAAAAATAATAAATATTCTCTCAAGAAATCTTAAAAATTTGTTAAAGTTTCGCATCGTATTTATTGGAATTTCAATTTTCTTTTGTTTCTAATGTCAGCTGGATTGATTTATCTTTGTCTTATTTTTATTTTTCTTGAGATAAATATGCCCAGATTGTTTTTTAAAGCTTGAGTGTAGTATTTTAGTATTTTATCATCAAGATTTTAATCTTCTGTTGCAATTGATTTTTATTATGTATAAATTACATTTTTCGAATTACAGACGTTTTTTCCAATTTTCTTGATATTGTCCTATTTTGATTTAAAAATGTATAGATATGTATGGTCTCATTAATTTTGTGTATAATCGTTCCACAGTGCCGAGATATTTCCACATTATGTTTTGTTTTACATTAGGTTTCTTTTTGAAAGGTTGTAAGGCCATTGCAAATAATTTTTTAAGTTTTTATTTGAAATTTAAAATTTAAAAATTTAAAAGTTTTTTAATGGGCATAAACTGATTGACCTTTTTTAATCTATAAATTTACTTTGATGGGCTTTTCGGGAAAAATTTTATATTAAAGTCATTTTTCTATGAATGCAAAAATATTGAGAATAATGGTTTTTCGTAAATAAAGGAAAGATGATTTTTTTTTCGCCGCTAAATTTTACATTTACTTCTCTTTCGAACTCCCTTTCTTAATTTTTCATACCTTGCGACGAGTTTTTGTTAGTGTGTATTTAGGTATCACCCAAGCAACAATATGAGTTTTATTGTACTCTTATGGTGCTCTTCAAGATCAATTTTGGTCTTAAATGCCATCACAAGAGTGTATTAAAACCCAAATTGTTGCTTGGGCAGTCACGGTCGTCGCTCTCGTCCATCATCGCAAACCGAGCAGTTGATACCAAACGCTCATAAGAGTCCGCACTCTTACCCTCGTGTTAATTAAGGACATAAGATTAAGAAGAAAAGAAACTGTAAAGCAAAATCCGCTGTCACATATCCCGTTCACGCTCGCGGGCTGTTGACAACTCATGAGCTATTGGTTCCGTGAGCGGGCTGTACAGAACGACACTACGAGGCTGTGTGCTTACAAGGGCGTCGGCAGCGGAATTTATTCACACCGCACTAGCGCTTGTTTGTCGTATGCTTGCGGCAGTGGTGTAAGTGTTGAATGCTATGTTTCTTACACTCGCTCGTGAACGGTTCGACATCGTTTGCTACGCGCTCGATTTGCAACATTGCTTATGGGATACCAAGCTCGTCGTTTAAGTGCTGTTCAAACCAGTTCCATTCCATTTGAAGGTATGCTATCCTGCCTGCTACTTTGTTTGATGGCATCCACATGCGTTGTCTGTCGTATCGTGTTCACTTCCCATTCATCAGCTGCCACCCAGCGTTGTCAGCCTGCCAGATTTGACAGGATCTTTCTGGACTTTCTGATACTTAACTGGACAAATCAGATAGATAAATTTCAAAGTCTTCCATATTTTTCCTTTCATTTCTATTCCTGTGCATCGCATCGCTAAAAGGTCATCAACTCATCGTCATCATATCAAGTATAATTCCACGAACGAAACGAAGATTATTTCACAGTAGCTAGTTGGTACATGCGCTTGCTGATGTGAAACTTTAGTTAACCCTTCAGGAAATGAATGAGTTATAATCGTCTAAACTTGATTATTTTCAAACTTTAAGGGCGTTTTCATATCTAGTGTATCGGTTCAATTGCAGAATGTCTATGCAGAATCTAATAGCAAATGCAAGCAAAGTAAAGCAAATGACCGAAATTGTTGAGGAAGCCAAATTAATAGAAACTCCGGTGCCATCGCTAAGCGATTCAAAATCATTCAGTCCCTATCAGGGCTTTTAATTCTAGTAATAGAAGATAAATAAGTTTTCTACACTTGCATTTTAGAGATTTTCGTTAAGGTTAGTTCACAATCGCCATCGCAGACATGTGAAAAAGGAACGCTTGCCCGTTCCTTGGAAACTTATTTTCATGGAAACCTCACTGTTAGTCCTAATATTTTAAAGTCAGTCAATTGTTACCGGGGGTACCGTAATTTGTCATTGAAGTTTTATTGAAAATCATACAATAATCCCTGGTTTCATCATGAGGAGATGAATTACTCTACAGTCGTGGTCCGGCCCCAGGTTCGATATATAGATCAAAAATATATCGGGCTGTATAATGGCAGGTGGGAATCAAACCCACGTCTCATGATTGCCGGTCGTAGTGTGATCCCTCTACCACCACCCACCCCTCTATTTGGTAATGTAATACCTAGTTTCGTTTTACTGTACCAATTTTACCATTTCACGCATGTATCATACACCTACTCAGCGATGATATTGTTTTTGTGTGACTGCTCTTTGTTTCTGCTGCAGAGAAGATAGACTTTTATCAATTCGGTCAGTGCGGTAGAAACAGGCAGTATGTTGCCGACTGTCGCTCCGAAAAGTCCAGTGATTTACCACCATCGGGTGTGTTTCTTTTTCATTTATTGTATATGAAACCTGTAAGCGGCCATATAGAGTCATATACAATAAATGAAAAAGAAAGATTTGCAGAACAAAGAACAAAATTCATATTCTAAGATTTTTGGATTTGGTTCGGAGAATATTTTTTTCTGATATTACTGAAAAATTTGATAGCATTTCCATTAACAAATATTACTTCTAGAGTTATTAATGCTTGAAAAAATGTTTTGGAGCTTTCTGGGAAAAAATAGTGTTTCTATGAGATACGACAGCGAATGTTTAATTCATCAACCCGACGTCTGCCGGATAAACCTTGCTGAGAATGTTCAGGTAAGAGGCAGAGAAATGTGGTGCTCTAAAAGATAGAGGAATTAAGTTTTCTGCTCAACCGACTCATTCTGCTAGAGTGATGGATGCCAAACCGCACTTATTGTGACAGATAAGCGAATAAATGCAGGCAGAAAGCGAGAAAATCATCTCACTAAAGGGTGTCCCACATCAAATTGCATCACGGAAGAAACGCTGCAGAAAATTACCCATTGGGTATTTTCTCTTGAAAATTTGGGTAGTGTATTGTTTACACTGAATTTTTATCGCGGTCAGTTTTTCGCAAATTGTACAAAATGGTGTCACCCGAAAAGCAATTTATTTTGCACAAGTGCCTGGAAAATTCTCAAATCTCTCATCATGAATGATGTGACTTATGTCAAGGCGGCCTTCCGGCAGCTTCCGGCAGCTTCCGGGGCTACTGTGCTTCACCGCCCAGCACAAGTTTGATGTTCTGGAGGAAGTAAGGATGCAGAAACTTTCAATGTTTGCCAAGAAATATATGATTTGGCAAGCGATCTGCTTATGTGGCAAACAGAGTGCGCCGTTTGAGACTACCGGGACTGTTAACGGACAGAGCTACCTCAAGGAGTGTCTACAGAAGCGTCTGCTTCCTCTGTGGAAGCAATACGAGGGACCTGCGATCTTCTGGCCGGATCTAGTTTCGTGCCACTCTTCAAAGGATACCCTGAAGTGGTATGAAGCCAATGGGGCCACTTTCACATCCAAGGACATGAACCTCCCAACGCACCGGAACTAAGGCCCAATGAAAAATATTGGATTATTACGAAGCAGGCACTATGGAAGCATCCCAAGGAGGTCAAATCTGAGGAAAACATACAAAAAACGGGGGTTTCGGTACAGAAGAAGTTGCAGTCAGATGTTGTACAAAACTTTTTGAGTGAAGTTAAGCGTAAGGAGCGAGCATGCGGTTATGGTGTTGAAGTTGAATGAAATAAATATGCCAAAAGTTTACTAATGCGTTATATTTTATTGTCTGAAAGTTTGAAAAGGATCGGTCATATTGGTGATTTTCTACTGCGTTTCTTCCGTGATGCAATTTGACGTGGGACACCCTTTACTCGCGCGAGTAGCGCGAGTAACTCACTTTAACTCCGGATCGACAAAGAACACCTAGTGGTTTGAGTGTAATTCTTATGCAAAACAAATCTGAGGAATACGATGGAGTTGAAATTTTTGAAAACAAATTGAGCTCATTAGGAGAAAATGCAAATTTACTTTTTAAATTGCATTTAAGTATATTTGGTAGCCGCTAAAAACTATTTTTTTCGGATTCCTTGCGTAATTTCCTTTGGAAACATGATAATATTATCTTTCTAGATCTTTCTAGACAATGTCTTCCAGATATAAAAAAAGAAAATAAGAGGATTTGACAAAAATGTGTCTTTTCTTAAAAAATGGCAGTACTCCCATTACCCATTAAGTTAGAGTTTTTTCTTGCTGACCTGAAACGAACAATCTGACTAAATTTGGTTCAAATTCGAGAAGATTGTACTTTTTCTCGGTCATTTGACGTGAAATAACTCTGCTAACCATCAATTATATTTAGGTCCCGTGAGTTCTGGTTCTACTAATTTTTCTCAAATTCAAAGTACTTCATCGACTATTTTTGTTATGCAAAATATAAGATTAAAAAAATAAAATACTCCGGAGAAAATAATAGGGTCCAAAATTTATGCGTGTCAAATAGCTGAATAGTGGCATCGCTGCTAGCGAGTGAGGACAGCATTCATCTGGAAATGGAGTCATACGTTATCCAATCATTACAAAGGAACGCAAAGCTTTGGTGCTACATTCTGCTTTCGGAACTTCTGTTTTTATTTGTCAGCTTTCACAACCAGCTGTTGGAGTATAGGACAATTACGGGCTAGTGATAGACTATTTTTCAGTATAACAGCCTTTTCCCGTAGTTATTTGAACGTACTACGACTTACTTGTTAAAGCCTGTGGCTTGGGAGGTCAGCTGAAATTTATGAACAATGCAATTAGAGATAGCCAATCTTTCATAGGAGATGTATGTAAAAGCTTGCGTTGTACAAACTTTGGGAAAATGGCTGGTGAAAGAATTCTAATCTATCTTATCTCACTAACGCAGCCAATACTTGAAGGCATCCTGGAGAATGAAGATTGCTTGAATCGATCATTTTTCTTGTCAACGGCCAGGCCAACTGCGCAGCTTGTACCGTAGAGAGAATTCCAAAGAATCTCGTGGAATTAGAAATGATACTTAATTCCATTCAACTCATTGAAATCAAGGGGAAGGAAGAAAGCGTGGACCTCCCGTACCAAACGCTTCCCATAAAAATATTAATTAATTTACAGATGATTATGTAGCATGCAATCGTTGGGAGTATCTTTGCTAATAAAGGTTAAGTGATACTCTGGTCCCTCGGGGATGAACTTATGGCATTAACCAAACTCAGGCTACAGCAGGTCAAGGTTATAGCGCCTTATTTCGCTCCCTGAAAATAGATAAAATAAACAGGCATCCGTTGTTGTCCCAGAAACCCCATTGCGGTCAGAAAAATATAAGTTATGTAGTGCGGTTTTCATGCCAATTGCAAAAATACACACAGACACCATTTTTCCAAATGAAGAAACGAAAGAAAATTCCAGTTGGGGCCAATTGCGGTACACCTCACATGCTACTTGCTTCGTTTCTGTGATGTCGGTTTATGCTAATCTATTTTCCTAACAATTTAAAGTAATAATGCATTGAATAATTCTGACATTTTGCTCATAACAAGTTTATAGTACAATATGGCATTCAAAAACCTACACATGGTGTACAAAATACAACAACGTGAGTAACCGCAGGTTAATAAAAATTGATGAAATTTATTCGAGAAAACTTTATTGTTGTGAATCAAATAGAATGGCAATACAGGAAATTATGCATAGTTCAAAAACCTATAAACTAGACCTTTATTACGCAATGTATATGTTAAAGAATAATATTTCATCTTACAACTTACTTTTACTTGCACTAACCCTCATTAGTAACAATTAACACCGCAATTTCATGAGAAAAGGAACTATCAAAATTTATAAGTGCTTCTATTTGGTTCAAATTTTGTAAACTTATTCAATTTCCAAAAATTTCATGTAAACCAAACGTGTCGATTTCTATCTCAAATAGCAAGTAAGACCGTATAATAAAGGTTCCTTTCACCACTAGGTGGATTAAATCAAGTTTTATATCTATGCTTTAGAGCAGAATGTTTTAATGCCACTAAAGTGTGCAATGCAAAATATACTTTTGGCACATTACTTTGGGGTTTTTAAATTAGATTGCTGTTCATAAAAATGTCGAGATATTTACGACATCAGAGTAGCTTATACCTTCGGTACTCAGCTCGACAAGAAATGCTTCGTTAACATCCATGAGTCTTGTTCTAAAACTGATAAGTTGGGACTTACAAGTGTGGCTGGTTACAATTTATTTGATTGGGTGAGTCATATGGAAATGCTGTGAATAATAAAGGCTCTACAATTGATCCCTGCGGCACACCGCATCTGATCAACGAAACGTCAGAGTTTAGAGCATTAAATTCAACATATTGAAAGCGAATGGACGGATGGGTACCTAAATATTATGCCAACTGCAGAACCGTATAAAATAAAGTAACGTTTTTTAGAGCAAGAGACGAATTATAGAATCAAATGCTTTGCTAAAGCATTAAAAACGAACTTTTTGCTTATCACAGCAAAATTTTAATTGCTGAAACTTCGGTAGCAGAAAGATTTGAATTTTGTAAGCAGCAATAGAGTAAGAGAGTGAAGGGGAGTGATCCATATTCCGTTTGTTAGGATTCCACTTCCAATAGTTTGAAAACGCAAATATGCAGCGAGAGCCGGGATGGACGAGCTTACAAGTCTGGCACAAAGTTAGATCCAAAAAGCGCCGGAGATTTAACCAGGTAGCAAACCTCTAGTTAGTATTCGTTTTCGCCTAGTTCGCGCTAATTGAGGAATCAATCAACTAATCAATACGGAACGATTAGTCATAAATCTCCGAACCGTTATGTCATTCGTTACGGAGTTTATAGCTTTTGGCGTTTAATCGAAAGTAGATTGAAAGGCAAACCAATAATAAATGCTATTTACATTGCTGAAAAGTAGATCGATCAGATAAATTACCATTCTCCAAGCGGATTCGTGCAATTCAAAAGAAGTCAGAGCTCCATTTTTAGACTCACAACCGAGAATTCATGCTTTATCGATTCAATGTATGGTACTTTTGTACGAAAATAAATGAAAATGGTGCTTCCATGATTTTCAATTACACTAATTTATTAATGCCCATAACTATCGAACATCTCACACGAAACTTAACGAGTACGACCAGAGCCAAAAATTGGAACCACCAACCAGCAGCGATAATTGCACTATATTTCAAAACTCAAGTCACACAGACAGTTTCCGCATATTTCACCGAGCTCAGCTGGCTTTGGCTAATTGATCTTCCGCAATCGAGAGGTGGTTTAATTTGAGCGTTCAGTTTGAAAGTGAAGTTCAGGGCAGCGATCGAGGAAATGATCGCCACCGCACCGCACCGACCGGAGTGAAGTGCCAGTGTAATCGAATTGAAAAGTGAAAATTTTGTCGATTGCCGACGAAAACAACACTTCGCTTGGAGACAAAGCCTGGGAAACGTGTTTTTGGTTGCTTTGTGTCTTAATTAGTTTCGGTGAAGGTGATTTTGATCAATATTGTGCCGAAAAAAAAACGCAGAAAGTGGATTACGTTGCTGCAGCTGGCGGAAAATAAATAACTCAAGGTGAAACCTTCATGAAGTTTTCATGAGGGCGAAAATCGATTAGAGCAAAGTCAAAACAAGCATTAATAACAACGCGATATCTTTGCTCAAAGTAAGCAATCGCACGGGGATTGAACCGTCGTCGCTTTTTCTTTAAATTCAAGCAAGCTTCGTTGCCATCTACGGATGCTGTGTGTAGAGAGTGAAAGTCGCTTACGCTATTGCCTTCATTCTCTCCGAAATGGGAACACACCACATCGGCGCGGTGCGGCGTCGTTGGCCGCTCGGGGACCCAACGGTGCCGTTGCTGCTGCTGTCGTTGTCGTCGTCGTGGTCGTGAGATTTCGCCACGGTCAGGGTCTCTGCAGTAGTGCTGGCGGTCCATTCTTTTCGCTCGCTCTTCCCCTTTCGTGCCGCCGAGGTCCCAGCCAGTCTGTTTATTTTGCGTTTTGTTTCCCTTCTTTGGCAAGCCCGCGGAGACTTGGGTATGTATCTCAGTTTTGCGAGGAACTTTCATTTTCAACCTAAACTGTGAAGGAATTGAGTTTAAGTAAAACCAGAAAATTAAGCAAAAAATAAGCACGGTAAAAAAGCAAACGATTCGTGGCAATTAAAATAGTTCTATGTGCAATTTTAGTCGAAGCGCACGCACTCCCACATAAGTGACGAACCGCACAGCCGCTGGTACTGGTGCTGCTGCTGCAGCTGCAGTTTGCATGCCTCATATTTGCCAAGTGCACGGAACATCAAAACGGTTTCATTTCCAATTGATCGGTAAGGCCGCCCCGAGGCATGATGGTGGTGAAACGAACAAAAGGAACGAACGGCCATGAAATTATTCTAATACAAAACATACTTTGGTTTTGATGTAATTCGTTTGGAAACAAGTCCTGGTGTGGTTTGCGGCACTTTGCCCGAGGTGTTCGTGCTGCTCGATGGCTACCGAAAGATAGTGTGTCTGCTTTGCAGTTTATTTTTTCCAATTGAATTATTGCCAAACAATCTAGGTGTGTTCTACCAGTTCAGAAAAGTTTCCCCTGATTATCGTAAAGAGCCGCAGAACATGAAGCTAAAATTGTGTTTTTTTTTGTTTGTGTTGATTACAAACTGAAATCGTAAATTGGTTTCACTTCTAGTTTAGATTGAACGAGAGATATATTATTATTTTGTTCATGTGCTGAAAGTTATTGCCCGCAGCTCACCCTCAAACACCAATTTATGTTTGATTTCCCAAGAACAGTCTCACGGAATTTAAACTCAAGGGGAATGACATCATTCTGACAAATTGAAATTAGCTAATTTAAAATAGATAAATTTGATTTGATCAAATAAGATAAAACGTTGTAATGTTTAAAATTGCGATTATCGTATTGTCCAGGGAACCTCTCTCACGGTAATTTGATTTTTTCTAATGACAACAAACCTGTTGGTATATTCGCTAACGTGCCGAGCCCTTAGTAGAACGTGTGGGACCAAGCTTTTGCAATACGCAGTAGCTAGACCGGTTTCGCTAATTAGCAATTGTATTGATACAATTTAACTTCATTTTGGATTGAACTTTAATGCCCTTCAACATATTCTTAAGTGTTTTTTTGATTCTGCTTGCTATATTGCTATATCCTCAGCAGTTAACATGGAACCTGCGCATCGAACGAGTACAAAGGAAATTCATTCGGCTTGCCCTGCGACATCTACCATGGCGTCATCCCGAGATTCTCCCACCGTATTCTGATCGCTGCCGGCTACTTGATCTAGACTAGCTAGATTATCGACGAAAAACGCACCAGGCAGTATTCGTGGCCAAAGTCATCAACGGTGAAATTGATTCCCCCAGACTTTTATCTCTATTGGACTTTCGTGCTTCGCAACGGACTCTACGTTCCACCGGCTTACTGCAAACTCCATTCCACCGTACCGTCTTTGGATGTAATGAACCCGTCACTGCATGTGTTAGAACATTTTCTAAAGTGGAAGAATTGTTTAATTTCGACGAGCCATCGTATAAATTTGTACAAAGGTTAAGAAGCACCAATGTTTTATAGAAACCATTCATGTAGACTCTAGTCAGATGAAGTAATAATAATAAATAAATAAATAAATAAATATTCGCAATTTTCTTGTAAAATAGTATATATCTCAACTTTGCGTGAGTTACTTCTACCAAATTTAACTTTAATCAAAGTTAAATCTTAATTTAGTATAAGATTTCCAAGTCTAAGTTTAATTTTAATTTTATTTGACATCCACTTTTTACTCGTTTCTTTTTGAATGGCTTTTATCACAATCTTATCTCAATTATGCTTGCTTTTTTTATTAAGTCAATTTGTTCTTCATTTTTGTGTTTTTTTATGCCATTTTAATGTCCTTTCAAAATCGTTTTTGTAATATTTTTTGATGATTTTTGTCATTTTCATATCATACATAGGACCGCGAGTCAGAGATAAAACAGAAAAAACACATCCGGTGTGGTATACGCTGAACGTGCCGCTTCGATAGCCGGCAACTGACTGCTCGCTTCTACCACACTACAGTTGATAATCGTCCATCTTCTCGGTGGTCGAAGCAAAGGGCATTCATACAAAAATAATTACCGTCGGCTGGGGAGCGTATGTGTGCGTGTGTGGAATGGTTTAAACTGGTGGTACAAAATTGGAAATGAGACTATCCAATATAATGGTGCGGCGGACATTTAGAGTCTAAATTTTAGACCATTGCAACTTATTTTTAAAGTTTTCGTCACCCCCCTCCCTCCCCTTTGAAAAAAAGAAAAATAATTTGTCGGATATAAGTTAAAATATTTTTATTAAATCAATTTTCTGTGGGCTCCAGCCTAAAAAACTCGAAAAATAGGTATTAACGCTTCTCATACGGAACAGAAAAGGAAATTTCGAACAACGGAATTTCCGAAAATCGGCAAAAAAAAATTCATTCGATTTTGTCTTACTTTTCGTATTTTTTTGCATGGAAAATGAGGCCAGTACAAATATTTTAAAAAGTTTTTGTCCCTCCGGTGTTGCTGTTGGGCCACTGAAGGGGGGGGGGGGGCGAAAAAAAAACAAAGAGAATTTTTTAATCGAGCAAAACAATGGATTTTAGGCATTTTCATTTTAAGTTTAAACAAGGCATTTTTAAGTTTAAGTTTAAGTGAAAACCAAATCTATTCTTGCTTTTAATCTATACGTTGTTTATTTCTAGCAAAAGTTTACAAAATGAAGACAAAAACGAAAAAAAAATTTTTTGGCCGATTTTCGGAAATTCCGTTGTTTGAATTTCCATTTCTATTTCATGCTAGAAGCGTTACCTCAACTCGTACACTCATTTTTCCAAGTTTTTCAGGCTGTAGAACCCTGTTGATTTTATAAAAAAATTTAACTCATATCCAAAAAATTATTTTTTGCACCCCGATTTTTCAAGCCAATTTCCAAGGGGGGGGGGGGGGGGGGTGACAAACACTTTTAAAATGATTTGAAATGGCCTAATAACGGATAAATAAAAAGCAAGAATAGATTTAGTTTTCACGTTTAAAGCTTAAGTAAAAATGCTAAAAACGCAATTTTTTTTGCTCGATTAAAAAAATCTCTTTGTTCCCCTCCCCAACCCCCTTCCGTTGGTCAACACCGGAAGGACAAAAACTTTTTTAAATATTTGTAATGGCCTTAACAATTTTTTAAAATTTGGTAATAATTTGGTGCGGCGGTAACTTTGTTTCATATTTATATTATTTATTTTTGTTTTCGTTATCTGAGATGTTTTTGTGTCTTTTGATTTTATTTTTAGGCCATTGTAAATCACATTTAAAGTTTTTGTCACCCTTGGAAATTGGCTTGAAAAATCGGGGGGCAAAAAAATAATTTATAGGATATAAGTCAAATTTCTTTTTATAAAATCAATTGTCTGTGGGCTCTACAGTCTGAAAAACTCGAAAAATGAGTCTCCGAGTTGAATAAACGCTTCTAGCACGAAACAGAAATGGAAATTCAAACAATGGAATTTCTAAAAATCGTCCAAAAAAATTTTCCTTCGTTTTTGTCTTTTTTCGTATATTTTTGCATAGAAAATAATAACGTATATATTATAAGCAAGAATAGATTCGGTTTTCACGTTTAAACCTTAAATAAAAATTCTTAAAATCCATGTTTTTTTTGCTCGATTAAAAAATTCACTTTGTTTTTTTTTCGCCACCCCTCCCCCCCCCCTTCAGTGGCCGAACACCGGAAGGACAAAAACTTTATAAAATATTTGTAATGGCCTTATTCATTTTTAAAATAATTTTTGTTTTAGTTTGGTGCCATTTTCGTGTTTTCTTTGCATTATTTCTGAATCACACATTTTGTGTCATTTTTGTATTATTGTTGTGAATTATGTGTCTTCCATCTTGTCTTCCGTTTTGTTTCTATATCAAATTTTGCATCATTTTTGAGTTACTATTTGTGTTTTTTTAACCTGGAAATTGGATAAAAAGAAAACTTATCCAATTTAATTCTACTATGTATATTTTATTCTTGACAGATACGTATTTCGCCTACGACTTGCAGGCTTCCTCAGTGTCTGTTTTCGAACCTTTTTTAACGTTTTCGGGATTTTTTTTCTGACTTTTTATTGAATTTTCTTTTTTTTTTGTTCGTCTTTTTCTTGCAGCTCTTTCTATGCTTCTTTATATGCATACTAGCTGACCCGACAAACTTCTTATTGCCACTAATTAAACTGTGTTGTACATAAATCGTGAATCTCGAATGACCTTTGTCACAATCTCGAGTTTTGCAAGTTTCTGGGGAGTTCATGGGTGTTTTAATATACAAATTTTCCTCACAGTAAAGTAGAAAACAACTCCCCCCATTGCTTAGCTTGATAAAATAAAGCAGATAGCATTTAAATATTCGCCATCATTACAAACCATTTCGGAACCATTGCGGAACACCAATTCTCGGTTGACCAAGTTTCGCAGAATACCATTTCGCGAAAAACCTTACGCGGGATGTACTATTTCACGGAAAATCTTTTCGTAGAAGCTGCCATTTCGCAGGAGTGGCCCAACTGAAGGAAAGTAATAGAGGTTAGTAGATCTAGGAAAATAAATAAACCTAGATAGATGTGATCTTCACGGGGGGCTGCCCCCCGCTGTGGCCGGCGCTTCCGACGGCAGGTTGCCGGCAACACTCGCGCTGAAATATCTGATGTTACTATTAATAGTTTTTGGTGGTCTTGTTATTGATTAATGTTTTATGAAAGAGTCTAAAATTTCTCGAGTTCGATTAGTTTTTTATTTACGCAAAAATTTCTATTTTATGTGTATGAGAGTCCTTATCCCCCTGCCACAGGGGTGAGGGGTCTCAAACCATCATTAAAAAATTCCTTCCTCTAAAACCCCCCATATGCAAAATTTTATTTCATTTGCTTGATTAGTTCTCGAGTTATGAGGAAATTTGCATTTCATTTGCATGAAAGCCCCCCCTCTTAAAAGGGAGAGGGGTTATAATTCCCCTCCTAAAGAGGGGAGGGGTCTCAATCCACCATGGAAAAAAATTTGCCTACAAAAACATCCACATGCTAAATTTGGTTCCATTTGCTTGATTAGTACTGGAGTTATGAGAAAATTTGTATTTCATTTGTATGGGAGCCCCCCATCTTAGTGGGAGGAGGGGTCTCTAACCATCATAAGAACCTTCCCTGGCCCCAGAAACCCCTATATGCAAATTTTCACGCCGATCGGTTCAGTAGTTTTCGATACTATAAGGAACATAGGGACAGACAGACAGAAATCCATTTTTATAGGTATAGATGGGTCTTCCATCTTGTCCTCCGTTTTGTTTTTCTTTCGAATTTTGAATCATTTCTAAGTTACTATTTGCGTTTATTTAACGTTTATCGGGATTCATTTTCTGTCTTTTTATTGAATTTACTTTTTTTTGTTCGTTTTTTTCCAGCAGCTCTTTCTATGCTCCTTTATATGCATATCTCTGTGCTGTGTTGCTTTCAGTACCTATTTGTGTTCCTTTTCGATGTCACTTTCTGATTTCTTTGCTTATTTCTGTGCCTTTTTGTATGTGTCTGCTCGTGTTTATTTCTATGCCTCTTCCTGTAGCTTTTTTTGTACGTCTTTTTATTCCTTTTTCTAAGCTTCATTCTGTACCTTTTTTGTGCTTCTTTATGTGCATTTTTTGTGTTTTTGTTTTTTTCAGGAGAGGTACAGACTACTTTATCTTTTTGTGTTTGTGTGCTAGCATGCCATTTTATTAGATTTTGTTAAAATGATATGTATTATGTCCTGTAATAATAGTATTTTTTTATATCTATTTTGCTTCATCTTTCATTAAATATTTTGCACCATTTTTGTTTAAATTTTGTTTCATTTTCATATCATTAATTTTTGTTTTCATTATCTGAATCAGATCTATGCCAACTTTTGTGTTGTTTTCGAGGCGCTTTTTGTGTCTTTTTTATTTTATTTTTATTCATTTTTTCAAATGTATTTTACTCTATTTGTGAATAATTTCTAATATCATTTGGTGTCATGTTCGTGTCATTTTTGTATTATTTTTGTGAATTATTGTCTTCCATTTTGTTTATCTATCAAATTTTGCATCGTTATTGTGTCATTTGTGAGTCATCAATAGGATTTCGAATTTGGCAACAAATGCGTGTCGCCTATGTTGCCAAAATCGAAAGCCTTTTTCTATATAAAAAAATTGAATGTAAATGCGTTAGAAATTGACTAAATGTTATTAATTAATGATTGCAACCCTTTTATGTTCACAAAATCCGCCAAGAGCTATCCGTGCGGTGCAAGTAAGTTTTTGGCGACCTGCAGTAAGACGTAGTCCCACGGCAATAAAAATATTATTGTTCGAAAAATTCTATAACCGCAAACTTTTTTCCATGAACACACTTAGGGCAATATTTTTTCGTCATTTAAAATATGTATGCAGAAACATATTTTTGGAAGTAAAATATTTTGTGTTGCCAAAAACGGATACTTTTGTTACCTAAATCGAGGCATGCCAAAATCGAACCATGCCTAATTCGAAATCCCACTGTATTTTTTTTGTGGTTTGTTATATTAATGCCTTAGTTTTGGCTATTTTGTGTCGTTCTCTTTGATTCTTTCTATTTTTGAGCCATGTCGCCGTCGCTGTTTATATCATTTTTATTTTATTTGCGTGCTATTCCTGAATATTTTTTTTGTCAGTTTTATTGTTTTTGTCATGTTTATTTTTGTGTAATTTTTGTATCAGTTTGTATCATTTTATTTTATTTACATGCCACTATCTGTGTCACTTTATATGCATATTTCTATGCCTCTTTTTATGCTGTTTTTTGAGATAGTTTCATGTCTCTTTCAACGTCTGGTTTGTACTTCTTTCTGTTTTCGTGCCTGTGACACTTTCTGTGCATATTCCTATGCCCTTTTCTGTGCCGTAGGTCTCTTTTTTTGTTAGATTATAGTCACTTTAACAGCTTATGTCATTCGTGACTTCTGCGCGGTTGGGAATTTAAACCGAGTCTTCGGTGTGAGAGGCATGAATGCTAACCACTACGCCGGGACTGACCTCATTGCCCATTGCTGTAGGCCTCTTTCTGTGTTACTTCCTGCGTCAATTTCCGCGCCTTTTTATGCGTCTCTTTCTGCAGCTCTACATGTACCGCTTTTTATGCCTTTTTATATCCCTAAAATGCACCCTTTGCCGTTCTCGATACATCAACTTTACTTTGTCTCTCTATTCTGTGCATATTTTTGTGCGTTTTTCTAGACTGAAGTTTTTGGAGCGTCTTAGTAGAATACGAAACCTAAAATTAAAAAAGAAGAAAACTTTCCAATCCAATTTCCCGAGTTCGAAAACAGACACTGAGGAAGCCTGCAAGTCGTAGGCGAAATACGTATCTGTCGTGAATAAAATATACATAGTAGAATTAAATTGGATAAGTTTTCTTCTTTTTTAATTTTAGGCGTTTTTCTTTACAGCTTTCTATGCCCTTTTTTGTGCATCTTGCGGTACCTACTTTCATGCCTCTTCTTATGCCTCTTTTTATGCTTCTTTCTATGCCTATTTCTGTACTTTTTTGAGTGATTTTTGCTGAACTTATTTGTGATACCTTTTCTGTGTCTCGTTCTGTGCTTTGTTGTTCCTATTTCTGTACCTTGTTCTGTACCTCTGTTTGTGCTTTCTCCGTGACTTTATCTGTATCTTTTTTGGTCCTCTTTGTGAACTGTAGCGTTTTGTACCTTTTTCGTGACCTTCTAACCTTTTCCTGTTTGTTTTTCTGTACTTTTTTCTGCAGCTGAACTTATATTCTGAGTCTATTATTATGCCTCAATTGCTTATTTCTGTACCTTTTTGTGTGCTACTTTCCTGTACCTCTTTCTCTACCACTTGCTATACTTTTTCTATGTCTCTTTCTGTATTATTTTTCTGAGCTTCTTTCTGTGGCTCTTCTGTGCGTTTTCCTGTACCATATTCTTTACCTTTTCTGTGCCTCTTCCTGTGCCTTTTTCTATGTAAGTTTTGGTGTCTTATCTTGTATCTCTTTCTATGCTTTTTTATGCACTTCTTTTTATACCGCTTCTTACGCTTTTTTCTATACCTTTTCCTATGCCTCTTTTTGTACCCTGTTTTTGTGCTTCTTAGTATTTGTTTTTTATTTATAAAAATTCATACGACACAATATTGTCTTGACTACCCGAGCAGGAGCCAATACCTCATTCATACCTAATGAATATCAAACTCAGCTATCATATCTAAATTTGATATTCATTAGTAATCGTATTTTAATAAAAAATAACTTATGAATATCTCGATGAGATATGATACCCCAATATGCTATTAATAAGTTATTTTACATTTTTGTACTATACCAAATGAATTACTGAATCAGCTATGAAGTTACAAAGAATGATTTACAAATGCCTCATTGAGGTATAATACCTCAATTTGTTATTAATTAATTATTGTGCTGTTTTATGTTATATCAAATGAATAACTCACTAAGCAAGTTAAATTTTCTTTTTTGACGTAGGACTACGTCTCCCAGGAAGGTAGCTGGTACTGGGGGTAATTCCAAAAAATAAAAAAAATGTGAGTGTCGCGTAAAAATGAAAGATTCAGAACGCTAATAGCTCTGCCAATTATGAATGGATTTTGATGGTTTGAATATCAAAGGATTCAGAAGAGATGTAATAATTATACGGTTTTCATTACAATTTTCATTTGCAATCACTAAATACAGTTAAAATTAACGAAAATTTTCAACTTCAAATTTTCCCATACATTTTCTTCGTGATTACCTTGCTTCACAAGCAGGGAAGACAGTTAACCACACCATCTATTAGTGTGGTTCCTTTTACAAACAACGCATTTGTTTATTTATATAACCATTTGTAGTGAATGCCGTTTTAAAATTAGTGCATCATATAGGCCAACAAATAACAACTTTTTGACGTAGGACTACGTCTTTGTTTACTACACTGGGATTGGGTAGCACTTTGTGAAAACGAATATAGAAGTGTAACGTTTGCATGAAAGATTTCAAATGCCAATAACTACTAAACTACTGAACGAAACAGAACAACTTATATAACGTTGGATAGATAAAATGACCAGCAATTTTATGAAGGGAGATAGAGAGCAATTTTATGAAGAACGTAAGAGGGAGGGTTCCCATACAAATAACACACAAATTTCCACAAAATTCGAGAAATAATCAAGCAAATGGAACCAAATTTGACATGTGGGAGTTTCAGAAGGCAAGAACTCCCCTCTTTAGGAGGGGGGGCTCCCATACAAATAATACACATATTTCCACATAACTCGAGAACTAATCAAGCAAATGGAACCAAATTTGGCAGAAGGGGTTTTTGGAGGCATGAATTTATTTTATGATGGTTTGAGACCCCTCACCCCTGTGGTAAGAGACGGTGAATCGACGTCGCTAACTTACGTGCCTGTTGCCATTCATGTCAAAAGAGAAGGACATTCGAATGACTCATATTTGCGATGAACGTGCTTTGGCTTTAATGTTGTTTGTAAACAATGACCCTTCTAAAGGCCACAAGCGAGATTAAGTAAGGTTATTGAAACATGTCAAGCTACGCATAATCATGTTTAATACAATAACCTGTGGGTTGGTCATTTATTACTATTTCAACCTTTATGTGCACATAAGTGATTTTAAAAATATTCTCTGTCTCAATGGTTGCAGGCGTTGTACTTATGAACCCCCGTCCACGTATTTTCAAAGCCACCATTGCATTAAATGAAAAATTGAATCTGAATATTTCGCTCTTCTCTTTTAAACATCCACTTAAACAATGACACTCACATATTCTTATAAACATACATATACCAGAAATGCAGTTTACATTAGTCTTTGATCTAATGATCTGACATAGTCCAACGTCACCCTTTCGTACAACCCTTAGGGCTGTATACCTTGTAGTTTTTGTTTACGTTTTGAACATGGAGAAGAAATGATGAATTCCTATTGTGACTTCTAATATAGCGCGACTTACAGCACTTGTACAATAAATAATTTAGGCCATTACAAATATTTAAAAAAGTTTTTGTCCCTCCGGTGTTGGGCCACTGAAGGGGGGGGGGGGCGAAAAAAAACAAAGAGAATTTTTTTATTATAGCAGACAGTACATGCAAAGTAAGTTTGCATCTGTATGATGTTATTTTCTCTTCTATTCCATAAAAAATTAAAAATTGTGAAAAATTCTACGTGCCTTCAAAGCTCGTATATATGCGATTTTCACAGGATATCTTTAAAAAAGCGATAGATGCATTCATGGTTTGAAATCACATTTATTTTCATAATGAAGGCTAAATCAGAATAGTGTTGCAAGTAATACCGTGCACAAGTTAATTTGCAAAACACCCCTATTTTTCGGTCTTCGATTCATTAGTTGCTATTTTTTTTATATTCATAATTTATAAGTACTAACCACTTTACAAGTTTTGAAAAACACCTAAACGGTAAACTTGGAAAGTTATGCCAACCCAA
Organism: Sabethes cyaneus; assembly: GCF_943734655.1. Classification (NCBI taxonomy): domain Eukaryota; kingdom Metazoa; phylum Arthropoda; class Insecta; order Diptera; family Culicidae; genus Sabethes; species Sabethes cyaneus. The sequence goes on along the minus strand of NC_071354.1, from coordinate 34,384,107 downwards.
AGTTCAAAGGTATTGCAAGTATTCTCGGATGACGCTAGTAGTAACTAATTGAGATTTAAAAGAGCAATATGCCTTCTACCACCAAAAATATAACGCATCATCACTGGCATGCCGAACCTGCATAGGGGCACGTTTCCCAGCTTCCATAAAAATTAACGGTAATTTTACGTCCATTTCAAGCCTAATTTCAAGTGAAATCTCAATTTCAATTTTAAGTTCTCTTCCACATCTAATTTCATGTTTCAGCTTCCAGTCTGAATTGGTCCAAACGAAAGTCTGATATGTTCAATTTCAAATCCAATTTTAAGGAAAATTTGAAGTTTAGTTTTTAAGCAATAACAGTAAATTAGGTTCAACTTAAAGTCCAACTTTCAGTACCAAACTTGATCCAATTTGATCCCAACGTCACATCCAATTGAAGTATAATTTCAAGCTCAATTCTAAGTTCACTTTCCTTTTCAAGTCTGATTTGAGTACAATATCAAGTCCAATTCATTATCTTTTGATGACAAAAATTTTACGATAGCGTTAAGTTTTCTTCCTGAGTTATGGCCAATCGTGACGATATCGTGAAATGTTTGTCATCGTAAGATTATGAATCTACGGATAAGAAAAACGTAATTTTTTTAGAATTAGAACATAGATTTTCCGACATTTCTTTGAAATTTTCTACCACCGTGAAAGATTTTGTAGAATTTTTTTTCCAGAAAGTATTTTTTGTGGATAAAACTAAGAAAAATAACTAATATTTTCATAAAATAGGATTTTCTCAGCGATGCTTAGTTCCTGAGAAATAATTATTTGAGATAAATAAATGTTTATAAAAATTATCTTTTCCGGTTTTAGAATAACAAAAAACACTATCGTAAAGTTTTTTCACTAAAAAATAATGAATTTGCAAATAAGAAAACAATATTTAAAAAAAAAATCTTTGAATAAGAACATAGTTTTCACGACTTTTGCTGTGGAAAATTTTGTGAAAATTGGTATTTTTCCTAGATTGCTGAGAAAATTTTCTTGTATCTTTACAAAAAAATCTTTGTTCTACGATGCTTAATTCAAGAGTTATGAATTTTTCAAATAAGCGATGTCCTAGAAAATCGGAAAATTTCCCTTAGAGCTTTCAGGGAAAACTGGAGATCTCGATTTTTTCAATACTGTTTTTTTTTTAATAAGCCCATAAACTATGCCCGTATGCCAAATGTCTATGTCATACAATTCTGAGGCACTGCACCAAACCGAAGATTTGTGCGAAAATAATTGCTGCTGTGGCGTGAGCAGAGATCTGTTCACTTTACTTTCGGGACGTTAGTTTAGTCGATGGGATTGTTGTATCATATCACACGGCGTTTTATTTTCGGCAACCAATCTTGCGATTTGGCAAGTGTTGAAGCCGTTTATGCGATTTATTTTTACGCAATTCGTAATTTACGTGAATTTAATGCTTGAAGCAGCGCACTAGAGCGAGGGCGAGGAAAAAGACTAAGCAAAATATTCAATGAGAGTGCGTTTTTATTAGATGGTTTGAATACTCAGCTGTAGTGACGTCATATCAGGTACGGGTTTTACACACAATGGTGTATTCGGACAACTATGTTATAGCGTTATTTAAGATATAAGTATAATAGGTAAGTATATTTCAAAATGCGATTCTTCTCATTCGCACAAACACTGTTTGATGCTAGCGCTGCTTCGACGCACTATGGATCCTCTCCGTACAAAAGCTGGACAAAAATAAACAAGTTGTCCGAAGATACTAAAAATGCCACTTAATGGTAATTTTGTGTACCTAAATCTGATTTTTACATTTAAAATGTTCTAAAATTGTCATATGAACGTCTAAGGTTGATTAAAATTTTTATTAATACTGTAAATCATATAGGGCGAAGTCCTGTATGGCCGGACAGGCCGCTATGCCTATGATTGATGTTTTTAAATAAACATGAAACTCAGAAAACTGCTGGAAAGAATATGTAAATTTACAAAGCTAACTGGTATTATTTATTTTTCTAAGTATCGGCTAAATGAGGTACACTCAAGTCACTTTTCACGCGAATGATGCGTTCCACGTAAATCGAAACAGCGTAAATTCCGAAATTCGCGTTAAGTACCGCGTAAATTTCAAAATCACGAAAAAACCACGTAAATTCTGAAATTTGCGTAAAAAGCGATTTCAATGTATTTTAATTTTAGGTAAAAATACTAAAATGAGCAATTCTGTTAGTATTGAATACCATAGCAATAACAAAATGAAATAATAAATATTTTTTCTTATAATACTAAAAGGATATATTCATTTAGTATTAAATATCAGCTGAATAACTTAACGAGATATTTCATTTTTTTCTTAAAATGTCAAAATGAGATATAGATTTAGTATTGAATAGCATAGTAATACCAAACTGAGATATTCGATTGACGTCCCGTGTGCAAAAACATTTGATATTATTTAGGTATTGCAATAGCAAAATCAGTTATTATTTAAGTGTTTATAGAACATTTTTTAGCTATTATTTTAGCTATTTTACCTCTTATATCAACCTCGTCAATACCAAATTCAGATATGCAGTTATTCACCCAAAAAATATCTGGATCAGGTATTCTTCAGTAATTTTCTCCTGCTCGGGTATAGACTATAGACTAACTAAGGGTTACATATTGTTACCGATACTTTTACACAAAACTACACTTAAACAGCAAACAGCTATAGTCTCTGCAGGAGTCGTCTTTTAAAAGTGTCTATGGTGATGTCAAAATCGAACAGCTCGTACACGGTGTTGAACTGAGCTGCCATGTATCTTATCGGGCTAAACTCACCTTAGTTAACTCTCCGAGCATTAAGATGAAGGAAATTCCTAGTACGAAGAACCCTTTCCGGAGCGTATAGATTCAGCTGTCCCAGGATAGGCGGACAGTCAATATGGCCGATCAGGAGCTTAGCAACAAACACAACTTGAGCAGTCGTACGCCTCTTTTCGAGGGTTTCAAGTTCTAGTAATTTGCATCGGTTTTCATATAGGGGGCAAGTCCAACGGGCTGCTCCACGGTAGCATCCGAAGAGCATAACTTTGTTTGTACTGCTTCAATCCTCGCAATCCAGTTAGCTTGAAACGGGCACCAGAATATTGAGCAGGTTTCGAGTAATGATCATACCAATGCGCACTATAGCGAACGAAGACAAAACAGATCGCGGAACTCATTAGCTATTTTAAAGATGAAACCGAGTTGCTTGTTAGCTTTTGAGATGATCTCTTCAAAGTGCAAACGAAAGGTAAGAGCACAGTCAAGATTCACTCCCAGGTCACGAATATGATTAACCCGTTGCAGCGCATGACCCAGAATAGAGTAATTAAAGGTAATCGGGTTCAGTTTGCGGTAAAACGAGATAACACTGCATTTGGGTACACTGATTGTTAACAAATTTTTCGTACACCACGCCTCAAATAGGTCAACCAGCTGCTGCAACTTCAAACAGTCAAGTGTGGTTTTTATTGGCAGGTATATCTTAACATCTTAAACAGACGACATCCAGCAGGCAGCAGTATAGAGAGCTCGAGCTGAGGGGCTCATGGTGAAAACGGCCATTTTTTGATAAAGTCCAATATAGCGACCAAATCCAAGATGGCCGCCAAAAATTTTTTACTCCATTTGAAAGCCCTTTCCTTCTTCTTTTCAGAACCGAGCCATTTGTTAGTTGTTTCATTGCAAATTTATGAAATATCACATGATATAAATCTCAAGATTTGCTCAGAATTCAACTTTTTTTGAAACTGTTAGGCTCCTTGGCGAACGAGGGTTCCACTATTTCGAGGTATCAAAAGTGTAATTCTTATTTTTTGACCATTTTCAACCAGTTAAGCGCAAAAGTTCCAATATTTGAAGACCTGGTGTCAGTAGTGGCCCCGTTTCAGCGAGAATTACTCACCTCTTTCTGTGCTACTTTCTGTGTCAATTACTGTGCCTTTTTCTGTAGCCCTGTCTGTACCCTTTTTCTATGCCTCTTTCTATGCTTCTTTTTGTGCTCTTTCTTGTGCATTTTCTGGTGCTTCTTTCATGCCTCTCTCTATGCCTCATTTTGTACCTATTTTCTATGCTTCTTTCTGAGCCTCTTTCTGTGCCTTTGCTGTGCATGTTTCTGTACCCCTTTCAGTACCTCTTTCTATGCTTCTTTTTTAACTTTTTTCAGTACTACTTTCTGTGCCTTTTGTATGCTCCTTTCTGTGCATTTTGCTGTGCTTATTACCCGCTTAGTTTGTTTCGAGGTACGATGCTGGTCTAACAAGCCAGTCGTCGTATGTTCGAATCTCGGCTAGGTGGTGCTGCTAGATAGAGTCAGTAGGATTATTGCACTAGCCCCGTAATTGTCCGGTACTCTAATAGCCGCCTGCGAAGTCTGTCGATAAAGAAGGGTCAAGTCTTTGCATTTGCATTTGCTTACCATAATATGTGGCACTTCCTGTGCATCTTTTCTATACCTATTTCTGTACCTCTTTCTATGTTTTTTTTCTATGCATTTTTTTGTATGCCAGAAGGGCATTGGGTTCTTCCTATGCATATTTCTGTTCTTTTTACTGTGCCATTTCCAGTAACCATTTGTGTACCTTTTTGCTGTCTCTTTCTGTACTTATTTTATTGCTTATTTCTGTGTCTTTTTGTGTGTGTATTTCCGTGCCTATTTTTATGCCTCTTCCTGTAGCTCTTCCTGTATTTCTTTCTATTCCTTTTTCTACGCTTCTTTCTGTACCTCTTTTTGTGCTCCTTTACGTGCGTGTTTTGTGCTTTTGTTAGTAATTTTGTTAGTAACTTTGGTAGTAACTTTGCAGTTTTTGTATTTCTCTGTGTGCCTCTTTCTGTATCAATTTCTGTGGCTCTTTCTGTGCCTCTTTCTATACCTTTTTGCATCCCAGTTTGCTGTACCTCTTCATGTATTTATTTCTGTGCCTCTTTCTGTATGTTTTCATGTACCACTTTCTGCGTCTATATTTGTTTTTCTTCCTATATCTCTTTCTATGTCAGTTTCGGTGCCTCTTTCTGTACCTCTTTCTATGCACTTTTGTATACTTTTTCCTATCTTTATTTCTGTGTGGCACACAACTCTTTCAGTACCTATTTGTATATTTTTTTTATTTCTATGCCTCTTTCTGTTCTATAAAAAGACAATAGCTCTTTCTATGCCTCATCCTGTGCTTCTACACTGGATGATCACATTTAATGGGACCTTCGCTTTAAAAATTGTTTTTGCCAAGTGTTTTTATTTTATTTTGCTGATGAATCCGCACACATCAGAATTAGAAACTTTATTGGTAATTTAGCAAAAGTCCAAAACCCCCACATCAAAACAAAACAAAAAAATAAAAAGTTACAATGTTTGAAATTCCAATTACCACATTATTGCCCGGGTGAATCTCTCCTTTGCGGATGTTTGATTCTTTCTACGCCAACAAACCTGCCGCGGGTATGTCATCTCTTAATTTACGATCATCGAGATGATCATCCATCTGTCAGGACAAACACTTCAACCGTTTTTTTTCTCATTGGTGAGATAACCCATGACACAATAAACAAGAAAAAACTCCCAAGTTGAATGACTCTTATGACCAGAGCGATGTGAAAGACGGACACACAGCACAGTGCGCCCAAGCCAACCAAACAATAATCTCGGAGCTTGTAGTTGAGTGTCACACGCATGTAGGTACACACATATGTAAGCAAATACTTTTTACGAAGGTGTTGCTCGAGCTTGAAACACGCACGACAAAATTGGCCGCGAAAGCCTATCTCACAACGAACAACGTTGCATTGTTGTTGTGTTTGGTTGGGGCGTCGAACGTCGCGTGTTTTCGGCAACTTGGCGGCTTGTCGGAAGCGAGCAGGCGAACGAGCAAACTCTCGCCTGTCATCAATTTGGCACGGGCAAACACTTAAGGCACCTTTATTAAGACGAGTCTAATTGAGACCATTATTTCCGACCGAGCGAGCGAAGTGCGCGCGAGCGATCAATCGCAAGCGATTGCGGCGCGGCGGTAACTCGTGACGGATTCCAAGCCAACCTGGATTACGGCGGTGCGGCGGCGCGCGGAACGTGTTTATTTGGAGATTGATTTCAGACAGCCACGAGTGACATAACCGCGGTGAAACCTTTTCGACGGGGTCAATCGGATTCGATGATGAAGTTTTGCATAAATTACGGTTAGCGCGGAAAGTTTTTTTTTATTTCCTCTCTAACGGAATGTAACAAGATGTAACTGGGTAACACAATTTTCTCGCAGGCTTCACCAGCAGCGATCGGTTGGTTGCTTAACGCAGCTAGAAAAAATCGCTTCCTCATTGCACTGGAACGCCTCGAGCTGAGCCGGCTAGACGGAGACACAACACACATGCTAGCTAAGATTCGCTACACCACCACCGGAATCACGCGAAAACAAATCGCGAAGAGATTAGCCTAGTGAGAGCCTGTAGTGCCGTCAGTTGGTGGTCAGCAAGTCATACGGAGTCCCCGGCTGGCAGGGTTGAAGTCTCAAAACTGTTCGCGGCAAGTTGGTTCAGTCAATTAACAACTGCAGGAGCGATAAATCGGCAAATATTATCTTTTAATTTCTCGTAATCGTTTGCTTCGTCGTGTCGTGACGGGTGGTGATGCTGATGCTGGTGTGGAGCGGTAAGGGTAACTACTGAGAGTGGGGTGGAAACTTAGTACGGGCGCATGTCGTCGACCTCGTTGCAGGATAGATGTGGCTGGCAGCGATTTACGCACTGACATCACACGTCCTACGTAACTCTAACCTAGCGAGCCTCGAAGGCGGAATGCAATGAGGAAGCTTGTTTTGTGATGTTTGAAGGAAAGATTGGGTGGCATTCGAGCTTTCCGTTGATCATCGGTCGGTCCGTGGACCGTGGACCGTGTCACGATTCCCTGTCTAGTCCGTAATTCCGTAGGTGCATTAATGGATGTCCGAGTGGTTGCTCTACGAGTTTTCACAACGGTTTGACAGTTTGAATTGGGTTATTTACTAGTTGGAAAGGTGCAATTACCGCTAGTTACTCGCGTGATTCTATTCAGTAATTGTTTGACAGTTAATAGTTGAATAACAGGACTTTCAAATGGCAATGTTTCGAAAGCCAATCAATTCGAATATTACATACTCACAATGAGGTATCACATAATATACCCGTTGATTGCAGTGCTTCGTATGTTTATTGACAACGGTAAATGGCGTGTTGATAGTCTGTTTCAGCTGTAAGCCTGAGCGAGGGCCATGCCATTTTCAGTAGATATCATTAATTGACGTGCATTTGACACACATTCTGCATTTTACATTGTGTATTCTTCAAAATTGAATGTAAGCCAAAAAATGTTAAAGATTGAACATGGAAAAATCCTGTCATGTCATAAGAAAAGACTTTCATGAAACTTTTTTCGAATGAAATCCGAAATTGTTAACGCAATACACGACTAAAATAGCAGGAGTTTCGCAATTATTTGTCAGAGAGAGCGAAAAATAGGGTTAATTTAAGAAGTACATACCTTCTTGGTCGTACGTTATCTGTAAAAATAGCCGGTAAATTACGATGTTTCATGGGCTACTCTGGTGTACCACAAGGGAGTAATCTGGGACCATTGCTATTTTTATTATTTTTCAACGAAGTCTGTTAGTTTATACCAACAAGCCGATATCTAATTTATGTTGACAATCTAAATCTGCCTTTGAGAAACTCAATGGAATTATCCCCATATGTTGACCGCTGCTGCTTGCTTTATATGAATACTTTAGCTAAAAAATAGATAAGAGAGACTGCTCTACGTCTTTGTGACAAAGCTCTAAGGTTTTGTGGCACAAAGCACAAAGCTTTTTGTGGCAAAGTGAAATCGATCTTTCTTTCAAATCGACATCAATCATAAGACTTTTCTGTCTCCTTTGATTTTGCGAGTAAATGCCTTGTTCCAGTTGATACTTTGTAGGTGAATGTCGGATACCCTTTGTTCTGCCTCAAAATTCTAGGTTAGTTTCTACATCACAGTCACATGTGTTCAACAAACTTACCTGTGGAGATTTGCCTTTTCTGCTGAATGTTTGACCCCATTAGGTTGCCCGAATCTTAGAAACCGATTACATTGGATTTAATCCATAAATGATAATCGTTAGAGCACAATTACTTCTCGCAGTATCGTCATACTGATGATGACCGTGGAGGTTTTGATGGTTTCTATTATTAGTTAGTCGAAATCCATACAGTGGTTTTACGACAGGGCAAAAACTACGGAACTTGGGTGCTTTGGAGGCACTATGCACTAGAGCGAACACGTTGGACTTTCCCACTAGGTGGGTGACCGGAAAATGATCTTAACTGAGATGACGTATACAATTTTATGAGCGTTTTATCGAGAACCATGTGTCTTGTAGTGAGAGCAAGCTATTCGATTGCGTTTTGCTTTTTCCTGTGGGTGCGTTCACGCAATTCGCACTATGGGCTTAACTTTCCTCTAAATAGACCAAATTTAGCTATCATTATTTTCCATACGGCGTAACAAATAGTACAAAAATAACACAAAAATGTCAAAGATTCAAAAAAACATAAATATGGTGCAAAAATAATACCAAAGTGGAAGAAGAATAATAAAGAAGATTTAAAGGTAAAAAGGGTACAAGCAAAACAAGCCAAATATACAAAAGTATTACAAAAACAGCACTAAATGACGCATAAATGATACTATAAAGAAACAAAAAAACACAACTATACGGCTATGATACAAAAGTTATCCGAAAAGATACATCTATGATACAAAAATGACACAAAAATAATGCAAGCACAAATAGTTAGTATAGTAATTGTTATAGTTTAGTCACACAAATAGGACGTAGAAATTTCCCAAAAATGTTACAAAAATATAACAAAAATAAAACTAAAAATTCATATATGATACCAAAATGGCGCAAACAAAAAAGGTGCAAAATCTGGGGTTTGAACACATGAAAAAGGTTGAAGAGCCTGCAACTGACCGCTGAGTACTACAATCCCCATTACGTCGTATTCAAATCGTCATACAAGACTCCGCCAGGCTGTTCCTTGAACGACACACTGCCTGTTGGACCTGTGGATCAGCAAGACCTCTCGTCAATTTACTACTTAAGGTTCCGCACGAGAGCAATCGCACAGTTGTCCAAAAGAGCGAAAAGTGGAACTTTTTTCCTAGTGTCTTTTGCTTTCATTTTATCATTTATGGTCTTCAGCACTTATGTTCGTATGAATATCCCCCTTAATCTAAAACTGTCAAAAGTTAGTTATCGCATACTATAATGAAAATAAAAAAATAACTTTTTTGCGTTGGGCAATATAGACATGGTTACTTCGGCAAAGTTGTAAATATTGTAAAAACACGCAACTTTGCTGAACAAATAGTAGAAATAGAAAGAGTAGCATGGTTCTAGGCATTTATTGAAAGATTCAAAAACATATTTTTGCAGAAGGCTGCAAATCTCGAGGACCTTTCCTTACAAAGTTATCGCTTATTTAAGCTTGATCTCGCCTTAACTTCTCGAGCCAAAAGCGATAACTTTGTAAGGCAAGGTTCTAGAGATTTGCAATCTTCTGCAAAACCGTGTATTTTGAGTCCTTCAATAATCGCCTGGAACCATATATTCCTGTAAAATGCAACCAACATAAGCTAAGTATGAAAAATTTATTTTTAAAGAATTTCCAAGGAAAATGCTCTATAGCTCTGCACTCGATAGGAATAGAACTGTTATGTCTTTGGCAAAGCTGTTTACCTTTATATTTTCCATAACTTTGCCGAAGAAACCATGTGTCTATCTACTAACACAAAAAAATGGACAATTGAATATGTATCGAGCCTTTGGCGAACACGTAACACATGAAACGTATGCTTGCCGTACTCTCATTTGGGCGATTGGGGACAAGCGGAACCCATACAAGTTTATAGTACTCGACTTAAGCTTTAAGATGAAGTGCTGATTTCATAAATCCGCTTGCCCCATTTTACCCCATGGGCTCGTGAAGCTTTGGAAATTTAAAGCTTGAATATGCGATAACTCAGCAGGTAATAGTCCAAAAGATTTGCGGTTTTCTGCAAAAACGTGTATTTTGAGAGCTTCGATAATTGCCTAGAACATTGTATTCTTGTAAAATGCGACTAACAAAAGCTAAGTATGAAAAACCAATTTTTAATGAAATTTTAAAGAATATGCCCTATAGTTCAGCACTCGATAACGATAGAAATTTTATTTCTTCAGCAAAGTTGCTTGTATTTACAATATTTACAACTTTGTCGAAGAAACTATGTCTATATTTCCTAACACAAAAAAGTTATTTTTTTATTTTCATTATAGTATGCGATAACTAACTTTTGACAGTTTTTTATACGAACAAAAGTACTGAAGACCATTAATGATCAAATAAAGCAAAAGACACTAGGAAAAAAATTCCGCTTTTAGCCCTTTTTGACCATCATCTCGCCGATTTGCCATTCTTCCTTATAGAGTACCACAGAAAAGCCACTGAACCGCTCACATACGTAACGGTAATTGCGCCATACTTGACAACACGAACACTCCAGCATATTGCATAAGGATCAACGCAGTCATCGAGCATAGGACGTGAAATCTGCTATCATTTTACGGTAAGAAATCATCCCGATGCTCAATTCTGCTGGCCCTGAAGACTTGAAGGCTGTCCCGCAAGAAGATAAGACGAGCACACATTCTCTACATTTGGGCTTTTGTGAGATCCAACGGCTGACAAGCTTCGATTCAAGGTTGAATTACCGTTCCCTGCTGCTATCCTCACCATGCGGAAGGCCGATGTGGTACATTCTCCCCCCCTCATGGAATGTTAGGTCCATCAATAAGCAAGGCAAAGCTGTTTATTTTTGCAATGATTGTGAACACTGAAGCACGATGGTGTCACCTGTGAATGGGACCCTCTACCACACTACTCTCCACATTCTCACCGATATCAGTATTCCTCGATTTGTATTGGCTTCTGAAGTCAACAATAAGCATTTCTTTACCGACGCCACTTCGATTGTCTACGACTAATGCTGCTATATCCGAACGGAGATGGCGTAGGTAGCTAAATCGATCTCAGTGACTCTTTGGCAGCACCGCACTGCCGAGATTAGAAGGTATGACGACTAGCCTGTTAGGCCATCATCGTTCCCCGAAGCTAACTGGGAGGGCACAGGCTACTACCGTCGAATTAGAAGGTCGCACCACTACGTAGACACCACTCCTTCGGCAGGCTAGAACTGTGCGCTGCACACTTTACCACTCAACTGGACAAAAAGATCGAATCGTCGTTGAAAATTAGAGCCACCGTCATCTTTTGGTCGGATTCCAGTACTGAGACTACAGTCACTACGCGCCTCTCCAAATCGCGGGAAGACATTCGTCGCTAATCGAGTCTCTAAAATCCAGACCACTATTTATGAGCATAGACCAACGGAGGCACATTGCTGGCTCCGAACATTCGACAGACAATGTCAGGGAATCAAAATATCATTGTTCATAAGCAGAAATAATCGACAAAAACGAAGAACGAAAAACCAGTTATTCTCTGCCTATAAAAAAAACATAGGTAGCAACCAGAATGTATCACGACACTAAAATAATAGGACAAATGAATGTCCCTTCACACCACTGAGAATGATAACTTTCTCGCCGTTCGTGGATAAAGATGCTCTATCGTTTAAGTAACGCCGCGCTATCCGAAGCTGCCAAACATCGTATCCGTATCATTTCGTCCATCAAAAAGCCGCTGTCTACTCTGCTGGCTGGCAAATATCACGAAAGACTATTGATACGCAGGACCACAACTCTGGCTAGCCACCCTCCGCCAGAAGTTCCGGATCAATGGCGGCGGAAAGCTTGGACAGTCCGTCTTCCACCAATGCCACACTTGTTGCACTTCCAAGCCCACTCTAGACCATTGTACTCAAAGTCTGCAGTTCAAAAGCGTGGTCCTACTAAAGCTGTCCACATCGAGCAACTGAGTGCATTCTTAGCCACTCTAAGAAATCTAGTTACCCGTCGAGAAAAGGTGGTCGAGCCTCATTCTACTACCTGCAAAGGAGCTTCAAATATATAATAATAAATAACAGAATCTACTGCATGCTAAAGATCGAAGCCGCCGATGGTAAACAGATCTTCAAATGGTGTTCATCCCAGTTTCATCCCGCCTAGAGCCCCACATTTCGGTGGGCTCTAGGAAACTGTCGTCATATCGGTAAAAATCATCACCTCAAGGTAGCTGGCAACGTCAATTTGGCTTATGAGGATCTGCCACTGGCGTGCCCACAGGTTGAGCACCAATTCTACAAAACATGCTTGAGCTTAGAAAATCGCAAATATTTACATGCTAATATATGTGTTTCTTCTGAAAAAAGCATACTGAACATAATACTACCAAAAATACCCATTTTCCAAGCCCAGGAATGATTTGAAATGGTGGTGCTCCACCTCTGGACACGCCAGTGGGTACTACTGACTTTATTGGCGCATGTTGAGATGTGCCTCAACTCTTGACCTTTCACTCCGTTACCAGAGGGCTCCAATGATGTGGAAGTGCTGATACCTGGGCACTTCCTAGTGGGAAGTAATCTGTAAACAGTTCATTAAATTGACTTGAAGGAGATTACTGATAATCGTACAGAAACGTGTACAACAAATCTGGTTCCGCAGGAATTCGGAATACTTGTACCAGTTACAATACTGTGTGACGAACGAGTGCAATTCTCCTGTCACCATTGACATCGGTGACCTTTTGGGAAGACTTTCTCAATGCGCATCTGCTTTCAGCAAAGGTTATTGCAGGTCCAATTCATTACCATTCTCTCGTAAGTTCTCCCTGGTCTCTTCTTTTGTTTTCAGTTTACGTACGGATCAACATTATCTTCAAGAACTCTGAGGACGTCACCAATCTGCAAACTTGATGAATTCGGCGAAACCTCCAAGGAAATCATTTTTCTGGAAATGAATTTATATTCAATGAAATACATTTAAGTCTGGTTTTACGTTCACTATTGGGGGGACGTAAAAAATTGGTCGTAAAGTAGAGAACGTAAATCCAATTTTTTGGTGTAAAATGCCACGACTTTAATACAAATTTTGGACATGAAAAACAGGACTTTAATTCAAATTTCGGACGTAAAAAGAGCATTATAATTTTGGACGGAAAGAAGAGGATGTAAAAAGAATTCACGTAAAATGAGATTCTAGTGCATATTCCTTATTTACTTTACTCCTGCCAGGTTATCTGCTGGATATTAAGTAATGTTTATTTGAGCATCTTAGTAGAATACCTGAAACGATAAAAAAGAAGAAAAACAAAAAGTTATTTATATCCTTTAATTCTACTACAGCACAGTGGTAGAATTAAAGGATATAAATAACTTTTTGGTTACTGGATATTATTTTCGCTGGTCTCTCATCCGGCATCCTTGTCGAGGAGGCATCCTATTAAAGGTGTGATCCGGCGTGCGGACATCGACACAAGTGTGTCGACCTTCAGCAGGAGTAACCAACTGCTAGCCTTCGGAGCAGACCTGGACATCAATATTATAAATCTTGGGACGTCGGAGGCAATCTACGCCAGACTAAAAACGCAGTCTAGGGCGATTGGGTTATAAATCAATGCGTAAAAAACAAATATATGGTAAGAAGAGGCTCCAGAGAAAGCAACGTTTGCTTCCCATGAACAGTGACTATTAACGGCGATGAACTGGAAGTGGTTAATGAGTTCGTATATTTGGGATCTCTGGTCACGTTGACGCACTTGAAACACTAACTTAGCTTACGAAAGACATACGTGCACTTGCGTATTTGAATGAAAGGTGTTGCGGACATTTGGCGAAGTACAAACGGATAGCGGAGAGTGGCGCAGGTGTATGAACCACAAGTTGCAGGTAGTACTTGGTTTCCCATCGTACACCTGGCAAAAGTTGGGAGACTACGGTGGGTCGGCCACGTCGCTAGGATGCCGGACGAATATGCAGTGAAATCCATTCTCTTCAAGAACCGCACCGGCATCAGCAATAGAGGGGTTCAACGTGCTAGATGGCTCGATCAGACTGCACAGTCGTCCGGCATCCTTGCGACGTGGTCGACCCACCGTAGTCTCCCAACTTTCGCCAGGTGTACGATGGGAATTTCTCCAAGCAGTGCCTGTAGCTCGTGATTCATACGCCTCCGCCACTCTTCGCTTTCCGTTTGTACTCCAGTAAAAATAGTCCGCAACACCTTTCGTTCAAAAACGGCAAGTGCACGTATGTCCTTCGTAAGCAAAGTTACTGTCTCAAGGCCGTAGAGAACTACCGGTCTGATTAGCGTTTTGTACACCGTCAGCTTTGTGCGGCGGCGCATGCTCCCAAATCGAAGCATTTTGCGGAGGGAAAAGTAGGCTCGATTTCCAGCCTGAATGCGTCGTTGGATCTCCTTACTCGTGTTATTGTCGCCGGTGACCAGAGATACCAAATATACGAACTCATCAACCACTTCCAGTTCATCACCATCAATAGTCACTGCCTGTGGGAGACAAACATTGCTTTCTCTGGAGCCTCTTCCTACCATATATTTGGTTTTCGACGCATTGATTTGTAACCCTATCCTTCTAGCCTCCGTTTTTAGTTTGACGTAGATTGCTTCCGCCGTCCCAAGGTTTCTAGTAATGATGTCGAGGTCGTCTGCGAAGGCTAGGAGTTGGCTACTCTTGTTGAAAATCGTTCCTCTCGTTTCGATGCCCGCTCGCCGGATCGCGCCTTCAATAGCGATATTGAATAACATACAGGACAGTCCGTCCCCTTGCCTCAACCCTCTGTGCGATTCGAAAGGACTCGAGAGTGTCCCCGAAACGCGCACGTAGCACATCTCTCGCTCGAGAGTAGCTTTGATCAGCCGCGTCAGTTTGCCCGGAAAACCGTACTCGTGCATTATCTGCCATAGTTGTTCTCGTTCAACTGTATCGTATGCTGCCCTAAAATCCACGAAAGTATGATGCGTGGGCACGTTGTACTCTCGACATTTCTGGAGAATTTGTCGAAGAGTAAAAATCAGCGGATTTTAACCCATAGCATTTTCTTGAAATTAAATAAAAAGAAAACTATTCCAATTAACCCATTATGACCCGGGTAAACCTAAATTTGGACCAAATGAAGCGAAACCGTGTAATTTATTATATTAAGGCTCAAATGTGTCGGGAAACTGAAAATCGTCATTTGGAATGATTTCAAGGCCAAAATAATACAGGTTTTATATTTCATACGCTCAGTATCAAACAAACAAGTTACAAAGTTGTTTACATATTTCTTATCGAATTTTGTGATAAACTTTACATATAAATATCATTTCACACTTCAGGTAATGTTTCATCACAAAATGTAGACTTTTACATGCGTTTTGGAGACAAATTTTTTTCACCATTTTCGAAAATACAGATGAAATGAAAAAAAACTGATAGATTATCTCACACACACATCAGATCGATGTCTTATCTCTCTTGTAGTGACATGTTAACAATGCTAACTATTGAAATTCAGCAGTAATCAGGTTCTGAAGACGGGGTATGATATGTCATACGCTAGGACATAATGGATTAAATTCTACTATCTAGATTTATTCGCAAGAGATCTATTCTATAGTATTTCACCTATGATGTCTCGAATAAATATAGATATTGGAATTTAATTGAAATAGTATTCTTTTTATTTAACTTCAGGTTTTGTATTCTACTAAGACGCTCCAAAAACTTCAGCCATAGCATTTTATTGTGCTAGAGGTTATATGCTCCGTAAGGTTGAGACAGTCCTATAGGAAGGAATTTGGTGCAATTCAAAGCACGATTTAAAAAGATTTGAAACAATGTGTCACAAGATGTCATACGTGCCAGCGACGAGGTGTATCTAGTAAGGCCATTACAAATATTTAAAAAAGTTTTTGTCTTCCCGGTGTTTGACAACTGAAGAGGGGAAGGGGGGGGGGGGGGTTTCAAAAAAAAACAAAGAGATTTTTTTAATCGAGTAAAAAAACATATTGTTTTTAGGCATTTTTACTTAAAGTTTAAACGTGAAAACCAAATCTATTCTTGCTTTTAATATATATGTTACTAGCTGACCCGACAAACTTCGTATTGCCAAAAAATTAACCTGTGTTGTACATAAATCATGAATCTCGGGTGATTTTTGTCACAATCTCGAGTTTTGCAAGTTTCTGAGGAGTTCAACCTTAGATGATTCCTTTTGGCAGTTACGTAACTTTGAAAGCATCCCAGGTAACCAATAAGCATCACCAATGCTATTCAAATGTAGGCTAATAAGCATTTAAGTCGCCTTAAATGCTACTTAAATGCTATTTTGGCAAAATATACAGCTACTTTACTGATAACCTTCTTATAGTGCTGACAATGCTAATTTACAGCTAATTACCGATACGAAGAATTTGAATACAATTTTGGATGCCAATTTACAACACCTATGCAGTCAAAAAGCTAATATACAACAACGTACAGTATAAAATGCCAGATACGCTGATTTGCTGGTTATGTTAATGCTTATTAGTTATCAGGAATGGGTAGTTTAATATACAAATTTGCAATTATTTCTCACAGTAAAGTAGAAAACAACTCCCCTGTCCCCTCATTGCATAGCCAGAAAGCGGATAGTAATATTCGCCATGATTGTACAACTTTTCGCCGAATATCATTTGGCGAAAAACCTTAAGCGGAATGTACCATTTCACGGAAAACATTTTTGTGGAAAGTACCATTTTGCGATCCTCTCCTTACTCGCTGTCGCTCGATCCAGGAAACTCAGGTAGACCTAGGAAAACAAATAAACCTAGACAGTAGTGATTTCTGCGGGGAGTTGCCTCCCCCAAGTGGGCGGCGCTTCCGACGGCGGGTAACCGGCAACACTCGCGGCCGTCTCGTCCTGAATGATCCAGTGTTACTATAGATAGCTTTTGTGGTCCTGTTCTTGGCTAATGTTTCATGGAAGAGTTTTTGAGTTTCGCAAAAAATTCTGTTTTATTTGTATGAGAGTCCATATCCCCCTACCACAGCGGTGAGAGATCTCTAACTATCATAAAATAAATTCAAGACTTCAAAACCTCCCACATGCCAAATTTGGTTCCATTTGCTTGATTAGTTCTCGAATTATGAGGAAATTTATATTTCATTTGTATAGGAGCCCCCCCCTCCTAAAGTGAGGAAAGGTCCCAGTTCATCATAGAAAAAATTTTTGTCTCCAAAAACACCCACGTGTCAAATTTGGTTCCATTTGCTTGACTAGTTCTCGAGTTATGAAGAAATTTGTATTTCGTTTGTATAGAAGCCCCCCCCTCTCTTAAAGTGGGGAGGGGTTCTAATACAACAATAGAAAATATTCATGCCCTAGAAAACTTTCACATGCCAAATTTGGTTCCATTTGCTTGATTAATTCTCGAGTTATGAGGAAATTTGCATTTCATTTCTATAAGAACCCCCCTTCCTAAAGTGGGGAGGGGTCCCAATTCATTATAGGAAAAAAATTTTGTCTCCAAAAACACTCACGTGCCAAATTTTGTTCCATTTGCTTGATTAGTTCTCGAGTTATGAGGAAATTTGTATTTCGTTGGTATAGGAGCCCCCTCTCTTAAAGTGGGGAGGGGTCCTTATTTACCATAGAAAATATTTTTGCCCTCGAAAACTTTTACATGCCAAATTTTGTTCCATTTGCTTTATTAATTCTTCAGTTATGAGGAAATTTGTATTTCATGTGTATAGGATCCCCCCTCCTAAAACGGGGAGGGGTCTCAATTTATCATAGAAAAAAATTTTGTCTCCAAAAACACCCACATGCCAAATTTGGTTCCATTTGCTTAATTACTTCTCGAGTTATGAGGAAATTTGTATGGAAGCCCCCCCTTGTAAAGAGGAGAGGAGTTATAATTCCCCTTATAAAGAGGGGAGGGGTCTCAATTTACCATATAATAAATTCTTGTCACCGAAAACACCCACATGCCAAATTGTGTTCTATTTGCTTGATTAGTTGTCGAGTTATGCAGAAATTTGTGTTTCATTTGTATGGGAGCCCCCCCTCTTAGTGGGGGGAGGGGTTTCTAACCATCACTAAAACCTTTCCTGGCCCCAAAAAACCTCTACATGAATATTTTCATGCCGATTGGTTCAGTAGTTTTCGATTCTATAAGGAACATACGGACAGACAGACAGACAGACAGACAGACAGACAGACAGACAGACAGACAGACAGACAGACAGACAGAAATCCTTCTTTATAGGTATAGATTATTTTCCATGCTAAAATCTACGAAAAAAGGCAAAAACTAAAGAAAAAATTTTCGGCCGATTTTCGGAAATTCCGTTGTTCGAATTTCCATTTCGGTTTCGTGCTAGAAGCATTAACTCAACTCGTACACTCATTTTTCGGGTTTGACAAAAACTTTTGAAATTATTTGCAATGGCCTAATAAGACGAAAAAAGGGGAACAGGAAAACCGGAGAGGGGTAATTGGAAGCTAAATATAGAACAAAAAGACAGAAAAGATGAGAAAATAGGGAATGAAAAAGAGGAACAGATAAAGACGAAAAATAGAAATGAAAGTAGATAAAAAGGGTTAGAAAGATACGAAAACTGGAAACGAATAAAAAGGAAAAAAGGATAGAGAAAAAACTAAAAACGAAAAAGAAAATAACAAAAAACGAGTGCAAAGTATTAAAAAAACAGGACTGAAAACAAGAAAAAAAGAAACAAAAAACAAAGAAAAATGGGAAATGTGGGAAAGATAAAACGAATACGAGAGAAATAGAGGAAAAACGGATGGAAAATGAGAACAAACACCAACTAAAGGGAACAGAAAGGACAAAAAACGGGACGAAGAGTGAAAAACGAGAATGGGCAAGAGAAAACGCAGGACAAACAAGAGGTAAAATCTCTCTCACACATAAGACGAAAAACGTCAATTTTAATTTCAAGTAAAAGTTCGTGTCTAACTTCGTGTCCATATATGTACAGGGCCTCGAACATGTACTTTTTTAGCCCGATCTCACCTCGACTGACATAATAAATAGTGCAATTGGAAAATTATGAAAAAGTACCCAACGAATAACTTTTCGTTAAAATCATCCGTTATTCTATCAACCAAATTACTTTCCAAGATGTACTAAATTTGATTGAGCTTTTTCTACGGCAGCAACAGAAGAAACTTTCACGCCAGAAACTACAAATTGGTTTCCCAAATGCAATTAGCGTGGAAATTATTTCTGAGCATAACAAAAGAGCACATAATTGAAAATCAAACCCCAACGATCGCTCCGGTTGCTTCGGGGAAGCAAATTCGCACTTTGTTTTCACTGCAATTGACCTGATTTCAACCACATACTACGGACTGCCAACTGCCAACCGCCGCAGCAGTAGTCAGTGTACGCAACTGCCCACACTCGAGTGAGTAGCCCTACGTTGTTGCACCTGACTGGCACTTGAGCGGCAGATTTCACCGAGGCTGCTGCCCAAAGCCCGCCGCCGTGCGTCGCCAAGTCGCCTACCGGTATTTGCTTCTGTTTCATTTGCGCGGAAAATCGGTGAAATATTAAACCGAACCGAACGCATTTGACTAGCTGCAGTCAGGCGACCGCGGAGCGATGCGGCGCGCCGGTTGCCCGAAAAGGAAAAATCTTTCGAAGCGCGACTTTGGCGGCTTCGCGATTGGGACAACAATGCACTGCTGGGGTAGGTAGCAAACAATTTCCATGCTTCAACGGCAACGAGGTTACCACCTAGTTAGATGCCCGCCCAAAGACTAACAGAGTGAATGGGATTGGGAAATTCGACAGCCAGCCAGCCATC
Source organism: Sabethes cyaneus (assembly GCF_943734655.1). Taxonomy (NCBI): domain Eukaryota; kingdom Metazoa; phylum Arthropoda; class Insecta; order Diptera; family Culicidae; genus Sabethes; species Sabethes cyaneus. Next base: position 34,364,259 of record NC_071354.1, on the reverse strand, counting down.
GAGCGACCGATCGAGCGGGGCTTCTCGGTTCGCCTTTCGATGTCAGTCAGACGGCGGCAGCGGAGACTTTTTCCGTCATTTTCTGCTTCAGCGGAAAAGTGGCAATCAGTCAACCACAGCCAAAGGGTAGCACATAATTGACTGTTTTTCCGAATCAAATTCAATTAGAAAGCAATCAGAGACGGGGTTGCGTTAGGTTTCCACATTCCGATCGCACCGAAATCGGTCGAGTTAAGCATCACCGAATCCGAAACCGCTGCCTAATGATGGTGTGACTTGGTTTGAGTTTCTAGTTCACGGAATAATGCCACAATCTGCATGTTGGTTTTTCTTTGTCTTCAATTTAGAGCCGCAAATTGTTAGCAATTATGCTCTGACATAAGCCGAAAGACACTCGGAATCGAACGGCGGACAAAACCTTTCGATAGCGGTCGATAAACAGCTCCGTCACAAACCGTGTAGCATTCAATTAACCTGCGCAACCAAATTGAATCACGAAAAACCTAGAAACACGGTTCGGCGCGGGCCCCGAAAACCAATTTCCGTGCCAAGCTGAAATCAATCACGGGTCGGCCACCGGCCGCTGGCCGTCGTGGTGGCCGCAGAGCAAACATTACCCAGTCCCACACACAGACACATATAGCACCGATAAATTAGATTCTTATTAGCGGCCCTGGCGAGTGGCGGAACGACGATGACTACGACGACGACGACAACACACTCCGTAACGGTTTTGGTGCAGTATTTGCTTTAGAAAAAAGGCTAGTGGGAAGACAGAACGGGAGGGGGGAGGGGGAGTGTACGTCAATATCCGCTCTAGGCTCTCAACTTGGCCGAATTCGGTCCGGACTCGGTGATTTGAACAGCTAACAGTAGAAATTTGTAACTGCGCTTAAGTTACGACGCGCCGCTCTAACTTGATGGTTGATGAGCTTTTGGGTGGCGCATGGTGTTACATCACCTCTTGAGACGTGCAACCGTCGTGAGAGTACGGTGAAGAGTGGGAGGAAAATTTGGTCATGATTTCTTTTGTTGAGCACAATCGTATATCCCTAGTTTGGAGTTTTCTCGAAAATATGTTTGTCAGTCGGTTTCAACTAATATGTACTAGTTAAAACTTACTCGGTAATTCAGAATAGAACATTAAAAACGAAGCGTGTAGGGCGCTATATCTCTGCATATTAGCGTTGGTAAGAGGAGATGCTTATCAACTTAGGGACTATATTGACTCGTTTCATTATCCCTGATTTCCCTGATCGCGGATAAGTTCAAGTTGTTACGTGGTTTTTGAGCCGTAAATCTCGCATGTGCATAGTATTTTTCGATATGAATTAAATTATGGTTGTATATGAGCACCATTGGCATTATATTAAATTTGTTAAAAAGGTGTTTTTTATGTCTTAGTTTTCATAGTTACTGGCTTTACAAGAGAATTTTCGAATATCCAGGTTAGTCTCATATGACTGATGCTTACATACTTACATTATCCATCTAGCTCCGCCCATCTACTAACAACAATTCCTTTCCCGAAATACTTGTGAAGATGCAGAGGATTCCCTGGTCTTTAGTAGCAACAAGTATTGGACTAACATTCCTTTCCATCCCACCAGGACCCGCATTCGGACGTGGCCGGCGTCGGTATTGATCAGCATGCAGGCACCTGATAATGTTGCACAATGAAAAATAGCGTGCTGTCCCAAGTATGCTTTTTCCAACCATCATTTTGCAATTTTCATCGGTCCTGGTCAATAACGGAGTAGCAGCACACGGGCGGTATCCTATGCTTACGCTTATGCTTAATTCAGAATAGAACATTAAAAACGTCCTTGAGAGAAAAAAAGCAGCACAATTAAAGTCACAATGAGGAATGACAAATTCTTAGAAGTGAAGTTACATGGCACATGCCGCCGGCATGCTTAGCTAGGTGTCTGTTTTTAATTTTGTTTGACAATCTAATGGTCGAAATAAAAATTTAATGCTTGCGACGGATTGATATAAAAGATAAAATTACGATTTCAACGGCCGAGGTCATGAAGATATTACTCGCAGTATTTGTCATTCTTGGAGACCACATAACTTTTGTTTTACGGGACGGAGGATTAAAAGTGTTCTGCGCAGTGGCAAGCAATTGAAAAATACAAAACTTTTGTGAGTTACAGCCTGCTCAAATGGAGAATAAATCAAGTTAACACCATACCGTATCCGCGTCCACGAATTGCGGTCGGTCAAAAACAATTAAAGCCCACCAAGCTCTGGTCGTTACGTTGCAAGCAATTAAACTTCAAAAGATGTAAAAGCTCATAACCTTTTGCCGTACGTAAGTTTTCTGCTCTTTAAGACAGACGATACTAATTTTTAGGAGGAATTCTTACGAGTCCGTACGAGCAGAATGAATGGTATCTTCTAATTACAAATCATTTCAGTTTACTCTGAAATGATCAAATACGTGGCGTAAGCCTTTTGAAGTGCCCTCAATAGCTTGAAATGTTACCATGTAAGGTGTAATTAGAGATCTAGTAGCATTTACGACTAATTCAACAATTAGCTATTGAAATTAATTTTAACTGCCATTTGTCCAATGATTGCATTGCTTAACTTAGTTAGATCGAACTGAACGAGAAGGTTAAAGAGCCGTAAAATGAACCAATAAACAAATACGTAAAGTTGTTTTAATCTAATCGATTGCACAAAGAGTGTCTCATAATTGGCAAGTAAAGTGAAATGACTACAGGAGCAAAAAAAAATAACCTGGATTATTCAAACCAGATTCGATAAAGAAAACCACGAATCCTGAAATGTCATTTGTAATTACAGTGTGATTCAGGTTTAGTGTCTCAGTAAAAGAAAATACGAAAGCCGTGAACGTACTACAAGTGCCAACGAATTCTAATTTTCTACTTCTATTTGAAGCTTACATACCATGCGGTATCGAAATCCGTACACCTAATACAATTTGCTTGATTATATGTATTAAACAGTTTAAATGCAAAATATTAATAATAGACCTAGACCCGTTCTTTATTAGCATTACGTCAATGTCAAAACATAGGTACCGTGAAAGCACCTAATTCCGATCACATAAGGCATGATTCATCTTTGAGTCTCTACTGAAAAACATAGCTTTGATATTTATTAACACAGTATGTGTCTTTAGCAAGTATTTTCAATTATGTTTCATGGAAAAATACTAAAATACCTAAATTATTCACCGAAAGTTAAAAAAAAATGCATCATAGTATGATGCATCAGTGCTCCTAATTCCGATCATCAATTATTGTGATTCTAATTCCGATCACAGGTGTATCTAATTCCGATCACGTCATGATGAGTTGTTAAAGCAAAAAACTTTTGTCAACTCGTACCAAATGGATCTGAAATGTATTGCTTTTATGTAGTTTGACGACAATCCCCCTACCAGTCATCTTCTGCTTGCGTTAATGATCATTATTATCATTAGCTTAATATTCATAAAATGTGTGTACTCAAAAGTTCGACAAGCGGATTATAAAACTTTCCTCTTCTTTTATCTTTGTTCAACTGTTACAATTACAATAAAATTGGGTCACTTCGACGTTTTCATAAAGTTTTGATCATAAATAATAGTAAAAATCAAATCAGAAAGGTTGTGTTCCAGACATGACCGCGTAGTTGGCGTAGAACTTCGTGAGGCTGGTTTTCGCGAAAAACCCTCGAATATTAAAGAAAACTTTTTACACCATATTGGTATATGTGTAGCGTAAAATAGCGTAAAGTGAGAAAAAAACAAACAATATAATATTAATATTATCTTGCTGTACCGTATTTATGGTAGGTGAGCTATTTTGTGATATCAAAAACGAAAATTTGTTCCAGTGCTAAAATCGGAGTATTTCAGAATTTTTTTGTATGGGCTTATCTCTTTGACCACAACATTATTGATCTATTGTAATGTTTCCCGGGCGTATGCTGTACTCTGCACTGCATTTCTGTGCTTTATCGTTGTTGAGTAAACGATAAGCTTATATTTTTTATGCGTGCTTATGTGTTGAGCGTTTTATCCATGCTTCGATGCATGTCCTACTATACCAAACCTGTTTCGCCTCGTTATAGTTAGTACTGGTGAGTCCTCATGAGGTTCAAAACCATTACCTCAATAGGTCCTCATACTATACTAACCATAAGAAGCGTCTTCGGGATAATGTAGAACTCAGCATGAAGGAAGAGTGGTAAGGGGCCAGAGAATAAACCCATGCTAAAGTTACTTTGACATCGAATGGCCTGATTCTACTAAGATTCGAACCCACGACCATTCGCTTGTCAAAGCAGACTCGGTAACCTTGCGGCTACAGAGCCCCCCTATTTTTTCAGTATAGAAATTTGCCTCATGCATCCAGCTATTAACAAAGTGCTAGGAGAAAACTTAAGTCCTCAAAATAATATGATATTGTTATATTAAAAGAACACGCATTAATAAGATAGTTCATAACTGCGCTACGTTAGAAGCGTTAGAAAAGCAAAACGTCTGAGCCTTTCAGTTGACCAGCAGCCACTGGTTTAATAACCCGACCAAATGAATATATCAAATTTATAACAGGATGAGTTCTAGATAGTAAGTATTTTATAACAAAGTCTCCTTTGCGTTTTGTTATAAACTTGGTCTCGTTAGCAGTTGAAATAACTAAAATTGTAACAAAATTTGCTCAAGACATATCACAAATATATCAAATTATGATACAATTTTATCTAGTTTATATCCATATGGGGGCATCCATAAAGTACGTCACGCATATAGGGGGGAGGGGGGGTTGACCTAATCGTGACGATTTGTGACGTAGGGGGGAGGGGGGGTATGAAGTTATGTGACGTCACATGAAAAAAAAAATCAAACGGAAAATTTATTCGGAAAATTATAATTTAGCCTTCATTTGAAGATACAACTATTGAAGGCTTCTATAAAATTAACGTACTGATAGATTTTAAAACAAATAGTTAAATTTTTTGAATGAACACTTTTTTGAACATATATGTGTGAACAGGACTCATTTATTCTATGTAGTATGAACTCTCCATTAAGGCTTTACAGAATATGCAGTACACCGCTGAAGAGCTGCTTGAGTACCGTCCTGCCTAAAAGATTTTTGCAACCGCAAATAGCAGTCGCACAAACTCCTGAAGGGCTACGGGATGCTACCAGAAACCCACGGCAATGTTTTCCCTTGATATTCGTGCTGAACTCAATCGATGAACAAAAACTCATACCGAAGTTCCACGGCTGGTTTAAGGTTTTTCGGTATAATTTATACTGCCCCTCACTCAAAAGCTCTCTGAAGGATAGGGTTTAAGCCACTTGCGGATTAAATTTCGCATCTAAGGTAGTGTTGAATGATTACACGATTGAAGAAGTACACAAAATGACAAAGTCCCTCAGAAAAGTTATTCCAAGGCGTGTTGCTGCAAGGCGTCAGCTGGAAGTCCTGATTCTTTCAACTAGATCAGACGAATTTGAGTGGATGAATGTAAAGGGCGTAGATATGCGCTAAACATTAATCGACGGCACATCAGCGACTTCTGAAGCATATCCGATTGCAGCAATTGAAGATCATCTTCAAAATTCGTGAATCGATGACTTATAAGCTCGAAAATTTTCCTTTTTTTATTTGCTGATATTCATTTGATAGCTTTAAATAAAAAGGTTGGAATGAATATTTAATTTTTTTGTTGTGAAGGGGGGGGGATTGCCGTTACGTGACGTACTTTCTCAGGGGGGGTCACGAATGTGTGACGAAATGTGACAAGGGGGGGAGGGGGGGTAGATTTTGGTCAAAATTTGCGTGACGTACTAAATGGATGTCGCCTATGAGTAACAAAAATCAGTATTCTGTCTTGCTGTATAACCAAATTGTGACAAAGGTAGAAACATTTATTACAAAGTTTGATAGAAATATCAACTTGAGCAACAATTCTGTAAGATTTTTGCTAGAATCATCTGATCAGGAAGCTAGACGTCACATGTTCGAATCTCGACTGAAAGAGTCAAAGGATTTGTAGCACAATTGTCCCGTATTCTTACAGGCTACGAAGTCTGTCGTATAAAAACAGGTCAAAATTCCAAATCGGAATGTAGCACCTAGGCTATACTGTGCTCTGTAGTAAACAAAAAACACGCAAGTTTATTTTGCTTTTTTGTCTTGAATCAGCAGCAGCCACAAGCTTGATGCTTGTGCGGATGCAGAGGATTCCCTGGTCTTTATTAGCAACAAGTATTGGACTAACATTCCTTCCCATCCCACCAGGACCCGCATTCGGACTTGGCCGGCGTCTGTATTGATCAGCACGCAGGGACCTGATAAGGTTGCACAAAAAGGAACAGTGCGCTGTCCTAAGCATGCTTTTTTCCAGCCATCATTTTGTAATTTTCATCGGTCCTGGTCAATAACGGAGTAGCAGCACACGGACGGAATCCTATGCTTGTGCCTATGCTTATGCTTGCTTACGCTAATCAGCACCAGCCACAAGCTTGGTGTATGTAATGGTCGTCCGTGCCTTGGAAGTAAGACTATCATACGGAAAATGTATGGAGAATTTTTAGCTTGAAAGCTTTCGTTAATTTTCACTATTTAGTGATTGGTAAACAATCTTTTCAAGAAAGCCATACAATTGCTGCATCGCTTATGATAAAAATCCGTTTTAAATTGGAAGAGCTATTAGCGTTCAAAATCTTTCATTCTTTCGTGACGGTGGCTTAACTCCAAATTTTGGTTGACAAACTGCCGTAAGACGTAGTCCTACGTCAAAAAATTTCGATAATTCTACCATGTTATCATGTTGCAATCAATCCTAAAATCCAAATAGTAACTTGGTTAGCTTGCATTTTGCCAGTTTATAACTTTGATATAGTGATCGGAATTAGAAGCAGAAAAAAAATTATGTTCATAATTCCGATCAATTACTTTAATGGAATAAATTCCGCAAATTCAGCATTTTTTCAGCCAAATTTGATACAGAACGGTTATATATGCTTGTATCTACACTCCCTCCACAATTATGGATCACTTTTGTGTTTCAAGTTAAATTACTCAGTTAAACAAACTGTTTGAAGGTATGAAGCATTTTTACAACAAAATATACCCTATTAACTACCTTTTAACACATAAAACATCCTTTAAATCCTGACATTGATGCTTTTTCAATGCGCGTACAAAGTTGTTATCGAGAATCTATCAAAATGTCTGTCGTTTTTTCAATCAGCATAAGCAGTACGTTCCGCATTCATAAGGTTGCTATGTGACATAATCACCAATTTTCGAGCAAAAAATGACTCGTACATAAAGATCAAGCTAAGTTCTTTACGATTCAGCGAAATATTGGTGGTTGCCAATGATTTTCCTGTAAAAACAAGTAATTTTCAAAGTGATCCATAATAGGGACCAAAACAAGGTAATTTTTCACAATTATGGATCACTTTGATTCCAATGTAATTTTTACAAATTCAAACAGTTTAGCACCTATTACAAACATTTTTTAAGCAGAATCGAAAGCTGCACAAAGCTTAGTTTTTGGAAAATGCTGTTTCTGAATTACGCAGGACAGGAAAGCTACATAAGGCAGTAAAACGCTAAGACGGTACATATACATTGGTTCATCGCAAAAGTTAAGCGAATGTTAGCTCTCAAGCAACAATCTAAAACGTTAATTTTTTCCTTAACTTTTTAGAGAGTTTGAATTTACTGGTTCTTCGAGCTTTCGGTCACATACGCGCGATTTCCTTCTATGTTTTTTTTTTCATTTTTCCGGTTTATTGTCGCCTTTCCACTGTTTCATACAGAGTCGCATCATAGCAGCGATTAAATTAAACTCTTGCATCGATTAACTTTTCCGAGATCCACTGACCCTACATCGTTAATAACAATTCGGAAAAAAGAAAACTTCATCCTATACTAGTCTTTTCGGAGCCAACGCAGCTGGTGAGCCTAAATTTTTTTTTCAGGACAAAAAATCAGTCGTGAAATCGCGAAAAGCATTCCCAAAGGCTGATCGGTAGGTGTCTTCGAAGAAGGACAGCATGCATCTAAAGCCAGACCAAAAGCCACACAAGGTCTTTTATACGATTTGAAACATGTTATTTTTATGTTATTACATGATTTGAATAAAGTTCATTGAGTGAATTCGCTGCAAAAAGTGTATTTTTATTTTGATCCATAATATGATGAAAATTGTTTCATAATTGTGACCACTGCCAAAAGTGATCCATAATTGTGTATTTGATCAGTCATAATATAAGCTTAATTTCCGTGGAAAACTTGCACTAAATGGGTTTAATAACTGAATCAACTAAAAGATTACATATTTCTGTTACTAAAAACATTTATAAACTGCTTCTAAACAATAGTATGCGCTACAATTGATTGTTTTAAAATCATACTTCTGCTTAAATGGTCCATAATTGTGGGGGAACTGTATTAATTATCATAGAATACCGAAGAAGGTAATATGTTTTCACGCTGCTATGATCTTAGCAAATTTGATCGTGCGCTTAGCACTTCGGCTAAGAAAATACATTTTGATGGCGTTTTTTGCTTCTGCCTATCGAATTTAATTTATTTTGAAGTGCATGGTACCCGAAAGGCAGTCATTTTTCAACAACTGACACATAAACACATAGAACAATAACTAAGCGTGCTTATTTACTACAGATTGTGGCTCAATTTTCTAAAAATTGACCATTTAGGTTGAGTGATCGGAATTAGGAGCTGATCGCAATTATGTGCGGTCACGGTAGTAGGCCACGAAATACAACTAATAAAAATTAAAACGTTAATGCTAATCAGATTTCCTTCTAAATTGGCTGTGTTGTTAGCAATTTGCTAAGTAAATAACTTAATAACTTAATAACTTAATAACCAATAAAATGAAGTGTAAAGCGTACTTAAAGTGATTTTCTTATTTAAAATCCCGAAAATCGATTTGAAATATAGGTGTTTATCGTTATACAGCTTAATTTTGTTCATTATGGCATTGAAGTAATATTTATTCATCATAATCAGTACTGTACGGATTTTGATTCAGTTTTACTAGTTGAATCTAAATCCGTACACCTGTGCAGTATCTTTAGCGATCCATCTCTATTCTATGTTTTGCCAAACAAAATGGAAATAACTAAAGCTAAATATAGGTCGATAAACTGGAAGATGGCAATTACGATAATAAATGGTGGATAATCCTTTAATAAAGCATCAAAACAGTTTAAGTTCCGGTCACTACGATAAGAGCTAGTATATTGAATTGGTACTCTCGAAATACCGGAGTCTCTTCTGAAAATTTTCAGCTTTCCGTATAATTTGCAACAAAAATCAAGAAAAAATGTTATATTTTTTTTTATAAGTCAAGTTAATTTACTCTAAAATGTTAAAAAAGTTTGTTTCTAAGCCTAATATTTCCCGAGGCATAAGGAAAAGAATGTAAGAACATTTAACACTAACGAGGTTTTGTTACAAGTGGGTGGTCCCATGAATAGAGGCAATATTTAATTAGTACCAAACTTTCCGACCGAAAATGAACAATTACCCATAATTCGGCTTAAAAACGAAAAGATTGATTCCTAGTAGTGTTCCTATTGTGCGTGTAAACGACTCTTCGGTGAGCAGGACTAAAATACAATGCGTCAATTATCAAGAAAAGCAAATTTTTTGAAGCAATTAGTCAAATAACCAAAAACAACTTAGCCATAAACTTTAAACTCATTTCGATCAAGCTTACTCGGATTTAGATTCAAAATTATGCGGACTTTAATTGATTCATAACATGGTGTACGGATTTTGAGTCAAATGTGTACGGATTTTGAATCGGGCATAAAAAAGTGTACGGATTTTCAATCAATAGCTGCACATTTTGATCTCGATTTTTTATAACTAGGATTAATTTTAGCTTCTTGTTATTTCAAATAATGTTAAAATAAGCATTATACTGTCAAAAGAAAATATGACGAATAGCTTATTACAATATCTTAATTTTATATGGACCATTTAAAATTGTCTGGTTCTGAGGTGTACGGATTTCGATACGACACGGTATTTAAGTTTACAACAAACTATGTAGTTCAATTCAAATCATTCACCCTTTGATTAGGCCATTGCAAATCATATTTAAAGTTTTTGTCAACCCCCCCCCCCTTGGAAATTGGCTTGAAAAATCGGGAGGCAAAAAATAATGTCTGTGGGTCTACAGTCTGAAAAACTCGAAAAATGAGTCTCCGAGTTGAATTAACGTTTCTAGCACGAAACAGAAATGGAAATTCGAACAATGAAATTTCCGAAAATCGTCCAAAAAAATTTTCCTTCGTTTTTGTCTTTTTTTTCGTATGTTTTTACATAGAAAATAATAACGTATATATTATAAGCAAGAATAGATTCGGTTTTCACGTTTAAACCTTAAATAAAAATTCTTAAAATCCATGTTTTTTTGCTCGATTAAAAAATTTACTTTGTTTTTTTTTCGCCCTGCCTTCAGTGGTCGAACACCGGAAGGACAAAAACTTTATAAAATATTTGTAATGGCCTAATAAGCACTGATAAGTGCCAAGTGATTACGTTCCACCGAATTCAAACGCTAATCATTTTGAGTATAGTACTGATGGGCAAGCGCTAAACAGAGTTGACTACGTTAGAGATTTTGGCGTTATTCTGGATCGTAAGCTGACCTTCGACAGGCACCGCACGGAAACAGTTTTTTAAGTAAGTAGGCAACTTTGGTTCCACGCAAAAATTGGACAAGGCTTCAAGGATTCTCATTGTTTGAAAAACGTAATGCTCTTTTTTGTGTGTCCTCGACTTGAAAATGCTTGCGTGGTTTGGACTCCACACCAGCTCTCATGGAGCGTGTGAATCGAGCGTGTGCAGAGAAGATTTCTACATCTGGCGTAAAGGGACTTACCCTGACCAGATCCCACCAACTTCATTCTACAATGATCGTACCGAATCATTCAATTCCTCTATGGTCGCACCGAGCCATATGTTTCATCGAAAATAATCGTACCGAATCATTTAATTCATCTATGATCGTGCCAAACCATAAAGTTTTGAGTCTTATACTCATTTTAACCCAATACTAATAAAAAAACAGAAAGAGATAAAACTTTGTTCATGCGTAACTTCATTGTATTAAACTGTTGTTTGATAAAATAAAAGAAAAATGTTCTATAATTAAAAATGGTAAGACCATTCGGTCAATCTCACAGCGTTGAAAAGAAATAGGATGAACTACACTCTATTTCTTTGATTGTTCAGCATCAAGAAGCACCTCAAATGAAATGGAAGGCGGCCGGCAGAACGCCAACCAACTTACACAAGAAATATCAACATTGGCCCGCTTTAGAGCCACCGCTGTCGTTATCGTCTCCCTCAATCTGTAAGAATTCTCGAATTTGTGTAAGATATCTGGCCACTTTTCGTGTTTAAATTTTTCGGAATGACACCTTTACTAGCCCAACTCTGTCGTAAGACATATTTCTACATTAAAAGTTAGAAAGACTATGTTCTTCATCATGAAACATTTAATGTTACTTTTTTTTTTGATTTTTTAAGATTTATCTAATTGTGATCTAAGATCTAAGACATTAAAAAACTTAGACCAATAATATGAAATCGCTGTCGCTGTGCTTAAAAACAAATCTCGGTCAAATTGTAACCAATATTGCACCCACAACCCTGTTAGAGGCTGCACAACACTTGGCTGTGTGCAATACAATTCTTTGCATATCTTCTCGATCGAGCCCAAGGCTGCTGCCCAAACGCCAAAACGTCAGACACTTAGCGTGCGACTTTAAACATCTTTGAACTCGGTAAATACAGTTTAGATGAGTCGACGCGCGGCTTTTAGGGACCCGTCCCGTCTCTCGCCGTGTCAATTGACTTCATCCGTCTTCCATCGATGGGTGAGAGCGGGTGGTCGGTCGGTTGAAATCGTTTTGACATTTAACCACGAGAATGGCGAGGAGTAAGGCACCTTCTATTGGCGGCAAAAGGATGCCACAAAGTATACTAAACAGTACAGTTTGTTGTGATTCGGCAGCAACAGCAGCAGCAACTTTGTGGTCGACATTTGAGAATGAAAAATAAATGCACCAACTTTGTCTGCCAAACTAACGGCCGCCGCCGGCGGATGGGGTAATGAGAAGAGATAATGAAATTATTGTAATGATGGTTCGAGAATCATCGAATTGATGGATTCGATGCGGATCAGCGATGCGGGAGGGGGATGCCGTTTGGCGCGGGGATGCAGAAATCGAAACCATCCCATTCATTCGTTTGGAGCTGGAGTAGAGCCTGAGATCCGCGTGGGACATGAGAATAAAAGTTGTCCTATTGATCCCCCGTTGGTTGATCTGAATTTAAATTGAACGAAGGATAATACAATTTGTCGTGATGTAAATTCGTTTTACATATTTGAATATAAATGTTAATGGTGATTACGTTTACGTTCATTAGTGGTGAATTATGCAAACCGGTGCATTGAATGTTAAATAGTGGTTGATTCGGTTAACTTTCCGAGTTCGGTTTCAATTGTAATCAAATTAGAGATTAGCTTCTTGGCTAGACTGGCATAACTTTAGTTACTTTGTATGATTGTGGGTTGAAAATTTAAACACAATTTTTTTGTGTTGCTTTAATTTTTTTTATTTCCAAACAACACAAAGATAAAAAGTTTTCGGCTCAATGCATGAAAGTGGACTCTTGGGAGCAACATTCGCAGACAGCACTGTAAGCCTCCCATCCAGTGGAACGAAAGTGGTACATCGCTGTCATATACATAATATATGGCGCGCTGTCTGGTTTGGTTAAAATTTTGTACATTTGCCAAAGGAGGGCGAACGATGCACCGATCAACTATTGTGGTTTTGGGTTGTTGAAGAAAACTATCTCATTTTTTCAGCCAGCCAGACTCACTCGCGTTCAGCGTTCGATGGTTTCGATCAAAACAAACATTCGTTATAATGTTTATTTGTACTTTTTGGACATCCCGAAAATTTTGCCCGATAAAAAAGAAAAGAAAACTTACCACAAAATCCATTTGGCTGTGGCTGGAACCAGTCTGGAGGGTGGAGTTCGAAATTCGGGCCACATGGGACACATTCGATTAGATTAACTTCGAAAAGGAGTGCCAAAAAGAAGGACACACCAGGCAACGCGGCAAAACTGTTGAACTGAGAAAAAAAATATGCCGGCAAAATTGCAAATCCATTTACTGATTGGCAAAACTTTTCGTCGTCGGGTCTTCGTCTTTGAAGATGGTCAATAGCATCACCAACAACAACACCAACAACAACGCCAACGGAGGGACGGCAGATGGTAATCGAAGACGATGGAAAATCTGCGCATGGGACACTTTGATGTTTGTTCTGACGGTGACAGACACAGTCCACCAGCAGATGAAAACTTTTGGGAAAGTGAGACTGCAGTCTCTAATGCTGTTTACGAAACTGCAAAACGGTTAGTGTTTTCTTTACTAGACTTTGAATCAGTTTGAACAATCGTTGTTGGATGAAGCAATTTGATTGCCGTGCTATAAAATAAGCGATTAAAAGTGCCTTATGCCAAGTGTCAGAATTCACTGATTGAGTCACTCTACAAGAGAGTTTTCTACACCAAAAAATCCACCAGTATAGGGTAGATGATCCATTAGTTGCGCCAATAAGCACAATATAACTTCATTTTGCTTGTTTATTGAGATATATGCTTCAATTAATGCTTGTGGGATATAAATTTATCAAATACAAGGTATTTGTCACAAGGCAAGACAATTGATTTCGTTGTTCCAGAAGCTTTATAGAGAAAAAATTAATTTTCCGATTCAATTATATTGTACCAACAGTTGCGCTAATGTTTCCTTAATTAAGTTTGATGTTCCTTTAATTGCGGTATTCCATATACATTGCTAGGTTGCTAAGTGAAAAAACATCGTAGCAAAACTATAGATGAGCGCCTATAGTTGTGCGCTCCAACTGCGCGTTGGATTTTGGAAAATTGGCATTTTAGCAAATAATGCTTTAATTTTAAATGATGTAGTCTAACTACCAATACTTCTAAAACTTATTTTATATAATGAATGTAATTGTTTTATCTAAAATGCTACGGTGACGACAATATGCATTAATAAGGCTTATACAAATTTGAAAAAAAGTTTATGTCACCCCCCCCTTTGAAAATTTTCGAAATGTGAAGGGGCAAAAAAATAAAGTGTCATATTAGTCTGTTGCATTTTTTAGTGACAAGCGGATTTTTTCACAGTTCAATGAGTTTACATCTCTAAATTATCCAATAAGTGCAAAGTTATAGTTATCTCGTTAGTCTCGATCAACTTTTTTTCACCAACCAAGCTTTCTGATTCTGCTGCAAGTCACAGGCAACTATTGTGCTTAATCTTTAAGTTCCGGACGTCGAAAATTGGGGTGCTTGCAATCAGACTTTTGGCTTGATTCCATTTTAATTTACCTTGTTTTAAATGAATTAGATGGAGGCAACAATCAATTAAACAATATATTAGTGAAATTTGGTACCGCTTATGACGGAGATATTCCGATTTTTGAATTGCAGTGGGATTATTTTTTTCCCTCAAAGTACTAGATAAGATAATAATATAAACACAATTTTTCGGGTCTTCGGGGATCAAAATTGGTCGTTTTACTCCATAATGTCCAAGTAACTACCCTAATTTTGGAGGTAGGGGACGTAAAACTCAACGGTACAGTTTTTACCATTCATTGGATGCATGCAGCATGCAGGATGTCACTGAACTGTTCGAAACTTGAAATTTTCTAAACGGTGTGCATCCTTAATATACAAGGAGAGGTCTGATATTCATGACTAAAAGGTTGACCAAGAAACGTGAATAGCTTCAGAGATTTGTTTTCTTAAAACATGTCGATAGCACAGCATAAGTGTTCCAAGTAATAAAGTGGCAGGGACCTAAACTGCTATTTTCACACTATGGTTAGATTACGATACTATGTCGTGGTTACCGAGTTCTGAACTAGTAAGTGACACGGATTTCGATTATTAAAAAAGCAAGGTAACTAACCGAGGACACGGAGGTTCAAAACAAAATTCAAATGAAGGTCAAGTTATACGTTTGTGGCTCTCTAAGGTGATCCTGTGGCACTCCACTATTATCAAACTGCTTCGTCTCTACCAGGATGCTTACTTTATGTGCTTGGGTCGAAAAATTTTGAAGTTTGAAAGGGTTGAACTAAAATTTAAGTACTGTTCACAATATTTGTAATAAAATTTTAATAATATGGAAAAATAAACGCTGGTTTCTTCTCTTTTGTTTGGTTATTGAAGTTTAATGTTATTATTTTTTTCTTGCCCCCCCCCTTCAACAATATTTTGAGACCAGGACATAAACTTTTTTTCAAATTTGTATAAGCCTAATGAATAGTAGCACAACTATTGGTACTACCACAACTACTGGATCAACTACCCTATACAAATTCGCATAATTTTAAGCTCGGGTGCAGCGTAAGGGCATAAGTAGCTCATTCCCGTGAATTCCTAACTAATCCGTCCTTAACCGTGAGTGCTGTAGCCGTATGACGAAAGGCGTATTTGGTTTTTTTAAGATGAAACGGTACTGAATCCAAACATGGCTGGACAGATTACGCCCATGTGAGGATATTTCCTCACATGGACATCCATCTCACATTCCATCTTAAGATTGGAATACGGTCACAGTTAAAGTAACTTGAATTAGGAATAAAAATTGGGTTAATTTTTTAAAATTAACCGAACAGGCAGGTTAATTAGAATTTCAAGCAATCTCTAAACTCAGCTCAAATCGTAGCTTATAAGAAGTAACCCCCTTTCTCTCTTGCAATAATTAGTTCCATAACCGTTTCCTTTACCTTTCTCGTGTCCCACGATGTGGTTGCTGTTTGATGGCTTACTCATTCTAAACCTGTTCAGATTTAACAATAATTAGCCTAAGTTAATAGTCATTTCATTTCCTTGTTACTTTCGATTTTCACCGGTTCAGTAAACTAATTAGTATTTCTTTTTTCTTATTTTCAGGTTAGCTAACAAGCAGTCACGTAGGACTGGATCTTTCGTCGCAGACGGACCGTAAATCACGATAAATTGAATTTTTTTATTGAATTTATCAGCAATACATAATAGCAACTCGTAATTTGTTATGTACTTTCAATCAGAATTTTTAATTTAATCAACATTCTACACTACTTTTTTGGCTTCCTCTTTTCACTTCGATTAAAAGAATATAAAATCTGACATAAGCTAACTTTAGTAAGAATATTCTAAAAATCGGGAAATACACGCAAGTCGCTTTTTACCCGAAGGATATGTTCCGCGTTAAAATAAACCGCGTAGATTCCAAAATTCACGTAAACCTCGAGAGGAGTCGCAAAGATAATCTCTCATTTGTACATTGGACCTTTTGACATATGTTGGTCGTGATTTCCATGTTTATCTGCAAGTAAAAAATAAAAAGGTTTGACAAAACGGTCTTTTCTTTTAAAAAGGAGGTACTACCACTAATCGTGGGGGGCGGCACAATCGGCAAATTTAAGATTTTCGTTTTCTGACCTAAAATGAACAATCTGACAAAATTTGGTTGAAATTCGTGAAGGTCGATTACACGGTTATCGGATACTTTGCATGTGTTAACTCTAATAGATAATTTGTAGATTTCACATCTGAATAACTTGACAACTGCTGGGCTTAAGAAAAAGTTCATATAAGAATTTAGTTCAAAGTGATGCGTATAGAATTTGACTCTGTCAGTTTTATGAAAATTACAATTTCAAATACAAATCAAAAATAATTTTTGAGCTGGAAATGCCCATATCAAATGACATATAAGATGGTATATCAAAGGTTCCTTTCACCACTAGGTGGATTAAATCGGGTTTTTTTGCTGAAATTGGCTATAAATTAGATTTAAAAAAAATTTATTTGACAATACAAAATTGAGCTCAAGTAAACGAAAATAAATAACAAAAAAACATTTTGCATCCTTTCAATTGCGAATACTGAAATGTTAATTTGCGATTACCGTTACCGTTATCTTAAAACTTGAAGTTGGATAAGGGTAAACTGTTAAAATTATTAATTTTAAATATGACCTATGCCAGTGTGTTTGATAAATAATAATTATAATAGACCGTTGTATTTTTATTAAAAGATGTGGCTTTTCGGTCTCGGATTTCCTACGAAAACTTTATTTTACGTTCAGCTGACGTTTCGAAGAACTATGCCTTCATCATCGGAGCAACCGAGAAAGCTATGTTGCTCCGATGATGAAGGCATAGTTCTTCGAAAGCTGAACTTAAAATGAAATTTTCGTAGGAAACCCGACACCGAAAAGCCACATATTTTAATATTTGATAAATAAGTTTGAAGAATCGTATCACAAAAACAGACATAACTTTTGGAAAAAAAACAACAAAAATTATCGTCCCGCACATTTTACCTGAACACTAGCACCACCTATGATCGACATTTCCAAATGATAACTTATTGTTATCTCATTATTAACTTATATGTTATAATTAGGGCTAGGGCTAGGGCTAGGGCTAGGGCTAGGGCTAGGGCTAGGGCTAGGGCTAGGGCTAGGGCTAGGGCTAGGGCTAGGGCTAGGGCTAGGGCTAGGGCTAGGGCTAGGGCTAGGGCTAGGGCTAGGGCTAGGGCTAGGGCTAGGGCTAGGGCTAGGGCTAGGGCTAGGGCTAGGGCTAGGGCTAGGGCTAGGGCTAGGGCTAGGGCTAGGGCTAGGGCTAGGGCTAGGGCTAGGGCTAGGGCTAGGGCTAGGGCTAGGGCTAGGGCTAGGGCTAGGGCTAGGGCTAGGGCTAGGGCTAGGGCTAGGGCTAGGGCTAGGGCTAGGGCTAGGGCTAGGGCTAGGGCTAGGGCTAGGGCTAGGGCTAGGGCTAGGGCTAGGGCTAGGGCTAGGGCTAGGGCTAGGGCTAGGGCTAGGGCTAGGGCTAGGGCTAGGGCTAGGGCTAGGGCTAGGGCTAGGGCTAGGGCTAGGGCTAGGGCTAGGGCTAGGGCTAGGGCTAGGGCTAGGGCTAGGGCTAGGGCTAGGGCTAGGGCTAGGGCTAGGGCTAGGGCTAGGGCTAGGGCTAGGGCTAGGGCTAGGGCTAGGGCTAGGGCTAGGGCTAGGGCTAGGGCTAGGGCTAGGGCTAGGGCTAGGGCTAGGGCTAGGGCTAGGGCTAGGGCTAGGGCTAGGGCTAGGGCTAGGGCTAGGGCTAGGGCTAGGGCTAGGGCTAGGGCTAGGGCTAGGGCTAGGGCTAGGGCTAGGGCTAGGGCTAGGGCTAGGGCTAGGGCTAGGGCTAGGGCTAGGGCTAGGGCTAGGGCTAGGGCTAGGGCTAGGGCTAGGGCTAGGGCTAGGGCTAGGGCTAGGGCTAGGGCTAGGGCTAGGGCTAGGGCTAGGGCTAGGGCTAGGGCTAGGGCTAGGGCTAGGGCTAGGGCTAGGGCTAGGGCTAGGGCTAGGGCTAGGGCTAGGGCTAGGGCTAGGGCTAGGGCTAGGGCTAGGGCTAGGGCTAGGGCTAGCGCTAGCGCTAGCGCTAGCGCTAGGGCTAGGGCTAGGGCTAGGGCTAGCGCTAGGGCTAGGGCTAGGGCTAGGGCCATCTTTTTATTGCCTTTTTATTGCTTCATTTAGAATTGGAGCAAACCTTTTCTCATATTGTGGCGCTCTTGGAGGACGGATCTGGAAGTTGTTGGCGCCCGCGTGTCGGAAATTTCGTTAGCTTCACCTATGTAGTTTTGACATTCCGCAAAACGAGTGTATTTTGTAAACAAGCAACATGGAAGCCGAAAGAAGTGAAAAAACTTGTGCACAGTTTTTTGGAAAATCCATTGTGGTCTGCATCTAGGCTAGGTAAACAGCTGAAATTGCCCAGAAATACTGTATGGCGAGTTATCAAATATCAAATGGTTTAAGGAAACATTGACGACAGTTCGGAAGCCTCGAGCTAATCATCGAACAGGAACTATCGACCGGAAACTGCGTGGTAAGATTTTGAAGACCATCAAGAGGAATCCCACTCTGTCGGACGTGATTTGGGTAGAAAATTCGGTGCTGCCCGTAGTACCGTGAGGAAAATTCGACTCCGGAAAGGAATCAAGTCTTATCGAGCTAGCAAACAGCCAAACCGAACCATAAAACAGAATAGTGTGGCCAAAATCCGTGCTCGAAAGCTAAACGATCGGGTGCTAACCAAGTTCGCGGGTGTCTTCTGTTGGAAAATGAAATCTATGTCAAGGCTGACTTCGGGCAAATGCCAGGCCAAAAATTTACTTGTCAACGCCAGCTGGGGCAGAAAAACGAAAGTCGGAACTGTACCGAAAAGAGTGTCTCCATTCTCCGAAAACGAATTTTACCGTTCATTCGATCTCACCACCATCCCGTGATGTTTTGGCCAGATTTGGCAAGCTGTCATTACAGCAAAGTCGTTCAAAAATGGTATGCAGAGAAAGGGTCCAGTTTGTTCCGAAAGACCTTGACCCACCCAATTGTCCCCAGTTCCGCCCTATCGAGATATACTGGGCAATCATGAGGAGGAGACTCAAAGCAAAGGGAAAAGTGGTCAAAGACATCAATCAGATGAAGACCTGGTGGAATAAGACGGACGATGACAGTGTGCGCCGTCTAATGAGCCATATTACAGGAAAAGTTCGAGAATTCCTTCGAAATCGTAACGAATAATTTCATCCGTATTTTTTCTTAAACGAATGAAGAAAACGCTATATTTGTGTAAGAAAAGATCTTGATTTCAATAATAAATAACTGAATTACACGCAATTGTTTTTGTTCCAATACTATCTGAAGCAAGCTTTATTTACACTGTTTTCTATTGTTCTTTTTGGCGTTCTTTTTCGCTTCTTTAGTTGTCTTCATTGCTTCGTTATATTTCCGTTCTGTTTTCCCTATCTTTTCGCCTCGTCGTATAAAAAACTAATTTTTCATTTACTTCCATAGAAAATGTTCTATAACTCTGTATCCTATAGAATTAAAAATGACATTCTTTCGACACACTTGCTTGTTTTGACATTTGCTATAACTTTGTCGAAGAAACTTTTTCTCTATCTGCCAACACCTTCTGATCTTGAGTTTTTTTGTACGAATTAAAATTTCTAAAGACACGCTTAGTAGTGACCTCACCAGTAGCATAGTTATTCACCGTAAATATATAAAGTCGTAGTTGGTTGATCATTCAATTTTTGTCTGTTTCTCATCGGGCTCGTTATTAAAACTTATAATTAGTACGGAAATTTAAACGGATAAAGCTGAAACTCGTTAGAAACCAAATCCCCGGTCCAGCCACATTCCAGCAAACCAACCAGTTTTCCCATAAGCTCTCCGACTAAACGGCAACATTCAATACGCCCATAAATAGTGCAGCCAAACAGCTGCCACTCCCAGTGCAAGCGTGAAAGTACCTCGCAAATGAAGCTCATTTCTATTTCTAATCCCCAAAACCGACCATCGCACGTCCCGTCCGGACATGCTTCCGGTCCTACCGACCTTCGGCAGCATCTCGCCCGTATTGTAGGGCGCTACGCTTATAGCGTAAATATTTGTCCTAGAAATTAGATTTAAATCCACATTATGCACCTGGGCGTAAAAAGTGGTTTCATCTCCCTAAAGCCGGACGAAGTCCGGGACCCGGTGTCGAGGTATGCAAAGCCAACCGAATGTACCATAAAGTCGACCCATTCTGTGCGGTTGCTGCCTGCTTAACGCTACCGGCAGCAACAGCAGCAGCAGCAGCAGCCAGAGCAAAGCAAATGGGCATTAGAAAAACACTTTGGACCGAATGTATTCATTTTCCAAAAAGTGTACAATTTTCGGCTTTTCTGCACACGTCAAACCACATTAGCTGAGCTGTCGTCGTCCGTATCGGGGACCGGGAGGGAATGTTTTCCCATCTACATTTGTTCGGTTTCTGCTGCTAAACTGTTTATTTTTCCTGCTTCCATCGCAAGTACCGATTTTAATCCTTTTTAAGTACCCATTTCATCAGCAGCGTCGGGCTGTGCACGTGTGTTTGGCGGATGTGTGCTTGTGGGCGCGCGCTAGTGTGTGAAAATGTAATTAATGCTAACAACAAATTATTGCATTTGCTAACCGTTGTTGCGTTGCGGGCTCAAGCTGGCTGTTTGTTAGTCGACGGTGGTGGTGGTGGCGGTGGTGGTGAATATGCTGGACTGATTCAATAAATACAACATTGTTAATCTGTTCGACTCCGCGTGCTTGGTTTGGGAAAAGTGTGGTTTATCTTTCCCCGGCAACGGCGGCTGTGGCGGCGGCTAATGTTCGACCGGAAAACGCATTGGTTTGCTTCACAAAATACTAATCAGATTTATTGCCGCTAGTTCCGGCGGTGTGGCGGTTGGCGGGTGAACCATAAAGCTCGTATTTAGCATTATGGGAACAAAATAAGTGCAACATGTTTGCTAACAAGACTAATCGGCTTTGATTTGTCCAGGAATCGCAATATATTTTTAGGCTTATGATATGCTGCTTGTTGGTGAAGATTGATTTTGCTTGTGGCTTTGTGTAGGACTATTAATAATGTTTGAAACTATTTTGCTGTTTGCTCGAGGATATGATATAATCATCCATCTTGATGGCGAAGTTTCGAAGCTATTCGCTATAAAAATTCAACAGTTTATGCCAGATGATGTTAAATTAATTAGGTGATTATCGATAGCACGGCTTATAATCTCAAATTTTAATACTTTCGCCATTTGGAATTATAATTTTAATTTGCGATATTTGTTTGTCAATTTATGTATTGATCGTTTTTTTGCTAGAATCATCGTTTTCAGTTTCACTTCCACTGCATTTTGAGAAATACTTTCAACAGATAATATTTTTCCTGAAAGAAGGTCTGCAGCCCTGTTAGTTACTTTAAACGCAGCGAGAATTCATTTAATGTGATAATAAAATGGTCAATACTATGCGCTCACCGATTCGAAATTACGCCTTTATTACTTTTGGCTCAATTTTCACAATTGTACTATGAAAAACCGAACGCAAACGTAGTGCAAATGTAACAAATTTCTGGAACAAAAACGAAAGTTTTCTGTGACAAACTGTATTTGTCATCAAAGCTAGAAATGCGATTTTCCGTACTATAATTATCTGGTATGAAAAGAAAATTGCAGCAAACTATTATGGTTTCATTGCCACAATTATTTTTTTATGCCGTTTGAAAACCTTCACCTTAAGGTGAACCATTAACACAGTTGGAGACAGTACGGTGCATTGTAGCTACGGTTAGTAATCAACCGAACAATTATTATAAACAATTTCTACACAAAATTTGCGGATAAATTCCATAATTTGCTTGCTTACTGTTTTTCAAATGCAATCGACGTTTGTTCAATTCTAATTTCATGCTTAAATTCAACACTGATTTGAAGTTCAATTTTAAGTCTAGTGCTAAGTTCAATTTCAAATACAATTTCAAGTGCAATTTGAATACAATTTATAGGTAATTTCAAATCCAATTTCAGTTTCTATTTTAAGTTCGATTTCTGAACGTGCATCATCCTCGATAGCGCATATCTATCAGTGCGATGTCTACTCCGAAGTCTACGGCCTCTTTTTGATTCTCTGCTTAAAATAATTTTGGCTACTTTTTCGTCGGGCATTCTAGACACGTGACCAACCCAGCGCAGACTGCAACACTGTACTATCTTCATTATAACAGCATATTTGCGTTCTTAATATAGCACGTGGTTCATACGTCTGCGCTACACTCCATTTTGGGGTTTGCCAAATTTTACGCTAAACCCCCAAGCATTCGTCGATTAGCGTCTTTTAGCGTCCATGATTCATGTCCGTAAAGGGCCACCTGCGTAAAGTCCAATTCGCAGCTGCAATTAGTCGTTTTATTTTGCGACTTACATCGTTGTCACATGCCACGAGCATACCAAAATATATTCAGTTCCTCTTCGACACCAACACCATTTGGATTTCCACGCCATGTACTTCCTTATGGCGGTGTTAATGGTAAGTCCCAATTTCTCAATAAATGAAGCCTTTAGTTCTCTACCGCTGCTCTACTTTTGATTTCGGTGATATCGACGTCATCCGCAAAATCAAAAAGCACATGAGATCTCATCTGCTATGCTGATCATTTTTACTCATCCAGCGTCACACGAGTCAACGTAACTAGTTCTGTGGGAAAACCATGTCCTAGTGTTAACTATCACAGCTCATTTCGTTTGACTGAATCGTATGCCGCCTTGAAATCCATAAAAATATGATGAGTCTGCAAGTTGTACTCCCGGAACTCGTCAGTTAATAGACGCAGGGTAAATATCTGATCCATCGTGAAGCGACCCTCATGAAAACCAGCTTGAAAACTCGCCGACGAAGAACTGGTGGCGAATTGTTTCCTACAGCTGCTCGCTCCCCGTTTTTAGAAGTTCAGCCAAGATGCCATCCTTTACAGCAACCTTACCGTTTTTCAGGTCACTAATTGCTCTTTTGATCTCCTCCTGTGTTGGTGGCTCCACAGTTTGACCGTCGCTCAAAATTCTGATCCTGTACCTGCTGATCTTCGTGTTTACTTCTGTATTCAACAGCGTCTGGAAATATTCTTCCACCTGGCTGCTACCCTCGTTTTGTCAGTAAGCAGGTTGCCAGCACTATCATTGCACATCACAAGCAAAATTCTTGCACCTGACCTTTTTGTAGAAACTCCGTGTGTCGTTGCTGACGACCTTCTCTTCTGGACTGGCAAGCACGTGCTCTTCGTACTGGCGTTTTTAGACGGTGGTTTCTTTTTTCCGCAGCTCTACCAAGACGAACCAAAAAGATTCGCGCATCTCGGGCATTCCTCACATTGGAATCGCGAGTCTCGGGCATTCCTCACATTGGAATCGCGAGTCTCGGGCATTCCTCACATTGGAATCATGTGAAGAAATTCTACAGAGGATTCGAATACAGAATACGTTGCTTATAGAAGCAGGATTCTTATAGGAGAATCCAAGAGTTTAATCCCAGGAATAGCTATTACTCGGCACATCAACCGCAAAATCATGGCCATTCTAACCTCGCAGTGGACTTTATCAACGTGATTGTCTCTCATGTGGGCTATTCAACATGCCGTTACAGGAGGTTATGATAGAAGCAACACACAGGCTCAATCTTCAACAAATCTAGTTAGATCGACTGCTTTGCCAATGAAATGGATATTGTCGATAGAACAACATCTGTGGTGGTGGCTGAACAAACTAAACTCAAAGTAGCGAAGATTGGGTTGAAGAAAAATGCGTCCAAACTAAAGTACCGTGAACCGCTAATATGACGCACACGCTAAAAGCTGGTAACTCGGTCCTAATGACGATTGAGTTTGTTTTGTTTCGAGCCTCGAGCCACTATGCTGCCCGTTCTCCCGGAACTCGATACTCGACAGTGCCTGAGTCGAGTCAAGTTGCACGACATGACTTACAAAATAGAGCCCATATTCATTCGATTTACTATCCTTGTAACGCTGATGTCGTTTTTTGTGTTAATTTACTATCATGAGAATTTTGCAAACTGGGGCCCCTAATATCAAAGGCCCGGTGGGCCCTTTGGCTCCCAGTCCGCCCCTGGTTGTTTCTTGATGTTGTGTGTCAAATAAATGGCATATTACCCTAGCTGGTTCCAAAGCTATTGATCAGTACATCTCTTTACTCCTAGAAATGAATGGTAAAATCCGCTTTGTTTGGCCAAAACTACTAGAAACAGACGCGTGCCATGCCACTGTAACAATTATAATAAAACTGTTAATAGAGGAAATTTATTGTGGTTTCTTACATTACCACGATAAACTGGTTGACTGCGATACATTTCTTATAAACTTACTACAAATGAAGCGTAGCAATACAGTATGGCGTACCGTAATAAAACTGTTAGGTTTAAACTGCTATTAATATGGAAACACCCTGACCAAACAAACTTATTGCTGCTTTTCTGAAAAATATTAGAGTTCAACAGTGAAATCATTTGTCTATGCGAGGTCGTTTTCTAACATTTTTTGGTCGCCAAACAACAACTTATCGAAGCAAACTGTGAATTGCAGAAACAAAGTTATTGTTGATCGATTTTCATGTCAGAATGCAACTAGAATGATTTTGCTAGACTACTAAGATTGACTAATCGAATATATTAATTTGCTTTAAACAACTGGTTTCAACTGGTAAAATCGGAAAATTTTGATGGCACGTTAATTTTAGCTGCATTTCATTCCATTATGCACGATAAAAATTTAATGCGCGTATGCTGCACAACTATGAGAACTGCTGAAAACTTACTATTCACTGCACAGTGGTTCATGCAGCGAAATACGTGATCGTGTGATATTGCGCCGAAACGTGAAGTTTTTCGCATGTAGTGTCTTTAGGACCATTTCTTGGTATAACAGGCCCCTTCTTGTGAGAGAAATCTTTGGGTGATTAATTCCCTTAAAAGTGAGATACGAAATTTCCTCGTTTATTCGAGATACAGGTGTGGTACTTTCGGCAAAGTTGTAGTAAATATTATAACAAACAACTTCGTCAAAGACACCATACTTGTATCTGTTTATGGAAATTATCTATTAAGCGTTATTCGTGTACAAACCCTTTTAAACAGTTTTTAAACCCTGACTTATTCTGGTCAATTTTTACGTGTTCATAGTGTTCTAGAAAGTTGTTTATCTTGCTAAAATCAACGTTTATGTAGAACATTATTATATGTTATTTTCTAAAGTTTCTGAATATCAGCATCGGCGTCGGATGAAGTACCTATTATTTGTATTGTCCGAAAAATCGTCGGTTTTTATGTGTTATTTTGCGTAAAAGTGCTTCAAAGGTGTCGAGCTGGTTAGCATAGATGCGTTGTGTCCGAATATTGTGAAGTGAAAGTAGTTTTCTAGCAAGTGCAGTTGAAAACAAGCATTTTTCCATTTCGCAATTCAGTATTATCCATTAGCATAGCTAGTGTAATCGAGTAAAAATGTCTAGAAGTATATGTGTGCGTGTGCCAGCTTGCCGAGAGCTGCTAGAGCTGAGGCTGAAAGTGAATCAGAGAAACCACTACCTACGTATCAAAAGTTCGGTGACCATAAAATGGCTGCCTCAAGAAAAGCTACCAGTTGCGGTGGTTTTCGAAAAGACTGCTTCTAGAGAAGCTACCACTCCGTATGCAGCATCGGCAATGTTAAAGCTAAGTTAACGCATTTTTCAATTTCTGTTTTATTTTTTTAATATCGATTCTGCTGATTAGCGACATCATGAAAAATATAGCTGCTGGGCAAATTCAGATAAGTACCCAGATGCATACGAAAATGGTGAATTCGGGAATCGTAATTATCTATGTATGAGTGCGAGCGTAGAATCACTACTTAGTTTGACTCGGTAACAATTTTCCTTTTGAAGGCAGCCTGTCGTTTGTGTGTAATACATATTTCTTTTGTATTTTACTTTTACTCTTATTCTGTATGATGGGCGTCAAGAGGTCTGCTTTGAGCTGCCGTCGCGATCGGATATGTCGTGTCGTCGTTAGTGCTAATAGAATAGCTATTGTCGTCGCGTAGTTGTATTTACCGTTATAGCCATTGTCTGTACGCGTAGTTTGAGGGATGTGCTATTGCTATCCTATGTGCGTTATGCCGGCTTTCTGTCGCTAGTCGCTCTGTTCGGTTTCGACTTGTTCGGTCCTGTTTCGAGTTGCTTTGGCGTGCGCCTGTTGTTCCTACTACTTGATTCTGCTGAGGAATGATCGTGTCAGCGTTAGTGCATGAGTTGTTTGATGCTGCTGTTTCCCCGTGGTTTCCCGTGGTTATTCTCTATCCTGATCCTGTTTTCAAGCTAAGTTACATAGATATTTATAAAGTCATAAACCTGTCATCTTTCGAAACCCTATATAAAATTTGTAGATCGCCAGCGCATATGTTCGCGTCCGACGAATCGGTCGAGTTATTGGTCTTGCCAGCGTTGCTGATATTGTTCAGGGTTTTGCGTGAGAAAAAAAAAAGGGAAGTATTTTTGCTTTTGTCAACACTCACGCGTTGACAGTTCGGCATGAGATTTCCTGTAAGTGCGAGCAGCTATACGAAATCTCTTTCAACGCTGGCAAGGCCAATAACAGCTTTTTTATAATAAACATGTTTCACTTTCTGTCGCGTTCTGTTGTGTTTTACCGTTTATCGTTTTTGCATTTATCGTTACGTATATTGTTTGTTTGGGCGTTCTTGTTGGATCGCGTACGGTTTGGTTTCAAGTTGGCGCGTGTGAACTTGTCGTTAATCCTAAAAAATTCTTATAAATTTACGGCTGAGACGAAGTAGCAACACTCCTTTCGTCGGACGTCTGGAGTTTAATTTGCTACCAAGAACAAAATGATAAATCATAATTTGAGCTAGCTAATAAATCACCAAGAAACAATTCTCCATGCTTTTAGCTGTTGAATTTTCAGCTGATTATAAATCAATGGACAATAAACTGTAATAAAAATCTTCAAATCTGTAAAACAAAAATGTAAAACAATTTATCTTTTAAATCTTTATACTATTAGTACTTTAAAAATAACAAACAAATTAATAAAAATCATCAATATTTCGACTGTTGGTTTAAACTATCTCCAAACATAAATCTGTTCACATAACTAATTTATCTTAAACAAGCTTCTCGAAACAGCCGGCTCAATAAAAGTCGAATATAAGAATAACGCCAAAAAATAATAAAAAATACATATCTTTATTAAAAAAAACAACCGATCACATCACTTATCAAGGTGAATCCCGATCCAACCAAGCCTACCTTACTAACAAAATTCAACTCCTTCCTGTAATCTTTGCTGGGATGTAGAGGTTAACACGGTCCCAAAAAAAAAAACAAAGATTACATTAACACTCCTTCCCCAATCCCACCTGATTGCAAGGACGTGGCCGGCGCAGTTATTGATCCTTCATATATCGAGTCACTGAATTTTGCACAGTGAGAATGACCGGTCACACCCAACCACATTCGTTTGATTCATTGCGCAATTTCACTGATTCGGATCAATCGCTGAGTGCAACCATTGATATGTGCAATCAGTCTAAGCTAAGCTAAGCTAAGCTAAGCTAACACTATTATATGTTATTTTCTAAAGTTTCTGAGATTTTCAGCTTTTCTGGTGAAAAATAGTACTTTTTTGAGTTTAAAAATTTCCTAAATGGTGGCAAATGGTGGCAGATCAAACAACTCCTACTTAAAAGTACAACAAAAAACCAGTAAAAGCAAACAGAAACGTTGATTTTAGTAACAATGTGAGTTTTATTGCGCTCTTATTGCGGTTTTCAGGACCATTTTTGGCTATGAAGACCATCATAAGAGTACAATAAAACCCAAATTGTTGCTAGGAAGCTATAATCTGAGATTATAACCGGATTCGAACCCACAACAGCCGCCAGGGCATGTGGTTCGCTGGTCTTAGTAGAATACGTAACCTAAAATTAAAAAAGAAGAAAACTTTTAAAACTCCAATTTAATTCTACTATGTATATTTTATTCACGACAGATACGTATTTCGCCTACGACTTGCAGGCTTCCTCAGTGTCTGTTTTCGAAGTTCGAAGCTCGGTCTGTCGTGAAAAAAATATATATAGTAGAATTAAATTGGATAAGTTTAATTTTAATTTTAATTTTAGGTCTATAACCCAACCAGACGCGTCGCTATCTTGGTGGGTGGGTTTTGCAGTCTCCTTTTGTCCAGCGCCTCTATGGTTAAAGGTGCAAGTACCAGCGAACCACATGCCCTTGCGGGTGTTGTGGGTTAGAATCCGGTTATAATCTCAGATTACAGCTTGGTTCGACTCATGCACCTTCCAGCATTGGACAAAAGGTAGGAGTCAAAACGACTACTTGTTAAGCGTAGCTACCAATATCCCCCCCGCCCTCCTCACATTTCCACTCTTCTCCCCTCCTTCACTAAAACAATATTCATTTCTTTCCCCTACCGTCCCTTCATCAATTGTAGAACTATCATTTTAAAAAAATATCAATATATATGTATGGCGGAATTTCTAGGTCAAGACTAAAAACAGGAGATTAGTTTATTGAAATCCTCATAAAAATATCTTTTTTTTTTACATAAAAAGATTGAATGCAGCCTAACGGAAATTTGGAAATACTGACATAAAGAGGCGAACGCTGAAACCTCTCTAATATAGAATAAAAAATACTGAGATGAAAAACCTTTTTGCAAAAAAATCCAGACTGTGCAAAGGGAGGAAAAATGGGATGTAGAAAGAGAAAGAATTGCAAAAGCAAAAACGGGAGAGAAACAAGAGAACGAGACAAAAAAGGAGACTATAAAATTAAAAACGGAAGAAAAAAAAAATGAGAGAATGACAGGAAATACGATAAGGAAAATAAAGAAAGCCAGTAAAAAAATAGGGGAAACTGGACAGAAAAGCAGGAGAATGTACGGACAGGAGGAAAACGGAGCGAAAAAGGAAAAAATTAGGATAGAAAAAGAAAAAAAAGCAGGAAAAACGCCAGCAGGAATATTGAGAAACAAGAACAGAAAAAGAGGAAAATAGAATAAAAATAAAAATGAAAAATAGGCGGAAATGCACCACACAGCAAGCGGAAAACAGAACAGAAGAAAACAAAACAGGAACAGGAGTTAACATGAAAGAAAATACCAAGAAACTAGAAGAACTAGTCTTAAAATGAAAGAAAAAAGACGAAAACCGGAACAGAAAAAAAAATTTAGAGGAAAATCAGGACGCAAAGGGAAAAAAATGGATAGGGAAAGAGAAAAACAGTGAAAACGAAACAAATAGAGGAAAGGCGAGACTCAAAAAGGAAAAAAAAACCGTTACTAAAAAAGTGGGATAACGGAAAAAAGAGGGAAGACAAGACGAGAAAGAGAAAACGGAACAGAAAGCAAGAGAAACCAAAATTGAAAAGAAGAATAGTGAGAGAAAAAAGAAAACCGGTAGAGGCCACGAGGAAAATAGGAAAAAGAGGTCAAACGAGAAAAGGAGAAAGTTGGGACAAAACGGGAGTGAGAAATAAGAATGGGACGGCAAAATGGGATAGAAAAAAAAATAAAAAACAGAAAAAAACGAACCAAAGAATGTGAAATTGTAGACAAAAACAGGAGATTGAAAAGGGAAACCGGCGTGCAAACGGAAAAGGGGAACCAAATGCAGAATAAGCTTGACAGAAAAGAAGCAAAAACGGGCATCCTGAAGAGGAAAAACGGAACAGACGAAAAAAGGAAAAAAAATGGAGATGAGACGGAAAATGAAACAGAAAATTACATAAAAATGAGTGAAAAAGACGAAGAAAAGCTAAATTCAACATAAGAAAAAATAGGATAGGAAACAAAGAAGAAGGAAACAATGAAACAGAAAACACGAAACAAAAAACAAAAAGAAAAAAAGCAGCAAAATGAAACGAAAAGAAGAAAATAGAGGTCAAAACTGAGGAAATGGTACAGAAAGGAAGAGAAAATTGAATAAAAAGTGAAGGAAACGAAGCTAGGAAAGAGAAAAATGAACAGAACAGAGGTAAAACACGTGTGTAAGAGCGTAAGACAAAGTATGTCAATCCTAATTTCAAGTAAAACTTCGTGTCTAATTTCGTACCCATGTCCAAATTCGAGTTTAATTTAGTGTCTTTGACATTGGAAATTCAGTCCCAAGCACTGTCTTGCTCAGACCAAAACAGAAGGTGGGGCACCAACCTTTCAAAATGGTTTGTCAAATGGTTTGTCCTGAAAATTGTCGAGTAATCGTAGGATGTGTAGAGGATATTCCAGGGAGTTCTCATTAACACGTCTATACGCACGCTACTGGAAGGCTAATGGCTCATTTTACAATGAATGTCATTCCTAAGCAACATTTTTGTTGTATAGTTGCTTGTACATCAAATCACCTACTTGTTTAACTGTATCATAAGTACATCGTCCTATGCCTCGTGCTGGAAGCAAGCCAAGGTAGTACCGCTGCAGAAAAAAACGCATATTAATGGCCTTACAAACCTTCACTCAATCAGCATACTCTGCGCTTTATCGAAGGCGTTCGAAAAGCTTTTGAAGAATCAAATGTCGGAGTACATTACTGAGAACAATTTACTGTCGGAGTTTCAAGCAGATTTCCGTAAAGGACAAGGCATACAAACAGCAGCACTCCGTGTGTACGATGCCCTGGTAAGCGCAGTTGATATGAAAGGATCAGCTATACTACTTTTATTTACTATATTTCTCTAAAGCATTCGACATGATCCCTCACTGGTTACGAAGCTGGAAACGCAATTCAATTTTTCCAGATCTGCTATGAGTTTGTTGGAGTCTTACCTCAAAGAACGAACACAAATTGTATTTTGCGGAGACTTACAGTCTGAAGTAGGATACTGCACCTCTGGTGTGCCACAAGGATCGGTGATTGGCCCATTACTGTTTTGCTGCCATGTTAACGATTTAACCACAATTCTACGACATTGTTCTATCTAACTTTTTGCGGACGATGTAGAATTATATATTGGCCGCCCGGATACCTGCCTCGTTGAATTGGTGAACTCAAATCTTGTCAGAATTGCAGAGTGGTTTCAAAGAAACCAGTTACATGTTAATCAGGCACTGTTTATTCGAGGAAGGCGCAGAAATACCAGACCGATGGATCTGCTGCCACCAATCACACTAAACGGCCAAACTATTGACTGGACGGATCGAGCGGTGAATCTTGGCAGTGTTTTTCAAGCTCTTCGTTCGCTTCATAGTTGTGCATCTGCTGCTCCCGTAGACACTCGGCTGAAACTTCTCAAGGCCTTGATGCTGCCTCACTTTCTTTTCGGAGATCTATTGCACGTCAACCCAAGTGCTAGCTCTATGAACCGATTACGTGTTGCACTAAACTGTTGTGTTAGTTTTACATATGGACTTGGACGCCTCGCTCATGTTAGTCATTTGCATGAAAACCTGATCGGCTGCCCATTGCAACAAAAATACTCTTACCGTTCCTGTTTGTTCCTGCGTAAACTCATCACATCGCGCTCGCCGCCAGTACTTTACCAAAAGCTTGTACCATCCCAACGACGTTGCCTTCAAAACCTAAACACCCCGTGCAATAATACTACCATCTACTCCAATTCGCTATTCGTACGAGGTGTGGTAAGTTGGAACTCCTTACCTGCTACTGTTAAGCAATCGACATCGGAAGCAGTTTTGAAGAGGGGCTGTCTAGAGTTTTGGAACCGTTAAATTTAATGTTAATGTAGTAAGTGTTAAACAAAAATTATTGTAATAAGTAGTGAATTTTTGTTAGTATTACCAATAGTGACTTGCGGAAGTAGCATATAAAAAAAGTTTTCCTTGCGCTACTGGATAAATAAACATACTAAACTAATAGCTTATCAAGCACTTGTTCCGCGGGAATTAGCTGTACAATAGTTTAATAAGCTATTATACAACAAAACTACTTAGTAAACATTTGCTCCGCGCTATGCCTAGTTTTTCTCCTACTGATGACGAATCTTTTCACGAAGTTAATTAAAAAACTCTTGGGTATAAACGTATTTGAAACGGCTTAAAATTAGACCTAAATTGAACTTGAGGTCAGACGTGAAATCGGAATTAAATTATGACACTCGGAATTGAACTTGAAATTGGATTTAAATTGGACTTGAAGTTTGACCTCAATGGAACTTAAATATGCACTTGAAATCGGTTTGAAATTTAAGTAGACTATAAATTGGCTATAAAATGGGACATTGAAATTGGATCTGAATAAGATTTCACTTGCATAGACCAGTTGAAATGCGCTTGTATCACTTGAAACTAGACTTGAATTTGTTTTTAAAAGTGGACATTAAATTGCATTTGATATTATGCCTAAAATCGGAAGAACTAAATTAGAGTTGTAGCCGGAGGCAACCTTGGAATTGCAGTTAAAATTAGAGTGCAGCAGCATTTAAAATTAGATTTTGCCCTAAAGACGGACATTAAATCTCGAGCAACATGTCAAATGGTCGAATGTGCAAATGAGAGATTCTCTTCGTGTCTCCTCTCGTACGCTGTCTAATTCCGAGTTAAACTTCCAGTCCAAATTACTCCAAATTTAACTTCAATTTTCAGTTTAATTTACAAAAAAGCTTCAAGCCCAAATGATTCCTAATTGAAGTCCAATATTTAATGCCCTATGTTAAGTCTGATTGCAACCCCCAGTTCCAAGTTTACTTTAAAGTTCAATGCCAACTTTGAATTTAAATCCAATTGAATCCGAAAGTCCAGAGTTTTCTGCCTCATCGACCGGAATTTTTGCGATAAGTAACAATAAATTCACAATGCTACTGAAAGGTCGGATACCCCCCTTTTTGTTTTGGTCTAGCACTCTAGTGTTGTCGCACGTTTCATTCACTGACCAACTCAATCTGACGCTACCCAAAAAAATAGAAAAGAAAAGAAAATAATTAAAAAGCTGTATTTCATTAAGAAGTTGTGTTCTCATGTAACCGCCACCAGTATTATGTAACGTTGTACAGCAAAATTACCACTTCAAAGTCAGCCTCCCTCAGCAGTGGAGCAAAACAAAAAGATAAATGTTGCACAAGGAATTTATCTCATTCCAAGTCGTATCTTAATCTATAGGAGCCGCTGGCTGTACACAATGGAAAGCTTACCACAGGATTAGCTAAAGTGAAATGAACTCGAACCGCCGATGAAGAAACACTGACATTTCACTCACCAAAGCCAAAAGAATTCCGTAAAACAAAAACTAACGAACGAAATCGAAAGTGCCAATCGCATTAACGTGCGGTGCGGTGTTGACTGCGATTTCTATTGTTTATCATCCTACCGTCAGCGTTTGGTACAATTCCGGAACTGACAGGTTAGGTCTTTTTCTATTTTTCGTTCAACAACAGACGATGATAATTGAAAAAGGCGACACAAATGCGCGCACACAAAAGCTAAACGGGGCGGGGGGAGGATTGTTGCACTTAAGTTAAGTAATTAGCGGTAGTTTGTTGATGATTGGATGGACGTGTGGATACTCTTTGT
Organism: Sabethes cyaneus; assembly: GCF_943734655.1. Classification (NCBI taxonomy): domain Eukaryota; kingdom Metazoa; phylum Arthropoda; class Insecta; order Diptera; family Culicidae; genus Sabethes; species Sabethes cyaneus. The sequence goes on along the minus strand of NC_071354.1, from coordinate 34,330,245 downwards.
GGTGATGATCGGCGTCGTGAAAGCGAGATCTACATATTTATGGCCACAGTATTGAATTAACATGAAATACCTCGCACTATGAGCAATGAAATAACGAGTGCTAATAATCGATTTTCATTAACGCAATTTTTTCTACAATTAACAAAAATTTTGTTGTAAATGTCTAAAAATAGCCTATACCTAAATGTCTAAATGTTAGTTCACTTCCAGGAAATTATCCATCGAGCTGAGGGGCCATTTTTGGCATTGAAACAATTATCGATGAAACGAGCATTTCAATATTATTTTAGCGTAGGCATCAATGACTTTTTGGGAGGGCCCGTCCAAGTCAAACAGCCGTCAAAGCAAATGTAAAGAGGCTAACTGACTGTGAAAAAAAGTTGTCGACAATTAATGTCAGACGGGCGAGCACGATCCCTCCTTGGTTTGTTGGATTCCAAGCTTAGTACACAGTTCTTCTACCGCTTACTGTGTAGGCGATCCTGCCTAAATTGGATGCTCTCAAAGTGAACAAACATACTTACGCCTAACTTTGTCTTAACTTACAACTGTTTGCAAACGTTCAATCACTCAGAAAAGCGTGCCACTCGGAAGATCCGATTGGGAATGAGTTGTCAAATGGAAACCCATTCCGTCGGTTGGAAATCTTGGCCTTTTTCAATAACGTAACTTAATTTTGTTGTTCAAAACTCAGAAAGTAGTCAACAATTCCGCTGAAAACTATCTATAAAGAAAATCAATCTGAAGTAAATTTTAGTTTTTTTTATTCAAACTCCGTAATCCGTATCAGATTATTACATCTCCTCAGGTTCGGCTCTGAACACACAGATTGATATAATTTATTCCAAACGTGCCGCCTACCTACTGTTTCCTACTCGACCAATCAGATGTCTGTGACGGGTACTGGTGTGTACTTGCGATAATCGTTTTAGAGAAGTGTTTCAAGTTCAAGTGCACTTCAGTATGCACTGAATGTGTGGTGCGCGCACGTTCTGTCTCTCCCTCGTTTCCATCCATTTACACCCCCATAAAAATGACGGATATTGTCCAACTCGAAGATGGGATGGAGTTTGATGAAGCAAAACACCAACGGTTTGGTTTGTTTGTTCCTCTATTAAATAACTTGTTGAATTATTCAACGATTCTGCTGAAGTACTGCACGTTTCTGTGGCAATACTGTGGCACGGGATATTGATGTTTAGCTGCAGAATGAATTTTGATGAAACTACTCAGTGTGGCTTTGCTTATTACCAGTCAATTTTTTACAGTTTCACATAGTAGGCTGGAACAAGCGAAAACTCGGTTGTTACAAGATCAATGCAAGGTTTCATCTAAACAGTTTACAAGATCTAGATTCAGGTAAATATTGACAAATTTATCTTAAAATGTAAACGCGGTCTGTTTATTACGCGAATTTCGGAATTCACGCGGTTTTCACGTGAATTTTAGAATCGCACGTGTATATTTTTTTCGGTGTGTGGCTGCTTATTATTTATCAAATGCCAAAATTTTATTGTGTTGCTGGGTATTGCTGGGTATTTTTATCACTGCAACGATTTGTTTGATCTAACTCTAGTGATATATCGTTATAAGACCAGTATAAATGCTTAGATCTTTCTTCGAAAACTCCAGGATTTTGGGATTCATTAAAAAGTTTGGAGAGATAAACCGTTTCAACTGCCTAGCATTGAAAGTATTATTCCAATTTGATTCCACTTTAGTATATTACTAAGCTTTTAGTTAAAGCAGAAGCAGATAAGCCACAAAAAGGCTCGAGTCTTACGAATTGATGAGATGTTCCGAGTCTTGCAAGCGCATCAGTACTTTCGTTTCATTGATTCCACAGTGACCTGGGACCCAGTACAAGTTGTCTTGGTTACGATAAGGCAATTTTTGGTGTCTGTATTGGTGGTTTGGTGGTGTATTAAATCATTCACAGATGTGCATATCACCTACTTTAGAGCGTTTAGAACTTCTTGGCTGTCGGACATGATGCATATATATGAATGTTTATAGTTCCTGCACAAGCACAAATTCGAACATTCTAGAATTGCTTGTATTTCAGCTTAGAATACAGTTGGCCATCTGCCCATAGGAATTGACATGTCAATTCCTGGGCCAGTTACTCCTGCTCCTACTTGATTGTCCATTTTTGAACCATCTGGATAGAAAACAATCGAACCCCGACAAAGATCGAGGTCACTTTCTTCCCAAGAATCACGTCTAGGATTAAATACACAAAATATTCGATTAAAGTTGATTTTTTTCCATCCAATCTTCATTATTGATTACAAGAGGATTAATACAAATAGTTTTAGAATACTGAGATGACCTGTAAGATCGTTTCGTAAGTTTCGTTTCGATCGTAAGGTTAATCGATCTTTTGATCCTCAGAGCAATCTTTTCAGCTTCTAATTGTATAAACTGATGCAATGAGAGTATATAGAGTAAAGCATCCAATGCCTTCGATGGTGTACTGCTCATTGCACCTGTTATTGAGAGGGTGGCTAGCCTTTGAAGTCTTTCTAGCTTTTTTTTGGGTAGCTGTCTCTTTTGTTTTTGGCCACTAGACCAACCAATGGATCAGCCGATCGTTTTAGCTTCGTCGCAGAAGACATTTTTTTGGTAAAAAGACGCACTTTCTTCAAGTTAATCTAAAACCCATTCACCAAAAATTCAATGTTCGAGATTCAGTTCGTGAGTGAACGTAATATACGATTTTGTACGAAGATCTTACGCAATTTTTTTTTATATTTCGAGCTACAAAACTCCAATCATTGTGAACAGCGACGGGTCGTGATGTGAAAAAATGCTAGAAAACTGCAATATGGCCTAGCATAGAATAATGATTTCGTTGTTGTATTTTGTGCTTTCCTTGATATTGAAGGCGCTTTCGATAACACGCCCTTCGCTTTAATTGTTACGGCTCTAGTGTAATCATGTGTGGCTCTCTTTCAAAATGAAATCGATCACACTACAATAAGCTAGACTCGAGAAACGTTTTCGGGCATAGAAATCATAGCGTCATTGGGAGAAACGTCGCTCACGATTTTGGCGACAGTACAGTATAAAGCTTTGAGGCAGTAAACGTCCTGGAAATGTTTGCCGAATCGAAAGATGAATCCCAACTGCGACGCGGCCTTGGAAACAACATATGACACTTGATCTTTGAATGTCAGTGAGGAATCAAGAAGTACACCAAGATCTTTTACGGTGTTCTCACGTTTTAAAGATGTACCATCGAGAATGTAGTTGTGAAGCATTAGTGATCGTTTGCACCCAAAGGAAATAACACAGCATTTGGAAGCGTTCAAAACCATACGATTTGTTGTCACCAGCCTGCAAATGCTACTAGTTGTAGTTGAAGAGAGAGAGCATCACTTGGTTTGTTAATGATGTACCTAATAAAATTTCAGGTCGCCAGCGTAGAATTTTTTATAACAATACAGGATCAAGTTTGCGTCGTTAATGTATAACAGGAAAAGAAACGGGCTAAGATGGCTGCCTTGTGGAACTTCGGTTTTAACTGGAAACGAAGGCGAAACAAAATCTTCAATCTTAACGGACATATTCCGTCCAGTCAGGTACGAACGCAGCAAGGATTATAGGTTACCAGAAATTCCCAATCTCTCGAATTTAGTCAGTGCAATATCGTGATCTATTTTGTCAAATGCAGCCGGCAAATCAGTATAGATAGCGTCTACTTGCGAGCCTTTCTCCATATGGCGAATGACAAAAAAAGTGAGTGCCACAAGGTTGGTGGTGGTTGATCGCTTTGGGATGAAACCATGTTGATCTAGCGAGATATATGGCGAACATTTCTGCGTTAAAAATTCAAGAACAATTAGTTCAAAAAGCTTTGAAGGGGCACACAAAGCGGCAATTCCTCGATAGTTGGATACGGATCGCTTGCATCCATTCTTGTGAACCGGAAAAACGTTAGAATTTTTTCAGCAGCTAGGGAAAACCCCTGTGGCCAATGAGCAGTCAAAGATTCATGCAAGTGCACTAGCATTGATGCAGATCTTTAGCATAATGACTGGAATTCCATCGGGGCCGAAGAAAACACTGCTGAACTGTTCTCGAAAGAGAGATGCTATTTGATCTATTGTCGACGCCTCTATGTCTCCGTAATACATGGATGTAGGAAGACCAGACTCTTTTCGTTGATCGTTGACATAACGCCAGAATCCTTTTGGTTTAGATTTGAGTGTCCATTTAAAGCATTTTAGGTGAATATGAAAAAGTCGCATATTTAATCTTTTGTACTTCCCATTGGCTTCCAGGTACCGGGCTTTCGATGTTGCAGTTTTTGATAAGCTAAATTTTTTCAATGCCTTCTTTTTAAACTTTTTTAGATGTTTTAGGAAATGTCTTTATAAGAGATGTATCGTAGCTAACTGGTTTTATCGTGGTATGATAAGCAACTATAATAAATTTGCTTTATTTACAGTTTTATTGTGGTTTTAAAGCTAGTTAAAAGTAGTTTTTGACCCGTACCGTTTTGGTATTGCGCAACATCATAATAAAACCAGGGCAAATGATTCATACCGCAATAAAACCTTCATAAAATTCATATGAAACCAAGCGGTTTGACAATTGTTAATTGAATTGGTTGACTATCCTGCTTCATTATTTTTCTCAAGACCTTTCAAATCAATTAATTTTAAAAATTGTCTTCGAAAAATCTCTTTCAAATTAATAGAACGCTAATTATAATAGTTGTTTGGTTTGCCAAAATGTTTAAACAAAATGTTTCGAATGCACATCATACTTTTTTGTATTTTTTTTTTATTTCCTTCCATCCTAGCGATAAACAGTCTTCAGAGAAAAAATGTATTTTAATACACTGAATAACTTTGTCGTTGAACATTTGAAATATTGAAAAAATCGTGTGCAAAGTTATTGTGCAAAATTGATTTTTGAGGACTGTTTTCAAACAAATTATTACATTTCGCCAACAGTAAGAGTTAAAAAGACCCTGCATTCAACAAAGTTGCTTATTGTAGTATTTTCTCCAAAGGTGGATGAAATGGCGACGAAAAGATGGCGATAATACGATAAAAAGTTGACAAAAATACGACGAAAATGACACGAAAAAGTCAGCTTCCCAGTTAACTTCGAGGTTCGATGCTGGTTTAACAAGCTAGTCGTGGTATGATCGAATCTCGATTAGGCGTGCTGCTATATAGTCAGCAGGACCGTTGCACTAGCGCCGTAACTGTCCTGTACTCTAATAGCCGGCTGCGAAGTCTGTCGATAAAGAAGGGTCAAGTTTTAAAGATGTTTAAAACGTGACAAAAAAGCGTTTGAATACATAGGACAAAAAAGACGACGAAAGAACGACGAAAAAACATAACATTTTGAGGATGACGATCACTGAAAAAACCGCGAAACGACGACAATGAAGACAATGAAAAGATTTTCAAAAAACGAAGAAAAGATGGCAAAATGACGAAGAAAAAGCACGACAACAAGCACACCGGCGACAAGAAAGACGACAAAAATAGTAAAAACTCGTCGAAAAAAGTCATATAAATATAGAAGAACAGACGATAAAAAGATGGCCAAAAGACCGTAAAAAGACGACCAAACATACAACTTTCCCCCAAACAACACAGTTTTAAATAAGAAGGTCTCCAATATACCTTATTCTCTATCACTTCTCCATACCATTCCAACTACAACAGTAAGCAAAAAGCGGCAAATGCATGTCATTTCCACGGTGTTCAAAATACCGTTATTAAAAAATAAAATAGGCCATTCAAACGGAAAATGCCAGTTGGTTTGTATTGCAATCCTATACCTCTGAGCCAATTTTTAAAAAAATCGATCGACGAATTTTTGAGTTACGCCCTTTTGAACTTTCAAAGGGCAGATTGCTCATATAAAGTAAATAAAAATCTTCAATGACGCTTCCAAAATGAACATAAATCACAGCCGGTATTGATTTTTTATGCAGCATATGCCCATTGCCGACCATTTTAGGAGTTTTACGCTGTATTGGGACTAACCGGAAATGTTCCGGATTGAGTTATTGCTGTGGAAAATAGCCAGTATCGAACATGAACAAATACCTATCATGCGACACCGCAAATTACTCCAGAATTTAAAAACTAGATCACTGACACTCAGATCAACTACCTAGCACCACGTTGGTTATATCTGGACAAGTTCCGGGGACTTCCGGGAACACCCGGTCTCTGTTAAACGTAATTTGAATTTTTACTGGAAACCGGCCTTAAATTGGAGTACAAATTAAATTCAAAATTGGACTTATAACTCGACTTGAAATTGTATGTATGTATGTATATAAGGGGTTAGCCACCATCACCTCAAGGGTTTCCCATTGTATGCAAGTAGAATTACTGCAGAATCGAATTTATCTACCTAGCAACTTTCATGTCAATGCTGTTCGTGAAGGACCAAAAGGGGTTGGGTGGATCTATAAGCAATGTCGCTTATATGATTGCACGGGATATAAGACACTCCTTCCAGCATAGACTTCTGGTTTCTAGATACATAACTTCGCCGTGCAAACTTATCTTGCGTGATGATTTGTGTGCTAGAAGGGCGCGTCAAAATCCTCTCCAACCTTATATGACTTGGGCTGGTTACCACATCCCTCATCCAGTCTTCGATTCATTCGATGCCCTGATGCTCCCTCCCCTTTACTATAACGATGGTATATGGCAATGTAATAAAAATGTGTTATAGGAATATACAATATATGAAGATTACTAAATATAGCAACAATGATTTTACCATCAAATATTCACGTATGATATATGATATGACTAAATGTTACACATGTGTGTGTGTGTATAACCTATCTATCTCCCACTGTCCGGCAGTGATATTATGAAAAAAAGATAGCTGCAGCGATGCTTTATCTCTGTAATTATCTTAGTTTCGGGTTATAGATGGTGTTAGCTCTACTGACTATCCAAAGACCCATGAAGAATAACTGAGTACTTGCAGCGTATTCCGGAATGATTTTCTATTCAGCAAGCCCCGCCAGAAAGTAATACTAGAATCATATGGACTTTACTGTTACATTCAGACTTTCAACTCGTTTGGTATGTTATTACCAAAAGGGTCGACCCGTATATAGTAACATTCGACTTGGAACGATCTTACCAAATTGTTGAGAATTATGGGCGTGCGTCGAAAAACCTTCAGTATGAAGAAATCTTGGAAGAAATCAACGTATCTGGCATTACTGCTCTGAAAATTATCTCAACAGCTCAATAAACTAGTAGGTTGCGATTGCGAGCTTTCTGGCATTTCTACACTAACTTATAATTGATATATGCAAATAAAATTCTTTACATTATTCTTATTCAATTTTACACAATCATCATACACGCACTTGAGTGAAAGTAGTAATAACATGCTGTTTCATTCTCTCACACACTAGCATGTTGTCAACAAAACATTGCCGCACATCCGGCCTACTAGATAAATATTTACGAATAAATATTGCTACAATTCGCGCTGACGGCATTAAACGATCTCTAGCACATTCATAGCAATTCCCCTATGTAAGTGCGGGTGAAAATCTGCCAAAAACTTTCGATCGCTTGCGCTCTTTAACTTATTCCTATTCTGCTTCACCCCTACAGTCAACTTTTGGAGGTGGCAGCAGCTTGCGTACGTCAACGCGAATTAAGCCCATGAAGCGTTCGATATACACTTTTAACCCCGAATAATTCAGCTGATGTCACACTTTTTTATGATTCGAGCAGTTTGTACCCCCCGCTTAAAGATATTTTCTTGCGCTTCAACACCAACACAATGAGTCAACATTATGCTTTAGGAAAATCCGGAAAACCATTCGAAACAACTCCCTATCTTCCACTTTCATGTGTATCACGCGCGGATTACTATTTGTGATAAACTTTTGAAACGAAACTGATTTTTAGCACTAAAATACCACCGAATAATGATAAAATTTTAACACGAACCGAGACGCACACCTGTGGTGAACCGTGCACCCAGATCCTCTGCTTATAACTCGACTTGAAATTGGACATAAAATCAGAATTGAAATTAGACGAGATTTTAGATCAATTTGATCTTGAATCTTTCAATTTGTACTAAAAATGGAACGTGAAAGCAGATTTTAATTTGGAAATTGAGATCACACTTAAGTTAAACTTGAGACGGGATTTGAAAATAGACTTTAAATTAGATCCCTTTGCTTATTGAGTAAGTAATTAATTTCTACAAACTTCTAGGTTACAACTTAAGAAATTTGTTTGATTTGAAATAAATCTTTTGGAGAGTGTGAGGCCAATATTGCAAATCGAGCGAGAAGCCAACGGTGCCTACTCTTAGGCGAGCGATTGTGAGAAACATAGCATTCAACTTACGCCACTCCCACAAGCGTTCAAATTGGCAACTTGTCTCAAATTGTTGCCTGGTGGTTCTAAGGAACTATGTCAACGTATCGCGAATTTTCAAACAACTAGCAAGATGTTGTATTCCACATGTTGCATTTTACATTTTGTCAAACAATTACCCGGTCTAACCGCACCTTAAAACAGCTACCGTTGTTGTGTGCAGACATTCTTCCACCTACAGACTCGCGACTCTGCATAGCCCACTCGCGAGGCAAACAGCCACCCGTGAGGGCTAGCGGTGTACAGGTTTTGCATTAATTTTTCTTTTCTTCTTCATCTTCGTCCTTGATTCTATTCGCGGGCGGGAGTGCGAGCCCTCGCGGGTAATCGTTATCAGCAACTCGGGTTGCAATGCCGACCGTGCCTATCAACTAAATACATACTCGCAAAAACTCGTCGCAGTGCATGAATAAATTGACTCGTATCATATTGGTATTGCGTAATACCATAATAAAACTAGAAATGATCATTAATACCGCAATAAAACCATTGTTAAATTCAAATAAAACCAACCGGTTTTGGAATTGTTAATTGACCAAAAATAGCAGCTCAACGTTGGTTCTTTGTATGTAACGGGCCTTGCAGGCCACTAACAACTAAAGCAACGAATGACATAGCAAGTAATTCAGATTGAAACGATCGGTCACGGGATGCCCGATAAACTGGAGACCAGCGACCGAGTGAGACGACGGAATTACATTATACAGACCTTATCATAAGATGTCGGGCCAACTAAGTAAGTAAGATGCATTTGTACAGTTTGGGAACACATGGGAATTAAGTTGTAAATGCTACAACATATCGAGCAAACGTCATAAATATCACTGAATGCCTTTAGTACACGTCCACCTTCATTCTGATAGCTTGCTGCATTTTCAGATGCCCACTTAAAGTAGGTAGTTTAGCGACTGTTGAATTTTAAAACCTATTTGAAACTTATCCGATACTGTATGACCAATAGTTTCGTATTACAGCTGTCATTATTAGTCGGCATGCGCCTTGATTTCTTTCTTCAAACAATTATACTGCATTACATTCGAAGTTAAACACACTAAATGAGCCATTTATAAGAAGACATGTGACAACTAGGAACCTCAACCAGTCACAGTAACCTACTAAGCTCACGGTGAAGTGTTCCGATTGTCATCGATATTCCCCGATCGAGCGAGGGTTGCTACTCGTTTGCATACCTGTTTCGAAGTGTTGCTATTTTAATTTGAACTTGATTGAGGCATTTTCAAGCGTGAGAAACCGCAGTTTTTCCCTTTTATTGAATGTCGACTATGTCTCTTTGACTATGTCGTTCCATCGGCGTCGCCACCGCCGCCGGTAATAATCTCTTAACCGGAGCACCGTTCATATAAATAAACGCTAATGATTATGTTTCTATAAACTGCATCAGTAAACGCGACGAAATTGTCTGCTGTTCGTTACACTACAGGCCTTAGCCTGGCCTAATCGGGCAGTCTGATTCACTTTTGTTCACCTACGTCAACCTCCTTCCTTCCTCCTCCTCCTGCTGCCCTGCAACAACCGTTAACAGTTGTAACGCCATGCTAATGTCAGTCATTCAGGGCAAATCTTGTCTGTGGTCAGTGTATCTATTATTACTGGCATACGAGACAGCCGGTGAAAGGCACAGGCGGAGCGGAATGACTGTCATTATTATTGTTATTATACTGGCAAATGGGGCTGTCGGATTGGAATGTTTCCACTGTTTACGCACCCACGAGAAAGGGAGCGGATAATCTGAACGGCTGGTTCCCTAACCTAAGGCACCCTATCTCTACCCTTGACTGTCAGTGTATGTTGAGCATATGTGATGGCGACCGTGGCGGCGGCGGCGGCGAATGTTAGTCGAATCAATCGACACAATCAATGGCGACGAGGAAGGAAAGGATTGGGTGCAAATCGTTGTCCTTGAGTCGATGTCGATTCATCGGGTCGGTCTGCCTACTTGGATGGAAACCAGTTCATGGAAGAATGATTTTCGCTCGGTACGGTGCGTCGCGTCGTGAAAGGAGCTTCACGATCGATAAGTGCCACCGCGGCCACCGTTCACTCGCTTTATGATTTGGCCGATACACGGTCAAAGGTCAGCGCAAGAGCGCACGGTTATTCACCAAATTGGGCCACCCAAGATCATCATCAGCCGCTTCCATATTCCACGTGTTAGAGCATCCCTTTTAAGGATCAACCGTAATTGTAATGTATCCTCCGTTCAGCAGAACAAATTCGGAAATTCAACTTAACCTCTAAAAGGCCGACAGTGCTAAATCAAGGGTAAAATATGTTTCTTACTTTTTCCGTAGTGAAGTGCAATAGCTATTGACTGACCACAAGCGTCTCCTAATAAATTATAACAAAGTACCACCACCGAGGGATGGCTGGATGAAATGAATGCCGATGAGCCGCTAACACGGGGGCTAACAGTGCGGGGTCGATAGGTACCAATTACCTGTACCGTGATTGCTAATTAAATTAATTCAGTCTGAATAAAATTACTGCACCTTATGCCGCTGTTGCCGGTTAGGTACCGTGGAAGTGGAAGCAACCGACAAGTAAGTAAGGATCGATGCGAGTCCGAGAGTTTGCCGCAAGCCGTTGACGAAGACAAGTACCTACTAGCCGGTACCTACGAACAAATCATTTGCCTTCGTAATGTGAGAATTTATGGTTGCTTACAATCCGGTCAGTAACCGGAAGTTTCCTTAACATGAGTACTTCCAATCAAGGATATCAACTAGAAATATTTCATAGATTGTTCATGCTTAACATAATACAAAGAAAGCAAGTCTGAAGACGTAATATTGTAACTCATATTTTTATATAAATCCAAGAATATATTTTAAGCATTTGTTTTAATTAGCATTAAGCATTAAGGTATGTTGCTGCTTCGTCGTAATTGCCTATTCCCGTCCTATCCAACACAAATTATTAAAAATATCAACATTTTTATGACACACACATGCAAAACTAGTTATTCCCTAATAATTTAGTTTGTTGTCTATCATACGCGATCAATCAAAGTGAGCTGAGATCTATTTAAATGCTTTTTTTTGCATTAAACAATTACTACTGTGTTACCTGACTCACTGCGAAATGCGTTGTATTCGCGGTATCGTGTTGGTTCGAAAGGTTTCGAAAAATATCGCCCTTGTATCGAAAATATCGTTAATTTTGATCACTAAAAATAACGTACTTAAACGTTATATTTCATGTGCCAGTAGTACGCAATAATTGTATTGTGAAACTGAATTGTTATTTATGCAACTTTTTACAAATTAAATGCAATAACAAAAGCACAACTTACAAAAAATCGTTTGTTATCGATATTAACTGCATATGCGTTATAAACGAATAAAGCGCATGGTTACGTTTTATTTCAATAATACGCATATTCGCAGTGAGTCAGGTAAAACAGTAGTAGCCAAATTTCCTACGTTTTTTCGTGCGACGAAGAAGAAAATGTCGACTGTTCGTTTTAATTTCCGTCATCTTCTATATAAAAATGGATTTCTGTCTGTCTGTCTGTCGGGATGTTCTTTATAGAATCAAAAACTACTGAACCAATCGGCGTGAAAATTTGCATGTAGAGGTTTTTGGGGCCAGGAAAGGTTTTAGTGATGGTTAGAGACCCCTCCCCCCACTAAGAGGGGGGGCTCCCATACAAATGAAACACAAATTTCCTCATAACTCGAGAGCTAATCAAGCAAATGGAACCAAATTTGGCATGTAGGTGTTTTTGGAGACAATTTTTTTTCTATGATGAACTGGGACCCCTCCCCGCTTTAGGAGGGGGGGCTCCTATACAAATGAAATACAAATTTCCTCATAACTCGAGAACTAATTAAGCAAATGGAACAAAATTTGGCATGTGAAAGCTTTCGAGGGCAAGAATATTTTCTATGGTAAATTGGGACCCCTCCCCACTTTAGAAGGGGGGGCTTCTACACAAATGAAATACAAATTTCCTCATAATTCGAGAACTAATCAAGCAAATGGAACCATATTTGGCATGTGGGTGTTTTTGGAGGCATCCATTTTTTCTATGATGAATTAGGACCCTTTACCTTTTAGGAGGGGGGGCTCCCATACAAACGAAATGCACATTACCTCATAACTCTAGAACTAATCAAGCAAATGGAACCAAATTTAGCATGTGGGTGTTTTTGTAGGCAAGAATATTTTCTATGGTGAATTAGGATCCCACCCCACTTTAGGAGGGGGGGTTCCTTTACAAATGAAAAACAAATTTCCTCATAACTCGAGAACTAATCAAGCGAATGGAACCAAATTTGACATGTAAGTGGTTTTGGAGGCAAGATTTTTTTATGGTAAATTGAGACCCCTCTCCTCTGTAGAAAGCGAGTTATCACCCATCTCCCCTTTAAGAGGGTGGGCTTTCATACAAATGAAATGGAAATTTCCTCTTATCTCGAGAACTAATCAAGCAATTGGAACCAAATTTGGCATGTGAGAGATTTTTGAGTCATGAATTTATTTTATGATAGTTAGAGACCTCTCACCCCCGTGGTAGGGGGATATGGATTCTCATACAAATAAAACAGAAATTTTTGCGAAACTCAAAAACTAATCGAACACGAGAAATTCGAGACTCTTCCATAAAACATTAATCAATAACAAGACCACAAAAGCTATCTATAGTAACACTAGATCATTCAGGACGAGACGGCCGCGAGTGTTGCCGGTGACTCACCGTCGGAAGCGCCAGTCACTGGGGGGAGGCAACTCCCCGCAGAAATCACTACTGTCTAGGTTTATTTGTTTTCCTAGGTCTACCTGGGTTTCCTGGAACGAGCGACAGCGAGTAAGGAGAGGATCGCGAAATGGTACTTTCCACAAAAAAGTTTACCGTGAAATGGTACATTCCGCTTAAGGTTTTTCGCAAAATGATCTTCGGCGAAATGTTGTACAATCATGGCGAATATTACTATCCGCATTCCGGTTATGCAATGAGGGGACAGGGGAGTTGTTTTCTACTTTATTGTGAGGAAAAATTGTAAATTTGTATATTAAACTACCCATTCCTGGTAACTAATAAGCATTAACATAAGCAGCAAATCAGCGTATCTGGCATTTTACACTGCACGTTGTTGTATATTAGCTTTTTGACTGCATAGGTGTTGTAAATTGGCATCCAAAATTGTATTCAAATTATTCGTGTCGGTAATTAGCTGTAAATTAGCATTGTCAGCACTATAAGAAGGTCATCAGTAAAGTAGCTGTATATTTTGCCAAAATAGCATTTAAGTAGCATTTAAGGCGACTTAAATGCTTATTGGCCTACTTTTGAATAGCATTGGTGATGCTTATTGGTTACCTGGGATGCTTTAATAGTTACATAACTGCCAAAATGAATCATCTAAGGTTGAACTCCTCAGAAACTTGCAAAACTCGAGATTATGACAAAGATCATCCGAGATTCATGATTTATGTACAACACAGGTTAATTTGTGGCAATACGAAGTTTGTCGGGTCAGCTAGTTCATAAATAAAAATAACTCACGCAAGGCATTGTCGTTACTCTACAGCCAGGAAAACTTGCCTGACCTGCAGAAATATTGCAGAATAACATTTGTCATGCCGTCCTACACAAATAAATCGCGTTAGCTTCGTAAACATTGTTGTGATTTTTAGTTCGGACGATGAAAAATTTTGATGGACGGATTTTAAAACGGTACGACGAATTTAAGAAATAAAGTCAGTTACGTAATTTCAATAATATGGTTTAATAATCGCTTTTACGTGATTTCAAAGTTCACGGATCGGAAGGTAAGTGTGTTTTAGTCAAATCAGCACAAGAACTTTTGGAGTATTCAATAAATCCATCCAACAAATGATCAAAATTAGAATGACTTTACTTACTACGACGGGAATTAGAAATAAACCCTATTATCCTATGTTCTGCGTATCATGGGGATCAAAAATCGAATAAATATGCCACATTTGTTAAATGATTTTGTTCACGTAAGATGAAGCGTTGCCAGATTGTACTGAGGAAAAATCCGCAATTTTACCATTTGTGTTTGTATCACCGAAGAAACAGTTGAATAATTCTCGCTGAAACGAGGCCACTGGAACTTTTGCACTTGATTAGTTGAAAATGGCTGAAAAATAAGAATTTCACTTTTAATACCTCGAAACAGTGGAACCCCCGTTCGCCAAGGTGCCCGAAAGTTTTAAAAAAAGTTGAATTTTTAGCAAACCTTGAGATTAATATGAAGTCATATTCCCTAAATTTGCAATGAAATAACTGAAAAATAGCATGGTGCTGTAAAGAAGAAGAACAGGGTATTTAAACGGAATGAAATTTTTTAGGCGGCCACCTTGGATTTGGTCGCCATATTGCATTTTATCAAAGAATCACCGTTTTCGCCATGAGCCCCCAACCGATTTTCATTTTAAAACCTTTGAAAAGCTAAGAAAAAATCTTAAAATGAAAAGTAGTTGGGGGGCTCAAGGCGAAAATGGCGATTTTTCGATAAAATCCAATATGGCGATCAAATCCAAGATGGCCGCTAATTTTTTCATTTAATTTAAAAGCCCTATCCTTCCTCTTCATAAAACCGTGACATTTGTTGTTTATTTTATCGCAAATTTTGAAAATGTCATAATAATTATATGAAAATTGTAAACCTTGTTACAGATAATTGGTTGTTTCATTTAGTTAATGGTATTGTAAATTGGTGTAGCTAAGAAAATTCCCTAGGAGAGGCCTAGGGGGTGCCTTCCAAAAAAATGATTTTCGACCTGGCCGAGCCATTCTGCACGTGGAGCCCTCTTGTTCCTGGTGTCAGTGGGGTTGTTGTAGAGAACTATTTTTGTCGCATTGTCGTACAGCATCCTTACGGCATGTTTGGACCACCGTAGCCTACCGACTTTCGTCAGATGTGCGATGAGAATCTCTCGTGTGGCTCGTGATTCATACGCCTTCACTACCCTCCGTTTTTAGTTTGTACTCCGCCAAATATCGTCTGTAGTACTTTCCGCTAGAACACGGCAATGGCGTGTATGTCCTCCATGAGCAGCATCCCGGCCGGCTTCAACTGCATGAAGAACTACCGATCTAATAATGGTTTTGTACATTGTTAGCTTCGTACGGCGGCTATCGTAGCTCCTTGATCGTAATGTTCTGCGTCACAAAGTTTTTGGTTATGAGTTGGCTACCCTTGTAAAAATTGTGCTTCTCGTTTTGATACCCACCCGTCACCCTCTCAAGAACGATGTTGAACAGCATGCAGGATAAGCCGTCACCTTGCCTCAACCCTCACTGCGTCTCGAATGGACTCGAGAGTCCCTCCGCGATGCGCACGAAGCACACACTCGATCCAATGTAACTCTGATCAGTCACGTCAGTTTATGCGGAAAAATTCCAATGTTTTACTTCTCATTTCTATTTCGTGCTAGAAGCGTCAAATCAATTCGTACACTCATTTTTCGAGTTTTTCTGGCTATAGAGCCCACAGACGATTGATTTTATAAAAAAATATTAGCACGTGTCCTACAAATTATTTTTTGCCTCCCGATTTTTCAAGCCAAGGAAATTGCCAAGGGGGAGGTGACAAAAACTTTAAAAATGATTTGTAATGGCCTTATCAAAATTCGAGTAAATATTTTTTTCTCAGAATAAATATTCTTGCTGTCAAATGACTCAACGATGAATTAAGCTAAACGATCCGTACAGATCATGACAAACAGTGATTCTTTAGCGTTGATCATAAGATTTTGTTCTCTAAACCGTCGTCGAACAGCAGTCGATCCTAGTGTTACATTTTGCCTAGCTGTGAGAAAAAAAGTCACACATATTGTTTGTATTGCGATTCATACGATGCACACAACCAATCGTCTGATTTCCAATATTTCTCAACGCAATCATGCAATGAACATGATCTGACATGAGGTTTGTCATAATCTATATGGATCGCGACAAAGTGTTTGTCGCTTACAAGTAGTGATCTTGATAGCTAGAAGCGATTTTTTGCCATCCCTGGCTGTGATCGTTCTGCTCGTAACAGTGACAAGCGCAGTTTCGGTGGAGTACTGATTGATATCTCTCGGCAACACCCATGTGCCCTTCTTACGTCAGTGAATGGAAGTACCATAGAGCAGGTTTGTGTTACTGCAAATATTCGCGGCTTGAAGATCCAGTTAAGCGCCATATACATTCCACCCGACAAAAGCCAAGATACTGTTGTGGTCGAGTCGCATGTTTCTTTCATTCGTGAGTTGTGTGAAAAAACCGCTCAATTGAAGCTATCCTGGTTTGCGGTGATTATAATCAACCACGTATTACCGTTGTTGATTTCGTTGTCGGTTATCTCGAGAATCACTCGCTACCCGAAATTGAACACCGACAATTGAACTATCGCAAAATAGATTTTTACTTGCTCTCACAGTATTTACTTTACACAGTAAGGTTTACTTGGCATGAAAGAGTTAGATGACATGGCGAGTTTATTCTGTGACACTATCACCCTGTGGCTCCGATCTAACTTATCGTTTGTTAAGCAACATCGCTCACCGCTATGGGGTACTAGTCGTTTACGTTCATTAAAAGGAGCACGTAACGCTTACCTTCGTAAGCATCGACAACGTAGATCCGCAGAATCGAAACGTGAATTCAAGCGGACTAGTGACCAATATCGCCAGCTCAATGCTTCTCTGTACAAGTCTTATTTTTTCCGTGTACAAACTGGCCTGCGATGGAACCCAAAAGATTTTTGGGGTTTTGTCAACTCGAAACGCAAAAGCGCTGCTATTCCTGGTTCCTGCTAATATCTATCTTGACGGATCCGAGGCGCGTTCCGTCACGGACTCCTGTGAAATGTTCGCATCTTTCTTCTCCTCTGTGTCCGCCAATACGTGTGCTACTGATGCTGAAGCTGAATCGGCTGCGGTAAACGTTCCCGAAGGACTAGTTGACCTGGACACCTTTGAAATTACCCCAATAATGGTTGTTGAAGCAGCGCGTAAGTTGAAGCGATCCTTCTCCGCTGGACCCAAGGGAATTCATGCTGCTATTTTTTAACGCTGCGCATCAGAATTATCTATGCAACTGTGTCGCATTTTCAACAAATCCTTAACGCAAAACAAATTTCCTGGTATCTGGAAACAATCCTTCATGCTCCCCGTCCATAAGAGGAACGGAACTACAGAGGTATCACAAGCACCAGCACGGGTTTATGCCTGGGCGATCGGTCTCAACTAACCTACTCGATTTCGCCTTCACGTGCATTGTGCTACTCGAGGAAAAAGCACAAGTGGACGCAGAATACACTAACCTGAAAGCTGCATTTGACCGCATCGACCACCGTATCCTTCTACGAAATCTTCAGCAGGGGGCCTCACAGCGGCTATTGTCGTGGGTTAGTTCATATTTATGCGACAGAGTCTTGCAAGTCAAACTAGAATCTGCCGTTACATCTGTGTTCACTAATAAATCTGGTGTCCCTCAAGGAAGCAACACGGGACCTTTGCTCTTCATTCTATTTTTCAACGACGTGACTACACTGCTTGAAGCCGGATGCCCTTCACCTTCACTATTTCCTTTAACCTTCACCATTCTGCTATTATTTCGAAAGCATCTCGACAGCTTGGGTTTATTGCCAGGATTGGGAGAGATTTCAAGGATCATCACAGCCTAAAATCGTTATACTGTGCGTTAGTCCGTCGTGTGCTTGAAAATGCAAGTATGATCTGGTAGCCCATTCGGCTTACCTGGATATTAAGAATCGAGCGCATTCAAAGAAGATTCATCCGTATGGCTTAGACTTAGACACTTTGGAATGGCGCCGTAAAGTTCAACAGGCAACGCTAGTGGCAAAAATACTTAACCATGACATTGATTCACCGACCTTACTGACAAAACTAAACTTTCGTGCATCGCAAAGACATTTACGCACTACGGCGCTATTGCATACCGAGTTTCATCGAACCGCGTTTGGGTACCATGAACCAATGGCTGCATGTATTCGGACAATCACGCAGGCTGAAGGACTGTTCGAGTTTGGAGAATCTACCGGAAAATTTGTGCGAAAATTGAAGCGAACTGATTGGATATAATATTAATTTGTTGACTTGTGCTATATTTTTCATTAAGATGGATATAATTTATAATAAATAAATAAGGCCATTGCAAATTATTTCTAAAGTTTTTGTCAACCGCCCCCCCCCCCACTTGTAGGATTTGAGTTAGTTTTTTTATAAAATCAATTGTCTGTGGGCTCTATAGCCTGAAAAAGTCGAAAAATGAGTGTAACGCTTCTAGTATGAAATAGAAATGGAAATTCGTACAGTGGAATTTCCGAAAACCGGCCAAAAAAATTTTCTTTCCTTTTTGTCTCTTTTTCGTATATTTTTGCTTGGAAAATAATAACGTATATATTAATTGCAAGAATAGATTTGGTTTTCACGTTTAAATTTTAAGTAAAAATGCCTAAAATCCATATTTTTTTTGCTGGATTAAAAACTTCTCTTTGTTTTTTTTTCACTCCCCCCTTCAGTGGCCCAACCCCGGAGGGACAAAAAACTTTTTAAAACATTTGTAATGGCCTAATAAATAAATAAGTAAATAAACTAATGATAGATACGTAGTTCGATCTCGACGTGAGATCTTCTTCATAATCTTTCTTAATTTTTGTTTTCTTTCTATTCTTTCAGGTATTCTACAAAGACGCTCAAATAAACAGTAGTTAATTTGCTTATGCATGCCGCATTGGAACATCTTTACTGCAACTGTGGCTCATCGTATTAGGCCTACGGAGTGCTTTATTTCATGTTTGAACAACATGATTTTCAAAGTTCATATATCACACTCAAACTATTCGAAGCTCTCAAAAACAAATCGAAAGGAAACAGTTGGAGTACGGAAATAATTTTCGCTTTATTGTACATTGATCAACACCGTAACCATTGGAAACGATCAAAACTGTATTTTTCTTTATAAATTTTCTAAATTGTTTCTACCGACCACCCGAATTACAACGTACCCATGAAATTCCTACAACATCCAAACCACACGTTACATAACTTCTCCATTATCGGCACCCCTTGGAAAACCACTTTCCATACACTGCAGTTAACCATTTGACCGCAATCATGTTTTCTTTTATGTTCTGAGCCTTTCGAAACATGCTCCGTGAACCTTGTGACATTTGCGTACGGGTTAGAATATCGATCCTGAGCCGAGCAAGCACCACACCGATCCCAGACAATTTTTCCCAGACACTCTCACAAAGAGCTTCGAAGAAGCTTGACTGATCGGAACACTCCTCGCATTCTGCAACACACCGTGCAAAGCCAAAATGCCAAGCCCGTTTCGTCCATTAGATCCAGCAAACACAAAGCCTAACCGACAGCCAGCGCTAGAACAATTTGTGCCGCGCGTGTTCACCAAACTCGACGTCGGTCGTCGTCGTCGTCACTGATCGGTCCTTGCCGCCGTCCATAACGGGCGCAAGAGGAGACTTCTCCTCGTACAAGGGAGCTTCGAAGCCGGTGAATTATGGTGCACGATCTCGGCCACCAAATGGACCGAACCATATTATTAATTACGAACCCATTGGAATTACACGAGAACAGAGTCAGCAATCGGTACCCTTCTGCGATTATTTCGGGACAACGGAACAACCAACGCCGGAATGAGTCAGATCTTACTGTCTGCAGACAGTGTTTGCACCGTACCGTGACTTGATTTGCATGGCGTTGCAAATCGCACAGCGCAGTCACAGTCGCAGCCGCGCTAACATAATTTTGTTGCTTAACTGCCACGGCTTACAGGCTAGTAATTAATTATGACGCAGTGGAGGGGACCCTAGCCTAGCGTAGCTAGCGTAATTGTCTCAAATCGCGATCAAAAGCTCAGATCATGAGACCTCCATCGCACCGTGATGAAGGCAGACAATGTGATCACTAACCAAAGCTGTAGTGTAGTTGAGGGAATATTTAAGGAAACACAACGTCTTCAATGCACTTGCGACGATGATTTCATGCATTTTGTTTAGCTTTGTGTGCATTTGCATGCAGCGAAAAGTACGTCCGCCCGCGCACACGCGGGTTGGTGGACCTTCAAACGCGCGATTCATATACAATTATGCAGAGGTTTTCTAGGTAGGTATTTTGTTTTGCATCATGTCACGCGATGCATTATTCATGATAGGGCGGATTTGGTGATGTGTACACAAATTCTATTACGAATTCTGTCACTTTGGAAAGCGACCCTTGCAAGACAGTTCCGTTGTTGCGCAGGGCTTCAGCAGAAGTGAGGTTACTTCATGGGTGCGCTGAGGTGGCAATCTGTTGAGTTGCATTGTTTGTTAATTGGAATCCAGTCCTGCAAGACTGGCTGTAGTTGTGGTACCGTTGAGCTTTTTGTAGGAAATGACGTGTCGAGTACAATTAAAGCTACGCATCCATACCAATGTTGCCAAATTACGCGGAGTCTGCATTGATGAATTATCAAACCACCTTACTCTATTAATGTTGAATAATTTCGTCATGATTCACAAAATCAATGTTTCTACAGAATCGATTTAATCTTTCTGTAAATAAAATGGTACTGACTCAGCGATGACTGAAAGCTAAGATCATTCGGAAATGAGGTACATTCTTCAATTTGGTAATAGCGGTGTCTCTAGTGGTTAGATATGCAAGCTGTTGACAGCATTTCGTTAACTGTACAAGTAATTATTGTGATGTGCGGTTTCAAACTGTACGCTATTCGAAATGCCTAGTTGTTTTTTCATCCGGACTGGGTATAATTTCAACTGCTATTTTAAAACAGCACTTCAAGATTCTCTGGTATTTCACAGAGCTCCATCTTCAATTTATCGCTCCAGTAACCGTACTTTCCAACTTCTTGGAAACAATCATGCATGAAACAATCATACATCACCAATCTATAAAAAGCAGGACAATTGTAACATAACTACAGAGGAATAGCTGTACGTTGTGTGCCAAATCTAAGGTATTTAAAACCATGCTGAAAGATATGCTGTTTACAGCCTGTCGAGTTTAGTTTGGTAAGGCTTATTATTTGTTTTTACGCATGATTCTTTAGTTCAATATTTTATCGTTTTTACGGTGCTCTAAATCGTGTTGGCAATAACTTTTTTCGACTTTTCAACTGTCTGCTATACCTAATCAAAATTGCTTATGGCGAAAAGCTGTGAAAAGTATGTGGAAGTAATAGGCCGTGTGGTATTGATTGGGCTTCATGCGGTGGCTATTACGAGAATTTATTCCAATTTACTTGCTGTGGCATAACTCGACCGATGATTTGAAATGATATTCTCTAACTCGCTCTGGCTCTGTCACGGTTGTTCTGCTATTGTATCCTAGAATTAAGGTTACGTCATTAAAAACAGTATAAATAGCAAAGGTCCCATTTTGCTGCCTTGGGAAACACCACAGTTATTCGTAAACTGAGAAGAATTAAGGCAGGAATTGAGACGCACACGCAGACTTCTGACACGTAGATACGAGCTCAGCCATCTCTTTGAAGCTCCAAGTTGGTGTACATTTCTTAGTAGTATACCATGGTCAATACGATCAAATGCTGCTTTCAAACTAGTGCAGATTGCATTAAGTTGACCATGCTCCATGAGTAATACGCATGCAGACGCAAAATCAACAAAATTCATGCTAGTAGTTCGCCCAGCCATAAATCTATGTTAATCAGTGCGAGATATAACTTTTCGTTCGAGATAGGATAAAGCTGCTTACCACAAGTTCGATAGCTTCGAGGCGGCACACCGTGGGATGAAACCCAAATCTAGGTGGACAAAAGTAATTACGCTTAAACCGTTAGTCCTAGGTATAAAGTATCTTCGGAGAAAATTTGTTATTTCAACTTCTGCATTTTTTGCTGTATATGGCATTAGGGTGACCATCATAGTAGGCGTGTACAAAATATAAACTTTTTTATAGTTGAAATTAACTGAATAAAATGTTCCGCAAAGTTAAGGAACGTTAAATTTTGAGTAACTTTGCTAAAGAAATAAAAGCCCTATATTTTATGGTTGATGGACTGGAGTAATTTAAAGTTTTTTGGCCGGGGTGGACCTAAAAAATCCGTTTTTCCTTAATATCTGCTTTCGTGTTCATTTCTCACAAATCATGGCTTAGGAGCACTTTCACAGCCATTGAAAATACACATTTTGTTTGAAGAAATCAGATCGCTATCTCCTTCGGTTCTGAAGCTACAGACAGTTTTTCTAAGAAAATATGCTTTTTTCAAATGTCAATAACGTAAAAACTGCTCAAAAGCAGCACATGAAATTTTGTATGGATGTTTAGTAATATATTAGCCACCGAAATGAATTGAGATCGCATCGGTCCAGGTCGGCCCTTTTTTGCTAGACCGTATTGAATATGAAGTAAAAATTACCGTTTTACTTACCAAAATCACAATTTTTACGGCAATAAGATGGATTAAAAAACAAAAATTATTCTAAATATTTGTAATCATGCATAATCAACTAGTGAAGGTAGCTCCTGCTTTGTTTTTCGAGCAGAAACCCTACAGTACTCAGATCCGCTAATATCAAAAATTAGAGGCATTCCTGTTTGCAAGAAACGTGAATGGCCCCCAGAAGTTTTACCATTGTTAATCATACATCATATTAAATACAAAATTTAGATCATATTAAATACAAAAGTTAAATACAAATATTTAGAATTATTTTTGTTTTTTAATCCATCTTATTACCGTAAAAACTGTGTTTTTGGTGAGTAAAAGGTAATTTTTACTTCATATTCAATACGGTCTAGCAAAAAAGGGCCGACCTGGACCGATGCGATCTCAATTCATTTCGGTGGCTAATATATTACTAAACATCCATACAAAATTTCATGTGCTGCTTTTGAGCAGTTTTTACGTTATTGACATTTGAAAAAAGCATATTTGCTTAGAAAAACTGTCTGTAGCTTCAGAACCGAAGTAGATAGCGACCTGATTCCTTCAAACAAAATGTGCATTTTCAATGGATGTGAAAGTGCTCCGAAGGCATGATTTGTGAGAAATGAACACGAAAGGAGATATTAAGGAAAAACGGATTTTTTAGGTCCACCCCGACCAAAAAACTTTAAATTACTCCAGTCCATCAACCATAAAAATAGGGCTTTTATTTCTTTAGCAAAGTTACTCAAAATTTAACGTTCCTTAACTTTGCGGAACATTTTATTCAGTTAATTTCAACCATAAAAAAGTTTATATTTTGCACACGCCTACTATGATGGTCACCCTAATGCCATATACAGCAAAAAATGCGGAAGTTGAAATAACAAATTTTCTCCGAAGATACTTTATACCTAGGACTAACGGTTTAAGCGTAATTACTTTTGTCCACCTAGATTTGGGTTTCATCCCACGGTGCGGCATTCCCATGATCTTCACTTTTAAATACTAGAAACATGAAAGGTTCTTTCCAAATTCAAGGAAATTTACCTTGCAAAGCATCAATCAAAACGTGTGCTTCATTTTACGCTTGTCAAATATTCTGTAAAAGTAGGAAAATTTATTTTACGGTAGTTCAACGCTCTGTTTTTGATTGTAGTACTTTGCCTAGCAGAGTTAGCTATAATATTGTAATCAGCAGTCAATTCATTACATTAAAGGTGGCTGATAGCGGTGGATGGGAACAGTATAACTTAGAGTGGCAAACTCAAGTTGATATAACTTATAGTCATTTGAAAGCCGTTTTCGATTCCAGTTATACCATTCTTTTGAGCAAATGGGACGTACTTTTTCGCTGAGCTACCAGATTTTGTGGATGGTTTGAGCTTTTCGTACAACTTAGTAATTGTCGGTCTGCCACATTTACAAATATTTAGTTCTGGTGACTGGCGTGCCCAGGCTGGGGCACACTTGGGCTCGTGCACCACCTTCTATAACAAATTTAATTTGTAACAAAATAATTTCCCAAGGTGCAACCGGGAAGTCCGGAGTTGAATTGAATTATAAACGACAACAACATTAATTATGTTAAAAAAAGAGTCTGCCTGAAGTGCTATTTTAACTTTAATTTCAAGTCCAATTTAAGTCAATTTTCAAGTCCGATTTGAAGTTTAAATTCAAGTCTGTTTTCATGTCCAATCATAAGTTCAATTTTAAGTCCAATTTAATGTCCCATTTTAAGTCCAATTTCAAGTCTAAGTTAGTTCTAAATTACCTCCGATATAAGGTCCAATTTCAAGTGCAACTTGATATCCTATTTTAGGTTCAATGTAAAGTCTAATTTAAGGGCAATATGAATAATAATTGAGGTTCAATTTCAATGTCCCATTTAAGAGCGAATTTCTAGTCTAAATGAATTTCAATTTCATAACCGATTTCAAGCGCAATTTCAAATCCCATTGAGGTCTAATTTGAAATTAAACGTCAAATCAAACTTAAAGCTCAATTTCTAAATCTATTTTAAGTCCGATTTGATATCCAATTTAATGTCTCATTTTAAGCCCAATCCGAGTTGAATTTAATTCCAATTTCACCTCCGATCCGATCAAGTCCAATTTGGTCTGTTCAATTTATTGTCTCATGTTAAGTTCAATTCGAAGCCCAATTTAGTTCTATTTTCACTTCCGATTTGACGTCCAAGCTAAAGTACAGTCCAATTTCAAGTCCTATTTGAAGTTTGACTTTAAGCGCAATTTGATTGAAGTCCAATTTATAAGTTCTTGCCTCGGAAAGGCGCAGCAACCCAGAAGGGGAAGCTGCCAAAGCTCCGACTCCTGGTCTGGGAGTCGTGAAGTAGGCACGGAAGGCCTCTTTTGCTTCCGAGTTCCAGGGTGTTGTGGTCACGGAGGAGATTTCGTATGTGTGGATTGACCTATCACAAAACGTACCTTTTCTGGTTAGTTTATTCGACGTAAACGGAGGGGGTGGTTGCCGTCGTCTACACGTTGATTGGTCGTATTTGGCGTGGCCAGATTTCACGATGGTCTGGTTACGTCTAGTGGGCCGCAAAGCAGGTCACTCGACGCTTCGCTGAGTTTCGGTGAGGTTATGTTTAAAGCTGCTGACTGGATAACGCTCACCGTGATCCCGTTTCCACGAGATCGGTGTTTACGGTGTTGAATAATGGGAGTACCTGCGGCCCAGGAGTCCCCAAACTGTTGTCGTTATGGACCGGATAGTCCACGACGCTGGGCAATCCCCGAGTCGCTGGTGTGTGCATGCCGAGGATGAGATTAGCGGCTTTGGTATCGTCTGCTGCGATCCCGTTTTAACGGACTGGTTGTCCGCTGTGTTGATTGGGCCCTCCAGGGGAAATAGTCCAGTCCCAGAGGTTCAGTGATGACGTTCCAGCTCGTCGAAGAAGCTTGATAAACCCGAGCTTGTTTTAACGTGACCAAGCCACTCACTTAATAACGTCTCGCCCAAGCGAAAAAGGTGCGTTCGCTTCGATGTCTCGATCAGCACTCTTGAGCTGAGCCTCGGTTCGCCAGCTCGACATCGGCTTTTCGGTAAAACTCTCAACCCAGCCGACTTCCTGGCTCAATTCAACAGTTCAGTGGAATGGCTCACCGCCGCGCCCTCTGCATGTCGAAATGCCGAACGTGCCGTATTCACCACCCAATACAATCCGATTTTAAGCTATCTGTACATAATTAGGGCCCTACATTGCAACACAAAATAAAGTTACCGACGAACGGTAACAAATTACAGTCCAATTTCAAAGTCCCATTTCAAAGTCCCATTTTAATGTCAATTTTACAACCAACTTCAAGACCCAAACAGCAAAGGCTTCGTCATAAACCGTCTTTTAGACATTACCCTTCTCTATCGACTGACTTCGCAGCCGACTGTT
This sequence comes from Sabethes cyaneus, assembly GCF_943734655.1. Classification (NCBI taxonomy): domain Eukaryota; kingdom Metazoa; phylum Arthropoda; class Insecta; order Diptera; family Culicidae; genus Sabethes; species Sabethes cyaneus. The sequence goes on along the minus strand of NC_071354.1, from coordinate 34,304,009 downwards.
TGCATATAGGACCATCACGGTTTTTTTTTGTTGTAGGAAGGTTTGACCACTGCGACCATTATTTTGATCTAGATCTATTGTGGTAACCATCACGGGGTTAGTGCAACGATCCTACCTGACTCCCAGCCGAGGTTGTAGTATAATATCTAACACTGAGGCTTATACAAATTTGAAAAAAGTTTATGTCGCCTCCCCCCCTTCAAAAATTTCCGAAATGAGAAGGGACAAAAAAAATCAAGTGTTATATTATTATGTTGCTACTTTTGTGAAAAGCAGATTTTTACAGTTCAACGAGTTTACATCTATAAATTATCCAATATGTGCAAAGCTAAAGCAGTTATCCCGTTAGTATTGACCAACTTTCTTTCATCAACTAACCATTATGGTTCCTGCTGTAAGTCACAGGCAACTATTTTGCGTTCGTCCGTTCGTTCTATTTTAATTCAACTTGTTTTAAAAGAACCGAATTAGATTGAGGCAAAAATCAATCAAGCAATATAGGGAACGGGAGGGTATTTTCAGCAGGTTTCTAAATTCAGCCTATTTGCCTTTTCTTTCGCTAATATAAGTAGGGTATTGTCGTTATCGTCGGGCCACTGTTATGCTCGGGCCATCACGATTTTACAGTTTTAGTAACTCATGATATCTATGATACAACCATTGTAAAACTTCTTACTGTGATAGCTAACTTTTCACAATATTGTGAGTTTCAATCGTATATTCAACACCCGTACTGAATTCAGTGACTAAATCTTACAGAAAAAAGTTTTTCAGGCGCAATGAACTTTTTTTCAAGAAATGATTCATGAAATGCAATAATCGAGATAAATTTGGAAAATGTATGAAGTGTGTTGTGCTGCATACGAAGACTATAGAAAAATCCCCTCCAGTAAGGTGTTTGGGAAGGCTAAGGTGAAATATTAGAAAAGCGCTATTTGTAAAGGTCGGGCCACTTGAGTAGTCATGGTTGGGCCACCATAATTTTTAGCGCAGAAGCGCAATAATCGCTAGAGAATGTCAGTCACGTAAAATGTGATGAAATAAAGCAAAATTAATACGATAAAAACCTAGATTTTTGTTGTTTTTTTTTCATTCACTTCGGAAAAGGCGATTGTAGCAATATTGATTTTACAAGATCGCCAATATTTCGCAAAAATGCAATTAAAAATAAGGCATTTGTACCTATATGAACCATTGTTCACGGAATTCATTCTTTTCATGACTCTTTATTGAATTTCAATACGTATGTCTTAGATTTTCTGCGGTGGCCCAACCTGTACAACATGGCCCGACTATGACAACATTTTTCGTCTTCACGTAAATGCCTATAACTTTTTTATTTTTTAAGCAATCAGTTCAAAACTTTCCGGAAATATACCTTATTCTTAGACCTTTGCAACGATGTATTTACATTTCCAAAATTCTTTTTGATACGAATGTTATGGGCGAATTCCAAAACGTGGCCCGGGGATGAACTTATGGCAAAGTCAGGCTACAATAGGCCAAGGTTATAGCGCCATATTTCGCTCTCTGAAAATAGATAAAACATACCAGCTACCCAGCAGAGCATCATAAGCATTAAAATAGAGCATTTTAAGCTTAGCCATCAAAGATATATAAAAATTATTCTGCAATAATTATGCGTGGCACTTGAAGTGTAGAAGTGTAGAAGTGTAGAAAATCCGGTCGCGTTCTTACGTAAAAATCGTCGTGCAATACTTGGTTCAGGAGCTTCGAATTCACGAAACAAGCGATGTCCAAGAAAAACGAAAACTTCTTGCTGTCTTTTGGGAAACAAGAGACTCCGAACTTGTCAAACATTGCCCTCGTGCCCAAATTCACCAACCATACCCGCATACAAAATCCCAGGCAACGCAGCTACCCGGCCCAAAACTTATATGGCGATTTTACATAATGTCCCGAACAATAAATTGGGTTTCCGAAAATGAAATCAAATTTTGTACTTATCTTTAATTATAGTCGGATTCGGTGATTGTGAGAAGCTTCTCAAAGAACTCGCTTGATCAACCTTATATACCTATTGCTCCGAGGAAGGATCGAACAACCTATATTCTTGCTTTTGAACAGATTCTAAGCTGATGCAGCTAAACAGATTAAATTACTGTCCTCAGATAAGTCTATAGATTTTCAGCTGCCATAAAAATTCACGTCCTTCCGTCAAATCAATTCCTACCAACGGAATGTTCTTATGTCCGATTTCCAATTGCAGGAAATTTTCGTGCTTCCCGTGTTCCTAGTTCGAAACTCAGCCACTGGTACTTTTAAAGCGTTGATTTCCTTAATCAATCTTCCAAGGTTCTCATTTTGAAACAAAATTCCATTTCATTAAAATCCAATTCCAAAATTCCATTTAGATTTGCACTAAACAAAAAACTGCACAAACACTTTTTCACGTCTCAAGAATAGATTCGGGTTTCACGATTTAACTTCAAGTAAAAATACCTAAAAATCTTAATTTTTTTTGCGTGATTGAAAAAATTTCTTTGTTTTTTTCACCCCCCCCCCCTTTAGTTGCCCGTACGTAGAACGTGCATACGTAGGACAAAAAGTTTAAAAAATATTTGTAATGGCCTTAAACTGTGCTATCACAATTTCGAGTTTTGCAAGTTTCTGAAAAACTCAACCTTAGATGATTCATTTTGGCAATATTTTATTTGTATGAGAGGAGGGGTCATAATTCGCCATAGAAAAAATTCCTACCTCCAAAAAACCCCACATACCAAATTGGTTCCATTTCCTTGATTAGTTCTCGAGTTATGAGGAAATTCGGATTTGATTTGTATGGGAGCCCCCCTCCTAAAGGGGGTACTGGTCCTAATTCATCATAGAAAAAATTCTTGCATCCAAAAACCCCATCATGCCAAATTTGGTTCCAGTTTATTGATTACTTCTCGAGTTATGCAGATTTTCGTGTTTTATTTGTATGGGAGCCCCCTGTCGTAAATAGGAGAGAGGTCCTAATTCACCATAGAAAAAAATCCCGCTACCAAAAACCATCAAATACTAAGTTTGGTTCCATTTGCTTGATTAGTTCTTGAGATATGAGGAAATTTGTATTTCATTTATAAGGGAGCCTCCGCTCTGAAAGGAAGGAGAGGTCATAATTCACCATAGAAAAAATTTCTAACACCTAAAGTCCCCACATGCCAAATTTGGTTCCATTTGCTTGATTAGTTCTCGAGAAATGGGAAAATTTGCGTTTTATTTATAAGAGAGCTCCCCCTCTTAAAGGGGGAGGGATCATAATTCGCCACAAAAAACATCCCTGCCTCCAAAAATCCCCTCATACCAAATTTGGTTCCATTTGCTTGAGTAGTTCTCGAGTTATGAGGAAATTTGGATTTCATTTGTATGGGAGCCCCCTCTCTATCCATCATAAGAACCTTCCCTAGCCCCAAAAACCCTACATGTAAATTTTCATGCCGATCGGTTCAGTAGTTTTTATTCTATAAGGAACATACAGACAGACAGAAATTAATTTTATAGGTATAGCTATCAAGTCCAATTTCGAGTCAAATTCAATTCTAATTTCAAGTCTGCTTTCAGGTCCAATTACAAGCCCATTAACTTGACTCCAACATCTAGTCTAATTTAATTCTAATTTACGTTCGACTTAAAGTGCAATTACAAGTCTAAGTAATTTCCAATTCCTGTTTGAAGTCCAATTTTCGGTTAATTCTAAGTCCAATTTTAATTAAAACGTCACGTCCAAGTTCAAGTCCGAATTCAAGTTTAACCCCAAATGCTGGAATTAGATATTGATCTAAAATTCAACTTTAAGTATAGTTTCAAATCCAATTAAAATTTCACGGGTGTTTTATGTAAAAAAGATCTAAATTTTGGAACTCTATATACTCCGAAATGCCTGGATGGTTCTGCATAAGGGTTGGCATAATAGAATCAGAACTTAAGGTGTTGACAAAAGAGGGAGGGGGTCATAATAGGGTGGGGTTCATAACAGGGGGAGGCTATAACACCGAAATGCTTGGGTAATTCTTCATCAAACTTGTCACAAATGTTCCTTGACATTAGAGCAATTCCAGCTCAACTAGCAACACGATTTGACTCGACTATTTTAGATTGGAATGAAATTTTACTAACGTGTTGGATACCAATTAAGAACTGAGTTTAGTGGAAAATGAGTTTTTGCATGGTACCCAACACATCAGGAAAATTTCATTCCAATCAAAAATAGTCGAGTCAAAAATGGCATGTTTTTCAGCGTTTTGAGATGGAATTGCTCATTAGGGAATCAGCACTGGGAAGTTGACAAAAACGAGGAATTCCTAAAAGGGGGGGGGGGAGAGATCTACATAAATAAAAGGGGCGTTGTGCAACTGACTTCAAGAAAAGAGGGGGTTCCACCGAATATATGATTAATAAACCTATGTTTCGTTTCCATTATAGCGTAAACCGATGCATAATTAGCTACGTAACAGAAGGGGGAGCTGACTGGGAAAGAACTGACATGTAAGGGGACGAGGAACGTGAGTATGAATGTATATTCCGCCATAACTCCGGAACTTCTGGACTGTTCGTCATCAAACGGCGTTTGCCAAACACATGTTTTTGGCATGATTCTTTTATGCCGGGTGGTTCGGTCTCTTATAAGGGGAGAGAAAGGTTCAAATGGGTAAAGGTGTGCGTTTCTCTTGCATTTGGAACGATAGCGCTTCTACAAGTTGTTTTATTTCTGGAAGGGGGAAGACAGTGGCCATTAAAAAGGGGGAGATTCAAAAACGTAAAATAGGCTTTCAGTCGATTTATAGGGATCACCGAGAAGAAGACAGATTCACAAGTGGTTGGGGGACAACGTGAGAGGAACTGACAAAGGGAGTAGACATATTCAAATGAAAAAAAGGTTTGGCTACTTGCATAATGAATGTTTTCGTTACAAAAACAGATGTTGATTTCAGATAATCGCCACCACCGCAATGTTTGTTCGATTTAATCGACGTTTTTCGGCGAAATAAGTATGAAGATTTTTAAATATCAGTTAGTCCGGAAGTTTCGAGCTACTGCTGGTCTTCGCTCATCAAAGATAAACCAAGTAGAACCTAATGGACGAAAAAGTTGTCCGCAGATGATGAGCGAAGACCAGCAGTAGCTCGAAACGTCCGGACTAACTGGTATTTAAAAATCTTCATACTTATTTCGCCGAAAAACGTCGATTAAATCGAACAATCAAAAACAGATGTACAAGTGACTGAGTGACAAACTCTTAACAGCTTCGAAAACGGAATGTACTGCATAGGCTCTTGGGTTCATGTTTAAGATCGCCAGTGAATTAACGGTCCACTTTGGCTCTAAAGCAATCTATTGCTGCTCTATTCTTCGAGGTACGCTGGAGTTTGCAAGCACTGTTTTTAATCTGTACGAGTCTACCTTGATTATTTTAAAATTGAAATGTGCTTTTTCGGTTTACCAGTGAATTTCTATTACTTTGGAATTTTACATCAAATGCATTCAAAGACCATAAAACTAAATTCCTCTATTTTCTAAGCAAGAAGTTTATTCAGTTATTTTTCAATTCAGTGTTAAACAGTAGACTTTATTAAAGCATTATTTAGCAGCTGTCGTCAGAGCTGATGGCTCAACCAGGCTCATCAAAAAAAGCTCATTTCAGTAAAACTTTACGGTAGATAAATTACAACGATAAAAAAAAATCATCTCCTAACCGAACAAACAAAACTTTACACCATTATGACCGGTGTGTGACACGGATTCACTCTCACGGAGAGATCCATCCGCCAGCAACTGCTCCGGTCGTTAGATGAGCAGCTAATGCTCAACATTTATTATAATTAGTATTACCCACCTTTGCTTACTACCTACACCTACTACCTACTTCAGGGAATGTCGTTGACGACGTGATCCAGCCCCGTGTGTCGAGTCGACTCGACGGTATCAAACTATGAAACCCCGTAACCGTCGTCGTCACGTCTCAACCAACAGTTGTGTTGTCACGTTAGAGTCGGCAATGTAATGGCAGTGGAAAACGCGGAAAGTTTTCCGCTCGCGCTTGTAATATGGTTGCGAAGTGATCCCTTCTGGCGCGAACGGAGGTGTGACAGGAAAGGTGAACATATTTACATAAAAAGCAATATTACAGTACAAATAGCGCTTAATATTATAAACACAGGTTGCCGCTTCTCGATCTCAGGTTTTTCCCTCCATCAGTCGGAAAATAAACGTTGCCCCGTGCCGTTGCACAACTTTATATTGAGCGGCCAGTGGATATGTTTTTTCCGGTGCGGGTTGCTTTCTTTGCAGGACGCCGAGGAGGCCAGAGTGCGCTGCGTGAGCAGGATGTTTTATTGCCAGGCTCGCACCACCGCCACCGTAGCAGAGTGATGCTGCTGCTGCTGCTGATGCTAATGATGAAAGATTGTGATAAGGTTTCGTCGCTGGCAATTGCATTGCACGGACATTGCATCGGAAGGGTCTTTTGATGTGTGCTGTGCTGCGTTCAGTGGCAGGACACCGAGAGTTTGACGACTTGGCGGAAAGCCAAACGTACTACCGAGCGACGACGACGACGGTTGACAGACTCGGTTGATGAGGTAAGTTCAGAGAACTGCAATGAGCAAGTGAAATTGTGCAGCTTCACGGATCCGTGCGCTGAATCAACCAACGCACTATCGGTTGAGCAGAAAAGGTACCTTTCCTTACTACAAGCAAGGCGGGTGAACCATTTCGCTGCTGGCTGGCATGGTGAGAGACTGACGTGAAAAGATTATTACATAGTTTCCAGGAATGGTGCTAATTACTGTCGCTTGCTCGGGACGAATGAGTGGTAATTTGAAGAGTATTATATTTTAATTAGGATCTTCATAGTTACAATGTTGTGTAATGTGGAGATTGTACACTTGGCGTGTTATTTATGGGCCAACCATGAACTGGTTGATAAGTTTTGCGTAACATTTCGTTGAGAGTGAACACACCTGTTGACAAGTGGGTCACGCGAGTCTGACATTTCTATCAGCACCCGGAAAAATCTGAATATGTAAGACGAAGGCCGACCGGCGCAGTCTGGCGCCCCCTAAATGGAGCAACTCGATCCCATTCAATTCAATTGGATTATGCGATCGATTTAATTTCGATTCGAGGGCTAATTGAAATGTTTTTATTTTTCAATCGTTGGTTGATGAAAAGGCACTCTATTGGAAAGCATCGTGCTTACGCACGCACGTTTGGCGTCTACACCAAAGCATAGAATAGCCTGAGTCGAGAGGCCTTTCAGCGTGGGTGTCAACTCAATCACGAATCAACGAGCCGAAAGGGTCACTTTATATGGAAATGGTCAATCATCCATTAGCAGTCACCATGAGTAATCTTTAATTTTAAAACGGCAGCAAATGTGTCTATTGTTCAACGCAGACCGAAGCCGATCAGGACCGAGTCATTAGAAGCCTTTCTGGAATTCATTTATCACAAATGTTACGTTTTCAATTTATCTTGCTTGAAGTGGATTTTCCTGCTGGAGTAGCCGGCCACTTCGAAGAGCACACGTTTCGAGAAGCCCATTTACGACCTGCAAAATGCTTTAAATTAGCATTCCATTCACACAAAATGCTGTCCTTTCTGTTGTTGCTGCTGCTGCTGCTGACTTGGCAAGACTCATCGCACGTTCGTCTTTCAGTGCACTTCTCGTTGTAATTTAGCACTCCTCCTCGGGAAGCTTTTATTTATAACCATCGGACCGTATCCCACAAAATAACCTAATAAATATACAACACACACACATCTATTCACCTTTCTTGGAATAGAGTACAGACCGAGCCTCTTGAGCCTGAACTGAAACCGGTCCGGTCCTTGTGGCAGCCAGCAGGCCGGAGCAAACCTGTGTCCGAGCTAGAAATCCCCCAGAACCACACAGAAGCTTTACGGGCATCATTCGAAAATACACAGTAATAGTAGTAATAATAATAATCCTCTTTCTTTGACAAAGAGTGAATGATGGAAGCTTGCCGGTTGAATGCATCTGTTAGGGAAAGCACCTGAAGATTAGATGTTGGCTATAGTGGCAACTATTGGGCTTCGCACTATCCTTCGTAACGTGTCACAGGTACACTGAGGCAGTGAATCTGTAAAATATTTGGACAAAATCTTTTTAATAGTTCCTAAGTGTAAATCAATTAACACGGCGATAAATGTTTATTTTTTAATGTGCGCATTTTGTCAATTTCGTCAATCGTGGTTTAAAGATCAGTGAAATTTTATTACTATTGTTATAAAAAATGTGTCTGCAGTTCATTTGTATGGATTCAATGTTGGTTGAAATTTGTGTTGGAAAGGTATTTGTTCGAATTATCCTAAATTTTTCAACTGTCCCTTCAACAAAAACAATACGTTCGCAGAACCTTCAACACATAATGTGGAACCTTTCCGTTCAGTTAGTGGCCTTGAACGATTACATTAATGCTCTCTTTATGGTTCTATGGTTGCATGCAACTGTAAAGTTTCAGCATGTTGTAGCATTATTGATTTATTTATTCATTCAAATAACATAAGTAAGGCCATTACTTAATGGTGTGGTTACGCGGCTAGCCTCGCAAGTTTGAACTTTGCAATATTCAACAACTTAAAACATATGTGCCATCTACGAACGAAGCAAATGAAGTTTAAAGAGAGGAAGAACATTTTGAAAAAGTAATCAGTTTTAAATGCAGTCGTTTCACAATTATTGTGGGTCACTTAACGAATCGTCGCACTTCAAAATAGACCAAAAAATTTAAGTAAAATAAAATAAATTCAAAACGAATCTCAACCGTCGGTTGTGGACTTTATTTGATATCAATTTTATTACGAGCCGAATTCTCCAATTGCCGTTGGACTGGTTACAATCCACGAATGTCACAAACCGTGTTAATTTAGATGATAAGAACCCTCATTTTGCCCTTACCGTCACCGATGATGCTGTATGGTTTTATTATCAGAATGTAAGAGGATTGAGGACGAAACTTGACGATATCTTTCCGGCATCTTTCGATGGTAGCTACGACGTAATTATACTAACGGAGACTAGGTTAAATGACAGCATCAATTCATTGAAGTTTTTCGGTACCTCATTCAATGTTTTCCATTGCATCCGATCCACTGTTAATAGCGACTGAAGGCTGACCACCGTTTCTTGATGTTCAATTTTTACATCCCTCCCGACAAAAGCCGGTCAGATGATCTAATTGAAGAACACATTAGCACCATCCACTACCTTTGCAACAGGGTCTCTAAAGCTGACACTTTCCTTGTAGACGGCGATTAAAATCAATGGCAATGTTATTCGTCAGTGGCTAAACTCAAACGTTCCAGTGAAAAGGAAACCAATTTCACCTCCCAGGGGTACTCTTCTTCTTCGTAAAGCGATAGGGGACCGCAACCGCTGGTTGTGTCGTTTGAGGACTAATAAACCGGCAGGGTTAGAGAACAACTTCATGAGTTTATAAGTCGTATGTTCTAAAAGTATAGTTTGGTTTGCGCCGGAATCCTCAGCTAGCATCAAATCGTACATCAACGTACGAAAATTATCATGAAGAACTCTTAACAAATTCGGAATCGTAACTGAAGCTAAATGAAGTGCGCCCAAGTTGATTATTAATTGTATATAATGATAACAATTGCCACACACACATACAATGGCAGAAAATCTACGAGTGAAACCGACGCGTGTGATTTTTTTTGCGATACATCTTGCTTCTGTCTATCAAGCGGAACAATCGTCCGATGCAAACGCCGAACTTGCCGCGTCGCTGTGAGAGTTTTTTGACTGAGTCATCAGCCATCATTTTGAACCGATCATTCGAGCGGGGTGAATTTCCTGCGAGCTGGCAGCTGTCATACATGCCTCCCGTGTATAAAAGTGGTGATCATCGTGACGTCAGAAATTACCGTGAGATTACTAGCCTTTTCGTCGCCTTCCAAACTGTTCGAGATTATCGTCAGCGATCGAATTCTGCAAGCCACGAAATCTTTTATCTCCTCTGACCAACATGGTTTCATTCCCGGCAGATCCGTAACTATGAACTTGTTAGATTTCGTTACCACTTGTTCGACGGCTATGGAGGGTAGAGCGCAAGTCGATGTGATCTGTACGGATCTGAAAGCGGTTTTCGATAAAATTGACAACAAAGTGTCGTGGTTTTCATCCTATCTAACTGGAAGAACGCTTCATGTTAAACACGGCCTATGCATCTCTTCGCCGTTTGTTAACATATCTGGTGTTCCGCAAGGGAGCAATTTAGGATCACCTTTGTTCGTCATTTTTCTCAACGATGTTGCATTTTCGCTTGGTTATAGATGCAAACTTATTTACGCCGATGCGATGATTTGAAAATCTACTTAGTGGTACGCTCCAACGAGGACTGCGCACTTCAAGTCGATTATTTCTAAGGGGCAACACGATTAGGAGGATCTAACAAAATTATAACAGATCTTGTTATTTTGTTATCAAATTTTCTAACAACAGTTGTTATTAATTTGATATATTTGATCATATTATAACAACCGTTGGTATGATTTAGCCTCCATAAGTGGTTAAAATATCAAAAATTATAACTAAGCTGCCTCTAATTAATACCTGATTCATAACAAACCATGCAATGATTTTATCTTAATTGTAACACATTGTGTTAAAGGTTAATTGTCAACATTTCAAGATATTCCAAAAATAACACAGCTAATAAAGATATATTAACAAGTATTAGTAACTGTGAAGTGACGTATTTAATATACTTTTAAAATGATGATGGTAATTAAAATAAGTTTTGCAAGTAACATATTTTGTTATAAAAGTAATATGCAGTTAACATAATTTGTTATCAAAGCGAAATGTGTCATTCTTAGTGGTGGAATCTATATAGCTCATTCATAACTCAATGTGCTAATTGTATCTGAATCTGTTACAAACTTGAATTTGCTTCCTAATTAGTTTATTGTTGATTTGTAACATAATATGTTAAAAATATCAAAATGTGTTATAAAACAGATATAATCTTGTTATGGCCTCCTGATCGGGAGCCCGAAAACTTGACTTCATCTCCAAAATTTCCAAGGACTTCACGGATCCGCATTGCTCTCGTTTGGCCGATCCTTGAAAGTGCTTCCATTGTATGGAAACCGAAAATCATATTTACATCATAAAAATGTACAAATAAAGCAGTCCAGTGTTGATATTTGTTCAAGGCTCGCATTTGTTGCTAGCTCTTTTGGTCGAATGAAAGGCAATTTTTTGTAACTTTTTTCATTACAAGAAAATATAATTGGATAAAATCTTGGATTTTTAAAATAATATAATTTAAGATAATAAAATCTAGGATTTTTAAAATAATACTTCCCATGATGCAGTCCCCATTTTCAGCTCTGTGCCAGACCAGCAGCAGAACCCTAATCCACTGCTGATTTACTACCGGAACGTGCGTGGTATTCACACCGAAATCAACGACTTATTTATTGCTATAACAGAGTCGAACTATGATATGTTCGTTTTCACGGAAACCTGGCTTGACGAGAGGAATCACTGGCAACAGATTTTCGGGAGCGCATGTTCCGTCTCTAGATGCGATCGTAACCAGCGGAACAGAAGAAAATCCTGTGGCGATCACCCTGATGTAGATGTTACATTGAGTTTGCCAATCCTTGTCGTGTATGAGAATGTTGTCGACTGTAACGGTTCAGACTTCCACAGAATTGATTTCTAAGGCCTAGCTACGGCAATTGCTCAGGTAGACTGGAGATCCTTGTTATTTTATCGCTGTTCAGTCGTTTCAATTCATTCGTACCTTCAACAGCTTGAATACCGGTTACGTTCGCATAAGCCGACCCGCTCGCAAGTCTCCATGGGTCCCGCGCATCTCCGTGGATTGAAAAGTACAAGATCTGCTGCTCTACCCGTATTTCAAAGATCGCGCTGCCAAGCCACCAAGCGACAGTTTAACCGTGCCTGTAGTGATTTTCGCGTGTACAACCGTCTTCTATATAAACAGTATATTCTACGTATGCAAGGAAAGTTTCGCAGAAATTCGAAGAAGTTGTGGTCATTTGTCATCTCCAAGAAAAATGAAGATGGTCTGCCTGTAGATTGGTTTCTGGATGATCGTAACCCAAGGAAAAAGTTCGAATTTCACTTAAGGAACGAACTTGGAAGTTTATATTTGACTCAAATTTAGTTCCACAGAACTTTCTTGCTGAACGACCAGATACTACATTTGTAAATCGAACTTCATTCTCAATAAACAACCGTTATTTGCAGCAACTTGAAACTTTCATCATGCAGCTTGACAAGCTTTATGTCTATGAATCTATAGCTTGCTAAGCAGCTTGGGGCTCCGCAGCCGCAAGGTTATCGAGTCTGCTTTGACAAGCGAGTGGTCGTGGGTTCGAATCTTAGTAGAATCAAGCCATTCGATGTCAAGTGGCTTTAGCATGGGTTTATTCTCAGACCCCTCCATTTTACCCTTCCTTCATGCTGAATTCTATATTTACCCTTTGAAGCCTCTTGATAGTGCAAATGTCCCTCCTATAGTTAAGGTCAGAGGTACGAATGAGTCCTCGCCAGGGACGGCTATAATACGGGATAGTACTGGCAACGAGGAATAAAAGTGGGTAAATTAGATCAAGCTTTGAAGGAAGGGTAAGCCCCAATACACACAAGCACGCATAAAATTTAATGAAGCATATCGCTCATTCAATAGCGATTATAGCAAAAAGAAATGCAGTGCAGGTCATACAGCAAACACCCGGGCGATATCACAATAGATCAACTACACTGGTCGCAGTAATGATTCGACACATGGAAAAAAGCAGCTTTACTTGTAATTAACCGAACTTCAAAGTTGCCTTGAGTTTGCTGCATGAAGCGCTGAGCAGCTTCTAAAGAAACTTTGTCAAAAATCTATAAAATAGCACTTTGAGTACTGTTTTTATACTTTTCTATTTTCTACCTCCGCCTCCCTCTAACTTTTGTAAAGTCGGTTCATGCGATTAAGATAGATTATCTAAGTTACCGAAAGGGAGTATTCAAGTTCAAATACCCGAGGTTTGGTTGGTAGTGTGTGGTAAGTTACAATAAATTAATATTTATAAAACATAATCGATTACTCTTCTGATGATCTTTCAGTAAATAAAATAATTTATATTGGTTATCACTATTAACTGAAATGCGAATGAAGCCTATTGTTCAAGGGAAAATTATAACTTGTCTCCGCACTTCCTGGCTCTAGAGCTAGATTGGTTGAAAAAAATCACTCTATAGCGATACTGCAATAACAACGAAGTGCGGAACAACACCTGGATAAGATCACAATAGATCAAAATGCTGGTCGTAGTGATAATATCCACACACAAAAAAAAATTAACTGAAATTAAATACCTCAGTTTAAACGGGAAATGTCATGAATCTACAAAACAGGAAGAAGTGGGAAAATTCCCCCAATCTTTTTTATTTTTATGATTGTTGGAATTTCTTTTGTAGCTGAACAGTGTTTATATAGCATGAACTTTTTGCGAACTTTCCAGTTCCGTTAAAAGTTGCTTTGTATTCCCTTCGAAGTTTAATCATCAAATATGAACTTGAAAGCACGGCTACCCAATTTGCTCAATTTAGGTCCATTTAGTTGAAGCAACTGGATTACGACTGAAATTAGTCATTTTTCGGTTACCACAACCACTTTGTAGCAACCGTGCTAGTAGGGTAATTACTTAAAAGTTAAGCTGAATAGAGTTTTATTCATGGTCATTTCGTTGGCTGATTAAGCCAAAAAAATCCCCTTTTATCGGAACTTTTGGTTACTTGGGAAGGCCAACGCTGTGCGCGATAAATGCAACCTCTTTGCAACACACTTCATGCAGGCTCTTAATCGTTTTGCTGCTTCCTGGGAACAAATTGCCTCTGCTGTTAGAAACACACATAACGAAGTCTTCAAACTCAATGTTTTTTGGGTAACTGAGGAGATGGATGAGACTGCCATCGGAAAACTAAAATATTCGTTTGTGACTGGATCTGACGGTATTCCATCTTACATCCTGAAAAAGTGTTCTACTGCCATCGTCAGACCACTACGCTCAAGCCTTTTTTACATGGTTTGTATTATTCGATTATTCAAGGACGGTGCAACTTAGGGACCGAATTGAGAAATAAATGGATGGCCCTTAAGTTTCCGGTTCTTCATAATCGAAAAAACAAACCGTGAAGAAGAAGGGAATAATAAGAAGGGTGATAACCGCAACATGGAACTATCGAGGAATTACATCGTTGTGCTCCAGCTCTAAAGTGCTAGAGATAATCGTGAAAGACGCTTTGTTCGCTAGCTGGCAACACTTTATTTCTTCAGACCAGTATGGATTCCTTCCAAAACGTTGAGTCTCTGCGCATTGTGTTGATTTTGTCTCGTTCTGTTTGCACAACATAAATGAAGAAGTACAAATTGACGCAGTGTTCTCGAACTAGAAAGCAGCGTCTGATCGAGTGGGTCACAGTATTCTCGCTTGCAGGACATGAGAAGTTGGAAGTTTTCGCACTGTTCTGCAGGTGGCTACAATCACACCTAGCACATCGTAGGCTGAGTGTGAAGATAGGGCCCCAGTTTTGCGACTCATTCCGCAAGATGTCCAGCGTACCACAGGGAAGCAACCTTGTACCACTGCTCTATTCTCTTTTTCTAAATGAACTAACGGCACTCCTGCCACCTGGCTGTCGGTCTTTTTATGCCGATGATGAAAAAACCTTTAGGGTAATCAAAATAGATTCCGACTGTTATTGAACTGCAACGACTAGCGGACAAATTTGAAAACTGGTGCTCGAGTAACTTGCTTACCGTCAGCATCTCAAAGTGCTTATGACGGGACATGTGTTACTACGTGTCTAGTATATCCGTGATCTTGGTGTCGTGGTTGGTTGTACACTATAACGACATTAACGAGGCTGTTAATCAATAGTCAATAGGATCGTAGCAACTGGACCTGCAATTGTCCTGCACTCTAACAGCTTGCTGCGAAGTCTGTCATATAAAAACAGAAGGTCAAGTTTCGATAACGGAATGTAGCACCTAGGCTTTGCTTTGCTTTACTTTTATAACGACATTATCGCCAAAGTCAATAAGCAACTTGGATTTAGTTTGACGTAGAATTACATCTTACGGTATGGTTTAGGAAAGGGTGTCATTCCGAAAAATCTAAAAATGCAAGCGTCACGAAAATATGAAAGATTTTGAATACAAACAGCTCAGCCAATTATAAATGGATTTTCATGGTTTAGATACCGATCGACTCATAATAGATGTAAAAGTTATGTGATTTCTATTGTAACTTTCTTTTTCGATTACAAGATAGTGAAAATTAATGAAAAGTTTCAAGGTCAAATATCCCCATTCATTTTCTTCGTGGTCGCCTTACTTCGCAGTCAGGGACGACAGTGATTTCGATTACTTTATTTTTAGAAAAAAAAATGCCAAAACCCCAAAAATGCCAATAAAAAATGATAAGCCTCCTCATCCCAACAAGATTTCTTAGGACCACAATATTCCTAGTCCAATTTGAGGTCCTGAAAATGAACAGTTATAAAAAGTGAGAGACCAACCCAGTCTTTCGTCAAATCTAATGTCTTATATGAAAAAGGGGTTGACGGAATATTATTGCATGTGACGTGATGCAGCAATTTTTTGAGTGAGGAAGTATTAGCGATTAGTTTAATATTTGTTTAAAGCCAGTTACCTAAACTTGACTAGTGCTACAAGTCGCACAAACATTTTCAAAATACGATATCGTCGCCAATCACCAAAAGAAGTGTGATTGCGTGTGTGGGATTGTTCCTGATGGAACTCTTAGTGGAACTAAAAACTCTAAGAAACGGACGAAACTGGAAACTCGTCTTCTTGCATCAAATTTATAGGAATGTTACAGAGCATTTATTACAATATAGGGTAACCAACGTATTTTGGACCCCCTCAACAGCTGTACATAATTTGGACACTTACAGCAAAATCAAATGGAAGTGTCCAAATTATGTACAGCTGCTGATGGGGTCCAAAATAGGTTGGTTACCCTAGTAAATTCAAAATTTGCGTGACAAAACGTCAAGCTTTGTTGAATTAAACCTGCATTCGTAGTCCTACGTGAGCCCCTCGTTCGTGCCCTTAGGCACAGCCCTTCATATTTTTTTAAAATCGTTAAGAAGTACCGTGACCACCAAATAAAATTGAACTTATAAACGAATCGATCTCAAATTTTGCACCTCACTATCACAAGTGTCCTCAATTTCAGTTAAGCAATAATCATGTTGAGGCTTATAAGTTCTTTAAATGAAAGATTGAATACAGGCATTTAGTACAGTTACTTTTTTAAGCATCCAGTAAAACTATTCTCGCCTTACGATAATGGATGTTGAGCGGAATGCTGCCCTTCACTCGCACATAATGACATTCCGATAGTTAACCGATGGATGTTTAAATTTTCTAAGCCCGATGGCTTTTTTTTGTCATCTATTTCTTCTAGCATTCAAACCGAAACTCGTTACAACCGTCAGCTGCCTTCAACTAGACGCTCAACCCCGGGGGAAGATAAACCGGTAATAAAGTACAACTAAATTAGCATGCCGTCGGAGTCGTTTACAGTCGCAAAGACCACCGCAGAACTTAAGAGCTCTCCCGCAAATCAACCGAACTTGGAATGGTCCCTCGTAAAAACCGAACACACTTTGAGTGAGCTGAAAATGCCAATTTCGTTCGTCTTTGCCGCATCCAGATTTTCCGCTAACATGCAGGCTCGTAAAAGTTTCGTCAGCGCCTAACAGCGTTGTTGATTTGGCGTTTCATCCTTCCCTTGCCTTGTCGGAAAGAAGACCAACCAGCGCAGCGCCACAGACCGGAAAACGGCCGACCGAGCGGGCGGGCTGCCGGAGTTGTTCCCCGTTGTTGTTGCGTTGCTTCGCTTGGTACCACGTTTATTGTCCTTTTCTTCGTACAATTCATCCATACGTCCCAAGATGCTCTCGCGTTCCGATGCGATGGTTTGGCTGTTGGTTCGATGTTGAATGAAAATGAAATAATAACAAACATATGTTTATGATTCTATTATACCCGAAGCGACAGACGAAATTAGACTCCGTCCTCCGGACGACGCGGTGAGGACATACGAGGAATTTTCCGTTCTCTCTTCCTAGATGGTTTTGGCTTTATTCGGCCGTATACCAATCAGCTTGACTCGAGTGGAGGCGTTCACAATGGCGCTGAAGACATACATGAAGAATACATTCCCGCCCAGCTGAGTCTTCTTCCGGTGTGGTACAGGATTTTATTTTGCCTTGAAACCCCGAGAACGCAGGAGCGCGCAGAGGAATTCGACTGCAAAATAAGTATTATTTACGTCGGTGCCAGCAGAAGTGTTTCATTTGCAGTATTTTTGCAAGTTTTATTACGCATAACGGCGAAATGGCATGTAGCGACAACATAGTATGAAGTTTTGATTTATCTTCTAACGTGGCAGCCAACAGCAGCGTGGCATTCTTGAGAGTAATGTATTAGTTTTCTGTGCAACCTTTTAGTATAATGTGGTTGTTATGCTCGTACAACATTATGGGAGATGTTTTTCTTCGGGGTCGTTTAGATGGAGTCGAGCGTCGGGAACGGGTTGGTACACTGCCACTGGAGTGGATGCTGAACACTGCGCATTGCTCGAGACAAATGGGAAATGAAAGAAAGTTTAATATTAAGCGGGGACCTTTGCTCTCTAATTTAATGGCATTTAAATTAATATGCTACCGAGCTGAATAACATACGGTTCCAGCTTAAGTTAGTTCCTGTTAATAATAAATGAGCTTTGTCAGATTCTAGATTACAATCAATTTCAGTATGATGTGTCTTTAAACTCTTTTTCATTCCATTTTTTTTGCTAAATCAATATTAGAGTAGGGAAGCAAAAAGAAAATTTATCACAAATGAAAAAACTAACACCAAAGTTGGTGCCTATTGAGTTTGTCACCGATCCAAGGGTAATGCCGGTAATCAAATCAATCCTCAAACGTTATCGGAAGTGATTCGTCGTCGAATTCGTTCAGTCATAAAATTAATATTCCACTCCCTCTAAATTTTCATTTCCTTTTGCTTCCTGTCGTACGTACGGTAAGGTAAGGAAAATAAATTTCACGAGCTCAAGTATCATGCTGATATTTTTGTGGCAATGTTTTCAATTTTGTTTTTTGTTGCCGAACATAAGTCTCGCACGCACTTGATTCCGGATGCTTCCCGCTTGCTGTAAAGTCGTCGATTATGCTTTTTTACAGATTGAAATATTAATTTTATAAGGCAATATTTGCCTTCTGGGTATTGCATTTTGAAATTAAGTGGCGTTCGTCTTCCGAAATGTGCAATGAAAAATAATAATCAGAAAGTGTCGACATTAAAAACCAGGCACAACAGTATATTTCCACATGTATAGAAGTGCTATCAAGTGTAACAGTAAATAAACGAAGAAGTGACTTCAACATCTTGGCAGCGTGGAAAGTTAGCCTTGAATAAAAATTTCGCTGCCATCCTAGACCCAGATTAAATTTTTATGAATGAATATTGAGCTCAATTAACGAAATATTTACTCACAATTTTGATGACGCACAGGACGAAATCGGCCCCCACCGCAAAACTGAAATTTCTAGGTTCAAATAGTGGATTCAGTGGTAGTTTATTGACCGAATTAGAGCACTCAGAAATCCAAAAGTCAAAATTCAAAATTTTATATCCAAAATCCATAATCGAAAATCGGAGATCAATCATCAAAAATCAAGAGTCGAAAATTGAGAATCAAAGATGGAATGATGGAGATCGCAATACGAGAATTCAAGACAGAAACTCGAAAATCGGAAACTAAAAATTACATAATCGCAAACTGTAGATCGAAAAAAAAAATCGAAAGTCGAAGATCAAAACACGCGAATTAAAAATTAAAAATTGAAAATTAAGATACAGAAATTCAAATAGAGAGACGAGATACGAAAAACGAAAATCAGAAACATGGAACATGTTAACAGATATCAGAAATTGGGAATCAGAAATCAGAAATCAGAAATCAGAAATCAGAAATCAGAAATCAGAAATCAGAAATCAGAAATCAGAAATCAGAAATCAGAAATCAGAAATCAGAAATCAGAAATCAGAAATCAGAAATCAGAAATCAGAAATCAGAAATCAGAAATCAGAAATCAGAAATCAGAAATCAGAAATCAGAAATCAGAAATCAGAAATCCAAAATTCAAAATTCAAAATTCAAAATTCAAAATTCAAAATCCACAATCTAAAATCCAACCGTGAACCGTAAATTAAAGTTATTAAATTATGAGTTGAAAACCAAAAATTGGAATGAAAAGCAGGAAATTGATAGTTGAAAATCAAAAATTGGATATGAAAATCGAAAATTAAGCGTTGGAAGTCAAGAAACAAAACTTGAGAATTGACTATCAAAAATCGATAATCGGAGTTCGAAAACTGAAAATAAAAAAGCGAAATTTAAGCAGAGGAGCGTTTGGTGCGAAAAATGTTAGACTGAATACTGGGAAAGTTTCGATCTGCGGCTAAAAATATTGGGTTAGTTTGTGGCAGTGGAATGCAAAAGATGGAATGCTTGGACTGGTAGGGACAAAACTAGATCTGAGACTAATTAATACATGGGTGTGGTATAGTTTAAATGCGTAAAGCACTCGAGTACTATCGAAAAATTGTGGGTTGGAGTCCCACTGCCACAAAGTAACCCAATATTTTTAGCTGCAGATCGAAACTTTCCCAGTATTCAGTCTAACATTTTTCGCACCAAACGCTCTTCTGCTTTAATCAAAATAGAGTTTACGTTAGGCCGCGAAAAAGTCAGTAACATTAAAACGAAAAAGAAAAGCGAAAGTTAAAAGTAGAAAATCAAAAGCCAGGTACCGAAAATCAGAAATCATACACTAGAAAAAATCGACGCGTCACAACCACGTGAAAAACTATGTAAAGTAAACTTCTGTATTGCAACTTACATGAACTTCCGGTGCTAGTTAATGGGATTGTTGATAAAATTTACCGGGATCGCACGTAAACCGGTTAGTATGAGTACAAGCTACCAATAATTAACGTAAATATTACATGAAAAGTGTGATGGATGAGAATTACCTATGTTTTTACGTAAACCTGACGTGCTGATTTTTTGGAGTGTGTTGGGGTTAGACAAAATGATCGGGACAGGCAAAATTTTGACGAAATTCAAACGGCCATAACTTTTACAAAATTGGACATTTTTGGATGAAACCAATAGTATTGGACGGGGAAATTTTTCCAGATTTCCTAAAATAGGGTTTATTTCTAATTCCCGTCGTAGTTGGTAAAGCCACTCTAATTTTCATCATTTATTTAATGGTGTATTTAACCCTCTAACGGGCAACATCGTAAAAACGATGCGATCAAGCAAATGACTACTTTATCATGAAAGTACACTCAAAAGAAACTCTAGTGATGATTTTCATGGAAATATATTTATCTGGAAGACCGCCAGCTATGAAACAGTCGAATTTCTCTTTTTCGTTTTTCATGCCTAACGCGCTACCTAAATATTTTGCCAGTTCAAATGTAACACCAAATTGGAATATTGCATGTAAATTACTCATAGAAAAAAATTCAAGTCGAATATTTTGCTCTAGATGCCCTTTTTGATTAAAAGTATAAAAGGAAATATTCGCACCATAATTTTTTTTCGGAATTTTTCGGAATTCTTATTTTTGAATGATGATATCTTTTGAACGCATGGTCAAAATATTGTGATATATGATATTAATATCAAAATGTCAGGAAATATGTTTATTTATTTATTATTATTTACAGTCTTCAGTACAGTACAGACTAGTATTACTCATATTGATCTAATTTTCTGAATTGATTATTGCATTTCTAAACCTACTTTTGCTAATATTAAAGTCGAATAACTGGTTTACTTCATTGAAATGCCTACAACAAGCATGAAGCGGGTTATTATGGCCATACGTTGTTCGATGCGTCGGGGTCCAAAGTAACGCGTAGTTTCGCAGACTACGACGAGGCGCGTGGATGTTCAACTGCTCCAGGAGGTAACTGTTATCGACGGCCCCCGTTAGTAAGTCGAAAATAAGTAATCTTCGCGACAATACTCTTCTTTCTGTTAGCGTACTTAGTCTTATTAACCGGCAACGATTTTCATAAGCAGGAAGGTGTAGCGGGTTCTGCCATGGCAAACGGCGCAGAGCATACCGAATGAATGCACGTTGAACGCTTTCAATTTTATTGACGTGAGTAACATTATATGGTGACCATACCGGTGCGGCATACTCCAGAATACTGCGAGCAAGAGAGCAATACAGCGTTTTCAAAGCATAAATATCTTCAAAATCGGCGGCAACCCGACGGATGAAACCAAGAATGGCGTACGCTTTGGACGAAATCGTGTTAATGTGCTCGTCGAACTTTATCTTGCTGTCGATTGTAACCCCCAGATCCTTGACGGAGCTGCAGCGTGTTATGTCGTGTGCATGTATGCAGTATGAAAATCGGTGTGGATTGCGAAGGCGGCAGTAAGAAATAACGCTGCATTTCGATACATTCACTTCCATACCGTTTACGAGGCACCAACGAAGCAGGTTGTTAATATCACTTTGCAAAGCATCGCGATCGAGAGAGGAAGTGATAGTACGGAAGATTTTTAGGTCGTCAGCGAACAACAATTTCTCGGAATCGATCCAATCGCAAATATCATTCACGAAAAGTACAAAGATTAATGGTCCTAGAATACTGCCTTGAGGTACTCCGGACGGAATGGGAAAGCTATATGACTTAGTTCCTTGAACATTCACGGAAGCCGTCCGGCCAGTCAAATAAGAATACAACCAGTTACAAATCCAATCCGGCAAACCAAGACGCCTCATTTTTTCAACAGCTAGCGCGTGTGGAACCTTGTCGAAGGCCTTAGCGAAGTCAATGTATATTGCGTCTACCTGCTGACGTTTCTCTATGCGCCTCAACGTGTTAGTTACAAAGCACATGAGATTAGAGACAGTGGAGCGATTTTTTACAAACCCGTGTTGATATTCAGTGATTACGTGGTGAACCGCTGCGTATAGCGAGCGATGAACTATTTTCTCAAAGACTTTTGATATGCTGTTTATGTTCATGTTCTAAACATATTTTTCATATTGTCACTTTAAGGCAAATTTACCTTCCGATCCGTCCCCTTTGAATTCACTAAAAAGCGATTATTAAAGCATTTTATTCAAATTACGCAACTGATTTTATATCTTAAATTCGTCGTACCGTTTTAAAATCCGTCCATCAAAATTTTTCATCGTCCGAACTAAAAATCACAATAATGTTTACGAAGTTAGCGCGCATGTATTTGTGTAGGACAGCATGACAAATGTAATTCTGTTAAATTTCTGCAGGTCATGCAAGTTTTCCCGGCTGCAGAATAACGCATTGTCGCATTTCGTGAGTTATTTTCATTTTATGAATGACGGAAATTAAAACGATTAGTCAACAGTTTCTTCTTTGTCGCACGAAAAAACGTAGGAAATTTGGCTGCTAGGAATTCTTCAATGAAAAATGGCATTTACATAAATCTCAGCTCACTTTGATGGGTCGCGTATGATAGTCAACAAACTAAAATATTAGGGAATAACTAATTTTGCACTGTGTGTCATAAAAATCGCTGATATTGTTAATAATTTGTGTTGGATAGGACGGGAATAGGCAATTACGACGAAGCAGCAACATACTCTGCTTCAAAATTCGCGGTAGCCAGTGGACAGCGGAGATTATCCGGGGTTTCTGGGGGTATGTCAAAAACTGATTTTTTCATCGCTTGTGTTTTTTCTGTCATCCAAAACTAGACTTAATTTCCAGTCGGTTGGTGAAAAGAGTATGGAGGTCCGTCGAGAAACAATCAAGTTATGGCCATTTCAATAAAATCAGTAACACCTATTGCTCTGGCCACTTTATCACATGACGCAAACCATATCGATATAAGCGTCAAACTTTGAGATTTTATGAGCCACTGACACTCGAAGTATTTCCAGGTCCGTGGCGTGCCATGGCAACCCTGTAGCAGGTTCTAGGTACGCCAGCGGAAGTGAACGTTTCAGGGAATATCCGAAACTATGTGTTAAATCTTCAGGATTTTCAACCCTCGTACAATTTTGAAGTTTAACATTCATATTGGTATGATGTCGGTCATGTCTCAAAATGGCTATAAAGGTTAGAAAATTACTGGCAACATTTCAGAAATGATTTAATTGAAATGGCCATACATCCGTTACTTCTCGACGGATTTCACGTTTTTCACCAATCGGCTGGAAATGAAATCTAGTTTTGGGATGAAATATGAATACAAATAAATTTCCAGGACAGAAAAAGATACAAGCGATGTAAAAATCAGTTTTTAGCATACCTCGGGACAACCTGGAATATGTCCGGCGTCAACTGATTACTGTAAATCTAGAAATATTTTAGAAAAACTAGAAAAAGCTTACGGTCGAATGCAATTGGTTTTATCTAAAAATGTTTTATTTTGTAGAAGTTATGGCCGTTTGAATTTCGTCAAAATTTTACCTGTCCCGATCATTTTGTCTAACCCCTGTACATTCAAAAATTCATATCGAAAATCAATAATGAAAAATTAAAAACGAAAAACAAAAATCATATGTCTAAATTCGAAAGTCAAATTTCGAAAATCGAAAATTGAGCAAAAGAAATCGAAAATACAAAACCAAAGATCGAAAACCAAAGATGGAAAATCAAATATAGACTATTGAAAATAAAAAAAAAACAGAAATTAAGGATTGAGCATTCAAAATTAAAGGTGAAAAATCTAAAACTGACAATCGAAAATCGTAAATAAAAAAAAACAAGGATCGAAAAACGATAACCGAAAATAAGAGATCGAAAATCGAAGATTAGAATTCGAGATTCGATAGATTTTTCTAAGGACGAAAATCAAAAATCCAATATCTAAAATTAAAAATCGAAGATCCAAAATTGAATATCGAGGATTGAAAATCGAAATTCGACTATTAATAATCAAACAACATGGATCGTAAATCGAAATTCGGAAATCGAAAACTGAAGGTTAAATTTCGGTCGATCGGAAAGATTTGGAAACATCGAAAAGCTAAGATCGAAAATTGAATCTTGGAATTGAAGAAAAGAACACTTTTCCGACTAAATTCTACTATTAATTTTATTCACGACACGTATTTCGTTTAGACTTGTGCACCGGCGCCGCACGGATTATTGGCGGCGGCGGCCGTTCGTATCTATCGGCGGCGTGCATCGGCATGTAATTATTTTACACCGTTAAAATTCTGCATTTTGTATCAGATTAAACAAAATCTTTTCAAAAATCGAACTAAAATCAAGTAAAACCAAACTCAAACAGTGTCTATTTTCGAAGTTCGACACCCTGAGGGAAATGATAGTTTTGTGGATCTGAGAGCACATATTGCTAATTCTGCCTAACACAATAATAATTTATATTGTTTTCTATGGCATATGAGACTGTCAGTGATTATGAACGCATATTTTGTTAAATATTGTAAGCTTTTGAAACTAACACAAAAAATGGTATACAGCAAGCAGTGCAGGTTAAATTGACATTATTGCAAATCGAGCGAGAATCCAACGCTCATGCAACTGACGCAAGTGTACGACAAACATTCGCCGATACGCTGTGCAACCATTCTGCTACGTACACACTAGCGAGCACACAGTCTCGTAGTGTCTTTCTGCACAGCCCGCTCATAAGGCCTCGTGAGCCCACAACTCGTGCCAAATGCACACATGTAAAAAATTATCTAAGTGCATGAAAAAATGAGAGCGAGAGCCCAAAGCAGATGCGCATGCCGGCGTGTTCGTTAGAACAAAAACGCGCGTGTGAGAATATTAGTGTTCGTAATATTTGAACTACATTTTTGACATTTCAGCAATACATCGCACGCACGTGTTCTTTCCGCACGTTCACGGTAAAACCAAAGGAACTTTCAGAAGGGTAAATATGCGATGTATTATGTAAAAATGCTGTTCAAATATTACGAACACGGCCGGCATTATGGCTCGTAGAAAGTTGGATTAGACTGGCCAATTTTAAAAGCTTTAACAAAAATCTAAAATAGAATATCAAAGATCGAAGATCAAAAATCGAGAAACGAAAATAAGAAATCGAAAGTTGAAAATCGAGAATCCGATGTATCAAAATTTAAAAGGATTTATTACCCGAAGTTTAAAATGTGATGCTCGAATTTGGGAATTTCGAAAATAGTATTTCAAAATTCTTCAAAATTTTCTTCGTTTCTCTATGTAAAGAAATGTAGAAAGAATCTTATGCTTGCTGGAATGAGAAAGTAGACAACATAGCACACTCTAGTATGGGACGGAACAGGATTGGACAGCATCATTATGACGAAGTTGGTTTTAAAATTTTTGAAGAAAATATGAATTTTGTATAGCTCAGCGAAAAGCTCAGTTTGATGTTGGTTAACTAACAAAACTAGTCATAAGTTTTAATCCTGATAATGGTGATAATTTTTTGGGTTAACCAACAATTATTTGAAATGCTATTTTTGGTAAAGAAAAGAAAATTCGCAATCAAAGTGTCTGAAATAATTGCAGTGACACTTTAAATTGGTTGATTAGTCTTTTAGGAACTAAGTATGATGCTGTGAATATTCCACGCAAACCTTTTCGAACAGCAGCACACTTCCCTCTTTTCCTTGTCTAACCGCTCTGCGATACTTCTTCGTTTGCAATGGCTTAGGAGGAAGCACTCGAGTATATGGTCGCATTTCGACGGCGCCGTACCTCATCAGAATGAATTTTGAATGAGACGCTCCTATTTGTGTCGGAAGCAACCCTTCGGAAAGGAGACGTGTGAAAGTGAACATCCTCCCGTATCCATCATCCATTCTATTGCGCAAGAGATCGTTTTTCGGTGGAAATGTAATCAATGATTCACCTCGTGTGTGCAATTTTGGAGCAAAGATTTACGCTGTCTTTGATTTGGTTGGTATGATTCGGTCTGCGAAGCCATTCTAAATAGACTGAGACCGCAAGGGTGGGTCTATTGGCGATGGGCATCCACCGTTAAACTCCGTCGTTGGATTGCGTCTAACCGTCTGCTCGAATTTAATTCATCCGTAATCGCTTGATCTATTTGCACAGCGAATCGGTTTGCAATAGTAACGAGTCGCCGCCGGTTGGTCTTCCTCCCTTGCGATACTAGGATTGGAATGACTGGAGCCGGCGGTAGTGTTTGCATGAGCGATTCCCATAAATCATACCAATGTTTAGCGAAGCGAAAATTTGGGGTTAATTGAAGGTGGATTGCACCCTCGCTCGGTATGATATCGGCTGGCTGCCGGCAGTGAAGAGCTACTATTTAGTAGGTACAACTATTTAAGTCCCAACATAGCAAGTAAGAAAAACCGTAGGTACAATCTGGCAGTGTGCGACCCTAAGCCACCTTGAGAGGAGTGTATCGCACCTTATCACACCATTGTGATCTCATTTGGCATGGAAAGAGTTTTTGGTAGCTCTATTGTGATGGAAAGCCACCGAAAACACAAAATCCCACCGAGTTCCAAACACCCCCCCTCCCCTGCCCCGCCAGAAACGGTGGTTTTTGTGTGGGAAAATTGTTGCATGATGACGATTAGCATAAGCGGCCGCGTGCTTGGCTATGGCTGGCTGGCTGTCTGACTGACTGACTAACTTACCTAGTGACTGACTAACCGAATCATTTCGCGTTTGCTTCATCAGTTTATTGCCATTTGTGAAAACTTTCAAAACACGGCCGTCCCCTTTGGTGGCGGCATAAATCAGTTTTCATCATCCAGTAATTAATGAGAGTTTTGTGTTACAATCAATGAATGAATTCATCGACATTTGCTCTGAAATTGAGGTACCACACTTTAACAACTATTAATTACAGCTACTATGTTGGTATTGATGAGGCAATCTTTCCGAGATAGAAACCCTAAACATGCGGCGAGTACTTTCAGGAGCAGCAATTGACCGCATTGCACCATTCTCATGGCACTTTCGAGAAGGTCGAGTTCCTCCCGCTGCTGGTTCATGTATCTTTCGCTTTCAAGGTGTCTTTGCTTCTTGGCGGGTCTTTGTGCCTCATCCTCTCGATTTGCACTTCATCTGTCCGTCTGTCAGTCAGTCTGTTTGGGCAATAGGCAAATATCGACTGTTTCGATTGCCGGCGCGGACGGTGTATTCTATTGATCCGCTGTGAAGTGAAGTGGATTTTTCATTTTTATGCAAATTCAGTTCGTTTTGGTGCGAAAGAAAACAAAACCTGAGCGAGCGCTGCAACCTGACAGCATTTTCAGCGTAAATTCGTAAAATAACGGTTCAGAATTGCCGAATCGATTTATGTATTTTAGGCACGTCGAACCTACAAAAAGTGACCCCTTCTTAGCGATGAGTGTCACGTACCGCACTGGCAGTCAGTCAGTTGGTGGTGCGTACTTTACCAAGTGTTCCGATGGACTCATTGCCGAATCGATGTGCGATATGTGTTTTCTTGATGCAATCCGCCTGGTAAATGGTACCATCATTTGGTTAACTTAGCTCTGTGCTGCGGACCGGATTGATTGGCGACGCACGTGGGAATGTGTTGTCACCGGTTGCCGGTTATTTTAGCTTACAGTGTAGTGAGTGCCGGCCAGATTGTAGACAAAGTTACGCAACATTGTCCCGCCGGTATGGAGGAGAACAGGTATAAATCACCACTAAAGGTCGTCCTTCGATTACGTGCATATATTTGAATGCATCATTTGTTGGTGATTTGTGACGATGTGATTGCCAGAACTGCGTTCCGGCAAAACTTATAATTCTAGGATCGTTGCTAGTCCCGTAATTATTCTGTACTCTAATAAAGCTTGTAATCCAGGCTTTGCGTTTACGAATTCTAGCATAATAATTTCGCGGTACTACTTCAACTTTCTAGATAAAGATTTTTCTGCCGCTTTCGATAAACTAAACCACCAAATTGCAATTGCTAGAAATTAACGTTTTGGATGACTGTCTGAATGACCGTAAGATGGCAGTAAAAATCAGTGCTTCTCAATCGACAGTTTCTGCCGCATTCTGGGAGTTCCACAAGGAATTCATTTAGGGCCTCTAATATTATTACTATACCAAAATGATTTACTACTTAAATGCCATAAATTATCCTGTGGTAATGATGTTAAATTATTTCATATTAAGGTCGCTTTACACATTCAGCGAACGTGAACGTGAACAAAATTTGATGTAGGAATAACTTGCTCATCCGCACGCATGTTGCCCAAATCACACTTAGGTGATGGCGAAACAGATTCTGCATTAGAAAAAAATATACACATATCAAATATTCTGAAATGTTACTAATTATTCAGTTTCCGAAGAAGCAATAAAATTTGACAGTGAAACCTTCGCGAAATCAAATTCACCACACTTCATTGGAAGTGTAAACGCGCTAGTGAAAATGAACATGAAGCAAGGTGAATACAAATGTCAATGCTGTTCACGTCGGATGTTTCATTCCGAATGCCTCAAACCATTCTTGTGACGTGTTGCGAAGATTGGAAGCGAAGTGGAGATCGAAGTTTTCTCTCGAAAAGCGAAAATTTTCGGATTTTGCAGATACTGCCTTGCGTTTTGGGCAGCGGATTTTGCAGGTTACAGTGCTGTGAACCGATTTCCGGTGAAATTTCCGGTTTTTAATTTGCAACCTCGGGTTATTTCATTCAGAAGTAAAAATGGAAATTTTGGAAGATATGACCGTTCTGGAAATCTACGGAAGTGAACCGGAGTTGGCTACCCCACCGGCAAAAAAAGGTGGCCAGTGGAGAGGAAAAAAAGCGCATCGCCGCTTTCGTAAAAGATCATCCGTGCCTATATGATAAAGGCAATAAAAACTATCGAAATGCCATCAAAAAGAATGCAGCTTGGCAAAGTATTTCACACACGCTTGGATTATCAGGTAAAATGTCTATCCCGAGTGTAGAAGATATTACGCGGAAAGTAAATAATGTTGAGAATGAGGAAACTATTTTTATATAATTGCTATTTATTCTAATAGATTCATATTGGAAGGTCACAAATAGTTTACAGGCGATTCCTATAAGCACTTTTAAAATTTGAATTAATTATCTCTGTAATAATGAAACTTTTGGCTTAGCAAATGTAATCTGTGATCAAACTATCGTTATTCAATTTTTTAAACATGATTATCTAATAACAGAGCTGCTGCTGTGCTTGTAAATATATTAAAACAAAATATTTTAAAGACGTATGATATGATCATACGTATTACGTTTTTACTTTTAAGGAATTTTAATGTTACAAGTGTAAACTATAGTTCACTTTCATGTCAACGCCGCAATTTAATTATTCGGTTGAACTTTTTGAAGCAAAAACTTGGCCGCGAATAGTAAATGCGTCTCAAACAATCACGGCATTAAAACGACCTGCATTAAACAGCCACTGGAACTTTGATTCGCGAGGGTGACGTTTGCATTTGTAAGAAAGGTACAGACAAGTTTTACCCAATGTTTAGGAACGATACCTGACGATATACTCGACAAGATCGCGGTCGCAGTTGTAAATGACCTTATTATCTTCACACTCACTTTGCAAGGATTAGATCGTCAAGGAAACCCTGGAGTCAGCATAAAATCAGATGTTTGGTCCTCAGCATGATTCAGATGGTCACCGGGATCATAATTAAGGCTCGCCTTTCGGGCAAATGAATGTTAAAGATTAACCATCGTGATTAACATTAAATTAATTTACCAATGTACAAGCTTAAATTGAGGTCCGACCATACAATCGTAATGATTCTTAATCATATTAATATTACACTAAGTTTCGCGCCTAACAGTTTTACGCAGCTCTGTTCTGGTTGTGTGCAGACACAGGTGGGTGTTGCACCCACACAAAAGCTCATAAAAAGATTATCAACACAAGAGTATGTAACAAAACCAAAACTTTTTCTTTATTCTCACGTCAAAACATCACCAGAAGCGCTAACAAGTCTGGTAGTCTAGAACATAGCTAACAAGTGGCATGGCAGCTTCAATTCGCGTTGACGACATTAAACGATCTCTTGCATGCTCATAGAAATGCAGAAAAGTGAATGCCGGTGAAAATGCGCGAAAAATTCGATCTCTTGTACGTGAACTACATAACTCACCACAGCAGATGTTCGCGATGCTGTTCATGACGGAAAAAGCATACTGTCAAACAAATAGTTCACGTTCGCTGTTCATCGTAGGTGTAAAACCACCTTTACATAAAATGATAGACGACCGAAACTTTTTTCAAGCACAACTGGATGCCTTTTCCTCAGATTGTTTTGATTTTGAATACTTCAAAATGTTCTGTTATCTCATGGTGCCGGTGGGGTTGCTGAAGAGAACTGGTTTCGTTGCACTGTCGTCCGGCTTCCCCGCGACGTGTCTGGCCCACCGTAGCCTACCGTTTTTCGCCAGATGTACGATGGGAATCTCTCCAAGTAGTGCCTGTAGCTCGTGATTCATACGCCTTCGCCACTCTTCAGTTTGTACTCTGCCAAATATTGTCCACAGCACGTTGCGCTCGAACATAGCAAGGCCGCATATGTCCTCCGTGAGCAGTGTCACGGCTTCAAGACCATAAAGAATAGTCAGTCTAATGGGGGTTTTGTACATTGTCAGCTTCGTATAGCGACGATGCTTCTTGATGGCTGCGTTTTGCGAAGGGTAAAGTAGGCCATATTCTTCATTTGAATGCGCCGCTGGATCTTTTTGCTAGTGTTGTTGTCCGTAATCCCGCGGACCAGCAATCCCAAATACACAAACTCAACTACCACTACTACTTCGTGGCCGTCAACGATTTTCGTCTATGGAAGGCACGCGTTCGTTTCTTTGGAGCTTTCATGTATTTGATCTTCGGCACCTGGTGTAATTTGCCTCCGCGTTCGCAAAGTTCTTGGCTATGATATCAAAGTCACATCCAAAGCCTAGGAGTTGGCTACCCTTGGTGAAAATCGAGGCTCTGGTATCGATGCCCGCTCGCCGGATCACCCCCTCAAGAGCGATGTTCAACAGCATGCAGGATAAGCCGTCGCCTTGTCTCAACTGTCGCCGCGTCTCGAAAGAATTCGAGAGTGTCCCCGAGATCCTGAGATCCTTCGAGATCACTCGATCCACAGTAGCTTTGATCAGTCACGTCGAATACGGAAAACCGTATTCGTGCATTATCTGCCATAGCTGGTCTCGATCAACTGTATCGTATGTTGCTTTGAAGTCAATAAAGATGTGATGCGTGGGCACGTTGTACTTCCGACATTTTTGTAACATCTGACGCATGGCAAAAATTTGGTTCCTCTTGGCGCGAGACCCCATGACACCCGAAACCTTATGCTATCGGTGCCAGCCGGCGTAATAGGATCTGAAAGAGTACGTTGTAGGTGGCGTTTACCAGCGTTTTTCTGCGATAGTTCCAGCAGTCGAGCCAATCACCAATTTCGTAGATGGGACAATCCTTCCATTCATGCCACCGGTAGCTTCTCTCTCTGCTAAATCTCAGAAATAACCCAATGTAGAACCTTTATCAGCAATTTTCGGCCATGTTTATAAATACATGTTTATAAAGCTCTGTTGGCAGGCGGTTCTTTCCGGAGATTTTGTTAGTCTCCAGCAACCCAACTTCTCCTATGATTTCTCAAAGATCTGGTGATAGGACATTGTTACCTTCCCTGGACACATCTAGGTTAACTTCCGTTCCGCCCTCTTCTGTAACTTCACCATTGAGGTGATTAGATTCCCTGCCTCGTCCTTACACACCTAGGTCCGATGGCCGAACGTATTCGGCCCTAATTATCTTCGAGGGTTGAAGCACCTAACTCTTCGGAAGAAGACAGTGCTTCATCCAGTATTTGCGCGTAGTTCTCGGCAGATTGCGTCTTGTCTATCAGCCTAGGAGGACGGCTTTGACATGTCTGGTATGCGATTGACAGTTTTAAGCGCATATATAGTGCTCCTAGGTGATGGTTCTAGTTAATATCTGCACCTCGTAGAGAACGTATGTGTGAGTGAGTGTGAGTGTGAGTGTTCCGTCAGCGAATTTTCATGAAGCTATCTTGAGCGATGTGTAACCTCCAGATTATGCGTCGTGTGCAACTTTGGTAAAACTTGTTTTTTGAAACTTCTTAAACTAGCCCTCTTCGTACCATAGGAGTGCTAAGTTCCTGCCATTTTTACCCAGGGGGATGAAAACGTCGTTATTTTGAATAACAAACAATAATTGCAATATGGGACAGTTTTCTGTTTTGTATTTACTGATCGGACTGGCAGATTTGTTCGACTAGTTGAGCTACAACCCGAAAACAGCTAATAAGTGAAGAATTGTAACAAAAATGATGTTTGATACTTAGGTTGCAGAGTTCACAGGCAACATACTTCACTCATGTATAACTAATTTTTTTGCCCCGATATTCCAGGCCAATTGAAAGTCGTAAGGAGGAGAGGCTGACAAAAGCTTATAAAATAATTAGCAATAATTAAAAAAAAAAAAACATATTTTTCACATCGCATGGCTTTGGAACTTTACGTGTTACAGTGATGTTCATTAAATGTTATACACCACACCATCCCCCTTTGGGAAGAATAATGTTGCACAACGGAATTATGTTGGATAAAAAGAATGTCTATATAGGGGAATGTCTCCGGTTGTGAAACAGGTTTTGTTTTTTGGTCACGACTTTTGATCGGATTATCCAATTTCGAATCTTTTTAAAGCATTTAAATGATTGAAGACTTACGTATATTTTTGCTAAGGACAGCATATATTTTTCGATTGAAACAAAAAAAGCTATTGCAAAATTGGGAGACAGAGTATGTTTTGACCAAAAAAGTGTCCTCGGTTGTGAAACCGAGAACCGGAAAATCCATAAAGAAGAAAATAAAATAATGAACTATGAAATAAAAATAAAATACTACAATCACTTATTAATGGAAAACACCTTAAATGCAAAGTAATTTATGAGTTTTTTAATTTAATCATTCAATTCTGAACTGTAATCAATGCATGTTGAAGCAGGAAGTTAGTGCAGTGAACTAATCCGAATGGAATACACGCGTGTTGGTCGCTAACTATGCGTCAGCTGGCAAGTAGAAACTTCATCACAAACTTTCGTTTTGGTGAGACTCAGCTAAGGAGAGTAAATCCGAGGCAACGTTAAATCACAAGCCAGCCAATAGAGGCAATAATTTCCGAGGCCAGTACTATCCAAGTCAAAGAGGATCAAGGATCCGCTGGTACTAAGTCTAAAGACTCCAGGACTGCTGATAATCAGGGCACCCATGGGGCCATTGGTACCAAAAAGGGGGTTCCACAACGTGCTCAAAGGGGTCCTAACAGAGATTCTGGTAAAGAGAAGACTCTTCGAGGTGAGTCTGCTATGCCCATGGATCTTGAAAATCTGACAGTGCCAGGGCCGAGCGGAACCAAAAAAGTGGTGATCAAAAAATAAAATAAATATTTTCCGACTCAATTATTTTACTTTAAATTTACCTGTGTGATGAAATAGAGGTCCAAAACTAAGGTTATATGCATTTTACTGCATGTTTATGATACACAAAAAAATCAATCCCAAAACGTTTAGAAAAACTTTTTCGGTTATTTTTTTAAACACATTTCCTATAAACTATTCTATAAGCAGTATTTTGATTATTGTTTGTCCAAAAGGTAGAATACAATAAGACGTGACGTTGGTAGTAATTTAGTATTGCTAGTTTAATAAACACGTCACGTCAAAAACGGTGGGTGTTTCACAGCCAGGGACAATCCCCTATTTATTGTGTATTTGGTAATGTGGTTCTAGTTTTATCAATGTTTTGCGTACTGCAGATATTTTATAATAACGGACGTTTTTTAATATTATCGTACAAGCTTAGACCACAGCGACACTGAATTTCTTGAAACACGCATAGTTCATGATTATATGAACAGAAACTATATTTAAAAAAAATCAAGTTTTCCTGCTTTCCCAGAAAACTTCAATGCAGAATTCCTGTTTTTGCCAGACATCGCCTCTTTTAATAATTCATAACTCCGGAACGGTGGTTGGAGAATTCGCAAAAAAAAAATTTGAATCGATGAACTTCCCTTAAGAACATACATTTTAATACTCGCATAGTTCGCCGATAATGCATTCATCGGCTTTGTATTTTATCACGAACCTAGCCTCAGAACATTGAATGTCGCCGTATTAGCAGATGTGGGATGTCCACGATCCCCGAAAGTATCCAAAATAGCACTACTATGAACAGAAAATAGTTTAAAGCAGTGTTAGTTGCTCTCGAAGCAGTAGAACGAGTTTATTCGCACTTTTACGATGCATGCGATATTTGTATTTTCAGCAATGCTATGAAGCGTGAATGTATGTGGCTCATCTGGCATAGGTGAATTGAACCTTTCGCTTCTGTGTTTTCTCGAGATAATGTTGCTTGCCGATACCTGGTGTATATATTCAATATACGAATTCTCCAACCTCTGCAGCCGCGTAGGTTTGCCCGTTCTCGTGCATTATCTGTCATAGCTTTTCGCGTTCGACTGTATCGTATGCTGCCCTGAAATCCACGAAATGTGGTCCACGTGGGCACATTGTACTCCCGACAAGTCTGGAAGATTCGTCAGTGAGTAAAAATTAGATCCATAGCAGCATGGGCCCCCATATAGCCCACCTGGTACTGCCTTACGAATTGTCTTGCTGTTGGAGATAGACGTCGTAACAAAATCTTGGAAAGCATCTCGGAGGCGGCGTTGATCAGCGTAATGGTGCGGTATTTACAGCAATCTAGCTGATTTTGTAGTTAGGACAAACCACTCCTTCTATTTACTCCTCCGTTAGGTTCTCCTCCGCCCAAATCCTAGAAATTTTCCAGTTAAGAATCTTTGTAGAGTTCTGCCAGGCGTCGGTTCTTAACGGCGGTTCTGTTATTCTTCGGCTGATCGATTTTTCGCGAGGTCTGTTATTCTTGTTTCTCTTTCTTTAGAGGGATTCCTGGAAAGAAAACGTGTGCAAACTCGCTGTGGTAAAAACAATCGCGTGCTGATCGACATGACGGTCGGCACCAGACTGTCAAGCTCCTACCACAATGCAGTCGATAATCATCTATCTTCTCGGTGGTAGAAGCGAAAAGAGCAATCGTACAAAAAATAATTACCGTCGCCGGGTGGAGCGTTTGTGTGTGCGTACGAATGGTTAGACTGGAGGGATGGAAACTAGATGTGAGGCTATATCTAATATAGGCTGGTGATCGCGCGGTGATAGTTTAATTGTCAAAACACTTGGGCACAAACCGAGAGAGTGTGGGTTAGAGTCCCACTTACCAAATGAACTACGCAAAATATTTTTGGCCTCACATCGAAGTTTCGCAGTTTCATCCAGTCTACCATTCTTCTCACCAAATGCTACTCCACTTTAATAAAATAGTTAACGTAAGACCGCGACTGACTCAGAGATAAGTTAAACAGAAAAAAAGTGCAGGTATTTCATTTCTTCTAAACCTACAGTAATATGATATCGTGTAACTTGTACAGAAAAATTATGCAATAATTCTCTTGAGTTAAGCGATTGTATGGATATGCTGTTGGAATATATTTAAAAATGAAGTCCCAGTCCCAGTCCCAGCCCCAGTCCCAGTCCCAGTCCCAGTCCCAGTCCCAGTCCCAGTCCCAGTCCCAGTCCCAGTCCCAGTCCCAGTCCCAGTCCCAGTCCCAGTCCCAGTCCCAGTCCCAGTCCCAGTCCCAGTCCCAGTCCCAGTCCCAGTCCCAGTCCCAGTCCCAGTCCCAGTCCCAGTCCCAGTCCCAGTCCCAGTCCCAGTCCCAGTCCCAGTCCCAGTCCCAGTCCCAGTCCCAGTCCCAGTCCCAGTCCCAGTCCCAGTCCCAGTCCCAGTCCCAGTCCCAGTCCCAGTCCCAGTCCCAGTCCCAGTCCCAGTCCCAGTCCCAGTCCCAGTCCCAGTCCCAGTCCCAGTCCCAGTCCCAGTCCCAGTCCCAGTCCCAGTCCCAGTCCCAGTCCCAGTCCCAGTCCCAGTCCCAGTCCCAGTCCCAGTCCCAGTCCCAGTCCCAGTCCCAGTCCCAGTCCCAGTCCCAGTCCCAGTCCCAGTCCCAGTCCCAGTCCCAGTCCCAGTCCCAGTCCCAGTCCCAGTCCCAGTCCCAGTCCCAGTCCCAGTCCCAGTCCCAGTCCCAGTCCCAGTCCCAGTCCCAGTCCCAGTCCCAGTCCCAGTCCCAGTCCCAGTCCCAGTCCCAGTCCCAGTCCCAGTCCCAGTCCCAGTCCCAGTCCCAGTCCCAGTCCCAGTCCCAGTCCCAGTCCCAGTCCCAGTCCCAGTCCCAGTCCCAGTCCCAGTCCCAGTCCCAGTCCCAGTCCCAGTCCCAGTCCCAGTCCCAGTCCCAGTCCCAGTCCCAGTCTCAGTCCCAGTCCCAGTCCCATTTTCTAGTTCACTCGAAAAGTCGGAGTTTGATCACTAGAGCAAAATCCTCATTGAAAAATGTAATACTTAGAGCCCAAAGCATGAATCAATAGCCAATCGGAAAAATTTAGATAACTCCCACTACAATGCGATGTTTATTCTAGCAAAAGAACCCAAATAATCAAATTATTCTCCAGCCAGTTTCCGAACAGCCACTTGTTAATTGGAGGCAAACAAAACTCGACCGCGAGTAGCGGGTTTGTTGTTTGCAAAAAGGACCCTTCTGTCAATATTCATCGGAAGCTGCAACGATGAGTGCGTTTTCAATCCTAAGCGAAAATGGTGAAACGAAATCAATTCATTACTGTAAGGGAAACCAACTTTTAATTGGACGAGATCCCTTCACGGTTGAGGAAATCGTCATAGCCAACAGCCATTGACTGAACGATGGAGGGAATTTCTGTTGGGAAAGGGTGAAATTTGAAATTTAAAATTAGATTTATCTAATTTTGGGAAGAAGCCGAATCGTATCGTGATTAGTAATGTCTTGTTGGTGACCAGAAAAGATTGAAACTCATTTCAAAGATTAGTTTAGATTAGTTTTAAGAAAATGGCATAAATTAAAAGCAATCTTAGAGAGAGTTCCTCTAGCATTCACCAAAGTTCTGCCAATGTTTCATAATAAAACAAAGAAAAAACAACCTGTAATTTGATTCGACATGGAGCTGCTTTTATTAAAAACGCTACCCCGAAGTTAGGTGCGAAATGCGATTCAAGCAGCATACCAGACGGAATTTAATTAAAAACCTCGTGACAGTTGCAAATCAGATCGAGCAATACAATCCTCTGGTCTGGTCTGGTCTGGCACAAATGAATGAAATTCATAATTTGACAGTGCCACCAGAGCCGAGGTTTGGCCCGTCTGTATTAGGGCAGGGGCGTTCGGTGGATGGTTTTTCTCGAAATTAAAATGTTACGTTGCGTAGGACGATGAGTTTTATATTGGAAATGGACGCGGAATCGTTAATGAGGCTCGCGCCTCGTGCGGTACGTGCTGTGATGGTTTTTATACAAATCAATTTGGGCGATGATTATTATTATCCCGCTCTGTGTGATTGAAACTCAAAACGTGCCTGTTTATTAATATTTCCAAAAATAAGCGTGTGAAGGCGAATTAAAACCTAATTTTTGTTTTGTTTTATAATTTCAGATTCACGACGACACATACATTTCCAAGGTAAGTTCAACTCTTTAGCGTTGCATTTTTTTCTGTTAAATCATTGGCAATGAAAAGGCAAGTGATATTCAAACACTTCCAAAGTTTAAACTCATTCATTTCGTCGGATGACACCACTTGAGACAGCTTACAACAATGCAGTAAATTTATCTCCGTTTGTTCAGCCACCACGTCGCGCCGGAGCTGAAGAAGCTTGGGAAAATGCAATTTTTCTTCGCCCAAGCTTGCTGGCTGCTGTTTGGTTGTACAGAATGTGATCATCTTTTTTTCGCTCTCGCCCTTCATGTTTTCCGCTGTTTATACTGCCATCGAGCTGCGCGTCCTCCGACTGACACCGACGACGACGACAACGACGCGACGTCCATCAGTGTTCGTTTAACCATCCTCCACCCACCACCCACGGTCGCGCGCGTCTGGATTATACAGTTTGATGCTTAACCTACTGCATAAAAGTAAGCAAAGCGGTTTTGTGCACTATGTCGGAAATTTATGCACATCTTAGCGCGTCAACAGTGCAGTCTGTGATGCTGTAACTTCTCCGAGTTGCACTGATGGTTACATCTTACCGTCTACGCGGCGGTCGGATCGTAGCATAGCTCAGAAAGGTGTCACTTTAAAGCGTTTAACTATACAGCTTTCATGAACAAATTGATTTGCAGCAGATTGCAGAGGATTTATTCGCTTTCGATTTGAGCTCGGTGCTGATATTGAGAGCAACTTTCGAATTATCAGATTTTTCAAAAATCATTTTACATGCCCAAATATCTTAATTGACAGTGCCGCTTATCTAACAAATTTCACGAGTGCAAATCGCCTACGAAACCAAGTAGTTTCTTGGGCACTTTGAAAACTTTCTCTGCTTAAGCTATCATGGTTACTAATGAGGGTCACCAATTTAATACAATTAATGAATTAAGTAACCTTAAGTAGTGCTTAAAAACTACTTTGACCAAATATACGGCTATTTAACTATTAGCTACATAAGCCTCTTATGGTGCTGACAATAATGTTTTTGTGCAACTGATTACTGACCAGAAGAACTGGAATAGAAAAAAAAAGGTTCATAAACAGCAATAACCAGCGAAACATTGCAGAATTGCCAATAAACGGTTGATTTACTGCTAATATTAATGCTTATTAGTTACCTAGGTGGTCTCGAGTCGTTCCTTGTCCGGTCACCGTAAAAGTATTAGACGTGGGAGCTGCGCCTTGACGTATGTTGCATTGTCGTCCATTATGACGCAAATAAACTTAGTCAACAATGTTGCATACATACAGCCTAATAATTTTTGCTTTTGCTGTGTGGTATTTTGTTTGTTATCTGCCTTGTGTACTGACAATTAGGTTCAATTCTTGGGTCTTTCTTCTGTTTCCATTGCTACTCCTTTTCCTTCAACGCTACAACATCCCGATTTCCGTTGCCTCCCGAGCCTGACTTCCTAGCAGTTGTCAAAGTTACTCCGAATAATTTGCCTACTTTTAGTAATTTTGCAACATCCCGTACGCACACACCCACAAACTCGTCTTTTATTTAGACCACATTTCGGGAGGGCATTCCAAATACCATCATCTTAATACATTTCGCTTACAATATTATCCAAGTGGGAGTGGGGTAGCCCATAGTGTCCGTTCAGATAACTTACTATTACAACGAAGTGATTCACAATCTCCACAGCTTTGAACAACTTTACCGTCAGAACCCCGTGGCACATCGCATTACAAAGTGTTGGTCTAAGAATTAATCCTTGCGAAACTCTTCCTACCATAACCATCATTGTTCTTTGTCCCATGTTATGGAAGTAACTACTACGAGTTTTGCACAGACAGACAAGGACTCTCATCCTGTTTGTAGATTAGTACTGTAGGGACACTTTATAAGGAATAATTAACGCCGCCTACCAGCCCGACCAGCAGCCATCCTGGTCCTGCTGGCGGATGCAGGGAACGAGGCTTCCAAAATCGTCTGTCAGGTAGGTCTAAAATCGCTGATCCCAGCCCCACTGTTGATCCGTTCTTCGCTTTATTATTATTTATTATTGCCGTCG
Organism: Sabethes cyaneus; assembly: GCF_943734655.1. Classification (NCBI taxonomy): domain Eukaryota; kingdom Metazoa; phylum Arthropoda; class Insecta; order Diptera; family Culicidae; genus Sabethes; species Sabethes cyaneus. The sequence goes on along the minus strand of NC_071354.1, from coordinate 34,264,231 downwards.
AACCTCTCAGAACTCCATTCCGTCCATGTCTAATACCAGAACGTTGGTGGTATGAACGCGAGTGTTCCTGACTACAGTGCACCGAGAGTCTGTACAAGATAATTGTGCTGATCTAAACTTAGCATGACAACCGTGCGTCGTCTCGGCTGATATTTGGGTCGAACTACTTGGTCTTTCGCCGCGATCGAAGTGTGCCCAACAGCCACAAAACTACGGGAAGCGGAGTTTTGATTGTGGTCCACCGCCAGTTCGTCATCGATAACATCCATTGGTTGCACGTCGAGCAAATATGGGTATACACTAATCTCAAGTTTTTAGTCTTGACCTTGAAATGCGGTCATACATATATATTAATATTTTTTTGAAACGATGGTTCTACAATTGATGAAGGGACGGTAGGGGAAAGAAATGAAAATTTTTGGTGAAGGAGGGGAAGAGCGGAAAGGAAGGGGGGGGGGTGATATTGGTAGCTACGCTTGACAAGTAGTCATTTTGAGTCCTACCTTTTGTCCAATGCTGGAAGGTGCATGAGTCGAACCAGGCTATAATCTGAGATTATAACCGGATTCGAACCCACAACACCTGCCATATATTAACAATGCTAACTATTGAAATTCAGCAGTAAACAGGTTTTGAAGACGAGGTATGATATATTATACACTAGGACATAATGGGTTAATGATCGTCTTTAGTGGCAGGCCCCGATTGCTGTACATAGTTAACGGACCGCTCATACCCTTTAATGGAGTTGAGCGGGATAGTTGTAATCATGTGCCCCAATTCGGTACTACATTGTTTATAAAGCCAATGACCATTTTGCGATTTATGCTCCATACCTGATATGGAGTAAGAAGGAAACTTCCTAAGAAGTTGTGCCTTGATAATGCAAGAGCTCCGCAATAGCAGAGCAGATGCGCTGAACTTTCAGGTTCAGAGTTAAAAAAGCGGCAGGTCTCGGATGATACCTTATGCCGATATTCTTTTAATGATAAAGAGCGGGGCTGTGTTCTGTTAGGAGTCCCGTGATTGTGCATAGTTTTAACTACTTCAGTTTAACTACTGCAAGGTTTGGGTAGATAAACTGTTTGGCTTGTCTACAGCCCTGTGTTTGATTCCAACGGGATACAATTTCTTGCTTTTCCCATGTCATCAGTTCGCCTTTCACGGCGGATGTGGAGGTGCCCTGAAACGGTTTAGGACCAATAAATTGCTGAGCTCATCCTTGTCTTGCTAGGTTGTCAGCAAATTCATTGTCCTCGATTCCGCAGTGACCGGGCACCCAAAGTAATAAAACTTTGTTTTGGCGGGAGAGCTCCCTTAATGCTGTGCTGCACACCCAAACTAATTTGGACACGCATTTGGCGGACTTGAGTGTCAGTAGTGCTGCTTGGCTGTCCGTGAAGATACCGATTTTTGCATGCCTGTACTTTCGTTTCAAGCATATTGTTGCACAGATGTATATTGCATATACTTCTGCTTGAAAAACGGGGAGTCACTTTCCTAAGAGACTCCGGAGCCTGTGCACCCCCCATTTTTGAACCATATGTAAAAAAGCAGATAGTTCCAGATGGAAGATCGGGCCCTCCAGTATTCCACATTGAGCGATCTGTTTCAATCACCTCATATGGAACGTATATTGGGCCTGGCTTCCATGCAGTCAGAGACTGAAGTTACTGAGGGTGTCAGATTGAACTCCTGAAGTGGCGAAGATGGCCGATTTGGTCACCTTCGAGTATGGTTTTACTCCTTTGCAACCGTAGTGCGCCGAGCTCTGCTTCCTTCTTCACATGAAGATGCAAAGGCAGTAAGCATAGCATTGCCTCCATGGCTGCAGTAGGTGTTGTACGCATGGCACTGGTAACTGTAAGACAGGCCAGGCGCTGAACTTTGTTTAGTTTGGCTTGGGCTGTCACCTCACTCAGCTTTGGCCACCATACGACTGCAGCATAGGTTATCCTAGGCCGTGCAATGGTAGTATATGACCAAAAGGCTAGTTGAGGTTTTAATCCCCAGGTTTTGCCAAACAGTGACGTGCATGCCAAAAAACCATTCAGTATAGGGGGAGTAATGGTATGTATTCTTCGCCTAGTGAATGGTATAACGACTGTTTTGGTGGGGTTTACATTAAATCTCTCTTGTGAGCTCCATAACATGGTGGTGTTTAGAGCTCAAACTTACCTCTGACGATAAGTACAACGCAGTCGGCGTAAGCAATAGTCTCATAACCAAGCTGTGATAGCTTGTGAAGGAGTACGTCGGCCACCAGTGACCAGAGCAGGAAGGAGAGAACTCCTCCCTGTGGACATCCTTTGTGCACCGAAATCGTGACCGACGTATCTCCCAATGATGCTGTAATTCATCTGCTCGCGAGCATTGCTTGAATCCAGCTCATTGTAGTGTGGTCGATTCTCTTTTGACAGAGAGCCGCATTAATTGACGCGAAGGATGTGTTATCGAAAGCGCCTTCAATATCAAGAAAAGCATAAAGTGCTGTTTATTGATATTTGAGCGATTTATCTATTAATGTCACTAAGCAATGCAGTGCGGTTTCCGCAGATTCCGTAGAGTCTTTTAAAAACTCATTGCGGATATAGTTATCCGTGCTTTTCTCCATCAGCTTAAGAAGCGTTGAAGTCAGACTTATCGGTCTGAAAGCCTTAGGCATGGTTTTGTCTTTTTTGCCAGCCTTAGGTATGAACACCACCCTTACTTTCCGCCAATTCTCCGGGATATACCCCAAAGTGAAACTGGCTCGAAAGAGGTTGATGAGCTCGGACATTATAACACCGTCCGTTTTTTGTAAGAAAATGGGTAGGATACCATCCGGACCTGGAGATTTCATTGGTTCAAAAGAGCTGAGTGCCCAATTGATCGAAGCCTTCGTAAACAATCGGCGTACAACTAGAACCGATCATTTGGCACATTGTGTAATGACCCATTTCACTGTTGCCCGCCTATGTCTTGCCCAGTGGTCACTGTCGAACCAGGGAAGTGCGTGTTCATCAGAACTTCCAGAGTTTCCCTGGTGGTAACAGTGAGGCTTCCATCCTCTTTTTTTAATTGCCCTAGACCATTGCAGTGGTGCTTGGACATCGCTTTCTGCAAACGCGTAGCCTCAGGCAGAGTTTGAATGCTTTCGCAAAATTTAACTCGTGATTTCCTTTTGGCTTTGCGTAGCTCAGCGTTGTAGTTGATGTGGGAAGCTCTGTAGTCTTCCCAGTTAGAAAGTGATTTTGGCCCTGTTGAACAGACGCCTTTCAGTCCAAGGGAGATTGTTAAGCGTATCATTCCACCAGGGCACATCACGGCAAACTGTTCGCGTGTTTACGGGACAGTTTGTGTTATACGCGTCTGTGATCCTACATTGCAGGTCACTAGCGGCGATATCCAGCTCAAGTGGAGTTCGTATATTATTGTGACAGGAACTACGTGAGGTAATCAGATGATCTCTAAAGGAACTACAATTGGTTTTCCTCGGATTCCTGAATTGTTCTCTCTTTAGAGGATTAGCCTCGATGTCGAAAATGATATGTCTGTGGTCTGATAAATTTGGTTCATCAGAGACATGCCAATTTTTGACTTTCTCAGCTATAGAGGCGCTACATAGAGTAAGGTCTAGGACCTCTTGTCTGGTAGCGTTTATAAAGGTGGGGTCATTCCCTACATTGATTACATTGACATCGTTAGAAGTAAGATATTCAAGTAGGTACTCACCCCTGTTATTTGTGTCCGAGCTGCCCCATATCGTGTGGTGCGCATTTGCGTCGCAGCCTATCACGTACGGCTTGTTGACTGCCCTGCAGTACCGCACAAGTTCAGCAACCTCGGGCGGTGGTATTTCGTCCTTGTCCCCTGGAAAGTAGGCGGACGCAATGACTATCTCCTGCTTCCCTCTAGTCGTCGGGACTGCCACCGTAATGGCAACGACGTCGCGTTGGATGAATTCTGTAATTGGAGAAAATGTTATTCTCTTATTAAACAGAATGGCAGTCCTAGGCTTGGACTGTGTATTGCAATAGATCAACTTACCATTAGCGCCTCATTTGGTGGCAGGATTACCGTTTTCAGCTTGATCCAATGATGGATCGAGCCTTGGCGTACCGATACCAGTAGCGTTTTCGCTGAGTTGAGCGGCCGAGTCACCCACACCGGCAGGCTTCGGTTGCTGCAGGCGACAGGCCACAGATGTCCGACCCGCACTTAACGGCGGATTCAGCCTCTGAGGTCTACTATCGACTGGTGATTCCTGCGTACGCCTCTTGCGAGGTGTTCGCGGCGCTCGCCTAGTCTTCGCAGGATTGTATTGTTTAGGTGGCGGCGGGGCACTTCCAGAGGAAAGTTCTGCACTTTTCACCATCAACGTTGCAGGATTGCATTGTCTTGGTGGTGGCGGGGCGCTCCCAGAAGGGAGTTCCGCTCGTACCTTCCTAGACTTTGCAACAGAGACTGTTGCGCCTGTGTTGATCAGACCTCTGCCAACCTGTCGCATGCGTGCTTTGCCAAACATAAAATTTAGCATAAAGCGCTGTTCGGCGATCTGCCTTGCCGATTTTTGGTCAACCTCCATCAACAGTTCGACGGTATTTCCACACACATTGCGACGGTGTATCTGCCACGCTTGTTTTGAAAAGCCGTCGTTCTGATTCTGGAGGAATCTCAAAATTCTCTCGTCCGTGGTGCCGACACTGTCCTGGAAGTACCTTCGGCAGGTCCTTCGTGTCGTAGGCCCGAAGTTGTGCCCCTTCCCACGGGACGAGAGCATATGCCGTTTGCTCCAGCCATTTGACCATGCTCTGGTCAGAGCATGCCAGTGTCAAGTAGCCGTTCTTGAGCTGGCAGCTCCTGAACTTTGGCCTAATGTCTGTAGTCTCATGGTCAGCAATGTGATCCAGAAGAACGGCGTGGACAGTCTGAAGCTGATCCGTAGTTAGCAGGAAAACGGGATAATCAGCCGTAGTTATGGCTACACTGAAAGCATCCACTATTTCGCTGTATGTACACCTCGAGGATGATTTTGGTGCCGAAGGACCCGCGCAAGCTCGGTAGCGTGGTCTCTTTTTAGTGGGACATTTGTTGCTGATATTCGGGGACGCCGTATCAGCAGATCGTTGCCTTTTGGTAACGAACAGGTCCCGCTGGGTAGGCTGGCCGGTCGGTGGAAGGGCGAGTTCATCCGCTTCCTCCTTTGAGTAGCCATTGCTACGATACCACTTCTGCCGTCGCCGTTGCGCATTGGCCACATCTCCGGAAGCCTCAGGTTGCCCCTTGACTTCAGGCAGCGTCGCTGGATCGGGAAGGTTATCCACGTCACTCTCCCTGTTGGTGAGTTTAGGATCAGCGATGAAGCCGAGAGTCCTTCTTCCAGCGACATGCTGTCGAGGTTCTCTTCGCTGTCGAGTCCTCTTCCATCCCTGTGTCCATCACTCCACTAGTATCGATCGTGCCGATCGGAGTGCGCCCTTCCAGTCTACCGTCGTGCGTCACCTCTACACCTACTCCGGTGTTTATCGCCAACTCTAGGGGGTCGTTGGTTGTCCCATCAATTGGTTTTGTAAGATTTTCCATGGCGATGGTTGTGCTCTGCTGGGGAGAAAATCAACTATCCTTTACCAGCTTGGAACAGAGGGAGCAATTTACTGCACAGGGTGCTCTGGTACCATGCAGGTTCCGTTCGACCTTGGGAAACTATTTTGGACCCCTCCAAGCATTCTTCCCTAGGCACGGGTCGCATTACACCGAGGATTGGGGTCCTCTTCCGCATTTGCCGCGGAAGAGACTCGATGTGCGGTTCTGGATGGATCCACCACAAATTTGCCATGGAGCCATCCGGAGCCGCACGCCGAGTGACAAATCTTAACTCTCCTCCTTTATTTTGACTTGTTCACTCTTTTTTTAGGGAGCCACACGTGGCCTACTCTTCCTTTAGTGATTTCCTGCAGTTGGATCCAAACGAGCGATAGCGAGTAAGCACGAATCGCACTTTCTTTATGAGCATATCAAAAGCCACGGGGTTAATTAGATGGCTGAAATGTGTCAGTATGGTTTTGCTTTTAGATAGCCGCTTAGAAGGACAGTTGTACGAAGTATTATTGATATCAGATAGGACCTATTCAATTATCCCTTGTTTCCAGTATTAAAATTCAGCTAAATTCATTCTTCCTTCTGACTTGCCAATCCGTTTTTAATTTGTGAATATATTTGTAGTATATTTGGAGCTTTACCTCACGGTCAGTTGTGAGACTGCAACATATCTGAAGGTTTTCGGCGCCGCCGGTGGTCTTCAACACCGGATCTATCGTTTTTTTTCCTACCCCAGCCTAGCACGCGATGTTGGTTGATCCGGTTGATGTTGCTCGTTGCCTTAAAAATGGAACACTATGCAGTTAATTACTTCACAATTTTCACACTGATTTATGCTCTCAACTCAACATGTTGTGTCGGCACGATTTTCATTGAAAGTCGGTTAGTTGGCTGGTTGACTGGCTGGCTGGTTGGTGGGTGGCTAAATGGCGGCGAGAGAGAAAAAAAAGAAGTAAATAAATCATTCAAGGTTAAACCCAGCAACTGGCGAACGAAGATGAAGTGATTTAATCGCGTGGGATCGCCAGATTAGGTTGCTGAGATACTTTGTAGGTACCGCACATTAGCCGGCTAATAATAATTGTTCAGCGTAATTGAGACCAACCACGCAGACGTAGGTAGGTATGAGGGGACCTGCAGCTAATGGATGGAATCAAATTTCGTGCATGGGATTCCAAAATTCATTTACGAGCTAAATTTCAATTAATTTGTTAAGTCATTTGCCGCCGCCATCTAGGGGCAGGTGATTTGAGTAAATTGGCTCACTGATATTCCGTGTGACACTGCAGCCAGTGATTCGACCGGCGGCGGCGCCGACGCCGCCTTTCTTGCAGTAAATCTGCTGACGGACGGCGCGTCGAATGCCAGCCAAAAGGTTAGAGCTTGCGATTATCTCGTACGGTACCTTATGTTATGCTGATCGGGTCACACTGATAGAAACTGAGTTGTGTGACCCTCGCCAGCTGGCTGCCTTTCCCGGGATTGAATAGATGGATATGTACGATTACGTAAGTGAAACGCGCGAGTCGCGAGATCGACTTGCAGGATTACGATACGTGACTTAATTCGGAGCCACCGATTTCGCCCCGTACATAGTTCACATTCCTCCGAAGGCGCGATTTCGCATAATTCATTTTTAATCATTTGCGTATTTTGCGTATGCAATGGCCAATAACAATAATAATAATTGTTGTGCGTTACTCTTGCGGAGGACCAGCAGCTTCCATTAGGCTCCGAATCGAACGTTTAATCGCATTTGCCGAACGTGTTTGCTATAAATATTGAATCCCCAAAATAGCAAATCCGGAAAATCGCAAATGAGTTAATATTTAAGTTTCGCTTCAGCAGAAATCCAATCGATGAGAGAGAGTATGGGAGGAAAAACAAACAAACAAACGATTTATTTCGGTAATATTTGTGGGATAATCTTCGAGGAATTGGGGTTAATGTGACAGCGTCACATCGCAACTGGTCGGGGTCGGGGTGTACGAGAAGCTGACGTAGGACTGTCTATTATTATTTTATTATTTCTATAGAATTCATAATTCTTCGATTACTATTCGTTGGTTTTGGGTATAATATTTCTTCGACCAACTCTCCAATCAGAGCCAAATCGTCTGAAGCATGTATGAACATACTTAATAATTAGCACTAATATTGTATTTTAAAAGTTTTCGGGCAAATTTGTCGCCATTTTACCAACATTTAATACCTAGCACACAAGTTATTAAACAATCACACTTAGTTTTCTCGAAAATACCGGTCGATTGAGTTCAAAACTCCGGACCTTCGGGTGCAATAGGATTTAAAATCAAAGTAGAAATTGGGCTTCATGTTAGTATGGGAATTAAACTTGAAATCGGATTCGATATAGGACATTAAATTTGATTTGAATTTGGACTAATTTGGGCTTGAAGCCTAATTTCAAAATGAGCTGGAAATTGGACTTAACATTGGATTTCGAATTGAGCCTAAATTTGGAGTAATTTAGACTAGAAATTTTGCTTGGAATCAGACATGGCAACGAACTTAAAATAGTATTTGAAGTTTTTATTTGAAATAGGGATTGAATTTTTACTCAAAATTGAAATTGAGTTAAACTTGGAAAAGGATTTGTAATTGGATTTGAACTTATATAGATTCCAAACATTTAATTGGAATTGAAATTGAACTTCAGATTAGACTTGGAATTACATTCGGAATCGGACATGAAATTGAAATTGAAATTACTAGAAATTGGATCTGAAATCAAAGTTTGAATTTGGCATGAAATTGGAATTAAATTAGACTTGAAATTGGGCTCTGAATCGGACATGCAATTGAACTTGACATTGGGCATTAAAATAGACTCGAATTTGGCCACGGACACGAAATTAGACGCGAATTCTTACTTGAAATTAGGATTGACATCTTTCGTCTTACTGTCTCACACGGTTTACCTCTTTTCTGTTTCTTTTTTCTCTTTTCTAGTCCCGTTTTTCCACTTTGTGTTCCGGTTTTTTTATTCTTGTCTGTGTCGTTTTGTTGCTTTTTGCTCTCATTGTTTGCTCCTCATTTTGCTTTCTGTGTTTACCTTATTCTCTTTTCTCTTCCGTATTTTTTGTTTCCTTGTACTATTTTGCTCCGTTTCATTCTTTCTTATTTTTAGTCCTGTTTTCCTCTTGTAATTGCATCTTTTGTAATTTTTTTTCACGTTTTCGTCTTTTCTGTTCCCTTTTGCCTTTTTTCCTTTTTTCGTTTCCAGTTTCCGTCTTTTCTAACTTTCTTCCTCGTTTTTCGTCTTCATTTGTTCCGCTTTTCTCTTGTCTTCTTCTCTTTTCTCCACAGTATGGTCGTTATTTTTTGTTATTCTTTTTTTGTTTTCTGTCCCATTATCCTATTCCATGCCCATTTTGTCTCATCTTTCAAAGAGATTACAAAAGACGATGAAATAGCGTCGAAAAGACCACAATAAGATTACGAAGAGACGACAAAACGCCGATGAAAAGACAACAAATAGATCTCAAAAAGGCGAAAAGACCGTGAAAAGACGACGAAAAGGTGACAAAAAATGAATTACAAGCAGAGAGAGAAAATGGGATCAAAAAATGTCAAGAAAAACGCCTATGAAGCACCATAAAATGTCAAAAAGGACAATAAAAAACTAGAAGACTATAAATAAACGCAGAAAAGGTGATGAAGAGATGACAAAAAGACTGTTTTACTGGAAAATAAAATAAAAAGGCGATGTACTGAAGGACAATTAAAAAGATTCCAAAAAATAGTAAACAACTGAGAGACATTAAGCAGACAAACAATGCCAAGAAGACGATAGCGAAAGGCAATGAAGTACACATAACAAATGAAAACGAATGATAAATAAAAATGAAAAAAAGCAGAGAAATAAAAACAATTAAAATATATGCGTTCTTCCTCTTTTAGATATTTAGATTTCCGTTTTTTTTTTCTTTTTTGTCACGTTTATTCCGTTTTTGGCTCTCCGGGTGTCTCTTATGCTCACCGGGTGTACTTTTTTATCTCGATCCATATTCTCTTTCTTATTTTTCTTTACGGTTTCATCTCTTACTTTAATCCTTTTTTCCGGTCTTTCTTTTCTTCTTTTTCTGTCCCATTTTCCCATCCCATTCTCATTCTAATTCCAATCCTTGCCCTTTTGTATCCCGTTTGACTTCTTTTTTCTGTTTCGTTTTTCCTTTCTTGTCTCATTTTCTCTTTTTGTCTATCCCATCGTTTGCCCACCATTTCTATTGCGTGTTGTTTCTTTTTCTGTCCTGTCTTCTTTCTTTTTGTCCCATTTTTCATTTTCTTCTCTCTTGTTTTTAGTTTTTTCTTCTTTCACTCCTTTTCCTATTTTGTTTTCGCTTTTTTCGGTTCTGATTTTCCTCTTGGTTTTTCCTTCTTGGTACTGTTTATCCTCTTTTTCTTCATGTTTCCCAGACCCAGTTTTTCTCTGTTCCTTTAACTCCTTTTTTGTTCTCGTCTGTCCCAGCAATCCCTTATCATACCCTGCATTTTCCCTTTTTCTGTCAAAAACATTCTGTTTTTGGTTGTATCCCGTTTTGGCTTTCGTTTTAATTGTTTCCATTTTTTGTTCTCGTTTCTTTTATTCCATTCGTTTACCGTTTTTTCTTGTTTTGTTCCGTGTTTTCTCCTTTTCTGTCCAGTTTGTCGTTATTTTCTTTCTCGTTTCCTTCGATTTATTTATTGTTCTTTCTTCTTTTCTCTCATTTTTCTGTTTTTCTCTTCCGCTTTCCCTTTTTCTCTGTTCAGTTATGTTTTCTACTCTTTTTTGCCTCGTTTTCTTGTTTTATTTCCCACTTTTTTGACGTCCCGTTTTTCCTCCCATCATTTTTCTTTCGTATTTCCGTTTTTAATCGTTCTGTGAATATATTGAGATTTTTTTTGCTGCTTGTGTTGTCTTGTTCATCGGTCTCTGTCTTGTCCATCGGTTTCTGTCTGCATTGTCCATCGGTCTCTCGATTGTTCATCGGTCTTTCTCTGTTTTGTCCTTTGGTATCTGAATTGTACATCGCTCTCGGCCGTGTTTATCGGCCTCTGTCTTGTCTATCGGTTTCTATCTTGTCGGTCGGTATATAGAATAATAGAATAAAATAAGGATTATAAACATGAAACAACTTTAACGAACATGATGTTTCAAATTTTATTGTTCAGATTTCGGATATTCGAGAATAAAAATGAAAACCACAATATGCTGCAGTTTTAGTTTAATGAAAAGCAGAGAAGTTTCTGTTCCAGCACAAAGTTTTTGTCACCCCCCCCCCCCCTTCGAAAATTGGCTTGAAAAATCGGGGGGCAAAAAAATAATTTGTAGGATATGAGTTGATTCTTTTTCATAAAATCAGCACGAAGTAGAAATGGAAATTCAATTCAATGTCTGTGTTTTTTTCGTAGATTTTTGCATGGAAAATAATAACGTATATATTAAAAGCAAGAATAGATTTGGTTTTCGCGTTTAAACTTTAAGTAAAAATGCCTAAAATACATATTTTGTAATATTGCAATATTTGTAATGGCCTAATCTATACCTATAAAGAAGGATTTCTGTCTGTCTGTCTGTCTGTCTGTCTGTCTGTCTGTCTGTCTGTCTGTCTGTCTGTCTGTCTGTCTGTCTGTCTGTCTGTCTGTCTGTCTGTCTGTCTGTCTGTCTGTCTGTCTGTCTGTCTGTCTGTCTGTCTGTCTGTCTGTCTGTCTGTCTGTCTGTCTGTCTGTCTGTCTGTCTGTCTGTCTGTCTGTCTGTCTGTCTGTCTGTCTGTCTGTCTGTCTGTCTGTCTGTCTGTCTGTCTGTCTGTCTGTCTGTCTGTCTGTCTGTCTGTCTGTCTGTCTGTCTGTCTGTCTGTCTGTCTGTCTGTCTGTCTGTCTGTCTGTCTGTCTGTCTGTCTGTCTGTCTGTCTGTCTGTCTGTCTGTCTGTCTGTCTGTCTGTCTGTCTGTCTGTCTGTCTGTCTGTCTGTCTGTCTGTCTGTCTGTCTGTCTGTCTGTCTGTCTGTCTGTCTGTCTGTCTGTCTGTCTGTCTGTCTGTCTGTCTGTCTGTCTGTCTGTCTGTCTGTCTGTCTGTCTGTCTGTCTGTCTGTCTGTCTGTCTGTCTGTCTGTCTGTCTGTCTGTCTGTCTGTCTGTCTGTCTGTCTGTCTGTCTGTCTGTCTGTCTGTCTGTCTGTCTGTCTGTCTGTCTGTCTGTCTGTCTGTCTGTCTGTCTGTCTGTCTGTCTGTCTGTCTGTCTGTCTGTCTGTCTGTCTGTCTGTCTGTCTGTCTGTCTGTCTGTCTGTCTGTCTGTCTGTCTGTCTGTCTGTCTGTCTGTCTGTCTGTCTGTCTGTCTGTCTGTCTGTCTGTCTGTCTGTCTGTCTGTCTGTCTGTCTGTCTGTCTGTCTGTCTGTCTGTCTGTCTGTCTGTCTGTCTGTCTGTCTGTCTGTCTGTCTGTCTGTCTGTCTGTCTGTCTGTCTGTCTGTCTGTCTGTCTGTCTGTCTGTCTGTCTGTCTGTCTGTCTGTCTGTCTGTCTGTCTGTCTGTCTGTCTGTCTGTCTGTCTGTCTGTCTGTCTGTCTGTCTGTCTGTCTGTCTGTCTGTCTGTCTGTCTGTCTGTCTGTCTGTCTGTCTGTCTGTCTGTCTGTCTGTCTGTCTGTCTGTCTGTCTGTCTGTCTGTCTGTCTGTCTGTCTGTCTGTCTGTCTGTCTGTCTGTCTGTCTGTCTGTCTGTCTGTCTGTCTGTCTGTCTGTCTGTCTGTCTGTCTGTCTGTCTGTCTGTCTGTCTGTCTGTCTGTCTGTCTGTCTGTCTGTCTGTCTGTCTGTCTGTCTGTCTGTCTGTCTGTCTGTCTGTCTGTCTGTCTGTCTGTCTGTCTGTCTGTCTGTCTGTCTGTCTGTCTGTCTGTCTGTCTGTCTGTCTGTCTGTCTGTCTGTCTGTCTGTCTGTCTGTCTGTCTGTCTGTCTGTCTGTCTGTCTGTCTGTCTGTCTGTCTGTCTGTCTGTCTGTCTGTCTGTCTGTCTGTCTGTCTGTCTGTCTGTCTGTCTGTCTGTCTGTCTGTCTGTCTGTCTGTCTGTCTGTCTGTCTGTCTGTCTGTCTGTCTGTCTGTCTGTCTGTCTGTCTGTCTGTCTGTCTGTCTGTCTGTCTGTCTGTCTGTCTGTCTGTCTGTCTGTCTGTCTGTCTGTCTGTCTGTCTGTCTGTCTGTCTGTCTGTCTGTCTGTCTGTCTGTCTGTCTGTCTGTCTGTCTGTCTGTCTGTCTGTCTGTCTGTCTGTCTGTCTGTCTGTCTGTCTGTCTGTCTGTCTGTCTGTCTGTCTGTCTGTCTGTCTGTCTGTCTGTCTGTCTGTCTGTCTGTCTGTCCGTCCGTCCGTCCGTATGTTCCTTATAGAATCGAAAACTACTGAACCAATCGGTATGAAAATATGCATGTAGAGGTTTTCTGGGGCCAGGAAAGGTTTTAGTGATGGTTAGAAACCCCTCCCCCCACTAAGAGGGGGGGCTCCCATACAAATGAAACACAAATTTCTGCATAACTCGACAACTAATCAAGCAAATAGAACAAAATTTGGCATGTAGGTGTTTTCGGTGACAAGAATTTATTCTATGGTAAATTGAGACCCCTCCCCTCTTTATAAGGGGAATTATAACTCCTCTCCTCTTTAAAAGGGGGGGCTTCCATACAAATTTCCTCATAACTCGAGAACTAATCAAGCAAATGGAACCAAATTTGGCATGTGAAGGTTTTCGAGGGCAAGAATATTTTCTATAGTAAATTAGGACCCCTCCCCACTTTAAGAGGGGGGGCTCCTGTACCAAAGAAACACAATTTTCCTCATAACTCGAGAAATAATTAAGCAAATGGAACCAAATTTGGCATGTGGAGGTTTCTGGAGGCAAAAATATTTTCTATGGTGAATTAGGACCCCTCCCAACTTTAAGAGGGGGTGCTTCTACACAAATGAAATACAAATTTCCTCATAATTCGAGAACTAATCAAGTAAATGGAACCAAATTTGACATGTAAGTGGTTTTGGACGCAAGATGACATGTAAGTGGTTTTGGACGCAAGATTTTTTTCTATGGTGAATTGAGACCCCTCTCTTCTTTAGAAAGCGAGTTATGGCCCATCTCCCCTTTAAGAGGGTGGGCTTCCATACAAATGAAATGCAAATTTCCTCTTATCTCGAGAACTAATCAATCAAATGGAACCAAATTTGGCATGTGGGAGTTTTAGATGGCAGAAATTTTTTCTATGGTGAATTACGACCCCTTCCCTTTAAGAGGGGAGCTCCTTATAACTTGAGAACTAATCAAGCAAATGGAACCAAATTTAGCATGTGGGCGATTTTGGAGTCTTGAATTTATTTTACGATAGTTAGAGACCTCTCACCCCTGTGGTAGGGGGATATGGACTCTCATACAAATAAAACAGAAACTTTGCGAAACTCAAAAACTAATCAAACTCGAGAAATTCGAGACTCTTCCATAAAACATTAGTCAATACAAGACCACAAAAACTATCTATAGTAACACTAGATCATTCAGGACGAGACGGTCGCGAGTGTCCCGCCGTCGGAAGCGCCGCCCACTGGGGGGCTTGCAAAATTCGAGATTGTGACAAAGATCATCCGAGATTCATGATTTATGTACAACACAGGTTAATTTGTGGCAATACGAAGTTTGTTGGGTCAGCTAGTAACATATATATTAAAAACAAGAATTGATTTGGTTTTCACGTAAAAATGCTTAAATCCCATTTTTTTGCTCGATTAAAAAAATCTCTTTGAATCCCCCCCGTCTTTCAATGGCCCAACTCCTGAAGGACAAAAACTTTATAAAATATTTGTAATGGCCTAATCTGAGTTTGGCTCTGTGACGGTCGCCATGTAAAATAAGTCACAGGCTAAGTAGACTTGATAATACGAGTATTTGTTATTTTTGATAACGGTAATTTTTACAATGAAACAAGGGTGTTAATAATATTCACACAGAGTGGGACAGGACGTGAAGGGGAAAACCAAAAATTTAGGTACGGGAGGGTCGTTGAAACAACGCTTATTGAAGTATGTGTTTCGTTCCTCTTTACTCAAGCTATAATGGGAACCAATTTTAACCGTATTCGAACTCAACCTCTCCTTTCCTCAGGTCCCTCTGTTTTGATACTATTAGCACCTTTATTTTATTGCTTTTTTCTACCATTCCCTCCGTCGATTGTTAAAGCTACCTTTACAAAAAATTAATTTTATATGCTTGACGTCATTAAAGGTCAAGACAAAACATAAGGTTGGTCTACTTATTCTTATTTGTGATTGTGATTTGTGAATGTGATAACTCATTTTTTTGTTAATAAATAAATATTTATTTATTTATTTATTTATTAATTTAATAAATCACATTAAATCATTTTGAGAACAAATAAACTATTAAGTCTCGTCATGGCGTAGATTTAATCGTTTGTATGTTGCTAAATAATATGCTGAAGCAGTCGTAACCATATCAACCATGTTTTTGGTTTTTACCCATAGTGCTTACGACACACCCAGAATTGTTTTCCTTGATTGTCATACTTGAGACTGTCATATGCGAGGACCATTCACGATTAAGGGGGCATAGTACTTTTTACACCATATTTTTTGCATTATTTCAAATATTTTTTTCTCGATAACGCGAAAAGCGAATCGATTCGGGTTTATTGCATTCTAGACATTGCACTTTATACTAATATTTACAATTTTGTTTGCATATGTGAACTTCTTCCCCTCTCCCTTACGGCTCCTTGAACATGATCATTCGAAAAAAAAACATGATTTGCGGTACCATGGATTGGAGCTGGTGGGCTTATCCGAATTGTAAAATTCCAAAACGACCTGAAAGTATATTATACTATCTCGTGTTTAACCCATCCTTTTTTTAAAATTCGAACGCATAGCAAAATGGCGGACATTCAAACATAAAAGTAAGGTTTTTAGTCGAAAAAATTGACTTTAAACATTTCTAAAAAATACAAAAATTGTAATATCAAAAAAAGGATGGGTCAAACACTAGATAATTTTGTTGGCTTTGAAACAAAAAAAGAATCATGAGAATTGCTTGAGTCGTTCTTGAGATATTTATGGTACCGACTTTCAAAACCTGGTTTCGAGAAAAACGACGTTGAAGTTTTTATTCACTGTGTAATCGCTCCAGACATGCGCGGTACAAATAGCTGTAACTTTGCCAATTTTTGGAATTCATCGAAATGACTTGAAACACATATGGTCAAAATGTCAATCTTTCGAAATAATCAATTAAAAAAATTTCGATTTTTTTTAAATTGAAAAAGTACTATGCCCCCTTAAGTGGTTACTTGCATGATATTCATTTAAAGATCCAAAAAGTGCTAATTCAGACTAACAATCTTCTAGTGATTCAGCGTCAACAGAACTGAGCGTAGCGTCACATGCGCTTCGAAAAGCAATCTCGTCCAAATCACTTTTTACTATCGCTTCGATTCGCACGCGGTTCGATCTTACCTATATATCCTGGCCATAAAAGCGCACTATTTTCTTTCGGTTCCCAATCTCATTCCGAAGCGAAAGTAACCGAAAAAAAAGTTTTACTCACCGCTGCAAATAAATCATTCCCGCCTCATTTAGCATCGCCCCGGAGAATAAATGGTCCAGTTATGGTTCTTTTGCCGTGATGGGACATTTTTCAATTTTTATCCCCGCTTCAGGACTCGGAGTGGTGCGAAGTCCTCCAGATTGCGAATGGTTTTATTCTGAAGATATGTTTTATTTTTTTGCTCAGCCGTTTTTTCTCGCTTCAACATTCCTAGGGCATGCAAACGGGACGAACACGCTCGCTCGTGCCCTGCAAGCTGAGCAAACAAGACATGGGATATTATTTATTTCCGATTCCGATATTTATTACGCATATAAGGAAAAAGCTCCGGCCATGCCGGCACTGCTGGCTGGCGGCAATAAATTGTCGCGTGCCGGCTCTACTCAACGGTGGAAGTAATCGTTTGTTTCTCTCCGCGCGGAGCACATTTTATTCAATATGTTTTCCTTTTCTTTTCCTGCTGTTTGACGAACAGAAGGATATTTACGCCGGGCGGTGCCGGTCTTTCTTCGAGATGCTTATGCTCGAAAGTCACCAATCTAATTACGACCGGTGATATATGGTGGCTGATGGCGGCGGGATGGAACTTCTAAGGAAGGACCTCCTACCCGTGACCCGTCTGAAATATGGCCGTGACATCGCGGATGATTACCGGTAGTTTATGGCTGGTAGAAATAATAGTCTCTCCACGTGGTGGGGGGCCCTTCCAATATTGCAATCTCAGGTATGGTAAGCAAATATAGTCATGATGAAATACGTACTTGGATCAGTTTCTATATCTCAACAAGAAAAAAAGTCCTTCAAGATGCGAAGCACTGGAAGCCGCGTTCGATAAATCCTTTTTAGAAAACTGTCGATACGTGATACAGTGTCGGTGGCACGGCGGGAAACTTCCTCGGCCGACCCTTCCATTACGACTTCCCGCGTGAATTAACTCACATTAAGTTGACCATAACTTGCGCCGGGGTATCACGAATGCATGAATAATTAACCACCGCACAAGCGATTAATTTGCATTTAAACACGCGGCACTTCGACAGCATTGAGTATTTTTATTTTCCATACCTCACACCACACCAACCGACCCCAGAACTGGCCCTGCAGCCAGCCCAGGTCGTTTTCACTTCTTTGTAATGGCACGGCAATAACATTACTCAAGCTCAGCGGAAAGCAATGTCATAACTTGTTGAAACTCATATCCGTACGCAAGCTGCAAAAATCGTACTACACGCAGATCCCCGGTCGTTAAAATGGGTACTTAATAGGTCGGCAGAACCCGCAAGAACCGACGGGCGCGATGATCCTTGACGCTCGCCCAGGGAAGGGTAATCAGGACGTTTGTCGTGTTGTAATAATTTACTATTAACTTTGCTTGTTCGCCACTTGGCTGTAGGTAATTGGCAGCCGGTGTGTGTGCCCCAGAACATGGAATTTTTGCTTGCTTACAAGCCGTCGTAAAAACCTTGTCAGTGTCGGTAGTTTGTTCGGTTTACAGATAGCTACATCCGACGATGCGGGAGGTTTCGGGACGATAAATGCTCGACTCCCCACCTTGGTTTGGTTGGATCAGTGTTTAATTCTACAGAACGATATTTTATCACAGTTTAATAGCTGATAGCACTTAACAAAGAATATTTAATTATCGTTTGGTACACCACCTAAGCCGGTGCCGGTAGTTGTTGGTTTAGACAACGAATCACATGAATCTTCTGTTTTATGTCTATGAAACGTTGAGTAAACATACTATCAATGTTATCTATTTTAACTACATGCTAGTGAAAAATAGTGTTACCTATTTATATCAGTTGATCAGAAATCTACGGGTCTACGAATTGAATGATAGAATGAATACAATTTGATTTCAAATATTCCCTATTGTTGAGGCAATTACAATTATTTTAAAAGTTTTTGTCGCCCCCCCCCCCACTTTACAACTGGTTTGACAAATTGGGCCAAAAAATGTGCGGGATAGAAGTCAAATTGTCTGTGGGCTTTACAACAGCCTTTAGAACTCGAAAAATGAGTGTTAACGCTTCTAGCACGAAACAGAAATGAAAATTCGAACAATTCTACAATCATATACCTATATGTGCCAAAACAAAAACGAAAAAAAATGGATGCCTGAAAAAAAAATTTTGTTTTCTTTTTTCTTTGGCAGTGTTTCGTTTACAAACCTCAAAAGTTATAAAAGTCTTTGCCAAGCTACTACCAACAAAACAAAAACAGTTTGTTCCAATACGTTGTGTAGTTTCTGAGAAAAAGGTATATAAAGTTTGAATATAGTGGTTTTCCAGGAGCGGCGATTTATTCTGCCGAGGTTGTTCTACGTCGCACTGGAATGCTCATTTCGATACATATTCATAATTATTATTATTTTATTATTATTATTATTTGTTTATTTATTCATCTGGCCATACAGGCCTTCATGAATTGGATTGGATGGGGAAAAGCCTCCTTGAGATGATCATACATCGACCGTTCTCAAGCAAGCGTAAAAACCCCATCATCTTTAGATATCAATACATAGTATACGTTTACAGTGCTTATAATACATTTTGGATCACATTTAACTTACGACTACTTTAAACAATTAATAGAAATCTTACGTACTAGGGTAATCTCTTTAAATTATTTTTAAACACATCAATGGACATATAAAAGTCAAAATGCACGTAGTATTTATTGAACACGTCACACATTGCCCTTATAGGCTCGTTTTTGCCGTAATCATTGCGCTGATATTGCAGTCTTAAGAAATCCCATGACCTAAAGTTTCTGGATGGAGTGTTGATGTCGATTTTGGAAAGGATAAGAGGAGAGTCAATTTCGCCTAAAAGCAGTTTTGCCACAAAAACTGCTCTACATATATCTCTTCTTTTAGCCAAGGTATTCATGTCAAGCAGGCGGCAGCGCTCAACGTATGGAGGTAATTCCAGAGGGTTTCTCCAGGGTAGATTTCTTAACGCGTAGCGCAGGAACTTTGCTTGAATAGCTTCGATCCTGTTTGACCAAACAGCTGTGTATGGGCTCCAAATGGCAGCTGAGGCTTCTAATACGGAACGAACAAGGGAATGGTATAATGCTCGTAAACAGTACGGATCAGTGAATTCTTTAGCAAGTCTAATAATAAACCCCAAATTTCTATTCGCCTTTGAAACGACATGGGAGTAGTGATTTCTGAAGGACATTTGATCATCAAGAAGAACACCTAGATCTTTGACTACCGTTAATCTACTGACTGGTTCTCCAGATATGGAATAATTCCAGTGAATTGGGTTCTTTTTGCGTGAGAAAGAGATCACAGAGCACTTGGACACATTTAGGGTAAGCAAATTTTGAGCACACCAATCGCTAAAGTCGTCCAGAAGTCGCTGAAGTTCGATGCAATCAGTTGTTGAGCGTACAACAAGGTAAAGCTTTAGGTCGTCAGCATAAATTAAATATCGACCTGATGGAATTATCTTACAGACGTCGTTAAAAATAATAAAAAAAGAAATGGTTCCAGATTACTTCCTTGTGGTACGCCCGACAAGTTTGTGAAGCATTGTGATTCGTGACCGCCTGTTTTTACAGATAACGTGCGGCCAATTAGATATGATTTCAGCCATTCAATTATGTTGGAAGAGGCTCCAAAGCGCTCGAGTTTCGCCAATAGGATGAGGTGGTCTACGCGATCAAATGCTGCTTTTATATCCGTATACACGGCATCTACTTGAACTCCGCTTTCCATAGTTTTAATGCAGTGCGAAGTAAACTGTGCTAAATTTGTCGTAGTTGATCTGCCTGGAAAAAATCCATGTTGGTCTGTTGAGATGTATGCTTTAGCTTCTCGGAATAGCACTCCACCAATTTGAATTTCAAACAGCTTTGAGCCCACACAAAGAGACGTAATTCCTCGATAATTTGCTATGTTTTGTTTATCGCCTTTTTTAAAAATTGGTAACATAATCGATTTTTTCCAGCGCGTTGGGAATATCGCCTGCGCCAGTGACTGATTAAAAAGTATTTTCAACGGAGCACATAGGGCGTTCGCACAGTTTATTAATACTATCGACGGGATTCCATCAGGCCCTGTTGTGTATGATCGTTTTTCGGCCTCTTCCCGTGGTCAGATCATTACAAATTTAGTATCAAAATAAGCGGAAAAGGCTGCAGAATTAAAATCTGAAATTAAAAAATAATATTTTTTCAAAATTTTTGGTTGTTCATGTCCCCTTAAGGACGCTTACTGAGGACTCTCGTGTTGTTGATCTCCCTTTGATTTGATCGCCTTTCATTCATGTTTTTCCGTTTTTCATCTTTTATTTTCCTTTAAGTGATTTTTCGGTTTGGTGTTTCGTTTCTTTTGACTATCTGCCTCTCTAGCTTTTTTTTCATCGTCTTTTTGTTTTTGTTTTTCGCTCTTGATGGCGTTTTGTTGCCCTTATTCCTAAATTGTTTTGGCATTTTTTATCGCGGTTTTGCCGTTTTTTTATCATCCTTTTGCAGACCCTTGTCTGCATCTATTTACAGTATTTTCATTGTTTTTTATTCTCTTTTTTGACATTTCTTTTTGCTTCTTTGGCGTTTTTTCTTCTTTTTGTCATCTTTTGTCTGCATTTATTGTCTTTTCAATTACTTGTCATCTTTTTCGTCGTCTTTCCATCGACTTTTCGCTGTTTTTTCTCCATCTATTCGTCGCTTTTTATGGTCTGGTTGCTGTCTATTCTTTGTTCTTTTGTCGATTTTTTTGTCATATTTTTGTTATCGTTTCTTCGTATTCGTCGTCTTCATTTTTGTAATCTTTCGGTCGTCTGTTTGGCAATTTTTTAACCTCTATTTTGGACTCTTTTTTGTTGTTTTTCGTCTGCTTTTTGCGTATTTATCGCAATTTGGTTGCTGTTTCGGTCTTTTTGTCGTCGTTTTGTCGCCTTTTCTTCATTTCTTTGTCATGTTTTTATCATTTTTTGTCATCACAGTTTTTGTTTGTCATCTTTTCGTCACTTTTTTGTCCTTTTTTGTGTTTTTGTTAGTTGTCAATATATCGAAAATGCATTGTTTTCTCTCTGGCATATTTTCTCTATCATATTTTCTCTCTGGCTTGACGCTTTTAAAATCTTTTATTTGTCGTTTTCCGGTGTGTGTGTGTGTGTGTGTGTGTGTGTGTGTTTTTTTTTGTTGAGGTTTAGACGTCTTTTCGTCAAGTTTTCATCGATTTTTTGCCACGTTTATATCACATTTTTGTCATCTTTCCATCATGTTTTCATAGTCTTTACGTCGTCTTTTTGCAGTCTCATCGTTGTCGTTTCGTCGCATTATAGACGGCATATATAAGCAGCAACTAATGAAACGTGCCAAATGCGTGATACTGTCTTCTGGTTGTTTTTTTTTTGTCGTTTTTATGACGTCTTTTAGTCGTTTTTCGTCTTTTTGTTTTACATCTGCCTTTCCGGCATTTTTATATCGTTTTTTTGTCTTTTGTCAGCATTTGTTGTTGTTGTAATTTTTGGTCTTTTGGTTGTTCTCAATGGCCTCTTTTTGAAGTCATTTTTAGACTTATTTTGGTGTTTTATATCGCTGGTTTACTGCCCTTTATATCGTTTCTTCATCGCCTATTTATAGTCATTTCGGTTTTTTTATTGTCCTCTTTTACGTCTTTAGTCCCTTTTTCGGTGTTTGAGGCGTCTCTTGTTGTGCGTTTTATTGTTGAATTTAGTCTGTTTTTCATGTTATTTTCGCATACTTGACATCATTTCTATGTCTTATTGCCGTCGTCTTTCGGTTGTCTTTTCGCCGCATTTTCGTTGCCTTTTTATCGTCTATTCCCTAGTAGCAATACTTAGTTTGATTATGTTCCTCTAGTAGTTTTCATAACCATTTTAAAAAACCGCTAACACAGACAAGCAGACGAGACACTCGAGTTAATTTCATCGTCCAATCAAAAACCACTCATTTTTCAAAAAAGCATGTTGCACAACATGGCCACACGGTGGCGTGCGAGTGTTGCTCCAAGTTTTCAGTATAAAACCATACAAATGTAAAAAACTTTATAGTACAAAACCCTGCAAATGCAAGTTATTCCACAACATAACATAACATAACATAACATAACAGAGGGTGCTCGTGTGCAGGCAAAATGTGTGGGATGATGGTTTTTAAAACATTTTCTTCTAAGTGTCATGTCAGCTCGTCATTTCTTGATGACCGCTATATAATTGCCTTCCGACCAAGGACTCCACCTTTCAGAAAGTTTGTATAACCTCTTTAAGAATCAGGTTAAAAGCTTTAGTAGACGGATCACGCTCTGGAGAAAGCTGCAATAAAACCGATCATGCTTTTCGTAGCTTGACAGCTACCGCCTTGTAAAGAATACTGCTTGCTCTAGCTACTATAAGTTAGTCAGCCAGTTTTGTTAACTTGAAAATACATCCGTCAGCAGAAAAGGTAAAATTATGGTTTTATAGGAAGGTATAAGTAGTTTTTAACTTGTATCGTTTTGGTATTTCGCAATACCATACTGAAACTAGAGGTAATGATTAATGCTGCAATAGAACCTTTTTAAAATATGAATAAAAACAAGCGGCTTTAGAATTGTTACTTGGAATTTACTGTTTTCGGGTTTTGTCATTTTCTGTCATCTTATTATTCTCTTTTTGATGCTATTTTTTTCATCTCTCTGTTGTCTTTTCTTTATATTCGTCGGCCTTTTGTCATCTGTCTTTTCATGGTCCTTTTAAAATATATGTGTGTGTGTGTGTGTGTGTGTGTGTGTGTGTGTGTGTGTGTGTGTGTGTGTGTGTGTGTGTGTGTGTGTGTGTGTGTGTGTGTGTGTGTGTGTGTGTGTGTGTGTGTGTGTACAATCCATCGCCCGCTGACCGGTAGCGCTTTTATGTAAAAAAATTACTTGCATCCAGAAGTTTGTTTCTGCAAATGCAAATAATTTTAGTCCTGGAGATGGAAGGTGATAGCTCTATTGTTCATTCAGCGACCCATTTCTAGAATGCCTGGATATACACGTACATTCCGAGGTCGCCTTCATAAACAATCAGCCCCGCATGGATATTTTCACATATCCATATTTCCAGAATAATTTTTATTATTCTGGCACGTATTTAGTTAAACAAAACCATAATTGCTAAATTCTTCTAGACCAATTTAATTTTGATGCATAAAAGCATAATTTCTACCGTAGCGCCAACCAAATGAAACCACTATTCGTCAATAAAAATATCGAAAATAATTTTCGATAATTGGAATCTGGAAGAATTTAATCGGGATAGGGTTTTTTTCTAATTCCCGTCGTAGTAAGTAAAGCCATTCTAATTTTCATCATTTGTTGGATGTATTTAATGAATACTCCAGAAGTTCTTGTGCTGATTTGACTAAAACACACCTACCTTCCGATTCCGTGAACTTTGAAATCACTGAAACGCGACTATTAAAGCATATTATTGAAATTACGCAACTGACTTTATTTCTAAAATTCGTCGTACCGTTTTAAAATCCGTTCATCAAAATTTTTCATCGTCCGAAGTAAAAATCACAACAATGTTTACGAAGCTAACGCGCATGTATTTGTATAGGACGACATGACAAATGTTATTCTGCAAAATTTCTGCAGGTAGAGCAAGTTTTCCTGACTGTAGAATAACGACAATGCCTTGCGTGAGTTATTTTCATTTAGGGTAAGAACCCCACAATTCGCCCCCACCCCAGAATTCGCCCTCCCATTGGTATTCCCGTGATTTAACTCAATATATAGTTGAATTATTAGTTGTCAGTTCAATTTATATTAAATTTAACTCAGTTTTCAGTTATTTGAATAGAATTCGATGTGTTGTTTTATGTATTTTAATGATTTAATGTGGTTTGAAAAATAGGTATTGTATTTAAGACGCGATTTTTCCATTCCCAAGAACGAGCACGAAAAATAAAATTGAGGAAAAGTAATGGAAAATCGTATCTCCTTGCACTTTTTTCGCATCAATTTGGTTAGATCTGATTCAAATTTCATAATTGTGCTTTTATTTTAATATTTTATCGCAATTCTGCTGAAAATAGAACATAAATGCACTGGGCGAAAACTGGGTTTCTGTAAATCATATGAGTTCCAAAATTCGCCCGGGTCGAATCTGTATATACTTAAACGAACTTACTGCGTGAACCAGTTTTCGCCCTCATCTATCAAACATATACAAATATGCCACACATAAGCAAAAGCAGGTCACAATCGATTAGTTTCTTCGCTGATTTATGTTTATCAAAATGGTGAGTAAAAATATCGAATAAATAATATTTTGATGCAGAAAGCACATCATATCTTCATTTGAATTCATCTAACAAAAGAATTACCTGCTAAACATGGGCTAATGGGGTTTCTACAAAACGAAATGTTGAATTAGCAATAAGGCTTATACAAATTTGGAAAAAAGTTTATGTCCTGGTCTCAAAATATTGTTCAAGGGGGGGGGGGGGGGGGCAAGAAAAAAATAATAACATAAAACCTTCAATAACTAAACAAAGGAGACCACTGCTTATTTTTCCAGATTAATAAAAGTTTAATACAAAAAAGTTGTACAGTACTTAAATTTTAGTTCAAACCAAAACAACTTTCAAAATTTTTTGAATCAAGCACATAAAGTAAGTATTCTGGCAGAGATGAATCAACTTGAAAATAGTGGAGTGCTACAGGATCGCCTTAGAGAGCCATAAACGTCTAACTTAACCTTCATTTGAATTTTGCTTTTTACTTGAATGTCACTCGGATAGTTATCTTGTATTTTAGAATAATCCAAATCTGTGTCACTTACTAGTTCAGAACTCGGTAACCACGAAATAGTATCGGAATCTACACACTTAACAAAAAGCACCGAATTCGGTAAAATTTTACCGAAATCTAAACAGCTGAACGTTCGGTAAAAATTTCGATGGTGCCAAACGACGTTTACAGATCATTAGTAATGTTTGGTGCAATAAAAAATTTTACCGAACGTTCAGCTGTTTAGATTTCGGTAAATTTTACCGAATCGTTTAAGTGTGTAATCTCGGAAAAATGGCAATTTAGGTCCCTACAACTTTTTTACTTGGAACGCATGTGCTATGCTACAGACATTTTTTAAGAAAAAAATCTCTCACATCATTCACGTTTGAAACCGCTTGTTTCTTGGTCAACCTTTTAGTCACACGTGTTTATCTTTGATATATTAAGGATGCAAACGCACCACTGTCAGAAGTGATTGTCATTGTTTGACTAATAGCATTTGTCCAGTCCGGTGCTGCACTTCGGATGAAGTTTCGACTGCCTAGCAATGAAAATGTTATTCCTATTTAATTCCACTTTCGTACAGTTCCATACTAAAACTCCATTTTTAAAGCACAAGCAGATAAAGCTCAATAAAAAAGCAATATAACTTAACATGACTTGATTTGATGTAATGGTCGGGGCCACCGTTGATCCCAATGATAATCACAATATGACAATAGTCAAAAAAGTTTCGAACAGTTCAATGACATCCTTTCTGCATGCGTCCAATGCATGGTAAAAAATTGTATCTTTAAGTTTTTCGTCCCTTACATCCAAAATTAGGGTAGGTACTTGGACACTACGGAATAAAACGATCAATTTGGAGCCCCGAAAACACCGAAAGGTGATGTTCCGGATTGTGTAATTTGTTGTATTTCTATTTTAATCTTATCTACTACCTATGACAGCAAAATATAATCTCATAGCAATTCGGAATATCTCCGTCAAAAGTGGTAGCAAATTTCACTAATACATTGTTTAGTTGATTGATGCCTCAATCTAATTCGGTTCTTTTGAAGCAAGTTGAATTAAAATGGAACAAAATTTAAAGTAAATGGAGCCAAAAGTCTAATTCCAAGCACCCCAATTTTCGACGTCGGAACTTAAAGGGTAAGCACAATAGTCGCCTGTGACATGTAGCAGGAATCAGGAAGCTAAGATGGTGTAAGATAGTTGATCGAGACTAACGGGATAGTTACTTCAACTTTGCACGAATTAGGTAATTTAGAGATGTAAGCTCGTTGAATTGTAAAAATATGCTTACCATTAAAGAATGCAACATTATTGCACTTTATTTTTTTGCCCCTTCAAATTTTGAAAATTTTTGAAGGGGGGGGGGGTGACATAAACTTTTTTCAAATTTGTTTAAGCCTAATCGACATCGAAATTGATAATAAGGTCAAAATCACACGAATTAGTAAGACGCGCATAATATTCTCAAAAATCACAATTTTTCTTGTCATGAGAATAAATCTGACAACGTGGAAAACCACGCGAAAATTCCGTCTACTATTTTAAAGTATATAAGCGCAATAAAATTGTTGTCATAGATAAAACTTTGATTTATTTAAGTAGAAGTATTTAAAGTGCAATGCAAACAACAAAGAAATAATCGTGGTGATAAAATAGAATATTTCGGTAATATCATGAAAACTCTAATATCTTAGTATTACAAACCCGGTCTAACCAAAAATGCTAGTTAAGAATTCCAAGTTATGTCAAAAATATCCTTGTTGAGTAGGTAAGATGGGTATGCTTATCAGTTACCAGGAATATTTAATACAGTAAACCTGCATATACATTTATAGACAGTGATTTACTAAACAATTTTTTTTTCTTCATCTTTTTATTGACTATATAGCAGTTAAGCTTAGTTATTTCTTGGGGAAAAGGTTAGGTTGTGGACTCGAGTTTCACCTTCGATTAGTCAATAAATATAGCCGAATATCAAGATTTTCCAGTTCATCTAATTTTTTATTGTTCACAGTAAACAATACTCTTTCCCAAAAAATTACTAAACAATGATATAAGTAATCATTATATAAGGTTTTTTAAACTACTAAAATAAACATTGTACCATTCATCAATAGTGAAAATGAATTCAACAAATGACCAGAAAAAGAACCAACAGGACCATTCATTTTGAATATATTTGACGAGTGTCAAAAGTCTTATTTTATTGCAATGAAAATAAACATTTAGTAAAAACCCACCTCTGTGTTTTTTAGTTTTACTGAATCAAGTATCAGGAGGTGAGCATGTTCAGTTTTTTTCAATCTAGATTTACATTTAACGAATTCCTGATACAAATTGATTGCCATATTAAGCACTGAATAGACATAATCTTAACCTAAAAATAAAAAATAAGAAAACTTATCCAATTTAATTCTACTATGTGACTACATAGTAGAATTAAATTTGATAAGTTTTCTTATTTTTTATTTTTAGGTTTCGTATTCTACTAAGACGCTCCAAAAACTTCAGATAATCTTAACGTTAAATAATAGTAACAACAGTTCTAACATAATAATTGAGGTTATTTAGGAAATTTGCAACAAATAACAAGTGGACGAAATTTGGGTCACATGGGGGTCGAATTTTGGATCGCTATGGGCGAAATGTGGTACTAGAGGTTCCTGCTCAAAATTGAGTCTTTTACTATCAAATTTCAATTTTCGCTATTCCGAATAGCCAAAATAAATAGAATAATAATATATAGTCATACTTGTCTGAGTTCAGGGCTGATTTTATAATAATATGGTGATTTATTCAGTTTACAGCATAAAAACCTGATAAAAAGGGTGAATTCTGCGGTCGTTACCCTATGAATGACGGAAATTAAAACGATTACTCGACATTGTCTTCTTCGTCGCACGAAAAAACGTAGGAAATGTGGCTCGTAGGACTTATTTAATGATAAAAAGCATTTAGATAGATCTCAGCTCACTTTGATTGATCGCATGTGATAGACAACAAACTAAAATATTAGGAAATAACCAGTTTTGCATTGTGGGTCACAACAATACTGATATTTTTAATAATTTGTGTTGGATAAGACGGGAATAGGCAATTACGCCGATGTAGCAACATACCCTATATCAGGTTTTCGTGCTCCCAGACTTTTTCATCGTACATCAAAAATGGGAATCTATAACATCGTGCCTTCTGTAAAAAGTTGGTAATCCCGAATTCTTCGGTTTCTCGTGAAATAAAACGATTCGAAGAACATCTGACTATCGATCGTTAGTGAAGATGTGGAGAAAAAAAGCGACCTTATTCTGTTAAGGATTACACCCGCGTAGTTGGGATCTTCGACGGGAAACTCAAGCTGAATTACGTACGTTCAGGGTTCAGAAGGCCCCAACAGAATACGGTCACGAAAAGCCGTGCCCAGATGTTATACGGTCAAAAGCTAGCGAAACCCCATTGCTGCGTTATTGGCGACGAGACCGATGCGAAAGCGGATGTCGACCAGATTCCAGGGAACGAGTATTTCACTGAAAAGGATAAGCTTATCTGAGATGAAAATGAAAGTGTTAAAAACGATGATTGACAGTTTTTCAAAGAATACAACATATGGAATATTGGACGGTCGGAAGGAAAAGGGCGGATCTAACACTAAACAATTTTATAGGCTTTGAAATAAGCAAAGAAACCAGTAAATTGCATGAGCGCCGTTCTTGAGAAATTCATGGTACCAACAGTGAAAACCTGATTTCAAGAAAAACAACATTTGCTCGCTGGGTAATTGCCAGTTTTTGGTTCCAGATGATTGTAGATTATTCTTGATTTCACAGGATCTGAATTTCTAGTTCTCCTGAATTAGATTGAGAAGGACGTTTCTTTTTTATTAGCCCACATATGTAGTTCAGAACGAATATTTTTCCTCCAATTAGCGATTAGCGAGATACCATCGACAGTAAAGTCCCAAACAGAATGCTGTCAACGCATCTGTCAGCGTCAATTTGACAGTAAGCCTATGGGAAAACTGCAAGAATAACGCTGACGGATGCGTTGACGCAACATTCTGTTTGGCCCTTAGGGGCTAATTCAACATGATCACTTTTTGAGGGGCGATCCTCGCCATGGTAGTTAGATTTTCATTCTAGATTGCAAACAAAGACAAAATCTAGAATCATACCTTGGCCACATTTGGTATTTTAGGCCAGGGAAATTTGTTACTACCACCAGATCGGCTCCTTGCCATAGGGTTAAAGTTGGGAACTTATCTTTGACCCAAATAGTTGTATCCTTCTCCTCACATGTACAACTTTCAGCTAGACTAGATGTTTTTAAGAACCACTTCTTACTGATTAGAAGACAGCTCCACTCCGGATAGTTCTAACATAAAAATTACCATCCTTGCCCTACTAGCGATGTTCACCGGTAGGTGCTGAAAAGGGTTTTCGTCCTCGTCCGTGGACTACTTTCGGTTGGTGAGAGTACCAGGAAGCGGTGGTACAAGCATTACAAATCGTTCTTAGGTTAAGAGAATCCGGTATGTTTGTGAATAATCGGTATTTCAGTAGAAATACTTATGTACCAGTAAAATTTTCAGGGATCCGGGTTTCCAGAACCGCTGGAAGCTTCCTCTACATTCCGTAAAGCTGTTATTTTCAAGTTATTCACAACATTGTAATTAATGAATATAGATATTTGAAAAATTAAAGAAACTGAATAGAAAATTGCACGGAGGCCATCTTTTAACTATTCGAAACAGTCAATTTTATCACAATTATCTGTTTTACAAATTGAATAAGTTTATTGGGAAATTTGATATCTAGTCCATCCGCAAAAAGACTGAGAATGTTTGCAGTTTGATGAAAAGCAATTGAATCCATAAAAATTATAATTTTATTTTATTTCTAAATCCACCACACCAAGTAACCGAGTTCCGATTAATAATTGTCACCAGTTAGAATGAACCGTACGGGCTGTACTGACGAGCCAGACATTCGCACAAACTTGCTGGACGGCAAGGTCCACAAGGTCCGTAAGGTCCACAGGGACCGCAGGGTCCGCAAGGTCCACAAGGTCCGCAAGATCCGCAAGGTCCACAAGGTGCACAAGGTCCACAAGGACCGCAGGGTCCGCAAGGTGCACAAGGTCCACAAGGACCGCAGGGTCCGCAAGGTCCACAAGGACCGCAGGGTCCACAAGGTCCGCAAGGTTCGCATGGACCACAAGGCCCGCAAGGTCCACAAGGTCCGCAAGGAGGACAAATTGCCGGTCCGCAAATGGAATCGCAAGGTACATTGCACGGATCACACATTTTGATCAATTTTAACTTGAACCTCAGTATTTAAAACAGTTGATTATTTTCCTGATCTTGATAAGTAAAACTCTTCTTATTTGCTTTGAAATAAGATTCTGAATGTTGGATTTAATGGTTAATTTTCGTTCCGACTTCTAATTTTGTGTTTTAACCTGAGTGTGGCTGCCAGTAGAATGAAAATCCAAAGTTTTTCACCATCCATCACAGTCTACTAAGTTTCCGTCAAACAAGCAAACCGCATGCAACGCTTGCATTAAAGTTTTAAATCCGACAAACTCTCGGCTTGATTAAATTGAACAGATTTCTTTGTCCCTGACTCGTACCAACCAACTATTACTTCACTCAAGCTACACGAGTATAAAGTTAAAACTCGAAAGCAAACCAAATATTTGGCTCAATCTCTTTCTCCTGCTGGATTACACTTACCAACATTGTTGTCCTCATCCGTGCAATTGCGCCGAACTGACTCACAACGCACGGTAGAAAACCATTGCAACCACCACCGCACCGCACCGCACCGACTGAAACACTTTAAATCATAAATTTTGTTCAAACATTGACATTGCCGTTTTTCTCAAAGCGCGAGTTTTCCGCAAATCCCAAAATGGAACTAGGACTGGTCCCGGACCGGAGCGGAGCAGCATTATGCGATGGATGGTGCACTTGAAAATAAAATAAAACTGAGTGCATTGCGGGACAACAGGAAAAACAAACAAAACGATCACGACGGCGAAAGCTTTCCACTCCAGCTTTCCAGTGGTTCCACCATGATAAAATTGTCCATTCTCACTCAAAACTATCATATTTTAGAGTAAACTATTGCGCCCTATTGAACCACCGCACCGTACTAGCAGCGCGCGTTCGCAGTTACAATTTCTATGGTTGTGGAGCGGCATGGCACGCCGGTCGCGGATTGCAAGTCAGTAAACAGGATTTATTTCTCTAATACTTGTTGGTAGGTTAGGTAGGTAGGTAGCTGCAGCCAAGCCGGCAGTGATCTTGCCGCGCCGGTCGGTTCAGCCAATGGGCAAACAGCAACTTGTTTCTTGACTGCTGCAGCACAAACTGACTGGCGAGAATCAATGTCAATGCCATAACTACGGTGGTGGATTGAAGTTGAAGCTGCAGTAGGTATTCGTCAAGTTCGGTCTTGGGCTTGGAAGATTTGCGCTCGCGGGGAAATGGACCCACCGTTTACGGTTAATCTCGTTTTTTTAACTATTATTAGATTTCGTTTGCTTTCAATATTAGGTATTCGATTAAGTTTAACGACCACGGCTGGGCTTGGAACTGCTCAAGGGTTCATTCACTAAACCGTAGAGCACGTTACCGTGTGCCTGATCGTTATTGTAAAATCATTTCTGTGAAAAGTATGCCGGAGATAATGGTGCTGGTTTCATTGCTAATTGGAAATAAGGCATGTGAATTGGGTTTGATCGTTAGTTAGTAGTTTTGGTTTGTGGTCAGTAATTTTATGCTCATTTACGAACAGGATGTGTGATTTATTGTTTTTGCACTGCCAATAATATAACAAAGAGTGTTAGGAGGTTTTTAGGGCAACAAATTGCAAGCAAACTTTTCTTACTGATGTATCCCCACTAGCGGGATATGTGCTTTTAGTTTTCTCGATTTAATCCTAATTCTCTAAGCCTTATTTCGTTTTTCACTCGAATAGCTACAATCAGCGGAATCCTTTCTACCCAACTTGGTTTTTGATTAAATTAATTTTGTCTTAATTACGCTACTTTCTCTTCAACTTTATGTAGAATTCTTTCTCTTCAACTTTATGTCGAATCACGTTCTATTTTCTTCTCTGAATATTGATTCAATTCTTTTTGTATGCTATTTTAGTAATTTTTAGTAGAGTAGGGCGGGGCATAAGTACGATGTTTGAAGTTGTCATCAATTTTCTAGAGATATAAAGAAGGACAACAACAAAATATATTTTATGGTGATGCAGTAACTCAATGTCTTCATATTAAACTATAAATCGTCTGGAATAATAGTGTTATGCAAAAAAAAATTTTCATTCTTCTGATCAAGTGCCGATTCGCACTTTTACCCCACTAGTGGGGCAAAAGTGCGATTACCGCGGGGCAAAAGTGCGAAGCTCGAATCCATTAAATTAGTACATCAGTAGCTAACAAAACCATATTATCTTCAATCTGCGTTATGTTTCGGTAAGGAATATTCTCAATTTGCACCTTTTCCATTTTGCGCTGGTGTATTGCAGCCCCTGTCAGATCGAAACTTTTCCAAGCGTTTGTTTTTTGTTTCATCAGCGGAAAAATATTGTTTTCCTTCGGCCAACATCTGTAGAGCACGCAATTTTGTGCAGATCTTTCATTTCTAGTATTTAATATAGTGTCTAAAGCTGTATATAATTAGCTATACATTTTTGCCTCGTCCATGAATCGCACTTTTGCCTCGTCCGTGAATCGCACTTTTACCCCGCTGTAGTCAATTCACTCGGAATCTGCATCCATAGATCATCGAATCACACTTTTACCCCTCCTTACTCTATACTTTTTTAGCGCTAAATAAATTTAAAAGATTCCTATCGTATTTTGTTCACAATCGCCATCAACAGTACATTTCATGCAAACTCCGCTGCCATCGCTAAGTGTTATAAAGTCAACCAGCTTTTATCGGGAAAACCATAATTTGTCGAAGAAGGGTAATATTGAAATTCCTAAATCATAAAGTTACAGAAACTAAATAATAGAATTTCTGTAGTTTCTAATAGAGTTCTTTCTGTTAGAAACAATCGAACCAAATAGTAAAGAAGCTTTACAGTAAGGAGTACGGAAGGGAAGACCTAAAATAAAATAAAACTTCAAATCTTTTACTGCTGTCAAGCGAATAAGATTGACAAACAAGGTTTATAACAAAGTACCTGAAATCCTTGTCCCATTGGCATTGATTTTATAAGTTTCACCCTTATTTTGTTCAATATAATATACAATTCACTATTTAATACTCTTTCACATCAAGAAGGTTGGTTTAACCGCTTGATCTCTGCTTAAACAGTGCAGAAATTAACGCT
This sequence comes from Sabethes cyaneus, assembly GCF_943734655.1. NCBI lineage: Eukaryota > Metazoa > Arthropoda > Insecta > Diptera > Culicidae > Sabethes > Sabethes cyaneus. The sequence continues at coordinate 34,230,978 of NC_071354.1, read as the reverse complement.
AATGTACAGATATGGATACTGCAATTTTTTTTATCACCTCGAGAAACGTTCACTCGATTGAATGAAGTTTGTTTTGCTTATGTGAACTTATCCCTGAAACCCAGTACCATTGATCGATTGTGATATCGACAGGATGTATGTTGTAACCTGCACCCCATTTTTTTTTTCGTTAGAATCGCTAATGAGTGAGCGATATGCTTATTATTATTATTATTTTTTTTTGTGTGCTTTTATGTTTTAACCTTAACCTTCGAGTAATGATTGCTGTATTTTATTCCTCATACCGGTCCCATTCTAGCCGTACCTGGCGAAGCTGATTATTACTTCTAAACTACAAGAGAGACTTTCGTACTGTCAAGAAGGTTGTCAGCGGAATAATATTTATAGAATTCAACACGAAGGAAGGGCTAATGAGGAGTTGACAGGAGGTTGGTGTCGACTAACAAAGGAATGATCGAGTTTTATAACTTCTTTAAATACCTTCGTTCCTATTATTGTTTGACTTCAAATCAATTATAAAAACCTCTTCATACGAACAAAATCGATTCGAATTAACATTGAATTACTAGTAGCGGCAGGTGTTTCTGTTTTGCCCAAGTTCAACCGTGAGAGCCATATCTATTCTTGATTTTCTTATTCACGGTATTGTAAAGTGCGAGCAGTGCTTTCATAACATTTGTCTTAAATTAGTTCCATTCATATCTATCTCCCTTTTTTTACCAGTCGCAATAGTTGTTGAAAAGCGTTACAACCGGTACGCTCGATCGATCCTGAGACATTTGATCCCAAATCTTTTGCGAAGAGGCAGGCCACTCTTTCGAAGAAATAAAATCCGGAAAATTGTCCTCACATCGAGCCTGTGTAGCTTTCGCCTGGTGAGACGGTGCAGAGTCTTGTTGGAAGCAGTATGGTGCATTCTTATAGTGTTTTTTGGCGATGGGAAGGAAATGGTTCTTCAAAACATTGTCGATGTAATATTTAGTGTTGATTTTAATTTCAATGAACAGCCATGGAACCTTCAAACTTGTGAAGAAATATCCCCGTACCATCACCCTGGAAACATTCTGGAACCTTTGAACTGCCCCAGTTTGTCCCGAGGAACGTCAGAAAGATGTGCAGCATATATCCGATCATTTTGTTGGTTGCAGTGTTCCTGAAGCAGACACATTTTTTTTTATCCGAACATAGAATTTCACAATCACCGTGTCGCTTGAGCAGCTCCCGACAACTTTCGACCCTTGCAACCTTCTGCTTTTCAGTCAAACCGTGCACCCGTTGTTCTTTGTATGGAATCAATCGAAGATCATTTTTTAAAAATATTCTTCATGGTTGGCTGCAAAATTCCTAGTTCCTTGGCCATCTTAGGGGCAGACTGATCTGTTTTCCGACGAATTGATGGCTACTGGTGTCCTTACAGTGCGTTTACGGCCAGCTTTAGGGAGTATTTGTCAAGAACCGGTTTCCTTGTGTCGTTTTGATGGTACGAAAGCTGATTCTTTCGTTTATTGCGAGTATAAAAAAGCTAAAATTTTTAAAATCGACCGAAACAACAGAACTTTTTGTTGCCGCTGTTTTTAAGGGGTAAAAAGTGACTTTTTTAAGTAAAAAAATCACGAGAAATCGATTGGTGTTGGTCTCAACACACGAAAATGACGGGAAATGGTCTATTTTACCCCATTCACTCCTATTTTCTAATAGTTTTGAAAGAATGATACACAAACTTTCTCTAATTTGAGATTCTATGGCTAGAAAAGATGTTAGGAAAAAGGTAAATGAACAATTTTATTTTGAAGCAAGATAATCTAGTAGTCTGTTTGGCTCTATTTTACTCAAGGTTTTTGTACCACAGACAAAATGCCAATTCGATACTTTTACCGCAGATTTTCAAGAAGCCATGCATGTTGGGAAGGTTGAAAAAGTCAGAAGATCGAACGATGATCAAACTTTTCACAAAAATGTCGTGTAAGGGAATGTTTTGCCTTGTTTTGCCTCACAAATTTTACTGAAATCTGAAATTTTGGACTTGGAATTGGGCTTAAAATTAAGTTGAAATTGTACAGGAAATTGGTCTTAAAAATATGCTCGAAATGAGACTTAAATTTGGAATTCAAATTGGGCGTAAATTGGGTTCAAATTTGACTTTAGGTTAGACTTGAAGTCACATCCGAAATTAGAATTCAAATTGTACTGAAAATTAGACTTGAAATCAGAGTTTAAATTTGACTTAAAAGCGAAGTTAAATTGGACTTGAAATTGGGTTAAAAATCATGCAGTTGGACTTGAAGTTATACCTGATCTAAAAATAAAAAATAAGAAAACTTATCCAATTTAATTCTACTATGTGTATTTTATTCACGACACGTCGTGACACGTCGTCAACAATTTAACTTCGCTTTTAACTTCGCACGACACGTCGTGAATAAAATACACATAGTAGAATTAAATTGGATAAGTTTTCTTATTTTTTATTTTTAGATTTCGTATTCTACTAAGACGCTCCAAAAACTTCAGTTATACCTGATGTTGGACATTAAATTAGACTTTGAATTAGATACGAAATTAGACACGAAATTTCAATTGAAATTATGATTGATATATTATTGGTCTTACTCTCTCAAACGTTATACCTTATATCGTTATACGTTATATCTTTTCGAATCCCGTTTTTCTACTTTTTGTTCAATTTTTTCTTTGTACTGTTTTCTTGGTTTATGCTCTCACTTCTCTTCTTCTTCCTGTTTCTCTCGATTCTTGATTTTCGGTCCTGGTTTTCCTCTTGCAAATGAAAAACTCATTTTTTGTAACTTTCTGTCATCTTTTCTGTTTCCTTTTTACTCTTTTCGTTTCCAGTTTTCGTCTATTTCTAACTATCCTACTTCCCGTTTCTCGTCATCATCTGTTCCGTTTTTCCTCTTTTAGATATTTTTCTGATACGTTTAGTCCGTTTTTGGCTCAATTTTTTCCATCGCTTTGCAGTTTTCCTTTTTCATCTCCCGTTTTTTTGTCTTTTTCGCTCCAGTTTTAACTTGGTACAGTTGATAATAATTAGTTTTCATTTTTTTCCATGCAGACTTGCAAATGGACTACAAAGTACAGTTGGAATAGGACTTGACATAGGGTACCAAATTAGACTTCAATTTGGACTAATTTAGGCTTGAAGTCCCATTTAAAATTGAACTGGAAATTGGGCTTAAAATTAGATTTGAAATTGCACTTTAATTTGGAATAATTAATACTGGAAGTTTCAACTTGGAATTAGACGTGAAATCGAACTTAAAAGAATTGAACTTTTTGTTAGAAATTAGACTTGAAATTTAAATTGAAATAGACTTGGAGTTGAAATTGGGCAGAAAATTGGTTTTAAAATCATGCTCGAAATGAAACTTATAAATCGGAATTCAAATTGGACCTCAATTGGATTGAAATTGGGCTTGAGATTACACTTGGAATTACATTAGAAACTAGAATTAAAATTGTACTAGAAATTAGACTTAAAATCAGAGTGCAAATTTGATTTAAAATTGCAATTAGCATAGCATAGCATAGACAACCGTACACATCATGGGTGGCTCATATGACGTACCCGTAAGCAGGCTTGGCATACACTTTTCGCTTTGATTTTGCTCTTTAGATTACTGTTCCTCATCCAAACAGAATTTGAAAAAGTGGTGTATAGGGCATTTGTAGAGCTAGTAGTAATCTATAATATTGCTGAAGAAAATCAAGTTTTATCTTTATTATTTACGGCGCTGTAGCGCAGCAAGAGCGCTCTTTTTGCTACCAAGAGGGTAGCAGCCTTATAGCGCCATAAATACAAAATGCACAGTAATGCTTACTTCAGCAATATTGTAGATAATAACAAATTCTACAAACGCCCCATACATCACTTTTTCAAATTTTGCTTGGCTGAGATGCAGTAATCAAAAGAGCAAAATCGAAGCGAAAAGTGTATGCCAAGCCTGCCCGTAAGTACACCATAAACCTGGCCATGTCTTTACGATTGTAGTAATGGGTACGTTAGTTGACCACCTACTTTAAGAGGATGCGCAAAAACTCACGCAATCTTCATAGGTGTTCTTGTACCAAGTATATACGATATGAATAAAATATTAAAAATAAAATTAAATGAAGCATATATGGGAAAAATAGAACAATCTCACCATCAATCCTTCGAATAAAAAAAATTGAGTCAGTTTCCATCATCTAATATCCAATAAGTAATTTAATTTTTCCTTACGATATCCATGTGCATTATTTAAGCTTGTTACGGTTAGAATCTTAATTGTACATCAGGAGGCGCTTGAGCTAAAACGAAACAAATAATTAAAATAACATATTATACTTACCTGCTACCAAGGCCGTGTGGCTCAGCCGTTTGCATCTGGGAACCACGCGGCATCGCGCCTTCTAGCTTAGCTACTCAATAGAGTATTACCGGGTATGGCCACGTAGAGGCGCTAGGTAGGAGCTTGGGCTGGCAAAATCTATGTTGGTCGCTTTCTCGTTTGCCTTCCCCATTTCATACCCAATTTGATTTAAAATTGCAATTGGGTTTAAAATCGGACATGCAATTGGCATTGAAATGGAACCTGACATATTTAGTCCTCACACGTTAGAACTCTTTTCTGTTCCTATCTTTTCTCTTTTCCAGTCCCATTTTTTCTTCTCCTCTGTATCGTCTTCTTGGTTTTTGCTCTCACTTCTCTTCTTCTTCCGGTTTCTCTCGATTTTCGAACCTGTTTTTTCTCTTGTTTTTCGCACATTTTTTGTAATTTTCTATCTTTTTTCTGTTTCCTTTATCCGGTTCCAGGTTTTGTGTTTTTCTAAATCTCTTGCTTCTCGTTTTTCATCTTTGTCTATTGTATTTTTCCTGTTTTAGATACCCCGTTTTTTGTCTATAGCGTCTACTCTATTGTTGGCTCTCTTTTTCTGTTTGCTATCAACTGGAGCTTCCAGTTTTCCTTTTTTATCTACCGGTTTTTTGTTGTCATTTTCATTCCAGTTTGGCTTGTATTGTTTAGTCCGTATTCTCTGTTTTCTTTTCATCTTTTTCTGTCTCATTTTCCCATTCTGTTCCCATTTCCCATTATCATTTCTCGCATTTCCCATCTTTCTCCTTTGTATCCCGATTGACTTTTTTCCCGTTTTTCTTGTTTCCTCCACGGTTTTTTCCTCTAACGGTATTCTTCTTTGCTCTTTTGGTTTCTCTTGTTTTCTTTCTTGTTTATTCTTCTTTCTGCCCGCTATTTCCTCATTCTTTTCTGTTCATGTTCCGTTTTGTCTTTGTGTTCTAGTTTTTCCTGTTTTTCTTTCCCTGTTTCTCGTAATTTTGTCACTTTTTTGTCTTTCCCTGTCCCGTCTTCCCTCTTTTTGTCTTGATTTCTTTCATATTACATTTTTTCTCTGCCGTTTTTTCCGCTCTTTCTTGTTTTCCTGTCCAGTTTTTCGCTGTTTTAGTCCTGATTTTCCACTTATTTTTTGTTCCGTTTTTTGTTTTTTTTCTTCCGATTTTGTCATTTTTTGTTTTCTATCTCGTTAACTCCTTGTCTATTTTTTGTTCGTTTTGATTTGTTCTGTTTTACCTCTTTTTGTTTCACATTCTGGGTTTCGTTATCCCGTTTGTTTTCCGTTTTCATTTTTTCTCCATTTTTCTCTTTTACAGTTCAAAATTTTCATTTTTCTATCCTTTTCCTTCTTTTTTCTTTATTTTTTTTAACGACGTATAACAGTCGGTTTAACTTTTCTGTTGGGGAAGAATAAATGCTTAATGCGAGAAATGTAGATTCAGGCAAACTGAAAATTCTTGATATTAGGCCAAAAATATAGACTTAGCGAAGGTGAGAGTCGAACTCACAGCTCCCAATCTCTAGTTGAGCGTGTTGTTTAATCAATTACACCACTAAGACCTTCCTTCTTTTATATCCCACTTTTTCTACCTTTTTGTTCCATTTTTCTCCTTTTCTGTCCAGTTTGTTCACACTTTCTTTATCGTTTTTCGTTTTCGTTCCTTCTCGTTTCATTTTCGTTTTTTCTCTTCCGTTCTTCCAGTCTCTTCTATTTTTGCTTCCAGTATTTTCTCTCCTCTATTTTTGCCTCGTTTCTCTTTCTCAGTTTCTCCCACAGTCTTTTTTGTGCTTCTTTTTCTATCCCGTTTATCCAGTTTTTGTTACGTTTTCCCTCCCATTCCATCACGATTTTTATTTCGTTTTTCTTATCTTATACCAGTTTTTTTACTTTTTCTATCACGTTTATTCACTTTTTGTCACGTTTCCATTTCCAGTTTTTTTCCTTTTCTAACTCTCTCGTTTCTCATTTTTTATCTTCGTATGTTTTTCTTTCTCCAGCACCAGCAGGAGAAGGATCCATTGGTAATCCATCTGTGAATATGCTAAGAATTTTACTTGCATTCATTCTTGTTCTCGTTACACAATTCTTTTTCACAAAATCCTTTTTCTCTTTTTCTATCCGTCTTTGTCTACCTTTTTGTTCCATTTTTTCTCCTTTTTCTCCAGTTTGTCCACACTTTCTTTACTGTTTTTTTTTCATTTTTGTTTTTTCTCTTCCTTGTCCTTCTTTATCTCACTTCGTTTTTTCTTTTATTTTTCTTCCATGGTCTTATTTGTTACACCTGAGTTACGGCAACAATTCAACAATTCATATCTCATGAACCAAACAGACGCTGTACGAGCAAACAGTTTTTTTATGCAAGTAAATTTTCTTAGCATATTCACAGATGGATTACCGATGGATCCTTCTCCTGCTGGTGCTGGAGAAAGAAAAACAAACGAAGATAAAAAATAATAAACGAGAGAGTTACAAAATGAAAATACTGGAAATAGAAACGTGACAAAATGTGAAAATGTGGACAAACGTGATAGAAAAAGTAAAAAAACTGGTATAAGAAAAGAAAAACGAAAAAAACCGTGATAAAATGGAAGAAAAAACGTAACAAAAACTGGATAAACGGGATAGAAAAAGAAGTACAAAAGGACATTGAGAGAAACTAGAGAAAGAGAATCGAGGCAAAAATAGAGGAGAGAAAAAACTGGAAGCAAAAAGAAAGTAGACCGTTTTTCGTTAAAGAAAGTATTGACAAACTGGACAGAAAAGGAGACAAATGGTAGAAAGAGTGGGATAGCAAAGAAGGAAAAGGACCAGAGAAAGGAAAATTGCGAAACAAGAACTGTAAAAGAGAACAATGGAGAAAAAATGAAAACGGAAAACAAACGGGATAAAACGAAAAACAGAATGTGAAACAAAAGGAGGTAAAGCAGGACCTAATAAGGCCATTGCAAACCATTTTTAAAGTTTTTGTCACCCCCCGCTTGAAAATTGGCTTGCCAACAAAAAATAAAAAAGGAGTTAACGAGGCAGAAAACAAAAAATGAGAAATTCGGCAGAAAAAAGACGAAAAACGGAACAAAAAATAAGGGGAAAGTCAGGACTAAAATAGTGAAAAACTGGACAGGAAAACAAGAAAGAGCGGAAAAACGGTAGTGAAAAGAGATAGAGAATAGAGGAAAGACGGGACAGGAAAAGACAAAAAAGTGACAGAAAAGATGAAAATAGGGAAAGAAGAAGAGGGAAAACTGTCAACCAAGGTAAAACGGTACAGAAAACGAGGAACCAAAACCAAAAGGGAAAAGGAAAATAGCGAGAGAGAGAGAGAGAGAGAGAGAGAGAGAGAGAGAGAGAGAGAAGAGAGAGAGAAAGAGAGAAGAGAGAAGAGAACACCGATAAAGGAGTCGAGGAAAACAAGACAAAGAGGTGATACGAAATATTAAAAAAGTAAGATAGAGCTAAATGAGCATGAAAAACGGGATTGGAAAATAGGACAGCTAGAGATGAAAAGAAAACTGGGACAACGGGGTCAAAGAAGCAGAGAAAACCGGAGAGAAGAAGACAAAACACGGTTGATTTTGCCCTATGCTCTTCGGAAAATCAGGAAAAAAAGGATTAACCCTCTAACGGGTAAGACCGTCTGTAGACGGCCTTCGCTTTTGGAGCTCCAGAGGCGCATGCAAAATTTGTTTTTAATTGGCAATATGCAAAATGTGTTCAGAACAGATTTCTTGACATTTTGATACTAATATCATAACATTCTGACCATGCATTCAAAAGTTATCATCTTTCAAAAACAAAAATTCCGAAAAATTCGGAAAATAATTAATGCGCGAATATTCCCTTTTTTACTTTTGAAGGAAAAGGACATCTAGAACAAAATGATTGACCTAAAAAATGTTTCTATGAGTAAATTTCATGCATTATTTTAATTTTGTAATATATCTGAATTGAAAAAACATCTGGGCAGAGCGTTAGACATGAAAAAAGAATAAGAGAAATTGGACTTTTTCTTACCTGGCGCTCCTCCAGATAATTATTTTTGCATGAAAATCAGAACTTAAGGTTTTTTTGTGTGTACTTTCATGATAAAATAGTCATTAGCTTGATCGCATCGTTCTTACGGTGTTGCCCGTTAGAGGGTTAACGTGACAGAACAGACGAAGACGAAAAACATGAAGGAAAGAAGATAAACAGAATTATAAAACAGGATTCGAATGAACGCCTTACGTTTAAAAAATCCTTATAAACCAATAAGGCTTATACAAATATGAAAAAAAGTTTATGTCCTGGTCTCAAAATATTGTCGAAGCGGGGAGCAAGAAAAAAATAATAATCTCAAACCTACAATAATGAAACAAAAATGAAGAAAACAGTGTTTATTTTTACATATTATTAAAAATTTAAAACGAAAATTTTGTACAGTACTTAAATTTTAGTTCAAACCGAACCGAGTTTCAAAATTTTTCGATCCAAGCACATAACCAGTTTGATAATAGTGGAGTGCCACAGGATCACCTTAGAAAGCCACAAACGTATAGCTTGACCTCCATTCGAATTTTAATTTGAAGTTGCGTGTCACTCGGTTAGTTGCTAGCTTGTATTCTAGAATAATCTAAGTCCATGTAACCCAAGTAACAATTTGAGTTTTAATATGCCCTTATGATGGCATTTAAGATCAAAATTGGTCATGAAAACCGCCTTAAAAGTACTCACATTATTGCTAGTTCAGAATTCGGTAGCCACGAAATAGTATCGTTTTTTTTTGTTTGATTATAGACACTTCAACAGCTTAGGTCATTCGTGACTTCTGTGGGGTTGGGATTTTAACCCGGTCCTCGGCATGAGAAGCGTGAATGCTAACCACTACGCCGGGATTGACCCCTCTGAAAATGGCAGTTTAGATCCCTACGACTTTTTTACTTGGAATGCCTGTGCTGTGAAATCGACATGTTTAAAGACAAAAAATCTCTGAAATTGAAAAGTTTGAAACTGCGTATTTTTTGATCAACTTTTTAGTCATATGCATGTCCTCAGCCATTCCTCAGCCTGGTTCTCCAACAATAACGTATTTATCTTTGTATAACAAGGATGCAAACCGCTTCGATAACAACTCTTTGACAATTGGAAAATCTCCGAAATCTTTGGGAACTTTAATTCCTTTTGGCAGGGATTGTTATGGTGTTATGCTCGGGGCCACCATTGATCCCAATGATAATCATAACATGCAAATAGTCAGAAAGTTTCATGTTTTGAACAATTCAGTGACATGCTTTCTAAGAAGTTTCAGTGACAAGCACCGACTGCTGATATTCCGGACTCGTTTGTCGTTTTTAATTTGTCTTATTTCCATTTTTAACTTATCTAGTATCTATGAAGGGAAAAGTTAATCCCTCTGTCGGAATATCTTCGTCAAAAGCGGTATCACTTACTTACTTATATAGAGATTAATTGATTGCTGCCACAATCTAATTCGATTCTATTAAAACAAGTTGAATTAAAATATAACAAAATTTAAAATTCTGATCGCAAGCACCCTAATTTTTGACGTCGGTAACTTAAAGGTTAAGCAGAATAGTCGCCTGTGGCCGGCAGCAGGAATCAGAAAGCTTAGTTGGTGAGGTAAAATTGTTTGAGACTAACGGGATAATTATTTTAACTTGGGCAAATTGGGTAATTTAGAGATGTAAACTCGTTGAACTGTAAAAAATCTGCTAATCACTAACGAATGCAACATTATAATATTACACTTTATTTTTTTGCCCCTTCGCATTTCGAAAATTTTTGAAGGGAAGGGGGGGGGGGGGGGTGACATAAACTTTTTTTCATATTTGTATAAGCCTAACAACAACCACAAGAATTAGAAAAGGACAAAAATTGGAAAAAAGGGAAAACTAAACTGATTTCAACACTAATTTCTAGTACTCTAGAATATGATCTCAAATCGAATTTAAATCCAATATACGTCCCATATGAATTCCAATTTGAAGTTTAATTCCAAATTTTCGAACTTTAATGTCAAATCCATGTCCAATTTCCACTTGAATTTCAAATTAAATTTCAAGTACAAACTCAAGTTTAATTCAATTACAATTTCAAGCCTAATTTAAATAAAAACTTTAAATTTTCAATTAAGTCCGTTTTCTTGTTTAATTATTAGTGAAACTTCTAGTCCAAATTATTCCGCATTGAAGTCCGATTTCAAGTCCAATTTTAAACCCAACTCTCAGTTCAATTTGGAATAAAGCTTTAAGCCTCAATTAGTCCAAATTCAAGTCTTATTTAATGCCCCATATTAAGCTCGATTTCAAGTCCAATTTAAAATCTAATTGGTAGTCCAGCTCCAAGCCTCATTGCTAGTCCAATTTCAACTATGTTTTTAAATCTAATTGTACCCGAAAGTCCGCAGTTTTTTAAGGCTAACCGGCCGGTATTTTTGTGATAACTAATCATACATAGATTGCCCATCTTACGATTACTTGATCTGCCAGGCCAAAATAATTTTTAGAAATGTTCCACCTTTTGATTATGTTTGGGCACTGTAGTGGGTAAAATTTTAAAATAGATTCGAAAACGACAAAGCCTAGAGGACCAAAAAAGAAGCCCGTTTACATGGCTTACAAGGGAGCCGAAAGTTCTGTCATATTCTAGCGACACATTCAATTCTGAAAAGACGCAGTTGATATGATTAGGTTCGCCTGCATCTGGAAGTAAAACAATAAAGTCTTATTGTTGTTGTAGAGCAACTATTGCATAGAACAGTTTCCCTAGCAAACAATCGTCCTAGATTCATTTCATGTAAAGCGATAGTCTTTATTTGTAATTAAACCATCAGGGTGATGCTACTGAAAAGTTTCTACGCTGCAAGAATTTTAAAATAATGATTGTTGAGCTTACACTATGCAACCTGTAAGTCCCGCTTGCCCCGGGGTACCTTACTAAAGTTAAGTCGAGCAAAAAAAAATCTACTATTATACAGTGCTTTTGCTTATGAACCGTGACATCCTTTTCTGCTTCAATCAGATCATTAAACAGATGAGTGTTTTATTCAGATCAACAGATCAATAGTTCAGCATTATAACTAGGTGCCTTGACTTAGTCAGCTCTTTGTATTTGTAGTTTCCCGTTGCAAAGCCTCCTTTGGCTGATTGTTTTTTGTTTTGTTGTTTGTTGTTTCCTTTTTGTTTAAACAAGTCGCTCAGCTGCTGACTTTGTGGTGCTAAACACCTGTCATTATTTAATGATTCTCCATCGGCTTTGAATTTTGCTGTTGGTTTTTGCATTTCAATCATTACATGTATGTTTGGCTATTGACTCGAAGTATTACTAGCATCGTTGCCTCGGAGGATCCAGTCTGTTAAAAGCCGTTTATGGTCAAGGCATATTGCCAGGCCAATTTCATCCACTAGCCATGTAGAATACCTACAACTATGTAACTGTTAGCGTACCTACTAATTGCGATGCCATCAAAGATGACTAACGAAACGTGCGGGGTTACGCTCTTTAAACTAGTGAGAAAGGATTAAACAAAAAACACAACTCGTGCACTCATTCGTCGTCGACCTGATTAATGGCATTCGTTTCGATTGGACTTATGCAATGCATCCATAGCAATTATCGCTTATTATATCACTTCGATCGCAATTCATTTGTCTGCCCTTTGAAATGGGGCTTCGAGATCGCGTCCACATTTTCCACTTCATCGCTTCCCCTCGTTGGCGTTGGTTGGTTGGCTGACTGCATCATCATCATCATCATCATCGGCGCATAGCCGAATCTCTTGCTGGCTTGCCAAATTTATGCTGCATATGATTTTCGCTTCCAAGCAAGTGGTTTCTCGGTTCGCCAAGAAAAGGCGAAAGAAAAAAAAAACTCTGCTGCAGCTGCTTTCTCCTGTTCGGCCGTCATTAGGTAATTTTCGCCTCCCACAAGGCTGCTGCTGGCTGCTCACCTACTTTTGTCGGAGGGGTGGCGGGGAAAAAAGAGCATCTCAATAAATGTTAAAAGTGTAACGATGCCGATGTTTTTCACCGAAACGAAAAGTTCACAGCTTCCATAAATTATCTCCGAACCGGTATTAAAACTTGGGTCGACCGCGGCACTGACTGCAGTCCAGAAGAAGTAGCTCACGCGAGAGAGCGGCGAATTAATTTTTTCGAGCACTTAGTGCGCGGCTGACCACGCGAAAATCGCTGCAAGTTGCGCTGCGGAAGCAAAAAGCCGTCCGTCCGACGACCGACGGTCCGCCCGTCAATCCCGGCCGGGTGCAATCAAGCCATTAATCGGTGGACACTCGGCGGGGCTCGGTTCGGCTGCATGTGATAGCGACATAATAGCATAATAGCATAGCTGCTACTACTGACTGGTCGATGTTACATTGAGGTAACGTAAATTACTGGTCGATTAAATGGTTGCGACGTTTCGGTTTGCCTGTTAATGAGTGTAGTTTCGTTTTACATTGGTTAACACAATTGCCCCGAAATTGTTTACAACACTCCTAGTGGATGTAATGTTACGTTTTTGCCTCCTCTGTTGAAAATTGATTAGCCACTGTTGGTATTTTATTACATGAAATCTAATTATAACACTATTATTACGAATGGTTTTGATTCCGTTTCATTATGTATAATTTCATTCAAATTATGCATTATGATTCGTATTGTTGATTATCACAGATATGCTATTACGACTGAAATGCTACTAGGCGCGTGTTACGGAACAGCTTTTGGCCCCCTGGGCCAAATGCATTCGATCACTATTTGATCGTTCGAACTATACGCACTAATTCGGTCTAATTTCTATCATAATAAAATCAACGTCGTAAATTATGTTAAAACCTAAGACAAGGTGCCGAAGCATTCTGCAAACACAAATATCAAATTATGAAGCAAATCTTTCAGCTCACCGAGCACGCGATTCGGCTTTCCACAATAAAACCGCAACACCACCGGCCGGCCAGGCTGGGTCGGGCCGGGAAAAATTAATTAAATTATACAACCACATCTATTCGGGTGCACCCCGGAGCAAAAGGTCCACAGCAGCAGAGTGAACCCACTAAAAACGGACCCGTCCGATGCGCTAGCGCTAGCTAGTCGAACGCGGTCGTACGCCGCGGCGGCACATTGGCCTCTGGGGGTCCGAAAAAGCACGTTTAGCCGGGCTGTTTCCTATATAGAAGCTTGCCGTAAAGGGCCTCGGGCCTGAACTGTGAAACAATAATTCAATCCGAGAGTGCAACCTGTTTCTGCTTTTTTTTTCGTTGCTACTGGTGTTGCTTAGTTCTCTCTCTCCATAGCATAGACTTTGTTTTCGATGGCCGGCACTGCTGGCTGCCGGCGATTAGAGGGAGCGTTAATTTCACACACAAAGCATTTGACTTGTAAACATTCATACTTACAAAACACAAAACATACGTACAAAAACAAAAAACTCGTACGATATGGCAATTGTGTTTTGCTCAACTTAGATTTTATTATTCATTAGCTCCTGGCTTCGGTAATTGGCTGCTTAGTTGGAGCCTTCTTCCCTCCGGCAGGACGCAAAAGCGAAAGGTAGTTATTATTAGTAGTTCGCACCGACCGACATCATCAATAATGTGTTTGCTAATCTTCTGTTTTTTCTTTTACTTTTTGCGATGTTGAGCTGCACCTTTCCAAAGTCGTTTTGATTCATAGTTTATTGCTTATGTTTGTCATTAAGTCGACTTGGCCAATATTGATCTCGATAGCAGTCGTTTCTCAGTAAAAAAATGTATTTATTAGTTGCAGTGATCACAATTATTACATAAAATTTAAATAAGCCGTTTGTTATTTGGATGTAGGTTTTAAGTAACGAATATGCTATTGGCAATAGCCTTTGGTTCATAGCCTAGCACCTGAGGTTGGTTCAGTTCAATGGAAACAGATTATATTTTGATATATTTCTTGTATGGATTCTTTTACCATTCAATATTTTAAAACGAAAATACAATTCAAAGAGAACCGTCTCAAAATTTGTGGTAACAAAATAGAAGATTGCATAGTTTGAAGGAGAATTTTTGACAATAATTTCGTATCCTTAATTAACGTGTCCTAATAACTCCGTGTTATTGTTTTATGTATTTGAATTTATATGCTTTATTCTTACTAATTGATTTTCTTTTCATCCCATTTCAGGTAAATATGACCTTTTCCTAGATAAATACTTGTAAGTAATTAAATACCAATAAAAATATCTACCAGCTCAGCTCAACAAATACTTTCAGGTAGTGATACAGGCTTAATTTTTATAAGGTTTAATAACACTTGAAATCTTTGCAATAATTTGTGGACTGTACACGTGGGGGAGGGATTTCTCTGCCAGCGTGCCATCGATCCAACTGCCCAAAATCTTGGCTAACAGCAACCTGTACCTTTAACATAAAAAACTTATACTTATACTCAATCGACTTTGACTGTAGAGAAAAATAGGCAATGTTCTAGTAAATGGAACAACTTTACGCGGTTGAGAAACTTTGTAGGTCGTGAAACAAAACAACTAAAACAAGTATTTTTGCGTATTCCCTAAAAATAATAGCACATACATACCTTTTAGGTCAATTACAATATGTTGAGTTTAATGGTATAAAATTAAACCTATCTAATTTCACAAGCAGGGTCACGCAAGGGTTACCTCTATGACCGCTTTTGTTTTTTTATGTTTATGGGCGATCAGCCTGATAAAGTTGCATTGCAAATTTCAGCCGTACGCTGCTGATGATAATTTCCGAAATCTTTTCGGAAAAGGTAATCAAAAATGATGACGCAGTGAATAAACTCAATTTGAACATTGGCAAAAACATGCTACTTTCATAGGCAAGTACTTGCCATGGCTCCTAGCCTGGGTTCATTTTCTGTTGCATCTAGATACTACTTAGCTACATCTACATCTCTGCCACATTTCTACACATCGCGTGTGCACACTAATCTCCAACATCCGGTCCGGGATGCCAAGAACAACACATCATGAAAGCGCCTTATCCGCCTAACTCAATTGGGCCTGCTGCAGTTACCGAATGTCGATCACACTTCTCTCGCTCCTGTCATCCAAGACGTCCCGGCCCTGAGCCTAGCGATGGTCAAGACCGGTCGCTTTCAAAACGCTGTTCGCTCAAGTTTTAAATCCCGCACAGTAAACCCCCCAGACAGTTCAAAAGTTGAACGATTGTGGGTCGCCATTGCCAATGTTGACGCATCAATATACTTTTGCGTAGTCTACATCCTCCCCCCGAACGGGTAAACGCCGACAATCTTATCGATTGCCATCTTGAGCTACTCACCTGTGTTGTTTCGCAATTGGTATGAATATGAATATATGGTACTACCACCTGCCTTAGCAGAACATCCGTTCATAGCAATGAGCCTATCATGTCAAAAAGAGTTGAACATATTCAACGATTGGTCATGCTTCCCAACTCTTGTATGAAGGGCCAAAAGGGAATTGGTCGATAAGCAACATCACTTACACGTACCAGGAATTTAGAGAATCTCCTTCCAAGGGCTAAGTCGCCTGAGTCAATCGTTGAATAAACCGTATTAATGCAGAATGACCCCAGCAGGTGGGGAGAAGAGCCCGCTCATTATCCACGATGTGTTGTTAATCGGGCCAAGATTTTTTTTTTTTTAATCCTCTTTATTTTTAAAATTTTATATGTACATGGTTAAATTGTGTATCAAATTCGCAACATTCTGGCTTGATTGAGGTGTTTCGTTTATGAATATAATATATCTAATGAACATCTTCATTATTCTTCTCATGCCGTTTGGATGATTTGCTCTTTGCAGCTCTGGGTATTGTAAAGTCTTGAAAGATTGAATTCTAGCTATGCTTGATAATTCTGTGAATATGTAATTCCATAGTGGTTGAATATACGTGCACTCTGAGTATTTATGTTCCAGTGTCTCAACAGCGTCACAATTCGCACAGTTGGGCGTGTCTCTGCGGTTCTCTCTGTGATTCAGCTGGTGATGGTCTAGTTTTTCGTTGCAGAGTAGGTAATATACAGACTTCTCCTCAGATGTCAATTCTTTGCGGTTTATGTTTCTCCAAACTTTGGGCCAGTCCCTGTTAGCGTCACGTTCGATGCGATTTTCTGGGAGTCTATGGAGAAAGTGTTTGTATATCTTTTGCGCTGTCGATTCGGTTATCACTTCTAGCGGAATGCTAAGAAGTTCTTTTATTATCTCCTTGATATGTGACATTTCGACAGGGATGTTTTGTATCTCTCTTCGGCTCCTGGTCTGCAAAGCGTATCCATTTTGGTAGGGGAGTATCCTTCTGGTTTCTTGAAATCGATTTACTAGAAGTGACTTGCTTTTTCGAAGCGGACAGTGTAACCCAAGACCTCCGTTGATTTTCGGTTTAACAATTTGTTCATATCGAACTCTGTGCGGAGTTCCACTCCAAAGAAACTGCGATATTCGTTGTTTAATCACTGTTCCTGTTCCAGCTGGCAATGGTAATATAGATGCGATATACCATAACTTGGAGCATATGTAAGTATTCAGTATCCAAGTTCTCTGCCTTACATTCATTATTCTCGTATGATTTAACCAAAGAAGTGAGTTCAGATTACGCTTTAATTTGTCCCAGTTAGAGTTAACCCTAGAAAGTTGACTGTTTCACTCTCCCTAGGCCCACCGCTTCAAACAAGTGCTCTAATGGTCCCTCCCTCTTCCCGATTCTAGTTTATTTATGAAATGTGGTATATATGAGTAAAAATAGAACAATCTCACCAGCAGTCCTTGGAATGGAATAGAGTTGCGTCCTTTTGGTTTCCATAAGTGCTTCTAATAATTAGTTTAATTTTTTCTTCTGGTATCCAATATCCATGTGCAGTATTAACACTCGTATTGGCCAAAGGCTAATAATTAAAATAACTTATTTTATGCTTACCTATTAACAAGGTCGTGTGGCTCCGCCGTCTGCCCAAAACCTCGATTTTCAGATCAGCCAGCCGGGAACCACTCAGCATCGCACCTCCTAGCTTGGCTACTCAATAGAGCATTACCGGGTATGGCCACGTGGAGGCGCAAGGTAGGGGCTTGGGAAAGCTAGAGCTATATTGGACGCTCCTCATTTGCCTTCCCCATTTCATACCCCTGAGTTGTTTCGCAATTGGTATGCAAAAATTGCTTG
The DNA here is from genome assembly GCF_943734655.1 of Sabethes cyaneus. NCBI lineage: Eukaryota > Metazoa > Arthropoda > Insecta > Diptera > Culicidae > Sabethes > Sabethes cyaneus. Next base: position 34,213,482 of record NC_071354.1, on the reverse strand, counting down.
ACTGCGCTGGACTCCGTCAAATATACAGGATTAAAAACGAGAACCATCGTACTTTGGATTTGTGCTATGTTAGCGATGCATTATACGTAGATTGCATGGTTATGGAGGCTCCGGCACCACTTGTAAATTTCTGTAGACTAAACAGTAAGAGATTAGTTCACAATAATGCTTCCGGGATATTTGTGAAAGCCTCTCATATGACTTCAGTAGGGCCAATTTCAATGGAATGAACGATTATCTGGCGTACGTTGATTGGGACAAGGTTTTTCGTGATTATGATGCTAGTCTCGCTGCGTCGACCATTTCTAGCATCATTGTGTGTGCTATCGATAAATTCGTACCCGTTCTAAGCTCGTACCGGTTAAATCAGCTTGGACAAAAGCCGATCTCAAGTCCCTCAAAACAGTGAAACGTTCCGACCTTAGACAATATAGCGAGTACCGTACTGACACTACAAAAATAAGATATGTCGAAGCAAATACTGTTTAGTTACATGCAACTCAAGGATTTCCCGCAGCGTCGCTTGAGGGCAAACCCAAAAAGATTCAGAAGCTACGTGAATGAAATAGCATAGCATAGCACAGACAACCGTACACATCATGGGTGACTGACATGATGTACCCGTAAGTACACCATACACCTGGCCATGTCCTTTTTTTTTGTCGGAAGATTTGACCACTGTCCCATGGCCATGTCCTTACGATTGTAGAAATGGGTACGTTAGTTGATCACCTACTTAAAAAGATGCGCAAAAGCTCACGCAATCTTCATAGGTGTTCTTGTACCCAGTATATACGATATGAATAAAATATTAAAAATAAAATGAAATGAAGCATATATGGGAAAAATATAACAATCTCACCATCAATCCTTCGAATGAAAAAATTGCGTCAGTTTCCATCATCTAATATCCAATAATTAATTTAATTTTTCCTCACGATATCCATGTGCTTTATTTAGGCTTGTCTTAATTGTACGATAGGAGGTGCTTGAGCTAAAACCGAACAGATAATTAAAATAACATATTATACTTACATGCTACCAAGGCCGTGTGGCTCAACCGTTTGCATCTGGAAACCACGCGGCATTGCACCTCCTAGCTTAGCTACTCAACAGAGTATTACCGGGTATGGCCATGTGGAGATGCTAGGTAGGAGATTGGGCTGGCAAAAGCTATGTTGGTCGCTTTCTCGTTTGCTTTCCCCATTTCATACCCTTCAAAAGCTACGTGGATGAAATGTGCAAAAAATCAGGATTGCCATCTACTATGTTTGATAGTCAAATTGAAGCCGATTTCACTGCTGACATTGCCAACTTGTTCATTAGATTGAATCGTACGCCGCCTTAAAGTCCACAAATAGATTAAGGGCCTGCAAATTGTACTCCCGGAACTTGATTAATAATTGACTCAGGTTAAACATCTGATCCGTCGTCGAACGACCCTCACAGAAACCAGTTTAGTACACACCGACGAAGAACTACGCCAACGGTCTCAGTCTACAGAACTGTTGATATACGATAAGCTGTGCTTTAGAGTGCAATAACCATGTATCTTTAACATATTATTAAATTTCCCTACATTAGCGTGTAACGTTTGACATTTAACTCTGCTATTATTGATATTTGTAATTTCTCTTTTCGAATAAACGTTGATCTGTTCGGAGATACTGTGCGTGTTTCGCGCGTGCTCTTTCATGCTATGGACCCAGCACGTTACAACGGGAATGCACCCAATAGGCAGAAATAAGCAGTATTTACCTCTTCATTCAACAGTATTTGGTAGTTCTCCTTGCATTTTGTCAGTAAGCAGGTTGCCAGCACTATCATTGCACATCACAGACATGGCAAAATTTCTGCTTCTTACCGTTTTGTAGAAACTCCGTGTGTCGTTGCTGGCGAATCGCTCCTTTGCGTTGGCGTGCACGTGCTCCTCGTATTCGCGTTCTTTCAGACAGTGAGTTGCTTTTTCCGCAACCCCTGTTTCTCTATATCTTTCACTGTTCTGACCTGTAGCTGCAGTCGACTCTTGGCTTGGTTCTTCTAGTTTGTCACTATGGCATGAAATCAGCTGTTACGCTGTCTTCCAAGCGTCGTGTCTACCACCTCTCTCGCAGTTGTTTCAATGGCTCTATGCATGTTCCTCCACCACCCACTTATATGTTCTTTCATTTCTTCCTGCTGTTCTGCGATTTGTCGATCACCGTACCGTACTCGAGAGGAGCCATGGAGAGTGCCCAAACCATGTTATGAAAATCTCACCGATGTTCCAAATGCGCGTCTCGGGAGGGTGGAACTCTTTGGAAAACGTAGCATTCAACAGTCTGAGGCTCATAAATTTGGCCGTGGACAGGGCTATCCTGCGCTCAGTGTACCTATTTTGCCTATTTAACTGTAACACCTCAACCAAGCGAAATTCGAAAATGTTATGTATGGGGCATTTATAGAGTCAAATATTATCCACAAGATTGCTGAACTGAGTATTGCTCTATCTTATATATTTACGGCGCACTCCCAGTTCACACTGGGTGGTGCGCAGAGAACGCTCTCGGTAAAATAGGAGAACTGAGTGCAGTACAGCCTTGCCCGCAGCCAGAGGAATGGCCATCTGCAGTATCTACGATCCACGTCTGTCTGTCATTGATGTATGGCAGCGATGTCGGATTTACGGATTTAGACATATTTCGACGGATGTAGGAGTTTTCTACGAAACTACGAATCAACTGCTCGTATCAAGCTTTCAGGAAACACAACAAAAGGGCGATGATTAAAATATGAAGAAAAGGTGACAATGGAGTGGTGAAAATGTGGCAAAAATATAACGAAAATAGTGCTTATCTCTAGATAACGAAAATACCGAAATAACTTGAAAACGACGGAAAGGTGTCAAAAAACAGAAAAAAGACAAAAAACGTCAAAAACACGTTTAAAAAAACGAGGACGTAAAAAAACGAGAAAATATGCAAGAAAGAGATAAAAAGATGGCCAATATGCAACAGAAAGATGTCGAAAGAACGATGAAAAGGCAGTGAACAGATAACATTTTTGTTGTTCTGAATATGACAGAAAAGACAATGAAAAAATAACCAAAAGATGATAAAGAGACAACAATAGAAACCGGAGAAACAATGATAAAAGACAATGAAAAGATGGTAAAAATACAAAGAAAAAAGCCAAAACCGCAACAAAAAACTACAAGATATACAGCCCTAAGGATTGTACGAAAGGTTGACGGAGGCCTATGTTAATATTGTATTGTAATATTTTGATAACATGTTTTACTCGATGAAGTATTCCTTTATGTCAGATTATTAGAGCAATGACTAATACAGACTGCCTTTCTGGCATGTGTATGTTCATAAGTATGTATCGCCTCCAGCTTGGTTCATTGTTGGTGATTGAATTAGCCAAAATTCCATCCCGGAAGGCACATAATTATCATGACATTCGGGCTCCTAGTAAATATTTCAAGATAAATGTGAATATCATCCATCAATCAGCCTTGGTGGCCTTCAGCATCAAGTAATAATTGAAGATAAAATTGAATTTTCTTTCAGCTGAAATTATCTCTTCGATGTATCAGCAACAGCAAAAATTGTTTTAGGGAATTTTACAGTATTATAGCTTAGTAATTTGAAGGGAACGCCACAAAAGTAGTATATATTTAGTGTTTTAGGAACGATAAACTAAACATTTTTACAAGAAAGTTAATTTGCAATTATAAATACAAATTGCAGATTACGAAAAATTTTATTTAACCTTCATTTAATTTGTTGATGGCCCTTAAAAGGGCCATTGGTTACCAATAACATCAAAGTCAAAGCAAGTGCAGCGCAAATACCGGATGTCTTCCCTTTTGGCATGAATGGCAACCAGAGGGGTGGTGTGGGTGTCAAACTACACACATTGTCCATGTTCCACCCATTGGTTTTGGTACTTTTGGTTCTGGTACCTACTTACTGATTGATTCATCTTAAAACTACAGAACCTAATCAGAAATCACAGCCTATTAGCTATAATTTAACTATTACTAGCTGTTATTTTCAATATGAAGGCTACAGAGTTGTCGCTATCCATGGATATTTTGTCCGTCCAATTTTGACAATTTCACACCCCTGATGGCAACAGGCACGTAGGTTATCGGCATCGTTTCATTGTATCCTGCACCGAAAAGCTTTTACTAGCAGCCATCATTGCAGTCTGCTTCCGCTTGTCATTCGTACTTACCTTGTTTTTACATACATTTTCACTATTAAGCGTATGAAAGATTATTATAAGTATGTTACTATAAAATTGCTGGACATTTTATCTTTCCAACGACATAATAACAGTTATGTTTCGTTCAGTTGTATAGAAGTTATTAGCATTTGAAATCTTTCATTCAAACGTTACACTTCTATTTTCATTTTCACAAAGTGCTACCCTACCCAGTATAGTAAACAAAGACGTAGTTTGACGTAGGATTGTCAAAAGTGTACAGAAAGAGCAAAATCCGACGAAAAAAGCGACAAAAATTCCAATACACAGAGGTCATAAAACGACGAAAGTACGATCAATAGATGACAAAAAGGCCAGCAAATGACTACAAAAATACACTTATGACGAATACAAAAAAGACAACAGAGCGCAGCGAAGAGAAGTCGAGAAAATAACAATAAGATAATGAAAAGATGACGAAAGAAAGGCAAAAAGGCAATGAAAAGCTAATGGTAAAGTGATGACAAAAGGTGAAAATGTCAAAAAAGACAATAAAATACGACGAAAAGACTATAAATGGATGCAAAAAGGGGCGATGAGTACAAGATAGAAAAACCGCAAAACAGCAACAATAAATGCCAAAAAAGTCTACAAATGGCAATAAAAAAATCGCTATCAAGAGCAACCAAAATGCTTCGAAAGACGATAAAAAATAATAGTGAATCACTGTAAAGAGACAAATAGACGATGTGAAGATGCCAGATAAGCTAACGAAAACAGACAAAACCGATGTTAAAAATCCGATCAAATAAAAAAAAACAATTTATAACATAATTCTGAATAATAAGCTTTTATAACAAAATCTCCTTTGCGTTTTGTTATAAACTTGGTCTCGTTAGTAGCAATTCCAGCTCAACTAAAAGACCATTTTTGACTGGACTATTTTTGATTAGAATGAAATTTTCCTGATGTGTTGGATACCACGCAAGAACTCATTTTCCACTAAACTTGATTTTTTTCGTCAAGAGTAACTTTTCAAAAGGGCGTCATTAGAAATGAGATTACTTTTTTTCATATCAAAAATCATATAAATCATAAAAAACTACCTATTTGATCAAAATGGCGTCAAAGGAAAAGTTGTTTTTCAAAGAAAAAGTTTTTCAAAAATATCCAAATTCTGCAGTTTTTGGTAAAACTCAAACGAAATCAAATTTTACGCATTGTTTTGAACAGATCAAGGCCCCCCCTTCAGTTGTCTAGTATCAGAAGGACAAAAACTTTAAAAAATATTTGTAATGGCCTTACTACAGTAGATGTAGATATAGCATTTCCCGGTATGGTCATCGATCGCCATCGTTTGACTTAGATCTGCGAGGAGGCGTTAGGCGCTTTTCCATCTTAATATATTTATACCACTAAGCGCATCAAGATTTTGCTTGAAATCGAGTTTATAAAAAAAGTGTGTAAAGTATTCTGAGTTGAGTAGAGATTAAAAATAAATTCGATGTAACTTAGAATAAAATCTAATTTAGAGTAACTAAATACAAATAATTTTCAAATTTATTTCTGTGTGAAACCCAGAAATTGCAACGAAAATAGACTAGAGAAGCTGGAACCATCATGATGTAACCCCCCTTAAATGCAGCCCACCCATGTAATTGTATTGCGTCAGTTTCCTATGCTCACGATATCAATTTCCCATCAATTCCGTTCAATAAAGCAATCGAATCAAACAAACATTTACATTAGCCGTTTCCGGTACTTGTACATGAACATGTACACACACACATATACATAGGCACATGATAAATGATCTGTACGAGGGCGATAATTTCGTGGTATATAATGGACCACCATCATTTCAAGCAGTGATTATCATCGTCATTATCAAACATCTTCGCTTCCACGTGAACCCAGCGAGTGCGGTTTTGATTTCCTGAGGAAATCCTAACCCACTTCGGATGTTTACCTCCCACTGCCGGCTTGTGTGTGCAACCTTCAGTTCACTGAGTGCTCTCGTCCAGCATCTAAATTGCTAAGTAATCCAATGTCAGCCATGGCAGCTGAAGCAAGCAAGTAACAAGCTGACACTGCGTTCATCTACCACTTACAAACATGGAATGCGATGCTCGCACTCCTCTCACCTCGGATCGAGATTCAATCGGTTCTATGTAGCCGGCAATGTGATGCCACAATGTGATGCCGCCGCTCCTCAAATCGAGCTTCGTTTGTGTAGCTTCGTTTTGTCATAAATAGTGCACATAGAGTCGTGCCTTCGTGAAACTGGATCGAGTCCTCCACGGCAAGCCTTGGCGGTTGTTCTGATCGAACTGCTATAATTAAACCGAACCGATTGAGTGTTTAGGTCAAATACAACACGGCAAGCAAAACCGGATGCAATCAGGCCTGTAAAAATGATCCTGTAAAAATGTTTTTGATTGATAAATTAGAGATTCAACTGCGTAGAAGTTCGACACGCGGAAACTACCTTCACCGCAAGCATCAGACTGTCCTCTTTCGGACAGCCGCCGCCGTTCACCAATCGATCAAAAATGGTCATGAAGCGAACGAAAACAAACAAACCGACAGCAAAAATGCGGCACTTTCGCAGCCGCAGAGGTCAACTCGTGGCTCAATTTCTTGAAAACGGACCCCATCACCACCTCGCGGACCTCATCGCACCCACAGCACCCAGCTGAACAAGCCACGGGCTAGAATGTGTACAGAGACAGAGTGTCGAGTTGAAAATTTACATCTTCATCCATCCGAGCCGAGGGTCAAGCACCGCAAGCTGAACTTGAAATCCGTTAAGGATCATCGGATCGCATCGGATGGACAGTCGATGGCGTTGATGGCGATGATGGCGGTTCGCTGGCACTTCATCGTCCGATTTGCCTTGAGACGCGTGTCGATCTTGACGAGTGTGGCGGACGACGATCGAGTAAGCCATCATCATTTGCGTTTTATTAGTGAATAAATTTAATTTCTTTTTACCTCAAACGGTTGTAACCTACCGGGCGTCTCCACATTAATTTGAACCTGAGCTGAACGTGAGCTTCATGATACCTACCCGATGCGATGGCTGCTGCATTCCCGCAAGATAGGACCGATGCAATCAGTCAGCAGCGGAGAGTGTGAAGTGAGCGGAAAATCGAATCCATCCATCGCCTGGCCGGATAATTACGTTCAATGAACCGCGTAATGGTTTCGATAACTTTTTTTTCCAGCTCGTGCTGTTCACATCCTGCAACCCTCACACGACGAACGGAACATCGCGATGATCCGCACCGAGATTGGCATTCGGAGATGCGATGCGATTCAAGTCGCGAGAGAGGGATGTGTCCGGATCTGGGGTGAGTGAGAAGTGTACGCACATATCCGTGAACATTAGCGGACACCCCCTGGTCCGCCTGCCGATCGGTCGGTGGTGGCGGCATGTCCGACAGACAGTCGATGTTAATGAACAAAGTTCGTGGTCTGTGCGCATCAATTATGTGGATAACTGCTTTATTTCATGACCACCAAATTGGGCGGCTGCTGCGAGGCCGCGAAATGTTGGTGCGATGGGGAAGTTGTACTGTTGTGCTTCAATTCAAAGAGTGATTGTAAAATTATACTTTTGCACAATTGAATGAGAGGGAGGGGGCTTTTTCAATGGGACGTTAGTGAACTAGGGGAATGAAAAAATCGCAAAATGTAATCAGAAATGCTTTAAACTTGAGCGGTAGTCAAAGAGAAATTGTCTAATCGGTTGCACAACAATGTGTGTCATTAATTAAAATTTAATCATCTAAATCTGGTTAGTCTGGTGATAATTTTTTCAGTGGGTTTGTTCGAAAACCATTGAGAAAATCTGCAGGATATTAGCAAATGGACAGTTTGTTGGGAATGTGCAATGGTTTTTCCTAGGTTCAAGGTTAATTTTAAACGAAAAATTATGAAAAGTATTTCAGTGTGTATATAAAATGATTATTTTTGCAACACGACTGATAAATGTCAATATAAGTGCAAAGTTCAGGAACATGGGAACAGATTACTTCTGCACAGATTGTGATTTGAGAAGCTATCGTTGTGCGAATTAGTGCGAAAAATCGCAAAGTGTCCAAAGCCTGCGGTGTTGAACACCGTTATTCGTTAAGAAAGGTGAAAAAATAATACTGTGTAGGATTTACCGAAAACCCGACACAGGAGGGACCGATGGATCGAGATAAGGAGCTTTAACGAGCACCTAAAGGGACTTGTGTACAGCAAATTTTTACGAAGAAAAGGTTTCCTGAAAAAATCTGATCGGTGCGTTTGGATGGACGACGAAACGTAGGCATGTAAAATTGGACACAAGAACACTACCCGTTTCGCAATTTTTTAATGCTGTACAAGGGACAAGTGTTTCTGATGACGTACGATACATCAGAAAGGAAAAGTTTGGAAAGAAAATCACAGTATGACAAGTAATCTGCTCGTATGGGTTGAAAAGTTCTTCGTATTTCACAACGGACACGATTAGCACTGCGGAGGCTACAGGAAGGAGGGTATTAAGTACGACTTCTGCCTATTTACCGAAAGCACACAACTCTTCTAGTGTTTAAGTCGGATCTAGCATCTGCTCAGTATGAAGCTGCGACTTTGACACTGCTCAGAACTGAAAAAGTTGGTTTTGTTCAAAAATGTCAAAAGTGCGCCCAGAACCCGTTTCACCGCCCGAATTACCCTTGTTCATCTCTGGGACGCTCATCAGATTGCATTTTGGATGCTTCTGGTTTCTCTAGCCCAGTCCTGCCGTTTACAGCCAGTAAGTCGTCCTGCAACTGTGTCTTCCAACTTGCTTGCTCTGGCAAGTATACTCGAGAATCAGTTCATTCGCTGTCTGATCCTGTCCATCCAATTCACAGAACTGCTGGCAACGTTTATCTCAGCGTATAAAACTCCGTCTCGGCCCGGCTATTTACTGACGCGAGGATAACGCAACCTAACGACGGCGGCGGGGGCTCCTCCAGCTCTGCTAATGGACGACATTCTTCCGACACATCCGTAATTATCGAGGAGAATGGTAGTCCGACCCCAAGTCGCAAGCAAGATGTCCTAGTCTTCTATCAAAACGCCGGTGGAATGAATTCCGATATTGAAGACTACCGACTAGTCGTATCGGATTGCTGCTGCGGATTGATGATATCATTGACTGAAGTTTTTGGACTGAAGTTCGTCTTAGTAGAATACGAAACCTGGAAATTAAATAAAAAGAAAAGAAACCTGTTCTACGCAGTTTCATGAGTCGAAGTCGAAGTTCGAAAAAAGACACTGAGGAAGCCTGCAAGTCGTAGGTGAAATACGTATCTGTCAAGAATAAAATATACATAGTAGAATTAAATTGGATAAGTTTTCTTTTTATTTAATTTCCAGGTATGATATCATTGTCATTTGCGAAACGTGGCTAAACTCTCAGACGATTTCCAGGCAAGTCTTTGGATCCGATTACGAAGTTTTCCGTTGTGATCGGAACCTCAACAACAGCCGCAAATCCACTGGCGGTGGTGTTCTGATAGCTATTCGACGTGGATTGGAAGCGAGAGCCATTGAGAAGGACTGATAAAACTGCGTAGAACAGGTTTGACGGCCATCAAGTTGAGTGATCGCTTCCTCTTTTTGTGTGCCTTATACATCCCACCTGATCGTGTCCGCGATAACGATCTAATTGACGCTCACTGCCAGTCAGTTAACTCAGTTATGAGGGACGCTATGCCGCCCGATGAGATAGTTATTTTGGGCGACTTCAATCTGCCAGATATCTCGTAGAAACCTGCCCATAGCGGTTTCCTCTATCCTGATTCTGAAAACTCTACGATCCATGCCGGTGCAACTAATCTTCTTGACAACTATAGTGCTGCCACGCTTCATCAAGTTAATCATGTCGTCTACGAGAACAACCGTTCTTTAGACCTCTGCTTCGTAAGCTCACAGGACAAGGCCCCATTTGTCTCAGCGGCTCCATGTCTTTTAATCAAGAGAGTTCCACACCATCCTCCTGTAACCGTCTGCATAGAAGACAAACTCCTTCAGGACTTCGATGAATGTCCAGCTGCTATCTCATATAATTTCCGTAAAGCTGATCAACAAAGCATCAATGATTTGTTGTCTAGTATTGACTGGGCAAACACACTAGATCCCGACGACGTTGAAGCCGCTGCCCAGACCTTCACTCATGTCTTGATATATGCTATCGATCGACATGTACCGAAAAGTAATATCCGCAGTACATCTCATCCCTCTTGGCACACGAATGAGCTACGAAGGCTGAAGTCATACAAAAGAGCAGCATTAAGATGATTCACGAAATTTCGTACGCTTTCACTAAAACCCGACTATACGAGGATAAACAATTTATACAGGTAAGTCAGTCGTCAATGCTTTTCGCGGTATCAACGCAGTATTCAACGAAGATTGAAGCATCACCCGAAGTCTTTCTGGAATGACGTAAACGAGCAACGCAAAGAGTCCGGGCTCCCTTCATCAATGGGATATAACAGGGAAGTTGCTGCCACTCCTCAGGATACATGCCGTTTCTTTTCCAAAAAGTTTGCAAATGTTTTCTCCAATGAGGTATTGAGCGCGGACCGTGTTGCCCTAGCAGCCAACAACGTTCCAAGTCAAACGCTGGGTGCCATCGACATCAATGTTGAGATGATTTCGAAGGTTGCGAACATGCTCAAGTTGTCCTTCAATCCTGGACCCGATGAAGTACCTTCCGTATTCCTGAAGGGACACATAGACTGCTTGCTGACACTGATGCTTCGTTTATTTCAAATGTCCATCTTCAGTGGGATTTTTCCGTCGTGTTGGATATTTGCACATACATCTTACATCATACATAACGGAGGGTATGGCACAACGAGCACAAACAGATGTTTTGTACACCGACCTGTCAGCAGCCTTTGACAAGATAAACCACGCCATCACAATTGCATAACTACATAGACTGGGTGCAAGCGGTAATCTTTTGCAATGGTTTCGCTCGTATCTCACCGATCGACAGTTGGTGGTTGCCGTCGGAGATCATCGATCCGATAGCTATCCAGCCTCATCAGGTATACCTCAAGGAAGCCATCTAGGTCCTCTGATTTTTCTGCTTTATTGCAACGATGTTAATTTGGCCATTAAGGGCCCACGACTCTCGTATGCAGATGTTCTTAAAATGTACTTCCGGATCCGCTCGACTGACGACTATCACTTTCTTCAAAATCAACTCGAGCCCTTTGCCACTTGGTGCGATGAGAATTGTATGATAGTGAACCCGGAAAAGTGCTCAGCAATCACATTTTCCTGTAAGAAAGATCCGATCCTGTTTCGCTATGAGCTCAAGGGCACAGTAATTGAACGTGTTTCGCATATTAAAGACTTGGGCGTTATCTTAGATTCGCAGTTAAAGTAGCATCATGTCTCGTATGTTGTCGCTAAAGCCTCAAGGTCCTTAGGTTTTATCTTTAGGATCGCGAAAAATTTCTCTGACATATACTGCCTCAAATCACTATATTGTCTATATTGTATAGTCCGTTCAGCGTCGATTTCTTAGATTCGCTACAGCATGAACGACGCTATCGGCGGTCTGGAGTGGGCCTTTAATCAAGTATCGTCGTTATTCGACTTTCATCTGCCACGACGAATACTACAGGGCAGATTCACTCGCTTTTTTCGGGAGAGGTAAACCACGAAGAAGATACAGTTATTTTAAGATCTGTTTGTATACGTTTGATAGAATTTTACTCACTTAATTCGACTTGACTATTTTTATTGATTGACCCGCTGATTAATAATAATAAATAAAGAACTGCGGCTCAATGTAGGATACTGGGCTATTATCCAAAGGTATCTTAAGATGAAAGGTAGAATAGACAAGTCCGAGGAAGTTTCAAGAAAAGGCGTGCTTCAGCTTCTAAAATTGTTTCAGTGAACGTTGAGCAAAACCTCATTGGGCATCTTCAGAAAAATTGTAGAATTCTTTAGAAATAAGCAGTAAACCTTGTATTTTACTCGATTCTATTATAACGTACAATTATTTTCATCTATGCAACTAAAACTTATGAATTTGTTCGAAAATTATAGTTACGAACTACACTGAAAACGAATGTTTCGTATTTGGAATGAGAGCATATTCGTAGTATATTTTGCACCAGAACGCATTTGTGGCACGGTTATTATCTGGCATAGGCATCATTATCGATGGTCGACGGTATCGATTGTCGGGATGCGAAGATTCTATAGAAGAGAAAATATACTTGTATAATTATGATCTGCTTACCATACAGTCGTTGAGGTTCTGTGATATGCAACGATTTATATGTACGAAACTTCAGCATTGATTTTACGATTCTAAGTCGTCATAGAAAACAGCATAGAATTCGTAAAACAAGCGTTCGTTATCGTATTATAAATTCCAGCCAAGATTTGAACATACCACGTGAACTTGTTAAACTGGTAGTGCCGTACTTCGAAGCCAATCGGGAGCAGCGTTGCCCGATTTGGCTAAAGCAAAATCTGTAGTTTCACCATCTGTGATCATCATCATCATCATCATCATCATCATCATCATCATCATCATCATCATCATCATCATCATCATCATCATCATCATCATCATCTGTGATCATTGAAAAGAAGCATAGTTTAATTATATTCTATTTTTAATATAAGTTTAATAGTTTTAAAAAGTTTTTGAAAGAAAATTACTACTTTTTTCAATCAACTTAGTGCAGGTTATATTTGAGATTTGCAGTAAATTATTCGAGGACGCTTTTTCTCGATTGTCTTTCTTGATATTTCAACTTTGTTTTTCGGTGTTTTATTCTTAATTTTTTGTCACTTAGTTTTTTCGTCTTCTGTCTTTAACTTCTCGTCTATTTTCTTGCTATGCGTACTGTGTGACATCTTGAAGATCGTCTTTTTGCTGTTCTTTTGTTGTCTTTTTATCGTCTGTTATTCGTTTTCAGATTTTGTGAACATCTGTCTTATTGGCATCTTAAAACCGTCTTTTCGTTTTTTTCCAGTTATTTGTTGTTATTTTTTATCATCTTTTGTTGCGTTTTTGGTTGCTCTTAATGGCGTCATCGTTTTCATTTGTAGTCTTGTTTTGACATTTTTTGTTGCTGTTCATCACTCTTTTTACTACTATTTATAGTCTTTTCACATTTTTTTAATTGACGTGATATTGTTCTTGCTTGTTTTGCGTTTTGTTTTGGCGTCTCATCCTATTTCTGTTGTCTTTCATCTTTTCGCTCACATGTCATCACTTTTTGGTCATTTTTCGACCGTTCTTTCGCTGTCTTTTCGTTTCTCTTTCGTCACAATTTCGTCTATTATTGCTATCTTTTCGGGATTTTTTTACCGGCCTTTGCTCTTTGCTGTCTTTTCTATGTACTCGTCGTCTCTCGTCGTCATTTTTTCATATTTACATGGTATTTTTGGCATCCATTCACTGACGACTTACAGACACTGAGGAAGCCTGCAAGTCGTAGGCGAAATACGTATCTGTCGTGAATAAAATATACATAGTAGAATTAAATTGGATTAGTTTTCTTCTTTTTTAATTTTAGACATCCATTCGCTGTATTTTCGTCGTCTGTGCGTCGTTGTTTTACCTTTGGTTTTGGCACATTTTCTTGCTTTTATCGGCGAGTTTATGCTCTTTTCTTGGCTTTTGTTTTTGCCGTGTTGGCGTCTTTTTCTGTCATTTTGTCGTCTATTCGTCATCATTTTCGACGTCCTTTCACCTTATTTTTGTTGTCTTCTCGTCACTTTTTTGTTCGTTTTCCATCGTCCTTTATGCTAGCAGAACAATAAAAATGTTACTTTCCTATTGCCTTTTCGTCGGCATAATCACAAATGATAGAGAGAAATAGATAGATAGTCGATAGACATATAGAGAGCGAGAGATAGAGATAGAGAGAGAGAATAAAAGGCAAGAAGAAAAGTCGAAATCGAAAAAGAAGACGTGACAGAATGGGATAGAAAACGTTACATAAAAATAGACAAAAGTAGACAAGGAGAAAACGGGAGATAAAGAGAGGAAAAAAGAAGCAAAAAACGAGAAGACTTGAGAGAAAAAGGTGAAGAACGGAAGAAAACAGAAGAAAAATGAGAGAAAAAAGAAAAAAAAACCATAAGGAAAATTAGGAATACGAGACAGAAAATGGGGACAATTTTACAGAAAAGCAGAAAAAACGAGACAAAAAGAAGAACCAGAACCAGAAACCAGAACAGAAAACAAGGAAACATGGGACAAAAACTAAAAACAAAAGGAATAAAGCGGAAAAAATAGAACGTGACACAAAAGGAGTAAAGCAGAACACAATAGGAGGAAGAGTGAAACAGAGGATTCCGAAAAACGGACTAGAAAAGGAGTTGAAAAGCGAAAAAAGACCAAAACCAGTACCGAAACAGGAAGAAAGTCGAAACGGGACTGAAATTGACAAAAAAATGAGACAGGAAAAGAGAAAAAACGGGCTTGAAAACGACAAGATCGGAAGAAAGACGAAAATGAAGCAGAGGTCAATCAGGGCTTCGGAAAAGGGAGAAAAGTGGGACAAAAAAGAAGAAAAAAAAAGAACAGAAATAGAGAAAATAGCGGTTAAACTAAGGAGAAAGAGAGAGAGAGAGAGAGAGAGAGAGAGAGAGAGAGAGAGAGAGAGAGAGAGAGAGAGAGAGAGAGAGAGAGAGAGAGAGAGAGAGAAAGAGGGAAAATGGGACAAGGCAGGGACTGCGGAGCAGATTGCAAGAGAAACTCAAAGGGAAAAGAAGAATAGAAAACGAGAAAAAAGCGGTAAAACGGCCATAAAGGAAAAAATAGGACATAAAAAACTAAAAATGAAACAGAAAAAGAAGGAAACGAGGAAATTAAAAAAGGAAAAAAGAAGCAAATAACAGAATTACTGTGACGGGAAAACGGGGCATCAAAAAACGGAACAGATGAAGACGGAAAATGAGAAGGAAAGGAGATAAAAAAGTCAAAAAAGACGAAAATTGGAAACGAAAAAAAAAATGAAATAGAGAAGAGAAAAGACTGAAAACGGGAAAGAAAATAACTTTTTCTTCTTTGATTGAAATGCGGATTTACTGCAAAAAAAAATTTGTCCTCTGGTTAATGACGGCTTTAAATACCCCAGACGTTAGAGATAATTAGAATATAACGGGTGGCAGTAGTTTAGTTAGTAAATCATTCGAGTACCAACCAAAAGAACGTGAGTGCAAGTGCCACCCGCCATTGCACAACACAATATATTTTTGAACTATATAAAAATTTTCCAGTTAATACAATTAATTCGCATCAGACACTTCCTCCTTAATCATCTAATTAAATTAAATGCACGATAGACGTGATATATTTAGTTTTATTGTTATTCAAAATCATTGTTGTTTCCGATGACTAAGCCTAAAACTTTTGGTGGTATGAACTTATTAATTCTTATCCTGCGCACAGAATTATTGATAGTTTGGTTTCCAATAAAGATTTTGTCAGTTTGGAAATGGGTTTCAATTTTGATAAATAAACTGTTTATTGGAAACGTTTCCAAAAAAGTAAACTGATCTAAAACAGAATTCAAAATGTAGCCCATAAGTTTCCAATCCACGCCAGTTTGACAGACTACATTCCCACGTCCTGAGAATCTTAATTTTTCAAATGCTCCAAATGTCTAATTTTCCGCACCAAATCTTTTTCAAATACCTTTCAGCTTCTACAGTTTTCAGACGTAAAATACTCACTTATAAATAACTCGGAACGCAAACCCATCAGCACCCATCAGCCGTTTGCTTCTCAAATCAACACCAAGCACGCGTTCATCCGTGCTGCTGCTGCTGCTGCTGCAGAAACCGTTTTCGGACCTTGGAAGCTTTGGATGCTTAGGAAATTCAAATTGACAACCAAACACGAGAACCCGGCACGCTCTGCCTTCCGTCGCGGTGCAAGCGGCCGGCGCGCGGTGCAGGTTCTTCCGTTAATTTAATGTTTAAAATTTAAAAAGCCATAAATCAATGTGATTTATTACTAGAATACAAACCCGCAGCAGGCAGCACGTTAGTAGGTAGGTATGCCAGCCGGCTTGCAGCGAGCCATCACCACCGACGACTAGTGCTGCTGCACAGCACCGACTGGGTGGTTGGTAGGTATGCCACCGCCGAGCCAGAAGGTCTTCCTCCTCTAATATCCTCCGAACAAACAGCGACAGAGTCTCTCGGTGTGCTGCATAACCGCGCGAGGCAAGTCTTATGGTCTTGGAAGCTTCTTGGTGCCTTCCGACAAGTCTTAAGATGTGCCGTGGTTGGTGCCCCTTTTGGTGGGCGTTCGAGCTGCCACCGTTCCGTTGGGGTTGGCTCGTGAGTTCTGTCCTAATGAACATATATACAAAACTGTAATAAAAAGCTGTCTAATTTATTTTCTAATATGTTGCCAACTGTGTTTGCCTTCTGACTGGCGCGGGCGATGCGATGGCGTGGGGCTGCCTGCTACTGGCTTACGGATGCTCTTGATTTGTTTGCTAGTGAAGTAAAGTAAAGGCAGGCAGGCAGGCAGACTAAGATGCCAGCCCGCTTCAGCTAATGCCAGTTTTATGCTGGGATGTAAATAAATTTCAATTACTCGACGCTTGCGGGGCGAGATGAGTTTTTTTATGACTTTGCTAGCCGTATGAAGGCTCCTGGCAGTTTTCTTGACGGTTTGCAATCAATACTTGCAATTGGTTGATGTTTAACAACACAATTTACAGACATTGAACTGGCCGGCGAGTTCAACGTTCTGCTTAAAACACCATTTCTATTCTGGTGAACTCGATCCGGGAGAAAGAATTTTACTGTTCCCCATTTTCTCCGGTCTCGTCGACCGGTTTGGAATTCGATTAACGGAATTTTGGGTATTATTTCGGAACCGTCGTCATCCCACGCTGATTCATTACATATTCGAACTGAATTAATTCTACTGCTGCAGACGGAAGAATTTGCATAAATCCGCAATTCGGAAGCGAAAACTGATTTCCAAAATTGTCACTATTGAAGGAGCCTTCGGCTCCTTCCCAAGTGTATTCGATTTCGGATTGATAGCGGTTTGGCAAGTTGAACTTTCCCGGCGATCAACCGTCAGCGACGTTCTGCGTGACACCTAATTGATAAAAACAATTAAAGTCCGCTGTGCGCGATTGACTGTAAGACGGGTCGAATGGTACTAGTAGATAAGTGACCTGTTGGCGACTAAAAAAACGTAGAAAAACCAATCAATTTTCGTACTGCTTTCACTTTCAGCTGGCTGAAGCCAGCTGTCAGTGGCAATAGCCAATAGAAATGGTTCGAAACTTTACCACCAAAGAAGGGGACGTCGACGACGGTTTGTGACATTTGAATTGATGAGAATAAATTGATTCGATAACAAACCGGGTCACGTTACGAAATGTTGTTTTTTTTTTATTTTTACGTTCTCCAGTTAATTGCGTTTTATAAAGCAGGGGAGAAGGGCCACACTTAGTGTTGGATTGAAAATAATTTACTTTAAAAGGGCCTGGGACATAAACTAGCAAATATTTGTCCTGGTTTGTTGATGAAGGCATTACCTAGGCTAGCGAACGTTTTCCAGTGGCATGGATCATGATACATTTTGAAATCAAATAATAGGTAGCAAAAGGATGTATGCCCAGAGCAAACATTTTATTGCTTCGTTAAGTTCGCAATTTATCTTAGCAAATGAAAATACGACAAAAAGGCCTCACTCACTAGTAAGGGTTTGTTTATTTTCAAGTTAGTTAGGAAAATAGAATGTATGTATGCTTTGAGTACATTTTGGCATGCTAGCAAAGCGGCTCGAAGCCAATTATTGCGCTTAATTGTGGTGGAGTATGGACTTTATTGCAGGTGAACATAACATTCAACGGTTTCATTATATCAATTAACTATTGCAACATTTGGGTGCATGTGCAATTAAGATTGAACTATAACTGGCTGGTTTGTATATTTTAACTGTTGAAACAGATTTGTCAAAGGTTACTTACAAAACTTCCTCAGCATTCTTAGTCTTGAAATTCAAAGTTTCATTGAATAAATAGGAAGCTATCAAAAATTACTATTCAAGTTCCTTAACCGATTTTCACACGATTAATTATTTCATTTAATTTTGAAGGTGCTAATTTATTTGGACTATCTGGACGAATCCAAAAAAAGCAAAGCCTTCGGCTTGAACGTCTTTCTAAGACTTGACCCTTCTTCTTCGGCAGACTTCGCAGTCGGCTGTTACAGTACAGGACAATTAGTGGCTAGTGCAACGATCCTTTTGACTCTAACAGCCTCTCTCAGGCGAGACTCGAACATGCGACGACTGGCTTATTAGGCCAGCATCGTACCTCGAGGCCAACTGGGAGGCCAACAATCTTTTGATAATAAATCAAAAATTTTACCAAATGCTGAGGTTTCTGTTTATTGTATATTTTTTATTAGTTTTACTTAACGAACCGCTATGCAAAGTTTACCTATTAAAAGTATGAATCACCACTCGAGTTGGTTTTTCGAAAATATCAACAGATGGGTGTTACTGTGATTTGGCTACCTTTACCAAAAATAATGTCTCTGATTAGTCGCGTTCAGGGATGTAAAATCAGTGATTTGGAACAAATCTATGAGTTATCGCCACAGGCATTAATCATGAACCGTACAGTACATGACAAACAGTGAATCTTGGGCATTGATTACAAGATTTTGTTCTCTAAATAATCTCAGCAGTAGATCAGAGTGTTACAACTTACCTAGCTGGGAGAAAAAAAGGTCACTCATGTTGTTTGTATTGAGTTTCGCACGCTGCACTCAACCAAACGTCTGTATCTGTTATATTTCTTAACGCAATCATGCAATGAACATGATCTGACATGAGGTTTATCATAATCCGTACAGATCGCGACAAAGTATTTGTCGCTTACAAGTAGTGATATCAATGAATCCGAATCGGATCACTCGAAGCGATTTTTTTTCGTCTCTGGTCACTTAGTTAGTCTGAAAGACCATGTTCGTGCACTATCTGTTATAGCTGATCTCGATCGACTGTATCGTATGCTGCTTTGAAATCAACAAAGATGAGATGCGTAAGGATGTTGTACTCTCGACATTTCTGCAAGATCTGTCAGATGGTAAAAATTGGGTCCCTAGTTGGCCCCCATGAAGCAAGCCTGACAACCCCTACGAAACCTTGTGGTATTGGTAACAGCCAGCGCACAGTGGGACCATTCTGGAAAAAGCGGTCAAAAGTCTTTTTTGGTGTTTTCTGACGTTTTTCAGCGTAGGTGTCTTCGGAGAAGTCTCCTAAAAAAGTATTTTGCATCTGTTGACATTTTCATACAATTAGATATTAAGGGGATAACACATTTGAAAAAAATTAACTTTTTATTAGAACTAGATAGCGTGTTCATGTGTTCTGCAAAGTTGTAGAACTTTGAATTTCATCAAACTTTGTCGAAGATACTAAGTATCGGTACCATATAGTTTGTAAGATATAATTGACTTTCTGTTATGACCCCATAAATTCAGTTTATTAAACTTTTTGTACACAAAACCTCATCTAACAGGTTTGATCTATTCTACAAACTTTTAGATACTATCAAAATACGTAACTTTCCAGAAGATGTAAATATCGTATATTGATTTATTTGCCTTAAAAATTGATTTGAAGCATAAATTTTATCGTTTTTACAAGTAAATTTTTCCGTAAATAGGCACCTTCTGGCAGCTAAAGTTAGCATCGCTTGGACCGCCCTTGAATATAATACAATTGTGCCAAAAATCACGGCCAGGTCTGCACGGGCATTTCGAATTTCACTTTAATCGTTTTGGTTATTCTTATAATGAATTTACATATGAGTTTACTGGATTTATTTGAAAATATAATTGCACCGAGCTTTAAGTTCGTTTGGATATCCTATTGCATTCAATGTACAGCAAGTGCCAGAAACTCGTCTGTCATCACATCTGTTTACATTAAATCCAGTAGAATGTTGCCGATGTTGCTAGTTTTAGAATTTATTGATATAAAACAGCCATGAAATAAGTTCAACTATCCGGTGGGCATTATATGCCACAATCGGTACGTCAAATTTTAGTTCACGGTGCAGAAATAATAGATGCAGCTGTTCGAATAGATCAGTCGGTCGTCTTTCGGAAGAACCGCAAGAGTGCCGTAACAAAGAAATAAAACTTTTTAGAGAAAAGCGTGCACGTAAATGTTCAAGGTGTGTTAACAGTAATGAATCATGATTGTATGTAATTTTTTAAGTAATCTGATTTCTGAACAAAATATCGACAAACGAAGATGTTAATGACGTCAGATTCGTTGATTTCAACTTTAAGAAGACCAACAGTAAAAAAAATCAATGCGGTTGTTATCAGCAGCATACAAACTTTTATAAAAGTCTCAGAACGAAAGTATTCTGCAACGGATAGTGAAACAGATGTGGACGAGATCCTGTGAAATTATTATGAACATATAGGAATAATAAAACCCTGATACCTTGCTAAAACCAGCATATATGTATGTAATTCATAATTGAAATAACCAAAATGCCCGAGAAGTCCCGGCCGTGATTTTTGGCACACTTATACTATATTCTATGGCGGTTCAAGCGATGCGAACTTCAGCTGCCAGTAGGTGTCTATTTGTGGAAAAAATACTTGTAAAATGAATAAAATTTATGCTCCAAATCAATATTTAATGCAAATAAAGCTTCATACGATATTTACGCCTTCTAGAAAGTTACGTGTTTTGATAGTATCTAAAAGTTTGTAGAATATGTCAAACCTGTTAGATGAGGTTTTGTGTACAAAAAGTTTATTAAACTGATTTTAAGAGGGTCATGACAGAAAGTCAATTATATATCGCAAACCATATGATTGAGATACTTAGTATCTTCGGCAAAGTTTAATGAAATTCAAAGATCTACTACTATGCCAAATACATGAACATTCTATTTAGTTCCTATAAAAAGTTAAGTTTTTCAAATGTGTTATCCCCTTAATATCCAACTGTATGAAAATGTCAACAGATGCAGAATACTTTTTTAAGGAACTTCTCTGAAGGCACCTAAGCTAAAAACCATCTGGAAAAGCGAGAAGAGACTTTTGACCGCCTTTTTCCAGAATGGTCCCACTGTGTGGCGTAACCGGATTTGGAAGAGTATCCTTTAGGCGGCGTTGTATAATTTGCAGCAGTCAAGCCGATTACCCTTTTTTTAGATAGAGTAAGCCACTCCTCGGGTTCTCCATTCTTCGGGTAGCTTCTCCTCCCCCTAAATCGTGGAAATAACTTAGAGTAGAGTCATTGTCAGCGTTTCTCGGTCATGTTTCCAAAACACTGCTGGTAGACGGTTCATTCCGGCTGCTTTGTTGGTTTTCAGCAACCCAATTTCAAGTTTGACTTCTTGAAGATCCGGTGCTTGGACATTGCTGTCTTCCATTGGCATTTCTACTAGGGTAACTTCCGTTCCGCCTGCTTCTACAACTTCTCCATTGAGGTGTTCCTCGAAGAGGTGCTTCTACTTGCCGACCACCTCGCGCTCGTTTGTAACCAGATTCCCTTCCTTGTCCTTTTACATGTTAGGTTTCGGAGTGTAGCCTTTCAAGATTGGTTCACCTTCTCGTAAAACTTGCGCGTGTCATTAGCCCGAAACAATTATTCTAATTCTTCACAATCTCAGTCCTCCTTTCGGTGCTTTTGATGTAGGACTACGTCTTACGGCAAATTTTGAGATAGGGTGTCATTCCAAAAAATCGAAAAATGCGAGCGTCACGAAAAATGATAGGTTTTGAGCGCTAATATCTCAGCGGTTTTCCGATCGATTTTCAATTTTCTTACACCAATCGATCGGAAAATCTTCTAAGAATTGACCCAAATGAAGAAAAGTATGGATTCTTGATGTGGACTATTGAAAAATTGAAAATAATGAACCTATGTTTTACCAGATTTCTTGCTTTGTGATTGGTTGGAAGATTCTTTGCGATGGTTTAAACCTATACCAATTTGATATCTGTGCTTTGGAAGTAAGCCAAAACAAGTGACTAAGTTTCCTCATTTCAACAAGATTTCTTAACACTGCGATTAAACCTAGACTATTTTGATGTCCTTGTTTGGGAAGTACGCCAGAGAGAGCAACAAAGCCCCCACGTGCCAACAGATTTCTTACGAACGCGATTAAACCTAGTCCAATTTGATGTCTGTGTTAGGGAAGTGTGCCAGAAAAAATGACACAAGGTCGTAGTCCCAACAGATCGCAAATTCTTTACTGTGAGACGATTAAACCTCGGCGAATTTGATATCTGTGTTGGAAAAATGTGCTGCAGCTGTAGTGTTCGGTTATAATATGACTGTATGAATACGCATGCTTGCCGTTTCATTAGAAGTGTAGTGAAAAGATGTGCTGTTGATAAAATAGGATTAAATTGGTAAAATTCCTTCAACGTGGGGAACCATGGGCAATAAAAACAATCTTTAATTTCTGTAAGGTAGCAGGAAAGCAATAGTTTATGTTCTTGATTTTGTTAAATTGTTTCCAAATGCACATAGAAATAACTCTGAAATCTTCTGAGGATTGAACGTATGCAATGTTACTACCTTGATAAATGTTACATACAACGCATGTAGCCTGTATAGAGTAAGGAGGGGTAAAAGTACGATGCGGGTAAAAGTGCGATTCAGTGATTTATCGGTGCAGATTCCGAGTAAATTTTCTACATTGGCATGGATGGGTGACTACTTTGACAACTTGAATCTAACGTAAACTTTGGTAGCTTACGAAGCATAGTTGGTGAGTTATGAGCAAATGTTATTTTAGCGCGGTTTTGATGTAATTTTTCGTTATACGGCAAATACGATATCAACAGGAGGATATTACTTGTTGAAAATTTGTAGCAGTGTTTTACATCACTCACATATCTGTTTTGAAAACACGGCGAAAATAATTTACAAAATATATTTCGCTTTTCCGTAATTTAATCTAACCCCGTCAAGCGCCTAGCGGGGTAAAAGTTCGATTCACGGACGGGGCAAAAATGTATATCTAACTATATACAGCTTTAGGCACTATATTACAGATACTAGAAATCAAAGATCTGCTGAAAACTGTGTGCTCTACAGATGTTGGCCGAAGAAAAACAATGTGTTTCCGCTGATGAAATAAAAAACAAACGTTTGGAAAAGTTTCGATCTAACGGAGGCTGCAATACACCAGTGCAAAATAGCAAAAGTGCAAATTGAGAAAATTTCTCACCGAAACATACCGCAGATTGAAGATAATATGGTTTTATTAGCTGCTGCTGGGCTAATTTCATGGATTCTAGCTTCGAACTTTTGCCCTGCGGCATTCGCACTTTTACCCCACTAGCGGGGCACTTGATCAGAAGAAAGAAGAATTTATTTTGCAAAACACTATTACTGCAGATGATTTATAGTTGAATGCGAAGACATTGAGTTACTGCATCACTATAAA
This sequence comes from Sabethes cyaneus, assembly GCF_943734655.1. NCBI lineage: Eukaryota > Metazoa > Arthropoda > Insecta > Diptera > Culicidae > Sabethes > Sabethes cyaneus. The sequence continues at coordinate 34,189,801 of NC_071354.1, read as the reverse complement.
ATATATTATGTTGTTGTCCTTCTTTGTATCTCACGAAAATTGATGACAACTTCAAACATCGCACTTATGCCCCGCCCTACTCTATATGTTGCATATAGCACGTATACATGAAGAATCGAATGATTACAAGCATGGATACATGCTGAAATTTTAAGGGCCATTCACTTATTACTCAATGTATTTGGGAAAGGCCCGACACTCGTCACGTAGTTTGTAAATGCTCCCCAAGTCGAACCGTTTTTGAGTAATCGAAAAAAATAAACCATGCGTAAAAAGCCTTGAGTGTACAGATAGATTGTAACCATCATTTGGGCGTAACTCCCCCCTTCCTGTCAGCAACCTCCGGTCATCAGTACCTCCTTTTGTCCCATCGTCACTTATGAGAGAACCGTTCAAACTTCTCGTAGCCTTCCCCATGGTCCCCCTCCCCTTTTGTCAATCCCTTCAGTTCTGATTCCCTTATATCAAGAAACATGTATGCCAAGTTTGATAAAGAACGGTCAAGGCGTTTCGGAGTTATGCCGCCCCCTATTAGGGACCCTCACCCCTCTGTCAGGAAACCTCCCCCCTCGTTTTGGTTAACCACCCAGTGCTGAATCTCTTATGTCAAGGAACATGTGTGCCAAGTTTGATGAATAATCGTCCAGGCATTATATTTCCAGGCAAAATATTTCACTAATCTAACGCCGTCAAGCGCTTAGCGAGGTAAAAGTGCGATTTACGGACGGAGCAAAAGTGCGACTCATGGTCGAGACAAAAATGTATAGCTAATTATATACAGCTTTAGGCACTAATGAAACAAAAAACAAACGTTTGGAAAAGTTTTATCTACCGGAGGCTGCAATACACCAGCGCAAAGTAGGAAAGGTGCAAATTGAGAGTATTACTTACCGAAACATAACGCAAATTGAAGATAATATGGTTTTGTTAGCTATTGTTGTGCTAATTTCATGGATTCGAGCTTCGCCCTTTTGCCCCGCGGTATTAGCACTTTTGCTCCGCTAGTGGGAAGAAAGAAAAATTTATTTTGCAAAATACTATTACCGCAGATGATTTATAGTTGAATGTGAAGACATTGAGTTACTGCATCGCTATCTGCGATCACTGCGCCCGCCGATCGATGATTTCTGCTTGTTCGACGTGTACAGCTAAAAAGCTTTCCACTACAGGACCTTTGAGGAAGTTTCCTGGCGTCACACGTTCAGAAGTTCTTTTGACAGCACCGAGTTATGACGTGTTAGTTAAGTTGTGTTCAAATTAAGTTGATTTTATTTTAACTGCAATCTATAATGCAAATGTAATGTGACAGAAGAATTGATAAAAAATGTTAGTGTTTAGTGTAAACGAAGTTTTTCCCTCGACCCTTTCGAAAATCTCCCATGGTGAAGTGTACAGTCCACTACTCGACCAGCATTGCTGGATTTGCTCCTCCTTCATTTGCTATGTACCACTCGATGGGTCATAAAGGGGGTTATTCAATTATTGCGAGAGTAAGGCCATTGCAAATCATATTAAAAGTTTTTGTCACCCCCCCCCCCTTAAAAATTGGCTTGAAAAATCGGGGGGCAAAAAAATAATTTTTAGGATATGAGTCAAATTTCTTTTTATAAAATCAATTGTCTGTGGGCTCTATAGTCTGAAAAACTCGAAAAATGAGTCTCCGAGTTGAATTAACGCTTCTAGCACGAAACAGAAATGGAAATTCGAACAATGGAATTTCCGAAAATCGTCCAAAAAAATTTTTCTTCGTTTTTGACTTTTTTCGTATATTTTTGCATAGAAAATAATAACGTATATATTATAAGCAAGAATAGATTCGGTTTTCACGTTTAAACCTTAAATAAAAATTCTTCAAATCCATGTTTTTTTTGCTCGATTAAAAAATTCACACCGGAAGGACAAAAACTTTATAAAATATTTGTAATGGCCTAATTAGAAATGAAAAACGAAAAATGAAAAATGAAAAATGAAAAATGAAAAATGAAAAATGAAAAATGAAAAATGAAAAATGAAAAATGAAAAATGAAAAATGAAAAATGAAAAATGAAAAATGAAAAATGAAAAATGAAAAATGAAAAATGAAAAATGAAAAATGAAAAATGAAAAATGAAAAATGAAAAATGAAAAATGAAAAATGAAAAATGAAAAATGAAAAATGAAAAATGAAAAATGAAAAATGAAAAATGAAAAATGAAAAATGAAAAATGAAAAATGAAAAATGAAAAATGAAAAATGAAAAATGAAAAATGAAAAATGAAAAATGAAAAATGAAAAATGAAAAATGAAAAATGAAAAATGAAAAATGAAAAATGAAAAATGAAAAATGAAAAATGAAAAATGAAAAATGAAAAATGAAAAATGAAAAATGAAAAATGAAAAATGAAAAATGAAAAACGAAAAATGAAAAATGAAAAATGAAAAATGAAAAATGAAAAATGAAAAATGAAAAATGAAAATTATGAAGTGAATTTATATTACTTGTTGTTGGTTACCCCGGTTCAGTATTCCTTGGCTTGTAGCAGTTGTAGCTTTTTCCCTATGTGGCATGTTATTAGTTCACAATTCAGCCCTAGTGGCCTGGAAAAAACCTGTATTTTTATTACTAGTTGAGCCCAAATCTTACGATCCGTAAAATATAAATGTCTGTTCTGAATTCAGAAAACTGCGGTTACATTCCATTGTTTGCCAGTGTTTGCGAAGATGTTTAATCTTTGTATCAATTCTTTGAGTTCTTCTTATATTGCATAATTTAGCGCTAAGCTGTACATAAAAGAATCATAGCCGGAAACTGAAACAAATAGTTTTTGTGGTCGTATTGGATTTAATTAAACTGAATAAAAACATTATCTCCACTGTGCTGATTCTATAGACAGGTAATATGGCTCTTTTGTGTGAGGGGCTCTGAACCTATTGTCTGCCGCAAACCGATTCATATGGTCGGTGTTAATTCAGACAGAACCTAGTGGCAAAATTCTGCCTTCGAGAAAAACGCATTCAAAGTTTGCTGCATTCGAAATCATCTTCTAACTCTGGCTGTTTGCAACATTTATGTAGTCTGATAAGAGTGAAATGCTGCTTAGAAAATTCTTGATCGTTTGCTATCCGGCTGATTTAACACCGACCATATGATATCGCGACAAGCAATCGAGTTGGGTAGTCAAGTCGAGCAGTCGAATCGAATGGTTTAGTCAAGCAGTCGGGTCAAGCGGTTAAGTCGAACAGTTGAGTCGAGCAGTTGAATCGAGTAGTCTAGTCGAGCAGTTGGGTCGAGCAGTCGAGTAGAACAGTTTAGTCAAGCAGTCTGGTCAAGCGGTTCAGTCAAGCGGTTCAGTCAAGCAGTTAAGTCGAATAGTCGAGAAGTTAAGTAGATGAGTCGAGCAGTTTAATCGAGCCGTTCAGCCGAGCAGTTAAGTCGAGTAGTCCAGTCGAGCTGTTGAACCAAGCTGTCAGTCGAGTCGAACAATCAAAAGGGTTAGTCTAGTCGAGCAGTCGATTAGAGTAGTGTAATCGAGTAGTTGAGTCAAGCAGTTCATTCGAGCAATCGAGTCGAGTAGTCCCGTCGAGCAGTGGAATCAAGCTGTTGAATCGAGCAGATGAGTTGAGCATCGAATCGAACAGTTGAGTCGCGCAGTCTAGTCGAGCAGATAAATCATGGTGCCCAGTCAAGCAGTTCAATCGTGCAGTAAGTCAAGCAAATGTGTCAAGCAGTCGAATCGAGTAGTTAAGTCGAGTAGTCCACTCGAGCAGTTAAATCGAGCTGTTCAGTCAAGCAGTCAAGTTGATCTGTCCAATCAGTTGAGTCGAGCAGTCGAATCGAACAGTTCAGTCGAGCAGTACAGTTAAGCAGTCCAGTCGAGCAATCAATTCGAGCAGTCTAATCGATCAGTCGAGCAGTCTAGTCAAACAGTTGAGCAATCAAGCAGTCGACCGGTGAAGTGACTGAGAATACAACCCATTGCTACGAAAGCGTTAGTTACCGATAAGCTTCTTATGACGTCCTCTCAGATGCCTGGTTTTCGGTACAGACATAAGCCTCTTATATAAATAGATTAAGGTCAGTCGCACAGCGTCACCACCGAAACTAGTTTGTAGTAAGACGAAATATAGTGTTTAAGTGTGAATATGATAGAATGGAAAGTAATTAGTAGGATTCGAATTTCCTAATCGTTCGTACTAATTTTGTATAGGGATTGCCTTTGTAGAACCACACTACCGAGTCTCGTGATGGGGTTACCATCTTAGATATGGTGCTGAGACAACACGTGTCTTTATTTAGTCACCCGCTCTGGATCAGATGCTGTCGTGAGTCGCTTCTAACCTGGAGTGTAGGCGCTTACAATGCAGATAAGCTCTTGATACAGCGAAAGTCCGGCTTGGCTACTATAAACAGAATCAGCAACAATCATATTCTGCATTCGTTTCACTCAATACTGGCATAGGGAATGCCTTCAACTGCAATTGGAAGTCATTGTACCGTCAAGTGTACCGAAGACTGAATACAGTGATGTCGAATTATGTACTGAATCGAAGTCTCTGATGAAAATAATAGTGATTAGAATGGTATCTCCCTAAGAATGTGAGGGATAGTTGGATAGTCATTCGAATGGCATTCGTAATGCGATTTTGTCTTTAGATACTTCTAAATCCAGTGGGCCTGACGGAATTCCGAATGCTTTGTTAAGAAGTTGTGTAGATGGTTTATTAGCTCCACTACATAGCCTATTCAGTGCCTCATTAGCAACAGGTTCATTCCCAAAGTTATGGAAGATCTCGCACATTATACCCATTCACAAAAAAGGTTCTAAGCTGCCGGTTGAGAACTACAGAGGAATTGCCATTCTCTCGGCCATACCTAAAATGTTTGAATCTCTGGTATATGAGCAATTGTATCTTGTTATTGAACCAAAAATTTCAAGTTTTCAACATGGTTTTCTTAAAAAACGCTCAACGGTAACGAATTTGGCAGAATTTGTCTCGAGAACTGCGCAATGGATGATGGATGGTTATCAGGTGGATACAATCTACACGGATATGTCGAAAGCGTTTGACGTAATTAATATAGATGCGATTACAGCTGTGTTACCAAAATATGGAATAGGCGGAATGAATCTGCAGTGGATAAACGATTATTTAAGAAACCGATCGCAATATGTCAAGATTGATAAAAGCAAATCAATGTCGTATCCCGTTTGGTCTGGTGTACCCCAAGGGAGTCATCTTGGACCTTTACTATTCGTAACTATCATGAACGAGCTTCCGGAACTACTTCCCGATGTTTACGTCCTAATTTATGCCGACGATGTTAAGATTTTTCTCCCAGTAAAATGCATGAAAGATTGTCGCATACTTCAAGATAGCGTCGATCGGTTCGTCGGCTTTTGCGGAATGTTTGGTCTCAAAGTGAATACAACGAAGTGCAGCGTGGTTTCGTTCACTCGAAAACCAAACAAATTGTTGTCTGAGTATTTAATAGAAGGTGACGTAATTCCTAGAAAGGATTGTGTATGTGATCTTGGAGTAGAAATAGATAATGAGCTCAACTTTGTTCGTCATGTGGAAAAGATAGTAGCAAAGGCAAATTCGCTGTTCGGTTTAATCAAACGCCTTAGTGGAGATCTGAATGACCCGTATACTATCATTACTCTATACAATTCCGTAGTACGCAGTGGTATTGAATACGCGAGCATAATTTGGCAACCATGCTATGAAGTTCATAAGAAACGAGTCGAACGAATTCAGAAAAAAATCATACGCTATGCCCTTCGGAATTTAGGATGGTCTGGAGAGATGCCCGATTACAAGTCGTTATGCATGTTGATTGGAACGGAAAGCTTAGAGAGCAGACGACGTACCACAGATGCTCTTTTCTTAAAGGATCTACTCAGCGGCAGGTATAACTCGCCATATCTATTGAGTCAGATAACCGTGTACGATGGACGTTCTTCGTTGAGGCGGGTTAGGCCTTTTCAACTGACAAATAGAGTCCAAAACTATGCTAGAAACGAACCAGTATACAGAATGATGTCCATATTTAATAATTATCGAGATATTGTTAATGTTCAAATGACAAAGCAGCAAATTAAGTGTAGTTTTAGATTGTTTTATGTAAATTTTATGTGATAATTAATTAGTTTTAATGATGATAACGGGCGAAGCCTATCAATCAGTTAATCAATAAATAAATAAATAAATGGTATTTTACTCTGACAGCCCTCTGACGGCGATGTTTGTTGGTTTCGTCCTTCATGTATGTGCCGACCAAGTTACGATGAGCATTGTGCCACTGCGTGCCCTCGTCCCAGTTAGCTTCAAGATATGATGTCGGTCTAACAAACCAGTTATCGTATGTTCGAATCTAGGCAGGGCAGTATTGCTAGATAGAGCCAGTATGATCGTTTCACTAACCCGTTCCAGTCCTGTATGTTCTGTACTCTAGCAGCCGGCTGCGACGTCTTCGATAAGAAGGGGTAAACTGTTTGGAAGACGTTCGAGCCCAAGGCTTTTTTATAACCACTGTGAGTAAACCTTCTTTACGTCAACCTACCCCTATTGAAAAATCTTCTGATTCTTCGGCAAAAATAAAAGCATTCGTAGAAATTCGATTTGCCAAAGCAATATGTTTTCTCCTTATTTCAAAGTTTTTGATACGAACCCCGTAGTTTGGTCAACAGGCCACAAGATGAACGTGATAACTCACAAAACAGTTTCATTTCCAGCAAAAAATTGACAATCTCCTTTCACTCTTTCCCTGAAATAATACGCGCAAAATCCTTCCTACTTCCGAGTTTGTTTCTCCGCACGCTCGAATTAAACTGGTTCGCGCAAATTTATATTACGATTATAGGACTAAATACGGCATACACTCGAAAAGTGACACGACAAGTCGAAAATATCGCAGAAATCTTTCGCTTCGCAGCAGCCACGCAGGAACCGGTCTGTTACACAAACAGACTCGGATAGCAACAAAGCAAGAAAAAAAGCGCAAAGAATCCGCTAATGTGCAGCGAAATCGCCACTCGGACGAGCAACATCGCTGATAATAAATATTGTGCGCCTATCGACTAACTATCTATATGGTATGTGCCAGACACGTCAAATCGTTTGCGTTGTGCCGAACGAAGATGCGATTCTGAATTTGTTGGACCGATCGATGGATGGTGTGGTGTGTCCACACTAGACGCAGGAGGAGGAGGTGAAGAGGTTCATTGACTCGCGGATTTCATTCGCGTCTCGTCTGCAGTTTTATTGTCCGCTGCTGGCCGGTCGGTCGGTGTGGCGATCTACTACGTAACGAGCGACCCGCGGTCTCCGCCGCTCCAATAGCTGGAAACAGGTTCGGCAGCTAGTTATGTGCCGTCGTGACTAGGGGGGTGACGCGTGAATTCACCTCAGGCCGAGAGTATGTTGACAGGATATGTTGCACGTGAGCGATCCATGAAAAGTGTTTTTCATGAAAATTGTCAGTTTATGAATTTAAATGAAAATTAGCGTCCCTCGAAAGTTTTCAGTATTTTCTTGCGTTTGAAATAGATGCACGTTTCTAAGAACTATTTACATTTTATTCCTTGGAAACTAGTTTTTTGAAGTTCAATTCATGTTATTCAGCCCTACGGTTTTAGTTCTTCCAGAACTACTCCCTCAGATGCCAAATATTCTACTGTTATTATTCATTGTGACAGATTGAAACATTCTGAACAAGTCATAAATGATCGTCATTCGAAGTTTGTTCTTAATCTTAATAAATCGCAGGGCAGCTGCGCAGCAGCAAGTCCGTCACAAGGCTAGAAGTGTGCATTTCAAGTCTAGAAACAAGATCAGCCGTTTGCACCATTCTTGTATGGTTTGCCATGACCAAGTTTAAGGCCAGCCTCAGTTGATCGGATCGCATAATTTACGTAACACAAAACCGGCTCATTATAGCGGTTTGCGAAAATCGATTCGCACGATCTGAGCAGCTTCCATATGTGTGCTCCGCTCCGTATGGACGGGAAGGTGGAAGGAAATCGTTCACGAAAGTGAAAGTTTTGAACTTTCGCCCCTTTGAGAAACACAGCGTGTTATAACGGACTAGCATTAGAAGAGCAGACGAGCAGAACGTGACTCCGGGTGCTGGGGTCAAACCGATCAAGCTGCTACTGCATGCTGGTCGGTTGGTTCATCTCGTTGCAGTGTATCCAGCACGAATTGCAATCCGGAACGATCAAGATCGATACTTTCCCTTTCCGCGCGAGTGCCAACCGGTGCTCGACCAGTTTTATCTTGACACCCTGATCATCCAGTCTTTGTGTGCTAATTCAGTTCGAGTCGTTTGGCCGTTTGTTCCGCTTCCACTTTCGATTTCAACATCTCCTCGGTAACCATTCTCTGCAGTATTAGTCATCGTAAAGGCATTAGGAACACGTTTTAGGAAACTTCACTCGCTGCTGGCAGGTGTCAATATAAAAACTGATGTATTTGCCATCACACCAATATGGCAAGTTTGAGAGATTTTTATATGGTCATCGACTGGCTCAACCCAATGACTGACTGACTTATAGTAGGGGACAAAGTCAGTTCTGCGGTTGACTAACGGATTCGGTTGCGGTTGTCAGCTTGTCATTTATCACACCTTTACGACTTGGGTACCTACCCAATTTCTACGCATTCATTATTTAGATACCTTTTTTCGTCTCCTTACCGTCGACCATTCGTCGATGATCGCCATTTATCCGATTGCTTCTTTCACTGCACGCTTCGTCGGAGCAAGTTTACAAACCGGTAGTCAAACGAGTTATTCACCAAGGCATCCCATTCCAACAACCAACCGCACAAACCGTCGCCGGTAGGCCGGTTCCATACTTACGGTTCAACCAAGCGTGAAATTATCCGCAAATGAAAACGAGCTTTCTCATGTGCACATATTCGAAATAAGATGCGATTTAAGTGATGCTGCAGTTTTCCCCCAGGTACAAACTGCATCTATGTATTATTCAATGGGTCAATTTAGTTGAAAGTGGAATTTCAATTCGGTGATTAATCAAAAGAATACAGCATTACATGATTGTAATTTTTTTTTCTTATTTGGTAAATAGGATATCTTCGTAAACATCTAGTTTCATATAGTCTCAGTCTGCCAACCGTAACTCAATAAGCGTCTAATTTTTGCTTTTACACCCGTTACTCATTTTAAATGTGATTTACGTGAGCTAGATTGAAATTTTTAATAACCAGATCAAATCTGCGAGTTATGATTCAATTATGTTTGGTACACTAGCAATTTTACAGTAAGCGGCATTGTTATAAAAAATGAAAATTTATAATTTTCTTATGTCATGTGAATTTATGAATTACTGAATTACTGATTACGTATCGAAGCATTACGAAACGCTGATATTAACGTAATTATTGCATGTTTTATTTAGGTTGGCAACACCCTCTCAACCTTACATGATTTTCTTTATTTTACACTTCATCTGACTTATCAGTCTTAATGAACCAGGCAATTACAAACTAGAGTTTGTGATCATTCGCTTAAATCTATGCAAAGGTTCACTGAAGTCAAACTACTGTTCAACACGACTAAACGTTCTATACACGATGCAATCGGTTCATTGCGGCTGAATTCCGTCCGGGTCCTTAGTACGGGTGCACGACGTTAAGCATACGGAGGATAGGCATACGGACATTAGGCATAATTTACAAAATTTTGCCTTCATACGACTACGCGCTTGAGTCAATGATCGCTGCGTCACAATGGAATGGGAACCGGGGCTTAGTATAACATCGTTTGTCATAAAAACATTGGCATAAATAGAAGGGACAATTTGGCAGTAAAACGTTTTCGTCCAGTTGAGTTTCGGCCATTTGTGTTTCGACCATTCGTACGTAATCTGACGCACCCTATATGTAATGCATTTTCAAACTGAGTCGATTAGACCACTTGCAAGCTAATGGCAGATCACCTAGCGTGCGTTATGCCTGCAATACCCTATCTTCCATTATGCCTAACGTCTATTATGCCTAGCGTTTATTATACCTATCGTCCATTATGCCTAACGTATTGATGCCTAACGGCCGTATGCGTAATGTGGCACGCTCCATGGAACTCCCGTCTAATCTCGTTAATTATTGTTTCTATTTTGGCGTGGCGGAATCGCTGATGGAACTTGTCTGCCTGCAGAAAAGTAATCCACGATCATTGCGGTAGAGTCGTCGGATGTTTAGCCACGCATGCATGTCGCTACATCAATGCTTCCTCGCATTCGCAAAACACCGCACTGATCCAATAACGGCTTTATTTTTCTTTAACTTCACGAGCCAAAAGCGATAACTTTGTAAGGAAAGGTCCTAGAGATTTGCAGCCTTCTGCAAAAGCATGTGTTTTGAGTCCTTCAATAATCGTCTAGAACTATTTATCGTTGTAAAGTGCAACCAACATAAGCTAATTATGAAAAACTTATTTTTGAATAATTTCCAAAGGAAATGCTTTATAGCTTTGCGCTCGATAGAGACAAGCTTTAGGGTGAAACACTGATTTTAAAAAACCACTTGCCCCATTTTACCCCACAGGCTCGTAAAGCTATGGCAATTTAAATCTTGAATATGCAATAACTTAGCAAATAAAGGTTCAAGAAATGTGCGGGCTTCTGCAGAAAGGTGTTTCGAGTGCTTCGATAATTACCTAGACCAATGTGTTCTTGTAAAATGCAACTAACAAAAGCTAAGTATGAAAAACTAATTTTCAAAGAAGTTTCAAAGAAAATGCTCTATAGTTCAGCACTCGATAAACATAGAAATTTTTTTTCTACGGCAAAGTTGCTTGTTTTTACATTATTTATAACTTTTCCGAAGAAACTATGTCCATATTTCCTAACATAAAAAAGAATTTTATATTTAATTTTATCATAGTAAGCGATGACCCTTTTAGATTAAGGGGGATATTCATATGAACAAAAGTGCTGAAGACTATATGTAAAATCTTTAATGTTATTTTTTGCCTCTTCCTCAACCTACTGTGGAAACCACCGACCGAGAAGTTTAATCTAACTTTGTGTTTACACCATTTGTGTCTGAAACTAGCCCATGTCGCTACATTAATAAGGGGGGTTGTGCAGTCTCCTTTTGTCCAGCACCTCTGTGGTTCATAGGTACCAGCGAGCCACTTGCCCTGGCGGGTGTTGTGGGTTCGAATCCGGTTATAATCTCAGATTATAGCTTGGTTCGACCCATGCACCTTCCAGCATTGGACAAAAGGTAGGAGTCACAACGACAACTTGTTAAGCGTAGCTACCTATTACCCCTCCCCCTTCCTTTCCACTCTTTCCCCTCCATTCCCAAAAAAAACCTTCTTCATAACTTTCCCTTACCGTCCCTTCATCAATTGTAGAATCATCGTTTCAAAAAAAAAACTCGTAAATTGATTATTATATTCGGTCATTATCCCCAACGTTCGAAGAACCAGAATAGTAGATATCCCAATTTGATAGCTCTGAAAACATATAGCAGAAAAAGTTTAGTTGTTTATTGTTTATTAATTAAAAGTCAACAGATTTTTCTATCCTACTGACTACTTAAAAACTAATAGCAAGAGCGCTAAATCGGGTTTTCAGCACGTTGCGGCTGACGTCAAAGTCGAAGTAGGACACAAAACGGTTGAAGTTCCGTTGTAAGCCGGTTATAGTACCGAAAGTACTGTAGTTAGCTCTCCGATGTGGTATATGCAAGAAGGAATTGTTCCGCGTTAAGTGAAACCGAGTTAAGATGTCTAGTCTTCCTAGAATCCAAGGACAGTCAATCCGGGATGTCAGAACATCTGATACGAAGACGGCTCTAGTTACGTCCCGACGTGTTTGCAGGGTGTCCAAGTTGATTAATCTGCAGCGCTGTTCGTAGCTTGGTAGCCGGAACGGATCATTCCATGGTAACCTACGAAGGGCAAAGCGGATGAACCTCCGTTGTACCGACTCTATTCGAATGACGCCGTTTTGGTAATACGGGCTCCATACGGGAGCGCAATACTCGAGGTTGGAGTGAACCAACGCACAGAAGAGTGATTTTAAACAATAAATATCGTTGAAGTTTTTGGCGATGCGCATGATGAATCCCAGATTTCTGCAGGCCTTGTCGACAACGAATGAAACATGCTGTTTGAAAGTCAATTTAGAGTCCAGCAGTACCCTAAGATCTTTGACGCAATCTACACGGCGTAAGGGTACGCTTGATAATCGGTACTCGAATATTATAGGGTTCAGCTTTCTCGAGAACGTTATCACTTCACATTTGTCGGGGTTTAGTACCAAGCGATTGTGTTTGCACCATCCAGCGAATATCAACAGTTGCTCCTGGAGTGCGAGAGTGTCCGTCTTTGAGTGTCTTTGAGCATTAAGTTGACGTCGTTGAAATAAATAAGAAAGACCAACGGTCCGAGGTGGCTACCTTGTGGTACTCCAGAAAAAGCGTTGAAAGCCGGTGAGGTGAAGCCATTGGTAGACACGTTGATAGAACGGTTCGTCAGATACGATTTAAACCACTGAGGCAGCGGCTCTCCAATGCCCAGTTTGTCCAGTTTTGCAACGGCGATTTGATGATTTAGCTTGTCGAAGGCGGCGGAGAGGTCAGTGTAGATAACGTCCGTCTGGGATCGGTCGTCAAAGCAGTCCGTTACGTACGTAGTGAGCGTTAGTAGATTGGTAGACGTTGAGCGCTTCGGCATGAATCCGTGTTGCTCATCAGCGATGTATTGCTGGACGAACGAGGAAATTGGCACGATCACAACGAGCTCGAAGAGTTTCGATAATGTTTGTTCGATTTAATCGACGTTTTTCGGCGAAATAAGTATGAAGATTTAAATTACCAGTTAGTCCGGACGTTTCGAGCTACTACTGGTCTTCGCTCATCATCTGCGGACACTAAAACACTATATTAGGCACATTTACAACATAAAACATATTACAAATTCTTAACTTACACTTTTTCGTCCATTAGGTTCTACTTCGTTTATCTTTTTTTTTGCTATGTCTTACTTTCTATTTCTCTTTCCCCCAAGTTTTTTGATTACAGGGTCATATGCAGCTTTGAACGTTGCGGAATCTACTTGTCTATTCACAACATTGTTCTCACCTTTAATTTTAATGTAAAATGTTTCCGCTATTAGTCTAGTGTTATGTTTAGTTATTTTCTCTATGATTTTGGCTTCGTCAAATTTAAAAACATGACCTGTTTCAATGGTGTGTTGGGTTAAACCTGTACCACCAACTGTTTTTGCTTTGATGCTATATTTATGTTGTTCCATTCGTTTATGTAAAAATTGGCTTGTTTCTCCTACGTACGACTTTTGACACTGACCACAATTTACTTCATAAACGACGTTTGTGTTTTTATCTCTTATAATTTTGTCTTTGGTTTTTGTAAATAATACGTTTTTTACTATGTCGGTTGATCTGTAAGCAACATTAATCTTAAATTGTCTTAAATATCTGCCTAACTTTTCACCTAAACCGGCAACATAGGGAATTGTCACGAATTGTTGAGTTGTTTCTTTGCCTGGTACTTCTAACGTATTGTACATCCTGTGTAGTCTTTGTTTTATTACCTTTTCTACGAAATAGCAGGGATAGTGATTTTTATGTAGCATTGTCTTTACTGTTTGTAATGTTTTCGGTCTAATTTCGGCTTCTGTCAACTGTAAAGCCCTATCAACCAAAGCGACTACCGTGTTTTTCTTATGACAAAAAGGACTAACAGAATTAAAGTCTAAATATCTAGTATTTGGATCTTTTGGAAACCATTCCGTTGATATTTTGTCGTTCTGTATACGTAAGATGGTATCCAAGAATTTTAGCTGCCCATTAATTTCTAATTCGACGGTATATTGCATTCGCGGGTGAAAACTATTGAAAATATTAAGAATCTCCTGTACATGATCGACTTTGGCTCCCATTAGGCAGTCATCTACGTAGCGCATGTAGAAACTGGGTGTTACTCCTCGTTGTTGTAGTTTTTCCAAAGCCGCCTGCTCGATGCGCTCCAGTACGATGTTTGCAACTGCGGGGGAGAGAGGGGAGCCCATTGGCATTCCGAATTTTTGGCGGAAAAATTCACCGTTGTACTGGAAAAATGTTGAACCTAACACGATTTTCAGCATTTCCATAAAACTACCCTTTTCAATGCGAGTATGCTGCTCGATTTCATCCCATCGTTGGTCGACAGACTCTAGTGCAAAGTCCACAGGCACATTTGTGAAGAGAGAAACGACGTACAAAGAGAACAGAACGGTATCCGGTGGCAAGTTTTGTTCCCGTATATTTTTTACAAATTGAAAACTGTTGTTAATATGATGTGGCGTTTTTCCTACGATGTTATTCAGAATGTTAGAGAGGTATTTTGCCATTTTGTAAGTTGCTGTTCCGATAGTTGAAACTATAATTCTCAATGGTCTGCCGTCCTTGTGTGTCTTTGGCAGTCCGTATACGCGTGGTGGGTTACAATTGAACATTTTCAACTGCCCTTTTTCAGAAGGTTCAATAAAGCCTTCACTGTGCCATCGGTCAACGTTTCGATAATGCAAATAAGGCAGAGATACCTCTGTAGTTGTCTATGTTCCTTTTGTTCCCCTTCTTATGAACTGGAAACATGTAAGCGGATTTCCAAGCAGAAGGAAATATGCCTGAGCTAATCGAGGAGTTAAGTAGACGTCGGATTGGAGCAGCCAAGGCATCAATGCAGTTCTTTAAAAATATTGAAGGTACGCCATCCGTTCCACTGGAAGTTGAGCTTTTCAACTTCGAAGCGGCCTGCTTGTACCTGTTGTCTCTAAGTACTCGATTGAATAAGCCACAAATATACGCTCAGTTTTTATCTCGCAATAAACGTATTCTAGACTTTGTCATCGCCGGTTTATTATTGTGTACGAAAGAACAATCCCTACGGGACAGCCTATTGTGCGCGCGAACCGTGGCAATCTGTGCGAATCGGCCAGGTTGGTAATATTACGAAAACCGATAGAACCAGTGCGCAAAGATCGAAGACGGAAATTTACATTGATCCTTCGAAATTGGTACTGGATACACACTGAATAAAGTCATCTTTTCGACAATGATCATACAAAATAATTTAATTTTTATCAATGGTCGTATTTCAAGTAATTTCATTCGTCTATGTACTTACCGATCCGTATTTTTTCATGCAACTATGTTAGTACCGAACCATATAGTACATCAAGAATGATCGTATGGAATCATTTCATTCATCTATGGTCCTACCGAACCATATGCTTTATCAACAATCATCGTACCAAACCATTTGATCGATGGTCGTACTGAACTATATAGTTCACCAACTTTGATCGTATCGAATCATTTCAGTTTATGACCTGTTACCGTTACCGTCGGTAACTTTATTTTGTGTGACAATGTAGGGTCCTAATTATGTACAGTTAGCTTAAAATCGGATTGTATGGGGTGGTGAATACGTTCGGCATTTCGACAGTGGTGAGCCATTCCACTCAACTGTCTAATTGAGCCGGGAAGTCGGCTGTGTGGAGAGTTTTACCGAGAGGCCGAGCTTGAGCTGGCAAACCGAGGCGCAGATGGGGAGTGCTGATCGAGACATTGAAGCGAACGCACCTTTTTCGCTTGGGCGAGACGTTACTAAGTGAGTGGCTTGGCCACGTTAAAATTAACTCGGGTTATCACCGAACCTTCTGGAAGGAACTATTCCCCCTGGAGGGCTCAATCAGCACAGCGGACAACCCGTCCGTTAAAACGGGATCGCGGCAGACGTCACCAAAGCCGTTAATCTCGTTCTTTCCACGCACGCACCAGCGACTCGGTGATTGACCAGCGTCGTTGACCATCCGATCGATAGTAATAGCATTTTGGGAACTGCTGGGCCGCTGGTACTCCCATTATTCAACACCGTAGACACCGATCTCATAGAAATGGGATCACGGTGAGCGTTATCCAGTCAGAAGCTTTAAACTTAACCTCACCAAACCTCAGCGAATCGTCGAGTGGCCCGCTTTGCGACCTACTAGACGTAACCAGACCATCGTAAAATCTGGCCACGTCAAATACGACCAATCATCTGTAGCCAACGGCAACCACCCCCTCGTTCTGTGTATAGGTCAAACCACATATCCGAAATCTCCTCCGTAACCACAACGCCCTGGGGCTGGGAAGTAAAAGTAAAAGGCCTTCCGTGCCCACTCCACGACTCCCAGACCAGGAGTCGAAGCTTTGGCAGCTTCCCCTTCTGGGTTGCTGGCTGCAAATATATTATAGTAACAATACACGGATAGAAATTTGATCTCCAAAACGAGCAAAATGACTCATGATTCCAGGTTTCTAGCTTAAGATTTATGAAAATACACCATGAATAATAATCATGTTATCACGAGCTTCTTGCAGTACAACACATCGCAAAATCATGAACTATTATTCATGATTTTGTGCTGTCTGATACGGCAGTTCAGTCATGATTTGACAAAAATTCACATTTCATGATTTCATGATTTCATTCATGGCATTGGAGTCAAATTCCTTTCCGTGTATAGTTCACTCTTCTACAATCCTGAAGACACGACTACTGCCATAGAGGCATAAAAGGTTACCAATGTACACCGTAGATTCGACACGTCTATCGAAAACACCTTAATTTTCAGTATAGAATTTAGCCAGTTCTAAATAGAATTAACAAAACGGGCGAAAACTGCAAATGTAAGCACAAAGGGAGAGGGATCAGCATAAGAAAATCCGCTCTTGCTCGATTTGTTCGTGCTTGCGACATTCGCCGTTTTGTTGGTTCTATTTTCGATTCACGAAGCTCTATCATCCCTTTTGCACTTATGGAATAGACCAATTACCAAATGGAATAGACCAAAGGTATAGATTTTGCGAAGTGAACTATACTGCCCATAAATGGAAGTCAGTCACATCTGCAAAAACGTGCAACCTCGAAAAACGCTGTTGAAATCGCGACAATTTTTCTTTAATATTGAATTGATTTCGGAAACAAATCGTCATAAAATCACTTGAATGTACATAACAAAATACTTTTACAAGCAATTTGTTCACAAGTGACTTAAAATTTGTTACAAAAGTTAGAAAAACTGCCGAAGTTACTGATATACGTTCATTTGTGTTTGAATAAGCAAGAATAAACGCATAACAGTCACAGCATGCCTTGATCCTTGCGTTGCCGGTGACTCGACAGTATTTTCGAGACCACATGTCGTTGTTGTTTTGATAATTCTCGTGCTCGTTCATTTCAATTGTTCAAAATGTCCGTTTTGACTCAAATCTCCTCCTGGCCTTTTCTTCTTTTATTTGTAATTTCTAATTTGTTATCTTGAGTTTATAGACGGTCGCATGATGAGGTTTGTTCGACTCAGACACTGGTCGCATTCCCGTGTGTCCAGAACACTCCCAGAACGTGTCCGACGAGTATGACCAATGTAATCCTGGAGTCTATATATGACAACAAATGGACTATTTCGAACTAGTTTTGCAATTTCGAGTACCGACTTAGAGAAATACACATAACGACTTAGACTAAAATACACATGTTGTATTTTAGTTAAAATCAGAAACTGATTCTGATTGGATTCTCAGCTGGTAGTGGCAGATAGCGTTCGACATATTGGGCAGCTGGCAGAGATGAACAAAAGCTTAAATTTATATCTTTATAACATTCATTTACTTGTGTTGAACGATTTTCGATCGACTGTGTTTCATTTCCAGCAACCAATATTTGATGAAAATCATGTCAAATAAATCGAAAACTGTGTGTGCTGCTTCAATCAAATTACATAATTTTCTAAACGTTTGAAAGTCTGGTCGATATAACTCTATTGTTTGACTATGCAATTTTTTTATATTTGAGAAACGTTAGGAAATAAAAAAAATGATAGGGCAATGACTCCCTTTATTCATGTTTACGAGAAATAAAACCAGCTCGGTAGTATTTATAGTAGTATTAAGTACTAGTATTTCGTATTTTGTATCTAATTCTGATCAACTAGTTCGCATTACTTCAAAATAAAACTAAGAACATAAAAAGAAATAGAAAGGTTGTGTCTTCGTTCCAATTATTTTGCAGTCCAAACATACTCAACTGTCATCAAATTCAGCAATAAATTTAGAAGAAACAACTTCTGTTAAAAAATTCTAAAATAATTGAGCTATAATGTTTGCCATGACAACATATCTATTTGATCTCTATCTTATGTACCTTCTGAGTAGTTTGGTGAAACCAATGACTTTTGCTACAGATATCTAAAAAACTAATATCTCTTTTACTTTACCATCAGTTATTATTTAAAGGTATTTGCAATGCATAGCAATGTAAGTGCGATGGTGTATTTCTCCATTCCGCCGTTGCAGATATAATTGATTTTGAAATTCTCCACATTCATCACGTAATAGTTGGTAAAGTCAATCAATCAATCACTTTTTACTAAGAGAGAGTGACGATCCCAAGTGTAA
The DNA here is from genome assembly GCF_943734655.1 of Sabethes cyaneus. Taxonomy (NCBI): domain Eukaryota; kingdom Metazoa; phylum Arthropoda; class Insecta; order Diptera; family Culicidae; genus Sabethes; species Sabethes cyaneus. The sequence continues at coordinate 34,171,340 of NC_071354.1, read as the reverse complement.
TGTTTTCTCTCTTTCATCCACCGACCGACCGACCGCAGTCGAGATGCACTTTCCGATTATGGTATGATGGACGATTGATGCTTCCATACCGATGGGATTAAATTCAAGAGCTAACTCGCATCACCATGGTGTGGATGAGTCAGGAGCACAATATTCGAAGTCTGACAAAGCACCACCTCGAATAATTTTTCTGTCTTGTCATCCACAAAGTCAAAGTCAGAGGACGACCGACGGTAATGAAATCATGATCATGTCTCATCGTGCGGCCATTAGTGTCATGAGAAAACTCATCCGAACACTAACAAGTTGAAACATTTTCAAACCGATTTTGAAATGGTTTGGCGTCATGAAAAAAAGTTGTGGTCATCACACCATTTGAATAAGCCATCTCCCGTGATACATGATATTTGTAATTTATATGCGCAGCCTAATATATGGCGGTAATTTGGCGTAATTCGAAGCAGAACAAATCAATCAACCCTTTGAAAACATTCCAACCAGCAGCAGCAGCAGCGGATCACGCGCCACTTTATTTTTGCTGGTTCCAATTTCACTCAATCAAGCCAGATTAAAACCACATTGAATCGGTAAATGGAAGAAATGATTGTGGCCAAAATGTTCACGCCTGACTTGCTTGCTGCCATCCAGGCGCTGCGCTCCTCTGCACTCTGCTGCATTCGGTATTGTTTTTTCCTCCCACTCGATGTGTGCACATTTATCCTCATTTTGTTTATTGGTTTTGTATTGTTCCGATCGTTGGGTCACCCAGCAGTGCCAGTGGTTGGTGGTGGCTGCACTGTGACCAATCCACCAGTAATTTTACTCATCGTCCTATTGGGGGGAAGCTGGACCACCCTCCAACACCAACAACACTGTGGAAATGGCAAATGCTGTTGGATTGTTGATTATTTCTATAAATCACAAACATGGGCATTTATTTTTTTTCACTCTGGCTACGGTTTGGAACTTGGTCGGCCCAATGATTCAATCGTGTGCGGTCGATTTGGCTCGGTAAACGATTTACGAAAATCCCGCGTTCCAGCGACCGGCGAGGATGATGGGAGGTTTCAATCGTTTGCGGTTTAATTTTTACCAATCGGAAGTGGACTTTCCCTCCCGGCGGCGTTGCAGCTGGAACGACGGGGAATCATTCAGGACTCCATAGGAAGTGCACACTGGTTGTCAGTTTACCTTTCCAGGTGGGTGCAACTTACGTGTGATATTGGTTCTAGGTGATACTTTTTTTTTCGTGTGCTGTATCTCGGTATAATAATATTTCTACGTGACCACCGATGACACGCGTCAGTTAGCAATGCCGTCATGCCGTTTGAGGTTTACTGAGTTTGCTTCGGGGGAAAAAAATATCGGTAACCATGTTGATCGGTGGGTGGGTGATAGTGTGGATGAGTGGCTTACTGTTTCCTGCACACGTATTGAATTTGGATATTTGATTTAGATACTGTTATTCTTCCATACCGGTTTGTTTGAATTACATTAGTTGAAAATATAGAGTTATTTCTACGGATGTTACAACTATTGTTCCATAGTTTCCTACCAATTTTATATTCTGAATTGCAATATAATTGGTTCAGTAGTGGCATATAATAAAATGCTTTTGCCAAATGCGTGGCACAAAACAGTCTGAACATAATATTTATCGACGTATACGTGATTTCGTAGAGTAGATCCAGTAAAAGTTATCTGAAACGAATCTAATGATGTTTATTCCTTCCATCTAGTGATGTTTTATGGAATTGTTTGGGGTTCAGTATCTTTACCGGCTGTAATTTGATGTCTTCGAAAACGCAAACTCCATAGTCCAGTAGGTCCTTGGTGGCCAATTTGGAACCGGTGACCACACCATCGTTCTTGATTACATGATTAGGAATATATACACGAATATACACGCGGTACACTATAAAGCCCGTTTTTAGTTTGTTGGTAGCGTCAATGATAAAACTTGGCCTTTCTACTGCGGATTTTTCGAAAACTTTCTTTCTTTCTTTTGCGACAGGTTTCAAGCAGAGCTACGATGTCGAGTTTGCGAGCTTCAAGCCGCATCTGACATGGGAACAGACACTTCTGACTGGCTAGGCTAATCCGCAATCAGCATTTGCATGAGTGCTTCTTTCCCTGTCGGAATACCATTTTAGTTTCCACCGGAATTGGTTTTCCGATCTTCACTAGGGTTACTTGTATTCCGGTTGGTACCACTAGGAGGTAGGGATAGGAGTTGCTAGATTTTTTTAACCTCTTCACTTTATTAAAACATTATGTATACAACGTCAATTGAAATCTTAAGCTAGAAACATTTTGGTTTGTTTGAGGTGTCTCTTTTATAAATATAATATATCTTATGAAGATTTTCAAAAATTCTTTTGATTTTATTTGCTAGATATGAGGATGAGAATCACTGTAGTGTCTATCTTATTCAGCACCAGGCACTGATGGTTTGTATTATCCAGCCGTTCACCAACCAGTCTAGGCGTTCTAGGGATGAAAAGTATTTTCAGCGGATGGACTTTCATTTTCCAGCCGATAAGTCCCACTTGAACCTTACCATTTATCTCCAAACTTCAGGTTCACTCGAGTAGAGATAACGAAGATACGTAAACGACGACAAAAAAGTGTTGAAAAAATTAAAAAGTGATGAGAAGATGGCAAAATCACACTGAAAAAAGCTACAAGGTATACAGCCCTAAGGGTTGTACGAATGGGTGACGTAGGACTATATCAGATCATTAGATCAAAGACTAATGTAAACTGAATTTCTGGCTTATGTATGTTTATAACAATCTGTGAGGACCATTGTTTAAGTGAATGTTGAAAAAAGAAGAGCGAAATATTCAGATTCAATTCTTCATTGAATGCAATGGTGGCTTTGAAAATACGTGGACGGGGGTTCATAAGTATAACGCCTGCAACCATTGAAACACAGAGATTTCTTTTAAAAATCACTTGTGTGCATCATAAAGATTGAAATAGTAATGAATGACCAGCCCACAGATTATTGTATTAAATATCATTACACGTTGCTTGACATGTTTCAATAATCTTACTTTTACTCGCTTGTGACCTTTAAAAGAGCCATTAGTTACAAATAACATTAAAGCCAAATCACGTTCATTGCAAATATGACGTGTCATTCGAATGTCCTTCTCTTTTGACATGACTGGCACGTCGACGTTAACGGCGTCGATTCACTGTCTTTTGCTCCGAGAAGGTTTTACTAGTTTACTTTCACAGCTTACTGCTTGTTACATAGCGTAAAATATGGCACATACGCAAAACTTTCTGTTTTATTTGTGTGAGAGTCCTTATCCTCCGACCATAAAATAAATTCATGCCTCCGTAAACCCCTACATGCCAAATTTGGTTTTATTTGCTTGATTAGTTCTAAATTTATGAGGAAATTTATATTTGTATGGGAGCCCACTTTCTTAGAAGAGGAAGGAGTCTCAGTGCACCATAGAAAAAAATCATGCCTTATAAAACCCCCACATGCAAATTTGGTTCCATTTGCTCGATTAGTTCTAGAGGTATGAAGAAATTTGAATTTCATTTATATGGAAGCCCCCCTCTTAGAAGGGGAAGAGGTCTCAGCACACCATAGAAAAAATTCTCACCTCCAAAAATCCCCACATGCCAAATTTGGCTCCTTTTGATTGATTAGTTCTCGAATTATGAGGAAATTTGCATATTATTTGTATGGGAGCCCCCTCTCCTAAAGAGGGAAGGTGTCTCAATTCACCATAGAAACAAATTCTGACCCCAAAAAACACCCACACGCCAAATTTGGTTCCATTTGCTTGATTGGTTCTCGAGTTTTAAGGAAATTTGTATTTCATTTGTTTGGGAGCCCCCCCCCCCTCTTAGAAAGGAAAGGGGTTTAAGTACACCATAAAAAAATCCTACCTTCTAAAACCCCCACATGCCAAATTTTAATCCATTTGCTTGATTAGTTTTGAAGAAATTTGTGTTTCATTTTTATGGGAGCCCCCCCTCTTACGCTGTTCATAAAATTGCTCTCTCGCACCCTTCATAAAATTGCTGGACATTTTATCTCTCCAACGACATATAAATTGTTCAGTTTCGTTCAGTAGTTTAGCAGTTATTAGCATTTGAAATCTTTCATTCCAACGTTACACTTCTATTTTCGTTTTCACAAAGTGCTACCCAGTCTCAGATAGTAAACAAAGACGTAGTCCTACGTCAAAATGGCAAAAGGCAACGAAAAACAACCTAAATACGATAGAAATATAAAAATGCGATGCGAAGACGCTTAAACAGTTACGAAAAGAACAAAAACGTGACAAAAACAGTTTTAAAATCACCAAAAGAGCGACCAAACGTGCTTAACCTTTACGTCCCCGACATCAAAAATGAAGGTACTTTCAGTTACACTTTTGGCTCTATCTCCACTAATTTTCAATCGATTTTTATGAAACTAGTCTTAAAAGAACCACATTAGATTGGCCTTTAATGAAAAAATATGCAGGTAAATTATGGTTCCATTTTCCCGGAGATATTCCAGATCGCGGTGGGATTTTTTTTGACGTCATAAGTAACAGATGAAATAAAATTAGAAATCTGTTTAATTGACAGCGCAAAAGTTATCCATTTTATTTGTAGTCACTAATAATGACTTGTACACTATCCTGTAGAGCGCTGGCTTACGCCTCACTCTCCGGAACATCCGTTGTCGGTTCTACCGGAACTCAAAAGTGGTCGTTTAGTATTCTCTTCGAAAATATGGCAAATGGGGTATCAAATCACAGGGTTTTTCAACACGAGCTCGTTAGTGGACATTTGGATGTATTTTGAGTCGATCTGGGCATTCCGGAACATCCGGCATCGGTTCTACCGGACCTCAAAAGTGGCCATTTGGAATTCTCTTCGAAAATATGGCAAATGGGGTATCAGATAACAGGATTTTTCAACACGAGCTCTTTATTGCAAATTTTGATGTATTTTGAGTCGATCTGGACATGCCGGAATATCCAGCATCGGTTCTACCGGAACTCAAAAGTGGTCATTTGGAATTTTTGTCGAAAATATGGCAAATGGGGTGTGAAAATGTCCAAATCGGCTCAAGATACATCCAAATGCCCACTAAAGTGGTCGAGTTGAAAAATCCCGTGATTTGATACCCCATTTGCCATATTTTCGAAAAGAATTTCAAATGACCACTTTTGAGTTCCGGTAGAACCGATTCCGAATGTTCCGGAATGTCCAAATCGACGGATGTTCCGGAGAGTGAGGCGTAAGCCAGCGCTCTACAGGATAGTGTACAAGTCATTATTAGTGACTACAAATAAAATGGATAACTTTTGCGATGTCAATTAAACAGATTTCTAATTTTATTTCATCTGTTACTTATGACGTCAAAAAAAATCCCACCGCAATCTGGAATATCTCCGGGAAAATGGAACCATAATTTACCTGCATATATTTTCATTAAAGGCCAATCTAATGTGGTTCTTTTAAGACTAGTTTCATAAAAATCGATTGAAAATTAGTGGAGATAGAGCCAAAAGTGTAACTGAAAGTACCTTCATTTTTGATGTCGGGGACGTAAAGGTTAAAACGACAATGCAATGAAAGAACGGTGGAAATATAGTAGAAAGGTCACATTTTTGTTGTCTTAACAACCAACAGAATGATAAAAAATTCACAAAAAGGTGATCAAGAGACAACAAAAAACCGAAGAAACGGCGACAAAAGTTGATTAAAAGATCAGAAAAACGAACAAAAGACAACGAAATGACTGCAAAACAGCAACAAAAATGCCGACGAAAACCGCCCAAAGTGACAACAATGATACGACAGAAAGATGGCAAAAAGATGACGAACACGAAAAAATGACAACAAAAAGATGACGACAAGACGACAAAAAGGCGTCGAAACAACAATACGATGACGAATTCTGACGCTAAGAAAGCGACATGAAAACATGACTAAATACGACAAGACGAACGAAAAACACGACAAAAAGACGTTTAAAAGTATCAAAACAAAACAGACGATAGGGGTTAGTTCCGGCGTAGTGGTTAGCATTCACGCCTCTCACGCCGAGGACCCGGGTTCAAATCCCAACCCCGCCGATGTCACGAATGACCCAAGCTGTTAAAGTGACTATAAAAAGTGACTATATAAAAACAGACGATGGAAACGGCAAAATCCGATGAAAAGGCGACAAAAATGTCAAAAGCAGACTTCAAAAAGCGACGATCAGACGACAAAAATACATTGAAATGGGGGAAAAAGACTCTAAAAAGACGGTAGAGATGACAAAATGATGACGCGAATAGAAGAAAACAAAGAGATGACAAAAAGAACTATGAATAGATTTCGACTATGAATAGATGCAAAAAAGTCGATGAAAAGTCGGTAACACAAGGACAAAAAACAAATAAACAACTGCCAAAAGGTAACAAAACACTCGAAAATGACAGAGAAAAGATGGCGAATATACGACAGAAAGACTATGAAAGTACGACGAGAGGACGGTAAAAAGACAGTTTTTTGTTGTCTTGACAGCATTCTGTAATGACGAAAAAATTGCAGAAATAGACGAAAAGACACAAAAAACACGGCAAAATGATGACAACGAAAAGGTGACAATAGAAAACGAAGAAAAAACGACAAAAAAAATCTAAAACAACAACAAAAATACCGACAAATACGTCAAAAATCCGCCGAAAAAATTAAAGAAAAATGTTAAACACGAACTTCGAAAAACGACGGAAATAACATGAAAATATGATGAAGATGACAAAAAGATGCCAAAACAGCGAAAAAAAACACGATAAAAAACAAAACCAAACATGCAAAAAACGATAAAAAATGACGAATATACGGCAGGGAGCCGACAGAATGACGATAAAAAGCCAAAAATGGCAAAAAACCCTCAAAAGAAACCAACAAAAATAGCAAATACGGCGAAAAACGACAGAAAAAATAATTTAGAGAGCGTCAAAAAGACGACAAAGAACAGTAAAGTAAAGACAGTAAAGAAAACAACATTTAGGTTGCTTTGTAATATGCGCCAGAAAGGCATTGCGACAGTCTTAATGATCGACGTTTGTGGCGGTTTAGGTTGTCTAAGGTTGAACCCCTCAGAAACCTTTAAAACTCGAGATTGTGACAAAGATCATCCGAGATTCATGATTTATGTACAACACAGGTTAATTTGTGGCAATACGAAGTTTGTCGGGTCAGCTAGTCTATACCTATAAAGAAGGATTTCTGTCTGTCTGTCTGTCTGTCTGTCTGTCTGTCTGTCTGTCTGTCCTGTGTTCCTTATAGAATCAAAAACTACTGAACCAATCGGCGTGAAAATTTGCATGTAGAGGTTTTTGGGGCCAGGAAAGGTTTTAGTGATGGTTAGAGACCCCTCCCCCCACTAAGAGGGGGGGCTCCCATACAAATGAAACACAAATTTCTGCATAACTCGAGAACTAATCAAGCAAATAGAACCAAATTTGGCATGTGGGTGTTTTCGGTGACAAGAATTTATTCTAGGGTAATTTGAGACCCCTCCCCTCTTTATAAGGGGAATTATAACTCCTCTCCCCTTGAAGAGGGGGGGTTTCCATACAAATTTCCTCATAACTCGAGAACTAATCAAGCAAATGGAACCAAATTTGGCATGTGAAGGTTTTCGAGGGCAAGAAAATTTTCTATGTTGAATTAGGACCCATCCTCACTTTAAGAGGGGGGGCTCCTATACAAATAAAATACAAATTTCCTCCTAACTCGAGAACTAATCAAGCAAATAGAACCAAATTTGGCATGTGGGTGTTTTCGGTGACAAGAATTTATTCTATGGTAAATTGAGACCCCTCCCTCTTTATAAGGGGAATTGTAACTCCTCTCCCCTTTAAGAGGGGGGGCTTCCATACAAATTTCCTCATAACTCGAGAACTAATCAAGCAAATGCAACCAAATTTGGCATGTGAAGGTTTTCGAGAGCAAGAAAATTTTCTATGGTGAATTAGGACCCCTCCCCACTTTAAGAGGAGGGGCTCCTGTACAAATGAAATACAAATTTCCTCATAACTCGAGAACTAATCAAGCGAATTGAACCAAATTTGGCATGTGTGTGTTTTTGGAGACAATTTTTTTTTCAATGATGAATTGGGACCCCTCCCCACTTTAGGAGGGGGGGTTCCCAGATAACACAAAATCGTAATAGAAAGTTCACATTAAATCGTTTTCATGTCAATTTCATATTGGAATTGTATAATGATTAGAGTATGTCAAATCGAAGTGAACAATAAGTTGTTTTGCAGTCGTGCGTGTCTTCATATACAATTCATGACTGTGAATTATAAAGCAGGATAGACAATTGCAATATTTGATTATATCTATATCATATATTCAGGAGTATTTAGTTGCGTGTTATAAAAACTGCGCAAAATAGAATTACAAATAGTTGTCAAAATTTTCGCACGTATATCGCCTCCACTTTGGTACATATATGTTCTTATATGGCGTGAAATATAACTTTTTCGTTCAGATATGATTTCGTATACCTCAGTTGCAATCGAGATATACAAACCAAATGGTTTACTGGGTTCTATACAAACGAAATACCAATTTCCTCATAACTCGAGAACTAATCCAGCAAATGGAACCAAATTTGGCGTGTAGGTGTTTTTGGAGACAAGAATTTTTTCTGTGATGAATTAGGACCTCTTCCCACATTAGGAGGGGGGGCTCCAATACAAATGAAATACAAATTTCCCCATAACTCGAGAACTAATCAAGCAAATAGAACCAAATTCGGCATGTGGAGGTTTTTGGAGGCAAAAATATTTTCTACGGTGAATTAGGATCCTTCCACACTTCAAGAGGGGGGGCTTCTACACAAATGAAATACAAATTTCCTCATAATTCGAGAACTAATCAAGCAAATGGAACCATATTTGGCATGTGGGTGTTTTTGGAGGCAACCATTTTTCCCATGATGAATTGGGACTTCTTACCTTTTTAGGAGGGGGGGGGGCTCCCATTCAAACGAAATACAAATTTGCTCATAACTTTAGAACTAATCAAGCAAATGGAACCAAATTTGGCATGTGAGAGTTTTAGATGGCAGAATTTTTTTTCTGTGGTGTATTACGACCCCTTTCCCTTTTAAGAGGGTGGGCTCCCATACAAATGAAATACAAATTTCCTTATAATTTGAGTACTAATCAAGCAAATGGAACCAAATTTAGCATGTAGGAGATTTTTGAGTCTTGAATTTATTTTATGATAGTTAGAGACCTCTCACCCCTGTGGTAGGGGGATATGGACTCTCATACAAATAAAACAGATATTTTTGCGAAACTCAAAAACTAATCGAACTCGAGAAATTCGAGACTCTTCCATAAAACATTAGTCAATACAAGACCACAAAAACTATCTATAGTAACACTAGATCATTCAGGACGAGCCGGTCGCGAGTGTTGCCGGTGACCCGCCGTCGGAAGCGCCGCCCACTGGGGGGCTTGCAAAACTCGAGAAGTGACAAAGATCATCCGAGATTCATGATTTATGTACAACACAGGTTAATTTGTGGCAATACGAAGTTTGTCGGGTCAGCTAGTATAGAATAAAAAAAATCAGCTGTGAATCATGTCAACTTGATCCTACGCTGAAAAAACTCACGCGTGAGGTTTTCTGTTTTCATAGCAAGAAGCACAAAACTCACGCATATTTCTTCCCGCTTGATCGCATTCTGCTTTGCTTCAACTGCTACCCGGAGCTATACACATATACATACAAATTCGTTGTTGAACAGCATAGGCATTCTCTCGTGCAATACATAACTGTGACTGAGCGTAAGAGAATGAATCTCTAAATAAATCGTAAAGCTAAACTAAAACACACATTTAAACTACATGTTTATCTAATTCTTATTAGGCTTTTTACTTTCTAGTTAAGAAAATGTCGATTCCCGCGAAGGAAAAATGTAAATTCTGCCAACTTGTTTGCCATCTTAATTCATGAATGTGTGCTAGCTTTTTTCGCAGCTGATGTATTCTCTGGCGGTTAATTCTCTTCCGCTCTCTGGTTCGTTGTATGAAATGCCAGCTGTGGAAGAATTAAGCAAAATGCTCACAGCTAAATTTGGTTCACATCGCATAGCAACAGAGACATCGCGTATAATAGTGAGAGAAATTCATATGTGAGCTCGGCGCTTCTGATCAAGGTTGCAATTTCATGGTGCTTGAAATCTCATTGAGTTTTTTGCTGCTATGAATTTTTCAACACTGAAAATGACGTTGCCAAAATGAAGGTGCCAAAACAGCAACAAAAAAGTACGTTAATTTGGAGCCGTGGGGACGCTATGAATCCGAAATGGATTTCAGTAAAGACAGGCTACAGACAGTAGGCATACGGACGTTAGGCATAATGGACTTTAGGCATAATACACGTTAGGCATGTTTTACATCAGCTGTCTTGGTCCAGCGGTTATGCCAGCTTTCATCTTGGTTATTGGTTTGCGAAACATTTCCAGTGTATTGACTTGAACCTGGACTTGGAGTTGGACTTGGAGTTGGACTTGGACTTGGACTTGGACTTGGACTTGGACTTGGACTTGGACTTGGACTTGGACTTGGACTTGGACTTGGACTTGGACTTGGACTTGGACTTGGACTTGGACTTGGACTTGGACTTGGACTTGGACTTGGACTTGGACTTGGACTTGGACTTGGACTTGGACTTGGACTTGGACTTGGACTTGGACTTGGACTTGGACTTGGACTTGGACTTGGACTTGGACTTGGACTTGGACTTGGACTTGGACTTGGACTTGGACTTGGACTTGGACTTGGACTTGGACTTGGACCCTGACTTGGACTTGGACTTGGACTTGGACTTGGACTTGGACTTGGACTTGGACTTGGACTTGGACTTGGACTTGGACTTGGACTTGGACTTGGACTTGGACTTGGACTTGGACTTGGACTTGGACTTGGACTTGGACTTGGACTTGGACTTGGACTTGGACTTGGACTTGGACTTGGACTTGGACTTGGACTTTGACTTTGACTTTGACTTTGACTTTGACTTGGACTTGGACTTGGACTTGGACTTGGACTTGGACTTGGACTTGGACTTGGACTTGGACTTGGACTTGGACTTGGACTTTGACTTTGACTTTGACTTGGACTTGGACTTGGACTTGGACTTGGAGCTGGGCTTCCTCTTCTGTTGGGTACTATTACCATTGCACCCAGTATTTTGAATTACCTATCACTTATTGAGGAAGTGACAGGCTGGTAGCTGGAGCGAGAGACGTGCCAATCAGGGATGACTAGGTTTATGGAGCTGGACTTAGAAATTACTGCACTTTCCTTCTTTCATTAGTAAGTGTTCAGGCAATTTTGCCTTAATTTTAATTATAAATTTGTTGGTATGCACGAAATTCACTATTCCTCCAAATTTACAATCTTCCTCCAAATTCTTTCCAAATTTCAATTCTCGAAGTTAATTCAGCATTTCTTGTGGGATCGTGACATGGCATTTTGAGATATCAACCAAATTATCTACGAGGTTTTAATCTGTTTGTAACAAGTAGTTTATTTTATATATATCATATGATCATATTATATTTAATGTGCTGCATCATAACTGCCCAAACCATCATAACTGCGTGTTATGATGGTTTGGGCCATTTGAACCCGTGGGGACGGTAAGAATCCGAAATCGGTTTCGATAAAGAGGTGTCCCCCATTAGGCATATAGACAGTAGGCATACGGACGTTAGGTATAATGAAATTTAGGTATAATAGACTTTAGGCATGTTTTGCACCAACTTTCTTGGTCCAGCGGTTATGTCAGTTTTAAGGTTGGTTACTGGTTTGCGAAACATTTCCACCAGAAAGTGGGTGGACACATCACTAATACCGTAGAATAGGTAAGATAGGATATTTAAGCAATAAGCAATTGAAGTGATTCTATCCTGCCAAGTGTTCCCTTATGATAACGCTACTATTTTTATGTTATTTGTGACAGAGCGATGATTGAACCAAGTGCGTTATGTCTATCGTTTATTATGGCAAATGTCCATTATGCTTAACGTCCGTATGCCTGATGTCGCGGGACATGTTAACATCAATAATGTAGATTCTTGATGTTACTTTAAAAGACGAAGCTGTGCACAGGCATTCTCCCAGGTCACTCTCAAAGTGATTTTGAAGGTGCACCATCGAAACGAAATCATTTTTGCATAGGGGAAATAAGTCTACAGTGACAAACTTTTTTCCAAAAATTCAAAGTTTTTTTTGACGATAGCCAGCAACGAGTTCTTCAATCCATTTGAAAGGTATGCCCTTCTAGTTGTCAGAAAAAAAGGTTCAATCGTTTTGGTTATAAGCGAAATTAGTTGCAACCACCATTTTATCTCACTGTTTCCCAATAAGCGGGAAGAGTGAGACAGCGAGTATACAATGCTGAGATACGTATTTCAGTTCAATTTAAATCATATTTATCTGTTATATAATGAATCGTTTAGAGGCTGTGCTATTTACAGTGTCCATAATGGATACATTATTGTTGGATATGGTTGAAAATTCCGATTATTTCAATATGTTCACATACTTTCATATAAAGGACAAACTTTGGTAATTTAAATTTAACTTCTACTCAACAATTCATTTATTTGCAATCCAACACAAAAATATTTTAAAAAGATTAGCATACTGATTAGCATCAGCATGCCCCCCCTCAAAAAAAAAAAAAAAAAGATTTTCGTTGAAAAATATGATAAAAAATTAAATTTCCCTTCACTTTCCAGGAAAATATCATAGATCTTAAACGCTTAATGGCGAAGCTAATCACGCTGTCTAACTGTTTCTCTGCTGTCTTAGTGTTGACTACTGTCCCTGTATCCTATATACCGTCATCCGGGGATACTTGCAACACCGGGGTTACTTGCAACACTTCTGCGCGTCACGCTTTCGACACCTCTAACGCATTTGTTTGTTAACATAACCATTTGTAGCTAATGGCGTTTTAAAGAAGGGACGTTGACATATCGTATAGTTAAGATTAATCCATTATATTATTGTTTTGCTTCTTTTTATACGATTGGAAAGTAATTTCACTATCAAAGTAGGAAAAATGGATGTGCAAAGTTGTGTCAATTCATTGACATGAAATTATTTTTTATCGTTTGGTTCCTGTACACAATTAGTGCATCATATAAGCTAACAAATAGCAACTTTGAGCTTTGTTAATTTTTTGAACTTGGAGAAGTAACGATGAATTCGTGTTGTTACTACCAATGTAGTGCGGCTTGCAGCACTTGTAAAATAGATAATTATCGTAATGGACAGTATGAACAGAATTAGTTTGCATCTATACGATGTTATTTTGTCTAGTCATCTCCAGAAAAATTAAAATTGTGAAAAATTTCACGTGCCTTGAAACGGTAATTTCAAGTTCGCCGACATGCTGCATTTTCACCGAATATCTCTAAAAAAGCGATAGACAAAATTGGGAAACAAAAAATGTCTCCAGTATCTCTTATTTTACTAGAAATACACACAAAATATCTAAAAATAGTCATTCGCGGTTTGAAATCAAATTTTAAATCATAATAAACTGGGTTTACTGGGTAACTTGCAACACCCTTATTTTCGGTTCATTCTACAGATTCATTTAGTTATTATTTTTTCTCATAATCATAAATCAAAAGTACTGACCGCTATACAAGTTTTGGCTACTTACACTTGGACGTCAACGGTACACTTCGTTAGTTATACTAAGTCAAAGTTCAGAAGTGTTGCAAGTATCCCCGGATGACGGTACCTTATTTTATAACAGTTCAGATTATGGGGAGTGTTTGCTGCGGCGTGCTACGCTAATGCTTCCGCAGCTAGGTCAAGTTCAAAATAAACTCAACCGCCGAGCTAGCACGCAATATATTATAATTTAACATTCCGGTAAGTTGTCCGAAATGCCTACCGGACCGCCCCGAGTCGGGCGGACGGTCGCCCAGGTCGCCATCTGCCAACTGTCGGCTCAGCAGGTGAAAATTGATTCATAGACAGCTAGCTGGCATAGCTGGCTGGAATCTGCCGGAAGGCACAGAGCACCGAACCGGGTGCAAAATGCTGCCAACCGCAAAAATGAACCAATAAATTCTCCAATAATGATGTTAAACGACTTCGCTCCGCCGCCGTTCGGAATAGAACCACCGATATTCGTTCGTTTTCTTTTCCTACTAAAGTCCTCTTGTGTCAGAATGGAATCTATCTAGGTGTGCACATCATAAACTCAAACTCGGGCTGCGTGCCTATTTCCAACCGATGTCAATTGTCAGTCGTTCATGGCTGCAGCATCCTTGCGTGGAAAAGACATTCTAAATGCTTCCACCGAGAACGCTCAGCTCCGCCGTGGCATCGCATGAAAATGAAGATAAAGCCTAACAACGTTCGCTAACAGTGATTTTTCTTCTCGTTGCAGGTAATAAATAAGCACTAATTGCACACTTGTAAGTACTTCGCTAATGAATGGATGGTTTTCATCAAATTGACGGCGCAGAAGATTAATGCCGAAAGCCTAAGCCTGGCAATCAAAAGGTCTAGCAGTTCAGTGGGTTTGTGTGCCTAATGCAGCGCGCGCTTCTGGAATGGGGAGCAAAACCTTGAGTCAGCGCCTGCGGGCAGATATGCGGCCAGCTGAAAGTGTTCCGTCAATTAAGTCACTCGAAGGACAACTTATTGCATTTGAAGCACATTACACTAGACACGCTAGACACATCCAAATTAGATCGTACAGGTTACAGTCAGGATCACGGAAAACAATCTAATAAGTCTAATGAGGTCCATAAAAATGCCCAAGTGGGTGGTCGAACACAGCCCCCAAACGGATGTTGACGGCCACTATCCACGGTGGCCTATCGTTTACAACTAATGACCTCTATACTGCTGACTCGTTGGCTGGCTGGCTGGTTGGCCGGCTACCGTTTTACTTTCAGAACCGACAGGAACGTACTCCAGGTGGTGTGGTTTAAAATGCAACCCAAATATATGTCAAAATGAGATTTATTTTTGACATTAAATATGACACATTTTAATTTCAATTATTTTTTTTTAATTTGTTTGATAAACTGGAACGTAAATGACGACGCCCACGGCGGAAAATTGACTGGCAAACTGCCAGACTAGTATCGCTAGGATCAATTTTGGATATTTGCTCTCAACAACAACGACAGGCTCAACCTCAAACGGAAAGAATTGAACGGTTAGCGGGAGAATTGCGGAAAACAACGGTCGTAACCGTCGTCCTATGACGACGACGACGACGGTTGCTGTTTCGACTGGTTAATAAGGCTAATAAGTTTGCTGGTTGTGCCGTTCGTTCGTTCGTTCCTTCCTTGCGGTGGGTGCCGTACAGTGAGATATGACTGATTATTTGCACATTCTTACGATAATTGAAGGGAACTGGCGAGCTGGTGACACACCCGATTTCGCGGTTTAAGACAAGAGAGTACCGACCGACCGACCGACCGACTGTAGGCAGGCTGGCTGGTTGGCTGACTCCGAACTGGTCAATTGAGTAGCTAGCATTTTCACCGGCGGCGGCACCGGTCAACTCCGGTTCGGTTGCGTGCGACACTGCGTAGTTGCTTTGGAAAATACTGTCATTAGCCGTGTCAAGTTTCAAATGATAATCATTTATGTGCCGTTGCGATGTAATTGGAGTAAATTGTAGGGTAACCGTATGCAAAATACATGAAATTATAGCGGATCATGTTGGTTATTAGCTTTTGTGGTAGAGTTAGATGGCTGTTGTCGCTGCTTTTTTTTCAATTTACAGAAAACAAGATCATTACTCATAGTGAGAAACTGTCATAGCTTTGCAACTTTTAATGAGAATGGTTCCGAAGTGATTTCTTTTTGGGAATGAGTGTTAAAGTAACAGCGTATTAATAAATGCTCTACAAACGAATACAGGGTGAAAAGCCATGACTCTGAAACGAATGAAAATTCAAAACAAACTTCTTAACTGTGTTGACTTTTGATCACATCTGTGATCAACCCATTTTTATATTAAACACGGCCACAAAACACTGACAGTTATTACTACTCACCCTGTATCGTGTATTAAATTTTGAACAACAATCTCTTTTTCTCGACTCGAGGGATTCGTTGCCCAACGTGCGACTTGATCGCGGCGGTCACATCATCCTGATTGATTTGATTTTTAGTGACCATAATAAAATATCCGAAAGAATAAACAATAAATTTAACAAACAATTTCAGCAGTTTCCATAGTTGTGCAGCAAACGCACGCAACTGCATACGCAACTTTTTTTGAGCATGTTGGAATGATAAGTGGCTAAATTTAACACGCCATCAAAATTTACCAAGCTGTTTGAACAAAACAAATGTATTCAGTTAGTCAATCTTAGTTTCTAGCTGAATCATTCTAGTGGCATTCTGACATGGAAACTTTCTTTCTGCGACATAAAAAAGAATGCTAGAAAACGGCAGTATGACAACTGAACTGTGACAAGATCAACCTTTGTTGGTGCGCCATATTGTATAGCAACGCCCCGCTTATAGTCAGTTTATAATAGATGTGTTGATTAGTTTTATCGTCATAATATATGCAACTATCATAAATTTGAGTTAATAACAGTTTTATTGTGATTTTATAGCTGAGTAATTTTCGCTGAAACGGGGCCACTACTGACACGAGGTCTTCAAATATTGGAACTTTTGCACTTAATTGATTCAAAATGGTTAAAAAATAAGAATTACACTTTTAATAATTCGAAATAGTGGACCTCTCGTTCGCCAAGGGGCCTAACAGTTAAGAAAAAAGTTGAATTTTGAGCAAACCTTGAGATCTATATCATGTGATTTCATAAATTTGCCATAAAACAAGTAACGAATGACCTGATTCTGTAAACAAAAAGAACAGGGCTTTCAAATGGAGTAAAATCTTTTTTGGCGGCCATCTTGGGCCTTATTGGATTTTATCAAATAATCGACGTTTCCACCATGAGCCCCCCGACCGATTTTCATTTCAAGACCATCATTGGAAAGATGAAAAAAATGCTACATGAAACATTCATAAAATTAGGTGTTTAGGTCCGATTGTTTTATTCAGTTAATGCCATTGAACTGAATAAAACAACCGGTTAATTGTAGTTAGGTTCACAACCTTCATACAATTCACATTGTGGTATTTCCAAAATTTGCTATGAAACAAAATACAAACGACACGGTTTTGTAAAAAGTAGAGAAAGGGCTTATAAACGAAGTAAAAAAAATCGGTGGCCATCTTGGATTTGGCCGCCATGTTGGATTTTATCAAAAAATCGCCGTTTTCGCCATGATTCCCTCAACCGATTTTAATTTTAAGACAACCATCGGAAAGCTGAGAAAAAATACTATAAGGAACATTCATCAAATTACATGTGTAGTGGCATTAAATAAACGAAACAATTAATTATCTGTATCAAGGTTTACAACTTTCACGTAATGGAATAACTTGCTACAGAAAATTAATTGTTTTATTTAGTTAAAGCCACTGCACATCTAATTTGATTAATGTTTCTTATAGCATTTATTCTTAGCTTTCCGATGGTGGTCATGAAATTACAATCGGCTGGGGGGATCATGGCAAAAACGACGATTTTTTGATAACATCCAACATGACAGCCAAGTCCAAGATGGCCGCCGAATTGTTTTCACTTCATTTATAAGCAATTTCTCTACTCTTTACAAAACCATGTCGTTTGTAGTTTGTTTCATGGCAAATTTTGGAAATGTCATAATAATTATATGAAAATGGTGAACTTTGCTACAAATAACTGGTTGTTTTATTCAGTTAATGCCATTGCACACCTAATTTAATGCAAGTTTCTTGTAGCATTTTTTCTCAGCTTTCCAATGGTGGTCTTAAAATAAAAATCAGTTGGGGGCTCATGATGGAAACGACGGTTTTTTTTTATATAATCCAATATGGCTACCAAATTTAAGATGGCCGCCAAAAAAATTTACTCCATTTGAAAACCCTGTTCTTTTTCTTTACAGAACTGAGTCATTCGTTAGTTGTTTCATGGCAAATTTATGAAATATCACATGATATAGAACTCAAGGTTTGCTCAATATCCAACTTTTTTTCTAAACTGTTAGGCCCCTTGGCGAACGAGGGGTCCACTATTTCGAGGTATTAAACGTGTAATTCTTATATTCAAACCATTCTCAACCAGTCAAGTCCAAATGTTCCAATATTTGAAGACCTCGTGTCAGTAGTGGCCCCGTTTCAGCGAGAATTACTCAGCTTCCAGCAGTTTTTGACTTATATCACCTTAGTATTGCGCAACACTATGCTAAAATCAGGGGTAAGGATTAATACTGCAATAAAACCTTTATAAAATTAAAATGAAACTTAGCTGATTTTGAATTGTTACTTGGGTTGTCTTTTCTCCTATTTTTTCGCCATCTTTCTGTTTTCCCTCGTATTTTGTCGTCCATTTGCTGTCTTTCCATCGTTTTTCCATCATTTTATTTAGGTTATTTGGCGGTTTTTTGCCGTTATTTATCGCATATTTTGCTCTGGAATTCGTCGGTTTTTTGTCATTTCTCTATGGTACCGTCTTTTTTTACCTCTACTTATTGGCAATTTATTTTCAAGCCTTTGATTGTCTTACCTCGCACTCGACAGTGACTGAGTTGAGCCGAAAATTGGAATAAAACTGATACAAAATTAAAACACGATTAAGAGGTGAGTCTGCTAATTGCACTCCAGGAACTAACCTAGAACTTATTGTAGGATGAATATTTCGTCCGTGAATGGAGACTTCACTCCAGATCAATTATTTACCAGAGTTTGTCGAATTTAAGGCGCCGTAAGATTCAGTCAAACGAAATATGCTGTGGCTATCTGCCTTTGAAACTAGTTAGGCTGATTCGTATGACACTGGCTGGATAAAAATCATGCATCAGAATGGCCGAAGAGACCTCACCCGCCGCTTTCGTGACGTTGGATGGACTGAAGCAAGGGGATGCACCTGCTATTCAACACATTGGTTTGGAAGGCACAATACGAAGGGTAAACATGAAAGGGAACAGGACTACCACCAAGACACGAGAACTCAATTGCTTATTGGTTTTAGCAGATAACGTAGATATCTTGGGAATCAACCACTGAATAGTGTAAAATCCGTTAGGTCTCTTAAATTGGACCCAGTGAGATCAAAACCTACCGGAGTTCAGAGTATCAGGTCCGGCAGGTCCGAAAGGATTGCACCAAGGTTGATGTCGCAAAGCAAGCCGGATAAACTCTTTCTGCACTTGTTTAAATCACAGATTTTACATTAGTTGTTGGGGACACCATACCAAGCTACACTTCTCAAGCAGTAGACTAACCAAGGTACAATATAATGACTTGAGGCAGTGGGGGTCATTAAAGTCTTCCCATATATTAGAGATAAACCCGAACTGACGCATTGCTCTCGAAATAATTTACACGCGGTGTAAGTCGCATAATAACTTAATATCTAGCAAAATACCAAGGTCAGAAACATGATCAACTCTGCGCTCCTCAATCCCATCACTGCGGTAACTAAAGAGAGTCGGGTTTTTATGCGATAAAAGATCATCCCCTCGCATGTTGCCACTCTTAGAGTAAACCAGTGTCTTATATGCAACAAACAATAAATATCGAATAGAACTAGTAGTAGGTAACAATCATCAAATTTTTCACCCAAGTAGCACACTTTAGGTCCATCTAGTTGAAGCAACCGGATTACGACTGAAAATAGTCATATTTCGGTTACTACAACAACTTTAAAACAACCGTGCTAGTAGGGCAACTGCCAAAAACAGTGTCAGGTCATCAGCAGCCATAAGTCTGTATCCGGGAGTCAAGAGCAACGTGAAAATCAGTGAGAATAGAAGCGGTCTCATATTGCTATCTTGCGGAACTTCAAAAATGTTCGTAAATAGAGAAGAAATACAGGAATCAAGTTTCACACGCAGTACACTACTTCATCTTTTGAGATGTACCGTACCGGGAAAGTTAACGTTCCAATATTATATACTGCGGGCCCCCATTCGTTAGATCCTTTGTTTGGTCTGAATACCTTTTAATTTGAACCCCGCTGGTTTACTTGTAGTAGCTAGTAGGTAGGGTAGCCAGTTGTTCAAATTAAAAATTAACCCGTTTGCATTAGCAAAAAAACAAGCAAAGCCAAAGGGGATAAACGTCCTGAGGAACTTGACCCTTCCTTATTGACAGACTTCGCAACCGGCCGTTAGTGTATAGGACAATTAAGGAGATAGTGCAACCAACGACCCTGCTGACCTATAGTAGCCCCGCCCAGCCAAGATTCCCAAGTAGCACACATTAGGTACACTTAGTTGAAGCAACCGAATTACGACTGAAACTAGTCATATTTCGGTTACCACAACCACTTTATAACAACGGTGTGAGTAGGGATTCGACCATACGACGTAATGTCAGGCCAGCATCGTACCCCGAAGCTAACCGGGCCGGCATGACTAACCGTTCAAATAAGCGGGATTTCACAGTAATTAGTCATTCCTTACATTTGCTATTTGTATATTCCTAAAAGTTACCTGTTTACTGTAGGTTTACTTTAAATAACATGTAAAGCATTTTTCCTTGCAAAGTTGTAAATTTGATTTGCATGCAGCCGCTCTGGCGAAGACACTCAAAAAACTACGCTCGATGCTTTGTTCGTACTGCCAACTCCATCCCGTAGCAAAGAAGTTGAATATGGTCAAGCTCTTCGTATCCGCTGAATGGAGCCAATCTGGAATTTACAACATCCTCTCCCGCCTCGAGAAAGGCGAAAGCTTTTAACGAAAGCCTGGTTCCGGTAATGTGCAGCAGAAGCTGAAGTTGAAGACCGAGAGCAAGGTAGTCTCATCGTTTCGCGCCTTGGAAGGCCACCGGCTAAACGGTGAAAAGATATTTGGCCTAACAAGCCAGTCGTCGTATGTTCGAATCTCGGCAAGGCGGTACTGCCAGATAGAGTCAGTAGGATCGTTGCACTAGCCCCGTAACTGTCCTGTACTCTAATAGCCGGTTGCGAAGTCTGTCGATAAAGAAGGGTCAAGTTCTCTACAGGACGTTTACAACTACTACCGATAGGAAATGTTTGTTTGTGGCCAAAACCTACAAGGAGCTTATCAACAAGGCCACGACAGAGTTGAATAATATGCCGAACTCTATTTACTGATCGGCCATAGCCCCATAGCGATGGTTCCGGTGAAACGCTGTGAAGCTACCTGGCAAGGCGTCAAAGCATTTTTATAGAAAGCATAAAACGTTGGATTTAAGGTAAATTCGTTTCAGTGTTATCATCTTTTGTATTTTTTCTTCGTCTTTCAAAATTAGTCCACTTTTTCAATACATGCGTTAAGTGAAACAAAGTATAGGATAAGGAGCGAATACGAAAAAATGATGAACCTGGAAGGAACACCGATTTAGAGAACGCGGGGGCGCCGAATTGGGTTTCCGCCAAAGGCGCCACAATGTCACGCTACGGCTTTATTTCTAGTACAATAATGTCGATATTAATTAACTCTACAATTGCCTTTTGCACTACTATTTCGAATTTTATTTCGTTAAGGTGCCGTAGTCAAACGAGTAAATGTTTTTTTTGGAATAATCTTGAATTAGGCAACAAAAATGTCATGAAAATGCAACAAAAATGTCTCAACAATGGAGGAAAAATATTAACTGAAATTTTTATAAGGATTTTTTCTGAATTGGTCAATTGGTGATAATACTAGAATTGAATGATTTTTTTTAGATTCTATGAAGACGTTAAAAAATCAATAAAACATTATTATCTCTTATTTAGGACTCAGAGGAGTATATCACAAGAGAGTTCTAAACCACGTTCTAAAATTATCTGTATGCTTCTAGTTAATTTTCATGGTAGACCAAAAAGAATATTTAAGACTAGGTCATAACAATAGTAGGTATTGAGGTATAATTTATCCGCCATTAACTACACAGAATGGAGTGCTTCCAAATTAGCAGTGATGAAAATTGAGAAATTATAATAAAATATGAATCGAATGCTGTAAAAATATTATTCGGCAGATCTTTTACATCAAACTACATGGTATTATCTAACACAGTCTATAATATCATATGTTTCAGCTGATTCAATTTTCATTTTTTTAAACTACACAATCACCGTCCAAAAAGACAAATTTATTAACTTGACTCGACGTTGCAGCCGTAAAAAAAGGTTAGCAATAACAATTTTAGAATTATTTTTCAACATTTTCATCGAAGTGCTGCGCACTTTCAAGTGCTCAGTGCTCAATTTTTTAGATTGCCATTTGCGTTCGATTCTATATATTGAGTGCCACCGCGCAGTTACTGTTAACTTCAGCCCCATTTCGCAACGGGTAGGCCGGGTCCAACCGTCATAGAAATAGATACCGAACGACCCGGAGTCAATTTCGTTGATTGCACGCTGGCTGGCTGCCTGGCTGCCTGGTTGGTACCTACATTTATGGAATGGAACACCGTTTATTTACACGCACAGCCACCTCCGCCCGTTCCACTATTACGGTTTGACGCCAACGTTTTGCCGAGCCTCACCTAGACCGTGGTGGTGGCCGGCCGGTTGGCTGGCTGGCTGGCCGAATACCGAAGGATAACGGATTAGAATGGACGACTTCTATTCCGGTATAATAACCGAGTTCGATCAATATGCAGTCTCCAGCGGCAAAAGGGTGCGTTCGATTCGTCGTCGTTGGCGTGGCGCACAAAATATGTGGAACTATAACTTCGAACTGCTGCTAAGGTGAAGGTACCACTTTAGTCAATGGCAGCAGTTGGTCGGGGTACTTCTTATTAAGTGGTCCCTGCAATTTCCTTCGGCTGTTTGTTTTTTTTGCTGGCATACAATTTGAAACGCATAGAAAAGCGCGAACGGAACGTTTCATGACGCATTCCACCGAACGGCACCCACTCGTTTTTTTTTGCCTCCATGCTGATTGGGCTCAAGGACATGGTTAAGTTTTTTTTGCTTCAGTATTGTTACTGATTGCAATCGATTTATTTTATCTCAGGTGTGATGTAATTCTACCTAGAACGTAGTTCGCGATTGAGACTCGAACTAAAGATGAAAAATCAATCTTCCCATCAATCACATTTGTATGATATATTCTACATGTGATGATGTCAGAACTGACTGCCACATTCTACGTTACTTTGTATCCGCTATGCTCGGTGATTAATTGATCATCCTTTTGTGTTTAATTCTAGTATTGTCGATGCTGAACTTATCGAATCGAGTATAAGAGAATTAAATTCTTTTAAACTACGCCAGCAAAGTTTCTTAACAATTATTTATGGTGTGCTCTTGTAGAGCATAGACCATAAGAGCTCTCCATTAAAATTTTTGCAGAAGTTAAACCAATTTTTTGATAAATGGTATAATGGTTTATGAATTTTCCCCCGACCCTGATGGTAATCCAGCCGCTATTTTTTGTCGCTGCATATTAGAGCTATCTGTGCCACTTTGTTGTTTTTTGTTGTAAAGTAGAAAACAACTCCCCACATTGCTTAGTCTGATAAAATATAGCGGATTGGATTTAAATATTCGCCATCATTACAAACCATTTCGCCGAATACCATTTTGCGGAACACCAATTCTCGGTTGACCATAACGCGGAATATAGAGTTTCGCAGAATACCATTTCGCGAAAAACCTTACGCGGAATGTACCATATCACGGAAAATCTTTTCGTAGAAAGTACCATTTCGCAGGGGTGACCCAACTGAAGGAAAGTAATAGAGGTCAGTAGATTTAGGAAAATAAATAAACCTTGATAGAGGTGATCGCTACGGGGGGCTGCCCCCGCAATGGCCGGCGCTTCCGACGGCAGGTCGCCGGTAACACTCGCGGCCTGTGGCCGTCTCGCGCTGAATTATCTAATGTTGCTATTGATAGTTTTTGGTGGTCTTGTTATTGATAAATGTTTTATGAAAGAGTCCCCCAACCACAGGGGTGAGGGGTCTTAAACCATCATTAAAAAAATCCTGCCTCCAAAACCCCCCACATGCTTAATTTGGTTCCATTTGCTTGATTACTTCTCGAGTTATGAGGAAATTTGTATTTCATTTGTATGGGAGCCCCCCCTCCTAAAAAGGGAGAGGGATCCTAATTCATCATAGGAAAAATTCATGCCTCCAGAAACACCCACATGCTAAATTTGGTTCCATTTGCTTGACTAATTTTGGAGTTATGAGCCAATTTGTGTTTCATTTGTATGGGAGCCCCCCCCCCCCCCCTTTAGTGGGGGGAGGGGTTTCTAACCATCATAAGAACCTTCCCTGGCACCAAAACTCCCCAATATGCAAATTTTCACGCCGATCGGTTCAGTAATTTTCGATTCTATAAGGAACATAGGGCAGACAGAAATCCTTTTTTATAGGCATAGACTAGCTGACCCGACAAACTTCGTATTGCCACAAATTAAACTGTGTTGTACATAAATCGTGAATCTCGGATGACTTTTCTCACAATCTTGAGTTTTGCCAGTTTCTGGGGAGTTCATGGGTGTTTTAATATACAAATTTTCCTCACAGTGAAGTAGAAAACAACTCCCCCCTTTGCTTAGTCTGATAAAATAAAGCGAATAGCATTTAAATATTCGCCATCATTACAAACCATTTCGCCGAATCCCATTTTGCGGAACACCAATTCTCGGTTGACCATAACGCGGAATATAGAGTTTCGCAGAATACCATTTCGCGAAAAACCTTACGCGGGATGTACCATTTCACGGAAAATCTTTTCGTAGAAAGTACCATTTCGCAGGGGTGACCCAACTGAAGGAAAGTAATAGAGGTCAGTAGATCTAGGAAAATAAATAAACCTAGATAGAGGTGATCTCTACGGGGGGCTGTCTCCCCGCAGTGGCCGGCGAATCCGACGGCAGGTCGCCGGCAACACTCGCGGCCTGTGGCCGTCTCGCGCTGAATTATCTAATGTTACTATTGATAGTTTTTGGTGGTCTTGTTATTGATAAATGTTTTATGAAAGAGTCTAAAATTTCTCGAGTTCGATTAGTTTTTGAGTTACGCAAAAATTTCTGTTTTATTTGTATGATAGTCCTTCTCCCCCTACCACAGGGGTGAGGGGTCTTAAACCATCATTAAAAAAATCCTGCCTCCAAAACCCCCCACATGCTTAATTTGGTTCCATTTGCTTGATTACTTTTAGAGTTATGAGGAAATTTGTATTTCGTTTGTATGGGAGCCCCTCCTCCTAAACTTGGGAGGGGTCTAAATTCACCATAAAAAAAATCTTGTCTCCAAAAACACCCGCATGTAAAATTTTGTTCCATTTGCTTGATTAATTCTCGAGTTATGCAGAAATTTGTGTTTCATTTGTATGGAAGCCCCCTCTTTTAGTGGGAAAAGGGGTCTCTAACCATCATAAGAACCTTCCCTGGCCCCAAAAACCCCTACAGGCAAATTTGCACGCCGATCGGTTCAGTAATTTTCGATTCTATAAGAAACATTCGGGCAGACAGACAGAAATCCATTTTTATAGGTATAGATTTCTATGGGAGCCCCCCCTCTTGGTGGGGGGAGGGATCTCTAACCATCATAAGAACCTTCCCTGGCACCAAAAACCCCTACATGCAAATTTTCACTCCGATCGGTTCAATAGTTTTCGATTCTATAAGGAACATAGAGCAGACAGAAATCCATTTTTATAATCATAGATTTGTATGGGAGCCCCCTCTCTTAGTGGGGGGAGGGGTCTTTTGCCATCGAGAGAACCTTCCGTAGCCCCAAAAACCCCAACATGCAAATTTTCACGCCGATCAGTTCAGTAGTTTTCGATTCTAAAAGGACAGACAGAAATCCTTTTTTATAGGTATAGATTTCCCAGCAAACACTAACTCGTATATCAATGTGAGAAAATTATCGTTATTGACTTTTAATAAATTCAGTATCGTAAATATAGTCTAATGAAACGCACGTAAGTTTATATTCTATCGTATTTGACGATATGAAGTGATTGACCTACGATTTTCAGTACAGAATTGTATAGCATAATAAAACCAATCGCTTTGAGTCGGATCTTATCCCATACAAAGACTTAGGGGTACCTGGGGTAATAAGCACAGTCGAGGCAAAATGCACCGCCTTTGTTTCTAAGCCAAAACATAATTTAAAAATAAAATAGTAATTCTGCCAGTTAAATAGATATTTGCTTTGGCTACTATGAGAATTTGGCAGTTCTATCTAATAAGGAAACGTAAATAATAATAAAAATATGTTTTCTATGAATAGCCTGTAACTTTTTGCTTCACTTCACTAACACTTTTAACTGCTCCGACCATATTAATCACTGGTAAATGTTACAATTCGATTAATTGTGGTTTGAGGTACACAATTCTGATAAAACATCAGAAGTTTTGATATCTATTACTTTTGTTTTTACCAGGAACATTTTTTGTAAGTTCGGGACAAAATGCACCCTCAGCAAACATGCTTTATTTACTTTGCTTCTTTTTAAAAATGACACGAAATTACGTTCGAATGTCTAATATGTTGTCAGATACTGTTAAACAACTGCAATCAGCACTGGAGGCTGTTTGTGCTATGCTTCTCGGGTACACGGAATTCCAAAGAAAACACTCCTCCAATAATTCATCTTCCTTCCCTCGCTTACGAACTGTAATCACAGCATTTGGTAAAAACTAAAAACGACATTGTCAGTTAGCACGCATGAATTGTATTACAATTATTGAATTCATTGAATATATTCCCATTAATTGATACAAAACATGCATGGGTGCATTTTACCCCGGCTAGTTGCGTTTTCAGACTTTTGCCTCAGTATCAAAAATCACTTTGCACGCCTTTTTCACAAAGGTTTTCAGCATGATAGTTTCAGAGACTTTTAACTAATATTCATGAGATTATACTCAGTATTTAAGATTGATATTTGCTTTAAGTGTTAATAGAGAAAAACCACGAGTTCCTTAAACGGCGCATATTACCCCAGGCTACCCTATAAAGTTGAATTGTTAACGTATATTTTGTAGTACGTATATGGCTTCCAAATTAGTACGCATAAGCAAGTTTTGTGGGAGGAGGGGTCTTTTACCATCATAAGAACCTTCCCTGGCTCCAGAAATCCCTACATGCAAATTTTCGCGCAGATCGGTTCAGTAGTTTACGATTCTATAAGGAACATACGGACAGACAGAAATCCATTTTTGTAGGTATAGATTTGTACCAGTGTTGTGCTGATTTTGTGTTGATTTGATATTCTTTTAATCCTAGTTTAGTCCTATTTTGGTCTGCCTTTATGCCAATTTTATTTATCAATTTTGCTCCAATTACAATTTTGTCTTAGTTCTGTGCTGATTTGTTGTCCTAATTTGGTCTAGCTTTGCCCTATTTTCTACTGTTAAACCCCAATTTCGTCTCAATTTTTGTTGTCAAAATTTGTACATCTGGAGTGCGCAAAGCAATAAATTTTGTCTGATGCAGTCTATTTTTATATTATTTCTTCTCAATTTTATTATATATTTTCCAATTTTGTTTTTTCCTTGTTCCAGTTTTATATTTTCTGTTTTTGTCCCAATTTACATTTAGATTTCATATTCATTTTGTCCCAGTTTTATCGGAGTTTTATCTTAATTTTGATCTAATTATGTGCAAATTTTCCATTGGTTTGGTCTTAATTTCATTTTGCCCTAGTTTTGAGCTAACTTTGTCCCAATTTTGTGTTCAAGTTGTTAAGTTTGCATTCAATTTTCATTGTGAATTTTAACTAAACCTGGAAATTTTATACTAAACTGTTCTGATTTTTTATTCATTTTGTTCTGATTTAGTCCTATTTTGACCTGAATCTGGGCCGAATTTATCACTCGCCTCCACGCTTCGCGATCTAGAGCGACCGCATCTTAGTCAACAGCGCTTATCCAACGGGTACGCGGTCTGCTTCGAAGACGGCGACCTCCCCTACTAGCACAGTTGTTACAAAATTGTTGTGGTAACCGAATTATGACTAATTTCAGTCGAAATCCGGTTGCTTCATCAAAATGGACCTAAAGTGTGTTACTTGGGTCTGTCGGGTTCTCCGCTAAATATTGTTTTCACTGCTCTCATCAGCTCAGTTGACCTCAAGTGCTACGTAATCTGGAGCAGGCCCTGTTGGCAGTCGCTATACGCCTTTTTACTTCAAGGCTCGCGTCGTTGTCACATATCACTAACATACCAACGTAAACGAGTTCATCGATCATCGCTGTTGAACACTCGAAGGGTTACCACGTCCTCCACCAACCAGCATATACTTCGTTTTGGAAGAGTTCTTGGCAAGCCCTATCCTCGCAGCTTCCTCCATAAGATGCGTGTACGTCTCTTCCAGAGCTCTACGGTTAACACCGATGATATCGATATCATTTGAGAACCCTAGAAGCATGTGAGAACCATAATTCGCCGCTGCCCATTTCGTTTAACTGAACCGTACGCCGCCTTGAAGCCTATAAATAAAAGGTGAGCCTGCAAGTTAAATTCCCGGAATTTATCGAGAATTTGTCGTAAGGTGAACATTTGGGCCTTAGTGCAGCGTCTTTCTCGTAAACCGCACTGGTAATCGTCAATAAAGGTTTCCTTCAAAGGTCTCAGTATGTGAAACAGGATGCGGGAGAGAATTTTGTATTCGAAAATGAGTCAGAAATTCAGAAATGAGTTTTTGTAAATAGGTCATATGAGACCTTTTCCAACTAGTTCGTAGGTAGTTCTTCATCATTCCATACCTTTAGTAGAGCTGTTCGCTCCCGGCTTTCAAAAGTTCGGCGGAAACGAAGTTTGATTTGGCTTAATTTTGTTTTAAATTTTGCCTTGATTTTGAATTTTTAAATAGAGAAGCGGAAAGCGACTAAAATATAAGGCCGAAGGACGATAAATTATAAAGTGTCTTTTGAACGTCTCGCAATAGAAAAGTTGAACGATAAGTCCAGATAACAAAAATCCGAAAAACCTAGAAGCTGTAATTTTTGAAAAAACTAAAAACTGGACAGTGAAAACCACGAATAGTCACAAAATCGAACAGTTGATATGTCTTACGGGAAATGAAATTTTTTAGATTCATGTAGAATTGAAGCTGACTCAACTCACTTCATCATCACTTCCGGAACGGTAGGAAACTGCATAACAGCCAGTCTTCAAATCACCTTCCTGTGGGGGGCAGGAGGGACACCTAGGCTTCGCAAACGTAAGAAAAGCAAAACGACCACTGATAACAGGTTGCAGACGAAGTGCCGTGAGTGATCGGGCGTGCACACAAACCTAAAATTAATGAGTTGTTTAATCAGCCCGCTGCGCTGCTACCGCCGCTGGCCACCACCCAATTAGCATAATTCAATTAGCTTCAGTCGCGGCGACGACGTCGATAAACTGACTTGACTCGACTCGACTGCAGCAGAGTGATCTAGTTTAGTTTGTTCGACTTGACGGGGTGCAAATAGATTGAATTAGCGCGGTAGCAGTTTACTCTTCCTATGTTAATAAGTGTGGGTGGATGGGGGTGAATTATGATGTGCATGTGCGTGGGACGTTCACTAGCTCAAGACGATTAATGTCCTACGGTGTAGTACGAGATTAAGGTATTCGCGAGTCGGGAATTCTCGTTTCCTTGAGCCGTGTGTACCCTACGTATGTAATGAATGGAAATCTTTGCCGCTACCGTTGCGGCGGCCTCCGGCCGGTAAACATCTACAACCACGGAAAATATTGCGACGCTGTTCGTATAATCTATCTAGAATGCTGCAGTGCACAGCAAATATGTTGTCTGATATGAGGAAATGCAAATTATCACATTGCTGTCAGAGTTTTCGTGTTTATGATACTTCATGATCCTTCGACACGGCCGTCCGTGTCGGTGGCGAAGTTAGTGAAAGTTTCCGTCAGCCACCATGCTCTCAGGATGACCCTCACAATAGTCATTTCAGAGCATATCTACCAGTCGCTCTAATTGTTCAGCAAATTAACATATAAATGCGATCAATGTGTAATAAATAAAATAATAAAATATAATAAAAACTGTGATTCAATGGGAGGTTATTACCTGCTTCTAATCACACCAAAGCAAGGCAACCATGCGGCTCCTTTAGTACTCGTCGCTCCACCTCTTCTGTGTTCTTTTTGTGACGCCCTGTCGTCCAGCACCGTACCGACCGCTGCGGTGTGCCGCCAGCAGAGGAAGCTTATGCTAATTGAGTCAACTATCCGCGAGCTTAATTAGCTTTCAGCATTAAATCATTTTATCGACCGCCTCGGGGTGTGTTTTCTTATAACCGCGCGGTAGCAGCAGCGCTAGGTCCGCAATAGGTTCTTGCTGCCAGTCAGCCAGCGGCCTCGTGCCTCGTACCCGTCCGACGTTGCGGGATAGGATAATTATCCGATTAATAGCCAATGGCTGCGGTGGCTGGTGCCACTGCCGTGCATCAGGAAGAAAGTGCACCGCTTATTGTTTCTCGAGATGGTAGGAAAAAACCTGAACGCTGACAAATCGTGGCGGCCGCTTGTTTGCTTGCTTGGCTGAAGGCGAAACCTTCCGTTGACCGTTGACGTTCCTTGAAATTTATGGGAACATGTCTTCGGCACGCGAATGATACTCGCCAGCCACTGGGTAGGATGCATTCGATTGAATCAGAAAACCTGTAATGGTTATGAGATTCACCATGACGTGGTTGTAATTTATGGTACAATTCAATGCCAAATCGGTTGTTTGCATTGCGGTAGAACCTTGGCTGGTTGTGCGTGTTCAGTAGTGACTGTATCGTGGGAAAACTTGTTAAATTTCCTTCTACCAACATTTACATATCCAACGAATGTTTTCTTTCTGATCAGATGATAATGAGACGGAAATAATTCCAAGCATCAAGTGTGTCTGCCCCGCGATGAATTTTACATCCCGCAGAAAATACACAAATTGATCCGCATATGCCAATCGTTCCGACAAGTAATCGTTCTTTCATTACCATTTGTCAGAACACTGAGCGCTGTCTATTCATGAGCTGCTTTTCTGCTGCCTATCCCTCACCCTGATGGTTAGCGAAGGGCGAACGGAAACAGTCACCCAAAAGGATTATCGCATCCAAATCGAAAAGATAAGCTCATGAATAAATCATAAGCTGTCAAGCAGCGATGGTGATGGTTTCCTTTGAGGCGGCTCGGCTGGGCGTTCGCGGTACGGCTACGGATGTATGGCCTTCCGGAGCCACAATCTCACCGCAATTTCCCTTTCATCCCAAAAACTCGGTGGATCGCGTCAATCCACGGAACGAAAACCGACGCGATCCGATATCTGCATAAAGACGGAACTCTTGAGACGAACGAATCTGTCAACGGATTCCATTAACTCGACCCCGTCACGTTTCAGCTCCATCACTGACAGACATTCATTTGTCTCTGCGCTCGTCATGGCGAATGCGACCACGACGACATCGGCGACGATGGCGACGACGGCTTGTCGAGAGACCGGCGAATCCTTTCTTCGAAAAACAATCGTTATTGATGCGTTTTTGTTACTCTCGTTTTCTCTCTATCCCCCCGGTATATATCAATGGAATATCAGAAACAGGATCTTGTTAACATTTTTTTTGCCGCGCGCCCGTCGCTCATCATACGTGCCCAGTGCGTGTACCCGACAGGTATATCTGACAAACAAATCCAATTCACAAATGCATAAATCACTGCCGCACGAAGCAGGGAATCTCCGGGCGCTTCTCCGTCGACGACGGATAACACCAGCAACAACAACAGAAAACAACGATTCCTTTCGTTCGATGTTTAAACCATCGTTGCTTATTGTTGGGTTGGGACAAGTGGCAAAAGAAAAAAAAACAATACTTTTTCAAATCCTTCTGAGAGCAGTTCGTTAATCTGCCGGAATAATAGGTTGATGGATCACATGGTTTGAATACTAGTTACGGGCATCGGACGCCACTCAGCCGGCTATCGGGAATGATTGATCTGTATTTGTTTGTACAATTCTGTACAGCATCCCGTCTCCAAGACATAGCGGAACTAATTGCGACGTCAAGCTGAGTTAGGATCGGTCGGGAGTTTGCCAGCAAACCCGGTAGCGAGAAGTCAATTAATTTTATATTCTATCATACCCGAGTAAATTATCGTATTTGCTGTACAATGTATTGGCTTGCTATAGAATCCAAGCCGGGCAATGATTCACTTCATGAATATGAAATTATTCAAATCTTTGAATCAATCAATGAACGTGAAATGAAAGCACACTGTAGAAAAAAAGTCCTCAGGCGTTGAATTCTGCTGGTATGTGTTCAGATTGTAAATTTACATGAGAAAGAAAACTTTTACTTGATCCGATTATTTTACCGTTGTTGACCGTTGGATGGCAGTTCCGAATTCGAAGTATTTATAATTTCCGCAACTTCTGATCATAGTTGCCACCCGGTGTGCCTGCTGCTAATTTTTACTAAGAGAGCGTATTGATGAGCATCACTGCGCCTATCTCTACCTTCACGGCAGCACGATGACGAATGCAGAAGAAAATTCTGGTGGTTTCTAGGTCAAGATTAGAACTAATTTTGAAATATTCTGATGGCATTGAAACAGAGTCTTTCCCTATTCTGTTATAAGTTTGGAGTAAAATTAGAATAAAACAACAACAGAGTAATTCTCGCTGAAACGGGGCCACTACTGACACGAGGTCTTCAACTTTTACGCTTAGTTGATTGAAAATGGTTAAAAAATAAGAATTACACTTTGGATACCTTAAAATAGTGAACCCCTCGTTCGCCAAGGGGCCTAACAGGTTCAAAAGAAGCTGAATTTTGAGCAAACCTTGAGATCTATATCATGTGATATTTCATAGATTTGCCATGAAACAACTAACAAATGGCCCGGTTCTGTAACAAAGAAGAACAGGGCTTTTAAATGAAGTAAAATTTTTTTTGGCGGATCTTGGATTTGGTCGGCATATTGGATTTTATCAAACAATCGCCGTTTTCACCGGGAGCCCCCAACCGATTTTCATTTTAAGACCCCCATTGGAAAGCTGAGAAAAAATGCTACAAGAAACATTCATGAAATTAGGTGTGCAATGGCATTTCCTGAATGAAACAACCAGTTATTTGTAGCAAGGTTCACAATTTTCATATAATTATTGTGATATTTCCAAAAATTGCTATGAAACAAACTACAAACGACACGGTTATGTAAACAGGAGAGATAGGCCTTATAAACAAAGTGAAAAAAAATTGGCGGGCATCTTGGATTTGGCCGCCATGTTGGATTTTATCAAAAAATCGACGTTTTTGCCATGATCCCCCCAACCGATTTACTTTTCAAGACCACCATCGGAAAGCTGATGTGATTACTCCTCTGAATGCTGCCGTCGTGTACAACCAGGACGCATTGCCCACAGTACTAAGGGAGCCCCCGAGCCACCCGACCAAGTCGAGTTTCCTGATGCTTCCTGTCTACATAGTCGTCAGGTTCCGGATGGTTCCTGCCAACAGAGTCGTCCTGGTCCTTCGGTCGTGGTTGGTGACGGGATCTCCCGACAACCACTCTCAGGCAAGTAGTTTCGGCCCGCGTTTAACAGTCGTACTGTTTTTCCTGCGAGCATCTCGGGATCTCCACGTGAAAGGAGTACTCTTTTGGAACTATCAACACACACCAGTGACAGGGATGGCATTAGAGCGTACTATCAGAATGTGCTAGGTCTAAGGGATAAAGTAGACGACCTGTTCCTTGCTTCTAATGACTGCAGCTACGATCTAATCATGTTAACTGAAACCGGATTAGATGGCTGCATCAATTCCCTGCAGCTGTTTGGATCCGCCTTCAACGTTTATCGATGTGATCGTAGCTAAAAAAATAGTCACAAAAGCTCTTTTGGTGGCGTATTGATTGCCGTTGCCCAACAGTTTCCTGGTTCGATGGTCGATCTAAACCATGGAAGTTGTCTCGAACAAGTCTGCGTTTCTGCTGTTATCAGAGGCACGAAGTTTTTGCTTGTAGCAGTTTACATCCCTCTCGATAGAAGCAAGGTAGTCAGGTTCATAGACAAGCATATCCTCTCGATTCGTGAGCTACGTGAGAAAAAAGTTTCTGACCACAGAATTTTGATTTGCGGTGATTACAACCAACCGCAAATTTCCTAGTTTAATGGGGCGGATGGAGTACAATACGACAATTCCCTCACGCTTTCTGCTACTAGTGCTGCTGTGGTTGATGGATGCGAATTTCTAAATTTAAAACAAGTAAATCCACTGAGTAATTACCTTGGACGAACACTCGACCTCGTGTACTGCCTTCCTGATCAAGAGATCTCAGTGATTTGCGCAATATATCCGCTGCTTCCAGTCGATGCTCACCATCCTCCACTGGATTTATTTTTGCCCATAGTGGTAGATCCCGTTGACGCTCCTGCTATCAATGTCGGAATGGCACCTCTAAATTATCGTCGTATAAACTTTGAGGCACTTGATGAATATCTTTCTTCCCTAGACTATTGGACTCTGCATTATTGGGCACGGCTGAATTAACGCGCTTTCCAAGATGCCAGTGACGCTTGTCGTAGGAGGAATAGTTCTCTTTACAAATTCTATGTACTGCGGGTGCAATTTGGTTTGCGAAATAATCCTAAAAGTTTTTGAACATTCGTAAACTCCAAGAGGAAAAACTCTTCCATTCCTTCTAGTGTGATCCTGGGTGGATAGGAATCCTCGACAATTACCGAAACTTGCGAATTGTTTGCCGATCATTTTCCTTCTGTGTTCGCAAGTGACTGTACTACACAATCTGATGCTGAAATAGCTGCGTCGGATGTCCCTGATGCTGCAGTAGATCTAAATTGTTTTGACATCACTCCAGATATGGTTATTGCTGGTGCCAAGAAATTGAAGAGCTCCTACTCACCTGGTCCCGATGGTATTCCAGCTACTATTCTCAGTCGCTGCGCTACTGCTCTTGCCCTACCCTTCAGTCGAATTTTTAACAAATCGTTTGATCAGTGGAAATTTTCTACGCAGTGGAAACAGTCCTATATATTTCCCGTATTCAAGAAGGGAGGAAAGCGAGACGTAAGGAACTACAGAGGCATTACAAGTCTTTCTGCTGGATCAAAGCTTTTTGAAATCATCGTCAGTAGTGTAATCCTGAACAGCACCAGAAACTATATTTCAGTTGACCAGTATGGCTTTATGCCGGGTCGTTCTGTGTCGACTAACTTGATCGAATTCACCAGTACCTGCATCTCACAAATGGAAGCCGGAACGCAAATCGAAGCCGTGTACACAGATATTAAGGCAGCGTTCGACACAGTATATCATCAAATACTCTTGCGCAAGCTCTCTAAACTGGGTGTTTCTGATAGACTGACTTCGTGGTTGAGCTCGTATCTTACAGACCGTACTTTACGTGTCAAGCTGAATTCGACAGTTTCACGTAAATTTTGTAATACTTCTAGTGTCCCACAAGGTAGTAACTTGGGGCCTTTGCTTTTCGCCTTGTACTTTAACGATATTGCTATTCTGCTGGGTTCCGGATGCGTACTGGTATATGCCGATGATCTAAAGATCTATCTAGTTGTGAAATCTGTTGACGATTACCGCCGATTGTAAACACTGCTGGACATCTTCGCTGATTGGTGTAACAGAAACAAGCTAACAATAAGCATTGCCAAATATGTTGCAATATCATTTCATCGTTGTAATGTGCCTATCTCATTTGACTATCAGATAAACGAAGTTGTTCTAGAATGCGTCGATCAGATTAATGATCTTGGAGTTCTGTTGGATAACAAGCTCACGTTCAACCAACAATATGCTGCTGTCATCTCAAGAGCTTCGCAGCAACTGGGATTCATTACAAAAATCGCTCGTGACTTTAAAGATCCGCATTGCTTGAAAGCATTGTACTGCGCATTAGTACGACCAATACTTGAAAACGCCTGTATCATCTGGAATCCCCATAACTTGTGCTGGACAGCTAGAATAGAACGTGTGCAACGAAGATTTGTCCGTATCGCTCTAAGATATTTGCCGTGGCTTCTACCTAATAATCTTCCCCGTGACGAAGACCGTTGCTAGCTTTTAGACTTGGATACGCTAGAGACTCGTCGGAATAATCAACAAGCGACTTTTGTAGCCAAGCTTCTCAATAATAAGCTTGATGCCCCGATTTTACCGTCTCAAATTGATTTTAGAGCTTCACGTAGACAGCTTCGTTCATCGAGTCTGCTAACAACTAGATTCCATCAGACCACGTACGGATTTTATGAACCATTGACGTCATGCACTCGCATCTTCACGCTAGTCGAAGACTTATTTGACTTCGGAAATGTTACCTCACGCGCTTTCAGTAGAAGAAAAACAAGGTCCAGGATGCTGCATTAGTCTTAGTTTTAGATTTAATTTTCATGTAGATAATATCAATTGTTAGATGATTCGACAATACAATACAATACAATACAATACAATACAATACAATACAATACAATACAATACAATACAATACAATACAATACAATACAATACAATACAATACAATACAATACAATACAATACAATACAATACAATACAATACAATACAATACAATACAATACAATACAATACAATACAATACAATACAATACAATACAATACAATACAATACAATACAATACAATACAATACAATACAATACAATACAATACAATACAATACAATACAATACAATACAATACAATACAATACAATACAATACAATACAATACAATACAATACAATACAATACAATACAATACAATACAATACAATACAATACAATACAATACAATACAATACAATACAATACAATACAATACAACAACAACTGCAACAGTAGCAACAATATCAACAACAATAACAGTTTAAACAATACAAAATCAGAACAAAAGTTAATCCCTACTATTGGAAAGAAATTCACATAAATAAAAAACCTAATGAATAACACTAAGGTAAAGTTGGAATAACTTTAAAACAAATTTAAATAATATTCATACATAAATAAATTCAAATAATGTCAAAATCAAGACACAATTAGCACAAATTAACATAAAATTGAAATAAAAGCAATACAAAATACAATCATTTACTGCAATCAAAGCTGGTTAGTAAACAAATAGCGAAACCTTGGAAAAATTGAATAAAATCGTAACAACAAAAAGCCAAAATACAAGGACAAAATTATTACAAAATTAGGAAAAAATTTAGAAGTATCTGAAGCAGAATTTAGACAAAATCAGAACAAAATTAGGTATGATCTGGAATAAAATAGGTAGGGAGGAACACAGAAATCTATTCTATTCTATTCTGAACCCTTCAATGGGTAAGACCGTCTGTAAACGGTCTTCGCTTTTTGAGCTCCAGAGCCATATGCGAAAAATGGCTTGAATTGGCAATATGAATAATATGTTCAGAACAGATTTGCTGACATTTTGATATTAATACTGACAATGCGTTAAAAAGTTATCATCTTTCAAAAACGAGAAATCTGAAATATTTCGAAAAAAATTATGGTACGAATATTCCCTTTTTTACTTTTGAAGAAAAAGAAGATCTAGAACAAAATGTTCGACCTTAAACTTTTTTTATGAGTAATTTACATGCTTTATTTCAATTTTGTGATAGGGTTTATTTCCAATTCCCGTCATAGTGAGTAAAGCCATTCTAATTTTCATCATTTGTTGGATGAATTTAATGAATACTCGGAAAGTTCTTGTGCTGAGGTGACTAAAACACACTTACTTTCCGATCCGTGAACTTTGAAATCACTGAAAAGCGATTATTAAAGCATATTATTGAAATTACGCAACTGACTTTATTTCTTAAATTCGTCGTACCGTTTTAAAATCCGTCCATCAAAATTTTTCATCGTCCGAACTAAAAATCACAACAATGTTTACGAAGCTAACGTACGTGTATTTGTGTAGGACGGCATGACAAATTTTATTCTGCAAAATTTCTGCAGGTCGTGCAAGTTTTCCCGGCTGCAGAATAACGACAATGCGTTGTGTGAGTTATTTTCATTTTATGAATGACGGAAATTGAAACGATTAGTTGACATTGTCTTCTTCGTCGCACGAAAAAACGTAGGAAATTTGGCTGCTAGGAATTCTTTAATGAAAAATGGCATTTAAATAAATCTCAGCTCACTTCGATTGCTCGCCTATGATAGACAAAAAACTAAAATATTAGGGAATAACTAGCTTGGCATTGTGTGTCACAAAAATGCTGATATTTTTAATAATATGTGTTGGATGGGACGGGAATAGGCAATTTCGACGAAGCAGCAACATACCCTATATTTGATCTGGGAAAATATTTGAGTAGAGCGTAAGGCATGAAAGATGAAAAAGATGAACACTCGAGCTACGTTCGAGTGTACTTTTATGCTAAAGTAGTAATTTACTTGATCGCATTGTTTTTATGATGTTGCCCGTTAGAGGGTTAACAGAGCCGAAAAGCAGTGATCAACCGAAAAATCGAGCAAAAATGAATCAGTTTTCGATGCATAAATGCCAATGCTAGCTGAAAACCGCATCAATAATTACATTTTATTCTCTATCGTTTATTCCAACTACAACCGTAAGCAAATAGCAATGAATGCTATACGACATTTTGTGTGACTGAGCATTGCATATAAATTTTTTTCTTATTATCATGTACCTATTCGGGCTAGTTTCGGCGCTTACAAGAGTCCACGTCCGCGTCCACGTCCACGTCCACGTCCACGTCCATGTCCATGTCCACGTCCACGTCCACGTCCAGATTTAGTCAAGGAATGTTTGCAGATGTTTGCACTAGTGCGTCGATTTGGCCGCGAACTTAACGATCCGCATGCCCTGCTCGCTATATTTACTGGCTTAGTTCGATCCAAACTGGACTTTGCGAGTACCGTCTGGAGGCCGCAGTATACCTATCAAATCAATCGGCTGGAAGGCATTCAGAAAAAAATCGTAAGATTTGCTTTGAGAAACTTGGTACGACACATCGTCAATGTATTATTTGGATGAGTAAGAAGTAAAATAGAAGATTAAGTTTTGATAACGGATTAAGTTTTGATTTTGCTTTTTGTCCTGTTTGTCACTCCGGCTCGATGGCTTCCGATCTTTGTACACGTGTAGTCTAGAACGTGCCATTGTTTTTTGCACAAAATAAACAGAAAATTTTATTTGTTTTTGCTACATACCGAATCGAAATATTGGGTTGTACTTAAAAGCTTGTCCTGGCATTCTTCGGGACTGCGGTGCCACGTTTCCTACTGTTTCCTTCTGCTTAGTAGTTTGTTTTGTGTTCGATTACGAGCTGTTTATCGATCCAGTGATGAAAAGAATTTAGCGTTTCGCAGAATGTCCAAATTTGGTTTGCGCACCGGTTTTTTTACGAGATATTACTTGATACCACTAGCTTGCCGAAACATCAACAAAAGGTGTGACACCGGACCTTTCAGAAGAATCTTTTGATCTGGAAAATTATGTAATCATTGGATGGCAAATCTAATATTATTTACCACAAAAAGTCCGGCGAATTAGGTTAAAACTCAAGACTTTCGGGAGCAATTGGATATAAAATCAAAGTTGAAATCGGGCTAGAAATTAGACTTGCTACTGAACTGACCATTTGAGTTGAAATTGTACTCGAAATTAGACTTGACATAGCATTAACTTAGACTTGAATTTGGACTAATTTGGGCATGAAACTTTATTTAAAATTGAACTCGAAATTCGACTTAAAATTGGACTTGAAATCGAACTTAAAGTTGGAGTTATTTCGACTAGAAGTTTTATTTGTTAATATATATGAAATCGGAATTAAGAGATTTTTAAGAGAATTTTAAGAGATTTGATGTTTTTATTTGAAATTAGGCTTGGAATTGGACTTGAAATTAGATTTGAAGCTAAAGTTGAAATTGGATTTGAAATTAAGCTCGATTGGAATTAAATTAGACTTGAATTTGGACATGGACATGAAGTTTTACTTGAAAATAGGATTAGCATTTCTCGTCTCTCTCTTTACCTCTTTTCTGCTCCTTTTTTCTCTTTTCCAGGTGTATTTTACCACGTTATGTTCCGTTGTTCTTCTTTTCTGTACAGTTTTCTTGGTTTTTTCACTATTCTCCTTTCCCTTCCGCTTGTTCTCTTCATCTCTCGTTTTTCTTTTTTTCTGTTTCATTGTTCTGTTTTTCTTCATTTACTGTCCCATATTTTCTTATTTTCAGTTCTGGTGCTCCGCTTAGTTTTCGACCTTCACTTTTTTAGTATTCCCTTTGTCATCTTCGTCTGTTTCCTTTGTTAGATGCCCAGTTTTTTCCTTTTTTCGGTCACGTTTAATCTGTTTTTGGCCCTTCTTTCACTTTTCGCTCCAGTTTTCTTTTTTATCTCCCGTTTTTTCGTCTCTCTCTCTCTCTTGTTTTACCTTTTTCGTTGGTATGATTTTCCTCTTTTTCTTTTCTTTTTCTTTTCCATTTTCGCATCCCATTCCACGTTCCATTTTGTTCCATCTGTCTCCTTTTAAATACCGTTTAGCCTCTTTTCCCGTTTTCCTTGTTTCCTCTATTGGTTTTTCTTTTTATCTTTCACTATTCCTCTTTTCTCTTTTGGTTTCTCTTCTTCCCTACTTTTCTCTCTCGTTCTTCTTTTTTCCCCACTGTTTCTTCTTTCTCATTTTTTTCTGTCCCATTTCCCCCCTTTTTAGTCTTTATTTTCTCATTCTAACTTTTCGTTCACGTCCACGTCCACGTCCAAATCCCGTTCCAAATCCGAGCTTTGTTCCAAATCCAAGCCCCGTGGCAAATGTAAGTCCTCTGCCAAATCCAAGTTTCGAGCTAAACCCATGTCACGTTCCAAATCCAAGTTCCGTTCCAACTTCGAGACCCAATCCAAATCCAAGTCCCATCCTAAATCATAGACAATCCCAGCGCCAATCCCAAATCCCGTGCGAAATCCAAGTCCCATTGTAAATCCAAGTCCCGTTTCAAATTCAAGTACTATGGCAAATCTAAGCTTTGTGCCAAATCCATGCATATTTAAAATCTAAGTCTCTTGGTAAATGTAATTCCTCTGACAAATCGAAGTTCCGTACCAAATCCATTTCATGTTTAAAATTTAAGTCCCGTTTCAAATTCAATTCCCGATCCAAATTCAAGTCCCATTTCAAATTCAAGTTCAGTGGCAAATCCAAGTCCCGTGCCAAATCTATGTCCCGTTTCAAATCCAAGTCCAATCCCAAATCCCGTGCGAAATCCAAGTCCCATTGTAAATCCGAGTCCCGTTTCAAATCCAAGTCCTGTGCCGACTTCAATATATTAGATATCTCAATTTTTATATTACTGACTTGCTACCTTTTCGATTTATCACCTCTTCAGCAGTTCAGCAGAAAATTTTACTTCTTAATTTCCTGACATGTCGAATTTTCTGACTTTTTAACTTTACTCTCAACGTTTTGATTTTTCTATTTTTCTGATTCGTGTTGTTTTTACCTTTTAATACTTCGAAATCAATTTTTGACTTTTCGACTTATCAACTTTTTTCTTTCCACATCTTGACTTTTCTACGTTTTGAATGTTTCGTTTCTGATGTATTTTTTTCATTTTCGACTCCTCGAATTTTATACTTTTTGACTGTTTTCAGCTGCAAATTTTATTCTGAACAGAAAAATTACGTAGAAAAACGCTGCTGGACCTGCTGGAGAATTTCGTTAAAAACCGAGTTAAATCCTAGCCCTCAAACTCGATTGGTGACTCAAGCTAGAACATGATACCGCCGGCGTCGCCACCGGAATCGACATTTAATTTTGCGGATCTAGCCGGGTATGGCAGTAAATTGTGCATCGCTTTGCAATATTATGCATCCGACGTGGTTTCGCCGCACCAGTTGTTGAGTGACGGCAATGCAATTTATAAAGTTACACAACCGTTATTAGGAAAGTACACACATACACAAACACATACACTAACATATGGTTCTGCAATCCAGCACTAGTCGAAACCCGAAAGCCCTATCACTATGATCATCATCATCATCATCATCGCCAACGCCAACGCCATCGTCAGCGTAATTGTTATTAGTGTATCTCCGGCTGGGTTTCTGCCAAACCACGTTCCACCAAAACATGCAACGACGGTCGCGCGCGCTCGCTCGCTCCGATATGGGGATTGCGGAAATCTCCTTGCCTCGAAATGATGTACATACCTAGTGGAAAATTGAAGCCCGTTCCCTGGTGCAGGACTGGCGGCGGTGCTGCGCGGCTGGGCATGCAGATTTGATTGAGCGATGGGTTGACGAGCAATTTAATATAATTTTCTGCTTGCCGATAGCTGTCAAGCGAAAAAGCGTCAGAAGGGACGTTCTAATTTGAGAGTCAGCATTTGTTGGTAAAGCACGATTCAGTGCATTATCGTCGAGAACTGTGACCTATTGCAAATGTCTTTCCTTTTACATTTACATAAGAGCTCTAGGCTGGTGGAGCTTCTGAGAAATTACTTATTCCTGCGTGGGTTAGCGAGTATTTATTTGTAGCTTTGAGAGTATAATTACTTGGTTAAAATGTTTTACCTTTCCGATGGTTACGTGTGGTGCTGATTATTACCAGGAAGAAAGCCTCGTCAAGATTGCCCCCAGTAACCGGCAGTAATTTTGTCAAGTGCTGCTCAAGAAATTTTCCCTGCAGACCGACCGAGTTCCAAGAACAGTCAAGTGGCTTGATCATGGAGGCACATATGAACCACCGCGCGACAAGGGTAATTACCATCAACCGACCGACGACTTATGGTCGAATAGTCAGCCATCAGAATATGCAAGTAGGAGTTGGCACTCCAAATAAATTGTCGGCATGTGCGGTACTCATTTGTTTCGAATGCCGCACCGCAACGGTTCGGTTTTGTTGGCAGAACTAAGGAGCGGACATTTTCGAGTACCGACGTGATTTAGTTCCACTGTATGCACTCTATGCTTGTATGCTTTGCAAGTCAGTCAGGATTGCGTAGGAACCCGGAAGAGCTCAACCCTGCACTGGCTGGCGCACCGCAATTTAGCAATGTTTTTTATTACGGGTCCTGGTCGAACACAATAGTAGAAATAATAGTAAACAAGGGTACTGACGACAATAGAAACGGTTTGCAGCATAAAGGGGGAGAATTGTGTCCATAGTTGGCAGAAAATTGTTACAATTCTTGAGGATTGAGGTTATTTTCTCACTAATTTTCCAACCATTCAATTGCTTTTACATGTTCTTGAAAAAAAAAAACGAATTAATTTACGACATATGATGAATCCATTTTATACCACCCCGCCATGAACACTGGCACTGACTGGTAGGTTGTAATTACAAAGCCATATCGCACGCAGTGAACCTTCCCCGGTGTATTGTGTGATTGCCTAGAAGAGTGTGTGTGTAATGCTAAAATAATAGCATAGCTCCCAATCCATTGATTATCCTCACCTAGCGCCCACACGGGGGCCACACATTGTCCTCATTTATGCCGTCTCGGAATAATTTATTCTAATGTCTAAATTAGAGAGTACCGAGCCTGCCGCAAACGTGCAACAACAACGTCGCGAAAACTTTGCAGAATTACTAAAGTTGTACGATCGGAACCTAATGAGTGAACGGTTCCTAATGACTTCGGGTTAAAGGGAAACCATTAGTCTGGTTTTCAAAGCTAAAATTAGCATTAGGATGTTGAAGGCCGGTAGGGTGCGAATGTGTACGGTTGGTCGTTTTCTTTGAAGCATAAAATGCTTCCAAGATGTAGGTATTGAATTAATAAACGCCCAACGGCAAACAAATCAATTAGACTAGAGATAGGTATTTTACAAATCTGCTACCCATGGCCAAGCAGGAGAAAATGATAGTTCTCTCGTTTTCGCAAGTATGGTCGAGATTACTATCATTACCGGAGCTCCAGTATTGTGGGCGATTTCGCGTAATTTCATTGAATAGCCTCGACCCTACGATATCAGTTACGTTATTATAAACTTTGCCGATACAAATACAGTAATGTTCCGATTTTGTCAGCTCTCGATTTTGTCTATCCCCGATTTTATCAGCTTTTCATCCCGATTTTATCAGCCTATAAATTTTGTTTAACTTTTGTGCTTTAAAACATTGATTTATAAAACTTTTCAGCCTGCTTGAAACTATTTTGATTCTCTGGGGAGAGTTTTTGAATAAAATGATGCCTTCTTGCGAGTAATTCGGCGTCAAAATTAGGGTACTTTTATAGTAAAAGTTCTATAGTTCCTAAACAAGCAAAGATAGAGGTAGACTATGATCAGCAATGTTGTGTATTTTTACTATTTGTACAACTTTGTAAAATAGAAAAAAGTGATACAATAACTACAAAAACAGCTAAAATAGAAAAACTGATTTTACCGATTTTTAATAGGATTTTTCAATCTTTGCTGAAGAGATAGAAGGTTACTGTTTTCAGCAAAATTTATTGTAATAATATGCTGTAAAACTTTGCAGGACACATCAATGTGTTATTCTGAAACTGAAGAAAAATAAATTTTTTATTGCACTTTTAGGGGGAATAATCAAAATTTGAATTGCGCTGGACGATAGAACTTTTAATTTTAAGAAACTCTTCCAAAGGTTCCATAAACCTAAAACCAAGTTTTCCCGCTCAAAGCTAATGCGCACCAAAAAAGACTCTGGACCAGTGTGCTGTGTCCGGTTCATTGAGCTTTCGGTTGACCAATTGAGGGTTAAAATTTAATTTTTAGTAGAAGTCTTCGA
The DNA here is from genome assembly GCF_943734655.1 of Sabethes cyaneus. Lineage (NCBI taxonomy): Eukaryota > Metazoa > Arthropoda > Insecta > Diptera > Culicidae > Sabethes > Sabethes cyaneus. The sequence goes on along the minus strand of NC_071354.1, from coordinate 34,126,546 downwards.
TATTGCAAGGTCGTAAGTCTTGAATTTAGAAAAAAATTCCGATTGTTTTTCCGATTTTGTCAGTTTCTCCATTTTGTCAGGCCGAAATTCTACATGGGGTTGACAAAATCGGAACACTACATGTATCATGTACGACAACAGAAAAAGTCAAAAAGAAAACATAAAAAGGAAAAAGTCAAATGCAAAAGTCAAAAGGAAAAACTTAAAAGGAAAAAGTTAAAAGAAAAAAGTCAAAAGGAAAACGTCGCTAAGTAACGCTCAAAAGGAAAAAGGGAAGTCTAGGGAGTCCAAGGGAAAAAATCTAAAGGAAAAAATCAGAAGGAAAAAATCAGAAGGAAGAAATCAGAAGGAAAAAATCAGAAGGAAAAAATCAGAAGGAAAACATCAGAAGGAAAAACTCAGAAGGAAAAAATCAGAAGGAAAAAATCAGAAGGAAAAAGTCAGAAGGAAAAAGTCACAAGGAAAAAGTCAGAAGGAAAAAGTCAGAAGGAAAAAGTCAAAAGGAAAAAGTCTGAAGGAAAAAGTCAGAAGGAAAAAGTCAGAAGGAAAAAGTCAGAAAGAAAAAAGTAGAAGGAAAAAAACAGAAGGACAAAATCAGAAGAAAAAAATCATAAGGAAAAAATCAGAAGGAAAAAATCAGAAGGAAAAAGTAAGAAGGAAAAAGTCAGAAGGAAAAAGTTAGAAGGAAAAAGTTAGAAGGAAAAAGTTAGAAGGAAAAAGTCAAAATAAAGAGTAAAGAGTAAAGAGTAAAGAGTAAAGAGTAAAGAGTAAAGAGTAAAGAGTAAAGAGTAAAGAGTAAAGAGTAAAGAGTAAAGAGTAAAGAGTAAAGAGTAAAGAGTAAAGAGTAAAGAGTAAAGAGTAAAGAGTAAAGAGTAAAGAGTAAAGAGTAAAGAGTAAAGAGTAAAAAGTAAAGAGTAAAGAGTAAAGAGTAAAGAGTAAAGAGTAAAGAGTAAAGAGTAAAGAGTAAAGAGTAAAGAGTAAAGAGTAAAGAGTAAAGAGTAAAGAGTAAAGAGTAAAGAGTAAAGAGTAAAGAGTAAAGAGTAAAGAGTAAAGAGTAAAGAGTAAAGAGTAAAGAGTAAAGAGTAAAGAGTAAAGAGTAAAGAGTAAAGAGTAAAGAGTAAAGAGTAAAGAGTAAAGAGTAAAAAGTAAAGAGTAAAGAGTAAAGAGTAAAGAGTAAAGAGTAAAGAGTAAAGAGTAAAGAGTAAAGAGTAAAGAGTAAAGAGTAAAGAGTAAAGAGTAAAGAGTAAAAAGTAAAGAGTAAAGAGTAAAGAGTAAAGAGTAAAGAGTAAAGAGTAAAGAGTAAAGAGTAAAGAGTAAAGAGTAAAAAGTACATAGAAAATGGATTTAGTTATAGTTAAAAAGTAAAATCAAGGAATTCGAAAATTTCAAAACCATAAATTGAACAGTTGAGTTTAGTTAAAAAAAAGAAGTATTGCAAAGCATTACGGTTTAATTTTCATTGTGGTTTAATTTTCTCACACGCGCGATCTTTTTCCAATGAACTGACGTGCACATCTTTATCGGACTCTCATTCTTATTTTGACATGGACTGCCACAAGTTTTTGCGAGTGTGTATTAAGCTATCAGCCACAGTCGTTGCTTTCGCTCGTCAGTGCAACTCGAGTGAGACCCGCATTCTGACCCGCGTGTGCAAGTGAGGGCGTCAGATGAAAAAGTAAAGCAAACTCATACATTCATACATCCCGGTGAAGCGCGCGCGGGCAGTTCACAGCTCATGAGTTGATGGCTTCGTAAACAGGTTGTGTAGAAAGACGCTATGAGGCTGTGCGCTCACGAGTGTGCAGGTAGCAGAATGTATGCACACGGCTCCAGCTCCTTATTTAACGTACGCTTATTCCACAAACTCGAGAAGATACAAAGCTCAAACATTGGAAAATATATTAGTAGACTGAGAAGTCAAATAATTGAGCAGACCAAAAGTACGGAAACTGAAAAAAAGTAAAGTCGAAAGGTCGAATAGTTTATAAACCAAAAGTAGAATAATCAAAAAGTTTGATTTAGAAAGCCAGTTGAGAAGCGACCAAGCCGAAACTTCGAGCTGAACAATCCAAAAATTTAATGGACGAAAATATAACAAGCCGAAAACTTTGATTTTGTAACTACAAAATGAGCTTAAATGGCAAAGGCCTAGTAACTAGTAATCAAATTAAATGATCAATAGACCAAATAGTCGAAAGTCGACAGGTTGGGCAATAAAGAAATCAAAAACATATTGAGGCATTCACTTGTTTGAAAGTCAAACATTGAACGGTTAAGAAGTCAAAATTTCGGACAAAAGTCATCAAAGTGACGAAAATTTAGCAAATCTTATAAATTGGTGTCCAAAAATCGAAAAGCCTAAGTGTCCAATATTTGAAATGTTATGCATGTTTCTGACAAAGTCAGAAGAACTATATTGAGTGTCAATATTTTAAAGCCGAAAAATTGAAAACCGTCTCGAAAAATATAATCGAAAGATGAAAGGTCGAAACATCAAACGATAGATTAACTGAAAAGTATAGAAGTTTGAAATCCAGAATCAGTGGACAAGCCAAATCTTACTCTTAATCGAAAATTAGAATTCTTAGTTTAAAAAATTTGAAAATCAAAATTAAAATAATCGAGAAAAATTTAAAGCACAAAGCCGGTAGATCAAATAGTTGAAAAAGTAAAAAGACGAATGGTTGAATAATAGGAAAATTAAAAATTCATAAATACAGAAGTAAAAAACACGAAAAATTGAAAGCTGAAAAGTAAGCAGAAAAAATAGATTAATCAGGATGTACCGTCAAATGGGGTAACTTGCAACAGCGGGGTAACATGCAATAACGCTATATCGATACAATTTATTGTACTTATTGATCTGTTACCTCAATTTTTAATCTATATCAATCACCGAATCTTGTTGTTAACAGTTCAAAGAAGCCTTGGATACTGTTATGTTGATTTTCTGCTGTTCTGGTGATTTTTAAAAAATCCCACAAGATGGTGTCAAATTTATCGTCAATTTTTCGTCTGTAAAACGTTTGTGTCGCCCACAAGCACTTCAAATAAAAGAAGCCTAACATACATTTTTTATAGTATTGCAGATTGCATCAAAAACGCGAAATACAAGGAACTTGCAGACAAAATGCAAATAAAATCTCAGCAGCGAGCTGTCATTGATTCATGTCAAATTTTTGCGAGCCGTCAAATTGGTGATTACTAAACAGTAGATGCAGAAGAAAAGTGAGATAATAGATACGTTTTGGGATCGTCTGATGGTTATTTCGAAATATGCAACTGCAAATAATTCAACATATAGTGCAAAGTGACCTAAATTTAAGAGCAGAAAAATTCACGTTACGAAAATTCGGTGCCACTATGGCACTGTGTTTGTTTTCCAAAAGCTGTCAGAGCTGCTGCGCTCGTATCCAGTGATGCCAAAGTTTTGAAAAACTTTGGAATAAAAAATTGCATTAATGTAACAAACATGCTTGCAGCATAACATGTGATATTTTTAGATTTAATCACACAATTTTTGTTAAAAATATTCTGAAAATATAGAATGGTATGAAAACAATTTGATTGATATTGTTTGAAGAAGAAAAACGACTGATAATATTCTCTATTACGAAGCACTGCAATGGCTCTATTTAGATCGCAACACTGATTGCAGATCTTTGGCTGTTTCCCTGCAGTTGCTGTGCATTTAGTCGTTTCACTGCAACCTGCAATAAAATGAATAATAAGGAAACGAAATAATTGATTTACGGTGACTAGTTCTGTTTATCTTCCTTGTTACCATATTATTCGTAAAACAAGAACTTAAACGGGGTAACTTGCAACAGCTGGTAGATATAAAAAGCTGTGTCCCGTTAACTTCACGAGGCAAGTTATCATTTAATTTTGCATCAAGCAAAACCTGAGCACACCTGAAGAGTGTACGATACTTTCGGTAAGTCGCAAATATGCCAGTTTTTCTCAGGAAATACTGAAAATGGTCATAGAAGAGGCCAAAAAGAAATTATCCTCACAAGCAATATGACAGTGTCTAATCACGATCACTCGTAACGTAATGAACATTCATATATTACGTAACCAAGATATCGATGATTTTTAACTCCGCTGCTCCAATTCGTGACGCGATTTTGCATAGTGGATATACGACGTGTAATGCATTGTTACACAACTCTCGCTCCCCAAGTGCGTTACGTGATATGTGAATGGTCTTTAAAGAAGGCAGCTCTATCGGAACCAAACAAGGAATACCAACTGCATGAATAATATAAAAAGTTTAATTCGTAATTTCTGTTACGGGGCTCATAAATTATTTTCATCAACGAGACATAGGACATTTATGCGTATATTCATAGCAAAAGCATTAAAAATCGCAAGGCGGATTATCATTTGCATATTCAAGTCAAAAGAAACTCATACAAATCATTAAATTCGTTGTATGTCTAAAAAATATTGTATGATGCAAGTTACCCCGTTTGAGGGGTTACTAGTAATAAATTAGTTAAAAAATTCTGCAACAGCCAATATTGATCGCATATTTTTTCTCAATATGTGAAATTGTTCTATCCTAGACCTAATAACTTTATATTAATTAAATAACCTCAAATGTACTACAGATAAATTTTTACTTGCAATCATAGTTGAGAATTGTTGCAAGTTACCCCGTTTGCCGGTATGTAACGATTAATTTAACGAATTGTAAAAACTTATAAGATGTCATCGAAAGCAGTAAAATTACAAAGTCTAAAAGTTCCAGACCGGAAGTTGGATATACTCGAATCTCGTAAAAATCGGTCACAATTGGTCCTAAAGAGGATGTTAACTAATATTTCGGATGTAAAAAAAGAGGACGTTAATTTAAACTTTGGATGTAAAACTAGAGGACGCTAGTGCGCAAGGAAGTTTCAGACGTAAAAAAGTGGACGTAAAACTGAATCACGTAAAAAGAGATTCTAGTGTACTGAAAACCGGAAATGCTGCATTACATCGCATCGTAATTACACGAATAGTAGGAAGCTAAAAACTGATTCGAAACTTCTGGACTGTTCTTCATTAAACGTCGTTTGTCAAACATATTCTTTTGGAATAAAAGAATCAACGCAGGGGGGTTGACAAAATAGGAAGATGGTCTCTTACAAGGAGAAAGTAAGGTTCAAATGGGTAAAGGAGTGCGTTCTTGTTGCATTTGGAACGTTAGCAGTTGTACAAGTTGCTGGATTTCTGAAAGGTGGAATAGGGTGGCTTTTTTTTTGTTAGATTATAATCACTTTAACAGCTTGGGTCATTCGTGACTTTTGCGGGGTTGGGATTTGAGCCCGGGTCCTCGCAGTGAGAGGCAAGAATGTTAACCACTACACCGGAACTGACCCCCCAAAAAGGTCTTTTGTCTATTTTCAGGGATTACCGCGAAGATTTACAGATATACAAGTGGCTGGGGGACAACATGAGGGGAACGACAAAGGTAGTAGAGACATTCAAATGAAAAAAAGAAGTTTGTTTCTTGCATTATGAGAATTTTCGTTACAATAACAGATGTACAAGTGACTGAGAGGCAAAGCTTAGCTTATCGTAGCTTAGTAGACTGCCCGTAGTTGCACTCCGTGGTTAGCCGTCAAATTTGTGTTTCTAATACATATTTGGAAAAATTAGGGTAATTTGCCAATTGTTGCACACCTAAGGCAGGAACGTTCAGTTTATCTTATCTCTCGGGGAAACTATTTCGTTACTAAAATCGAAATTTGTCCTATAAACAAAATGACTCTTTCACTAAAACATTTGGTATGTTTTTATAGCCTGGAATATTGCACATATTATGCAATTTGAGGTTTTGTTAAACAGCATACAGACCCAATTGTTGCCCACTTGATTAATGTCCTTTGCCTAATATTGCACACCTTCAATCCAATTGTTGCACGGCAAAGAAATTATGGAATTAGGAGAAATACCAAGTACAGAAAACTGACACATGAAGAAGAACTCCTTATATACAGATTTACCAGTTATAAGTACTGTACCGTTACCATTTTGACACGTATTTGAACGTAATTCAATCTTCACCGAACAATGGTTTACAAGAACTGGTAAAAATTATTGCATTGAATTAATATATGTATTAATTAAAATTAATTAATATAGTTTTGTTTTCCAGTATCTTTCCTTTTTCAAATTTAAATGCAGTATACGTTTTTGACTGAAATTTGGTTTTTTCGAATGCACAGTTTTTCGATTTTTTACTTTCGAGCGAATAAGAAAAACCTCGACTTTTAAGTTCTTTTAGCCACAACATAACTATTTTCTCTGTTTAATAGAAGCTGACGCATTGTTTTGCGTTATTATATTCATTCCTCAAGAATTTCTCATAATAAACTTCCGCACACATTGTTCCGTTAATCGACTGTGGATTACGGATACGAACATTATTTTCTATTCACGAAAATTGTTACACGCTGGTAATATCATTAGGCTTTTGCTGATTTAGTCTCCAGAGAAATCGAAAATTATTGGTATTGTTTTAATCCGACATCCAAATAGTGGTCAATTTTCAATAAGAGTTGGATCAAGTAAGAATGGTACAGTAGGGCCTAGCTTAGCGGCATTTGCGGATGGTGTGCAAGAAATGGACAAAATCCTAATTTTTTTCCAATTATTAACCACTATGCATTAGAACACAAAAATAGTAACATATAGTTATTTAATTAATCAAACATTATGAATGTGGGTATTTTGAAAGGCATACGAAGTAATATAAGGTAAATTTGCTTTTTATTGAGATCTATAAGCTTAAATTTGATGAGTGATTTCTTAATTCACACTGTAAGCATTCGACGTATTTTGGCTCTACTAAGAATTGGAGTTTATGAGGTAATTTTACTATTCCAAATATTTGTTTGCTAACAATCATGTTTACACATATTTGAAGGTAATGAAATATATTTGTGTTTTGATTGTTTGGAGTGCTGCGATAATATAGATATTCTCAGATATTATTCAAAAACCGAGAAGTGGGCAACAATTGGGTGGTGAGCAACAATTGGCAAACTACCCTAAATATCGAAAAAAAAGTGAAAAACATCACAGTTAGAAATTCGATAATCGAAAGTGAAAAAGTCTGAAGATTGTTATCAAAACATCAAAACAATCCAAACATCGGTGTTAGCAAAGTAGAAAGTTTAGAAGTTGAAAGCCAAAAGCCGAGAAGCCGAAAACTTGAATGCTGGAAAAGGTGAGAAGCGAAAAGCCAGAATATCAAGTTAACGCGTCAAAAATTTTAAACCAAAAAATACCGAATTAGAAAAATCGAGAAGTCGAAGGTAAAAATCGTAAAAATTCGCAAAGTAACGAAGAACTAACAAGTAGATTATTTGGAAATTAGAATAGCTGAAAACTCTAAAAATCGGAGGTATCAAATATTGAATAGGCGAAAGCGATCGATGATGATAATAAAAGCCGAATAATCGAAAAGCCTATTAAATATTGGTAAACTCAGAGATTTGTAGATCAAAATTTTGAACTGATAGGCAGTCATAAATTTGAAAAATTCGAAAAAAATTCTAGAAAAAAGTCTAGGTTTCTAATAAGATGTCCTACTGTCTCTAGACTACAAAATGTCCATAAACACCCTGACTTTTAGAAGGTCGAAGGAAATAACCATTCTCCCCCGCGACATTCAGGGTAAATGTTGATTAAACATCCTTTAGGGTATTATTGGAGCGGACGCACATTTTGTGCCATCAAACAAAAAAGCTCTTTACCCGGTGCCCGTTTCGGTGCGTCGCGTCGTGTCGCGTCGGAAGAGCATAACCATGTCGGAGTTAAAAGTTAGAAAATAAGGCAAATTGAGCTTGAGCTTCGCACTGACATGAAAAGTCAGTAAATAGCACACTGACTGGCTCCCTGGGTTGCTCCTTCTGGTTATCAAATTGGACTGATGTAGCGCGAAAACATTTCGGCTTCTTCGAAGTCGCTTCGCAGTGATGTAGAGTGCTTTCATTAGGATAATTTAGCGAGCAGCGCTCGCGAAATCAGTACCCTCAGCCAAGTTGTCAGGGTTCGTTCAAAGGCTAAAACAAACATTTTACGACACTGCGATGTCTAAATTCAACGAGCCGCATCAATAGAATTATCAGCTCAGTCAAATTGCACGCTGCCGTCGCGATGCCGCCGCCACTCACAATTGGCGATAAATTATGTAACAAACGATTCACTGCCCATCGGGTCGAGAGCCATCGGCCATCAGCAGCCCGAACCTTTGCCCCATCAGCAAGTCCACTCACGTATCATCGGCAATAAAACAATTACTCCATAAATCCTCTCGTGGGACCCACCGTAGAGTCAGTCAGTCGATTGAAGCCTTTTCGTCTCGGCCAGAAAACCATCTTCATCGGGACGCGACGGGGGAAACCATTCACCACGGACTGATGCCGGGCTGCCAAGTTTGTAATGACATCACGTTTGTCGCTTCTCCGAGATGTACCACAAGCGAAGTCGAAATCCATGGCATCGGTTCGGAGCGCAGACAGGGTGGATGAAAAACATTCCTCTTGTGGTGAAGCCTATCGTCGCCGCCACCGTTCACTTTTTCGCTGCTTTTCATCTTGAAGATTTTCCACTTGACAACGACGACGACGACGGCGGCGGTGACGGGGCGGAGAAGTGACGACGTGGTCACACTCATGTCATGGGGGCTCACCCCCTCACACACAATCGTCGTTCGTGTGAAAATTGTACCTGAAAGAGGGACTGAATGGGGGGGTACAATTTAATTTTCGACAACTCTCAAATGAAGTGGAACAAACGGGGATCCTCACGTCAGGTGATGATATTGAGTGCTTATAATTGTGCCAAACTGTGAGGCTTCCAAGAGCAATTTCTTAGGGGTGATGAATGCCTTTTAAAGTGACAATCCCACATGCACAATCCTCGTTGTAGACCTGATCCGAGGGATGATGATTTTTTTTAGCAAAACAGAGAGCCGTTTGATGTTCTGAGCAAGGAGTTGCACCGCCACATTCGGTGACTGAAGTGACACACTTATTTTTGCGTCTATATCTAGATAAAAGCGGCACTCTGTCGTCGCTAATGATGACGACCTGCCAACGCGCCAGGAGTCGACGCGCCTTTTCGTGGTGGTGACGGCGGCGGCGGATCGATGGCTGACTGCTCGTGTGAAGTTTAAAAAGAGTTATTTTATATTGTGCCCTCCAGGCAAGATATTGGGGCACTAGGCGACGACGACGACGACGACGAGCTAGAGTACAGATTGCCATTAATCTATCACAGGTAGGTCAATTAATTAGAAACTGCGTTCTACGGACTGGTGATGATGCTGAACTGATGCTGGGGGAGAAAAAAAGAACAAGAAACGACAGCGAAATGGATTAGTTTCATTAGCGATGCTAATTAAAGGACGCTCGTCGGCAGGCACGGCTCAATTAGGCACCAATCAGTGTAGGTGTTGGGGACGGGAATTAGAACAAGAACTAGGAGGCTATACAGGCGATCTAAATTAAACAAATTGAAGACTCACTGTAGAGGATTGGTAAAGCAGGTATGAGAAGGCGGAAGGGTCTGAATAAACGGAAGAATCTGAATAATCAGAAGACTCTGACTACGCAAATGACTCTGAATAGACAGATAAGTCTGAATAAACGGTAGAGTCTGAATAAACGAAGATTCTGAATAAACGGAAGAGTCGGAATAAACAATTGAGTCTGAATAAGCGGAAGAGTCTGAATAAACGGAAGAGTCTGAATAAGTGGTAGAATCTGAATAAGCGGAAGAGTCTGAATAAGCGAAAGAGTCTTAATAAGCGTAAGAGTCTGAACAAGCGGATGAGTTTGAATAAATAAAAGTGTCTGAATTAGCGAAAGTGTCTGTATAAACGGAAGACTCTGAAAAGCAGAAGAGTCTGAAAAGGCAGAAGAGTCTGAATAAGTGGAAGGATGTGAACAAACAAAAAAGTCTGAATAAAAAGTCTGAAAAAGCAATTTAGTCTGAATATACGAAAGAATTTGAATAAGCAGAATACTCTGAATAAGCAGCAGCGACTGAATAAGCCAAGGAGTATTGGGCATTTATAGAGTCAATTATTATCTACAAGATTACTGAACTCGCTGTATTGCTTTATCTTAAGTATTTACGGCTCACTCCCAGTTCACACTGGGTGGTACACCACAAGCGCTCTCTGCGCATTGCTTAGTTCAGCAATCGTATGGATAATAATTGACTCCATAAATGCCCCATACATAACATTTTAGAATTTTGCTTGGTAGAGGTGTTACAGTTAAATAAGCAAAATATGTGCACTGAGTGCAGGACAGCCCTAAGTAGAAGAGTCAGAATAAGCGTTAGAGTCTGAATAAGCAAAAGAGACTGAATAAACAGAAGACTCTGAATAAGTAGAAGAGTCTGAACGAACAGAAAACTCTAAATAAGCATTAGAGTCCGAAAAAACGGTGGAGGCTGGATAAACAAAACGTCTGAATAAACGAAAAAGTCTGAATAAACGGGAGAATCTGCATAAGTGGTAGAGTCTGATTAAACAGAAAAGTTTGAATAAGCTGTAGAGTTCGAAGAAACGGAGGAGTCTGAATAAACGGAAGAATCTGAATAAGCAGAAGACTTTGAATAAGTAGAAGAGTCTGAATAAATGAAGAGTCTGAATAAACCGAAGACTCTGAACAAGTAGAAGAGTCTGAATAAGCGGTAGAGTCGGAATAAACAGAAGAGTCTGAATAAGTGGTAGAATCTGAATAAGCGGAAGAGTCAGCATAAGCGGAAGAGTTTTAATAGGCGAAAAAGTCTGAACAAGCGGATGAGTTTGAATAAACGGAAATGTCTGAATTAGCGAAAGTGTATAAACGGAAGATTTTGATTAAACAGAAAAGTCTGATTAAGCGTTAGAGTCTGAATAAACGAAGAGTCTCAATAAACGGATGAGTCTGAATAGACGGAAGAGTCTGAATAAGCGGTAGAATCTGAATAAGCGGTAGAGTCCTAATAAATGGAGGAGTCTGATTAAGCGGAATGGGTTTGAATAAGCGAATGAGTATTGGGCATTTATAGAGTCAATTATTATCTACAAGATTACTGAACTCGCTGTATTGCTCTATCTTAAATATTTACGGCGCACTCCCAGTTCACACTGGGTGGTTCACCAAAAGCGCTCCCTGCGCATTGCTTAGTTCAGCAATCTTATGGATGATAATTGACTCCATAAATGCCCTATACATAATATTTTAGAATTTTGCTTGGTTGAGGTGTTACAGTTAAATAAGCAAAATATGTTCACTGAGTGCAGGACAGCCCTAAGCAGAGTCAGAATAAGCGTTAGAGTCTGAATAAGCAAAAGAGACTGAATAAGCAGAGGACTCTGAATAAGTCTGAAGAAGTCTGAATAATCAAAAGAGTCCAAATGAACAGAAAAGTCTGAATGAGCATTAGAGTCTGAATAAACGGTGGAGGCTGGATAAATGAAAAGTCTGAATAAACTAAAGAATCTGAATAAACGGTAGAATTTGCATAAGTGGTAGAGACTGATTAAACAGAAAAGTTTGAATAAGCGGTAGAGCTTGAGGAAACGGAGGAGTCTGAATAAACGGAAGAATCTGAATAAGCAGACGAATCTGAATAAGTAGGAGAGTCTGAATAAATGAAGATTCTGAACAAACGGAAGCCTCTGAATAAGCAGAAGAGTTAGAAGAAGCGGTAGAGTCTGAATAAATGGAAGAGTCTGAATAAGTGGTAGAATCTGAATAATCGGAAGAGTCAGCATAAGCGGAAGAGTCTTAATAAGCGAAAAAGTCTGAGTTTGAATAAGCGGAAGAGTCTGAATTAGCGAAAGTGTCTGTATAAACGAAGAGTTGGAATAAGCAGAAAAGTCTGATTAAGCGTTAGAGTCTGAATAAACGAAGAATCTCAATAAACCGATGAGTCTGAATAAACGGAAGAGTCTGAATAAGCGGTAGAATCTGAATAAACGGTGGAGTCCAAATAAATGGAAGAGGGTGATTAAGCGGAATGGGTTTGAATAAGCGAATGAGTCTGAACAAGCGAAAAAGCCTGAATTGGCGGAAGAGTCTAAATAAGCAGAAAAGTTTAGAAAGCAGAAGAGTCTGAATAAACAGAATAATCTGTGTAAGTGGAAAAGCCTGAATAAGCAAATGAGTCTGAATAAACATGGTAGTTTGAATATGCGAAACACTTTGAAAAAGCACGAATCTGAAAGAACCAGAGTTTAAAAAAGCAAGAGTTTGAAGAATCTTACTTCTGAAGAAGTCTGAAGAAGAGTCTGAAAACCAAGAGTCTGAAAACCAAGAGTCTGAAAAAGCAAAAGTCTGAAAAAATAAGAATCTGAAAAAAGTAAGAGTCTGAAAACCAAGATTAAGAGTAAGAATAAGAGTATACCACAATAGATCTAAATGCTGGTCGCAGTGGTCTAGTCTCCTATAAACAAAGAATAAGAGTAAGAATAAGAGTAAGAATAAGAGTAAGAATAAGAGTAAGAATAAGAGTAAGAATAAGAGTAAGAATAAGAGTAAGAATAAGAGTAAGAATAAGAGTAAGAATAAGAGTAAGAATAAGAATAAGAGTAAGAATAAGAGTAAGAATAAGAGTAAGAATAAGAATAAGAGTAAGAGTAAGAGTAAGAGTAAGAGTAAGAGTAAGAGTAAGAGTAAGAGTAAAAGTAAGAGTAAGAGTAAGAGTAAGAGTAAGAGTAAGAGTAAGAGTAAGAGTAAGAGTAAGAGTAAGAGTAAGACTACTAGTAACAGTGAGAGTAACATTTAGGGTAAGAACGACGTATAAGTAATACTGCAAGTAATTTTCTAGTATGTTTAAGATGGTATACACCCCAATAATACGCCAATGAAAGAAAAATCAAAACTTTGTTTACAGTTAAATTCTACCATTAATCAACTTTTCTTACATTCAACTTTCGTTGTCTACTAAGACGCTCAAAAACAAACTTTAGTTGTAACTTAATTTGAATAGTTTTGTAGGACATTCGATTTAAATTTTGAACATTCTCTTTTATTTACCATGACAAGAGACTAATAATTTTATATTTGTCTTTCTTTTTTTGAAAATCATTTGTGATTTTCCGATAACATACGCTAACTGAATTTTATTAATATAAATTTATATTTCCACAGTAAGCTTAAAGTTATTTTTTGTTTCTTTTTATTTTCAGGAAGAACTTTCTTTACTTGAAATCCGTAAAACTTGTATCGGTAAGTTGCACTATTTTATGTTTCTTTACAATGGTAAACCAGATATATTGACATTTATATCGATCCAAGATTGTGGCTCTTGGAAGTAGTTTTTAGTAAAAAGGTGTGTTGCTGCTAGAAAGGATGGTTAGTACCGAATAGTCACGCTAACCGCTAACGGACACCGACGGTGTTCGAAGTTGAAGTTCTTCGAAAAAAAAATTGCAAATTGAAAGCAAGTTATTAAAGTTAGTTATTAAACCAAACTTGACTGACTGAAATATTAGAAAATGTTAACGGCAATTTTACTATTACCCTCAGAACGGCTGATCAGAGGGATAAAAACAGCCTTCACACCACCAATTACTGTCAATTTGATGACATTGACCGGTGTGGCTAGCATTGCGAGCCTGTACCTACTGGCTGGGTTTCTAAATTATTAAACGCAATCATTCCCACTAAGGTTTTGTTTCTATGCTAGAACAAGCTTCATGCACGGGCAGTCGCGGTTGGCCGTACTGCAAGTCGAGAATCGAACAATTGCAAAAGTCGTAAATAATTTATCACCCTCAATGGAGGAGCAAAATATATCTTAATTTAGTGACAATGTTGTAGTGTGACAGGTTTGCGTGAAGTTTAGCTTTTCTCTTAATTATTCATCGGCTCGGTTGTCCGTGCAATTTGGAAAAGTCATTCGGATAAATTATGCCTCTGGAATTGATCCCGATCAGGAGGGCATGTTATTGATTCTGGAATTTCGATGTGATTGAGAATGTTTTTTTCCTCTTTAGTGATGGACGGTTGGTTTGTTGGTGAATTCCAATTTAATGATTCCTGTTTACAGTGCATTAAATATTGATGGATACTGGGAGGCTTGATTCCCAGTTCTATGCTAAATTATTTCCTTTTGGTTGCAACCGGCGATATGACTTGAGATATTCTAGATTTCTTTCAATGCAATACTCAAGTGAACAAGTGTGTTCTTGTAAGCCTGACTGCAATAAAGTAAATAAAAAATGGAAAGCGAGTGTTTAATTTTATCCTTTCAGTTTCATCTTAAATTGATTCAAAGTGTGTCCAACTGATGAAGCTTACTCTTAGACTCATAAGACTTCATTGTACCAATTCATATTCTTTCTGATCTTTTTAGCTCCTCCTGAGGCTCGTGCTGTATCATAATGTTTTAATACTGTTGACTAGCGATACTTGCAATTACTTGCAGTTAAGTATCTTCCCCAGTTGGGCAATGGAATCCTTGAATCGGTCAATTTCAAACTCCAGAAGGTCCCTAACTGTTAGACTTGGACCGCTGGCCATACGGTCAATCTCCACAACTTGAGCGGCAATGTACACGCAATACTCTCGACTCTCGAGTAAAGTGCTTATAGACAGTAATACATGTAACATATTCAAAGTTTTCATTTTGGTTTGGGGAAAACAAATCACGGTCTGACCGGTCTCCCAGGGTAGAGCCTAATTCAAGGGTTAAGTTCTAAAATGCCGGCACTATTTTATTCGGCACATTCATAAAAGTTTATAATTTATTTTTAGTTCGTTTTCAATCAATATTCTACCCAGAAGTATCATTCAATTTATTGTACAACTAGCTGACCCGACAAACTTCGTATTGCCACAAATTAACCTGTGTTGTACATAAATCATGAATCTCGGATGATCTTTGTCACTTCTCGAGTTTTGCAAGCCCCCCAGTGGGCGGCGCTTCCGACGGCGGGTCACCGGCAACACTCGCGACCGGCTCGTCCTGAATGATCTAGTGTTACTATAGATAGTTTTTGTGGTCTTGTTATTGATTAATGTTTTATGGAAGAGTCTCGAATTTCTCGAGTTGGATTAGTTTTTGAGTTTCGCAAAAATTTCTGTTTTATTTGTATGAGAGTCCATATCCCCCTACCACAGGGGTGAGAGGTCTCTAACTATCATAAAATAAATTCAAGACTCAAAAATCTCCTACATGCTAAATTTGGTTCCATTTGCTTGATTAGTACTAAAATTATAAGGAAATTTGTATTTCATTTGTATGGGAGCCCACCCTCTTAAAAGGGAAAGGGGTCGTAATACACAGAAAAAAAATTCTGCCATCTAAAACTCTCACATGCCAAATTTGGTTCCATTTGCTTGATTAGTTCTAAAGTTATGAGCAAATTTGTATTTCGTTTGAATGGGAGCCCCCCCTCCTAAAAAGGTAAGAAGTCCTAATTCATCATGGGAAAAATGGTTGCCTCCAAAAACACCCACATGCCAAATATGGTTCCATTTGCTTGATTAGTTCTCGAATTATGAGGAAATTTGTATTTCATTTGTGTAGAAGCCCCCCCTCTTGAAGTGTGGAAGGACCCTAATTCACCGTAGAAAATATTTTTGCCTCCAAAACCCTCCACATGCCGAATTTGGTTCTATTTGCTTGATTAGTTCTCGAGTTATGGGGAAATTTGTATTTCACTTGTATTGGAACCCCCCTCCTAATGTGGGAAGAGGTCCTAATTCATCACAGAAAAAATTCTTGCCTCCAAAAACACCTACACGCCAAATTTGGTTCCATTTGCTGGACTAGTTCTCGAGTTATGAGGAAATTTGTATTTCGTTTGTATAGGACCCCCCCTCCTAAAGTGGGGAGGGGTCCCAATTCATCATTGAAAAAAAAATTGTCTTCAAAAACACACACATGCCAAATTTGGTTCAATTCGCTTGATTAGTTCTCGAGTTATGAGGAAATTTGTATTTCATTTGTACAGGAGCCCCTCCTCTTAAAGTGGGGAGGGGTCCTAATTCACCATAGAAAATTTTCTTGCTCTCGAAAACCTTCACATGCCAAATTTGGTTGCATTTGCTTGATTAGTTCTCGAGTTATGAGGAAATTTGTATGGAAGTCCCCCATCTTAAAGGGGAGAGGAGTTATAATTCCTCTTATAAAGAGGGGAAGGGTCTCAATTCACCATAGAATAAATTCTTGTCACCAAAAAAAAACACCCACATGCCAAATGTTGTTCTATTTGCTTGATTAGTTCTCGAGTTAGGAGGAAATTTGTATTTCATTTGTACAGGAGCCCCCCCTCTTAGAGTGGGGAGGGGTCCTAATTCACCGTAGAAAATTTTCTTGCCCTCGAAAACCTTCACATGCCAAATTTGGTTCCATTTGCTTGATTAGTTCTCGAGTTATGAGGAAATTTGTATGGAACCCCCCCTCTTAAAGGGGAGAGGAGTTACAATTCCCCTTATAAAGAGGGAGGAGTCTCAATTTACCATAGAATAAATTCTTGTCACCGAAAACACCCACATGCCAAATTTGGTTCTATTTGCTTGATTAGTTCTCGAGTTATGAGGAAATTTGTATTTCATTTGTATAGGAGCCCCCCCCCCTCCTAAAGTGGGGAGAGGTTCTTATTCATCATAGAAAACATTCTTGCCTCCAAAAACACCTACATGCCAAATTTGGTTCCATTTGCTGGATTAGCTCTCGAGTTATAAGGAAATTTGTATTTCGTTTGTATAGGAGCCCCCCCCCCCCTCTTAAAGTGGGGAAGGGTCCCAATTCATCATAGAAAAAAAATTTGTCTTCAAAAACACACACATGCCAAATTTGGTTCCATTTGCTTGATTAGTTCTCGAGTTATGAGGAAATTGGTATTTCATTTGTACAGGAACCCCCCCTCTTAAAGTGAGGAGGGGTCCTAATTCAACATAGAAAATTTTCTTGCCCTCGAAAACCTTCACATGCCAAATTTGGTTCCATTTGCTTGATTAGTTCTCGAGTTATGAGGAAATTTGTATGGAACCCCCCCCTCTTAAAGGGGAGAGGAGTTTTAATTCCCCTTATAAAGAGGGGAGGGGTCTCAAATTACCCTAGAATAAATTCTTGTCACCGAAAACACCCACATGCCATATTTGGTTCTATTTGCTTGATTAGTTCTCGAGTTATGCAGAAATTTGTGTTTCATTTGTATGGGAGCCCCCCCTCTTAGTGGGGGGAGAGGTCTCTAACCATCACTAAAACCTTTTCTGGCCCCAAAAACCTCTACATGCAAATTTTCACGCCGATTGGTTCAGTGGTTTTTGATTCTATAAGGAACACAGGACAGACAGACAGACAGACAGACAGACAGACAGACAGACAGACAGAAATCCTTCTTTATAGGTATAGATAGATTACGAGCTAAAAATAAAACTAAAGTTGCTGTTACGATATGGAAGTTCACATAATGCCCGACAAACAAAGCCCTTTTTGACATTGTTTCGACCACCACCACCATTCTTTTCATTTGTGAGGGACACCTCTTGCTTTTATGAATCGCCCTTTGCTGATCCTTTGTGTTAATGAGCCAGTATGGCAAGTTTGATTAAATCATCCGGGCGTTTCGGAGTTATTGTGGTGTATACAAACATCCCTCAGCCGTCGTGAATAGTCACTTTTCGTGGGAGGCGAACTTTGTTTTCTTTTGAGCCTTTTCCTGCCAAATATTTGGTTTTTCAAGCATTGATTTGAAGTCCAATCATCCTAACCTCCGCTTCTAGCCTGGGGTAGATTGCCTCTGCCAGCCCAAAGTTTCTAGTAATTATGTGAAGTTTATCAGCAAAGGGTAGAAGGGACCCGAGAGTGTTTCCGAAACACGCAGGTAGCATTTCATTCGCTCCAGAGCAGTTTTGATAAACTGCGTATGTTTGTCCGGAAAACCATACTCATGCATTATCTGCCATAGCTGCTCGCGTTAGACTGTAACGTACGCTGCTCTGAAATCTACGAAAATATAATGCGTGGGCACGTTGTGCTTCCAACATTTCTGGAGGATTTGCCGGAGAGTAAAACTTTGATCCATAGTAGTACAGGGCCCCATAAAGTCCACCTAATATTGCCCTACGGCCTCGGGAAGCTGCAAAGTTGATACATCGCTGGCCATTATCGTTCATGTCGATGGACGTGCAGGTTATGGGCCCAAATCATCGGTTTATAGGTTACCTCCAGCTGCGCATAGAACGCTACCTTCTCATCGTCGGGTTTATTTTCGAGTGGACAGTGCACGTTTATGATGGTGTAATAGAAGAAAGGGCCTTTTATCCTACATACATATCCTCTAGTTTGTAAATTTGGGTCACTAAGGGTCCTTTATACCTACTCGCCTTATGTCAAATCTCCTCTAGTGCCACAATGCCAATCTTTCGGTGCTCTAGATGTAATAGCACCCTGCCCCCATCCTTGATATTCATGTCCTTATTTCGTCACATTTGCCCATGCGGAGTGTTCCAAGTCGATTTTTCAGAGTAACTTTGATCAGGTAGGGTACTTTACTAAGGTCACACTATCGAGTCTTGTGGTGGAGCTGCCATCCTAGCTTAAGTGCCGAGACAGGAGCTTCTTAATTCAGCCGCCCACTCCGGATCAGACGCTGTCGTGAGCCGCTCCTAACCTGGAGTGCAGGTCGGTCTCATATTAAAAATGTCCTTTGTTAATAGCTCGCTGGATTACTGGATTGGTAATAAAATCTCACGGCGGAACGTTGAACGTGTATACTTACTTTTTTGCCATCGCTGGCCCAAGCTTCAAACTGAATGCCCGTGAACCGAAAGGCCTAGGGGGTCACCAGATAAGGATTGACATCGACAGGTGACAGCCCTTAAATCGGAAGACCCAGGGGGTCGCGATCAAATAACTTACCGAGCTTAAGGTTGGTGAGATAATGGAATGATTTATTTCGTAAAACTCATTTATTTCTCGTCGACTTGTGATGATGATCGCATCGATATTTTAGACCGGTACATCACTTTTCACAATAATTTCCTAACGCTAAAAAGAGATCGACTACTGCAACAGCGTGTGTCAAAGAAAAAGCTGCATCCGAGCTGCATTTGATAAAATCCAACATGGCGGATAAATACAAGATGGCTGCCAATTTTTTTTCACTTTGTTTATAAGCCCTATCTCTCCACTTTACATAACCGTCTCGTTTGTAGTTTGTTTCATAGCAAATTTCGGAAATATCACAATAATTATATTAAAATTGTGAACCTTGCTAGAAATAACTGGTTGTTTTATTCAGTAAATGCCATTTCACACTCAATTTCATGTTTCTTGTAGAATTTTTTCTCAGCTTGCTAATGGTGGCATTAAAATAAAAATTGGTTGGGGGGCTCATGGCTCAACGGCGATTTTTTGATAAAATCCAATATGGCGACCAAATTCAACCAAATTTTTACTCTGTTTGAAAGCCATGCTTTTCTTCTTTACAAAACCGGGCCTTTTGTTAGTTGTTTCATGACAAATTTATGAAATGTCACATGATATAGATCTTAAGGTTTGCTCAGAATTCAACTGTTTTGGAACCTGTTAGGCCCCTTGGCAAACGAGGGGTCCACTATTTCGAGGTATCAAAAGTGTAATTCTTATTTTTTAATCATTTTCAACCAATTAAGCGCAAAAGTATTTATAGACCTCGTGTCAGTAGTGGCCCCGTTGCAACGAGAATTACTCACCTTGTAAGATTGTAAACCAGCGGCTTTTAATTATTGGGATTACGAGCTCATTTTTACCCATAGTGCCATGCTTGGACAATATCACAACAGATCTGGAAATACTGGTAGTAGTGATAATGTCCACACAGAAAAAAAAATTTTTTTTAAAACGTTGGAAAGATTACATAATCTGTAAGACTTGTAGTAGACTGACAGCCAATTAAAATGAGAATATTAAATTCTACAGTCAACATACCAAATTCAGAAAAATAACTTAAAACTGAACTTAAAATTTAAATTTCATATAAATTGGATTTAAAGTGGACTTTAAACTGGATTTGAAACCGGATTTGAAATCGGACTAATGTAGCTTGCCCCAGCCTGGAAATGGACACGCTCACTGAACCCTTGTTTAATCCATTACACGTCACAAACTATAGGTACAAACGGTTACAGAAGAATCTATATATATAAGAGGCTTGTCTGTAGCCAAAACCAGGTCTCTGACAGAACGTCATAAGAGGCTTATCGGAAAATAAAAACAGGCCCCTTGCAGGACGTCATGTTTTCGTAGCAATGAGTTCTATTCTAAGTCACCTCGCTGGTCGACTGCTCGATTGCTCAACTGGTTGACGAGACTGCTCGACTAGACTGGTCGATTAGACTGCTCGATTCGATTGATCGAATGGACTGCTCAACTGAACTACTCGACTGAACTGTTCGATTCGACTGCTCGACTCAACTGCTTGATTGGACAGATCGACTTGACTGCTTGACTGAACAGCTTGATTTAACTGCTCGAGAGAACTTCTCGACTTAACTGCTCGATTCGACTGCTTGACACATTTGTTTGACTTACTACTCGACTCGACTGCTTGACTTAGCTGCACGATTGAATTAATTGCACGGCTGGACTGTTCGATTCGACTGCTCGACTGAACTACTCGATTCAACTGCTCGACTCGACTCAACTGTTCGACTGAACTACTCGCCTCAACTACTCGATTGGACTATTCGAATCGGCTGCTTGACTCTACAGCTCAACTCGATTGCTCAATTCAACTGCTCGACTAAACAACTCGATCTAACTGCTCGACCAATCAGCTCGATTTAACTAACGGCTGGACAGTTTAATTCATCTGCTCGACTTAACCACTCGACTTCAGCTGCTTGAGTTAACCGCTCGACTTAACCGCTCGAGTGGACTACTCGACCGAACTGCTCGTTTTCACTGCGAAAATTAACAATTTGACTGAACCACTTGACCCGACTGCTGGACTAGACTCAACTGTTCGACATAGACACTCGACCTAGCTGCTCGACTCAACTGCTTGACTTAACTGTTCGATTCGTATACTCGACCCAACTGCTCGATTCAACTGCTCGACTAAACTACTCGACTCAACTGCCTAACGTAACTACTCGATTGGACTATACGAATCGGCTGCTCAACTCAACTGGTGTACTCGATTGCTCGATTCAACTGCTCGGCTAGACTACTGGACCGAACTGCTCGAATCTGCTGCTCGATTCGAATCAACTGCACGATTTCAATGCGAAACTTCACTGCTCGACTGAACCACTAGACCCGGCTGCTCGACTAAACTGCTTGACTGAACTGTTTGATTCGACTACTCGACTCAACTGCTCGATTTAACTGCTCTACTAGACTGCATGATTCAACTGTTCGACTGGACTACTCGACTCAACTGCTCGACTTAGCTACTTGACTCGACTCGACTGCTCGACTGGACTATTTGACTGAACAGTTTGATTCAACTGCTCGACTAGATTGCTCGACCCAACTGCTCGATAACTGCTTGACTCGACTGCTTGACTCGACTGCTTGTTTCGCATGCTTGACTCACCTGCTCAACTCGATTGCTTGTCGTGATATCATATGGTCGCTGTTAAATCAGACCGGACCAAGTCGCAAAATTTTTAAAAATGAGCTAATGACAGCAAACGATCAACGATTTTCTAAGCAACATTTTACTAATCAGACTACATAGATGTTGCAAGCAGCCAGAGTTATAAGATGATTTCGAACGTTTGATAGCTATAAACCATACAGAGCAACAAACTTTGAATGCGTTTTTCTCGAAGTCAGAATTATGTCACTTGGTTCTGCCGACCATATGAATCGATTTGCGGCAGAAAATGGACGGTTCAAAGCCACTCACAAAACTATTTGTTTCAGTTTCCAGCTAAGACTGTTTTATGTACAACATCTTAGAGCTATATTATGCAATATAAGAACTCAACGAACTAATACAAAGATTAAACATCTTCGCAAACACTGGCCAACCGAATAGAATGGCCGCAGTTTTCTGAAGAGACATTTATATTTTCCAGATCGTAAGATTCGGGCTCAACTAGTCAACACACACACGCTTACAAAACTTGAAACGTGAAAAGAAAAATGTCAGCCGAACGCCCTACTTTGTAAAGAGTATCAAAAAGCGGAACTTATCTTATGGAAAATAGCATATTCCAATGTGTAAAGATGAAATTGAAGCTCTTGGATCGTAAAGGTGACAAACCGGAATAATCGACAGAGTGAAAAATCCAGCGTTATATAACTTGAGTCCTTTCTTGGACGAGCAGAGCGTTTAACACTCTGATGACTCATTCATATATGACTTTATTACGTTGTTTCATATGTTTCAGAGAAAGGTCCTTGGAAGTTTTTTCTGATAAATTTTCAAGGTGCCAGCAAAAAAAAAGATTTAGAAAAAAATCAACCTAGACTGTAAGGATTCATTCACAAATACAAGAACCCGGTTGAAATTTCAACCCACCTTCCTCACTCCATACAGGCGGAATATGGGAGCGCCTAGTGCACCAACTTAAGCCAGCTTTGACGGCACACGACGACGGACGACGACTAACGGATGAAATTTTACTGTCAACCTTAACAGACTGCATTAATTCTAGGTCACTAGCATACGTTCGTTTGGAGCAAAACACAACTGTCCAATTGGTGTCATTGAAATCAGGAAATGTTCTGAAAGAATCCATGGGACCATTCAATGGTTGGTTTCTAGTTTTTGTTTATCCGTTTCCTTTTAAAATTGCTATGAAATATTAAACAGTGAAACTAGACAAAACGATATGAAGCAGATGCAAAAAAAAAAAAACACATTCGTCGACTCAATTGTTGGCAGAAAGCAGCACGTTCCAATGATTTTATACCTCATAAAAACCCATCAATACGGATTCGACCAAACCATTCACGCCATTGTCAAAAGTTATGGCTTTTTGTGACCTATGTATGGTTCTACATCGGAATGTAACATTCAGCTAATATCGTATATCATTCCACACAGGAACAGCAATTAAATTCAATTGATAACATATTTTTTATCGGAAACATTTCCGATCGCTGGCACTGGTCGCAAAAAGTTCCGCTCACATCCAGCTTGCAGCAGCACCGAAGGAGCAGCATCGCAAGCAACAAACAATATTGGCAATAATAAAAATCTCATCACCGAATGACGGCGACAGGCGAAGAAAAGACCACCAGCCAGCCAGCCAGCAGTGGAGGAAAAAATTTACGACGTACCATCGCTTTTCGCCCCAATCTCGGAGAAAAGTCATCCCACTGTTGCCCACTGACTGACTGTTGCTGGTTGCTGCAGCATCGCTTTTTCTTCCTCCGCCGCCGCTTCCGTACCTAATATCCGATATTGGATGAATGCTGCTATCGGATCGCTATCGTTCGTGGCCGGGTAGCCGGTCTGCCAGGTCAGTAACCAGCCCAGCCAGCCATCGGATAACAATGAAATGCCACAATTCGAAACAATTTTCCGTCCATTTGCTCCCCCACACGTCGTTATTTGTTTGGTTTAGCTTGGTGCTGTGCTTTGCTTGCTGGGGTTATCTTTTCTATCATCGATTCGACCCCAGGCCCGGCTCGGCCCATCCCGTCTCCGGTGATGGGACAGTTTGCTTCTCCATCTTAGAATGATACGACATCCGTCAGTCGTTACTTTCGTTCATGGGAAATGTATTTTTATCTGGTTATTTTTCTCGGAATTATTCAGCTGGAACAGAAGTGATTACTTATTTATAAAACTGTTGAAGCAGTTGATCCTTCCAACCGAAAAAGTCTAATAAATGGATTCCGCTGCGGCGGCTGAGGATATCATAAGTTTCAACCGCCGACGCCAACAATCCATCTTGGATGCAGTATTTGTCGGTGCAGGTAGAGAAAGTAATGTGAGATGACACTTTTCACTGGCGTTTTTTTCCCAGCTGCCAGATGGAGGAAAATCCTGACAGATTTGCGCCATCTTCCCGGCGGAAATGGATAGGAAATCGCTTCCTTTCGCTTGAAAAATAGAACCGCGTCGTTGCGCCAAAGTATTAAAAAATCAACGAGGAAAAATGTTTCCGGAACAGGAATTTTCGGAAGGGACCTTTCGGAATTTCTCCATTACGGCCGGGGCTGACGTGGATTTGCACTGGAGGATTAAATTCGCACTGCTCTATTTCTTCCGTGCTCACCGGCTTGGGTGGACCCTAATTAAGCATGACCATCCCATTTCCTGTGAGATTAAATATAATAAATTTATCGGTGAAACCCTTTTTGGGGAACCTAATTTCCAACAACTTGCTTTTCGCTTTCAGTCCGGACACTTTACTGTCCGGCCATACCGACACGTCCGACGCTCTGTCTCCGAAGAAATGTAGGTGTGGGAGTAAACTAAAACAATGTCGTACCCTTTCTTATCAATTTCAACGAAATCGGACGTGATTTTCGAGCTTGGGTCAAATAAATTGTGCCGAACCGTAGACGGCAGAAAAGCCTGGGGAGGGAAGTTTGCATTAACGGAAAATTTAATTGACCCACATAAAATCAAGTTAATGACACTTTTCACGAGTTAACTCCGGCAATGGGATCAACAACCGTACTGAAAATGGAAAATATTTCCGCAGGGGGAGATGCGCCCCATAGAGATGATATGTAAATGTTCAAATAGAGCTGCAAAATTTGCTTCCCAGTACGGAGAGCTTCAATTTTGTTTACAATGCAAATATTTTTTCGCAGAAAATAACACTTCCGCGGAGCCAGTTTCAACTGCAATTTCGCAAAGCTTGCACTTTCGCACCTGCATGCAATGTTCATGCAAAACCCGCCCCTGCACTAAACAATGCAAATGAAACCCGCAACGTTGGCCACCAAATCCGGCTAATACGTTCCATAAAGGCGAAACTTTTCCAATTTGTACACAACGGCTCGGAAAGTTTCAAGCGCTCCTGGCCATATCCTAACTGGCTGCCTGGTTTTCTCTCACTCTCGCCCAGTTTGGAGCATCGCATTGTTCGGAAGCTGCATCATAGCTTCAGAAAGCTGCTTCTGTACGGTGCTGTGGTGTTGAAAATCGGCTCATTAGACCCGATCATAGCCGCACGACACGACGGGATATCATCACACCAATTCCGCCCGGCAGCTGCAGGTGCTTCTCCAGTAACATAAACATTGAATGGACAACCTACACGTATCTGTGTGTGTGTATGTGGGAAAAGTTTGTCGCACTCACACCGGACCGGCGTATTTATTGTTCCCAATCCCGTCTAGAGCCGAAATTCGAAAGTGGTCGTACCGTTGGTACGACGGGGCACTAGTTAAGATGAGATTAAACCTGATTCTGTCGGCTGAACCCCCGGAACCGTACTGACACCCAACCTATCGGCCGCACACACCGCACCGTTTTCCTGCAGGGAGCTCCGAACACTACCGTACACCTCTTTCTAATTTCAGGTACAGGCAGGTTGTAAAATGTCTTTTCCCATCCTGCAGGCCATTGCGCAGTTAAGCTGATAAGATTCCAAACTTCTGCTCGGCTAAATGATTATCTTTATCCGGGAAGCTCTGCCGACCCCGAAAGGATGCTGTTCCCGTTCCCGTCACGGTGACTGAGGGACTCTCGAGGGAGTAAACTGCCAGCTTCAGCTAATCGCTTTTCGGTTATAATGTTGGAAACTATACGGAACTTCTCGTCGTTCAGCAGCAACCCAACCAGCGCCAGCCAGCGGTACGGGTTTGTTCTTGGCAGCATCGCAGTACAGCGGTTTACATAAGGGGAAGGGGGAGGGAGTGCATCGTTCGAGTAGATGAGCCATTATTGTTTAAAACGAAGATTGGCGTTTTGTGTATCAAGGAAATGGTGGCAGATTGCTAATAGCTAATATTGCCAAACTCGGTAAGTGAAGGACCAGTTCGTGACTCGGGCAGACATAGTTTGGGATCGTTGAATGGCTAATTACGAGGATGGAATTTTCGTTTGTAAAGTATACTGCTTTCGGGAAAGGCTGTCCGTAGCCAGAGGTTAATTTGTTTGAAGGAACACGACTTTTGGAAGTATTTTCGGAAACGCAATCTGTAAGAAAATTCCTAAACATGTGGAAATACAAATTTGAATTACTACACATCGCGAATACTTTTCTGCGTGTCCCCAAAACTGCGGTAATGCCATTTGCGTGCCCAGACATAAACAAAAGGTGGCGCATCCGACCTTTCAGAAGAATAGTTTGGTCTGCAAAACCGTGTAACCATAGGGTTGCGAATCTATTATTATTTACCACAAAATTATCGCCCAATTCGGTTGAAAACTTCGGACTTTCGGGTGCCACATGGGGTTTTCACTTTTTGCTCAACTTTTTCTTCTTTTCTGCAGCGTTTTCTTGGTTTTTGTTCTCTGTTTGCCTATTTTTTTTCGTTTTACCTTTGTTATACTATATAACAAAGGTTTAGAAATTGGTCGAAAAACACGAAATTGATCCAAGGCCCGGAGGGCCGAGTCACATGTACCAATCGATAGGGTTCGACGAACTGAGCAATGTCTGTGTGTGTGTGTGTGTGTGTATGTATGTGTGTATGTGTGTATGTGTGTATGTGTGTTCGCTCCGAATTTTCTATCGCCTGTTACTCGGAGATGGCTGAACCGATTCGACCGCTATTACTTTAGTATATCACTATTAAATGGTTTC
This sequence comes from Sabethes cyaneus, assembly GCF_943734655.1. Taxonomy (NCBI): domain Eukaryota; kingdom Metazoa; phylum Arthropoda; class Insecta; order Diptera; family Culicidae; genus Sabethes; species Sabethes cyaneus. Next base: position 34,099,880 of record NC_071354.1, on the reverse strand, counting down.
GTGGTCTGACTTTTCGTTTGAAAGTTATAAGCAAAAATGTGAAAACTACGTGACACGGTTTTCTCCGGAACCACGCAACCAATTTTAACGATATTAGTACCAAACGAAGGCTCTTACTATTACTAAACATTTTGCTAAGTTTTATTGAAAACGGACAAACAGTTTAAAAGTTAGCCTTGAAAAACCTGTTTTTACTAGGTACAAATGAACGCCTGTTTCTCAGAGATGGCCAAACCGATTTACGCGCTGTTAGTTTCATTTGGCAGGTAATATAGCCGGATAGATCACTATTGAATGGTTTTCTGATTGGACGTTTAATTTGAAAGTTATGAGCAATTGAATACACCACACCAAAATTAACAATAATTTATAATGATTTTAACCAAGATAATTTACCTAATTTCAATTATTTTAATATCATACGAGAGGTTTTCACACTACGAATATATATGCAAAATTACATAAGAATTGGTTTTACCGGTCAAAAGATATTAACCCTCGAACACTCGCGCCAACTTTTATAACACGGTTACTTGCGCGCACAATAGCCCAAAACCAAAGAAACCGTGCGCACTAGAGTTTTGACTAGGAAAACTTGGTTTTAAGTTTATCGAAACTTTGGAAGAGTTTCTTAAAATTGAAAGCTCTATCGTCCGGTAGAATTTGAATTTTGATTAATCCCCCTAAAAGTGAAATAAAAAAATTATTTTCCTTCAGTTTCAATACAACACATTGATGTGTTCTGCAAACTTTTAGAGCATATTATTACAAGAAATTTTGCTGAAAACAGTAACCTTCTATCTCTTCAGTGAAGGTAGAAAAATCTTATTTATTGTATATGAATTTGTAAAATCAGTTTTTCTATTCTAACTCTTCTTGTAATTGTTGTATGACTTTTTCATGTATTACAAAGTTGTACAAATAATAAAAATACACAACTTTGCTGAATTTAGTATACCTCTATGTTTGCTTGTTTAAGAACTGTAGTACTTTAATTGTAAAAAATAACCTGATTTTGACCCCGAATTACTCGGTTACCAATAGACGGATACATCTTAAACATTTTACATTTGCTGGTAGTTTTGCTGCATACAGACACCATTTTTCCATATGAAGAAACGAGAGAAAATTCCAGTTGGGGTCAATTGCGGTACACCTTACATGCTACTTGCTTCGTTTCTGTGATGTCGGTTTATGCTAATCTTGTTTTCTAACAATTTAAAGTATTAATGCATTGAATAATTCTGACATTTTGCTCATAACAAGTTTACTGAAGAATATACGTTAGTATATACGTAATATACGATTTGTAACTTTATAACAATATGGCATACAAAAACACATGTTGTACAAAATACAACAGCGTGAGTAACCGAAAGTTAATAAAAATTGATGAAATTTATTCAAGAAAACTTTATTGTTGTGAATCAAATAGAATGGCATTACAGGAAATTATGCATAGTTCAAAAACTTAGAAACTAGACCTTTACTACGCAATGTATATGTTAAAGAATAATATTTCATCTTACAACTTACTTTTACTTGCACTTACCCTCATTAGTAACAACTTACTCAGCAATTTCATGAGAAAAGGAACTATCAAAATGTATAAGTGCTTCTATTTGGTTCAAATTTTGTAAACTTATTCAATTTCCAAAAATTTCATGTAAACCAAACGTATCGATTTCTATCTCAAATAGCAAGTAAGACCGTTTAACAAAGGTTCCTTTCACCACTAGGTGGATTAAATCAGGTTTTTCTTTTTTCTATGCCGTGTTTTCTGTTTCATTGTTACTTTTTAATTCGTTTCCTGACCATTTTTTATATTACAGTCCTGTTCTTCCTCTTGTTTTACACTTATTTTTTGAACATATTTTCCAATTTTCCATCTTATCCTTTTTTTTGTTTCCAGTTTTCGTCTTGTTCTCTTGCTTCCCATTTTTGTCTTTTTCTGTTCCGATTATCCTCTTTAAGATGCCCGATTTTTGTTCTTTTTGGTCACGATTATTCTGTTTTTGACTCCCTTTTTCCTTTTGTTCTGCAGTTTTTCCATCTCCCGTTTTTCGTCCTTTTTACTCCAGTTTTACCTTTCCTGGTGTGTTTTTCCTATTTTTCTTTTCTTTATTTTAATCCCGTTTTCCTTATTTCACATTCATTCATTATTATTTCACATTCCCATATCGTCCCATTCTTCTTTTTCTATCCCGTTCCGCTTTCCCTTTCTTTTTTTTATTCTATACTAGCTGACCCGACAAACTTCGTATTGCCACAAATTAAACTGTGTTGTACATAAATCGTGAATATCGGGTGACCTTTGTCACAATCTCGAGTTTTGCAAGTTTCTGGGGAGTTCATGGGTGTTTCAATATACAAATTTTCCTCACAGTAAAGTAGAAAACAACTCCCTCCATTGCTTAGCCTGATAAAATAAAGCGGATAGCATTTAAATATTCGCCATCATTACAAACCATTTCGCCGAATACCATTTTGCGGAACACCAATTCTCGGTTGACCATAACGCGGAATATAGAGTTTCGCAGAATACCATTTCGCGAAAAACCTTACGCGGGATGTACCATTTCACGGAAAATCTTGTCGTAGAAAGTACCATTTCGCAGGGGTGACCCAACTGAAGGAAAGTAATAGAGGAATAGTAGATCTAGGAAAATAAATAAACCTAGATTGAGGTGATCTCTACGGAGGCTGCTTGTATGAGAGTCCTTTTCCCCCTACCACAGGGGTGAGGGGTCTCAAACAATCATAAAAAAATTCCAGCCTCCAAATTTGGTTCCATTTGCTGGATAAGTTTTCGAGTTATGAAGATATTTGTATTTCATTTGTTTAGGAGCCCCCCCACTATTAAAGGGGGAGGGAATATAATTCCCCTCCTAAAGAGAAGAGGACACAGTGGTCCACAAGGGCGAAAAGCGGAGCTTTTTTTCCTAGTGTCTTTTGCTTTGATTTTATCATTTATGGTCTTCAGCACTTTTGTTCGTATAAATATGCCCCTTAATCTAAAACTGTTAAAAATTAGTTATTGCTTACCATAATGAAAGTAGAAAAATAACTTTTTTGTGTTGGGAAATATAGACATAGTTTCTTCGGCAAAATTGTAAATAATATAAAAACAAGCAACTTTGCTGAAGAAATAAAATTTCTATTTTCATCGAGTGCTGAACTAGAGGGCGTATTCTTTAAAATTTCTGTAAAAATTAGTTTTTCATTCTTAGCTTTTGTTAGTTATATTTTACAAGAACACATTGTTCTACGCAATTATCGAAGCACTCAAAATACACGTTTTTACAGAAGACCTCAAGTCTCTGGGAGTTCTACTTTCTAAGTTATCGCATCTTCAAGTTTTAAATTTTCATAGCTTAACGAGCTCATGGGGTAAAATGGGGCAAGTGGATTTATGAAACCAGTGCTTCATCTTAAAGCTGAAGTCGAGTACTATAAACTTGTACGGGTTCCGCTTGTCCCCAACCACCCCAATGAGAGTACGGCAAGCATACGTTTTATATGTTTCGCGTTCGCTAAAGGCTCGATACACGCCCATTTTGTTTGTGTTCGTAGATAGACACTTGGTTTCTTCGGCAAAGTTATGAAAAATATATAGGCAAACAACTTGGCTAAAGAAATGACATTTCTATCTCTATCGAATGCAGAGCTATGAAGCATTTTCCTGGGAAATTCTTTAAAAATTAGTTTATCATGCTTAGCTTATGTTATCGCTTTTGGCTCGTGAAGTTAAGAACAAATAATAAGCGATAACTTTGAAAGGAAAGGTCCTAGAGATTTGCAACTTTCTAGAACAACATGTGTTTTGGGTTCTTCGATAATCGCCTAGAAGCATATATTCTTGTAAAATGCAACCAACATATACTAAGTATGAAAAACTAATTTTTAAAGAATTTCCCAGGAAAATGCTCTATAGCTCTGCCCTCGATAAAGATAGAAATGTCATTTCTTTAATAAAGTTGTTTGCTTTTATATTTTTTATAACTTTGCCGAAGAAACCATGCGTCCATCTACTGACACAAAAAAAATGGACGTGTATCGAGCCTTTATCGAACGCGAAACACATAAAACGTATGCTTGCCGTGCTCTCATTTGGTTGGTTAAAGCCAAGCGGAACCTATACAAGTTTATAGTACTCGACTTCAGCTCTTAGATGAAATGCTGATTTCATAGATCCGCTTGCCCCATTTTATCCCATGGGCTCGTGAGGCTATGGAAATTTAAAGCATGAATATGCGATAACTTAGCAAGTAAAGGTCCAAGAGATTTACGGTGTTCTGCAAAAACATGTATTTTGAGTGCTTCAATAATTGTATAGAACATTTTATTCTTGAATAATGTAACTAAGAAAAACTTAGTATAAAAAACTAATTTTTAAAGAAGTTTCAAACAATATGCCCTATAGTTCAGCACTTGATGAAGATAGAAATTTTATTCCTTCAGCAAAGTTGCTTGTTTATATATTATTTACAACTTTACCATAGAAACCATGTCTATATTTCCTAGCACAAAAAAGTTATTTTTTTATTTTCATTATAGTAAGCAATGACTAACTTTTAACAGTTTTAGATTAAGGGGCATATTCATACAAACAAAAGTGCTGATCACCATAAATGATAAAATCAAAACAAGAGACACTAGGCAAAAAGTTCGCCCTTTTAGACTAAAGTGGAGGGGTCCTAATTCACCATAGAAAAAAATTTCCTTTAAAAACACCCAAAAAAATTGCCTATAAAAACAGCCACATGCCAAATTTGGTTCCATTTGCTTGATTAGTTCTCGAGTTATGAGGAAATTTGTATTTCATTTATATGGAAGCCCCCCACCCCTCTCTTAATGGGGAGAGGTGTGATAATTTCCCTTCTGAAGAGGAGAGGGGTCTCAATTCACCATGGAAAAAATTCTTGTCTCCAAAAACACCCACATGTCAAATTTTGTTCCGTTTACTTGATTAGTTCTCGAGTTATGCAGAAATTTGTGTTTCATTTGTATGGGAGCCCTCCCTCTTAGTGGGGGGAGGGGTCTCTAACCATCATAAGATCCTTCCCTGGCCCCAAAAACCCCTGTATGCAAGTTTTCACGTTTCCATTTTTATAGGTATAGATTTGAGAGGTTTTCAGCCTGCGGCTGGCTCGCCTCTTTCTCTCTTTCTTGTTTCGTTTCCCCTCCTTTTCACTCTCATATTTCCTCTTTTCTGCCCGTTGTTACCTTCAATTTTTTTATTTCTGCCTGGTTATTCGCACTTTTTCAGCCCGGATTATCCTTTTATTTTTCTGTATTCTGTTCAGTTTTTCTTCTTTTTTCATTCATTTTACTTATTTTCTGAAGTTGACTATCGTCGCCCTGGGTACTAAATTTGATTTACCCGGATTAATTTTAAAAGTTATATTGTGATTTGAGGTGACATGTGATGTGTTTTTGTTCATCTTCGAAGCTACTCACTTTCCGGAGGGTTCCCGAGCCTCCCCGAAGGTTGTCCATATACGATCAGTATGACCCTAAATGGCACATTTAATTTCCATTGATCTAATTTTTAAGTTCTAGTGTGATTCAAGAACAAGAAGTTTGTACATTACACAATCGAAATTTTCATCATAATGTCCGTTTTTAACCTAAGTTAACTTTCTGAATACACGAAATGCGAATGAATTAATGAGAAGCAGAGCTTGCACAAACTTGGGTCTTACGCGCATTACAAATTATGGTCCATCAAACTTCAATATACTTCCTAACGTCTTGAAGGCAATAACTAATAATATAGTCTTCAAAAATAAGTTGAAACAGCATATGATTAGGAACGTAAATGAATACATTCTTTATATGTGCCAACCATGATTTCATTTTCATTTGTAGGTTTTTTCTAGGTCGTGCTAGTTTTCCTACACTTTTGTCATGTAAAGTAGTTATCGTAGTTATATAGTTAGTAATGTATCAATATCGTTGATTTTCGCGTGAATCCCTTCAAAGGAACTAAGTTCCACTGGGATATCACTTAATTTATTTCTGTTTGTAGTAATATTCACCCGCGTTTTGTTTTGTTTTGTATGAAGAGTCCATCTCTATGCGAGCCTTTTGGTGTGGGGGTCAGTGGAGGGTTAAAAAAAAAGAACTTCATGTTTGAAACTAGCCACTTGCCTGGGGGTTTCTGGCAGCTCTCGGGATGTGTCTAGATATGAGCAACGTGACCTGAGGTAGTTGATTTGGATTCCATTGATCCGGTATTTTGAATTCTAGTGAAAAAGAAGCACCATTGGTGGTGAATCTAGTCGCCTCGAACGTGGGGATGACCTTAGACCTCCGGGTCTGTGAAAGGTCATCTCGAAACAGAATTCTTTTGAATTGACTATTTTGGACTAGGATTATGACCTGGTGGTATAGCTACTTAATGTTTGCATTTATCTAGTCTCTCATCTCTTTTCCGGCACTTGCAAATTATTACTGAGAGCGAAATCAGAATACTTGGCCCCATTGGGAGCCTTTAGTAAATGGAATCGGATGCGTGACCTTAGGCATATAGACGATAGGTATTCGGTAGTTAGTCATACGAACTTTAAGCATACGGACATTACGCATGATAGATGATAAACATAATGGACGTTAAATTTAAGACACTATATATTTGTTTAAATTGCGTCGATTCGACCTCTCGCCAGCTAACGCCAGATAGGCTGTGCAAAGCACTCCTAGGGTCCATTATGACTACCATACATTGTGCCTTCCCACCTTATGCCTAACGTATATTATGCCCAATGAGTTTAGGCCTAAAATCCATAGTAACTAACGTGTACATCCCTATTATGGTCCACTCAAGAAGGGAAACACCTTCTATGCAGCCAAAACTGTTACGTAATATTAAATCTTTTATCTGGGATACCGGGACACGAGTAACTTTGGTGCAGATTGGGAAGGATCGAGAGGTCGTATACTAACAGGGATACACGTTAGGCAACTTGCCAATATCTACGAACTTATAAGTAGAACGGATCGGAATACATATTTGGTATCGACTTAGGCAACGAAACAGGGACAATGAATGGAAGCTCGGTAGGTACTTGGAACTGCAGATCGTGATCGAGTGGCAGAGGATAAAGATCATGAGAAACTAGAACGGCTTATCTGTGTTCATGAAATGCGTAAGATTTGAGAAAAGATGAACTCAAGCTCTTGGAATTTTATAACGTTTTGAACACTTAATCGAAGTCATGTAATTTATTAATGTATTCTAGGAAAATCACATCAGGTGGACTGCCTGTATGTTTATCGTCACTGAGTGGCCCAAGCTGTGGCACATTGGGCGTGTGCTCCACCTTCTCCTAAAAATGTAATACAAATTAAAATAATTCCTCAAAGCATAACCGCTAAGTCCGGAGTTATCAATGCAATATTCCGACATTTTGACGATAAGTAAGCCCGCCCAGTTAGCTCCAGGGTACGATGCTGGTCTAACAAGCCAGTCGTCGTACGTTCGAATCTTAACTGGGTGGTGCCGCTATTGAGTCAATAGGATCTTTACACTAGCCCCGTAGTTTTTCTGCACTCTAATAACCGGCTGCAAAGTTTGTCGATAAAAAAGGGTCATGTTCTTAAGGACGTTTATACCCATGGCTTTGCTTTGCTTGACGATAAGTAAATTAAATGCGTAAACTCAGTTGTCTCAAATCCAATTTTAATTTTAATTCTTAGTCCAATTTAAATAACTTTTTAAGTATCATTTGATGTTCAATTTCAATTCCAATTTAATATCTCATTTTAAAGGGAGGAAGTGTCTGATGCGAAGAATGATTAATTGGGTGAACTGGAAAATCTCGATGTATAGACCTGAAATATATTAGGTTGTGCAATGGCAGGTTTGACTCGCACCCACGCTATTTCGGTTGCCGACCGAATATTTTTTGGACTTAACTACCGCCGAACTCTCATATTTAGGTATTCTAATAGCTAGTTTCATTCTTCCAACTCTATCATTCCACACACGCACCACATACTCGCCTCGGCTACAATAATTATTTTTGTATGATAAAGAAAATGAAAAAAGAAAATGCGGACAAGCGAGACAGAATAGGAAAAAAATCGGAAAAAACAAGGACAAAATGGGATAGGAAAGGCAGAAAAGGAGAAAATACGAGAGCAGGGAGTAATTGAGAAACGAGAACAGAAAAAAACAAAAATGGGGAGAAAAGATTGAAAACGGAAGACAAACGAGACAAAGCGAAAAACAGAACGTGATAAAAAAGGAGGAAAAGCAGGCAAAATAAAAGGAAGGTTGGAACAGACAAAAACAAAAAAAATAGAAAAGGAGTTAGCGGGACAGAAAACAAAGAGAGACTGGAAAAGAGGGCAAACGGGCCTGAAAATGGAAGAGAAAAAACGAAAAGCAGAATATAAAATGGAAAAACAAGAAAAAATTAGGACTGTAAAGGGCGAAAAACGAAGTTGAAAAGAAGGGAAAGGAGAAACAGTGAGCAGAAAAAAAAAAAGATAAAAAAGAGGCAAAATGAGACAAAAAGAGGGAAGACGCGACTGAAAAAAGGTAGGAAAATGGGAAAGAAAAAAGCTTCCCTCGAGACGAAAGAGGAAGAATGGACTTGAAAACAATAGACTAAAATGGAAACAAAGAATAACGAGAGAAAAGTTAAAGAAGTAAGATAGTGGAGGAGAGGAAAGGGGGAAAACAGAAATAAAACGCGATATAAGAGGACAAATACTGGAATGGGATGAGGAAATGGGCTAGAAAAAAAGGTAAAAGCGTACAGAAGAGGACAAAAAATGGGAAATAAAAGAAGATTAATAATAGAAAACCGGAGAACAAAAGGAAAAATGGAAACCAAAAACAGAATAATTGTGACAGAAAAGAAGGAAAAATGGAACATTTGAAAGAGAAAGAATGGAATGGATGAAGATAAGCAACGAGGAGCATAGCCAAAAAAAAAGGGAAACTGTAAGCGAAAAAGGGAAAAAGGGAAGTGAAAAGACGGAAAACGGGTAAGAAAATTACAAAAATATGTGAAAAACAAGAGGAAAAACAGGACTGATAATAACAAAAAACGAAAACGAGGACGAAAACGACAACGAAAAAGAGGAAATGGAAGGAGAAAAGTTAGAGGAAAAACCAATAAAACGATACAGCAAAAAAGAACAAACGTAACAAGTGAAAAAACGGGATTATAAGAGAGAAAAATGGAGCAGCAGAAAGTAAAATATGGGAGAGAGTAAGACGAAATATGTATATTCTAATTTCAAATAAAACTACGTACCTAATTCCGTATCCATGACCAAATTCAAGTCTAATTTAATGTCCAATGTCAAGTTCATTTTCGAGTTCAATTGCATGTCCGATTTTAAGCCCAATTTCAATTTAAGTCAAATTTAATCCCTGGTTTCATGATACCATGATTTTAGGTCGCAAGGCTCTAGACGGTGCATAGAATGCGATTTGCGCTAACAGATCTGGAGCATCGTATTCAGCAATAATTAGTTTTACAATGCATATGGCTTGCGAAGCTCGTCGCCGTTGGTCTAAAGCAGTGGTGCCCAGGCATAGGCATGGTGCGGGCCAAATCAGATCGCCCACGAATGCCGCGGGCCGCAATAGTCTCTGGCAATTCCTGTGCATAACAAAATGTAATCACCACAAGATTTAAACCGGAATGCATTAAGATTCACAACATGCACGATGTATTACGCCTAAACTGAGGGACTCCTATGTCATTAAAAATTTTTCTCATAAGTTCACCATTTTTCAAATCAATCCGCGGGCCGCACGAGTCATTTCAAAGGGCCACATGCGGCCTGCGGGCCGTTGTTTGACCATCACTGGTCTAAAGTCTTGATTCTCAATAAGCGACAACGATCTTTGTTGGAAGGCAAGTTATGCCGAACATTCCAGCGACGATTTTCGCAGGGCATAACGAACGAATTTGCGCTGAATATTTCTTAATCTATTGATCCGGATTTCGTGATACGGGCACCAAACACTACTGCCATTCTTAAGCTTTGAACGGACTAGCTAACAGTATAAAGCTTTAAAAGGGGTCGATATAAGCCCAAATTGGCTGCTTGCTTTTGGATAGTTTGGATAGTGGATAGTTGGATAGTTTGGATAGCGCTAAAGGCCACTCAAATCTCTGACTTTGTTGAGTTTGGTTTCGGCAATATTGTAATCAAACTCTATTACATTTTTTTGTATGATGGTAAACTAATGACGTAACATTTTTCAATATTTAATGACATGACGATGGATTCCTCTCACACCACACCAGTCGCTAAATAAGTTTGAAATCGTCAGCAAAAAACTGTCGTCTGACCCGAAGTAGAATCAGCGTTTACGAATACTGTGAATAGTAGAGGGCCCAAATTACTAGCCTGTGGCACACCTGATTGGTTCGTAAATGTAACAGATTGGCAGTTTCTAACCTGTAGGTAGTTTTCTACCGACGAGGTATGATTCCTGCCACTTGCAAATCCTTTCAGTGCAGTCAAGTTTTTTCAACTATAGGCTATAACCACCCCTAGAAATGAGGGCTAGTACCGTCAATCTAAGTAATAAAAACAAGATCGGTGGAAAACTATTGCAAGCAACTTATTCCTGCATCCGTCTACAATGAAATAAGTCATACAAAGAAAACAGCAGCCGTCAACAAAATCTCGACCACAAACCACCTACAGCAAATCGTGACACCAACTGAACCGACTTTCGTCTTAATCATCGCCATCATCATGATCATTATAATCCTCATAATCATCATTATTACCTTGGTACCATCCAACGCAGAAACCGCACGCCGGTGACTGGGTGAATCCCTTTCGCCCGTTGAACGCCATCAGCCGTCATTTTGACTGACAGCTCTCCGCCGGTTGTTAGTGGCTGGGCTGTACAATTCAGATTCAAAGCTTCCAACTTCCTTTCGCACGTCGCGGGATAAACGCCTACGACGCGTCGGTCGCATCGTGAAAGGTCGCATTTGCTGATTAGTGCGAAATCCTGTTAATGAGGCGCAGGCGAAAACGACAGCACCAGATGAGATGAAACCGCAAACGATAGGGGTGAGATCAAAATAAAATGAGATATTACTTGATCCCAATCTTAGTGATAAAATAATTGTCGAATCTCGTACGTAAGAAGCATTTGAGCAAGCAAAGTGCCACAATCTATCACTCTAACGGCAGTCATTCATTTTTCAACTGTAACCAGAGACGGATTGTGTCGCAGGAACGAATATCTTTCCAAACGATATGTGAAAGTAGCAATGTGACAGCATCCTTTCTAGCTGCCATAAATGCACTCTCCTGTCAGCCTGACATCATTGTTATGTTCAGTAGGTAGCACTTTGCTCGCAACAACAGCCATTTGTAACCGAAGTCGGACCTATCCGCGTTAGATTACACCAGACAGACGTGGCAAACATTCGGATTCATGTGGACGAAGAAAGGTGTCAACCGATGTACCTATAGTTACATCCTCCAGTGGGACATCTCGCAGTTGTCTTGTCATGTTTACCTACCTATATGTTAGTTGATGGAAAATTATGCCGACAGGCGGAATTGTTTGTTACACATTAGCCAGTAGAGGCTGCCATAAGTTCAAAATTAGAACTGTTGGAAATATGTTGTGAAATAGTGGTGCTTGCTTGGGGTCAAAACCGCAAGGCAGACAACGCAATGTTGTACCTGTCGAAAGTGGTGTCAGCGGGCAATTCGATGCCGATCTTACAACGGCGAGCCGATGGAACGAAAATAACAACTAAATTGCTGTAAAAAAGTAAAAAGTAAAAAGTAATAAGGCCATTGCAAATCATTTTCAAAGTTTTTGTCACCCCCCCCCCCCCCCCTTGGAAATTGGCTTGAAAAATCGGGGGGTTAAAAAATAATTTGAAGGATAGGAGCTAAGTTTTTTTTATAAAATCAATTGTCTGTGGGATCTACAGCCTAAAAAACTCGAAAAATGAGTGTACGAGTTGAGTTAACGCTTCTAGCACGAAATAGAAATGGAAGTTCAAACAGTGGAATTTCCGAAACTCGGCCAAAAAAACTTTCTTTCGTTTTTATCTTTTTGTTCGTGGATTTTTGCATGAAAAATAACAACGTATTTATTAAAAGCAAGAATAGATTTGGTTTTCACGTTTAAACTTTAAGTAACAATGCCTAAAATCCATTTTTTTTGCTCGATTAAAAAATTCTATTTGTTTTTTTTATTCGCCCCCCCCCCCTTCAGTGGCCCAACACCGGAGGGACAAAAACTTTTTTAAATATTTGTAATGGTCTGAATAGTAAAAAGTAAAAAGTAAAAGGTAAAATTGTGTTTTTTATCGACTGGATTCAATTGTAACTGTTAATATTCGGCAGGGCAGTCTTCGGAGAAATTTATCAAGACTGAAGTTTGATGTTTTCCCGACGTTTCGACACTTTGTTGGTGTCTTTTTCAAGGGGTACTGTGGTAAAATACATTTTTAATGTTATTTTTAAGTTGCTTACATAAATTTCACTTTGCTTACATATCATTTAGTCTTTTGTTCTGTTTTTTGGTTTGTACATATTACGGTCATAGAGGGTAGTAGTTGGTACTGTAGCTGGAACCGGAGGGAAATATTTATTTAAAAGTGCACTGTATTTTAGATATTGCCCTGTTTCTCTTACTTGGAATATTTAAAAATTCAAATAATTTTTCTTGCTTTGAACTGTACTGCGGAGCACTAAACGCTTCTTTACAAAAGGTTTCTATTGTTTGAAATATTTCAGTTTAGCTGTTGGGCCTTACCAATCTATTACTGTGTTTATTCTTTAGTGTATGCAAGATTGCTGCGTAGGTGGTGTTCAGATCTTCTACATCTACACGCTTGTTTACGGTGTTTGGTGTATTCGTGATGTGACACATTTCTAGAAATGGTACTGTGTGTGATCGGTAGCTGTGATCTACTATGGACGTTTGGCTTAGATTGAATCTGTGGTTGTGTGTGATGCAATGTTCTAATAGGGCTGTCTTTTCTCCTAGTGACCTGATTTCGGAACTGGTATTTGTGTGACTCATTAGTGTAGCTTCCAATTTGTTTACATTCGACTGATGGCCAGAAATTCTAGTTTTTAGCTTGTTTTTCGTCATCCCAATGTAGCAACTATCACAGTTGTTGCAGGGGATTTTGTAAACGACATTGGTTTTGTCTAATTTGTCTACCGGATCCTTCACGTTGCTGTGGAAGTGTTTTATTGTCCTGTATTGCCTGCTAGCTATTACTAGTGTAGGGTGATCTTTCGTAAGGATTTTTGTTATTTGGTTAGTGAGCTTTGGGGCGTATGGAATGGATCTGTAAATTTTTGTTGCGGTGGATGTTGCTTCTAGTGTGTCGTGATTTGTTTTCGGCATATTTATCTGATCGGCGCTAGTGGTTCCTTGTGGGGATCGATCTCTAGTTGGTAGTTTGTTTCCTTGCTCTGGTGTTTTTGGTGGATTATCCGATGCTGCTGGTTGACTTTCAGGTGGTGAGTGGACTGATGGGACGGCTGGTAGTGATGGCTGGCTTTGATGGTTTCCAGTGGGTGGTTGGATTTCACGAATTTGCGGTTCTATGTTCGGAGTTTGTGCATATGATGATGAGTATAGGGTTGCGGTGTCAAGCAGTGTTTCTGGCGGTGATGGTTTATTCTGCATGGTGGTTGGTTGGGTTGGACTTGGATCCGTAGTTGATGCTGAATTCATGACTGGTTTGTTGTTGTAGGTGTTGATTAGTCTGTTTATCAGCGTTATTGGGTAGCCATTCATTTTTAGTTGCTCTTGAATTGTCTTTTTAATCTCGCTTTGATTTCTAGACCGTGATAAACGACTGACTCGACATATGAAGTTGTTGGCTACATTTATTTTGTGTTTGAGCTGATGTCAGGAGTTATAGTGGAGCATTCTTCCGGAGGATATGGATTTTTGGTACCAGTCCGTACTTAGTATTTGGTCGTTGTTGCGTATCACCATCATATCTAAATAAGGTAACCGGTTATTTTGTTCAACCTCCATGGTGAATTGCAACCTTTCTTCATGTTGGTTGAATTCATTCAGTACATTTTCTTTTTCATTTTCTGGTATGACGAGGAACAAATCGTCTACATATTTTCTAACAATTGGTATACTGAAGTGGAGGTTTTTCGTAGCTTGATCCAGGAAAAAGTAAAAAGTAAAAAGTAAAAAGTAAAAAGTAAAAAGTAAAAAGTAAAAAGTAAAAAGTAAAAAGTAAAAAGTAAAAAGTAAAAAGTAAAAAGTAAAAAGTAAAAAGTAAAAAGTAAAAAGTAAAAAGTAAAAAGTAAAAAGTAAAAAGTAAAAAGTAAAAAGTAAAAAGTAAAAAGTAAAAAGTAAAAAGTAAAAAGTAAAAAGTAAAAAGTAAAAAGTAAAAAGTAAAAAGTAAAAAGTAAAAAGTAAAAAGTAAAAAGTAAAAAATAAATAATAAGAAGTAGAAAGATAAAACTTTTAAATCTAGAATCTAAACCAAAAAGTCAGAAGACATAACTCAAAAATCAAAAATCAGAAATAAAATTACAAAGATGTTTATCATAGCCCAAAAGCTAGGGTCCAAACTTCAGTTTTCGAAGTCTAAAACCTAGAATCCACAATCAAGAGAGTCAAATCGAAGAACCAAAGCTCAGATATAGTAATGTTCCGATTTTATCAGCTCCCGATTTTGTCTATCCCCGATTTTATCTGTCTTTTATCCCGATTTTGTCAGCCTATAAATTTTGTTTATTTTTGTGCCTCTAAACATGATTTATAAAACTTTTCAGTCTGTATGAAACTATTCTGATTCCCTGGGGAGAGTTTTTGAATGAAAAAATGCCTTTATCGCGCGAAATTCGGGGTCGAAATTAGGGTATTTTTAGATAAAAATTTCTACAATTTATAAACAAGCAAAGTTAGAGGTATATTATATTCAGCAATGTTGTACATTTTCACTATTTGTGCAACTTCGTAAAACATGAAAAAGTCATACAACAACTGCAAAAATAACTAAAATAGAAAAACTGATTTTAACAATTTTTCACATATGAGAAATCGGATTTTTTTTATCTCTGCTGAAGAGATAGAAGGTTACTATCTTCAGCAAAATTTCTTGTAATATGCTATAAAACTTCGCAGAACACATCAATAACACAAAGTATAACAAAGGTAAAACTGTAGAAAAATAAGTTTTTTTATTGCAATTTTAGGGAGATTATTCAAAATTTGAATTTTACTAGATGATAGAACCTTTGATTTTGAGAAACTTCATAATGTTCCATAAACCTAAAGCCAAGTTATCCCGCTTAAAACTCCTAACGCGCACCAAAAAACAAGGTTCTAGACCAGTATGCTGTGGCCGATAGATTAAATTGCGTTGAGCTTTCGGTTGATCAATTGAGGTCTAAAATTTATTTTTAGTAGTAGTCTGCAATACTGCAAAATCTTAGGTCTTGAATTTTGAAAAAAATTTCCCGACTTTGTCAGTTTCCCCATTTGGTCAGCCCAAAATTCAGCATGGGGCTGACAAAATCGGAACATTACTGTATTAGAGTACAAAAGTCATATTCATATTCAGATATTAGACTCTGGACTCTGGACTCTGGACTCTGAACTCTGGACTCTGGAATCTGGACTCTGAACTTTGGACTCTGGACTCTGGACTCTGGACTCTGGACTCTGGAATCTGGACTCTGGACTCTGGAATCTGGACTCTGAACTTTGGACTCTGGACTCTGGAATCTGGACTCTGGACTCTGGAATCTGGACTCTGAACTTTGGACTCTGGACTCTGGACTCTGGACTCTGGACTCTGGACTCTGGACTCTGGACTCTGGACTCTGGACTCTGGACTCTGGACTCTGGACTCTGGACTCTGGAATCTGGACTCTGAACTTTGGACTCTGGACTCTGGACTCTGGACTCTGGACTCTGGACTCTGGACTCTGGACTCTGGACTCTGGACTCTGGACTCTGGACTCTGGACTCTGGACTCTGGACTCTGGACTCTGGACTCTGGACTCTGGACTCTGGACTCTGGACTCTGGACTCTGGACTCTGGACTCTGGACTCTGGACTCTGGAATCTGGACTCTGGACTCTGGAATCTGGACTCTGAACTTTGGACTCTGGACTCTGGACTCTGGACTCTGGACTCTGGAATCTGGACTCTGGACTCTGGAATCTGGACTCTGAACTTTGGACTCTGGACTCTGGACTCTGGACTCTGGACTCTGGACTCTGGACTCTGGACTCTGGACTCTGGACTCTGGAATCTGGACTCTGGACTCTGGAATCTGGACTCTGAACTTTGGACTCTGGACTCTGGACTCTGGACTCTGGACTCTGGACTCTGGACTCTGGACTCTGGAATCTGGACCCTGAACTTTGGACTCTGGACTCTGGACTCTGGACTCTGGACTCTGGACTCTGGACTCTGAACTCTGGACTCTGGAATCTGGACTCTGAACTTTGGACTCTGGACTCTGGACTCTGGACTCTGGACTCTGGAATCTGGACTCTGGACTCTGGACTCTGGAATCTGGACTCTGAACTTTGGACTCTGGACTTTGGACTCTGGACTCTGGACTCTGGACTCTGGACTCTGGAATCTGGACTCTGGACTCTGGAATCTGGACTCTGAACTTTGGACTCTGGACTCTGGACTCTGGACTCTGGACTCTGGACTCTGGACTCTGGACTCTGGACTCTGGACTCTGGACTCTGGACTCTGGACTCTGGACTCTGGACTCTAGACGCTGGACTCTGGACTCTGGACTCTGGACTCTGGACTCTGGACTCTGGACTCTGGACTCTGGACTCTGGACTCGAGACTCTAGACTCTAGAATTTGACTTTGGTCTCTGGACTCTGATCTCTGGGCAGTAAACTCTAGATTCTTGACTCTGGACACTGGACGGACTCTGAACGCTGGACTTGGCACTCTGGTCGCTGAACTCTGGACTCAAGTATCGGGACTCTAGGCTCAAGACTCAAGTCTCTAGACTATGGATTCTGGACTCTGGGTTCTGGACACTGGACGGACTCTAGACTCTGCACTCCGTTTGCTGGACTTTGGACTCTGGACGCTGGACTCTAGACTCTGGACTCTGGACTCTGGACTCTGGACTCTGGACTCTGGACTTTGGACTCTGGACTCTGGACTCTGGACTCTGGACTCTGGACTCTGGACTCTGGACTCTGATCTCGTGGCTGTGAACGCCAGATTCTTGACTCTGAACACCGGACGGACTCTGATTTCTGGACTTTGAACTCTGGACTCTGGTCTGTGGACTATGGGCTCTGGACTATGGGCTCTGGACTATGGGCTCTGGACTCTGGACTCTGGACTCTGGACTCTGGACTCTGGACTCTGGACTCTGGACTCTGGACTCTGGACTCTGGACTCTGGACTCTGGACTCTGGACTCTGGACTCTGGACTCTGGACTCTGGACTCTGGACTCTGGACTCTGGACTCTGGACTCTGGACTCTGGACTCTGGACTCTGATCTCGTGGCTGTGAACGCCAGATTCTTGACTCTGAACACCGGACGGACTCTGATTTCTGGACTTTGAACTCTGGACTCTGGTCTGTGGACTATGGGCTCTGGACTATGGGCTCTGGACTCTGGACTCTGGACTCTTGACTCTGGACTCTGGACTCTAGACTCTGGACTCTGGACTCTGGACTCTGGACTCTGGACTCTGGACTCTGGACTCTGGACTCTGGACTCTGGACTCTGGACTCTGGACTCTGGACTCTGGACTCTAGACTCGAGACTCTAGACTCTAGACTTTGACTTTGGTCTCTGGACTCTGATCTCTGGGCGGTAAACTCTAGATTCTTGACTCTGGACACTGGACGGACTCTGAACGCTGGACTTGGCACTCTGGACGCTGAACTCTGGACTCTGGAATCTGGACTCTGGACTCTGGAATCTGGACTCTGAACTTTGGACTCTGGACTCTGGACTCTGGACTCTGGACTCTGGACTCTGGACTCTGGACTCTGGAATCTGGACCCTGAACTTTGGACTCTGGACTCTGGACTCTGGACTCTGGACTCTGGACTCTGGACTCTGAACTCTGGACTCTGGAATCTGGACTCTGAACTTTGGACTCTGGACTCTGGACTCTGGACTCTGGACTCTGGAATCTGGACTCTGGACTCTGGACTCTGGAATCTGGACTCTGAACTTTGGACTCTGGACTTTGGACTCTGGACTCTGGACTCTGGACTCTGGACTCTGGAATCTGGACTCTGGACTCTGGAATCTGGACTCTGAACTTTGGACTCTGGACTCTGGACTCTGGACTCTGGACTCTGGACTCTGGACTCTGGACTCTGGACTCTGGACTCTGGACTCTGGAATCTGGACTCTGGACTCTGGAATCTGGACTCTGAACTTTGGACTCTGGACTCTGGACTCTGGACTCTGGACTCTGGACTCTGGACTCTGGACTCTGGAATCTGGACCCTGAACTTTGGACTCTGGACTCTGGACTCTGGACTCTGGACTCTGGACTCTGGACTCTGAACTCTGGACTCTGGAATCTGGACTCTGAACTTTGGACTCTGGACTCTGGACTCTGGACTCTGGACTCTGGAATCTGGACTCTGGACTCTGGACTCTGGAATCTGGACTCTGAACTTTGGACTCTGGACTTTGGACTCTGGACTCTGGACTCTGGACTCTGGAATCTGGACTCTGGACTCTGGAATCTGGACTCTGAACTTTGGACTCTGGACTCTGGACTCTGGACTCTGGACTCTGGACTCTGGACTCTGGACTCTGGACTCTGGACTCTGGACTCTGGACTCTGGACTCTGGACTCTAGACGCTGGACTCTGGACTCTGGACTCTGGACTCTGGACTCTGGACTCTGGACTCTGGACTCTGGACTCTGGACTCTGGACTCTGGACTCGAGACTCTAGACTCTAGAATTTGACTTTGGTCTCTGGACTCTGATCTCTGGGCAGTAAACTCTAGATTCTTGACTCTGGACACTGGACGGACTCTGAACGCTGGACTTGGCACTCTGGTCGCTGAACTCTGGACTCAAGTATCGGGACTCTAGGCTCAAGACTCAAGTCTCTAGACTATGGATTCTGGACTCTGGGTTCTGGACACTGGACGGACTCTAGACTCTGCACTCCGTTTGCTGGACTTTGGACTCTGGACGCTGGACTCTAGACTCTGGACTCTGGACTCTGGACTCTGGACTCTGGACTCTGGACTCTGGACTCTGGACTCTGGACTCTGGACTCTGGACTCTGGACTCTGGACTCTGGACTCTGATCTCGTGGCTGTGAACGCCAGATTCTTGACTCTGAACACCGGACGGACTCTGATTTCTGGACTTTGAACTCTGGACTCTGGTCTGTGGACTATGGGCTCTGGACTATGGGCTCTGGACTCTGGACTCTGGACTCTGGACTCTGGACTCTGGACTCTGGACTCTGGACTCTTTCTAGACACTGGTCTCTGGACTCTGATCTCTGGGCTGTGGACTCCAGATTCTTAACTCTGAACAACGGACGGACTCTGATTTCTGGACTTTGAACTCTGGACTGTGGATTTTGGACGTTGGACTCTGGATTCCGTACTCTGGACTCTGGACTCTGGACTCTGAACTTTGGACTCAGGTCTCTGGACACTGGACTCTGTCCAGTCCAAACTCCAAAGGTCAAAGGACTCTGGGCTGTAGACTCAAGACTCTAGACTCTGGACTCGGAACCCTGAGCTGTAGACTTTAGATTCTGGACTGGGGACTCTGGACACTGGACGTACTCTAGACTCTGCACTCTGGATGCTGGACTCTGGACTCTGGACGTCAAGATACTACGGTCCTGACTCAAGATTATACTACGGTCCGCATAGTGAAGTAATTTCGAAAACTTAACAATCTATTCAGTCTTCTTCCTTCAAAGCAAAACTCACCGATCGTCAGCTTCATAAAGCTCAGTCGATTTCTCACTCAAGTTTCTGTTAAACATTTTACCAAGAACTACTTGAGGACCGGCTTTATCACAGTCTTGGATTAATGGCAAGTAATTATTGAATATTTTTGAATAAATTAACAGAACCAAGCTTGTAGTGCTAATTCAAATCACTAAATTCTCTTTCATATTGATGGCATGTCGTTGAATCCTAAATTAGACCAGCACGGTCAGCTAGACTTCCTTTCTACCCTCTGATCGTCGGTTCGAACTAAGAGAAAGAGCAAAACACTAACTGCCGATAACACCAGAATCAAAGCACAAAGCTTTTCCTGTGCGACGTCGATGATCCGTCCGGTGCGAGCAAGGACAAACACTTTCCGAGTTATGCAAAATTATGCATAAACAGGCGAGATTTAATTCGACAGTTTTTCACTCGAAACCGGAGCAGCAGAGCGCTTAGACAACATCCATCATTCTTCACTCAAATGGGTGTCATTAGAACCCGGCAAGCTCAGACCAAGCCTGGTTAAGTGAAATTTAGTCACAATTCCCAGCGCCGCACCGTGCCGCACCGGATGCAAATCAGTTTCCATCGTTCCACATTTGTGAAGCACACTGCTGTTGCTGCTGCTGCTGCTTCGCCGTGGAAAGACATCCTTTGAACATTTTTCTTTTCCTCTTGTGTAGTCGACCGGCAATTTGCTCGCGAAGAACCGCGCAATTATTTTCAATTGTACCGCCCATTATTTAAATTTTCCCTTTGAAATCGGTACACGTCACTTCTGCCTGTCAGCTGCAAAATCTGTACCCAACCCACCGCGCCCATCATCCTCCACCGTCCACATCCGTTTCCGAATGCACTGAAGTTGTCCCTTCTCCTTACTCTTCCACGGGGACTCACGGACTAGAGTGGCGGATGCAGTGGAAAATCCCAAAATAATTATTCATACCACCATTAGCGAGAAACTCGACTGCCCTACACTTGTGTACACGACGACCGACGGACGGACGGGAGGACGGTTGAAGGAATGGTAACCGGCCAGTGGAATAATGGAATCAATTAAAATTGCTGTCAGAAAGAAAATTACAGACGGAACCCGCTTTTTTCCCCTAGTATTGTTCTCTGGGTGGGTTGCTAGGAAATCCTGCTTCTTGGCGGATTGTTGAACAACGTTTTGTTTATTGTAATTCACAGCCAGCGTGGGCGGCGGAATCGGGATCTTAGCGCACAGGAAATAAATCTGGTTTTTTTAGGAGGAGGAAAGAACGTCGACGAATTGCTGCTGAGTTGTTTGTGAAAATGTATTTTAAGCAGTACCTAGACATGCTAGGAGCTGAAATCAATAAGTGTGCGTCGTGTGACGAACCAATCACAAATAAATCAATCATTCAATTGTGAACGTAAATCAGACAAATTCTTCCTGCATAACTCATGAATGTCATCCGCCCTTCCGAAAGTGTAAATTTTGTTTATGATCTAATAAAATAACACGCAATCTGCCAAATTTATCGGAGCCCATCAATCAAAAATAACCACCGGCGCGCCGGTCGTTCAACATGCAAGGCAAGCCGGGTAAAAAAATGGTTTCCCCATTTGCCAACGTTCCGTAAATATGTCGATTCCAATTCATACAATTCATACGCACCGCAAAATGTAAACAACCCACTTCCGGAGACAGTCTATCGCTATCAATCTCTTTCTCGCTAGCTACTCTGTCTGCATCTGGTGGTACCGCTTTCAGTCATCAGCCAAATTTCCACGTTTTGGGCGGTGGCATGGAGAAACCACCCCCACCACCAGTACCACCACATCAACCCCCAGGACCCGATGTATCCTGATTCTAATGAAATTGACTCAAAACCTTGCGCGGCGCCTCATCATTCTACCGACTACTACTGACGCAGTGAGGTGTGCCTGCCTGGCGTCACCGATCGGCGCGGCGGCGTTGGATGAAAATTGATTGAATTTCGGTAAATTTCGATTCCAATCAAAATGCAAATGATATTATTGGCGTGAGCGGGGTCGCCAAACCCAAACCGAACCTGATGGCTGGCGCACTTGCCTGGCAACATATGTATGATCGGAACATATGCGTGACTGTGGGATGGCTTTCCATCCATCAACTCGGTCGTCGGTCGGTGATGTGACACGTCACGTTCACAGCAGCAGCAGCAGCAGCAGCACGCCGTTTTTCCTTCGTCTAAGTGAAAAACCATGGTCGGTGCTCGGATAATCACAGACGACCCGTCGATGAGCGAATCTCTAGTAAGAAGATTTAGCTGGAATTATGTTAGCCGTACAGTACAACATTAATTAATTATTGATGTGTAGCAAATCGCATCCGTGCCAATTTTCTCTTTTATTCGCACGATGATTATCGTGTCATACCGTCGCGTTGAGAGGTGCTCGATTTGACACAACAAAGTGGAACAATCGAAAATTTAATCATCAAACGCCGCCGGTCGCTGCTGCTGCTGCGGCTTTGGCTGCTGCAGTCACTGCGTACTGTCACACTGACATGAGTGGCACTTGGCAAGCGCGGGATGACTAGTGGTGGTTTGTCGCTCTTCAATGCTGTGTTCAGGTTGAATATTTTTCGAGTGTTTGATGGGATGCAACCGTGTGGTGGTGGTTACGGTGTGGCAGTTGCTAGTGTGGGAAAAATAAACAGCATATTTTCATTAGCCGGTGCGATTTAAGTACAGTTTAATGTGATTATTTTTTCAGGATCAGTGAACTTTCGAACTGTACCGTTTTGTACGAGGGCCATCGATGCTACTGAAGGTTTGAAAGGGTGCTTTTTATACTTTTACTCACGTGACACACTTTCTGCTCAGATTTAAATCGATTAAAAACATGTTTCCCATCGCAAACATGCTTCTAAACAGTAGAGTTTTACTTTCAATTAACTACCCAGGTAACCAATAAGCATTTCCAATGCAATTTAAATGCAAGTCAATAAGCAGTTAAGTTGCCTTAAATGCTATTTTGGCAAAATATGCGGCTACTTTACTGCTAGTCCTCTTATAGTGCTGACAATGCTTATTTGCAGCTAGTTACCGACAAGAAGAATTTAAATAGAATTTACAACAGTTATGCAGTCAAAAGGCTGATAAACAGCAACCTGCTGTATAAACACCAGAGTTGCTAATAAACGATTGATTTACTGCTTATATTAATGCTTATTGGTTACCTGGGTAGGCCTTGGATTTTGGAATGATCACTGGGTTCTATACATTGGGCTCTGGACCCTCGACTGTGGATTATACAAAATAGATTCTAAATTTGGGTTTCCAGATTCTGGACTTGGAACTTTCAAATATGAATAAAGATGGTTTGCTGACTTTAGATTCTGGTCACTGGAATTTCAATATTTGTATCTGAAATCTGGTTGCTTAGCTCTGGATTCTAGACCCTGGTCACTTGACCAAACTATAAATAATAGTCTCTGAACTATGGATGCTGCTTTGAACTCTGTAATCTGTACTGAAGTAGAGACTTGGGATTTCAGACTCCGTAATTCTAGATTTAAGAATCTGGACTCCTGTCAAAGCATTTTAAGATTTGGATTCTGTATTATGAACTCAGACTTTTGGACTCTGAAGTCTGGACTCGGGATACGTGACTCTCAAGTCTGGACTGTGGACTTTGGAGTCTCTACTCTCGACTCT
Organism: Sabethes cyaneus; assembly: GCF_943734655.1. Taxonomy (NCBI): domain Eukaryota; kingdom Metazoa; phylum Arthropoda; class Insecta; order Diptera; family Culicidae; genus Sabethes; species Sabethes cyaneus. The sequence continues at coordinate 34,076,277 of NC_071354.1, read as the reverse complement.
GGACTCTGGGTAAATTCTTGACTCTGGACCTTGATCTCTGGGCTCTTGACTCTGGGCTCTTGACTTTGGACGCTGGACGGACTGTAGACTATGGACTCCGGTCTCTAGGCTACGAACTCTGAGCTATGTACCCTGGACTCAGAACTCTAGATTCTAGATTCTCAATTCTGGACTCTCGGCTCGGGACTGTGGACTCTCCAGATAACACAAGATCGTAATAGAAAGTTCACATTATATCGTATGCATGTCAATTTTACATTGGAATTGTGTAATTATTAGAGTATAAAATCAGGACTCAGAATTCTAGACCCCAAACTTTTCGGCTCTTGATCCTGGACAATAGACTCTGCACTATAGGTATTGAACTTCACACTTAGGGCAATGAGATGGATTGTGAGCTTGAAAAGTAGTTTGATTTTTAATTTTTTACTTTATACACCATCTTCGTGTTTTTAATCTTGACCTTGAAATGCGGTCAGGCATATATACCGGACCGGACCGGACGATGTTTATAACAAGTTCTGTTTTTTGGAATGGAGGGGAAAGGTGAGGGGGAGGGTGGTATTGGTAGCTACGCTTAACAGGTAGTCGTTGTGACTCCAACCGTTTGTCCAATGCTGGAAGGTGCATGGGTCGAACTCAAGGTCAAGACTAAAAACACGAGCTTAGTCTATTTTCATAGGAATGGAGCCTTTCCTCGAGCTGAGAATCGCGGCTAACACGCTGACAGATAAACTGCGTTACGTGCAGTACCTTGTAAGTCGCAAGGGTCTGCATAGTGTCGTCATCCTGCCATGGTACATGAATACCAGGTGAGCCACATGCCCTGGCGAGTGTTGTGGGTTCGAATCCGGTTATAATCTCCCTCTCTTACCTTTCCGCTCTTTGCCATCCTTTCCAGAAAAATTTTCATTACTTTCCCTTTCGTCTCTTCATCAATTGTAGAACCAACATTTCAAAAAATATCAACTCTAACTTTTTACTTTTTACTTTTACTTTTTACTTTTTACTTTTTACTTTTTACTTTTTACTTTTTACTTTTTACTTTTTACTTTTTACTTTTTACTTTTTACTTTTTACTTTTTACTTTTTACTTTTTACTTTTTACTTTTTACTTTTTACTTTTTACTTTTTACTTTTTACTTTTTACTTTTTACTTTTTACTTTTTACTTTTTACTTTTTACTTTTTACTTTTTACTTTTTACTTTTTACTTTTTACTTTTTACTTTTTACTTTTTACTTTTTACTTTTTACTTTTTACTTTTTACTTTTTACTTTTTACTTTTTACTTTTTACTTTTTACTTTTTACTTTTTACATTTTACTTTTTACTTTTTACTTTTTACTTTTTACTTTTCACTTTTTATGGTTTTCTTTTGAGGTGTTGCTTCTCATCTTGTTTCCTACTTTCAACTGAATTTTGCATTTCGCTTTTCGATTTTCGGTTTCCCTTGGCGTGCGGTTTTCTGCTTTCAACTTTCAGCTTTCTACTTTCAGCTTTCTACTTTCAACTTTCAGCTTTCTACATTCGTTTTTCGGCTCTCGGCTTTCGACTTTCGGCTTTCAGCTTTCGTCTTTCTGCTTTCGGTTTTCAGTTTTTAACTTTCGACTTTTAATTTTCGGTTTTTAGTTTGTGATTTCGAGCTTTCGGCCTTCGGCTTTCAGATTTCGGTTTTCGGCAATCCAGTTTTGGTTTTTCGCTTTCGGATTTCAGTATTTGGGTTTTCGCTTTCGGTCTTCGGATTTCGGTGTCCGGATTGAGCATTCGAATTGCGGCTTTTGGCTTTTGATTGTGAGTTTTCGGATTTTGGATTTCGGCTTTCGTTTTTCATTTTTCATTTTTCATTTCTCAGTTTTTGTTTTTCGTGTTTTGTTTTTCGTTTTTCATTTTTCATTTTTCATTTTTCATTTTTCATTTTTCATTTTTCATTTTTCATTTTTCATTTTTCATTTTTCATTTTTCATTTTTCATTTTTCATTTTTCATTTTTCATTTTTCATTTTTCATTTTTCATTTTTCATTTTTCATTTTTCATTTTTCATTTTTCATTTTTCATTTTTCATTTTTCATTTTTCATTTTTCATTTTTCATTTTTCATTTTTCATTTTTCATTTTTCATTTTTCATTTTTCATTTTTCATTTTTCATTTTTCATTTTTCATTTTTCATTTTTCATTTTTCATTTTTCATTTTTCATTTTTCATTTTTCATTTTTCATTTTTCATTTTTCATTTTTCATTTTTCATTTTTCATTTTTCATTTTTCATTTTTCATTTTTCATTTTTCATTTTTCATTTTTCATTTTTCATTTTTCATTTTTCATTTTTCATTTTTCATTTTTCATTTTTCATTTTTCATTTTTCATTTTTCATTTTTCATTTTTCATTTTTCATTTTTCATTTTTCATTTTTCATTTTTCATTTTTCATTTTTCATTTTTCATTTTTCATTTTTCATTTTTCATTTTTCATTTTTCATTTTTCATTTTTCATTTTTCATTTTTCATTTTTCATTTTTCATTTTTCATTTTTCATTTTTCATTTTTCATTTTTCATTTTTCATTTTTCATTTTTCATTTTTCATTTTTCATTTTTCATTTTTCATTTTTCATTTTTCATTTTTCATTTTTCATTTTTCATTTTTCATTTTTCATTTTTCATTTTTCATTTTTCATTTTTCATTTTTCATTTTTCATTTTTCATTTTTCATTTTTCATTTTTCATTTTTCATTTTTCATTTTTCATTTTTCATTTTTCATTTTTCATTTTTCATTTTTCATTTTTCATTTTTCATTTTTCATTTCTCATTTTTCATTTTTCATTTTTCATTTTTCATTTTTCATTTTTCATTTTTCATTTTTCATTTTTCATTTTTCATTTTTCATTTTTCATTTTTCATTTTTCATTTTTCATTTTTCATTTTTCATTTTTCATTTTTCATTTTTCATTTTTCATTTTTCATTTTTCATTTTTCATTTTTCATTTTTCATTTTTCATTTTTCATTTTTCATTTTTCATTTTTCATTTTTCATTTTTCATTTTTCATTTTTCATTTTTCATTTTTCATTTTTCATTTTTCATTTTTCATTTTTCAATTTTCATTTTTCATTTTTCGTTTTTCGTTTTTCGTTTTTCGTTTTTCGTTTTTCGTTTTTCGTTTTTCGTTTTTCGTTTTTCGTTTTTCGTTTTTCGTTTTTCGTTTTTCGTTTTTCGTTTTTCGTTTTTCGTTTTTCGTTTTTCGTTTTTCGTTTTTCGTTTTTCGTTTTTCGTTTTTCGTTTTTCGTTTTTCGTTTTTCGTTTTTCGTTTTTCGTTTTTCGTTTTTCGTTTTTCGTTTTTCGTTTTTCGTTTTTCGTTTTTCGTTTTTCGTTTTTCGTTTTTCGTTTTTCGTTTTTCGTTTTTCGTTTTTCGTTTTTCGTTTTTCGTTTTTCGTTTTTCGTTTTTCGTTTTTCGTTTTTCGTTTTTCTCTGTCTGTTCTTTTGGTCATTTGGTGTTTTGCTCTTTTGGTCTTTTGGTCTTTTGCTCGTTTGGTCTTTTACTCGTTTGGTCTTTTGGTCTTTTGGTCTTTCGTTTTCAGGTTTCTACTTTCTCCTTTCGGATTTTGGCTTTGGACCTCCGCCACCTTCGTCTTACGGATTTCGGCTTTCGACTTTCGACTTTCGACTTTTGGCTTTCGGCGCCTTCGTCTTTCGGCTTTCAGCTTGCTAATTTCTACTTTCGGCTTTCGGTTTTTGGCTTTTGTCCTTTGGCTTTCCGCCCTTGTCTTTTATCTCTAATTCTTTGTCGTTTGTCTTTTCTCTTTTGGTCTTTTGGTCTTTTGCACTTTTGGTCTTTTGCTCTTTTGGTCTTTTGGTCTTTTGGTCTTTTGGTCTTTTGGTCTTTTGGTCTTTTGGTCTTTTGGTCTTTTGGTCTTTTGGTTTTTTGGTCTTTAGGTCTTTTGGTCTTTTGGTCTTTTGCTCTTTTGGTCTTTTGGTCTTTTGGTCTTTTGGTCTTTTGGTCTTTTGGTCTTTTGGTCTTTTTGTCTTTTGGTCTTTTGGTCTTTTGCTCTTTTGCTCTTTTGCTCTTTTGGTCTTTTGGTCTTTTGGTCTTTTGGTCTTTTGGTCTTTTGGTCTTTTGGTCTTTTGGTCTTTTGGTCTTTTGGTCTTTTGGTCTTTTGGTCTTTTGGTCTTTTGGTCTTTTGGTCTTTTGGTCTTTTGGTCTTTTGGTCTTTTGGTCTTTTGGTCTTTTGGTCTTTTGGTCTTTTGGTCTTTTGGTCTTTTGGTCTTTTGGTCTTTTGGTCTTTTGGTCTTTTGGTCTTTTACTCGTTTGGTCTTTTGGTCTTTTGGTCTTTCGTTTTTAGCTTTCTACTTTCTCCTTTCGGATTTTGGCTTTGGACCTCCGCCACCTTCGTCTTACGGATTTCGGCTTTCGACTTTCGACTTTCGACTTTTGGCTTTCGGCGCCTTCGTCTTTCGGCTTTCAGCTTGCTAATTTCTACTTTCGGCTTTCGGTTTTTGGCTTTTGTCCTTTGGCTTTCCGCCCTTGTCTTTTATCTCTAATTCTTTGTCGTTTGTCTTTTCTCTTTTGGTCTTTTGCACTTTTGCTCGTTGGTCTTTTGGTCTTTTGGTCTTTTGGTCTTTTGGTCTTTTGGTCTTTTGGTTTTTTGGTCTTTAGGTCTTTTGGTCTTTTGATCTTTTGGTCTTTTGGTCTTTTGGTCTTTTGGTCTTTTGGTCTTTTGTCTTTTGGTCTTTTGCTCTTTTGCTCTTTTGGTCTTTTGGTCTTTTGGTCTTTTGGTCTTTTGGTCTTTTGGTCTTTTGGTCTTTTGGTCTTTTGGTCTTTTGGTCTTTTGGTTTTTTGGTCTTTTGGTCTTTTGGTCTTTTGGTCTTTTGGTCTTTTGGTCTTTTGGTCTTTTGGTCTTTTGGTCTTTTGGTCTTTTGGTCTTTTGGTCTTTTGGTCTTTTGGTCTTTTGGTCTTTTGGTCTTTTGGTTTTTTGGTCTTTTGGTCTTTTGGTCTTTTGGTCTTTTGGTCTTTTGGTCTTTTGGTCTTTTGGTCTTTTGGTCTTTTGGTCTTTTGGTCTTTTGGTCTTTTGGTCTTTTGGTCTTTTGGTCTTTTGGTCTTTTGGTCTTTTGGTCTTTTGGTCTTTTGGTCGTTTGGTCTTTTGGTCTTTTGGTCTTTTGGTCTTTTGGTCTTTTGGTCTTTTGGTCTTTTGGTCTTTTGGTCTTTTGGTCTTTTGGTCTTTTGGTCTTTTGGTCGATTCGTCTTTTGGTCTTTTGGTCGTTTGGTCTATTGGTCTTTTGGTCTTTTGGTCTTTTGGTCTTTTGGTCTTTTGGTCTTTTGGTCTTTTGGTCTTTTGGTCTTTTGGTCTTTTGGTCTTTTGGTCTTTTGGTCTTTTGGTCTTTTGGTCTTTTGGTCTTTTGGTCTTTTGGTCTTTTGGTCTTTTGGTCTTTTGGTCTTTTGGTCTTTTGGTCTTTTGGTCTTTTGGTCTTTTGGTCTTTTGGTCGATTCGTCTTTTGGTCTTTTGGTCGTTTGGTCTATTGGTCTTTTGGTCTTTTGGTCTTTTGGTCTTTTGGTCTTTCGTTTTCGGCTTTCTACTTTCTCCTTTCGGCTTTTGGCTTTGGGCCTCTGCCACCTTCGTCTTACGGCTTTCGGCTTTCAGTTTTCTACTATCGGCTTTCGACTTTCGACTTTCGACTCTCTTTCGTCTTTTGACTTTCGGATTTCCAATTTCTACTTTCGGTTTTTTGCTTTTGTCCCTTGGCTTTCAGCTCTTGTCTTTGACCTCTTATTCTTTGTCGTTTATCTTTTCTTTTTTGGATTTTTGGTCTTGTGACCTTTTACTTTGAAGTTGCATGTTTTCCGTTATATTATTTGATTTCGAATGCGCAATTCAAAGGTTTTATTTGTGATTTTTAAAAGTCCTCTTCTATGTTGTTTCTGAATTTTTCAAAATGTAATCAAAGAGGTTCAATTTTACTCTCTTGCTGCGTCAAATGATGCAGTCAATTCTTTTCCCTCTTCCAACTTCTATTTCAATTCTCGTAAATTTTATTGTTCGAGCGTTGACACAAGCGAATCACAAACGAGTTACGAAAACAACAAAAAAACTTTTGCAATAAAATCGTCAATTTGTTGTTTCATTTTTACTGTCTTCATTCTATTTCAATCCAATTGTGATCCAATATTTTTTGAGAGCTGTTTCTTCGAAGAAAAGCGGAAAAGTTTTATTCTTGCCAAATAGCATCAAACTTCCTTCCCGACTAGTAGGGCGGGCAGCCCGTACTTACCGTACAAATGTGGATCAAACATGGCTAGGTACAATAGCGAAGGTCGAATTTGTTTTGAATGAATCGAACGACAATTCGTCGAATTGTCTTTGGAGACGAGCGAAAGTTTTTCTTTTTTTCGGAAGTTTTTCCCCCGCTGCTGTTTTGCGTTTGATTTCTCGGTGCCTTTTATTGAATTCCCGGAAGCGGGAAATTCAATTTTCTCTACCCGTTTCGGGGATTTCAAATGTGATAAAATAATCCACAGCTATTGAGGAGTTTTTTAATGTTTGCTTTTATTAGTAGGAAGATAATAATAATCGGTATTGTCAACATCTTTATGTTTACAAAGTGAGCACATAAACAATAAACAAGATATTATCTATAAATACAGACTGGTTTCAATTATTCGTCACAATAGTAAATGTAGAAAACCGTGTTTCCAGAAAACGGCCATTGAGAAACTGGAAAAGAAACGAAAACAAGGACAGTATTGTGCTGCGCCCCTGGGCACTAATCGAACTGTTTGCAAACGACAACAAGCGGCAGGATCGGCTTATAATGGCGATCCATTTAGCTGCCTGTGTATTCAGTGGGATAGGATTGGATTTACTGGAGTTGATTGAATTTCAATCTGGTAGAAGGAATGGATTACGGCAATTTTAATTTGAAAAAGAGGAAACAAGCTAACACAAAAACGTGACGACAAAACCGTATTTGTTCTTTACTGCCACGAGCACTTCGGTTCCAAGAAGGAATTCAATCACATCAATGATGTAATTTAAAGAAAATACGTCTGAGGACTATGATTACGAGTCTAATCCAATGAGTTCACCGTACAAATCAAACTAATTCAACCAATCTTCCTTCGCTAATGTCTACTTTCCTTTGTTCTACTTTCAGACAGCAGCAATCTAGCAGTTGACCGGTAAGTACCTAACCGTCGGATCCTGTTCAATATTTAACACAACTTTCAATCAGCAGGAAACTGGTGACAATTCCAATCGCCTTCGCTGGTGCTGTAAATAATTTACCGTTCCATTTTCCGTCTGTTCGTTTGGATTTGATTAAACTTATCGCCCTACTAAGTACTAGCGCAGAAGGAGCAAATTTCGCGGACCATCAGCAAATGCAAGCTATCATCGCTAAGTGCAAGCTTCTGAAAAATTCAATGACATTTCGAAGGATGGCATTTTAAATTACAAGTTGACAAATTTTCCGATTTTCAGTGCTATTTTATTGAAATCTTCGTATGATTATGTCATCTAAAATGGATTAAAATGGAAAAATTGGCGGTGCCGACGTTGGCTCCTGTTTCCTCCATTTGTGAAGCAAATATCGAGTCAAAACAAATTTTGTTGACAAGTTTTTTTTGTTAGGCTATTTGGTTTATAACAGCGACATTAAGCAATGAATGCCATCCTTGTAAAGTTACGATGCATTTATTGGCACCAAAGGGTTGTGATAACGAATGTCTTTCTTAATGACAGTAAAGGTGATGTAAATTTTATCAACCATTACTAGAATTCAAACAACCTTTTTTAACGTGTTGCTAGTGTTAACGACATGCCAGGTGAAACAGATAGCGAACTTCAATTTATTTGAATCGATTACCTCATTACATTTTATTTATATGGCAACATTTGCCATCGAATGTTTGTTTCACCGTTAATACTGTTTTGCAAACGATAAATGACTAGTAGTGCGGTAAACGTATCCTATGTATCTTATTTCCATTTGATACGATGTTATTAGATCAATATTACCGAACGAATGAGTGTGGTTGTTTTATGATACTTAATGGGTTGCACCCGGCCAGCTGTGGCTGGCCGGTTTAAGCTGCTTGAACAAACCCTTTATAACTTTTACGATGTTTTTAAACTGGGTATGTTTACTATCATTGCGGATTACGACAAAATAATCAATAAGAGATTGCTTTTATTCACTGTTGTTCAAGGGAAGTTGGAGTATTCGAAGTAGTACTTATTTATATGGGGTAGTTTATACATTCTACTATCACGTTGATAAGGTTTTACTTTTATTTTTTCAGAATTAGACCTTTAGCTTGAAAACTGGTTGGCAATGAGCCATGCAACGCAGCCGAGATTTTCGTCGCGTTTTTGTATTTTTCAAGACACGTTGGCCAATTTGATTGCCAGTGTTACCCTGCTTCAAACTATCATTACATCAGATGCTTGACTTTGAATAATTAAAAGTAGCTCGTATCAGTCTAAATAATTTTATTAGAAAACCATGCTCAAGCATAATCCGACACAATACGTTTCACTTAACTGAATCGTACGCCGCCTGAAAGTCAATAAACAAATGGTGAGTCTGAAAGATGAATTCTTGGAATTTAACTAATCAATTTATTGGTTACATCTACAACATAAAGTTCCCCAGACGATTTGCTAAACTCATGGTTGAATTGTACGTCAATAAACTGTCTTACTTATTCGGATTTCGTAGGATTCACAAGCATCATTAAAAACATGGCAGCACATGATCCATGGCGCGTTGTACCTGTAGTTTGTGCGATTGGAGGGATGCCACAATAGGATATGGTTTCGATGCTGTCATCGTGGCTTAAAAGATTGTTATTCTTCTGGCAGCTAATGAGTGCAGGTCAATAAATGTATGCCATTTAGAGTATACCAATGTAAGCGTTGGTAGCCTTCGCTTAGAATGTTATTGAGATTTCATTAAAAGAACTGGCCGAAAGAAATCGATGGAGGGAGAACGTCGCTGGAGAAAGGTAGTTGCTGAGAGAAGGATCGCACGGAAGGAAGGAAGTCGTTGAAGGCAGCAAGTTGCTGAAAGAAGAAAGTCACTGAAAGTAGGAAGTCGCTGAAGGAAAAAAGGAACTAAAAGAAGGAAGGCAGTCGTTGAAGGCTGAAAGTCGTGGACAGAAGGTAGCCACTGAAAGAAGCCGCTAAAAGCAGGAAGTCACTGGAGGAACAAAGTCATTGAGAGAAGAAAATCTCTGATGGAAGAAAGGTGTTGTAGAAAGTGTTGTTGTCCCTGGAGGCAGGAAGTCACTAAACGAAAAAAGAACTGAAAGAAAGAGGCCATTAAAAGAAGGCAGGAAGTCGTCGAGGGAAGGAAATCGTTGAAGGAAGAAAACATTGAAACACAATAGTTGCTGGAGGAACGAAGTTATTGAGAAAAGGAAGATGCTGTAGAAGGTCACTGAAAGAAAGGAGTCGTTTAACGAAGTCACGGAAGAAAAGAAGTCGTTGTTGTAAGAAGTCGCTGAAGGTAGGAAGTCACTGAAACTAGGAAGTCGCTGAAAGAAAAAGGTTACTGAAGGAAAGATGTCACTGGAAGAAGGAAGTCGCGAAACGAAGGAAGTCGTTGAAGGCTGGAAGTCGCGCAAAGAATGAAGGCGCTGAAAGCAGGAAATCGCTAGAGCAACGAAGTCATTGAACGAAGGAAGTCGCTGAAGGCAGCAAATTGCTGGAGGAAGGAAATCGTTGATGAAAATCGTGGAAGCAAAGAACGCATTGAACGAACAAAGTCGCTGAAGAAAAAATTTCTCTGAAAGTAGGAAGCCGCTCAAGAAACAATGAAACCGGAAGAATGAGATCACTGGTACAAGGGAAACGCGGAAGGAAGACCGACCGAAAGCTACTTTCTTAGCTAAAGGAAGGAAGCCACCGAAAGAAAGAAGTCGCTGATCGAAGGAAGTCGCTGAAGGCAGGAAGTCGCGGAAAGAAGGAAGTTGCTGATGGCAGGAAGTCGCGGAAGGAAGGAAGTCGCTGAAGGAAAGAACGCGCTGACAGCAGGAAGCCGCTGTAGTAACGAGATAATTGAGAGAATGAAGTTGCTAACGTTTCTGGAGTAGGTCACTGGGGGCAAAAATTCGCAAAAGGAAAGAATTGACTCTGCATGTATGTGAATAAATAAATATTAATACTAATACTCGGCCCATGAACGAAGTCGTCGAAAGAAGGAAGTCACGGAAAAAAGAAGTCGCTGAAAGAAGAAAGCCCCTGAAGGAAAGAAGGCGCTGAAAGCAAGCGGTCGCTGGAGCAATGAGGCATAAAGATGCCGGAGAAAATCGCTGAAGGCAGAAAGATGCTGGAGAAATACACTGGAGGCAGGAAGTCGCTGAATGAAGAAAATAGTAGAAAATAGCGGATGTCGCTGAAGAAAAGAGTTCGCTGAAAGAAGGAAGTCACGGAAAAAAGAAATCGCTAAAAGTAGAAAGTTACTGAAGAAAGGGAATCGTTGAAGGCAGGGATGGCACGATCACTTTGACTCAATTCACATTCATTTGACAGTACCGTCTCAGCAAAGCAAAATTTGATAAAGTTTTATATGGGACATTTGTAGAATTAGTTATTATCTTCAATTTTGCTGAATAAAATTTTACTGTATCTTTTGTAGTTACGGAGCTACAATGCTAGTAACTCGTTAATGACTAAATGAACGTTCACTTTGTCACTACAGAGGTACTAGCATTGTAGCACCGTAAATACAAAAGATACAGCAATACTTTATTCAGAAAAGTTGTAGATAATAACTAGTTCTTCAATCGTCCCATACATAACTTTTTCAAATTCTGCATGACTGAGACGATACTGTCAAATAAATGTGAATTGAGTCAAAGTGATTGTGCCATCCCTGGTTGAAGGTAGCTGTTGAATGGGATTACCTATGAATGGCCGAACCACAAATGGCCGAATCACGAATGGCCGAATCACAAATGGCCGAAATTACAAATGGTATAATATACCTAATGGCCGAATCACGAATGGCCGGATCACAAAAGCTCGTTCGGACTTAACTAAGGGATAATCCGTATTAGTCAGTAAACCTAGGAAAACGCATGCACCCAAATCATCTGAATCAAATTCATCCAAATCCCAAATTCGTCTGAATCTGAATCATCTAGGAAATATTTGCTATTAACACAGTAAATAGGGATCGCACCTTATAATGAACGAAGTTCATTGGGGCTTAGGGGATCAAAGAACTATTAATCATCTATACTCTGTAGTAAATAGTTGTGTTGCTTATTTTGTTTTTTATTTGATTAAAGTTATTAGTTAACTACTTGCCAATTCATGTTTTTTATTGAATAGTTATTTGGGTATTCCGAAAAAATTCGGCCATGATTCGTGATTCGGCTATTCGTGATTCGGCCTTCTGTGACTGCTGTTGAAATTCGGCCATTTGGATTTCGGCCATTCGTGATTCGGCCATTGGTGATTCGGTCATTCGGTACCAGCCCGTTGAATGGTACTCGCTGAAGGCATGTGGAAATAAGCAAGTCGCTGAGCGAAGGAAGTTACTGAGAGAAGGCTATCGTGTAAGAAAGGAAGTCGTAGAAGGCCGGAAGTCACTAAAAGAAAGAAGTTACTGAATGCAGGAAGTCACTATAAGAAATATGCAAAGAGGAAGTCGTTGAAGCAAAAAATCAGAGGGGTTGTGTACAAGACACGACCGCATACATAGGTGACACAGGACTACGTAAGTCTCTTTGTAGTGATAGTAGCATGTGTTCATGTTTGTAATCATTCGATTCTTCATGTATACATGCTATATGCAACATATATACATGCTACATGCGTTGTTTGTAACATTTTTCAAAGTAGTAACATTGCATACGTTCAATTCTCAAAAGATTGTGCATTTGAAAACAATTTAACAAAATCAGGAACACAAACTATTACTTTCCTGCTACCTTACTGAAATTAAAGATTGTTTTTATTATCCATGGTTTCCCACGTTGAAAGGATTTTACCAATTCAATCCTATTTTATCAACAGCACATCTTTTCACTACACTTCTAATGAAACGGCAAGCATGCGTATTCATACAGAGCCGTATTATAACCGAACACTACAGCTGTAGCACATTTTTCCAACACAGATATCAAATTGCCCGAGGTTTAATCGTCATGCAGTAAAGAATTTGCGAACAGTTGGGACAACGAACTTGTGTCATTTTTTCTGGCACACTTCCCTAACACAGACATCAGATTGGACTAGGTTTAATAGCGTTCGTAAGAAATCTGTTGGCACGAGGGGGCTTTGTCACTCTCCCTGGCATACTTCCCAAGCAAGGACATCAAAATGGTCTAGGTTGAACCGCGGTGTTAAGAAATCTTGTTGAAATGAGGGAACTTGGTCACTTGTTTTGGCTTACTTCCCAAGCACAGATATCAAATTGGTATAGGTTTAGATCATCGTAAAGAATCTTTCAACCAATCACGAAGCGAAAATTCTGGTAAAACATAGGCTCATTATTTTCAATTTTTCAATAGTTCAACATCAAGAATTTATACTTTTCTTTATTTGGGTCAATTCTTAGAAGATTTTCCGATCGATTGGTGTAAGAATATTGAAAATCGATCGGAAAACCGCTGAGTTATTAGCGCTCAAAACCTTTCATTTTTCGTGACGCTCGCATTTTTTGATTTTTTGGAATGACACCCTATTTCAAAACTTGCCGTAAGACGTAGTCCTACGTCAAAATTTGCTGTGGGAAGCCGTCAAGGGATGGAAGTCGCTACGATAACGTGATTGTTGGAGGAAGTCTCTGAACAATTGTCAATTTCTCTGTAGATGGCAGAAGAAAAAATAACATCATTCAGATGCTAACTCACATGGTACAACCGTATATGCAATTATTTATTTTACAAGCGCTACAAGTCGCGCCATATTGGAACTCACAACACGAATTCAGTACCTTTTCTCCAGGTTCAAAACACAAATAAAGCTCAAAGCTGCTATTTGAGAGCTTATATGATGCGCTAACTGTGTACTGAACTGGAAAAAATATTTCATGTTATGAACTGTATAGAACTTTGCACACTCATTTTTGCTAATATAAAAGTGAAATTACTTTCCGGTCGTAAAAAAGCAAGCAAAACAATCATATAATGGATTTAAATTACTAAACAACAGGTGAAGGGCAAATGTTTATGCAAACAAACAAGCAACCCCGGTCTTGGAAGTATCCCCGGATGACGGTACTGATATCTGCATTTACCTACCTTTAGCAAGACGAATTAGACGAATTAATGCGTTTAATACAGACAAAAGTGGAGCTTTCGGTAAGATAACATTGAATCCACTGTATCGCTCCGTTTGTGAAGTCCATGTGTCTAAATTTACTGCGTACTGCGTACACACACTGTGGAACTTTATCGAACGCTTTACTAAAACCAATGTACATTACTCAGCATCCTTCACAGCAGCTTTAACAGACCGAACCAACCTTTCCCAAGCACCCCCCGTTTGGGGAACCCTATCAGGTAATGATATGTGTAGTGATATTGATAAACGTTAAGGAGAGTGTTCTTCTCTAAATTTGCTCTCGCAAAATGTGTTCCGCTCATAAGCAGTATCGACGTTTGATGAATCGTCGAGCGCGAAAATTGCAGGGTAACGTTCCCAGCTAGCACCAACTCGTATATCAATGTACGAAAACTATCGTAAATATCTCCTAACAAACTCGAAATCGTAACTAAAGCTGGATAAAGTGGGATCAAGTTGATTTTCTATCGTATATAATGATAATGACTGACATACATACGATTTTCAGCACAATATCGTAGAGTAGTACGGAGCGACTCGCGCTAAATCGGATATTATCGTATATAAATACTTATATAGTCGTAACGCTCAAAATTATTCGTAATCACGTATATCGCCTCCAAAATAGTACGGATATGCCAATTTTGCGCATGAAATACGATTTATTTAGCATGTATATCTGTACGTAATGCTGATTTTTACCTTTTTTATACATACGAAAATGCTAGCTGGGTTGACAAATGGTAACACATGTAACATGTAACAAATAAAACTCAATGAGCGCCTCGCGAAGCAAAATTCGGTTAGCGTTCTTGTAGGGGGCTCCATAGCCGCAAGGTTACTGAGTCTGCTGTGACAAGCGAGTGGTCGTGGGTTCGAATCTTAGTAGAATCAAGCCATTCGATGTCAAGTGACTCCAGCATGGGTTTATTCTCAGGCCCCTCATTTACCCTTCCTTCATGTTGATGCTGTATTCTATATTTACCAGCGGGGTGGTGTGGCTGTTAAATCACATACATTGTCCATGTCCCACTCATTGGTTTCGGTACCTTTGGTTCTGGGACCTACTTAAAGGTTGATTCGTTTTAAAACAAACAGAAAACAAAAAACAGAAAGGAGTTAAACACAGCCACAGCCTTTCCAAATTGTCGCCATCCATGGTTGTTTAGTCCGCAAAATTTTGACAACCCCTGATATTTACCCACTGAAGCCTCTCGACAGTGCAAAAGTCCTTCCTATATAGTTAAGTGTACTGGTCAGAGGAACGAATGAGTCCTCACCAGGGACGGCTATCATATGGGATAGTACTGGCAGCGAGGAATAAGTGGGTAAAGTAGATCAAGCTTTGAAGGAAGGGTAAATCCCATTACACACAAGCACGCATAAAATTAAATAAGCATATCACTCATTCAATAGCGATTATAGCAAAAAGAAATGCTGTGCAGGTCATACAGCAAACACCCGGGCGATATCACAATAGACCAATTATATTGGTCGCAGTGATGAGTCCACACAAGAAAAAAATAGCGCTCTTGTACAATCATGTTTCAAGTTTCATGATTTACTCGTAATGGAGGCGAAGTGTCCATACCACTTGTAATCGACTAGCACAAATCTAAAATTTTAATTTCAAAAAAGTAACTTTCTCGGTCTTCCATCTCTAATCCGAGAAAATGTTTCGTTTCTTAATCAATCAACTGTAGGTATAAGTAATCAGCAACAAGTAACACAGAGTTAATAAAATCTCCACCACCGTAATTACGGTAATAGAAATACCTTGTTTCAGGAGGTTCTCCATTCTCCAGCTAGTACAAGTAAGTTGGAAAACTTTTCCTATCTAGATAATAGATCTGGTAGTAGGGGAAAAATCCGTATTCTATCATCTTCAGTCTCGACTCGAAACCCCTCGGCATTCGGTTTTCCAGCCACCCTCCGTACCTTAGGCAGCCTCGGCTGTCCCGAATGAAGTCGGAAATTAAACGTCATACGAGTTTCTAAACTATCATCGGGGAAACAAGATACCTGGCCAGCGACGCACTACGGACTACCACGGACGGATGACAAATGCAGCGCTCTAATTTGCTGTCGGCTTCATTCACCGGTGCAGTGTCCCCGCTTTGGGCCTCCAACGCCGGGGTAAGTTGTACAGTGAAAAGCGCCGGGGAAATGGTATTGATATAATTAAAAAGAAATTAAAAAGTTTTTCTTACGACAAGGCTGCTCGCCTCCCGCCCTCCGCCTTCAAGTCCAAGTGGACGGCAGATGCGCAGTCCCCTGATAGTGCAAAAGGCAGTCGGGAAAAATATAACAGGAATGATCACGATAAAATGAAAGTTTATTTTGTGACGATTCAAGCGTTGTACAATTCGACGAGTTGAAAGGAAAGTTTTTTTCTTACGGAAAGCAGCAGCTCGAAAAAAAACTAGAATATTTGAAAACTTATATTCGCGTAATCAATTGGATTCAAACATCGCGACAAACAGCGAACAGTCAATTGAAAAGTCGATTAAACTTTGAATTGTACTACCGTCTTTCAATACGATTTTCGATTCAGTTACATTAGCTTTCTACTTTCAGGGATGATTAAATCTGAACTGAAAAATCGTACCGAATGGCCCATCCTAGTAGGGACTGCGCTCTATCATCGCAACATTCATACCTTTAATACAAGTTGTCAAACGTAATTACCATGGACAGTGATTGATAGCACGCTCGCGTTTCACCGACGTGGATCCACCCTTCACAGCAGGGAAGGATGGACAGTGCACCTGCATACTAAGGTACTGAGGCTCTGTGAATCTGGGACAATGGGTTGAAAGTGGGACAAAATTCGTTGCAATCTTAATTTATAATTTTGAAAATTTTCTGCGTTTTTCCCTACTGTGCGCGAGGGCGTATTTTCCCTTCATTCGGATCACCCAGGGATCACCGACCGCCGTCAGCAACAGGAACAGGTGGCAGAAGACCTCTCCGGTTGTGGCTGCCGTGGTGTGGCTTACTGCGGGGCTGACACAATCAGTCTAGAGTGTGACAGTGGACCATCGAATCGGCTGGATTGGCAGCCCTAGGAGACGGTAGGTAGGTAGGTAGGTAGGCTCTGCCAACTACCGTTAGATGTGCCACCGCCAAAAGGCCACACGAGGCCGCGCGCCAGCCAGGCAAACAACGACCACCTGTCAGTAGCTACATTGTGCGGTAGAAATCCCAGCCCAGGACAGTGGTTGCACTTTGTTCGGCTTCGTCTATTTTTACAAACGCTTCGGTGGTATAAAATGATTGCAGAAGGTCGAAGGAACCAACTGTTTCGGTAGCTGGGGTCAAATAACAAATCGAGACGGGTGTCGCAAAAAAAAATTGTTCAGACTAAATTGCTCCAACTAAGCAAGCTCAAAAGCATTTCATGCTTTTGTAGCTCAAAACTAATTGTTGACGGCATATTAGTGGTCCACAATAATTATTCAAAACAACTGACTGTAACTACTCTCAAGTTTTCTAGTAAATAACAATACTCAAATAACAAGTAGGTATATATTAAAGAGTGCTAATTTTAAAACCGTTACAGTATCAAAGGAAAACAATAATGAAAATGTATGCTGCTTTTTGATCTTCCAGAATTTAATTTTCATTGGTGCTGACCATAACTAAACTGTTCATTGCCATTCGTCTGTTATGTGTATAAAATCCACATTCCGTATCGATGATTGGTTACATTCATGCAATGGTTTCAATAGACTTATTCATTATGAAGCAACACACAATTGTGTTGTGGGGGGATTTTTTCATGGAAGAACGGCATAATCAAAGCATACTTTTTGTTTCATATTTTTCCCTGCGAAAATAATTTCAATACCTAGTATGTGTATCGTTAATTTATAAAATAAACACACTAGTACCTCACACAGCTGCGGATCAAATTTTTACACTCCTTCAAATCCTCCAGAAATTATGGTAATACAACGCGCCCACATCCGTCACACGCAGTGATCTAATGTGCTATGCATGATGTATGAATTCGTGCAGTTATTAGATACCAGTTCAACACTCAACATGATGTGCGCTGGTAGAAAGAAGCCTCCATGATCCTCTAGAAATGTTGAGTTCCAGTATCGGAATAGCCGACGGCTGTGATGGGAGTGACGGTGGTACTCGGAGAGTCATTTCCGAAGATCCGGGAGCTACAGTGGCAACCGAGGTTGTTGCAGGAGTTAGTGTGATCCGTGGAGTGAAAGACTGGATGGTACCGATAGCCTCAAATTCTTTAGCAAGAATTATACCGTGTGACCACATGGTCAGTGTGGAATCCCATAATTTTAAATCCTTACTTACTTACTTATTACTGTAGCTTTCGACTGAGTATCTTTGCAGTTTTGTTTTTCGGCTTTGCAGTCCTTACTTACTTACTTAATTGGCCTGACGTCTTACGACAAGACCTGCGCAGTATAATTTCTCCATCTGTTTCGGTCTATGACAACTGGTCTCCAGTTACGCGGCCACTCAGTGCTCGTCAGAATACTTGGTTCGCCGTACAGGCGCGCGAGCTCGTGGTTCATTCTTCGCTTCCATACATCGTTCTCTTGCACTCCGTCAAAGATGGTTCTTAGCACCCGCCGTTCGAAAACTCCGAGTGCTCTTAGGTCCGCTTAGTTTTCGGCGAATCCGGTTGCTTCAGTCGCACTAGATTATATCGTGACTGGCGCCATTCCGAGTTTAAATCAGATGAAATTCATTGCGTCGAAGTCTGTACCCGTTTTGGTTATAGAAATGACATTGAACGGATCGGCAATAGCGTCCACTTCAACGCTATAGAGTGAATTCTGTACAGGCACAGGCAAAACAATTCTTTCGGAGGGGAAACGGTTATTACGGCTGCAGAAGTCGATAGCTTCGTATCGCCACCTTCCTAGAAAGCTGTTGCATCCGCTTGCCATTGACCAAGATGGCCTGCTTTTAGTTACTAGTGACCTCGCCGTCATTTGTACAAATTGATGAAATAGCCTGACCGATGGACGATAGAGCCTTTTAAGAGCGGTTAACTTGCATAAGCTCGACGAACTGAGCGCACATCTGTACAGATGATGGTCTCATTATCCGCTTAAACCGGTTTAGCACAGTGATCGCAGGTACTCTTCATACTTTTGTTGGCGTTCCGGTGATGGCTAATCTACATCGACTTGTCGTCAATGCAAACGATGCCTACTCTCACGCGAGCGAGTATGGGAAGCATAACATTCAACGTTTGTGCCACTGACGTAAGCGTACGGCAAACAACAGCCGGTGCTGTGTGTTTACTCTCTGTTAACACCCGCGAACGCACAGTCTCGTAGCGTTTTTCTGCACAGCCCGCTCACGAGGCTAACAACTCGTGAGCAGTCAGCTGCCCGTGATGACTAACAGCACATTGGGATACAGATTTTGCATTACTTCACTTTGGAATTTTTTGTGCTAATGTAAGAATAAATAGACTGGACAACACTTACTTACTTACTTATTCAGACGAGAGCCGGGGTGGCTCTTGCCGTATCAAAGATTCCTCTCCATTGTACTTGGTCCTGGGCTACTCGTCACCAATTCGTTGCGCGTCTCGACACACGCAAGTCGGCTTCAACCTGGTCGAGCCATCTAGCACGATGAGCCCCTCTATTCCTGGTGCCGGTGGGGTTCTTGAAGAGAACGGATTTCACTACATAGTCATCCGGCATCCTTGCGACGTGGCCGGCCCACCGTAGTCTTTCAACTTTCGCCAGGTGTACGATGGGAATCTCTCCAAGCAGTGCCTGTAGCTCGTGATTCATACGTCTCCGCCACTCTCCGCTTTCCGTTTGTACTCCGCCAAAAATAGTCCGCAACACCTTTCGTTCAAAAACGGCAAGTGCACGTATGTCTTCCGTAAGTAAAGTTACTGTCTTAAGTCCGTAGAGGACTACCGATCTGATTAGCGTTTTGTACATCGACAGCTTTGTGCGGCGGCGTATGCTCCTTGATCGAAACGTCCTTCGAAGGGAAAAGTAGGCTCGATTTCTAGCTTGAATGCGTCGTTGGATCCCCTTTCTCATATTATTGTCGGCGGTGACCAGAGATCCCAAATATACGAACTCATCAACCACTTCCAGTTCATCGCCGTCAATAGTCACTGTCCGTGGGAGCTCAAACGTTACTTTCTCGGGAGCCTCTTCCTACCATATATTTGGTTTTCGACGCATTAATTTGTAACCCTATCCTCCTAGCCTCCGTTTTTAGTGTGGCGTAGATTGCCTCCGCCGTCCCACGGTTTCTAGTAATGATGTCGAGATCGTCTGCAAAGGCTAGGAGTTGGCTGCTCTTGCTGAAGATCGTTCCTCTCGTTTCGATGCCCGCTCGCCGGATCACACCTTCAATAGCGATATTAAATAACATACATGACAGTCCATCCTCTTGCCGTAACCCTCTGCGCAATTCGAAAGGACTTGAGAGTGTCCCCGAAACGCGCACGGAGCACATCACTCGTTCCAGAGTAGCTTTGATTAGCCGCGTCAGTTTGTCCGGAAAACCGTACTCGTGCATTATCTGCCATAGCTGTTTGCGTTCAACGGTATCGTATGCTGCTCTGAAATCCACGAAAATATGATGCGTGGGTACGTTGTACTCTCAACATTTTTGAAAGATTTGTCGGAGAGTAAAAATTTGATCTGTAGTGGCACGGGCCCCCATAAAACCTGCCTGATACTGCCCTACGAATTCTCTTGGTATTGGGGATAGACAACGCAACAAAATCTGGGAAAGCACCAGCGTAATGCCGCGGTAGTTATAGCAGTCTAGCCGGTCGCCCTTTTTGTAGATGGGACAGACTACGCCTTCCATCTACTCCTCCGGTAGTTTCTCTTTTTCCCAAATCCTTGAAATCAGCCAGTGAAGTGCCGTTGCTAGCGGTTCTTGGCCATTTTTGTAGAGTTCTGCCGGGAGTCGGTCCTTTCCGGCGGCTCTATTATACTTCAGCAGACCAATTTCTCGTCGGATCTCTGCGAAATCGGGAGCCGGTACGCTGTTGTCGCTTGTAGGTACTCCGAGGTTAACTTTCATCGCGTCTCCTGCTGCCATATCGCCGTTGAGGTGCTCATCGAAGAACTGCTTCCACCTGTCGACCACCTCGCGCTCGTTTGTGATTAGATCCCCTCCCTCGTCTCTACACATGTCAGGTTTTGGTGTGTGTGCCTTGCGAGTTTCGTTCACCTTCTCGTAAAACATGCTGGTGTCATTAGCCCGGAATAGTTGTTCAAGCTCCTCACGATCTCTGTCCTCCTTCTGGCGCTTTTTCCTCCTCATGATCGTGGTGAACTCATTCCTCGCTCGTCGATACTTGACCAAATTCTCTCTCGTAGATATGCTCAGATAGTTTTCGCACAGACTGGACAACAGACTGGATAACACACTCATTGTTTTTACAACATAAAACCAATAATTTACCTTATTGGTCAACAGGTTTCGGGTCGAATTCAAACGAGTTCTAATTGAATCTAAATTTGTTTTCCAACAATAATAACATAAGAAACAGAGACTAATAACGTATGCAGTATGGAGCTGAAACACAAATGTTTCTGGATGATAGATACATAATACTATGTTTCTTTCTTTAAGGATAGCAATTCAAGTTGTGGTTATGATGTACATTAAAAAATGGATAAATTACGGACAGCGATGAAAAAAACTACAAATGATAATTCAGGGGAATAAATTTTCCTCAAATGCTACGTCTATCCTATCAGATTTATACCACAAATGTTTCAGCGTCCACCCGGTCGGCCTTACGTCAGTTAGCCGGAACCTTAGTCATGCCCGATGAAACGATGGTTGTCGGCATGTTGTTCAGCTCTTTCGTGGCGTTGACGATCAGCTGCGAAATTATTCGAGACCTTCCGTTTGAGGTTTGCCCAAAAATGATCTATTGTTTGCAGCTAGGGGGGACGTTGGGCGGGTTGGTGGTATTCAGACAAAGATTATCTTAGCCGGTCCATCTGCTCCAGTGATAATGGCATAAAGGGCCGAGGTCAGGTCTGCCAAAAGTACATATCCTCCAGGCGGCCCTTCTTGTTGCATATCTCCCCGTTTATCGCTAGCCCCGAAGAAAAGAACAGCGGCTTGGACATTCCTTTGTCGCTGATCGTCAGTTACAGAAGGATATTCTTTGGGAACTTTGTGTGGGAGAATATATTTGACGCCATCGCTTACCTCCTTGGTGGGGCGTAATCTAGCCAGTACTTTGCCAGTCGTTGCCTTCCAGTATCAAGTAGGACTCGTCATCCTTCGTCGCAAAGATGTTTTTCACCAGCATTCTTAGCCCTCTGATTGCCTGCTGCTCAGATATGGCCAACCTCAACTGACGCATGCACATAAAAATATCCATTTTGCCGAGGTACTTCTTCAACGTTCAGCTCCGATATCTTCAAAGCGCGGAAGGCTGAGTGCATCTTGCTCTCGGTTCCCATTTTTAGCTTCTGCTGCACTTAATTTTTCTCTAGAAGAGAGAGGATGCTGTATGTGAGCAGGCTGTGACTGCAAGCGTGATAAACGTCAATTTTTTCGCAGAAATTTTCTTCTTTGATTTTTGTTTTAAAAGTCTAAAAACTGGTTGAAAATTACATATTTTTGATGTCACAAGTGATAGTTTAGTGAATAGGTATGTGGATTTAAATCAAAAAGTGCTGGAATCAAAAAGTGTTGGAATGAAAGAAGCTATTTGGTGTTAGCAAGAGTTTTTAATTGATGGGAATATTAGTGCTTTATGACCCAACCGAAATTGAAAAAGGAAATTGGATGCGCTTTTCTCTTGGATTTCGGACGTTTCGTTTCACCATTGGTAAAAAGGTCAACATTTTCTAACGCAGAAGATGATCAAAGGCAACAAAGGAGAGCTGATGTTGATGAGATCGTTTTCAATATATTTTGTTTTGATTATTTCTTATAGAAAAGCTTTAGGTAACTATGACTCATTTTGTCTGAACATACATTATTTTTTGAAATTGATTTTGATTTTGGTAGTTGGTGAGTTCAGTCTATTTTCAGAAAGTGAAATAAGGTGCTATACCCTTGGCCTATTGCAGTCTGGCTTTTGGTCTAAAAACCATAAGTTCATCCCCGAGGGTTCAGTGTATCACTTAACCTTTATTAGCAAAGATACTCCCAACGACTGCATACTGTAAAATGTAATCTGTAAATTAATCAATATCTTCAAGGGAAGCGTTTGGTACGGGAGGTCCACGCTTTCTTCCTTCCCCTTGATTTCAATGAGTTAAATGGAATTAAGTATCATTTCTAATTCCACTTGATTCTTTGGAATTCTCTCTGCGGTACATGCAGCGCAGTTGGCCTGGCCGTTGACAAGAAAAATGATCGATTCAAGCAATCATCATTTTCCAGGATGCCTTCAAGTATTGGCTGCGTTAGTGTGAGATAAGATAAGATAAGAAGAGAGAGGATGTTGTATGTGCCGGATCGGTTATATCCGGTGGACGCGAAGTGCCTCACGATGTCCAACTTCTTCACTCCGGACCAAGGTGAGATAACTTGACTAACCTTGCTCCGGTACTATGGGCCAGAACTTAAAATTTCGGGACAAAAATATTTACGGTTAAACGGCATGTCTCAGCACAATGTGGTCTTCGGCAACTTTTTGGATAAATTTTTTTTGCATATTTTGAAGGGGTCATCCAATATTTAAGCGTTACTTAAACAACAATTTAAGTAATAACTTTTTGAGTAAACTTTTTTTCATCTTTTTGGTTTCAAAATATTAAAGATAACCCAATTTCAAGTAATTTTTCTGAAGATATAAAACTTCTACCTTTTACCCATTTTCAGCAATAGACCTTTGTTTATAAACGACCTCTCAAATCACATTTCTTCTTGTAACATGTTTATTTCAACAGACAGCTCAATGTGATGTTCTAGAAAATATTTTGCACATAAAAGAGTAATATTTTTGCTTAAGACTATTTTGCTTTATATGCATTAATTAATAAGATATAAGTGATTTTAGGTTAAAAACCGTCTGATGAAAAATCCGAATAGCTTAGCCATCTGCAAGTATCTGCAATTAGTTTGCATACCAATTTGTAGGGAATTATTAATGCTATCTGCCCAAATATGTATTTCAGAGAATACCTGGGAATACCATGGCTGGGAATCAGTGCTGTTAATATTCATCAGCATAGCGTTCAAACTTCTGGATTATCAGTCTACCTTGCATTGAAAATCTGCTTGCTTTGATCAAACGTACATAATAACTAAATGCAGCAAGCATGAACTTCATGCACGAGAATATACAATATCAGCGCCCTGTGATATTGTAACAAACTGATATTCACGTTTGAGCAGTGAAAATCAATAAAAAAAATTTATGTTGTTATTTAGCATCTATTGCGTTCAGCTGTTGGACATAAGATTTTTCTTTTCATTTACTGCATTTAAAATTGTTTTTTTCCTGAAGTGAATATCACCTTCTGGATTTGAAAATCACTTTCTCCTGTTCTATTTTCACGATATATTGAACTTGTATACTATGATGAAAATCACTGTGCAGTTGTACATACGAAACTCAGAGGCATAAAAAACAATGTATGCTAAGAAAAAAGATTTTCTGTTTTGTTTGAAATTCGGTGATAATTAAAGGCCCTGCTGGGAATACCTGGGAATAGTGCGGATTTTTTTTCATACATTTTATAACTTAATAAATATGAGTCCTAGCGTCAAATGGTCTTCACAGAAAATATGTATTTCAACATACTGAATAACTTTGTAGAACATTTGAAAGCAATAAAATAATCGTGTGCAAAGTTATTGAGTGTAATTGATTTTTAAGTGCTCTTTTTTAACGCATCATTATATTTCGCAACCGGTAAGAGATAGATAGTTACTTTATTTAGCAAAGTTGCTTATTTTAGTATGATCTGCAGCTTTTGGAAAAAAAACTTTTTTTTTAAATTATTTAAGAAAACAAAAATTTGTATCACCCCAATAGGTGAATTCATGGTCACCCTAATAGTGTAGGAAGATGCGCTATATTTTATTATTTTGCTTCTCTGAAGACACCACCCTTAAAAAACTACACATTTTTCATCAGACGGTTTTTAACCTAAAAACAGTTAAATCTTATTAATGAATGCAGGAAAAGCAAAACAGCCTTCAACGATATCTTTAATATCTTCAGGGAAAATACTTGAAATTAGTTTATCTTTAATAGTTTGAAACCAAAAAGGTGAAAAAAAATTTACTCAAAAAGTTATTATTTAAATTGTCGTTAAAGTAACACCTAAATATTGGACGACCCCTTCAAAAGATGCATCATTTTTTCATTCAAAAAGTTGCCGAAGACCACATTGAGCTGAGGCATACCGTTTAACCACAAATATTTGTGTCCCGAAATTTTAATTTCTGGCCCATAGTGTCCGGGCTGCAGCTGGCAGTACGAACAAAGCATCGAGTGTAGTTGGTTGACTGTTTTCGTCACAGCTGCTAAAAATCAATTGATAACGCTGTCAAATTATTTCTGTACACAATCTGGTTGCTACGATTAGCGTTATATAGGTAGATTCATCGCTAAAATCAGTTCATTTTTAAGGCATATCTTATGTTCAAAAGTTAACAATTAACGGTTTAATAATTAATAATTAAGTTAAGTTAACGGCAGTTATTTGCGCTATATGATTCAATCAAAAATAAAGTAGCTTTTGGGTAATTTACAGTTAGCGTTTAGCGATTAGCGAAATTTTTGCTAATCTGAGTCTATCGATTAGCGTTTAGCGATTAGCGAGCTAAATTTTTCGGTTAGCGGATTAGCGGTTAGCGACGCCAAATTTTCGGTTAGCGGTGCCCATCACTGCTCGTGAGTAATCAGTTTCAGCGGCTCGGGGTGCAATGACCTGACCCAAAGCGACGACAATGGCTGGTACACACTCGCAAAAACTCGTCGCAGTTCATGAATAAATAAGAGCGAGAGTAAGAAAGAGATGCTCATGCCGTGGTGACCCTATAGTTACTATATATATAGTTCGGCGGATAGAAAACCAGGCGAATTGGCATCCCTGATTTATGAAATTAAATTTGAAATTATGGTGAAATGTGCAGGTTTTTACGAAAAATAATCACTGGCGGGTGTTGAAAATGACTAGTTCTATGAAAATAAAGTGTATTTTTTTAACATTACTCCTGCATTTTGGATTTTGAAAAGCTTTTGGCTCCGCTTTTGACGTTTATTTGGCTCCCGATTTTCTATCCGCCGAACTATATATATAGTAACTATAGGTGACCCCTGTTAATCCAGTCTTACCCTATTTCAAATCAGTGGAAAACCTTCTAAAATGCTATGTCAACCAAATTTTCAACACTTTTTGATTGAAGCATGGATAAAACTTACATTTACGATCTAAAGCATGTGGCATTATAAAAATAGTCACCGTGCTTATCTTTTTATGAATATCGCAATACATAAACGTCTTCAAGCAATTTCAGTAATATTATTAGTACCTATCTCAGACCTGTATTAGCTCCCAACAGCTAACCAGATAGGTACAAGCTGGTGGCAAAGCTAAATTCAGCATTATGTTATCCAGTTGACTACCAATCAAATCTGACAGCGCTCATTTTCCATTCCAAAAACACTGCTTGCCGTCATCAGAATCTCATAATAGATCGTTTGCGACATACATCAGTGCC
Organism: Sabethes cyaneus; assembly: GCF_943734655.1. Lineage (NCBI taxonomy): Eukaryota > Metazoa > Arthropoda > Insecta > Diptera > Culicidae > Sabethes > Sabethes cyaneus. The sequence continues at coordinate 34,050,310 of NC_071354.1, read as the reverse complement.
AGTCTCGTAGCTCTTCTTCCATGCGCCTCAAAAACCTGGGCCGATAAAGTAAACGCTGCACCAAACCTCGCTAGTTACTAGTGTCTTGCCATTTCGTGCCAGCCAGAAAAAAAAACCACCAGACAGTTGAATCCACAATTTTCCAACCCGTTTACTTGCACTTTACTATCAGAATGAAAGACGACCACTGCTCTGTCGCTATCTCCTATCCTATCAGCAGCGCGCTTGATGACGATGATGACAACGTGGATGGCTTTAAAGAAATATGCCCAACATTAACGTTCTTTTTTTCCGCCGCCGTCACAACAAACTACAATTCTCTCGGGAGATAAAAAGCATATGTCCGCAGTCCAGATGCACCCAACTCGACCGAGTGATAAGCCATTTTGGTAGCGCAGCAGCAGCTGTGCTCAGATTATCTTGTCGCCATCGGGGTAGATGGACGACCAGCGGTAGGTTTTCCACATGGAGGCAACCGTTCTCCGTGGGGATGGGGAAAATTGCGAAACAATTACGAGTACCATCACCCCGCGGGCTGAGGCGGTTTATTGCGGATAGACGACAACGAAAGCATGAATTTTCGCAACCGAAGCAGAAGCATATCTAGCATGGTTTATGACACGATGTTCATTGATGTGAATAGCAGCATCGCATCGCATCGGTATCAGAACCGTCGTCGACGTAGTTATGTAGTATTTTATGATTGGCCAACCGCCGCCGATTGGCAGCGGACAGATGACGGACGCTTCTGGAAATCATAATACTGAACGTGGAAGCTACACTCCGTGGAGAAGCAGGGATTCGATACAGCCGATTCGGCACGTTATTGTTTCGAAACAACACCATATCGAATAGTTAAACAATTTATGCTGATTGCTGGACAACGCTGAAATGGGAAATTTTCTAACCCTTCAATGGTAGTTGTTGTTTGACTTTTGGCACCAGTCAACCACCAGTGCGATTCAACGGCGGCAGGTCTGGTGAGAAATTGAGTAATTCGAGCAATTTTATGTTTTTCGCGCAATTCAACATGACGCTAACTGCGTTACAACCCTCTAAATTGCAATTGCTAAATTGTCTCCGCAATCAACCGAACCGGAGAAGGAAAGAACCGCAAAGTGAAAAAAAAAAAACTAACAACTGTAGTAGTCAAGTGTAGTTTTGTGTTCCGCTTAAATGTTTCAACTAATTACTAATGGTCAATATATTATCACAAGTTTATGCTCGTTGGGCAAAAGAAACTGCATTTCGACCGCACGGTGTAACAGATTTCGGCAGACGGTGGTCAAATGCACAACAAGTTCTGCTGGAATGCTGTCCACTGAGTTCTGCAGCGGGCGTCACGATGCGAAAGGATCCAATTGCACGGTGCATTGTCGGAGCTTGGCCCGAGCCGAGCGGGCCAATCCCGTGTATGGCCCAAGTGTTTCGCAAACTGTCGGTAAACATTTAACATTCGTCACCGCATTGGTTTCTTTATCTGGCTAAGAAAAACTCCGGTTCAGCTTAGCTAGCACAAAGCCAAAGCCCAGTGTCGCACCCAAACCTGAACTCCGAGTTTCGAGACAAGCTCGTTGAAGTAGATTTAGCCGACAACAGCTCAATAAAAACAGTACTAATTTATGACATTTCCCTCCAAATGTGATCAATGGCATGTACCGTTAGTTGGATTAAATCCAGTATTTACAGCGCCGCCAGCCGCACTTGCCATGATCCTCGCATTGACACTGTGTTTATGGCAGTCGATAAAAAAAAGAAATAAAACAACGATTAGGCGTGTACTTATGTTCGAATGTGACACTAACGCAAGTGCAACGAGCCGGCCTTGCCTTGAAAAATCCCCGACTGCACAAGAGGGGCCGTCTCGTCTAGTACCTGGGAACGGGGTGCGTTTGGGTGCGTATTTTTCATTCTCTAAACGCCTCTTCAGCCCGGGTATGATTAATGAAACCCGGCTGTTGTGGGTCGGTTCCACCCAACCCAAGCGCTGGCGCTGCTTTAAGCTTCCCCAAGCAAGCGTTTTGAGCGTAAAGGTCAGATGGGGTCTCCGTTCTACAAGCAGCGTGTGCCAATGAAGGTCGGCCGGACGACAATGGTAAATTCTATTTGGATCCTTTGCCGGCAAACAAAGATAACAGATTGAAATCGAGCTTATTTACACAATCACTCAGCCTCAGAAAGGTTCGCCCCATGTTGATCCGTATCCCTGCTACAATGATCCGAGCGGACTGTGGAGAGGTAGTGCGGACACTGTTTACCGGTTGGGAAACAGGTGTGAATGTGTGTTGGCCTCTTTCAGCTTTCGTTTGCCGAAGTGGCCATTTGTTAAAGTATTTATTTCGATTTGCTACTTTCGGAAAATAGTGTTTTCTAGGAACGGATTGTGAGCTCGAAATCGATCAACATTTCAAACAAGTTGGATTGTTTGGTACGGTTGCAATCCCTCCGAGCTTCCGTGTGTTATTTTAAGGACCGTCTATTTATTTGATTTTATATTCACAAATTGCTCTAGCACAAGTATTTATTTGACTTCATGATTATTTATTATTCACTAGATCAGTTCCACTCGTTCGCACACATTAAACTTGGTGAACTTCTTTTCACTGTGCATTTAAATAACCAGAACATGCCTCATTTTGGATTACCAACGAAAGGTCGAAATACAAATGACCGAAACACGAATGGCCGAATGCAAGGGGTCGGTCACTCGGCACTGCCGTTTTTATGTTAGGCGACTTGAAACGAACCGAGCTGTGCCGATGCTGTACCGAAAGTGCCGAACTGCAAGATTTGTTAAATTCGTTAAAATCTGATAGATCTGGCAACCGTGCGAGATGATTTTGACAACTGGCAGTGCTCCCATTTCATATGTAAAATTGAACCGGAGGTGTGTAAAGCCCTATAAATGTTATTTTTATAAGGCTTTAGAGGTGTGCCGTTTGATATCTCTGCAGTGCCGGGGCACTATGTGCTGAGTGTCCGACCCCTTGGCCGAATGTCATATTCGGCCGATAAAAATATTGGCTATTTCCTGTCCTTACTCACTGCCGTTCGTTCGAAGTCAGCTAGAGGATAATCTCTAATAGTCAGTAAACCTAGGAAAATGCATGCACCTGAAAACAAGTGGTTCCTGCGGAGAAGAGGGTCTGAATTAAAGTATCCAAGAAAGTTCGTAAAAATATAATTTCGTGTCAAATGCAAAACTTATATAAGCACCATCGTCATCGTAGTCGTCAGCAGCATAGAGCCGGGGTGGCCAGTGCTGTTTCAAGCAGTCGTCTCTTGGAACACTCGTCGCCAATTTCCCAGTTGTTTCAGAAGTCGCAAATCACTTTCGACCTGGTCGAGCCATCTTACATGTTGAGCCCCCCTGTTCCAGGTGCCTCACCCTGGGATGAAACCCAAATCTAGGTGGACAAAAGTAATTACGCTAAAACCGTTAGTCCTAGGTATATACTATCTTTGGAGAAAATTTCAACTTCTGCATTTTTTGGTGTATATAATATTAGGGTGACCATCTTAGTAGGCGAGTGCAAAATATAAACTTTTTTATGACTTAAGTTAGCTGAAAAAAATGTTCAACAAAGTTAAAGAACATTAAATTTTGCATTACTTTGCTGAAGAAATGAAAGTACTGTCTCTTATGGTTGATAGGATGGAGTAATTTAAAGTGTTTTGGTCGGGGTGGACCTAAAAAATCCGTGTTTTCTTCATATCTCCTTTCGTGTTTATTTCTCACAAATCTTGCCTTCTAACTAAGCACTTTCACATTCAATGAATACGCATATTTTGTTTGAAGCAATCAAGTCGCTATCTCCTTCGGTTCTGTAGCTATAGGTATTTTTTCTAGAAAAACCGGGAGCCGGCGTAACAGGAACTGGGAGAATACCTTGTAGGTGGCGTTTACCAGTGCTATGCCGCGGTAGTTGCAGTAGTCGAGTCGATTATCCTTTTTCTAAATCGGACAAACCTCTCCTTTCATCTATTCCTCCGGTAGCTTGTCCTCCCAAATCTTGGAATTAACTTCACTGAGCCGTTTCTGTACAATGTTTAAAAAACCCTGTCGACCACCTCGCGCTCGTTTGTGATTAGATGCCCTTCATCATCCCTACCCATGTCAGGTATCGATGAGTATGAAGCTGTTGATATGCGTTTGGTTAAAAATAAAGAGGGTAATATTTTTGGGAACCTACAGTGTTTTTACCGGTTTTCAAATTCGAATGGTGAAAATTTCTTGAGGGGACCTGCAGACTTCTAGCTACGCCAATGGCAGAAGGATGTCTCTATTTCGATTTTGACAGTTGCTATTCAGTAATCGTAATGGCACCCAATTATGCGCAGCAACGCAATTAATTAAAAGTCGTCCAACAATTGAGTATATTTTTCATTTTGTAAACTTATTCACGGTGCCTAATTCTGCGCATGTTTGTTCCTAATTCTGCGCACTTAAAAAGTAACGATAAACACTCACTTCTTTATGTCGTTACACGCTAAAAGCACGTCAAAAATCCGGCATTAGCCATTACCATAAATAAATCCATGATTTGGCGTTCTTGTGCTGTCCAGGTGGCACAGGAATATTGTAATCATTTTGATTGGCTTATTTTAAATATTTTATTGTCGATAACGTGAAGGGCGAGTTGATACGGGTTTTCTGCATACTGAACATTACACCTTAGACAAATATTAAAAATTGTGTTTTCATGTAGAAACCATTTCGCCACTGCCTGACAGCTCCATGAAGTTGGACATTCAAAAAAAAATCAGAAAACATGGTTCCATAAATTGGCGCTCGTAGGTTCGGCAACACAGGATTCCAATAAATGCAAGTTAAAGGTTCTACTTGAATTTTCATGCCTCTATACCTCAGCCATTTAGGTGAGGTTGCGTATTCTTTCGCGATTTCTTCGAAGGATACATTACTGTGCAGAATTTGGAACATGAATAAAAAATCTGTGCCTAAATCTGCGCACCACTGCGTCGTATTTTTCTAACGAAAGCAAGGCATGCAATCACTCTTTTTGTCTAAAACATGACCAAAACTAATTATTCTTTCTAATTATGCTGGGTAATTTGATCATTACAAGGAATTTCGATCATAAATTTGTTAATTTTCTAGAATGACAGTTTTAGCGTTAGCGTTAACGACGTTGTTTTCTAGCATAGTTATGCACAATGTTGAAAAATACATATATAAAGAAAAATGCGCAGAATTAAGAGCTGCGCAGAATTAGGAGCGGTCACGGTACGATAAAAATAACGATAAAACGATAACGATACATAACAAATTTGTCAAAGAAATAACATTTATATCTCTATTTGGGGCAGAACTATAAAGCGTTTTTTAAGAAAGTTCTTACTTAAAAATTACATCAAAACCGCCCTAAAATAACATTTGCACATAACTCAGCAACTATGCTTCGTAAGCAACCAAAGTTTACGTTAGATTCAAGCTGTCAAAGTAGTAACCCATCCAACGTAGAAAATTTACTCGAAATATACACCGATAAATCATTGAATCGCACTTTTACCCCTCCTTACTCTATATTCTATGTGTTTTGCGTTCGCCGTAGGCTCAATACACGTCCGTCATTGGCGTAGCTAGAAAATTTCCCTCCCTAGGGTGCCTTCCCTCCTAGGCTGGGTGGAGGGGGCCTAGGGGTGCCTTCCAAAAAAAATTGATTATGATCTTGTTACGCCGGCTGTCACCGATAGCACAGGGTTTTGTAGGGAAATACCATGCGGGCTTAATGAGGGTTCGCGCAATTACAGACCAGATGTTTATCATCCTTCTGATCTAGCAGAAATGTCGGGAGTACAACGTGCCCACTGCCCACGCATCACATCTTTATTGATTTCAAAGCAGCATACGGTACAGTCGATCGAACCGAGCTATGGCAGATAATCACGAACACGGGTTTCCGGATAAATTGACGCCACTGATCAGAGCTACATTCTACATTGGATCAAGTGATGTATTTCATGCGCATCTCGGGGACACTCTCGAGTCCCTGCGAGACGCAGTGACGGTTGAGAGAAGGTGACGGCTTGTCCTGTTGTTCAACAGTGCACTTGAGGGGGTGATCCGACGAAATCCGAGTCTAGGAGGAGTGCGCTAAACATAAATGCGTCGGAGGAGTGCGCTAAACATAAATGCGTCGAAGACCAAATACTCAAAGGAAACAAACGCGTGTGTCTCACAGACGTTAACTGTTGACGGTGACGAACTAGAAGTGGCAGATAAGTTCGTGTATTTGGGATTGCTGGTGCTCCCGGGCAACAATACTAGTAAGGGGATCCAGCAGCACATTTAAGCGGGAAATAGGACCTACTTTGCCCTTCGCAAAACGCTACGATTTTGAAGCATACACTGCCATACGAAGACCTGTAGTTGTTTACGGACTTGAAGCCTTGACACTGCTCATGGAGGACATATGTGCGCTTGCCATTTTCGAGCGGAAGGTACTGCGGCCGATATTTGGGGGAGTACAAATTGAAAGCGGAGAGTAGCGACGACGTATGAATCTTGAACTACAAGCTTTGTTTGGAGAGATCGCCTTTGGCACCTGGCAAAAGTAAGTAGGCTACATTGCAACGAAAACAATTCTCTTTAACAACTGCACCAGCATCAGGAACAGGGAGGCTCAACGTGCAAGATGGCTCGACCAGGTCAAAAGTGATTTGCGACTTCTGAGACCGGGAAATTTGCGACAAGAGGCCCAAGATGGAGTTGAATAGAGACGACTGCTTGGAACAGTATGAGCCGGGGTGGCTACTAGGCTGCTGACAGCGACGATAACTACGCATCGCAAACGGATGCATAGTGAAAAAGCAAATATTTACGCAGCTAGGACATATACACTGGAGGGGGACTGGTACCCCAGGCACCCCCTCTAGCTACGCCAATGACGTCCGATTTTTGTGTTAGTAGATAGAGACATGGTTTCTTCGGTAAAGTTGTAGAAAATGTAAAGGCAAAACACTTTGCTGAAAAATGATATTTGTGTCTCTATCGGGTGCAGAGCTATAGAGCATTCTCTTTAAAATTAGTTTTTTATACTTAACTGTTTTTGGATGCACTTTACACTTTCCTGACAAAATTATCGCTTATTTTTATCATAGTAAGCAATGAATTACTTTTGACAATTTAAGATAATGAGGGGTATTCCAACGAATAGAAGTTCCTGAGTTAATATAGTGCAAAATGAATATAAAAGGTGATCGGAAAAAAGTTTCACTTTTCTCCCTTTTGGACTACTGTGCGTCGGGGAAATCGGAACTACTCGCACGTCGAGTTAGCAAAATCGTCAAAAGTGGCCAAACCAGTCGCTACTTTCATAATAAAAGTGGTCGAATATTCGGCGTAAATAGAGAGCAAGAAACCGCAACCACAACAAAAAGAGTAGCCACCGCTTTTGAGTGAAGCCTCAATCTCTCAATCCGACATGGCTCAAAGAAGCTGTTCGTCATCTACGGTGCTGTTCAGCACCGACTCGCGCTAATGCAGTTCGATTGTGGAATGAACGAAAAATCTACTTCAAGGCCGACTTCAAACAGCTTCTCAAAATGTTTAGTCCATTACTTAAGCTATTCTGTACGGTCTATCAGTTCAGACCAGCTTAGTCCTTTAGCGGCATTTTTTCATTCATCCTGACGCCACTAAAGCGGTGAGATATCAAACGGATGTCTCGATTGGCGGTGATGGTTCCTTTTTCGGCTAGGGAGTTAGGCCGGGCTCTCTTATCCCGCCTACAAGCTTGTTTAGCTGCCCTCTTCAATTCCTGGTATCGCTGACCGGCAGTTGTCTTAGATGTCCGAAGATTGCAGGTTCGGGTCCTGCCACGGTCGCCATGTGAATATACTTAGAGTGATTACCGTGCGGAAGACCGTTACAATGAACAACTTAACAGGTTGATAAATACTCGATTAGACATTCTTCAAGTTGTCCATTGATAGCAGCGCTACCGTGCAATCGAAAAGAGTGTCAAACTCTAGTGTCAAACTGATACTTTGACCAAACTCGTGACTTTAGTCATGACCTTGAAATGCGGTCAGGCATATATTAATATTTTTATTTTGAAACGATGATTCTACAATTGATGAAGGGACGGTAAGGGAAAGTAATGAAGAAGGATTTTTTCCGGGAATGAAGGGGAAGGGTGGAACGGAAGGGGGGGTAATAGGTAGCTATGGTTAACAAGTTGTCGTTGTGACTCCTATCTTTTGTCTAATGCTGGAAGGTGCATGGGTCGAACCAAGCTGTAATCAGAGATTATAACCGGATTTGTGGCAGGTGTTGTGGGTTCGTATTTTTTCATTTGTACCGGTCAACAGCAGTGCCAACTAACTTCTCATGTTTACCTAACTTTAAATCTAGATTCCTATTACTTCACTGTATGAAACATCCCTACCTGTCCAAAAAAAGCTAGTTTGGTAAACTGTAGACTCTGTGTGAGATGATCACTGATATTTGTTTCGTAAAGTTGGTTTTCACTATAAAACATAAAGAAAGACGATTCAAACAATGGAACCACTTTCTGCATCCTTGAAATTAAATAGTATACAGGTAAAATTTAACAATAAAAAACTCCAAATTTATTTCTCCTCAAAAAATAATTAAATGAAATGATCAGGTAGTTGATAGTCTCTGTTAACCTTCACCACACAGCTGGCAGGTAGGGCGCCGATGTTGCTGCACTGGGCCGCTTCGCTGCACAGCTCCAGGCACTGCAAGCGTGGAAATAGGTCTGCATCTGCTATGCTGTTTATCAAAGTTAATTTTTTTACATTCTCCGACGGAAGAACGGTGTCTATCACCTCGACATTAACCAGGATCAGCTCGTCTAGCTGGTCCAGTCCGGCCAGTATGTCGTGCAGATAAAAGTCAAAGTACAGGGAAAGTACTAATGTTTTCAGCTTCGGAAAACCATCGCTTATTGTGGCCTGGTCCATTCCCGCCTCATCGCATTCCAATTTGAGGAAATGGACATTTGGGAATATGGTACGCATGGCATTGTTAAAGAGCATTTTTTCCTGTGCAAAGTTTAGTTCAACTCTTTCGACGCTCGGCAGCGAGAAGTTGTTGTTGGCAAATAAATTGTTCCAATGCCGATCTAAGCTAAGGTTCTGGAATGAGAAATGATTGTTAATGACAAGTTTTAAATTTAGGGTTTGAACGAATTACCTTAAGGTGCTGCAGACTAGCTAAGCATTGAAAATCTGTAATCTCGGGGGCATCGAAACACAATTTCGTCACCAGAGGACAACATCTGCATAAATGGTTTAATTCTTCCTGGGTAATGGGAGGGAATTCCACTATTATTGTGGTGAGATTGGTTACATTTGACCAATCGTTAAACAGCGGAGTAGCAGAGGGTTTACCTAGATTCAAACCCTTCAAGCAAAGATGTTCTAATGGCAATGTCTGAATGATATTTGACAGATTGGAAAGATACCAAGTTGCTTGAAGTTTACGCAGATTCGGTGCAAGGGAAATAACGTCTATCTGTTTTAAACCAATGACTTCTAATTCCGTCAGATGTTCTAAAACGGGTACGTCATTTCTTGATACCTCGATGTTGTTTGATTCGAAGGACCTCAAGCGTGCTTTGAGACCCGAGACGACTTTATTTGCTTCCTGCGAAGCAAATACGTCTCGGTATCGTTGTAGCGTGTCCCTTTCGATGTCCTTAATTTGCGTTTGGATGTTGTACATTTCTATTGTTTCTTGGACGGCCTTCGCATATGCGGAACACCTGATGATCATCTTACGATAGCACCGTGACAGATTATGTAGCTTGTCCAATCTGTTTTCCTTTACTTGCAGCCTCAGTTGGGTGCGGCCCAACTGGCTGTGATCGAAAGCTAGATCGTTCCACCGATGACATACCTGGGATAGAAGTTTTCGTTCCGACAAGTGGGGAAAGAAATTGATAATAATTTGCAGCATCTCGTTGGGTAAGTCGTTGATGTTCATTTTGTAAGAATCTATGCTATCTAACTGGTTAGAGCCTATCCTGATTGTCTCTGTGCACTGAAACATGTTTAAACGAAATTGATATGACATGAACGATGCCTCTGAAAAATTAGCATTGATATCACTCGCATGGCAAAACCGGGCCAATAGCTATTGTTATTTTAATTTTAAAATAAATTAATACGTACCGTCTTCCTCGTAGCTAATGACAAGTGTTCAGCCATATATCAAAACGCACTGAAAATATGACTCAGTTTAAAGTGCACCAGTTAAACCAATCGAATTTGAATTACTGAACTTTTCCGCGGAACAATGTCGAATGATGTGGAATGCTACACGCAGCATTAAGGAAGATTATTAGGTAAAATACAGCCCTTTATCCGTTTTTTTTTTCATTTAGCAAATAGCAAGTGCTTCAGGTAACATTTTAATTGAGCCCTTTGTAGTTAATCAGGATTCATTTGTTTTAGGTAGCATCCATTTCACTACGTAAATCGCGAAAGAATGCTAAAAGTTGGCACTTGCTGGTAGGTAAACCAGCAATATCCTCAACTGAAATAGCGGTTAAAATAAAACCTTTTCATATGGAACGTCTACCGTGGATAAATTTTGTATGGAAAGATCCACATAGTGGAACACTTTATGATAAACATATCCTTGTCTACCTGCTCAAGGCCATCAATGCCGTCTGCGAAGTCATGGCAATCAGAGAATAATGAATGAATAATTTAATGACCACTGAAACGAACCGAAAGAATAAAGGCAACTAAATAACTAGAAGCGGAAAGATTTTGCAATTGAAAGCACTAAGTAACTATTTTACACTTAATTTCACCAGTTTGTTAATTTTGTTGGGGAATTTGACTACTTTATCCATATATTTGAACTTTTGTAGACACTCATCAATATACTTTGGCAAATTGACACGACACAAAAAGAAGCCCTTAGTTCCATTTAAGTTATTTTTCAAGAAAATGAAGCGTATTGGGATTATGATTTTTTTCAACTCCTGCCATCAAATTCTGTAGATACTTAAAATATACTACTTCCCTCTCAAGGTTGTTTGATTTGCCCGAAGCCACCCCAAATTGTGATGAATTGTGTGAATTGTGAATAGTGTGATTTTTTGTTTTAAATATTTCATTCTTCATTCAATATACATCTTAACAATAAATAGACTTTAGAGAAAATGTGTATTTTAATATACTAAAAAACTTTGTAGATCATTCGAAAGCAACAAAAAATTGGTTGTTAAGTTATTGAGCGGAATGGATTTTTAAATGCTCTTTTTAAACAAGTCAATATATTCTACAACCTGTAAGATATAGCTACTTTATTCAGCAAAGTTGCTCATTTTTGTATGTTTTAGAACTTTTCTGAAAAATTGTGTGAAATTGTTTTGGACGCTTCTAAGAACACAAAGATTTGTATCACCCTAATAGGCGAATTCACAGTCACACTAATAGCGTAAAAAGATGCACTATATTTTATTAATAAACTTCTCTAGAAACGTTTCTACGTAATAGCAAATGTTCAGGAGGCCAAATTCGGCCAAAACAGCACGGAACAAACCTGCTGCTTCAAAAAAGTAGTTGCAAAGACGTTTTTTTATTCACCCGTTTATGTTAATTACCTAATTGACGGAGGAAACTATTTGAAATCTGCCTTGACGGAGGTTTTACCGTCCCTCTCCACCGTTGTGTAAAGCTTTCGAGTTGAAACTCTACCAGAAAACAAAAATTTATCACCCGAACTAGCACCAAGTCGTACATAAATGTACGACAGATATCGTAAATATCTCTAAACAAATTTGGAATCGTAACTAAAGTTTGATAAATCGTGCTTAATCGGATTTTATCGTATATAACTACGTATATAGACTAAATACGTATAATTTTTGCTAATAACGTATATCACCTTCAAAATAGTATGTATATGCCAATTTTGCGCATTAAATACGATTTATTAGCATATATTTTTATACGTAAAGCTGATTTTTTACTTTTATCTATACAGATATACCTCGATAGTACGTACCCTCGATAGTACGTACCCTAGATAGTACGTACCCTCGATGGTACGTACCCTCCATAATACGTACATTTGGTCTCGATAGTACGTACACTTTTAAACAACACTTTATTTGTTTCATTCCAAGTTTCACAAAGGCCAAAATCATTGATTTAAAAAGTTAAAAAATACCCGCTATATTGAATCAATACCACTAAAATATATATTTATTCAATAGTGTATGCAAATTTGCAAATTTCATGCAATATTAAGCATAATACAACATTGTTTCAAAGCCTAAGATTGTGATTCGATAGCACGTTCATTTCGGTAATACGTACGCTAAACGAAGCGAAGGTGTACGTACTATCGAGGTATACCTGTATATATAAAAGTGAGCGTGAGTATGTTTGTATGTTCCACCATAATTCCAGAACGCCTTGACCGATCTTCACCAAACTTGGCACACATGTTCCTTGATATTAGTGAATCAGCACTGGGGGGTTGACAAAGTAAGGGAGTTCGTAACACGGGGAGGAGGCCATCATTCCGAAATGCCTGAACGGGTTTTCATCAAACTTGGCACAATTATTCCTTGGCATAAGAGAATCAGCACTGGGGGGTAAACAAAATCGAGGGAGGGCGGTTCCCTGATAGGGGGGAAGGGTCCGTAATGGGAGGAGGCCATAACTCCGAAACGCCTTGACCGTTCTTTATCAAACTTGGCACACATGTTCTCTGACATCAGGGAATTAGCACGGTGGTTGACAAAGGAGGGAGGGAAACTAATAGGGGAGACCATACCTCCGAAATAAAGAGGGGGGGCTTCGTAACAGGGGAGGGGGAGGCCATAACTCCGAAATGCCTGGGCGGTTATTCATCAAACTTGGCACACATGTTCCTTGACATCAGGGAATCAGCACCGGGGATTGAAAAGGGGGGTAGGACTAATAGGGGGGGGAGATGATAATTTCGAAACGCCTTGACCGTTCTTTATCAAACTTTCATACGTGTTCCTTGATATAGGAAATCAGAACTGAAGGGGTTGACAAAAGAGGGGGGAGTAACTGCGAAATGTTTGGACGTTTCTTCCTTAAGTTGCGGCGGGACAAAAGAAGGAGCTGATGACAAAAGGTTGCTGACAGGAAGGGGGGGTAACGCCCACATGCCTGTAACAATTTATCCGTACAACAGCAAAATCCAAATACGAAACACTAAATGGCACTAAATACTCGCAGCTGTAGATTTGTCAAGGTGTAATTATGCGCTGAATCAAAATGACCCGTATAAAAAGTGTTCGACCATTAGTGCTTAGTGTTGCTGGCCTACTCTATTTGAGTCACAAGGACAATCTCTTCAAACAGTGTAGAGTTGATCTGAGAACACCATGTGTTTCTCATGGTCAACTGTATATGACATGTTCCAGAGTGGGCTTGGCCAATAATATGTTCATACTTGCTCCTGGTGGTGAAACTAAAAACATTGTTTACAAACAAGTTTTGTATTGAAGTGAGATGAAAGGAATGACAGGTTTTTTGTATCCATGGAAGAAACACTGTTGCACCTTCTTCTTTTTTTGAAATATACAATAACAAAACTATTCATTACCTGGGGTGGGGTGACCATTGTTAGCGGAAGGTGCAAATAGGACAAATGTCTTTGTTGCTCTTTTTTTATAGGGTTTTATAGGGATTTCTGTAAAGAAAACAGATGTGTAAGTGGCCGGGTAGTCAAAAGAGGGGAGCTGACAAATGGGGAGGACCGTCCAAAAGAGGAACAAGCGTTATATTTTTGCATTATAAGCATTTCGGTTACAATAACTGTTGTACAAGTGGCTGTGACATAAAGGCGCCCCGAATAAGACCGGGCACTCAGCTAGTATACATATTAAAATGCTAGCTGGGACCCTGATAAGTGGAACGGAATCACCAGAATCACATTAGTTTTTATAGAATACAAATGCATAACTTTTCTGTGTATGTAATGAAGTTGATTAATAAATAAAAAGTGATCAAAAAGAAAAAAAATCCAGAGAAACCTAAAAATAAAAAATAAGAAAATAGGTTTCGTATGCTACTAAGACGCTCCAAAAACTTCAGTCAATCCAGAGAAAGCCAGAATATTTTTAAGAAAGAGACAGAGAACAAAAAAGATTGAAAGAGAAGGAGAACTAATAGGAATAAAAAAGCATGAAAGAGAGAAAGGTAGGAATCATAGAGGAAGACAGAGAGAAAAGAAAAAAGAAACAGAGAAAGGAAGAGGGAAACAAACGAAAAAAGAGAAAAAATAGAAAAAGACGAGAACAAAAGAGAAAGAACAATAAGAAGCGAAAAATAGAGTGGAAGAAGAGAATAAAGGAGAGAATACCAGCCTCCCAGTTGGCCTTCTGGTCCAACAAGCTAGTCGTCATATATTTGAATTTCGGCTGCGAAAGGCTGGTTAAGTCAATAGTATCGTAGCACCAGTCCCAGTGGATGGATGGATGGATGGATGGATGGATGGATGGATGGATGGATGGATGGATGGATGGATGGATGGATGGATGGATGGATGGATGGATGGATGGATGGATGGATGGATGGATGGATGGATGGATGGATGGATGGATGGATGGATGGATGGATGGATGGATGGATGGATGGATGGATGGATGGATGGATGGATGGATGGATGGATGGATGGATGGATGGATGGATGGATGGATGGATGGATGGATGGATGGATGGATGGATGGATGGATGGATGGATGGATGGATGGATGGATGGATGGATGGATGGATGGATGGATGGATGGATGGATGGATGGATGGATGGATGGATGGATGGATGGATGGATGGATGGATGGATGGATGGATGGATGGATGGATGGATGGATGGATGGATGGATGGATGGATGGATGGATGGATGGATGGATGGATGGATGGATGGATGGATGGATGGATGGATGGATGGATGGATGGATGGATGGATGGATGGATGGATGGATGGATGGATGGATGGATGGATGGATGGATGGATGGATGGATGGATGGATGGATGGATGGATGGATGGATGGATGGATGGATGGATGGATGGATGGATGGATGGATGGATGGATGGATGGATGGATGGATGGATGGATGGATGGATGGATGGATGGATGGATGGATGGATGGATGGATGGATGGATGGATGGATGGATGGATGGATGGATGGATGGATGGATGGATGGATGGATGGATGGATGGATGGATGGATGGATGGATGGATGGATGGATGGATGGATGGATGGATGGATGGATGGATGGATGGATGGATGGATGGATGGATGGATGGATGGATGGATGGATGGATGGATGGATGGATGGATGGATGGATGGATGGATGGATGGATGGATGGATGGATGGATGGATGGATGGATGGATGGATGGATGGATGGATGGATGGATGGATGGATGGATGGATGGATGGATGGATGGATGGATGGATGGATGGATGGATGGATGGATGGATGGATGGATGGATGGATGGATGGATGGATGGATGGATGGATGGATGGATGGATGGATGGATGGATGGATGGATGGATGGATGGATGGATGGATGGATGGATGGATGGATGGATGGATGGATGGATGGATGGATGGATGGATGGATGGATGGATGGATGGATGGATGGATGGATGGATGGATGGATGGATGGATGGATGGATGGATGGATGGATGGATGGATGGATGGATGGATGGATGGATGGATGGATGGATGGATGAAAAATATGATAAACGCGACAGGAAAAATATTCTGGCATAAAAAAACGAAAGAAAAAACGCGAAAGAATGGGATAGAGGGAAAACGGAGCAAGAAACGAGGAGATATAACACAGGAAAAAAATGGAAATCAAAAGGAATAAAACGAAAAAGAAAAAGAGAACGTTACAGTAAACCATACAAGCAGGATAAATAAGTGGAAGAACAGACGAGCGAAACAAACGCAGACTGGAATAGAAAAGGAGTTGGAAGCGAAAAAAATGACAATCGGGACCGAAAAAAGGAAGAAAAGTTTAAACGGGACAGAAAATGATAAAAACCAAGACAGGAAAGGCAGTTAAACGGGCCTGGAAACGGGAAAAATGGAAGAAGAAATACGAAAAACGAAGCGGAGCAAATTCAGAACACAAAAAATACGGCCAACAACGGGACAGAAAAAGAATAGAAAAGGAACAGAGAATGAGGTAACATTGCGTAGAGGAGGAAATCGAAAGAGAACAAAAGGAAAAACGAGACAAGAAAAGGAATACGAAGCCGAAAACAAGAGAAACTAAAAGGGAAACGAGGAATAACGAGAGAATAAAGGAAACCGATAGAGAAAACAAGAATAACGGGAAAAAGAGGTCAAACGGGATATAAAAGTAGAAATATGGGACAAAAAACAGGATAATGAGACAGAACTAAAATAAGTAAAACATAAAAGAACAAAATGTTAAACGGTAGATAAAAAGGAAAACCGGAGAAAAATGAAGACAAAAACTTAATAAAAAGACGCAAGAGACGAAAAACGGAGTATCAAAAAGAAATCTTTCGGTCTTTCGGACGAAGGCATAAAACGAGAAGGAAATGTGTTAAAAAGTTAGCAAAATACGAAAACTGAAAATGAAAAAAGGCAAAAGAGGAGGAAAACGACTGAAAATGGGAAAGAAAATAACAAAAAAAGGAATGAAAAGCATAACAATAATCAGAACTAAAATTAAGTACAACTGGAACAGGAAACACGGAACAGAAAAAAAGGAAAACGAAAAAAAGAAGAAATAATGGATGGAAAGTGATAGTCTTAGGACTTTGGTCAGTTCCTAATTATTATACCATTCCTTGGTTTTGAAAAACAGAGTATGGGGCGAGAACCTTCCATCTTTAATTAACAAATTTTTAAAGCATTTTCTAAAGCAACAAGTTTCATTAATACTCATGTATTCGACCAATATCTTTCAATCCACAACGCTTGATTCCATTCGCAAAGATCCTCGATGATATTCAATCGCATGAAATTACATTCCGCCAAAACACAAATTACCGCCGCCCGTCCCCAGCGGACACCATCAGCGTTCTACCCGGACGAAACTATTTGTTCCCCAATTTGCATTTTTTTATTGGCCAAAAAATAAACTCGAAAACGTAAATCCATTATCTCTATTTGAAGCACACATCCGCATTGTACCAGCAGCGCAGCAGCGCGCGGCACAGCAGAGTAAGTACCGTGGCTCCGTTTTATTTAATTTTCGAAATGCAAACGCACTTTTTTTCGCTTCTCCAGTAGCGCAGCGGTCGGTGGACCGCCTGCTGCCCTGCCAATGCAACCTACCTTCCTTTCCTGCGCGGGTTGGTTTCCCCATCCATCCCGGAAGAGACTAGTGCAATTCGCATCCATTTGGACCGCAGGCAGGAAAACCTCACATTATCCCTCATTCGGGGCGGAAGGAGAAACGTTGCGGCCAAATTCCTCGCGGTTGCGTTGCGCAAATGGGTTAGCTACACTTTTCGAAGCGTGAAATTTGATTTGCCAACTTT
Organism: Sabethes cyaneus; assembly: GCF_943734655.1. Classification (NCBI taxonomy): domain Eukaryota; kingdom Metazoa; phylum Arthropoda; class Insecta; order Diptera; family Culicidae; genus Sabethes; species Sabethes cyaneus. The sequence continues at coordinate 34,032,779 of NC_071354.1, read as the reverse complement.
TCGCAAATGCACTTAGTGTACTTTTTTCCACCTAGCCGGCAATCCATCACGGACGAAGACAAACTTCTGTACCTACCTAGATGCATGTAGCGAACGACGGACGAGGAATGTGTATGTAACGTAAGTCTCGCGGAGCAGCAGGATTTCACCGTTTACCGGCCAACCGCTTTTCATTTGACCAGCATACGTACAGCCGCATAATGCGTTCATTTTCTATCTTTTGTGTGTGAGTGTGTTTTTTTTTGTACGAGAAAATTGTCTGCTTCTCTCGCAAATGGTCGGAAGGGATCGTTAAAAGATAGTTTGTTAAATGGATGTTTTAATTTCATTAAAAGCATTTTCCGCTTGGTGGTGTAATTTTTTCAATCGTCAAACATGACTTTGGTGATGGGTGACAACATCCGCAAGCATCAAGCGCATTTCCGACGCGGTAGCGATGCATCATCCCGGATCCCTTTGATATGTTGTTGCCGAGTAGCTGGTTTTTTATATGTTGCTACGTCGTTTCGCGGTTATTATTCAGTTGATAAAAGTTTCATCTAACTGTTACGATCTAACAACGTTCATGATACTGTTTTCTCCCATTTTGCTCAGCATAAAAAGTGATAATAATTTCTGTTTTATTCCGAGTTCCATTTTTATTTTCATCGTCCGGGATTCGTGCCGGCTCTTTTCAATTAGGAGGGGTAGCAAAAAACAGCAAGCTAAACTAACCAGCAAACTTCAATAACCATAACCGTAATGCGGCAGCGCGGGAGTCAATCCGGGGCGAGTGCTGCCATGGAAATCATATCACAGCCACAGTAGAGGAGCTTGGTGTTTCGTTTGAACCGAGCGGTCGGTCTGAACCACACCGGTCGATGTGACCCTAGACCACGCCACGCCATTGACTTCGGTTCGTGCCTGCCTGCACCGGGAACAGCCACCGGGATGCCACCGAACGTTTGCAGCCAAATCTATTTCCTGTGCACACTCGATTCGATTGTGCTTCCAGATTTCTGCAGCCAATCTACTACTACGGTACGGTGTTTCCGGTATGCCGAGCACCAGGCTTGGCCGAATGAACTCAATAATGGGCGAGGATGCGAAAATGTTTTGGTCATTTTTCCGATAATCTTAATTGGATAATGAAAGGATTGTCCGGCGCTCGAGGCTAATTGAGTTATGCGCTACCAGTGCCGCTGGGAAGTATTTAATGTCTCGGATGTTAATTACAGGATACTAAAATGTTTAGAAGGGTATTGAATGTCGCTAAAAAGGTTGAATCCACTAATAAGGTCTAAGTGATTGGGAATTTCCACTTGTTATAGCCAAACATTGTCTGAAAAAATACCGCGAATTAAATTCATGGTCAGAAGAGCTAAATGAGTAGCAGACGATAGTCTCGTGAAGTCTAATATTTACAAGATGGATTAAATCGGGTTTTAGACCAATATGATTATCGAAGCTCTCCGAGTTGGTTTCGATGTACGACCTGGTCTAACAAACCATTCATATTCGAGTCTCGACTTGGAGAGGCTGTAAGAGTCAATAGGATCGTAGTACTAGCGTTGCAATTGTCCTGTACTCTAACAGCTGGCTACGTAGTCTGTCGAATAAAAACAGAAGGTCAAGTTCCGAAAGCGGAATGTAGCACCAAGGCTTTGCTTTGATTTGATTATTGAAGCAATTGCAACCAATATCACATTTCATCTTAACGTTGTGATGGTCGTTGTGGGGTTAATGAACACGTATCTGTTTAGTTAACGTTTTTAATCGTGATGTGTAATAACGAGGAAAACTAATTGTTATATTTGTCTAGTTGATTGTCCAATCTCACTCGGGGCCCATTTGTCTCTCAGCCACTTGTCTGTTATTGTAACGAAAATTCTCATGATGCAAGAAATAAAACCCCTTTTCTTCATTTGAATGTCTATACTTCTTATATCAGCTCCCCCTTCCTCTGTTGTTTACCAGCCACTAATAAACCTGTCTTTTCGATAATCCCTATAAAGCGATTCAAAACCTTTTTTACGTTTTTGAACCTCTACCTTGTCAATGGCCACCCTATCTACCCCAATCAGAAACCCCCGCTTGTCATCCTACCACTGGTACAACTTGTGTCGGTGGAAATGCAAGAGACACGCATCCCTTGTTAGTGATCGCCCCTCTTTTGTAGCCGGTTGTGCAACTATTTTCTCTCTAAAAATCCCTATTGCGGAAGAGAGATAAAGCCATATATTACATATATCCCTCCTCGGCAACCGCCCCCCCCCCCCCGGCCTCTATAATCCCCCTTCTTGTCACTCAGTCATGTACACAACTGCAATCGAGAAACGCAACCCCTTTTACTAATTTAAATAAAAAATCTTGCTTGAAATTGAAGTTTTAACTTCAATTTAATAACTTGGGTAATTCGTGACATTTGCGGGGTTGCGAAATAACCCGGGTGCTCGAATTGGAATTGAAATTGACAAAAAGTTTGAGATGAGAGTTGAAATTGGACTTGAAATCCGAGTTTAAATTTAGCTAAAAATTGAACTCAAATAAGCTTAAATTTGGGCTAAAAATCGTAAGTGGAATTTGTTTTGCAATTTAACTTGACCTTGAATTTCGATGACTTGGACTAATTTGAACTTGAGGTGCAACTTCAATCCGGACATGGACCAGGAATTAGACACGACGTTTTACTTAAAATTAGGATTGGCATTTTGTGTCTTATTCTCTCACACATTTTATCTTTTTCTATTCAGTATCTTCTTTATTCTGGTTCAGTTTTTTACGTTTTGTTCCGTTTTTTCTCCTTTTCTGTACTGAGCAAGAGCACTTCTTTTCTTGTTCTGTCGTTTTTTCCTGATCGGTTTTTCCAGTTTATTTGTTCCATTTTTTGCTACCTACCTGTCCCATTTTTCTTACTTTCAGTCCTATTTTTCCTCTTCTTTTCACTAGTTTTTTGTTATTTTTTCCCCGTTTTCTGTCATTTTCTTTATTTGGCCCTTTTATTTATTTCTAAATTCTTTTTATCCCCTTTCTTTCTCGTTTTTCGTCTTTTTAATATCGAGTATTTCCTTCTTTTATAATATTTATCCTAAGGGAGCCAAACCCTTATTTCCCATTATTCTCCAGGAATCCTTTTATGTTTCCCGCTTTCGTCATTTCTTCTTATGAACGGTCCCATTTTCCCGAATGGTCCTTTTTCTTCCCATCTTCCTGTTTTTTATCCCAACTTCGCCTTTTATATTCTGTTTGACTAACTCCTACCTTGCCTGTCACGGGTTTTTTCTTGCGTTCTTCTTTTTTCCTTTTTTTCTCTCCGTTTTGCCTCTTTTTCTATCACCTCTTCCCCCTTCTCGCCCTGTGTATCCCTGTGTCTTTCTCTTTCGTTTTTTTTGTCTGCCACCTGCTTCCTCGATTTCTCTACCGTTTCTTTTCTTTTCTTTTCTTCTTCGCCTTTTCAGTCTTGGGTTCCTCGTTTCTGTTGCATTTTTCGTCTTATTTCTTCATTTATTCTCGTTTTTGCTTTTTTCCTGTCGTTTTTTTTATTTCCTGTTTCGTTTCGTCCTTTATTCCTTTTTTCCCAATTTCTAGTATTTTTTCCCTTTGAACTCTTTTTTGTTCCGTTTTTCGTTTTCGTCTGTTCGGTTCTTCCTCTAAATATATCCTACTTTTCCTCTTTTTCTGGTACAGTATGTGTTTCTTTTATCTCCTTTGTCTTCTTTTTAAATTTTGTTTCTATTTTTTTTTCTATCGTGTTACACCTCATTTTTTGTTCTCTTTTTTTATTTTCCTGCCCTTGTTGCTACTTTCTTTCTTTTCATCCTTTTCTGTCCCATATTTTTTCCTTTTTTGACCCAATTGTTCTCAATTTTTTTTCTCGTTTTTTTTTATTGTTTTCTATTCTTTTGTCTAGTTGTTCCTCCTTTCCCTTTCGTCCCCTTTTTTTCCTGTCCAGTCGCCACTTTTTTCCCTCGTTTTCCCTCGTTTTTTCTCCCGGTTTTCTCTTTTCCATTTTTTACCCTTTTTATGTCCCGTTTTCCATCTCATTCTGTCGTGTTTTTTTTTGTTCTGTTATTCTTTTTTGATGCCAGTTTTTATTTTTTTCTGAGAGAGAAAAATTTTCTCTCTTGCGTTTTTCTTCTTTTTCTATCCCGATGGTCTAGTTTTGTTGTTTTCTTTCGTGATATTTTCCGGTTCTTCTCCCTCTGACTGTTTTATACTGTTTGTTTCTTGAGATATAAATTTTTGAAGGAGGTAAACATTCAGGAGATCCGAGTTTTTCGGCCATAAGGAACAACAAAAATGTTATGTATATATTATCAGATATGTGATCGTCGTCAATCGCTATTTTGTCAAGCGCTGATGTGTTTTGATATGCACCATGATATATTTTAACTGATCCTGAAATATTCCTCTACGGGCACCAGTTCATAGTGTCCCCACGGATCCGGATGGAGCGCACCATGGCGATCCGGATGGAGCGCACCATGGCTTGTAACTGCAGCAAAGTAACTAATATGGTTACAGTCGACAATTTGTTGAAAAAACAACTTAACATGTTTCAAACAAGTTTCAAATATATTGCAACATTACCTAAAAAAGCCATGTCACGGCCCCCAAGGAACGCCGGAATAGTTCCAACCATGTGACATATGGCCATGATTTGTAGATATTGAACACAGAAAAGATTTTCGAAAAAATTCCTAAATTTGGTGAAAATATACTGAAAGATAAAAAAGTTATGGCCATTTTAGCAAATTTACGGGTGCTAAAAATGATGTGGACCTCAGAGGGGTAAAAGATTAGAAATAGATGCTGTTAAGATCGACTGAGGTACATATATTGTATTGCGGATTTTCGGCTTTCCAGTCAGTTTTATATTGAAAACGGCTTTTTTATACTGCCTGACGTTTCGGCCTTTGATTTTGGCCTTTTTTAAAGGTAATATGGTTACGTTTTCTTGTCTAATTGTTGATTGCTAACGGAAGGAAGTTCAAATTTTAACAGCTCCAGAAAACAAAATTGCATGTGATAAAGCATCACACTTTTCCTTGGAGTTTTCCACCATCACTTAAATTAACATTCAGCTTAAAAATGTAAATCAATCTATTTATATAATCATCATAAATATAAGAGGCTTATGTCGGTACCGAAAACCAGGTCTCTGACAGGACGTTATAAGAGGCTTATCGGTAACTAAAAACAGGTCCCTGACAGGACGTCATGCTTTCGTAGCAATGGGTTGTATTCTCAGTCACCTCACTGGTCGACTGCTGGACAGCTCGATTGCTCAACTGGTTGACTAGACTGCTCGACTGGACTGGTCGATTAGACTGCTCGATTTTACTGCTCGACTGGACTGCTTAACTGAACTGCTCGACTGAACTGTTCGATTCGACTGCTCGACTCAACTGCTCGACTTAACTGCTCGATTTGACTGCTCGACTCAACTGCTTGACTTCTGTTTGATTTGACAGCTCGATTTAACTGCTCGATTCAACTGCTCGACTAGACTACTCGACTCAACTGCTCGACTGGACTACTCGACTCGACTGTTCGACTCAGCTACTCAGTTGGACTACTCAACTCAACTGCTCGAATAAACCGTTCGACTGGACTATTCGACCCAATTGCTCAAATGAACTGCTCGACCCAACTGTTTAATTTAACCGCTTGACCCGATTGCTTGCCTAAACCATTCGATTCGATTGCTCAACTTAAGTGTTCGACTAGACTACTCGATTCAACTGCTCGACTGAACTACTCGACTTAACTGCTCGATTAAACTGCTCGACTGGACTACTTCATTGGACTGCTCGATTAAACTGCTCGACCAGACTGCTTGACTGAACAGCTTGATTTAACTGATCGACTACACTGCTCAACTTGACTGTTCGACTCGACTGCTCGACATAACTGGTTGACTCGATTGCTTGATTCGACTGCTCGACTCGTCTGCTCGACTCGATTACTTGTTGCGATATCATATGGTCGGTGCTAAATCAGACCGGACCAAGTCGCAAAATTTTAAAAAATGAGCTAATGATAGCAAACGATCAAAAATTTTCTAAGCAACATTTCACTCTAATTAGACTACATAAATGTTTCAAACAGCCAGAAGCTTTTATTCAGTTGAATAAAATCCAATCCGACCATAAAAACTAGGGCAACGACACCAGTTTTCGCCACTAGTGTCGGCATAAAATTGGAAAACCGAGGTTTACTGCCATATAGTTGCATTTCGATGAGCAGTTCTAATCATACAATAAGCAGAAATATTTTTCCTATGTTTTAGGATATTAAGACTAAAAGTTTGAAAATATAGTTGTAAATGTAAAATTTGCGATGCATGTTCAAGCACCAGTTTTCGACCCCCCAAAATCCAGTTTTCGCCACCCCTAGAAACATCGTTTGCGGCATGTTCTAGTTTGGAAACTCATTTATATTTATGTATTTTTCAAAAACTTGAATCAATTTGCAGTTGAATGAAGAAAAGAAAATAGAAATCCGTTGAGAAATAACCGAGATACGGCAATTTACTTGAAATCAGTATCAGTAGCGTCTATCTCTAATTTGGCACATGACCGAAATCGTATCAGCATGGGTGTCAAACTTCAAGATTTCATAATTTTTTTTAATTTATTGACACTGGAAGCTTTTCTAGGTTCGCGGCTTTCTATGGCAACTTTGTAGCAGATTCAGAGTACCCCGGCGGAAGAGCTCATTTTAGGATATATAAGAAATCATATCAATATGGGTGTCAAATTCTATGATTTTGATGTCTGTAAAACCTTAAAGTTCGCCACCTACATGATGCTATAGTTTCAGCAATTCTAAAATAGCCATAGACAGTATTAGCAATGTTTTAGGAGGTTCACGGAAATGGTTACTTTTCATCAATCGACTGCGACTGATCATCTGTCAATTTCCAGTTCAAAAAATATAATTTCAAATGAATTTTCACGCCTAAAACGTACAGAAGCCGAAGAAATCAGTTTTATAAAATAATTTCCGATATCCTTTAAATACTAAGGAAGAACCAGAGAATATACCTCGGCGAATGCAACCGGCTGGCCAATTGAATTTTTTTTCTAAACTCGTACAGAGTTCTAATTTATGAACTTGCTTGCTCAATTGATACATAACTCGACAAAAATAGCATTAATGAGTCCTTTACATAAGAATGTATCGTTATCTTTAAGTCACAACTAAGGAGATCCTGCGACGTATTCAAGCAGGGTATCGCGCCTACTTTGCCCTTCGGAAGACGCTGCGAATAAGAGGCATAAGCTGCCGTACGTACCTGACAATGTTCAAACCCCCTATTAGACCGGTAAACTATGCTCACGGAAGACTTACGCTCCTTTGCGGACGACATTTGGCGGAGCACAAATTGAAAGTGAAGAGTAGCGGAGGTGCATGAATCAAGGGCAACATACACTGCTTGGGGAAATTACCAACGTACATTAGGCGAAAGTCGGTAAACTATCAGTGAACCGGACACGTCGTAAAGAAAACGGTTCTATACAACAACCCCACCGGTAGCGGCACAAGGGACACAAAGTGCGAGATGGCTCGTCCAGGTCTAAAGCGACATTTTTTATTTTGTAAGTAAAAAACTGCGACTTATGATTGAGTTAAACCACCCCGGCTCTAAGCTGCTGACGACAACGAAGATAATACAATCAGCCCCGTACATTTTCCTATGCTGGCTGCGAAATTTCAAGTTTGAAAGTGTAGAGCAAGCTTTCCTCCTGGGGAGTTTGAGTCTGAACCCCCAAACTCCCTCTCCCATCGAAATTTGAACGTAAGTTCGAATTATTTTAAATGAACCAATTTTATAGAAGTAAATAACACACGCTTTGGAAAGCAAAATGGAACAATGGATTGGATTGAACAAAAATAACGGAAAAATAGAGTGGGGATAAACAGATATCTACAACTGTATGTTTGACTCTCCCCATTTCCCACCCATTCATATTTGACGTTTAATTTCGATCGTTTAAATCAAACAAAAAATAATTTAATTAAGAAATTTTTACGTTGGCTGCCCCAGTCCATTGTTCATAAGAAGATCAGTTTATAAGTGGCATGTTAAAAATTATGAAAAATGTTAGCGGAGCTCGAAAAAATTGACAGCCCTACATGAAGGCGAATATAAAACGCATTCAGCGCATACAGTTTTACTCCTGGTAGTATTTTTTAATCTGTCAGCTCATGGACATGACTACTGAACTGCTGACAGTGTTTGTCTTTCTCAGTTTTCCACCCTTCAAAACAATTCATTCATGAATTTCAGTGCTGAATGACTGCTCGACTAACCTGTCAATCAACTTTCTTGCTCTTAACTGATATTTGGGTTTAACAAAATTTAGTTTGTTAAGCTGTCTGGTTTTTAAAATCAATCAAAACCTGACCTAAGAAAATTAGCTAAAACGTCGGAGCAATGTTTACGTTTTCTGTAATTTCGTTTACCATTGTCGACAGTTCAAAATGAATAAACGATTGCCATTTGATTTCGTTCATTCTCTTGTCGAGAATGAATGAACGTAGAGAACAACACGAATATGAATGCGAGTGATTTACTCGAATCGCTGGTTTCAGGCTGGCTATGCCAAGTTAATTTCATCTGTACTAGAAACAGCAAAGAATGAGCAGTATAGTGCATATTTTGAATATGAGATTTCTAAGCACTGATTCTAAGAAACATGTTATATGAAATATGAAATAATGCATGCAAAATTATGACTGACGCAGGCAGCAATTTGGACCGAATGATAACAACGCCATACATGGCACCCAGCAGTTAACAACTAGGACTATCACAGCTCCCATCAAGCATTCCGACAGCACCAATCGCATCGTTCCAAACTAATTGGACATGGTATGTATGTCCAACTGGCTCTGAACTACCGCGAATGAATGGTTGGTTGCCTTTGTCGCGGCCGCCAGCCATGGCTAGCACCTGTCATAGTTTTTCGGCTGGCATGAAACAACTTTCGGGGCGTGCCAGCGCGTGGCTAACTGCAACAGCAGCAGCAGCAACAACATGCAGCCCACAGTAGGTAGGTACCTAGTAACGAAAGTGAAACAGACACCGCCTTGTCCGCAAGACGTGCCCGGAATGAGCAAAATGTGTTACAAATTATCACGACGCTCGTCAGTCACGCGGATTGTTGTTTTATTTTTTTTTTGTTCACTTAAGCCATGTATTTCGCAGAATCGGGTGCCTTTGCGTTTCTGTTAGGCCAGCATCAAAAGGCTCTGCCGCAGTCACTAGAATCCATAACCGGCACACGAATACCGGTAATTATCCGGATTGTTGTGGCTCTCGTATAGAATGGTGTGTATCGGTGGCGCATTTAACGGCTTGGGTGTTCCCGTACCCGCTAGTTGCCAGTGCGAGTTATCTTGGCCGAAGTGAAAGAAAAGCGATTTTAATTAGTCTCATTAGGAAATGGGTGTAGCACTGGGAGTTATGTCGGTCTTATGGTTGTTAATAATTATCGCACTGTGATTGGGATTTGTGAATTAGCCGGGCACAGGATTATACGTCGAATTTTTTCACTTGTTTAATGAGTCGTAATTTCTTCACGTATTGCTAATTACAGCTTTTTTTGTTTGCTCTCTTTTACAGATAGTCTTTCACCCTGAGGACACCCAAAGTGTAACTTCCTTGTGTTGCGCGACAAAACACCTGCAACGTGACATCCCCTACATCGCCACGACGGAATAGCACGTTTCGAGTCGAGTTGACGGTGTGCAACAAGCGATGTTTTATCGCTAGATTCCACCATCAAAGAGACGGTTAGACTGAAAAATCCTAAATAATTTAAGACTGCTATCAGTGCTTTGAAAGAAAGCAATCAAATCCGACCTTCAACATGGGATTCCGCTTGGAGATACTGTTCTGCGTGTTGATTAACGGTAAGTCAGTCAAACTCGTGATCGATAACATAATGAAATGCCTTCTGCCAGTACACAGAAACATTCGGTTCTGTTCGCCAAATTAACACCTGATATACGACAAATTGGCTGTCATCATTAGCTAGAAAGCGTCACTGTTTACAACCACACAACCCATACGAATAAATTGATTGCCGGGGGTACCCCCGGCACGGCGGGCGGTAGGCTTCCGTTCATTACCCAGTGTGAACGTTGGAAACAATTTATAGTAAAACTCTTCGAAAACTACTTTGTTCCCTTCTATTCCCACTCCCACACGCGCGAGGACGAGGGCCATTAATTTTCCTAACCCCGACGAGGAGGAGGCCCAGGCAGCAGCCAACCAGCCAACCAACCAACCAAGCCTTATTAGTAATTCAAAGTGAACGAATATTTTCTTGCGATATCAAACAGTGAAAATTGATTTTCCTTCCCTCTCGCTTTCGTCGACACCGACGACCGACAACGGTGTCGCCCTCGTTGGGCCCGTCCGGGAACTAGACTTCAGTAGTAGACGAAGCCGAGGTGATTAATTATCGAAACCGTCAAGCTATGCATAACTTTCCCGCAAAATGAGTCCTTTCTTTTGGGTAAGTTTCTGCCTGTGCACCTTCGCTCTGTTGGCTATAGTCAGCCAGCGAGCAAGCGAACGAACGAGCGAGCGGGTTCCCGATGTTGCTCTGCCAAACAATGGCACACAATGTCTGCTGCCTGGTTCTGTTCTGTTCCTGTCCGCACACAGGAGGACCATCCGTCCGTCCGTCCGTCCATCCGATCCGTTGGGTGGATATGCCCTATGCACACCGAGAGTAATTTGCTCTTGATTAAACGTTTGCGTGCTGTTTTCCTTTTATCTTCGAAAGCAGCTTTTGCCTCTTTGTTTGGCGGTAGAAAATGAACAACGCGGGAAGGACAAAAGTGCAATCCTCCACCAAGTTGAAGTTGGAGTTGGGGCAGCTGCCGGATGAAATCGGGTTGGTCGGCTGACTAGCTGACCAGCTGACCACGGTGAGCAGTGAAAAGTTAGCCTGATAGTTGAAGTCGATTGGTACTGATAAAGATATGCATGATGTCTTTTTTAACATTGTACAGAATTATGATCATTCCGCTTTTTGTTTTATAAATGTCTGTTGAATTTTTTATTTATTATTTATTATTTATTTAATTACTTCAACTAGCACCTAAGATACAGTACTATGAATGATAAAAACCGACTTGAGTTGAGATTTAGTATCCCATTCTCAAAGCGACATAAAACTCATTATTTTTTCCATTTCACAACGCATTATACACTTAAACATACATAAAATTCACAAAATAATACATGAAATCTTGGTTAAGTTAAATTAGACCTAATTCTAGCTTTAAGAGCGCTCGTCGTTATAGAAAAGCCATAGTGGTCGTAAACGTCATTAAATACTGAGCACATCGCCTGGAACGGTTCGTTTTATCCGTATTGTGTGCGGTGGAAATCGAGCCGAAGAAATCCACGAGATCTTAGCGGTCGAGGCATTACGTTTATGTTTACCAACGCCAGAAGTTCAGAAGTATCAATTTCGGAATTCAACAATTGACCTTTTGCTTAACGCTTCGATATTCAGCAGCTTACAGCGGTACTCATAACGAGGAAGGTTACGAGGGCTCGACCAGGGTAGAAATCTTAGTGCGTGTCTAACAAACCTCTGTTGCACTGCTTCGATTGTAGCTGATCAAACATTTGTATACGCGCTTCATACCACAGAAGCTGTGTCCAGAATGGATCGTACAAGCGAGAAGTAAAGAGCACGCAAAGAATATGGATCACGGAATTCATTCTCAAGCAGCACATATTTGACACTTTTAGTTGCAGAAACTCATTTATGACAAAAACTAGTTACAAATCGGTTACCACAACCGGTTTGAAACAACTGTGCCAACCCTAGTAGACAACACGCATGATAAAACCCAAGTTGCGATTTGCTTTAGCAATAATGTTCGAGTAATGGTTGTGGAGGGTCAATTTAGCGTCCAGTTCAACTCCTAAATATTTGACAACATTGACGCGTTCCATACTAGCTCCTCCGATTTGGAAGGTGTACACGATCGGTGTTTTGCTGCGAGTGAAGGTGACGGTTGAACATTTAGAAACACTGATGATGAGGTTATTTAAGCGGGGGGGATTGGGCAAAATTCCCGAAAGTATCGATAATTCAATATCAATATCAAATTCGCCGCTTTATCGATACTGTCGATATATCGTTTGTGAAGCATCGATATTATCAATACTATTTAAGGCGGCATTAGGGATTAGGAAATGCTACACAAAAAAAGGGATTCACAAAAATTAGTCAATAAAAATCATGTTGAGCAAAGAGAGTGCCTCCAAAACACGCACAACACATCACTCGCTCCAGTGCAGCTCTATTTCGGACACGTCGCTTTGTACGGAAAACCGCACCACCTACCACAGCTGTTCGCGCCCTACAGAATCGTATGTTGCCCCAGAATCCACAAAAATATAATGAGTTGTACTCCCGGCACATCTGGATGACATACCAAAGATTAAAAATTTGATCCGTAGTGGCACGGGCCTCCATAAAGCCCATCTGGTACTACCCTAAGAACTCTCCTGCCACCGGTGATAGACGACGCAACAAAATCTGTTGGTGGCCTTGACCAGCGTTATTCTGCGGTAGTTACAGCAATCTATCCGATCGCCCTTTCTGTACATAGGACAAACTACACCCTCTAGTCCGGCAGCCCTCTCCCAAACCCCTGAAACCATCCAGTGATGTGTCGTTGCTGGCGGTTCTTGGCCATTTCTGCAGAGTTTCGCCGGGAGTTACTCCTTTCCGGCTCCAGCTCTGCTTGATCTCTGTCCCACCTCTGCCTCTTTCACCGCAATTTTGGCGCCTAAAAAGCTTGAAAGTCGTTAAGCCGTCAACTGCCAATATTACTCTCTTAGCTCTCTGGTCAGTTCTCAACTGCAGAAAATCGCATATCGTATGCACTTACTGTTCAATAAGCGTTAAACATGTAAGTGACATTGTTCAAGGTTTTGCATAAGAGTCAATTCCAATAAAGTAAATTTGAGAGTTATGTTTAGTAGCTACCTGAAAAGAAAACAGCAAACAAACAAAATCCTTAAAGTATTGCTTTCTTGAGCATTTCCTGGCCTAGTTTTAGCCTATATTTTTTCAGCTACATATCCCGCTTTATCAAAACAGTATCGGGATGAAATTATCGATTTAGCATAATATCGACGTCGTAAGTATCGATGAAATATATCGAAATATCGGCCTTCGAGTATCGATATCTCGGGTATCGATACGGTATCGCCCAATCCTAAGTGGCCAAAACCATGTTGCTCTATGGAAATGTCAGACTTCACTTTACTAAACAGCAGTTTTCTCACGAGGATCTCCAAAAGCTTCGAACCGGCACATAGCGAAGTAATGCCACGGTAGTTTGTTACGTCACGCTTATCTCCCTTCTTGTAGATAGAGTTTAAAGGGGAAAAAGACGAATAAGGCACAGCAATTCGGCCCAAAAAACGAAATAAAACGAAAGAAAAAAGACACAAGACGTTGCAGAAAAAAGATCAGATGGCAGGACTGAAAAGGGCGAGGAAACGTGACAGGAACAAGAGGACACAGAAAGAGGAAACAGTGTGCCGAAAGAAGTAAAACGAGAGCGAAAAGAAGGAAAAAGTAGAAAAATAGTGGAAAGACGGGACAGAAAAAAGGAAAAACTTGACAGAAAAGGTGGAAAACAGGTAGAGAATAAAAGGAAAAGCGAGACAAGGAAAGAAATACGGAAAAGAGACAGGTAGACTAAAAGGAAATAGAAGAATAGCGAGGAATTAAAAAACCAACAGAGCAACTGAGGAAAACAGGAAGAAGATGCCAAATGAGATATAAAAAGAGAAAGATAAGAAAGTTAAAACGAGAAACGAAATAGAAAAAAAGAAAAGATATATAGACAAAATGGATCAAAAAGAGGTAAACCGGGACATGAAAACCGAAAAGGAATGAGTTCCGATGAGAATGAGATGAGAAACGAAATCAAAAAACAGAATAGAAAGGCAGAAAAGACGAACAAACGGAGCATCGATAGGCGGGAAACGGTACAAACGAAGGCGAAAAACGAGAAAGAAAGCAAATAAAAGGAGTTAGAAAAATACTTAAATGTAAAAGGGAAGCAGAGAAGAGAAAATACTTTAACCATGTACTTTATTTGTTCGGAGTTTTATGATTTAGAATTTTACGACTTTATAACTTTCGTTTGAGATGATTTATACATATTAGGACATTTTTTTGAGATGATTTATACATATTAGGACAGTTTTATTTATTGTTTATGCTACAATAGCAAGATAAACTAAAGGAAAAAGAAGAATATCGATGGATTAAAAGATCAACAGAGGAAATGAGAAAAACGGAAAAAAAGATATGAGAGGAGTAGGATGGTACGGCGAAGCGGCGAAAATGAACCAAAAAAAAGTAAAACCGATAAAGAAAAAGAGAGCTAAAAGCGGAATAAAAAGACAGAAAAGACGGTCAAACGGGACATCAAAAAGAGAGAAATAGCACAGTCGAAAGCGAAAAACGTGAAAAACTGGAAACAACAAAAAGTGAAAAAGAGAAGAGCAAAACTGAAAACGGGAATTAAAAATAAACAAAAAAAGAATGAAAAGCATGAGGAAAGATAAGACTGCATAAGCATAAGCGATTTTATCAGCTTATTATCCCGATTTTGCCAGCTTATAAATTTTGTTTAACTTTTGTGCTTTTAAACATGATTTATAATACTCTTCAGCCTGCTTGAAACTATTCTGATTCTCTGGGGAGAGTTTTTGAATAAAATGATACCTTCTTGAGAGTAATTCGGGGTCAAAATTAGGTTATTTTTATAGTAAAAGTTCTATAGTTCCTAAACGAGCAGAGATAGAGGTATACTACATTTAGCAATGTTGTGTATTTTTACTATTTGTACAACTTTGTGAAACTAGAAAAAGTCATCTAACAACTACAAAAACAGCTAAAATAGAAAAACTGCTTTTAACGATTTTTCATTTATGAGAAATAGAATTTTTCTACTTTGCTGAAGAGATAGAAAGTTGCTGCCTTCAGCAAAATTTCTTGTAATAATATGCTTTAAAACTTTGCAAAACACATCAATGTGCATCAGAAAAATAAATTTTTTATTGCACTTTTAGGGGGATTGATCAAAATTTGAATTTCGCTGGACGATAAAACTTTTTATTTTAAGAGACTCTTCCAAAGGTTCTATAAACCTAAACCCAAGTTTCCCCGCTCAAGTCTAATGCGCACCAAAAAAGGTTCTAGATCAGTGTCTGTGTCCGGTTCATTGAGCTTTCGGTTGACCAATTGAGCGTTAAAATTTAAGTTTTAGTAGAAGTCTTCCATATTGCATGGTCTCAAGTCTAGAACTTTGAAAAACATTTCTAAAAAAATTTTCCCGATTTTGCCAGTTTCCCCATTTTGTCAGCCCAAAATTCAACATGGGGCTGACAAAATCGAAACATTACTATACTAAAATAAGGTACAGAAATTTCTCCTTTTCTGGATACCCCACTGACAAAAAAATGGAAAAATAGGACTGGAAAAGAGAAGAGGCAGAACAGAAAAGAGCTTAACCTAACAGAAAAGAGCGAACCTTAACAGAAAATAATGAGATAATAAAACAAACAATGTCTATTTTATTTTAATTCAAACTTTGTATCTAACTTCATATCCAGGTCCGGTATGAAGTAAAATTTCAATACCAAATTGGTCCAAATTCAAATCTCATTTTATGTCCTATATGTACAGTTCAATTTCAAGTTCAATCGCATGTCTGATTTTAAGTCTAATTTAATTCCAATGTTTTGTTCAAATGTAAACTCTAATTGCAAGTCTAATTTCAAGAAAAATTTCAATTTTAATTTTAAGTCAAATTTCAACTATAATTTCAATTCCAATTCCAAGTCTAATTCAATTCCAATTTCAAATAAAAATTTCGAATTTTGTTTTTTTATGTTCGTTTTCATGCCTAACGCCAAATTAAAAATCCAGTTCAAACTACACTAAATTTAAGTTTAGATTGAAGTCCAATTCCCCGTTAAATTTGAACTAAATGCTCAAGCCCAAATTAGTCCAAATTCAAGACTAATTTAATACCCTAGGTCAAGCTCGATTTTAAGTCCCATTTCAGCTCTAATTTTTAGTCCAGTTCCAAGTCTAATTTCTTGTCCAAAAATCCAAAAATTCCAAAAATCCGGACTTTTAAACCTAATCGGTTGGCAATTTTATGATAAGTTATTATGGATTTACTATCCGACAGATCTTGCAGAAATGTCGGGAGTACAACGTGCCCACGCATCACATCTTTATTGATTTCAAAGCAGCATACGATACAGTCGATCGAGACAAGCTATGGCAGATAATACACGAATACGGTATTCCGCACAAACTGACGCGACTGATCAGAGCTACATTGGATCGAGTGATGTGTTTCGTACGCATCTCTGGGACACTCTCGAGTCCCTTCGAGACGCGACGAGGGTTGAGACAAGGTGACGGTCTATCCTGCATGCTGTTCAACATCGCTCTTGAGCGGGTGATCCGACGAGCGGGCATCGAAACGAGAGGCACGATTTTTACCAAGAGTAGCCAACTTCTAGGCTTTGCAGATGGCTTCGATATCATTGCCAGGAGCTTTGCGACGGCGGAGGCAATCTACGCCAGACTGAAGGCGGAGTCTAGGAGAATTGGGCTAAAAATAAATGCGTCGAAGACCAAATACATGAAAGGAAGAGGCTCAAAGGAAACCAACGCGCGCCTCCCGCGGACGGTAACCGTTGACGGCGACGAACTAGAAGTGGTAGAGGAGTTCGTGTATTTGGGATCGCTGGTGACTGCGGACAACAACACTAGTAAGCAGATCCAGCGGCGCATCCAAGCGGGAAATCGGGCCTCTTTTGCCCTTCGTAAAACGCTACGATCAGGAAGCATACACCGCCGCACGAAGCTAACAATGTACAAAACCATTATTAGACCGGTAGTTCTTTATGGACTTGAAGCCGTGACGCTGCTTACGGAGGACATACGCGCCCTTGCCGTGTTTGAGCGTAAAGTGCTGCGGACGATATTTGGTGGAGTACAAACTGAAAGCGGAGAGTGCTACAGACACTGCTTGAGGAGACTCCCATCGTACATCTAGCGAAAGTTAGCCGGCTACGGTGGGTCGGACAGGTCGTAAGGATGCCGGACGATAGTGCGACGAAAATAGTCCTCTTCTACAACCCAACCGGCACCAGGAACAGGGGGCCCAACGTGCACGATGGCTCAACCAGGTCGAAAGCGATTTGCGACTTCTGAGAAGACTAGGAAATTGGCGACGAGTGGTCCAAAACCAAGTTGAATGGAGACAAGTGCTTGAAACAGCACGAGCCACCCCGGCTCTATGCTGCTGAAGAAGAAGAAGTATTATGGATTCGCCATTCTACGATTACTCCAATTTTGCACTCCAAAACATTCTTCTGAAAGGTCGGTGGCTCCACCTTTTATTTATGTTTGGACACGCTAGTGATCTCTATTTATGCTTCGTGCAATTAACAATCATAAGTTTGTTTCGTACACACCAATCACCAATACTTAGTAGTGTCAGGCCAGAAGTGAATTTGATCATTGAACGAAGATAGACGCGTTGTTTTTCACTCTGTGCAGAAAAGGAAATGCATTTATCAAAGTGCAATTTTTGGTTGGATCGTACATTTTGGTCCTAGCGATCCGGATTGTATCCGTGTTTGAGCTGAAATTAAAATGCCGAAGGGTACCGTGTGGTTCAAATGCAAGTGTCTACTATTAAACGCCAATTGGATAGAGTGATTAATACAGTGAAAGAAGGTTGTGATCAGCGGCTTGAATAATAAATATTGCCTGTAGTTGATTAAAAGCAATCGAAGATACACATGCTAAGAGGAACAGCGTTGAATGAAAAGTGTTTGAGGTCGACGTCGGTGCTGAACCACGGGGGGATTTTGTGACAGCGTACATAAAACAGGGCGGCTTAGCGGTGAGTAATATGTTATACATATAACTGAATTGCTTGGTAAAGTTAAAAAAGAGGATGAATTGTCATAACCTATATTCACAGCAACGCCGAAAGCTACCTTCCATTTACTGCCTTTTAAAGTACCACTGCCTGCATTCGATGGAACGTATGAAAAGTGCTATGCATTCCCTCTGTAAAGCTTTATCACTTCCAAAACTCTCTCGCCGGTAAAGCATCTGGCTTTAAAAAAATCTGGAGATTAAGAAATTATAAACAATAACAATTATGATGCCACGTGTGCAATGTAAACGGGAAGGTTTAAGGATCAGTGTTTGATTATCTGAAAATACATTGAAGTACTTTCTGAGCACCCCCAAATTGGCTAATGAATGTGCAGATGGACTTCGCAAACTAGTTGAGTGTAATATTTTTTTACGTGAATACAAAGCTAAGGCCAAAGGAAATACAATGCGTCTATAATTAATCATTCTACCTAGTTTCAGCATCCGGGGAAGTGTCCTCAAAGCTTTAAACCCCTTTTCCTGCTGTCTTAGGAAAAACTTCAAGCACCGAATGTAACCAAAAGTCGGTACAATAAATAAATGGCCTTCGCTCACTTAGGTTCGTACATGTGGCTGCTGAAGAGTGAGTGTGGTGCCGCTATTAGCGCTGCTAGGCGTCATTTTTCTAAAACACTTGCTTTGTCCTGGAGTGGCAACTCGCAGAGATTTACCTACCTACCTGCCTGCCTGCCCTGCTTTGAAGTAACAAAAAAAACTCATTTTGGTTTCTATTTTCAGCAGTTTGCTGAACAAAAAAAATACAAGAACCTCGAGATTCCTTTGATAGTGTCCTTCAAACTGTTGGCTCATGCATGCATGTATGCATGCATATATGCCTCTGCCAGTCAGTCAGTCAGGTGGGTGGGCATTTTCCTCCCCGTTGTTGCCGGTTGCTTTCATTTCGATGACGCTGCGGTTTAGAACTAAATTCTGATGAAAGGATAGCCTCGGTCTTTTGCGGTATGTTCTTAGTCCTTACTAGGTTAGCAAACATGTGAAGCAGAGCTTCGATTCTGACGGGAATACAGTTTGACTACACAGTTAGTGAAATTGTGATGATCACTTTCGAGGTTTGATTAGTTTAATTATTTAGTTTCAGAAGAATTTAAAAACAGTTGTTCGCTTTTCCCCAAAGTTAGGATAGTGAAACAGCCTTAATTACCGTTGGTAATGAACTCGCTTACCGTCGTCTTCGTCGTCGTTTTAGTGATGAAAGTCTCTGTACAGCCGAACATTAGGCCGTCTTGATTGAAACTTTTGTGGTGCCCGCTAGATGAGGCTTTCTTCTGCCTGCCAGCCAGCTACTGCTGAAGTAAATTGAATTTTTAATCACTTTCCTTAATGGTAAATTTATTCTGGGACGATGAGCTCCTTTCGGTTGGAACATGCGGTTGAACGGAGGATCGTCCTCTACACGGCAGTTCGTTTACGAGGGTCCGTCCGGATTTTCTAATGAACCGATGATGCGGATGTGCAGTTGCGTGTTGCCGACAGCACGCTGGATTCCTTGAAGAGGATTCCCTCCCCGAATGGCTGGCTGGCTAGCTGGTTGGCTGACATGAGAAGGAGCAAGACTAACGTTCTACGGTCAGTTTTTTTTTCAGTGAACCAACAACGTATGGGTTCGTGTGAGAGTTCGTTTACAGCGAAGGGAAGCGTTCAGCAAATTGCCACTTTGCGTGACGATAGAAATTTAAATAGAATTACGCTAGCGTATCCTGATGGGCATTGTTCGGTATGAGTTACATGTGTCTGTTGGGGAAGCAGAAAAAAACTGACTTCGTTCCCAAGCCTGAACGAAACACTGTAACTTTAAACCTTTTTACGTAGCGTGGACTTCTGCGGTTGTTATTTGCATGTGTTAAGCTCATCCCGAAAAATAACCCTTCTAGCGTTCATCATAGAAAATTTTAATGGTTCTTTCCTATTATGAACTTCTCGCCGAACTAGCATCCTCCGCGCCCGCTGCTCCCTTAATCCCGTGTCAGTACTCTCGGATGTTTATAAAAGGATGAAATATTTGAATCATGCACAGTTTCCTCGCCGCTGCTAGTTGCCACCTCCGCTGGTTATACTGTTGATAAACATCGTGAGATTTTTCAACACTGAAAAAGCTGAAAGATATGCAACACAGACAGCTTTATCCCCGGTCGGTGGGTGGGCGGTCTATACGAGGGCCGTACTCAGCTAGAAAGAAGATACCGCAGGGTACTTAGTCGGCAGCTCTAGACAGCTTTTCTTGCTTTCTGTCGGTGCCTCTGGACTGCGACTAGCCCGGCCAACCTGGTACAATCTGTACGGTTTTTGATGTTTGATGTTGGGCCGTCAGGGAATCGTTTGCAGGATTTTCTTTCCTACCCCCAACTCGCAAGCACCAAGCAAGCACTATTTTCAGCATAGGGGTGCATGCAAATTGCGAAAAAGAAAAAAAATGTTCCAAAACCAAGCTCGTGCATGCATCGGTGTGTCAGCTCAGCGTGCACGTGGAAAGAGTATCTACTCTTTTGTGAATAGAGAGAGAGAGAGAGCTTTTTCGCTGATGTAGTCAAGTAGTATTTGGGAGACGTCGGGTCCAGGATGAACTGAAGCGAATTCGGAATGCAAATACGGTTCAGTTTTTTTTTCTTCACTTCGAAGAAGCTGAAAACTTACCAGACGTTTCAATTTTGACAGAATAATCAGGCAAAAGGTGCTTTCAATTCCACCGTGGATTAAAATGATATGCGGTTGTGAAATGAAAATTGAGACTCTTCAGTGAGGGGTGCAGGATGGGTGGAAGGGATGTATGACAATTTGTTAAAAACCGAAATTGTTGATCTTTCTGGTCGTTGTTCTAAATAAAATGACTTGTCACAAAAAAAATAAAAGAAAGTCAAATAATTTTCGTGGATTCAACAAATGAGCAACAAATAACTCATCTACATAAAAATTACTGGCCGATCAGATTGAATACTTAGGACTTTAGGGTCCAATTGGATTTAAAATCAAAGTCGAAATTAGACTTGAAATAGACTTGGAACTAAAATTAAGATTTTACTATATACAGTAATGTTTCGATTTTGCCAGCCTATAAATTTTGTTTAACTTTTGTGCTTTTAAACATGATTTACAAAACTTTTCAGCCTGGTTGAAACTGTTCTGATTCTCTGGGGAGAGTTTTTGAATAAAATGATGCCTTCTTGCGAGTATTTCGGGGTCAAAATTAGGGTATTTTTATAGTAAAAGTTCTAAAGTTCCTAAACAAGCAAAGATAGAGGTATGCTATATTAAGCAATGTTGTGTATTTTTACTATTTGTACAACTTTGTAAAACAGGAAAAAGTCATACAACAACTACAAAAACAGCTAAAATAGACCAACTGATTTTAACGATTTTTCATTCATGAAAAATAGGATTTTTCTATCTTTGCTGAAGAGATAGAAGGTTACTGCTTTCAGTAAAATTTCTTGTTATAATATGCTGGAAAACTTTGCAGAACACATCAATGTGTTATATTGAAACTGAAGAAAAATAAAAATTTTATTGCACTTTTAGGGGGATTTGAATTTCGCTGGATGATAGAACTTTTAATTTTAAGAAACTCTTCCAAAGGTTCCATAAACCTAAAACCAAGTTTTCCCGCTCAAAGCTAATGCGCACCAAAAAAGGTTCTGGATCAGTATGCTATGCCCGGTTCATTGAGCTTTCGGTTGACCAATTGAGGGTTAAAATTTAATTTTTAGTAGAAGTCTTCGATATTGCAAGGTCTTAAGTCTTGAATTTTGAAAAAAAATCGAATTTTTTTCCGATTTTGTCAGTTTCCCCATTTTGTTAGCCCAAAATTCAACCTCGCTTTTCTTTTTTTTCTTTCCTGTGTTTTGCATTTTATTGTTCCGTGTTTTTTCGTGTCCTGTCCCATTTTTTTATTTTCAGTCCTCTGTTTTTACCTTTGTTATACTATAACAAAGGTTTTTTCTCTTATTTCGCACTTATTTTTTGTAATTTTCTGTTGCGTTTTCCGTCTTTTCTTTCTTATTTCTCTTTTTTCCGTTTGCAGTTTTCGTCTTTTTATCATTCTCCTTTCTGTTTTTGTATTTATAGATGCTCCGTTTTCTTCTTTTCGGTTACGTTTATTCGGGTTTTAGCTGCCTTTTTTTCATTCGCACTTCGGTTTTCCTTGTTTATCTCCCGTCGTCCCGCTTTTCTTACAGTTTTCTAGTTTACCTTTTTCTGTAGTCCATTGTTTTCTTTTTTTCTGTCTCATTTTCTAATCCCAGGCCAAATTTATCCAATCATTCTCCTTTTATGTCCCGTTTGTTCTCTTTTTCGTTCGTTTCCTTCATCGGTTTTTTGTCTCTCGCTGTTATTTATTTTACTTTTTGTTTCTTTTCTTTTCTTTTCCATTTTTCCTTTTTTGTCTCATTTTCCCTATTCTTCTTTGCGTTTTTATCCTCCGTTTGGTTTTCCTTCGTTTTCGCATTAGTTTTTCCTGTTTCCTGTGAGCTGTTTACTCTTTCTCTTCATTTCTTGTCCTGTTTTTCATCCGATTTCGTCCTGATTGTGCTCTTGTTTTCTTCTTTTCTCTTCTATTTTACGTGGCTATTCTTTCAGGCTCGTTTTTCCTCTTTTTTACCACATCTTTTGCTACTACGTTAGCGTTCCATTTTTTTCGTTTTCTATCCATTTTGTCCTCATTTTCCTTCTTGTTATCCTCGTTTTGTTTATATTTTTTTCCTGTTTTTCTTTCGCCCAGTTAGCTCCGGGGTACGATGCTGGCCTAACAAGCCAGTCGCCGTATGTTCGAATCTCAACAGGACGGTGGCGTTGCAGAGTTCATAGGATCTTTGCACTAGCCCCGTAATTTTCCTGTACTCTAATAACCGGCTGCGAAGTCTGTCGCTAAAGAAGGGTCAAGTTCTAAAGGACGTTTATGCCCATGGCTTCGCTTTTTCGCTTTTCTCTCGTTTTTCGCTTTTCTCTCTCTTCCGTTCTGCCTCTTTTTCTGTCCAGTCCAGAAAAGCAATTGGACACTTGCATTTCTACATCTCATCTTACTCTCCCACACGTTTTATCTCTTTTCTGCCTCAGTTTTTCTTTTATTCAGTGTCATTTTCATACATTTTTTCTTCTCTTTTGCATTGTTTTTGACTTTTTTTCAGTTATTCCTCCTATTCAATCGTTTTTCTTTTTTCCTGTCCCGTGTTTATTGTTTCATTGTTCCGTTTTCCTTCGATTCCAGTCCCATTTTTTCTTATTTTCAGTTTTAATTTTCTTCTTGCTTTTCACTGCCTTTTTTGTAATTTTTATAGCGTTTTCCACTTTTTCAATGGTGTTTTTCTTATTTTCGTTTGCAGTTTCTGTCGTAAATTTTTCTTACTCTTCTATCCCTTGTTTTTTTAGCATGGTCTGCTCTGTTTTATCATTTCTTCTTGTAGATGCTCCGTTTTTTTCTTTTTCTGTCACGTTTATTCTGTTTTTAACTCCCTTTTGCCTCTTGTTTCTATCTATTTATCTCTTATTGTCCCACCTATTTTTTACAGTTTTCTAGTTTACCTCTTTTGGTCTGTTTTATTTCTTTAATTTCTGCCCATTTTCTCATCCCAGTCACCTTTTATATCTGGTATGACCTTTCGTTTATTCGTTTAGTTTTATTTCTGTCACATTATTTTCCCTTTTCCCTTTTTCTTCTTGTGTTTTCTAATCTAATTTTCCTTTCTTGTCTAGTTTTCCCTTTTTCCTAACTAGTTTTGTCAACTTTTTTTTACTGAAAAGGAAGAAATCGCAGTGTACGATTTCTCTTCATTTCTTGTCTCGTTTTTCATCTGTTTGTGTCCTGCGTTTGCTCTTGATTTAGTTTTTCTGTTCGTTTTCTTTGTATTTTTTCTTACATTTTCAGGCCCGGTTTTCCTCTTTTCCAACTTCGTCTTCTAACCCCATTAGCTCCTTTTCTCGTTTTTGTTTTTGCCTGTTCCGTTTTTTCTCTTATTATATCCTGCTTTTCCTCCTTTCCTGTCTTATTCTGTTTTTGATTTTTGTCCCGTTTAGCTAGGAAAGCTAAAGCTATTGTTCTCTATATTCCACTTTTCCTGTTCTCGTGTCTCACTTTACCAGCTCTCCCATTTCCTTCTTTTCTTATTCAAATTTTCTATTTCGTTTTTCGCCTTTTTTGTTCCGTTTTGTCCTCATTTTCTGTCCAGTCCGGATACCCAATCGGACAATCGAATCGGACTTGACATTGGACATTATATATGACTTGAATTTGAACATCTCGTCTTACTCTCCCACACGTTTAACCTCTTTCGTGCTTCAATTTTTCCAGTCCCGTTTTTCCGTTTTTTCTCCTTTTGTGTACTACTTTTCTTTCGTTTTTCCTCTTTTTGACACGGTTTTCTTTTGCATTGTTCCGTTTTTCTTCATTTCCTGACCCATTTTTCAGTGCTATCATATTTTCTGTCACGTTTATTCTGTTTTCAGGTCCTTTCTAGCTTTTACTCTTCGTTTTTCCTTATTCATCCTCCCGTCGTCCTATTTCTCTACAATATTCTAGTTTACCTTTTTCTTTGGTCCGTATTTTTCTTTTATCTGTCCCATTTTTCTAGTCTCGTTTTGACCAATCGTTCTCCGTTTTTATCCCGTTTGACCTCTCGATTTCTTTATCGCTTTTTACTCTCTCTCTTTATTCTTTGTTTCCTTTTTTACTTCTCTTGTTTTCTGTAACTCATTATTTCTCGTTTTCCGTTTTTTTTATCCTTTTTTCTTTTTTTCCTGTTTTTCCTTTTTTCTTTTCTCTCTTTTCTGTTCTGCTTCTATTTCTAGTCTCTTAATTTTTGTCTTGAACTTGAAAATGAACTTGACATTGGATATTATATATGACTTGAATTTGGACATCTCGTCTTACCCTCCGACACGTTTCGTGCTCCATTTTTTCCAGTCCCGTTTTTCGCTTTTTGTTCGGGTTTTTCTTTTTCTTTTTTGTAGTACTTTTCCTTTTGCCTTTTGCTCTTCGATTTTGCTTATTCATCCTTCCGTTGTCCCACCTATTCCTCTACAATATTCTAGTGTACGCTTTTCTTTGGTCTGTATTTTTCTTTTTTTTCTGTCCCATTTTCATAGTCTCATTTTGACAAATCTTTTTCCTTTTTTATCGCTTTTTACTCTCTCTCTCTCTCTCTCTCTCTCTCTCTCTCTCACACACACACACACACACAGACACACACGCTCGTTTTTCATCTTTAACCCGTTTCCGTTTGTCCATGTTTTATCACGGTTTCCCACGTGCTCTTGTTCTCTAGAAGTACCGATTTCAAGTCAAATTTTTAGTTCAAATCCAAATAAAATTTGAAGTGCAATTTGTATCTAATTCAGGTAGTCCGTTTCCTGCCCCTCTTCAGAAAAAAAATTACAGACGTAAAATGAGACAGAAGGAGAAAAAACGGAAAAGAGCACGAAGGAAAACATGTCATAAACTGGACAAACGGAACAGAAAAGGAGGAAAATCCCGAGAGAAAAAAAGAATAAAAACTGGCGTAAAAAACGAAACAAACAACGTAATAGAAACAGATGAAAAGCGGAAGAGAAAAAAAGTAAAATGAGAGAAGAAAAGTAGAAAATAATAAAGAAAAAATGGGATAGAAAAGAAGGTACAGAAAAGGAGAAAATACGAGAGCAAAGAAAAGTGGAAACGAGAACAGAGAGGAAAAATGGGACAAAAAATTAGAACAGGTGGAGAGAAAAAATGCAAACGGAAGACGAAAATGATAAAACGAAAAAAAAAACAGAAAAAAAGGAAAAGTAAAACATAGTGTTCGGAAGAACGAAACAGATAAACAGCGATGAAGACGGAAACCGGAACCGGAAAAATAGAAGAAAGTCAGAACGGTACCGAAAATGACAAAAAACGAGACAGAAAATAACTAAGCTTGAAACCGAGGAAAACCGGAATTAAAGTGACGAAAAACGAAACAGAGGAAAATTAGGACTTAGGAAAAGGGCAAAAATTGGGACAGAAAAGAAGAAATAAAAACAGGAAAAACGGATTAAAGAAGAAGGTAAAACGGAAAAGAAAAAGACGTGAACCGGAATATGACAAGTGAAAACCGGAGAAAAAAACGAAAAAGGGAACCAAAAACGGAGTAAATGTGACAGAAAAGACGAAAACAAGGGACATCAAGAAAAGCAAAAGAGCTGAAAGAATTAGAAAAAGACGAATATTTTCTTTTTTTCATAAAGGAAAAAAAGAGAAGGGAAAGTAGAAGAAGAAAAAATGGAACAAAAAGTGGAAGAACGAAAAACAGGAAACCAAGGAAAACAGAAAAACACAAACAAGGAACACAAATGCGGTAAAACGTGTGAGAGAATACTATACAACAACTATCAATTCTTATTTCGAGTAAAACTTCGAGGCTAATCTCGTGTCAATGTCCGGTCCAAACAAATCCAATTTATAGTCCAATTTATTGTCCTATGTTGAGTGTGATTTCAAGTCGAAATTCTACTTGATTTTTAAATTCAATTGCACCCGAAAGTCCTGAGTTTTTAACCTTTTGAGCCGGTATTTTTGTGATATATAGTAATAGATGCGCCATCCTATGATTCCAGGGCAAAACATTCTTCTTAAAAACCAAAATCGATGATCTATTTCGTTGATCTAATTATACACAAGAATCTAACGAGCGAAAAAATTTGGCCTTGGCCAAATCGTTCTCTTTCATTCAACAGATGATAAACAATTAACTTATCTGTAGCTACAAACGATGCAAGCTAGCTTGTCAACCTAACAAAGAACAGTAATCATGTTCAGGTACTTCGCGTTTCGCTGCTGCATCGGAAGTCATCAGAAAGCTAGTTTAATATAGGACCAGTAGCTTCAAAAGTTAAAACCACTGCTAATGAAGGTAGTAAGGTACCATTTCAGACGGTTTTTAGTCTCGGTTATCTGGAACAGTGCTGCACAGCAGCACAGCACAATTATGTCACGTGCAGCTGTTCTAGTTTACCGGTCGGTTGGCGGTGGGAAGCCGCTGGGGGAGCGTAATTTAGCAGCAACCAACGACGACGACGACGGTTGACCATCCATTCCGTAGCGTTTCTATCCGGACAGCCAACTATTTAGCGTGGAAGTAGTCGCAGCCGAAGGGCATAAATAACTGATTCTAAAAACTGTGGGGTGACTTCACTACCTGCTACTACTTGCTACCGCTTTCGAATGCAGGCTAAAGAAATTAGTGCTGCACTAAATAAACAGGGAAAAATATGTCTTCGGCGTTGTCGTCGTCGACGACGACGTCGTTCGTTAGTTGTCCTTGCCACTGCGTTACAAAGAACTGACGACGATCGAACCGTACCTCTACGTACAGTATGTAGGTATAGTGGAAAGCAGGCAAATTATTTAGTCGTCCACTCTCTCACTCTGGCTGGCGTTACCTGGACCGTCCGAACGGTCTGGTCTCGAACGGTTAAATCCGAGGAAGGTAATGATATTTGCATAATAGCTAGCGTAACATCAAATATGACTCCACTGACTCGCACTAACTGTGGTAGCGGCGATGAAATTTCAGTTCTCAACTTTATCGTTCGAAGCTTCCTCGTTCCGAGGTTGGCCTGTGTGCGTGCGTGTGGACGGGGATTGTCGTGTCCACGCCCGGTTGGCGCTTCAGGAAGACTGGCGAAACTAGGTTAGTTAGGAATAAGCAGGGAAGCATTTAATCTTTACCAAACTAGAGGGTAAGAATAATGAAATGATAAATATAGACTTGGAAAGCGAAAGATGATTGCCAATCAGGCCAGTAATTGATAACTTTCAACGTTCGTTGATTTACGGCACCATTGATTATAAAAACAAAATACCACAGTTTAGTTGCTGTAACTGCTAAAAAGGTTTTCTTACCATATCTTATTTCATCGAATAAAAATAGCTTGCTCTTTCATCAGACTAGAAACTCACCTACCAGTCTGGTTTTGATCAATTGTTGGGCAAAATCCTAGCGAGTCTTACAGCTTTTCGCTTTAATAGTGTCGAACTTTGTGCTGGTGGAAGAGCAAACAGGGTTTCTTTACAAATGCGAAAGAATGATGAGTTTCACGACAAAGTCATCTTTCAAATTCGATACGTAGGTAGTAAGCTAGATCCTTTCGATAAAAAGAGTAACAAATAGGTACCGCATATTGATTGATGATGAGTATTAATGGGACTGTACTAAATTCCTTGAAGGTATTTAAACAAACAAACAAAATACCATGGTAAATCTAAGTCACAAATACATAAGCTATCGACTTTTAATGGTTTTCATTTGTAAAGTTCAATTAAAGCACTTGGCCTGTTGGAATTCTATAACAGTTTGTTCTCATTTTTATTATTTTCACGCTATAGTTTATGTCACGACCAGGGTCCGATCAATTGTACACCTTTACTCAACGATGAAGCGATAAAGCTTTACATTCATCTAATGTGGCTTCGATATGCTTCAATCAGTGCAGTGTGTCAATTGTGTCAGTATGGTTTGCGCATGATGTCTTATATTTCACTTCACAGCTCTTTGTTCATTCATTCATTGTTGTTAACTTTTTAATTTAAAATGTATAACTGGTACCTGGCTTAAAGCGAACGAACACTATTTTCCAATATTATCGTAAGGTTTGGGTCGAAGGGTCTGTGAATTTATGAAATAGTCTACAATTTTTGAACTGCTTTTTTGATTCTGAGAAAATCGTGTCTTCACTATTTTGCTCATAACTTTTAAGAGAAGCGTCGGACCGGAAAACAATTTAATATTGATCTACCAGGCAATAACACCATTCAATCAAAAGAACTAGCGCGTGTAAGGATGGCATCGCAGCGGAGCTTATCAAGATGGACCCGGATAGGCCTACCTGTCTGCACCGGCTGATGGTCAGGATCTGGAACACAGAACAGCTACCGGGGGAGTGGAAGGAGGGAGTAATATACAAGAAGGGCGACAAGTTGGAATGTGAGAACTATCGAGCGACCACCATTCTCAACGCCTTCTATGAAGTGCTTTCTCAGATCAGCTCTAGCCGTCTATCGCCGCTAGCTAGCAGATCCTCAAAAAGTGTCGCGAATACCAAGTCCCTACGCACCACCTATTCATAGATTTCAAGGTCGCTTACGATACTATCGACCGAGAAGAGCTATGGAAAATTATGGACTAAAATGGCTTTCCCGCGAAGTTGACAAGACTGATTAATACTACAACGAGTGGTGTTCGGAGCTGTGTGAGGATTTCGGGCGCGTTATCAAACCCGTTTGAAATACGCAGGGGAGATAAGGTGATAGTATTTCCTGACTCCGGTTTAACATCGCGCTTGAAGGCGTTATGAAACGTGTGGGTTTTAACATGCGGGGCACGATCTTCAATAAATCTAGCCAATTTATCTGTTTCGCTGACGACGTGGAAATTGTTGAAAGGACGTTCCAGGCGGTTGGTGGAAAGTCTCATCAAGTCCCCCAAGACTATAGAGAAATCATCATAGAATTTCATGAAACTTTCGCAAGAATTTCAGAGGAACAGAAGAAAATTTGTTCTGCACTTTCATGGTTGAAATTTTACAGCCGAGGATAGGAAAATTTACGGGGCTGGTTGTATAATCCTCGTCGTCGTTGTCAGCAGCTTAGAGCCGGGGTAATTCGTGCTGTTTTAAGCTCCATTCAACTCTATCTTGGATTATTCGTTACCCATTTCCCCGTGACTTCTCACAGTTTTTTATTTGAAAATTTAAAAATGTCGCTGTAGACTTGGTTGAGCCAGTTCGCACGTCGAGTCCCTGTGTTCTGGGTGCCGGCGAGATTGTTGAATAGAACTGTTTTCCTTACGACGTGTCCAGTCCACCGTCGCTTACCGACTTTCACCAAAATGAACGTCGGTAATCTCCCCTGTGTCTGTTACAATTAATTCATATACCTCCGCCACTCTCCACTTTCGTTTTGTGCTCCACCAAATACCGTCCGCAAGAGCGCAAAAGTAAAAGCCGCAAAAGTAAATTTCCACTTAGTTTTCGTTTCTAGACCACTGTGCATCGCTCACAACGGACTTAAGGCCCAAACAGAATGCTGCGTCATCGCGTCCGTCAGCGTTATTCTGACAGTTTTCCCATGGGTTTAATGTCAAATTGACGCTGACAGATGCTCTGACGCAGCATTCTGTTTGGGCCTTAAGTCCGTTGTGAGCGATGCACAGTGGTCTAGAAACGAAAACTAAGTGGAAATTTACTTTTGCGGCTAAGCGATTCATAATAGCTCCATGCAATGTTCAGCAAATGTCTTCAACTCTAAAAGACAATTAATTTGAAATCAACGGCTAAGTTTCAATTTGACTCGTAAACACATAACACATAATAACTTTTTGTAGCAAAGAGATAGAAGGATAATTTGTTCGACAAAGTTGTAACTAAAGATTATATAAGTAACTTTGCTAAAGACATAGTAGGCGTATTTTTTATAGTTTCTATCTCACGGGGCGTTTTATATAAAGACCTCTCAAAAATCACTTTTTCGCTAATTACTTACAAATTAATACAAATTTAATGGTTTTATTGCATCATAATGTTTTACAAAGTTTTTTCTCTTATTAAAAACATATTTTTATAGAACATTGCATGTTGAAAACTCATACGTATAACGAGTCTAACGGTTTTCCTTGTGGTTTTTTAGTCTTTTTCAGAATAGAATGTCTCAAAAAAGGGGCAAACGGAAAAAATCAAACTTGGCCGTTTCTGAAAGCTTGAAATTTGATTTCAAACATATGTGAAAATAAAAAACTATTTTTTTCTCTAACTCGAGTAATTTCAGTTTAATTATTCCATGTTTGGCCATTTTCCACTATGCAGCGCTTTCTAACATCTTATTGAATCCGATTAGAGCCAAGTTGATAGTACAAAAGAAAATTGTCGTACAATGACATAATTTCTTCTGATTGTCATGTAAAACTAGGTGGCACTAGGTATTGAGCCTCGGAGTACACAAAATGATTGGTTTGATGGGGAATATCTAAGTATTACTACTAGAGAGAACCTGGCCAAATGTCGACGAGCTAGGAATCAGTTGACTACGATCCTGAGGAGGAAAAAGCGTCTTAAGGGGGACAGAGATCATGAAGAATTCTTCATGTAAGAACAACTATTCCGAGCTAATGACACGCGCAAGTTTTATGAGAAGCCGAACCAAGCTCGGAAGGGCTACACACCGAAACCTGGCATGTGTAGGAACGAGGGAGGGAATCTAATCACAAACGAGCGCGAGGTGGTCGACAGATGGAAGCAGTTCTTTGATGAACACCTCAATGGCGAAGTTGCAGAAGGAGGCGGAACGGAAATTGACTTAGGAGCGCCCATGGAAGATAGTAATGTCCTAGCACCTGATCTCCAAGAAGTCAAACGAGAAATCGGGCTGCTAAAGAGCAATAAAGCTGCTGGGAAGGACCGCCTATCGGCAGAGCTTTATAAACATGACGGAAAAATGCTAGTAAAGGCTCTACACGAGGCTCTATTTCGAGGATTTGGGAAGAGGAAAAGCTACCGGAGGAATGGATGGAAGGAGTGGTATGTCCCATCTACAAAAAAGGTGATCGGCTAGACTGCTGCAACTATCGCGATATTACGCTGGTAAACGTCGTCTACAAGGCATTCTCCCAGATCCTGTTACGCCGGTTGTCACCGATAGCACAAGATTTCGTAAGGAATTATCAGACAGGTTTCATGGGGGCTCGCGCAACTGCGGACGAAATTTTTACCATCCGACAGATCTTGCAGAAATGTCGGGAGTACAACGTGCCCACGCATCACATCTTTATTGATTTCAAAGCAGCTTACGATACAGTCGATCGAGACAAGCTATGACAGATAATGCACGAACACGGTTTTCCGGACAAACTGACGCGACTGATCAGAGCTACATTGGATCAAGTGATGTGTTTCGTACGCATCTCTGGGACACTCTCGAGTCCCTTCGAGACGCGGCGAGGGTGAGACAAAGTAACGGTTTATCCGGCATGCTGTTCAACATCGCTCTTGAGGGGGTGATCGGATGAGCGGGCATCGAAACGAGAGGCACGATTTTTACTAAGGGTAGCCAACTTCTAGGCTTTGCAGATGACTTCGATATCACAGCCAGGAGCTTTGCGACAGTGGAGGCAATCTACGCCAAACTGAAAGCGGAAACTAAGAGAATTGGGCTAAAAATAAATGCTTCGAAGACCAAATACATGAAAGGAAGAGGCTCAAAGGTAACAAACGCGCGTCTCCCGCGGACGGTAACCGTTGACGGCGACGACTAGAAGTGGTAGAGGACTTCGTGTATTTGGGATCGCTGGTGACCGCGGACAACAACACTAGACAGGAGATCCAGCGGCGCATCCAAGCGGGAAATCGGGCCTACTTTGCCCTTCGTAAAACGCTAAGATCAAGAAGCATACGCCGCCGCACGAAGCTAACAATGTACAAAACCCTTATTAGACCGGTAGTTCTTTATGGACTCGAAGCTGTGACGCTGTTCACGGAGGACATACGTGTCCTTGCCGTGTTCGAGCTGAAAGTGCTGCGGACGATATTTGGCGGAGTACAAATTGAAAGCGGAGAGTGGCGGAGGCCAATGAATGACGAGCTACAGGTACTGCTTGGGAAGACACCCGTCATACATCTAGAGAAGGTTAGCAGGCTACGGTTGGCCGGACACGTCGTAAAAATACCGGACGACAGTGCGACGAAAATAGTTCTCTTCAACAACCCCACCGGCACCAGGAACAGGGGGCCCATCGTGCACGATGGCTCGACCAGGTCGAAAACGATGTACGACTTCTGAGACGACTAGGAAATTGGCGACGAGTGGCCCAAGACCAAGTTGAATGGAGACGAGCGCTTGAAACAGCACGAGCCACCACGGCTTTATGCTGAAGAAGAAGAAGAAGAAGAAGAAGATGGTTCTGCAAAGAAGAAGAACAGCACCTTCAAATGGAGTAGAAAAATTTTTGGCAGTCATCTTGAATTTGGTTGCAATATTTTATAAAAAAATGTCGTTTTTGCCATGAATCCTCCAACCGATTTTTATTTTAAGACCACTATTGGGCAGCTGAGAAAAAATGCTATGAAATACATTTATAAAATTAGATGTGCATGGGCAGTAACTAAGTGAACCAGTAGTAGTAGTAGTAGTAAGGGGGAAATCCACCATCATTTCAAGGACTTGCCAGTGTATGCGGGTAACTTACAATAGATCCAAATTTGATTATCAAATGAATATCACACTAATGCTGTTATAGAAGGACCAAAAGGGGTTTGGTGGACCCACAAGCAGAGACACTTGTGCGCATTCCGCAGGTGCGCAGGTTTTAAGATTTTCCATCCAACATTAGGATCCTTCCATGTAATAATCAATTTCGTTGCACCAGCTTTAACCCACGTGATGGCTTGTTTATGAGAAGAAGAACTTGGCATAACTGTTTCAGACCTTAAGGACTCCGGTTGGCAATCCACTCCATCATCCAGCCTTCCACAATTATGCTGCTCATAACAATGATAATTATAATTTGATATGTAGTAAGATTGTAATATTATTCTGGTAAAAGTTCTATGTCATACCTTCATGTCTGAGTTTTATCTACATCCCGTTAAGTAATTTCCCGTTTTGTAGTCCTCTAGGACCAATTCCTCTCATCCTTCCTGTCCTCGCCATAGTTCTCTCCTCCCCACTTGAGCTAGCACTAATCTACAAAAAAAAAGAACCGGAAATCCCTTGCCGATTTTCGTCTGGCTTGTTGTTGCAGTATGCAGATCAGCGTTGCCAGATCAGCGGTTTTCCCGCTAGATTTAGCGGGATTTCAAGTCGGACAGCGGAACTTAATAACCAAACAGCGGCTAGCGGGAATCTAGCGGTTTTCTTAAACAACTCAGCGGGATTTTAGCGGGATCTCGATTTAGCGATTTTTGGTAGGCAAAAAGAGTGCTGAAAGAGAGGTTGACAGCAAAACACTTCGTTTATTGAGATTCTAATGTCTGCTCATGCATTGGCAGATTGTTCAGCATATTCTGTGGATTAGAAAACTCCGTGGTTTTTGCCTAGAATGGGATGAGTTCTGACAAATACTCATTAGAATTTACTGAATAAGAAGACGACCAAACCAATCCGTTTTTCGTATTCCTAATTTTTCCACAAACTAATTCGTTGCCGATGGTAAAATCCAACTTATTCATGAATTGGAAACAAAACAACACTTATGTATCTATATACATCATAGAGCCGTATTCTGCAAGTCACGTCGAGCAACTCGGCTCGACTCAGTCACTGTCGAGTGTCGAGTGCAAGAAGAACGGGCAATATAGCGGCTCAATGCACGACCAAAACAAAGCTAGCTCAGGCGTCATTTGCTAACCGTTTAGTCACTAGCTTTTTGGCGATAGACTCAGTCGAGTTAGTCAACAAAATTGGGTCGCGTGTGACTTACATGTTACGCTCGGCGTGACTTACAGAATAGGGCCCATAGTTTGGTATATACCACAATATTTGTACGATAACAAAACCAAAACAAATCGATGCTAAAACAAAATATAAGCGAGAACAAAGAGCCGATGCGCTTTATAGATATTTTTGATTTCTGGGTGCTTATGAAGATTGAAACATATCTTCTTTTGTCACCAAAAACCATAACCAGCGCCAGCGTTGCTGAAATTTTGCATGATTTTTATCATAGCTAGCCACAGAAAAAGAATTTGTGCTAAAAGCTTCTTTCGAAATTTTCGCCTGTGTTCTTAGACTCTTTAATCTTATAAGTCTTGCGAAATTTCGTAGTAAACTGTCATTATATGAGGGATAACAAGATATTTCTTTTTCTGTTTCCTGAAGCCAAAAACTTCATCAACATGAATGCAGTAAATTTGCATAATGTTCAATTGCAATTTCTCAATTTCAGTAGATCATTTTAATTTAAATGCAAGCCTTACTGAAATGAATATATTTTTTATTCTGTACCAAAAACGAAAGAATAATATGACTTTTGATTTAGCGGGATTTCTAGCGGGAAATTGACTCTAAACAGCGGGATTTCAGCGGGAAATCGACCTCTAGGCAGCGGGAAAATGGGCAATCGACCTGGTAACACTGATGCAGATGTTATTATGTACTCGTTTGTACCGATATTATCAATATTTAGTATGTATTTGGTAATTTTCAATATAATATAAAAAATATACATGTGATGGAAGGTGAATTTAATATGGATATTTTGCTCACCAGTACCGCTGATCCAATATGGTTATTAAATATTATTATTGGAATAAATACCTGTATGGAACGTGTCAACGATACTGGCAACACTCACCCGCCTTGCTATGCCAGTTACCAATACTTAAATATACTTCCTCACCACTCCGCTATTTAGCGCCGTCTTAGCTGTCGGTGCCGCGCTCTTTCGTTTCAACGCCTACTGTGCGAACGTAATCAACGAAATCGGGATCCGATCCGATACATACGTGATTTATTTGCAGCTTTCCTTTGCATATATAAATCAGCCTCTGCGCCGGTTATGCCACCGCACTTCGATGTGTGCGCACAGCCAGTATTCTCTTCACTCTCCCTCTCTCACTATCGCTCAACCAGCGACAAAATTTTCAACCACGCCGCACTAATACTGCAATCAGTGTTACCAGGTCGATTGCCCATTTTCCCGCTGCCTAGAGGTCGATTTCCCGCTGAAATCCCGCTGTTTAGAGTCAATTTCCCGCTAGAAATCCCGCTAAATCAAAAGTCATATTATTCTTTCGTTTTTGGTACAGAATAAAAAATATATTCATTTCAGTAAGGCTTGCATTTAAATTAAAATGATCTACTGAAATTGAGAAATTGCAATTGAACATTATGCAAATTTACTGCATTCATGTTGATGAAGTTTTTGGCTTCAGGAAACAGAAAAAGGAAATATCTTGTTATCCCTCTAATAATGACAGTTTACTACGAAATTTCGCAAGACTTATAAGATTAAAGAGTCTAAGAACACAGGCGAAAATTTCGAAAGAAGCTTTTAGCACAAATTCTTTTTCTGTGGCTAGCTATGATAAAAATCATGCAAAATTTCAGCAACGCTGGCGCTGGTTATGGTTTTTGGTGACAAAAGAAGATATGTTTCAATCTTCATAAGCACCCAGAAATCAAAAATATCTATAAAGCGCATCGGCTCTTTGTTCTCGCTTATATTTTGTTTTAGCATCGATTTGTTTTGGTTTTGTTATCGTACAAATATTGTGGTATATACCAAACTATGGG
Organism: Sabethes cyaneus; assembly: GCF_943734655.1. Classification (NCBI taxonomy): domain Eukaryota; kingdom Metazoa; phylum Arthropoda; class Insecta; order Diptera; family Culicidae; genus Sabethes; species Sabethes cyaneus. The sequence continues at coordinate 33,996,515 of NC_071354.1, read as the reverse complement.
CCCTATTCTGTAAGTCACGCCGAGCGTAACATGTAAGTCACACGCGACCCAATTTTGTTGACTAACTCGACTGAGTCTATCGCCAAAAAGCTAGTGACTAAACGGTTAGCAAATGACGCCTGAGCTAGCTTTGTTTTGGTCGTGCATTGAGCCGCTATATTGCCCGTTCTTCTTGCACTCGACACTCGACAGTGACTGAGTCGAGCCGAGTTGCTCGACGTGACTTGCAGAATACGGCTCTATGATGTATATAGATACATAAGTGTTGTTTTGTTTCCAATTCATGAATAAGTTGGATTTTACCATCGGCAACGAATTAGTTTGTGGAAAAATTAGGAATACGAAAAACGGATTGGTTTGGTCGTCTTCTTATTCAGTAAATTCTAATGAGTATTTGTCAGAACTCATCCCATTCTAGGCAAAAACCACGGAGTTTTCTAATCCACAGAATATGCTGAACAATCTGCCAATGCATGAGCAGACATTAGAATCTCAATAAACGAAGTGTTTTGCTGTCAACCTCTCTTTCAGCACTCTTTTTGCCTACCAAAAATCGCTAAATCGAGATCCCGCTAAAATCCCGCTGAGTTGTTTAAGAAAACCGCTAGATTCCCGCTAGCCGCTGTTTGGTTATTAAGTTCCGCTGTCCGACTTGAAATCCCGCTAAATCTAGCGGGAAAACCGCTGATCTGGCAACGCTGACTGCAATACTAATAGTGCAAAGTTCGAATCCTTGAAATTAGCATAACAGTAGCTAACAAAACCATAGTATCTTCAATCTGCGTTATGTTTCGGTAAGGAATTTTTCTCAATTTGCACCTTTCCTATTTTGCGCTAGTGTATTGCAGCCTCCGTTAGATCGAAACTTTTCCAAACGTTTGTTTTTGTTTCATCAGTGGAAAAACATTGTTCTCCTTCGGCCAACATCGATAGACCACACAGTTTTCTACAGATCTTCCATTTCTAATATCTGTAATATACTGCCTAAAGCTGTATATAATTAGCTATACATTTTTGCCTCGTCCATGTATCGCACTTTTACCCCGTTAGGTGCTTGACGGGGTTAGATTAAATTACGGAAAAGCGAAATATATTTTGTAAATTCTTTTCACCATATTGTCAAAACAGATATGTGAGTGATGTAAAACGCTGCTACAAATTTTCAACAAGAAATATCCTCCTGTTGATATCGTATTTGCCGTATAACGAAAAATTACATCAAAACCGCCCTAAAATAACATTTGCCCATAACTCAGCAACTATGCTTCATAAGCAACCAAAGTTTACGTCAGATTCAAGCTGTCAAAGTAGTCACCCATCCATGCCAATGTAGTCAATTTACTCGGAATCTGCACCGATAAATCATTGAAGCGCACTTTTACCCGCATCGCACTTTTACCCCTCCTTACTCTATATTCATTTAGTCGATCTTAATTTCTAGCAAAATTATTTTAGCTACCTTTTGTGACATGAAAATCGATTGATTCGATTCCGTTCTGCAATACACTTGGCTTTGATGATTTGTTTTTGGACGGGCTGTATTTTATACGGTCTTGGGCCAAAATCCTTGTTTGATAACATTGGCTTAAGCTTTCGAGTTATTGGCTGTCAGAGCGGAAGTGAATTGAAACGTTCCAGCTCTGTCAAAAATTTGGGTGTTACACTTCACAGCAAGTTATTGTTAGATAAGCACGTCAGTATAATAACGTCAAAATTGTATATATCATCTCATCATGTTATCATATAATTGCATTAGTTTACTTAATTTATTCCATCTCCTCTTCCAGTCACTTTCTCATTATGCCATGTCCTGAATTACTTTTGTTCTCATATTATCTCTTTTACACACTAATCTGATCTTATCATTTTCTTATTTACCCAAGTAACAATTTGGGTTTTATTAAACTTTTATGATGGCGTTTATGATCAAAATTGATCATGAAAACCGCCATAAGAGTACAATAAAACTCACATTGTTACTAGGGTATGTATATATTTTTTATTTCTCTTTTCTAAGCTTACGATTTTATTTTATTTATTTTTATTTTCATAATTCCTCACCTTAGTATTTTTTTTTTTGTTCATTCACATATTTATTGCCATTTATTTTTTATTCCATTATCTGCACTGCAGAATATTGTTTATTAATCACTAAATTTTCGCCAAATGATTTAGTCCATTTTAATAGCCGCCAGTCCAATTCCTATTATCCTCTCTAATATTTCGACGCACAAGTGTACTTTGGTGTAAACAGTTTTGTTGCCTATGGATGCGGCTGCTGCTGCTGGTAGAGCTGCCTGATAACAGCGGGGGCTTTATAAAACACTTTTCAACCCTTCAGCAGCAAAAAGTTGCCCTCAATTAGCCAAGTGCGGCACACGAGTGTGCCATAGGTTTTTTTTATTACGGTGCTAAAGTGTTTTCCTTCGTTTACACACTTTAGGCTCCTGCTGCCGGTGCTGTTGCTTTCGGTGGTGGTGGTGGTGGTCTCGGGTTATTTTTATGACGACCGAGACCAAAGCCTGCCGTCGTTATAGATGGTCTTAAAGTGGGATGAATTAGCTTAGATAATTTGTACCTTTTTTATTTGGGGTGAACTTTTTTTACAGCCCCCGTCACACTTCGAATCCGTTTGATGAATGGATGCCGTCTGTTATGGTATACGATCGGCATTCGCCGAATAAAAACCCACACCGATTAGCCTGAGGTACGGTCATAAAAGTTGCCTATTTGGTAAGAGAAGATTTTTTTCCCCTTTTCTTTGAATAGCCACAGAAATTTTAAAGAACATCTTGAAAAGCCTGCAATAAAGACGATGTTTTCTTGACGGTTAAAAGCTTCGAATAAATAATGCAAACTTGGGTGACATGTTTCAGGGAAATTGCATCATAAAAACTTTTACGTTCGATGTCCTGTCATGGCTCGATACCGCAATTTTCTTGTTCACAATAAACGCTCTAAATGCATGATGTATTACCGTGATCGTAAACAGTATGATTTACAAGATTCGCAACAAAGACGCGTGCAAGTCGTGATGTATAAAACTAGTGCAATGGATTGTTCTATAAATCTTATCTTTGAAAGTTTTGTTAGAGGCTGTTCATCTCGCGTTTAAGGTAATAATCCTCACCAATGCCTTTCAAGCTTAATATTACAAATATATTTTTTTAGAATTTCCTCCATTCCAACAAACACAGCCTCGCTACTCTACAGAGTATTGTTCAAAATCATTAACCCCTCGAAGTTACGGAATTGCTCCATAAAACCCCACCCGGAAACCGGAGGGATAGTCCACAGCAGCAGCAGCAGCAGTGCTTGTCATAACCACTTCCCGGAAACTCTTAAAAATAAACACCCTTCTACATCGCAGCGTTTGTCCCTCACTGCCAGCGGAAAAATTCCCACCGAATTTCCCTCCGACTTTTAGAGTTCATCTCGTCTCTTTGGTGGCATCATAGAAGGAAGCAAAAAAAAGCAAAAACAATGAAAACAAAAAAAAACAGAAGATCCGTGGTTCACGCGGTACAAAACGTTCTCGGTCTCGCCTTTTCGGCGTCAGCCTTCCCGGAATTCGCACATCATCGTCACCCTCGCGCGCTGCCATGCCATGCCGTGCCGACCGGGGCCGGGTGCCGCTTCACGATTTTCTTTATTTGTCTGTTTCCTATTTTTGATACTGGTTGCAAGCGAGAAAAAGGGGCAAAGTTCCAGTGAAAATATGCGATAATAGTATCATCCACGATGTTTTTCCGATTTTTTTTTATTTCTCTATTTTTTGCTGCGGCGGGTGACGATGCGGAGGGGTTGTGGGAGGAAAAATAGAACGTGTGGGATATTTCCACTCTATGGATACCTATGTTTCCGTGTGTTGCTTTTCACCAAACGCAGACCGGGGGATGAGATTTCGATTTCGGTAGGAATGTGCGTTCAAATGTACCTGCGACTTCATACCGGCACAGGTTTCTGTTTTTGCGAAAGTTTCGTCTGACAACAGCGGCTGATGGCGGAAACGCAAGTTCAAGTTCATGATATGTATGGAACGGAAAATACAATTTTCTTTATTGCTGTATGCTTGACGCAAAGTTTCACTAGCTAGCTGAATCTCTAACAGACTAACTGACAATCTGAAAACTGAAAACTCTGAACTATGTAGTTGAAAATGTGTTGAAAGTAAACGTAAATTTTTGCTTTTGATCAGTTTTCTCGAGACTGAAATATTGTTAAAGGAAGAAATGGAGCCGCAGTTCCGGAAAACCATTCTCGGGCACTATCTGCCATAGCTGTTCACGCTCGACTGAGTCGTATGCTGCCTTGAAAATACGTCCTCTAAAATACGATGTGTTGGCACGTTTTACTCCCGACATTTCTGGAGGATTTGTCGGAGAGTGAAAGTTTGATCCGTAGTAGCACGGGCCTCCATAAAACATGCCTTATACTGTCCCAGGAATTCTCTTGCTATGGGGGCTAGATGCTATTTTTATACATAAACAAACTATTTTCATAGATGGAACAAACAACACCTTTCGTCCACTCCTCCGATAGTTTCTTCTCCTCTAAAATCCTTGAAATTATCCAGTGAAATGGTTTCCCAAGCAACCAAAAGTTCGAATATCACTTAAGAGACGAACTTGGAAGTTCATATTTGGTTCAAATTTAGTTCCGAAGAGCTTTCTTGCTGAACAACCAGACACTACATTTGTAAACCGAACTGCATTCTCAATAAAGTACCGTTAATATCTCTAGCAACTTGAGAGTTCAACATGCAGCTTGAAAGTTCAACATAAACGAAACTAATAGTTCGGATAATGGTGTCTAAGAAAGGTTAATAAGCTTTATGTCTGTGGATCTATAGCTTGCTAAGCAGCTTACGCTGTAACTAACCGAACTTCAAAGTTGCCTTGAGTTCGCTGCATAGAGCGCTAAGCAGCTTCTAAACATGAATTTTGCCGATGAGGTGGTCTTGAGTGTAAGTTCGTTTCGGCGCTGTAGTAAATGAGAAATTAGCACATCGAGTAAAATCGATGCAAATCGCATATTCCAGCAACGGAGCAATGGTATGCCTTCTAAGTCACCGAAAGGGAGTAGTCGAGTTCAATTCCCCCCGAGGTTTGGTTGGTGGTATGTGGTAAGTTACAATAACTTAATATTTATAAAAAAAGCCGAATATTCTTCTGACGATCTTTCATTACTTGTACTCATACTATTGTTCATCATACTTGTACCTTTGAACCATAGAGGCGCTGAACAAAAGGAGACTGCAAAACCCACTTATCAAGATAGCGACGCGCCTGGTTGGGCTTTAGACACAAATTGTGCCTTTTCCTCCGTCTATTGTAGATAACCGAGAGACTGAGAAGTTTAAATCTAACTTGTTTTTACTGGCAGGACGACGACACTTTGCAGGCCCTTACGACTTGCAAGGCACTACACGTGACGTTGTTCGTCTGTCAGTGTGTTAGTCGCGATTCTCAGCGCGGGTGTTCGGGGGAAGGCCCCGTTCCTATGAAATAGACTAAGCTCATGTTTTTAGTGTTGACCTTGAAATGCGGTCATACATATATATTACTATATTTTTTTTTTGAAACGGTGGTTCTACAATTGATGAAGGGACGGTAGGGGAAAGAAATGAACATTTGTCCTGGTGGGTGTTGTGGGTTTGAATCCGGTTGTAATCCCAGATTATAGCTTGGTTCGACTCATGCACCTTCCAGCATTGGACAAAAGGTTGGAGTCAAAACGACTACTTGTTAAGCGTAGCCACCAATACCCCCCCCCCCCCCCCTCCTCACCTTTTCGCTCTTTTCCCTCCTTCACCAAAAAGTTTTCATTTCTTTCCTCTACCGTCCCTTCATGAATTGTAGAACCACCGTTTCAAAAAAAGAAAAAGAAATTAAATGCCTTAGTTTAAATGGAAAATGTCATGAATCTACAAAGCAGGAAGAAGTGGGAAAATTTCCCCAATCTTTTTATTTTTAAGATTATTGGAGTTTCTCTTTGAGCTGAACAGTGTTCTATATAGTGACTCAAGTGATCTTTTTGTGAACTTTCTAGTTCTGTTAGAAGTTGCTTTGTATTCTTTTTGAAGTTTAATCATCAAATACGAACTTCAAAGTACGGTTAATTACTTAAAAATTAGACTGAATAGAGTTCTTTTCACGATCATTTCGTTGGCTGATAAAGCCAAAAAATCCCCTTTTATCGGAATTTTTGGTTACTTGGGTTGTTTATGTAGCATTTATGTTTTATAGACAGCAAACAGAGCGACAAAAAAAAAAAAGAAAAAAATTGACGAAGACGAAAATAAAAGACAAGACAAGAGACAAGACAAGACAAGACAAGAGACGATGGAAAAAAGCAAAAACAGCAAAAAAGGCGATATAAACGGTAAAATCCCCCAATTGAGCAACAAAGGAACAATACACAGACGCATAAATCGAACAAATGAGGAAAATACGGTAAAAATATAACAAAAATACGACACCGAGATGACGAAAAATGATGAATACGAAGAAAAGATAACAATAAGATGCCGAAAATGTGATGACAAACTGATGAATGGTCCTTTGGGGAAAAACGGAAGATGACAAAAAAAGCGGTCAATCAAAAGCGCCATAAAAGACGATAATATATGACAAAAATTCGCTGAGAAGAAACAAAGAAACAAAGTAAATATGGCGAAAACTCGATGAAAACGCCAAAACAGCAAAAAAAATACTACAAAAAGATGTCAAAAAGACGGTGAAAAGGTGTCAAAAACACAACAATAAGCAGCGAACACAACGACAAAACATGACTGAAACCAACAAAGAAAACAAAAATACGACAAAAAGTCGTTTGAAAGTGTCAAAAAGACGTCGAAACGAAAGATAAAAACGATAAAAACGGCAGAAATTGACGAAAAAAGCGACAAAAAAAGCCAAAAGCAGTCGTCAAATATGACGAATAGAGGACAAAATGCGACGAAATATTGCAAATGGCAAAAAGACTACGGAAATATGGCAGAGAGATGACCAAAAGGCAACCTATACGAAAAGAAGACAACAAAGAGATGGCAAAAAGACCGCTAAAAGGTATCGAAAAGGTAGCAGTAAGCTGACGAAAAGGCGACGACGAGGTGCCGTAAAGACGATGGAAAAATGACGAAGAAGTTGGCGAAAAGACGATGATACCCAAGTGACAATTTAGACTTTATTACAATCTTATGATGGCATTTAAGACCAAAATTGGTCATTAAAACCGCCATAAGAGTATAATAAAACTCACATTGTTGCCTGGGTAGACTGCGAAATTTTAATGAAAAGACGCTGAAACAAAACGCCAGGGCAGCAACAAAAATTGCAAAAAAGGCTATAAAAACGTCAAAATGTCTATAAATGGATGCAAAAAGGCGATGAAGAGACGTTAAAAAACGTGTAAAAAGACGATAAACAACAACAAAAACTATAACAAAAAACAGATGATAGAAAGACGACGAAAGAACGACGAGAAGACAGTAAAAATGAAACTAATTTCTTGACAGGACAACAAATAGGCCGACGGAAATGTGCCAAAAAAGTGACGAAAAAGACAGCGGAGCGACGATAATAAACGATGAAACGATGAAAAAAGAACAAAAAAGCAAATCAAAATCGACAAAATGACGGCAATAAAGAAGATAACACAAACCACAAAAAGCCACCGAAATTTCGTCGCTTTTTCGGCCAAACCAGACTACAAAACACGAAAATACGACGGAAATATCACAAAAATACGACGAAAACGACGAAGAGACACCAAAGTAGCGATAAAGAGATATTTAGAGACCATAAAAAACTAAACAAAACATGAAAAAAGAAAACGTCAAAAAGATTACACAATGCCGAAGAAAATACACCGAAACAGCAACGACAAAAAAGGGCAAAAAAAACGTCGAAACCCGCAACAAAAAATACCAAAAAACAGTTGTCAAAAAAAATTAACCGATAATGGAAATAAGAAGTAGGCAAAAAAGACAAAAGACAAAAATACGACATAAGAAAAACAAAAGGACGACAGAAAAATCAGATAAATACAGCAAAAAATTACAAAAGACAGCGAAGAACGTTGCGATAACAAAAACAAAAAAGGTGTTTAATAAGCATCAAAAGACAACAAAACATGCGAGAAGGACTGCGAATATATAGAAAGGCGACGAAAGAGCGATGAAAAGGCAATAAAAAGACAACATTTTTGTTGTCTTGTGAACAAACAAAACGACGTAAAATATAACTAAACATGCCCAAAAACGAAGAAAAATTAGGAAAGGAATTACGAAGAAAAGGGGCAAAATGTTGTCATCAAAATCGGTAAAAAATCGTCAAAAAAGCTGAATGTGATGTAAAGATGTCAAAATTGCCATGAAAAGACAACCAAAATACGACAAAAGGATAACTACAGCAAATACGCATCAAAAATATAACAAGCAGACAGTGCTGTTAATATTCATCAGCATAACGTCCAAACTTCTGGATTATCAGTCTACCTTGCATTGAAAATCTGCTTGCTTTGATCAAACGTACATAATAACTATATACAGCAATCATGAACTTCATGCACGAGAATATATAATATCAGCGCCCTGTGATATTGTAACAAACTGATATTCACGTTTGAGCAGTGAAAATCAATAAAAAAAAATTTAAGTTGTTATTTAGCATCTATTGCGTTCAGCTGTTGGACATAAAATTTTTCTTATCATTTACTGCATTTAAAAATCTTTTTTTCCTGAAGTGAATATCACCTTGTGGATTTGAAAATCACTTTCTCCTGTTCTATTTTCACGATATATTGAACTTGTATACTACGATGAAAATCGCTGTGGAGTTGTACATACGAAGCTCAGAGGCATAAAAAACAATGTATACTGAGAAAAAAGATTTTCTGTTTTGTTTGAAATTCGGTGATAATTAAAGGCCCTGCAAGCAGATACCAAAAATATGACATAAGAACGATGGAAAGGCAGCAAACGACCAAAAGACGACGGATAGGCGACCGGAGACGGATTGAGTTGGAGATCTCCTAGTTAATCCCTGTGTTCTGCCGGCCTGGCGGACATAGACCAATAAGTAAGTAAATAAGTTCTCGTTTGGAGTTTTTCTCGGTAGTGACAGTCATCATCTTGTACTGGTTCTCTTCCGCCGGAGTACTACGTGGTGGTCGTTGACTGTGAGGTTAACTATTCTCGTCTGTCCATCAAGGACCTTCTGGACTTTGGAATTGGCTGTTCCAACAATACTGCAATACAATGTGCAATACAATACAATGTACTGCAAGCAATTATGTTTTATAACGGTAGTCTTCACAATAAACGCTCGGAATCAATAATAAATCTCACGGTCCATTATGCGATTTTGCAAATCTCACCCACAGGCTGTACATTATCATATCGGCTAGTAATTGTTGGTATTAAAGTATTATCAAAGAAAACATTTTAAAAAACGGGCCTATTCTTTCGAACTCGAGCTGATTACCAACAATTGGTGTACAGCGAAACTGGTGCGACTGCGGATAATTCCGTCCCGTTTGTTTGTAATTCGACAGCACACAGTCGCCGGGCTGGCCAGAGCCCGAAACCAGACAACACTCTCCTCGGTGTATTTCGTGTTCCATCATAATGTAATATCCGGCAAAGCGTAAACCAATTTGCATAAACTTCACTCCACTGCGTCCTGTTTCGATTTTTCTGGTTCGGTCATGGCCGTGGTGGTGATGGTGGTGACGGCGGTGGGTGTCGTCGCTTCTCTGTTCCCCGCCCCAGGGAACAAGCAACAGAAATGCGTAAACGAAATCCTTTGTTCGGTGCAATCATCCTGAACGGCAAAACGGCGTATTGTTAGCAATTAACCCCGAAGGCAGTCGGCTGTAGGAAAAAGAAGGAAAACTTTGTGTGCTGTGTTTATCTTGCTCCGTTTCCACCCACAAAATATTGACTTTCCGATGCTACCAGCCAGCAGCCACCTTAACAATGGGGTTTCCCTAGCTATCGAGACAAAAGCACACGTCCACTTGGGCAGCGTACCGTTTCGGTAAAAGGGCAAAACTCGGAAAAAGTAAGTGTGTAGACCAATTTTCACTATCAAGCACCGACACGGGCTGCTTCAGTTCAAACTATAAAGCCGTCTTTCGCCCGGTACTTCATTTTCCTCCTCTGCCCTCCCCATTTGGTTGGAGGTTTGCCCAATTAAATGCAAATTTAGTTGGTAAAACTCTAATTAAACTTAAATTCCAAATCACTTTCTTCCTCGATCATCGTCCCCGTATGGCTTGCCTCGCAATTGACCCGGCTGCAGTTCTAATGTGGGTGTGGCGAACAAGAGCTTTTGAAGGGAAAGAATTCCGAAGAATAAAGCGCAAACCAACCAGACAGCCAGACAGCCCGCTTCCCCGTTCGGTACCAGTAAACTAATTAGCGATTGTTTTCAACCACTTTTCCGTTAATTCAGGTTCAGCAGATTTGAAGTTGATGCTAGCCACTCAACTGGAAAAGTTTTCCCCGGGGGCGATAAAAAATCTATTAAAACTACTCTCCGATCCGATCAGCAAAACGATTGCACCAACTTGCAACGGCCCCCCGGCACGCCACCGCCACCGGCCGGATTCGTTCCGGTTGGATAATAAAAGTGCAAGTAACAGCTAATTTTCTTTCCGTTTGCATAAATCAACAAATTTGTGCACAAACAATTGATGAGAATTTGCTAATCAATCATCCCACCTCTCCATCCTTTCCTCCAATGCCATCGCTTCTCAGCTAGTGAATCGAACCCGAAATGCAAAACTGTGACCCTTCCCGTCCCGTGTCGTACGGATCTAACTCCATTCTAGCGAAAGAGGAGAAATTTGCAAAGTTTATCTTTGCTCACAATGTTGACAAAACTCATCCCATCCATATCCATCCATCTATTCGTCGGAACTCTTACCTTACTATCTCTTACTGGCTGGGGGGATTTTAAAAGAGCTTCAGAATTGGTACCCTACAACTTTGTCAACGGGATTCGGTGATGCTGACGATGATGATGATGATGATGATGGTGATGATGATTTGAAGATTCACATCCCGAGCGAGCCGACGAACCGACAAACTGGCTGACTTGTCATTTGTTGGTGTCTAATTGAAAATAGGGTTTGCGTATTTCCAGTTGTTGGTGTTAGAATTTTCCTCTGTCGCACAATTGAGTTCCGTCCGGGGTCGGTCGTCGGTCGGGTGGTTTGATTTCCGAGAAAGTATGCCATCGTACACTTGAATTGTTTTGCACTTGGACTTTGATAAAATGTTTATATGAGTGAGTGTGTTTTTGATCTAATTCCGGCTAGCTAGGAGTTAATTACGGACTGGTGACTTGCGAACTTGCTACCGAGTGGGACACTTGTCATCAGGGTGCTATGTGTTTGTGATTTCTACGCCGTGATCGGGAGGGTTATTTTTAATTTTGTAAAACATCAGCAAATTTTTTTGGAATTCTCTTCTTCTTAAATTTGGTTATGAAAACCAGGAGCAAAACCTATAATAAAACCAGCAATGTTGTTATTTGAGAATTTATCACGCAATTTTCAATACAAATAATATGAAAGATAAATACATGTTAAATGATTTGTTTGAATAAATCAACATGTTTGAAAAAAAAATTCAAAAGTTTCCAAGTTATAAGCATTTCAGTAGCTTTGCGATTCTAAACTGATGTCGATTTTAGAGGGGCCAAATATATCAAAAGCTACCTATGTACAAGTGTTGCACTAGTTGTTGAACTAGTTATTATCCACAATATCGCCGAATCGAGCATTGTTCTATATTTCGTATTTCCGGTGCTCTAAGACTGCATAACACCTTAAAATTCTAATTACCTGAACAAATATTCCCTGTTTACGAGTATTGAAATGAAAATTTAGTTCAAGGAGATTCATGACTTAAATTAATATTGAACTCGACTTCAATACCGTATGGGAGACTCTGTCCAAGAAAAAATAGTACCTATCAAAAATTTATTATTTCTACTTGAAATAATTTGACGGCTTTATATTCGAGTAATATAACGGGTGGAATAGCACTTCCTATTTGAGTGTTAACGTATTTGACAACATCAGACCGAGCATTGTCATGCTGTAGAATCATTTTTTTTCATGCCTCGTGTTGTGAACGTTTTTCGCGCAGTACTCGATTCAATCATGACAACTGAACGCGATACCTTTCCGCAATGAGGTTTCATTCGATTTCAAAAACTCCTGATGAATAACACCGGTCTGGTCCCGTCAAATAAACAGCGTAATAACCTTTGCAACGTAGAGATTTAGCTCGGCTGTTGCCATTTTGCCCGTTAAAGCACTTGTTTGCAAATGAAATATCAACGTCCTACGTTCCTTGGTGTCAATTCATAAGGATCCCAAAATTCCGAGCTTTTGAAGCATTTCCAACGCATGCAATTGCTTCCAAATTGCTTGATAGGTAATTCCTAATGCTAAGCAAGCTTTTCTTGCATTCGGCACGAATCCTCTTCGAGCAATGCTTCAAATTGAGCGTCTTTGAAGTGTCTTTTTATCCCCATCTTTTTTTTTTGAGTTCTGGTTGCAGTTCAACCGCTGAGTGAATGAAGAACATCAAGACTTCCCACAAATGACGATTATGTGACCCAAAAAAACACATTTTCCCACAATCAAACATTCATGACACCAAAACAAAATCACTAATGTGCCTAATCGGTCTTTATATATTGTTGAGATAAAACCACGCAGTTTTATGACACAATGAATCCTAATGGTTAAGGTGGTGTTAAAATAGTGAGAGTGCCGATTCATCAACGTGTTATTACTGTTGTTGCAAAAGCACTTTTAATTAGATTTATTGTTTTCCAATAAGGCTTATACAAATTTGGAAAAAAGTTTATGTCCTGGTCTCGAAATATTGTTCAAGGGGGGGCAAGAAAAAAATAATAACATCAAACCTTCAATAACTAAAAAACGGAGAAGAAACCAGTGTTTATTTTTCCAGATTAATAAAAGATCAGACTGTTTCGACTGCCGAGCAATGAAAGTGTTATTCCAATTTAATTCCACTTTCATACATTTCCATACTAATACTCCATTTTTAATGCAGAAGCAGATAAAGCTTAATAAAAAAGCAATATAACTTAACATGACTTGATTTGATGTAATGGTCGGGGCCACCGTTGATCCCAATGATAATCACAACATGACAATAGTCAGAAAAGTTTCGAACAGTTCAGTGACATCCTTCCTGCATGCGTCCAATGCATGGTAAAAAATGTTATCTATAAGTTTTTCGTCCATTACTTCCAAAATTAGGGTAGGTACAGCCTGAATTTGTTAATTGGGCCACGATTGCACTCCAGCTGATTCGCTAATTGGGCCGACTGACAGTTGTTAGAAATTTCTAAACTCGAAAATTCCATACAATTTTGACATTCAAGTTGTCATATAGCCCAATTAGCGAACACCCAATTAACGAAGCGCCCAATTAACGAACCACCAATTAACGAAACTTTGCTGTACTTGGACAATATGAAATAAAACGATCAATTTGGAACCCCGAAAGCACCGAAAGCTGATGTTCCGGGGTGTGTAATTTGTTGTATTTTTATTTTAATCTTATCTACTACCTATGACAGCAAAATATAATCCCACAGCAATTCGGAATATCTCCGACAAAAGTGGTAGCAAATTTCACTAATACATTGTTTAGTTGATTGATGCCTCAATCTAATTCGGTTCTTTTGAAGCAAGTTGAATTAAAATGGAACAAAATTTAAAGTAAATGGAGCCAAAAGTCTAATTCCAAGCACCCCAATTTTCGACGTCGGAACTTAAAGGTTAAGCACAATAGTCGCCTGTGACCTAAGCAAAGCAAAGCCTTGGGTTTATACCGTCGTTAGACATTACCCTTCTTTATCGACAGACTTCGCAACCGGCTGTTAGAGTACAGGAAAATTACGGGGCCAGTGCAACGATCCTACTAACTATATCTAGCAAGCACCGCCTAGCCGAGATTCGAACATACGACGACTGGCTTGTTAGACCAGCATCGTACCTCGAAGATAACTGGGCGGTCCATCGCCTGTGACCGGTCGCCTGTGACCTGTAGCAGGAATCAGAAAGCTAAGATGGTGTAGGATAGTTGATCGAGACTAACGGGATAATTACTTCAACTTTGCACGAATTGGGTAATTTAGAGATGTAAATTGTAAAAATCTGTTGAATTGTAAAAATCTGCTTACCATTAAAGAATACAACATTATTGCAATTTATTTTTTTGCCCCTTCAAATTTCGAAAATTTTTGAAGGGGGGGGGTGACATAAACTTTTTTTCAAATTTGTATAAGCCTAAGGCCAATACAAATATTTTATAAAGTTTTTGTGCTTCCGGTGTTGGGCAACTGAAGGGGGAGGGGGCGAAAAAAAACAAAGAGATTTTTTTTAATCGAGCAAAAAAAATATGCGTTTTAAACATTTGTACTTAAACATTAATCGTGGAAACCAAATTTATTCTTGCTTTTCATGTAGACGTTATTATTTTCCACGCAAAAACCTACGAAAAGAACGAGAAAAACGGAAGTAAATTTTTGCCAATTTTCGGAAATTTCATTGTTCGAATTTCCATTTCTGTTCCGAGCTAGAAGCGTAAACTCCGCTCGTACACTCATTTTTCGAGCTCTTTAGGCCCACAGAAAATAATTTTATAACAAAAATTTAACTTATCTTATATATAAAAATGGATTTCTGTCTGTCTGTCTGTCAGGATGTTCCTTATAGAATCAAAAACTACTGAACCAATCGGCGTGGAAATTTGCATGTAGAGGTTTTTGGGGCCAGGAAAGGTTTTAATGATGGTTAGAGACCCCTCCCTCCACTAAGAGGGGGGGCTCCCATAAAAATAAAACACAAACTTCTGCCTAACTCGAGAACTAATCAAGCAAATAGAACAAAATTTGGCATGTGAAAGTTTTCGAGGGCAAGAATATTTTGTATGGTGAATTAGGACCCCTCCCCACTTTAAGAAGGGGGGCTCCTATACAAACGAAATACAAAATTCCTCATTAGTCGAGAACTAATCAAGCAAATGGAACCAAATTTAGCATGTAGGTGTTTTTGTAGGCAATTTTTTTTCGATGGTGAATTGAGACCACATGAAATACAAATTTCCTCATAACTCGAGAACTACCCAGCTAGCACCAACTCGTATATCAATGTACGAAAACTATCGTAAATATCTCCCAACAAACTCGAAATCGTAACTAAAGCTGGATAAAGTGGGATCAAGTTGATTTTCTGTCGTATAAAATGATAATGACTGACATACATACGATTTTCAGCACAAAATCGTAGAGACGTACGGAGCGACTCGCGCTTAATCGGATATTATCGTATATAAATACTTATGTAGTCGTAACGCTCAAAATTATTCGTGATCACGTATATCGCCTCCAAAATAGTACGGATATGCCAATTTTGCGCATGAAATACGATTTATTTAGCATGTATATCTGTACGTAATGCTGATTTTTACCTTTTTTATACATATGAAAATGCTAGCTGGGAAAGCAAATGGAACCAAATTTGGCATGTGGGTGTTTTTGGAGACAAATTTTTTTTCTATGATGAATTGAGACCCCTCCCCACTTTAAGAGGGGGGGCTCCTATACAAATGAAATACAAATTTCCTCATAACTCGAGAACTAATCAAGCAAATGGAACCAAATTTGGCATGTGGAGGTTTTTGGAGGCAAAAATATTTTCTATGGCGAATTAGGACCCCTCCCCACTTTAAGAGGGTGGCTTCTACACAAATGAAATACAACTTTCCTCATAATTCGAGAACTAATCCAGCAAATGGAACCATATTTGGCATGTGGGTGATTTTGGAGGCAACCATTTTTTCTATAATGAATTAGGACCGCTTACCTTTTTAGGAGGGGGGCTCCCACACAAACGAAATACAAATTTCCTCATAACTTTAGAACTAATCAAGCAAATGGAACCAAATTTAGCATCTGGGTGTTTTTGTAGGCAAGAATATTCTCTATGGTGAATTAGGACCCCTCCCCACTTTAGGAGGGGGGCTCCTATCCAAATGAAAAACAAATTTACTCATAACTCGAGAATTAATCAATCAAATGGAACCAAATTTGACATGTAAGTGGTTTTGGAGGCAAGATTTTTTTCTATAGTGAATTGAGACCCCTCTCCTCTTTAGAAAGCGAGTTATGACCCATCTCCCCTTTAAGAGGGTGGACTTCCATACATATGAAATGCAAATTTCCTCTTAGCTCGAGAACTAATCAAGCAAATGGAACCAAATTTGGCATGTGGGAGTTTCAGATAGCAGAAAGTTTTTATATGGTGAATTACGACCCCTTTCCCTTTTAATAGGGAGGGGGGGGGGCTCCCATACAAATGAAATACAAATTTCCTTATAATTTGAGAACTAATCAAGCAAATGGAACCAAATTTGGCATGTGGAAGATTTTGAAGTCTTGAATTTATTTTATGATAGTTAGAGACCTCTAACCCCTGTGCTAGGGGGCTATGTACTCTCATACAAATAAAACAGAAATTTTTGCGAAACTCAAAAACTAATCGAACTCGAGAAATTCAAGACTCTTCCATAAAACATTAGTCAATAACAAGACCACAAAGATTATCTATAGTAACACTAGATCATTCAGGACGAGACGACCGTGAGTGTTGCCGGCGACCCGCCGTCGGAAGCGCCGCCCACTGGGGGGAGCAGAAATCCCCGCAGAATTCACAGCTGTCTAGGTTTATTTGGTTTCCTAGGTCTACCTGGGTTTCCTGGAACGAGCGACAGCGAGTAAGGAGATGATCGCGAAATGGTACTTTCCACGAAAAAATTTTCCGTGAAATAGTACATTCCGCTTAAGATTTTTCGCAAAATGCTATTCGGCAAAATGTTGTACAATCATGGCGAATATTACTATCCGCTTTCTGGCTTTGCAATGAGGGAACAGGGGAGTTGTTTTCTACTTTACTGTGAGGAAAAATTGCAAATTTGTATATTAAACTACCTATTCCTGGTAACTAATAAGCAAACATAAGCAGCAAATAAGCGTATCACGTTATTGTATATTAGCTTGTTGACGGCAGAGATGTTGTAAATTGGCATCCAAAATTGTATTCAAATTCTTCGTGTCGGTAATTAGCTGTAAATTAGCATTGTCAGCACTATAAGAAGGTTATCAGTAAAGTAGCTCTATATTTTGCCAAAATAGCATTTAAGTAGCATTTAAAGCGACTTAAATGCTTATTGGCCTACATTTGAATAGCATTGGTGATGCTTATTGGTTACCTGGGATGCTTTCATAGTTACGTAACTGTCAAAATGAATCATCTAAGGTTGAACTCCACAGAAACTTGCAAAACTCGAGATTGTGACAAAGATCATCCGAGATTCATGATTTATGTACAACACAGGTTATTTTGTGGCAATACGAAGTTTGTCGGGTCAGCTAGTATCCTATAAATTATTTTTTTCTCCCTGATTTTTCAAAAATATTTGCAATGGCCTAAATGATACACCCAAATTCTAGATTCACGTAAATACACATAAAAGTATGCTTAGAGTATTCTATTTCAATATTTGTTTTAGACACATTCCAGCGTTACGGGACACAATTAGCACCCATTGTTATCATGTGAATCGCAACCTGTTTCACCAATTGTTTGGCAAATAGTATATAAAATATTTGTTTAAATAGTACTTCATTTTTCAGTAGAATGCCAGGAATTTGATTAGACAGGAACCGATCGGCATAGTTGGGATAGTGTCCCGTAACGCTAGAATGTGAATGTGTTCGGGTCTTATTACATGATAAACATTTACAAACGTTCTGAATAAGGCGTCTCCATTGATTACAGCGAAAAAGTGGACGCATAGTTATTTGGCAAATGACGCGCTGGGAATCTAAATAAATGCTAATCACTTTTCATATTTGAAATGGTAAAAATTTCGTTGGACGGGAGGAAAGAAAAAGAATAGCATGAAAGCATTTAATTTCCACTGAAGAGTACAACTAAACCTGCCCAACAAAAACTTGCAGTACGAAAAACTCTTTGAAGATCATTCAAATTTGGAGACAACTCCGATAAAAAGCTAAGCCAATGCGACTCTTAGGTTAATCATCGGAATAGAGAACGCTTGTGTTATTAGTTCACTCGGGTGCAGAGACGCCAGACCTAAGGATTTATTCGTAGCTCTACGGATTTTGGAATTTTCTACGGATCAACGGATCCGGTGCTCATATCTGCGGATTTGCATAAACTTTACGGAAAACGTTGAAAGTTTTATTTGCTATCAATGCTGTCAATACGAACTTGCGTTTTCCACTTTGTCGGTAAATAGAACTTTTCTCCATTATATGCGTTAATGGTATAGTATTTTCCACTTTCAGGCTTTCGCTCTCTGACCGTAGTATTTTTAACTTTATTGTAAAACTAATATTTTCCTGTTTGGAGTAGGGCTAAATGGAAAAATATTTTCGTTCCTCTTTTTTCCCATATTTTGACAGTTTTTAATATGATATGAGTGTGATCCCAAGTAACAATTTGTGTTTTATTACACTCTTATGATGGCATTTAAGACCAAAATTGGTCTTGAAGACCACCATAAGAGTACCAAAAAACTTACATTGTTGCTTGGGATAGTACTGCAAAATCCAGTGAATGAGGTTCTTCTTCATAACCAAAAAGCTTTTATTTGTATAATAATGTTTTATGTGCTCTTTTGACGCGATAATTAAAGCCTGTTGATCATGTAAGCCATCCGACGATGCAATGAATATGCAATGAATATGCAATGATGCAATGATAGCAATGCAAAAATGTCTGAAATACGGAAAAAAGACATCCAAGAAACGGCGATAAGACAGCAGAAAGATAACAAAAATGTGCTGAAAAGATGGCGGAGCAGTGATAAAAAGATGACGAAAACACTACGAAAAGTTGACGAAAGCACGACAGACAAAAATACAATGGAAATAACGTAGAAATACGATAAAAAACCTTTGGTACAAAGGTTTTAGACGACAAAAAGATGACTAAAAACACGACAAACGGTAACGGAAACGTTCAAAAAGCGTCAAACAGGCAATAACACATGCAGACATACTGAAAAACAACGAAGGAATGACAAAAAGACCAGAAAAAGACAACATTTCTGTTGACCTAACAACAAACAGAACAAAAGATGATAAAACAATGACAAAAATCGAGGCGGCAAAATAACAAAACAAAAAGACGCCAAAACAGCAACGAAAAACGGTAAGATGGCTTTGTCGAAAACTAGCATCAACAAATGAATCGTTTGATTGAAAAACCTCATAAGCGCCATTTGACATGAGTCATTTTTCGTCAGTTTTTGGCAGTTTTGAATCCTCGGGGATTCCTACATTTTCTCTCAAATTCTGGAAGAAGGTTGGTACCATAAACCCCTTATAGTTGGGGTTGAAGATAATTGAAAAAAAAAATCAGTTTTTAGTTGTTTTCCTACAATTGTGCCAAAAGCAACTACGGGGTTTCCCAAACAAACGATTCAAATGCCAAAAATAGACCTCGAAAACGACGAAAATATATGGAAAGATTTGCCAAGATGATGAAAAGATAACACAAATTCGACAGAGAGATTGCAAAGAGGCGACGAATACGAAGAAACAGTAACAAAGAGATGATAAAAAGATGACGGAAAGGTGCCGAAAAGGCAACGATAATATGACGAGAAGACGACGAAAGAACGTTGAAAAAGCGACAAAAATGCCAAAAAAACGACAATACAAAACGACGGAAAAACTGTAATTATTTGCAGAAAAGACAATAAAGTTATAATAAAAAAAACAACGACAAGAAATGCCAAAAAAGACTATAAATGATGACGACATCAAACTAAAAATGCCACAAAAAACAATAAAAAATGGCCACAAATCGCTGAAAGCGATATATTAAGATTAACAAATGTTAAAAAAATAACATAGAACGCGGGGTCAATCCCGGTGTAGTGATTAGCATTCATGCTTCTACGGTCGAGGACTCTGCATGCTTGAAGAATTTAGAGAAAATTTGAAATTTTTCATGAACAGATTTGATTAAAAAAGTATTAATTTCTTTTTTTTGTGTTTACTTGTATTTGGCTATACGCAGTCATGATGTAAACTCCTTTTAAGGAGTAAGGAAGGGTTTGGTGTGAAGAATGATAAACTGGATAAGCTATGTTTATCGAAAATATCACTAATGAGTCGTTCAATGGCAGGTGGAGCTAAACTACTGCCGTATCCTTATATTCCTCACCAGCCAGAATCTGTTTTCCGGGCACAGGAGTCACATCCAAAGACTCACAAATACACGTTTTCGTAGAAGCGAGTGTAAACGCCTTCGTAGAGAGAAATATAAAGGAAGCACTACTGAAACCGCACTACTAATCAAAGCGTCTATTGTAGATTATGCACACGACATTGACCATGCAGCCGGATTTCTTTAGTGCAACTCTTCGAGAATCCTAGCATGACTAAGATCTGAAACTTGGCCTTATCATCAGTGACTTGATTTCAAAGTGGGAGATATTGCGGCTGACCAGCCAACGAGTTGAAGAGACTGATCTAATTTCAATCTGAATGAATCGGATGATACCTGGTAAAAAAGTAACAAAGGAGAAGTATATGGAGTCATGAAATAGTCGTTGATAAATGTGGAAACGTTCTCAAAATGATCAAAACTTGATCAAGCAGCCGGAATTGTATTCAAAACAATCGACAGATTCCTTTGACTGAAAATGGAGAATCACCCAAGTAACCAAAAGTTCCGATAAAGGGGGATTTTTTGGCTTTATCAGCCAACGAAATGATCATGAATAGAACTCTATTCAGCCTAATCTTTAAGTAATTAACCGTACTTTCAAGTTCGTATTTGATGAT
Source organism: Sabethes cyaneus (assembly GCF_943734655.1). Lineage (NCBI taxonomy): Eukaryota > Metazoa > Arthropoda > Insecta > Diptera > Culicidae > Sabethes > Sabethes cyaneus. The sequence goes on along the minus strand of NC_071354.1, from coordinate 33,975,573 downwards.
TAAACTTTAAAGGAAATACAAAGCAACTTCTAACAGAACTAGAAAGTTCACAAGAAATTCACTTAAGTCGCTATATAGAATACTGTTCAGCTCAAGGAGAAACTCCAATAATCTTAAAAATAAACAAGATCAGGGGAATTTTCCCACTTCTTCCTGTTTTGTAGATTCATGACATTTCCCATTCAAACTAAACTAAGGCATTTAATTTTGGTTAATAGTGATAACCACTATCAATTATTTTATTTAATGAAAGATCATCAGAAGAATATTCGGCTGTTTTTTTTTGTAAATATTAATTTATTGTAACTTACCACACACCAGCAACCAAAACTCGGAGGGGGATTTGAACTCGACTGCTCCCTTTCGGTGACTTTAATGCATGCATTGCTCCGTTGCTGGAATATGTGATTTGCATCGATTATACTCGATGTGCTAATTTCTCGTTTACCACAGCGCCGAAACAAACTTACACTCAAGAATAACTCATCGGCAAAATTCATGTCCCTAGCGGCGTCAAAGATGGCGCAATGCATCAGGATAGGCTTGCAACGCGGGAACGATCGGGTTCAAATCCAGCAGCGGTAGGTGTTAGTTAGAATCTTTTATATGGTCTATCTTAATTGAATGAACCAGCTTTGCAGAAGTTAGAAGGAGACGGAGGTAGAAAATAGAAAAGTTTAAAAATAGAACTTTAGTGCTATTTTATAAATTTTTGACAAAGTTTCTTGAGAAGCTGCTTAGCGCTCTATGCAGCGAACTCAAGGCAACTTTGAAGTTTGGTTAATTACAGGTTAAGCTGCTTACCAAGCTATAGATCCACAGACATAAAGCTTGTTAACCTTGCTTAGATACCGTTATCCGAACTCTAAGTTTCGTTCAAGTTGCATATTGAACTTTCAAGCTGCATGTTAAACTTTCAAATTGCTACGGATATTAACGGTACTTTATTGAGAATGAAGTTCGGTTTACAAATGTAGTGTCTGGTTGTTCAGCAAGAAAGTTCTGCGGAACTAAATTTGAACCAAATTCGTACTTCCAAGTGCGTTCCTTAAGTAAAATTCAAACTTTTGGTTGCTTGGGCCTTTATCAAATGAAACTTTGATTTGGTGACAGATGCAAAAGCAAGAGTACACTGATGAGATTCATACAATAAGGAACATCCGGAAGGGGAACCGAAGCTAATCCCGTGCGCTGCATCGAATGTCTCCGATGATGGGCAAAGATGGTTTTCTGAGGACAATTTCGAGTAGTTAATGAGCATTGCGCAAACCTAGTTGTAAACAAAGCAAAGCCTAGGTGCTACATTCTGTTATCGAAACTTGACCTACTGTTTTTATACGGCAGACTTCCCAGCCAGCTGTGAGTACAGGACAATTGCAAGGCCAGTTGCCACGGTCCTATTGACTCTAACAGCCTCTGCCAGCCGAGATTCGAACATACGATGACTGACTTATTAGGCCAGCATCTTACCAACTGGGAGGTAAACACCGAAACGAAATGGCTCACCACTGCTTCCCTAGGTGCCTCATATGGGCGGATTATGGGAGCGCATGATTATATTGGCGAAAACACACCTGTAGCTGCAAGAAGAGATCTCTCAGTTGCACATTGGACCTTTCAGCATGTTGCTCAAGATTTGAAGTCTTCGTGCGTGTGTTACATATTTGATATAGATCAAATGGATTTATCTGATGTGTTGGAGCTATCTGATGGCTCTCAGCTTGCTCTCTCATCTGACGACCCTGCTCGAACTTTAGCAGAAGAGCTGAAGGAAAATACACGCACGTCACAAATACCTCGATTTTGAGTTACGTTCTGCCCGGAAGTATCGATCGAACCGTGTGTTGTTTTACCGGTCGAAAGTGGAATCTTTGAATATTATCCAAATTTTTCAGCTGCAGCAAGCTAGCAAACGAGAATGCTATTTGTGAGCTCATTACACGTGAGTACCGTGTACTCAGTGAACCCAGTCTGTGCGGCAAGAACCTTCTGGACTTTGGAATTTCAATGTCCAGCTGGTAAAGATACTGAACTGCAAATAATTCCACAAACTATCGCTTGAATAAGTGTATCCTGCCAGTTTCATTTCGTGTGACTTGCAAAGAAATATTCAAGAAAGCTCTACGAGCATTTTCGGACAAATTCCGAAACAGGAAATTTATACCTCGTACCGAGTTTAGTCCCAATACGGAATCGTTTTGGTTTCGGTACAGTTTGAATTCAGTTAAGTGATGCTTTTATTCTAGTTCAGCTTCAATTTAGTTTCGGTTCTATTTCACTTCCAGTTTCAGCTTCAGCTCCAAGTCCAGTACTGTTCATTTTTATGCAAATTGACAACACTAGCCATATTGCTAGCATGCGTGTTTAGTTAGTTTAGAATTATGTCCTAAACCCGTGTACTTCGCTTTCCTATCCCGACCACCCAGAATGACATCGGAAATTAGCCATCGGACAGGCCTGGCACACCTGTTCAATTCCGTCCGTTCAACATTCAGTTATTAGCGAATTCGATACGGCGGCGGACGCCGTCAATTTACGAGCTCGTAAGAAAACCACTCGCTCGAAACCACGTGTGGCACGGCAAGCGGTATTTTCCACCCTCCAGAAACGTTCCAGCCGGCCATTATCGGTGATATCGACATCGACAGGCCATTATACCTAGGAGTGACTACCCCGGGAAGAAGCAGTCGGGGAGAGGGCAAACGGTATCCTTGACTGTGCGCCAACGTGCGTCGGTCGGTCTTGGACTGAGATGTTCTTTGATTGGAGCCTGCTCTGCTTTTAGTGCGAATGAATGGCCATTTTCCCCGTTCCACTCACGCCGATCGAGGCTGTCTCGTTTTGTTTCGTTTTCATCTGCGTATATCTATTTATTGCAGAGATGTACAGCTTGTGGCTATCGGTGTGATTATTTAACCGAACCGATGCGATGTGTGAGAGCAGTGAAGCGTCGGTCAGAGCTGTGCGAAGCTTTGCACATGTTGGCGGAGATTTATTGAAATTTGATATTTCCATCTCGATTGGTTTCTGGAATGACGCATTATCTACCACCCGACCGACCGGACCGACCGACCGACCAGATAAGGAGCGAAATTTGCTACCGAAGAAAGGGTTTCTCCGAGTGGACACTTGGACAGGCTTGAATGCCACTCGGAAAATGGCTCTGATCCACTTCGAGTCGGGGTTCCGGTGGCTGAAATTGATACACATGAGCTCGACTCTCGGATACCGGTCGGTGTGCGAGCGAGTGTCAATCTGATGCGGGGGAAGCTGTTTGCTGACCTTTGCTGCTGTGTGCGAATGTGGGATTTGATACATTACAGTACCGTCTAGAAGCTTATCTTCCGTGATTAATATTATCATAAATTAATAAATGTATTCAATTATATCAATCCTACGGTCCACTGTGGAGGAAATCTACCGTCGAACTTTGTTGCTCCTCGAGCAACTATGCTTGGGGATCCCAGCGGTAAGTTGACACTTATTTCCTCGTACAACAGACAAAGCGCTTAATCTGCTATCATCGTACTTTTTATCATATTACTGTCATAAAGCTCTGCTGGAACAATCCAGCAACAAAAAGTCTTGTTACGGTAGCAAATCCTCATACGAGAGAGGATAAACTTTCCATGTCCCGATGGCGGCGTTCGCCCACCTGTATGGACCAACAGCTTGTCAATATGCTGCTACTGCTGTTGCTGCTTTCGTTGGCCTCGTCACCCATCTTTTTCGAAACGCTGCTGGAAAAGAGGATTAATCGTCGTGAATCCTTGTCGCGCACATCAACGCTGCGGGCGGCTGCTGGCCGGAACCAGTCAGTCTGTCCGCATCATCAGTATCGTCAGCTTCATCATCGATACAGCTCCATCATGTTTGTGCCGGCGGCGGCCAGTATGGATAAAGTACACGAATTTTGATGGGCGTACATTCGGCTTCACTGGCTGGATGCGGTATTTTGGCGGATAATCCGAGCCGATTGCATTTCGCCTTCTCTCATTTCGCGACACTGGTTCTGCCATTTGAATTTGGGGCTCACGTGCCAGGGAGAGTGCCGCGAAGCGAGGGCTGCGACGCGTTGCAAAAATCTATGTTCAAATGAATTAGAGCGTAAATTATGATGGTGGCCTGAAATGGTATTTCGATGCACTGTAATACATTGATAGTTGGTTTGGTGGAGAGATTTTCAAGTGACAGACGATCAGTGAGTTTTCAGGTACTAGTAGGAGTGAAAGATTTGCTTCAGACGAATACTTTTGATTTTACATTTTGTGCTTCTTTATACATATTTTATCACCTGTTTTATTGACTTTGATAGTAACTACTGTTCATTTCTTATGGTAGTAGTATGGTGGTAGTTTTTTATAGAAACTGCGAAAAATATCGACTAGACAGATGGGACTAACCATAACTCTCGATTGTCGGTCGCGTGTGTTTCCAATTACACCATCGCGCTGCCACCGCAAGAAGTTCGAAGTTTCTTTTCGCTCTCGCGTATACAATTTTAAAGTTATATAACTATTTTCTCAAGACAGTAAGTAAGTGTTCACGCTCGAGTGTGAATTACCAACAGCAATATCCACAGCAAGAACATCGAACAATCGCTGCTAAATGAGCCACACCTTTTTTTCACCGTCTTCCATTCTACGTGTTTCGTGCAAGACGACGAGCAGCAGTGGCAGCAACGAAGAAGAAGAAGAAGATTCCATGCTATATAAGCAGTACGCGCATTGCGCGATCATTCAGTGTTCCAGTGTTTGTCCAAGTGTTAGTTTAAGCTTGAAAAGCAAATAAATGGAGTAGTTTTAGTTTGAAACTAGCGCTTCCCTCACATCCTCTGAAGACGTCCTGGGAAGTAGCTGATGCCTATACAGTCCACTCCACTGCACCACTGGTTGAGTGCTTGCTGTCGACGGACTTGCGGACCAATCCCGTCCTTTTAAGGATTTGAATGAAGAGTGAAATTGTTATCCGCAAGTATCTGAACAGAACCCTCTTTCCTTGACGGCTTCTAGCTTGAGCGGCACCGTTCCTGTTCGGTCTTGTTAAGACATGTTTGCTTATGCCGCAACAAGGCTAGGAAGTCATTTCGTTTCACCCCGAGGTGTCAAGCACGGCTCCAACAGTAAGCTATTGTTTTTTTTATTAAAAGAGCGTCAAGACCACCTATTCTTTCACTAGAACTAGGCAATAGGCCGAAAAAATAGAAGACCCAAGATACCCCATTTTCGTAGTAGGAATTGCAGCTCGCTTCCTACACGCTTTGTAAAAAGCTAAAACTAATACTTGCGCCACCTAAACTACAGCTAGTGCGAGTACCTCATAAATACTCTGTCACCCGGGGCAGGATTGGTTCGTGGGCCCAGAAAAGAATAACTGCGTGCTATATTTTTATATTTCAATATAATTTTAAGTCGCAATGATATGTGATGTCTACCATAAACGCCCCCTAAGGGCATTCGAAAGCTTATAGCAACAAAAGGGAGCGGGTACTCTGCTGATAGAGACTGCTAATTTGTGGTTGTGTTAGTGATTTGTTTTCCCCCAGTTTGAAAAGCACAGTGGGAATACCACAACAGCAACAATGAATCGTGTATGCGCAAGAGGTTTCCAGTAAGGTGCATAAGTGCGTAGAAATCAAAGATGACTATCAGAAGGGCAACCTCTCCGCAGTGTTATCAGTTACTGCGAAAAAAATCAACGCAAACCATCGGAACGGCACGAAATACTAGTAGCAAGCAACCAAAAGAGCAAGAAGAAGAAGAAGAAGAAGAAGAAAGCGTTTCATACCGGTTAGCTCGTTACAATATTTTAGTTTGTTAGTTTCAGTTTCATTTTTTGATAGGTCCCAAAAACCAAAACGGAATATCAAGATATCAAAGTTTTTCTTTGCTCTACTGATCGTAATGAAACTTTCAGATTATGGGATAGCAGTTTTTATTAACATTTGTTGTATTGGGAACCAATATTGAAACTAATGAAACGCGCAAGTCCTTCGAGAAGGTGAACCAACTTTGCACAGGATACACACCAGAGCCTGATATGCTTAGGGACGTGAAGGAAACCCCGAGAAGGAGGTGATCGACAGGTGGAAGCAGTTTTTCGATGGGCACCCCAAAGGCGATATTACAATGCCTACAAACGATAGCAACGTCGCGGCTCCCGATCTCGAAAAGATCCAGCTGAAGGATTATAGAGCCGCCGGTAAGACCCACTTCCGGAAATTGATGGCAAATCCAAGTAACCAAAAGTTTCGATAAAAGGGGATTTTTTGGCTTAATCAACCAACGAAATTATCATGAATAGAACTCTATTCAGCTTAATTTATAAGTAATTAACCGTACTTTCAAGTTCGTATTCGATGATTAAACTTCGAAGGGAATACAAAGCAACTTCTAACAGTACTAGAAAGTTCACAAAAAGTTCACTTAAGTCGCTATATAGAACACTGTTTAGTTCTCTTTGACTCCAATAATCTTAAAATTAAAAAAGATTGGAGGAATTTTCCCACTTCTTCCTGTTTTGTAGATTCATGACATTTCCCATTTAAACTGAGGCAATTAATTTCGGTTAATAGTGATAAACCAATATCAATTATTTTTTTTTTGATCAAAGATCATCAGAAGAATAGTCGACTGTTTTTTTTATAAATATTAAGTTATTGTGACTTACCACATACCAGCAACCAACTCTCGGGGGGAATTGAACTCGACTATTCCCTTTTAGTGACTCAGACGCATACCACTGCTTCGTTGCTGGAATACGCGATTTGCTTCATTAGTGGACCAGTTAGTACTTGAGTAGTTTTCTTCCACGAATTATTTTAAACTGGTAACGCTAAACACGCAACCGATGGCACTTACAATACGAATAACTTTCGATTAAGCCTGAAAAAATATCAATTTATGTTGAAAATCTCTATATTTTGCACATTTTAAAAGAGATTGGAATGTCCATTTTCCTTTAATGGACCTTGTGGTTTACAATAGGATAGCGACCGGGTCCATTATAGGAATTCTAGTGTATTTTGCATGGAGAGGATCCACTGATGGCGACATCTTTTGCGTTGTTAACCTATAATGGACCCACACTTGTTGAAATTATCGATTTTAAGGCATTAACAATTGAATGCTGCTAAATTAGTACTTTCTGTTTCATGTCATATTTCCTCGCAAATAAGAAGCACAAGCTAATAAACGCCGAAACTGTACCCGAGGTCCATTATACATAAAGGGTCCACTATAGGATAACTTACCCTAGTTAGAATTTTTTGGTATGGTCTATCTTAATTGCATGAACCGACTTTCCATAAGGTCCGCTTCCGATAAGGAAGCGGAGGTAGAAAATAGAAAAGTATAAAAATAGAACTTAAGTGCTATTTTATAAATTTTTGATAAAGCTTCTTTAGAAGCTGCTTAGCGCTCGATGCAGGGCACTCAAAGCAACTTTGAAGCTCGGACAATTACAGGTTAAGCTGCTTAGCAAGCTAAAGATCCATAGACATAAAGCTTGTTAACCTTCCTTAGACACCGTTATCCGAACTCTTAGTTTCGTTCAAGTGGCACGTTGAACTTTCAAGCTGCATGCTGAACTCCCAAGTTGCTAGATATATTAACGGTACTTTATTGAGAATGAAGTTCGGTTTACAAATGTAGTGTCTGGTTGTTCAGCAAAAAAGCTCTTCGGAATTAAAATTTGAACCAAATAGGAACTTCCAAGTTCGTCCCGTAAGTGAAATTCGAACGTTTGGTTGCTTGGGAAATGTGGTTTTTTACTACCTTTTCGTCATTTTTTTTGTCATCTTATTGTAGTCCTTGCATCATTTTTTCGTCGTTTTTTTGCAAGGTTTGTTGCTGTTTTGGCATCTTTTTTTTATCGTTTTTTCGCCATATTTACATAGTTTGATTGTCTCTTTTCAACGATTTGTTGTCATATGTTATCGTCTATGGCATTTTTGATGGATCGCTTTTTTGTCGTCCTCAGTTTTTTTTCCAACGGCCTTTTCATCAGTTTGTCATCACCTTTTTCTCACGTTACTGTCGTCTTTTTGCTGTGTTTTTGTCGCCTCTTCGTTGTCTTTTCGTCAACTATTTGCTGTTTTATGTGTGGTTCTTTCGTCATCTTATTGTTTCTTCGTATTGTATTGTTATGTTTACAATGAAAGCCTCTTCCCAAGTAACACACAAAACAAGTTGGAATATAATATTCGTGGAAAGTAGTCGCTTAAGAGTACTATAAACGTACTTTGAAAACATATGTCGTTATTATTAAGGTTTTGAGATGTTTTGTGATAACATGAATTTATTTGACAGCTCATATCAAATGAATAATGTTTGTTTTGTCAACATGTCAACACGAAGTTTTTATTATGTCTCCATTACTAAATTTAAACTACTGGAAGAACAAGTTATAGCTTATGCTATAATAACGTTTTAAATTGGTATGAAATAACCTGATACATCCTTCTTTCAATACTTGTTTCATTAGACTTCAATTTTTTGCGCTTTTCAGGTAATAGAGAAGTTCTGATATATGTAATATTATACTGTTCTATAACAAGCTGTGTTGCTTGGGTTGCCAGGGCAAGTTATAAGAGTGGTACTTGCTTGAGGAGCGAATGAAACCTCTTGTTCAAGGGCAAATTATAGCTTGTTCCGCTTCCTGGTTCTAGGAACGAGATTGGTAATGCATAAGTGGTAAGTAACACGTACATACACACATACACACCCTCACTCTGTGCTTTACCGACCATGAAGCCTTTAGCCGGGGCTGGTTATAAGAATGATACTTGCTCAAGGTGCGAATGAAGCCTCTTGTCCAAGGACAAATTATAACTAGTCTCCGCATTTCCTTGCTCTAGAGCTAGATTGGCTGAAAAGTAGTAAGAAGCGTAGAGGGAAAAAGGGGTGAAAACACACCGATACTTTAAGCACGGATAAAAAAAGCAGTTCGCTCACTCTATAGCGATACTGCAATAATAACGAAGTGCGGAACAACACCTGGATAAGATCACAATAGATCAAAATGCTGGTCGTAGTGATAATATACACACACAAAAAAATTTATTATGTTTTCTTCGTATTCGTTATCTTTTCGTCATCTCTGTGTCGTATTTTTGCATATATTGACCGGATTTTCGTCACTTGTTCGTTTTATGCGTCTGTTTGTTGTTCCCTTGTTGCTTTTTAGTGGCTATTATCGTTTTTGCTGCGTTTTTTTCTGGTTTTGACGTCTTTTTGTCATCATGTTTTCGTTTTTCATCATCACTTGTCGTTTCGTCATTTGTTTTGGTTTTCGTCAAATTTTTCCCATTTTTTCATCGTTCTATTTGCTGTCTTCAAAACAAAAATGTTTTTTTTGGTGCCTTTTCGCCGTTCTTTTGTCGTCCTACTGTAGCTTATTCGTCATTTTTACATGTTTTGTCGTTGTTTTGGTGTCTTTTCTCCGTATTTTCGCCATATTTACATAGTTTCTTTATCCCTTTTCGATGTTATCGTCTTCTATGGCGTTTTTGATTGATTGCTTTTTTGTCGTCTTCCGTCTTTTTCCAATGGCTTTTTCGCCAGTTTGTCATCGCCTTTTCGTCTTGTTTCCATCGTCTTTTTTCTCTTTTTTTCATCGTCTGTTTGTCGCCTATTTACTGTCTTTTTGTCGTTCTTTTGTCATCTTATTGTTGTCTTTTCTTCATATTCGTCGTCTTTTTGTCATCTCTTTTTGTCATGTCTTGTCATATTTTTGTTGTATTTTCATCGTATTTCTGTCATTTGTGAAATTTTTGTATCCATTTTCTGTTTCATTGTTACTTTTATGGTAGCTTTTGCCGTTTTTGTCGCATTTTTGGCTGTTTTGACGTCTTTTCATCGTCTCTTGTCGTCGTTTCATCATTTGTTGTCGTCTTCGTCAGTTTTGCTTAGTCTATAAAACAAAAATGTTATCTTTTTACTACCTTTCCGTCGTTTTTTTATCGTGTTGTGTATTCATCATTTTCTCGTTATCTTTTTTGCAAGTTTTATCACCTTTTTGTTGCTGTTTTGGTTTTGTTCTTTTCATCCTATTTTCGTGTTATTTTTAACCTGTTACCATCATCTTTCACCGTGTTTTCGTCAACTTTTTATCGTATTTGCACTATATTTTCGTCAGTACGTCATCTTTCTACCACGCACTTTCGCTGTCTTTTCTACGATTTTAGACATCTTGTCATCGTTTTTTTATTTATTTGGCTTACATATTCAACAGCTAATTAGCGCAAATAAGACAATGATTCCAGCTGCTATGTAGGTTGTAAAGACCAACCTCATTCGCTCAACAGTAGTGAATAATTATCGGACTCCAGAAATCTTATTAGGAACTGTTGATATGTGCGACGGAATAGAAACGAAAGTATTTCACTTTTCTCCCGTGCTTCAACCAGGAAAATTTCGGTATAATAATAATTTGAATTGACTACGATCAGCTAAGCCGGAAGCCCGAGAAAAAGCCTGAGAGTGAAGAATATCCTGCCACCAGCGCATATAATGGTGAAGAGTTCTATCTGCCGTCAATGTGAAATTTGCAGTTCCAAGCTTCCCTTTTTAATCTATTACTCTTTGGAGTAGTAAATTCTCTTTACTATTCTGTTCGTTTTTTCCTCTCAGAAGAACTCACTTGTATGTAGCACATGTGGGTTTTGTAACTGAAAGAAATTTTCAACCTTGTAAAGTTTATGAAAATCCGTAGATACAAGTACTTGAACCGTAGGTACCGAACGAAACTTTTCTGCGAGCGTTCTATTTGCAAGTTCCACATAAGCTGTTGAGGGCACCAAACCACACTGGCCGTAGACCATTCAAGTATGGGCTGTACCAATGAGTGGTATAATGAAGCAGTGCAGGTCATTGAAATCCCGAGCGATTTTTGAGATAAATCTGAGTTCAGGCGTGCTCTATTGATCAAGTTTGTACGAGGTAAATTGAAAGGGAGTTTGGCATCCAGTACAACACCTAGTTTGCTAACATGATCTGTTTTCTTTAATTTCTGGTCGTCGATTTGATAGAGGAATACTACAGGATCCACTGTATGGTGAAAAGTCGTAACATGACCCTTAGCGATACAAATATATTCAAGAGTTTTTGAATTTGATGGCCCTATATTACTACCTTGGGGCACACCAGAATTATTCGTAAACTGAGAAGAAGCAGGGATTGAGATCACACGCAGGTTTTTGTCACACATATTTCTGAATGAAATATGTTTCCTATCAATCTCGTGTGACTAAAATCGTACCCTAAAAATACAATCGAACTAATGCGGCTACCGAACCGAACCGAATCGAAGTTTTAGTAAAGATTTCAAACTAAGTAGAACTAACCATCAATTGTTAAATATCGCCAAACGCGCGAAAGTTTTCATTAATGTATTCCTCCTATCCAGAGGCTGACTTTCTGGCACAACTCTATTCTCCCATTCCGAGAAGTAAACTTATTAGCGACAATCACCGCCAGCCCGAGCCTTGCCCATGTTCTGAACCGAGCGGGAGGCAGAAAACTTGTTTGTTTATTATTAGAAGTAACATCGAATCATCGTCGTCGCGTCTGTAAGTATTCCTTGGCTTGCAGCAAACAGGGCAAACTTTCATCCGCCTCCGGCGGCCGGCGCAGCGGCGCTATCGTCATAGCAGTGACGAGTTTCGCAGTGCCGAACACGCTTCGATAGAATGGCGATGAATAGAATGCAAAACGCCAGCGTCAATATTTGAGTAAATAATTACGTGTTCCTCCGAAGTTCCAGCTCGATATCGGTACGAAGCCGATGGCATCGTTTTGCCTCCTTTTTGCCACCAACCGGAATGATGCCGGATCATCATCATCATCATCTCATCGAGCATCATCCCATCGTTTTGCCTACATATCTTTGCACAAAACATTAATACGACACCGATTTTATTAGTGCTCGATTGGAGCAGCAACGTTTTGTTTGAGTTGGATATTACAGGCATTGATATCCTGGCTGGCATTGATGAGAGAAACTTTCGCTCGCTTGATTAAGTAAACTTCTGTTGTTTTCTTGTTCAATTGCAGCACTGCTGGCCCACTCGGCTGTGTACATCTCCGGCAATGGTCCTGTCTACAACCCGAACGGTAACGCCGGTGTTCAAGCCGTCGTTCCGACACAAGTGAACAACCCGGGCTACTTGGTCACCCAGACGGTGTACGGATTTCTGGATTTCACCACCACCATTGGCAACACGGTAATGATCTTCTCGCCTCAGAGTGCGGCTGCCGTCATCACTGGTAAGATTGGAACGTTGTTTCCGCTTATGTTTTATCCTTTGCCGGAATGGTAGTTACAGCTTTTACTTCCAGAGCCACCCAAGACGTCACCGGCGCCACCGCCGGTGATCGAAACATCCCCGCCACCGACCCCATCAACCACGAGTGCCGCGGCAATTGCCGAGGAGATCAAGCCTAGCAAGACGGTCATCCTGCCGGTTGCCGCCAAGGAGAAGGTCAGTGTCGTTCAGGTCATTGCCGAAACACCGAAGCCGTTCATCGTTAAGCCCAACGTTCCGGTCAAATTCGTCCAAAAAGCTGTTACTCCGGTCAAAGCGAAGCCCATCGGTAAACCAAAAGCGAAAATCTCCATCGTTGAAGTAACTCCGCTGAAGGTGGAACCGGAACCGGTAGTAGTGGAAAAGAAGGTTGAGGAACCCGTTAAGGTACAGTTGATTAAACCCCAAGCACCGGTGATTAAAGTTGTTGCAACCAAAGTGGAAGTAACAACGCCAAAGGAAATAGTAACTCCAGAACCGCAGGTTCAGATCGTTCACGAAGAAGAAGAAGAAGAAGATGAAGATGAGGAAGAAACGCCACAGGAAGAATCTGAAACCGAAATCGAAGAAGAGCCGGAGGAAGTTGAAGAAATTCATCAGACGAAAATAGAAGAACCTTCTGAGGTGGAAAAAGAAGAGGAAGAAACTCCAAGCGATGAAAATGAACAACAAGAAGATCACGAAGAGACAGAAGAAGACGATAAAAAAGAAGAAAAGGTAGAAACGTCTAAGCCAAAAGAAACCGCTGAAGAGCCAACTATTGAAGCAGAACAAAAGGAACATTCACCGATCATGTTCTCCGGCATCTCGGAGGAAAAGGAAGCAGACCACGAAGAAGCACCCGAAGCGGAGGAAGACGATGAAGAAGAGGAACCAGCTCCGGTGCTGCAGATTGGCAACAATATCGCCCCCGAACCCGAGTACGACTTCCTCTCGCGACAGCCGTCCGAGTTTGTAGAAGAAACCTACCGGGTAGTGAACTTGAAGCCAACAACCACGGCCAGCGCGGCACCGTCCGCAGCCCCGAAGACGAAGGGCAAACGGGGACAAGGTAATAAGCATGCACGCCCCACGGGACTGGTCACGAAGCTCGGTGGAACCGTGGTCAAGGATGGAGCCACAACGGTCCACGAGACGAGCGTTATCGGCACCTACATTTCAGGAAAATATGCCCAAGTCCTACAAAGCACTTCTCATGTATTTCAAGGTAATTCAGCTGCCGCCGCCGCTGCCCCTGCTGCTGCTGCTGCTGCTGCTCCTGCTGCAGCCGAAGGTCAACCACGGCGGGCTCCGGGTCCGAAGGTGAGTCCTACTCCGACGTTGCGCATTCTGAAAACGGCCGCCCCGAACCCGAACAAAACACCGCGCTACAATCCGGAGGCGGCTGCAATCATCACCCCCTCGCCAGCCAGCCAGCAAGCCCTAGAGGACACTGGCCTACCGCTGGAGAATCTGTTCGCCAACCAACCGAGCTCCAGTCTGGTACGGCCATCGCGTCGCCTCAGCGGACCCGGAGTCAACCTGAACGGCGGAAACTTCAAGAATCGGCTGAAGAACCGCATCAGCAAGGAGGACAGCAACGACCTGCAGGACCGATCGGACACGGAACCGGAACCGATCGGTCCGCCGGCCGTCCCGACGGCCAGCTTTGGTAATGGGAAGAAAACTAACCGCTACCGTAACACGCAAACCGTTAAGCCTAACCACGTCGGCAAGAAGTAAGTATTTTCAACGGCACGGCCCCCAGCAGCATAGCATGTGGGTGAGCTTGGTTCGAACTAACTGTTCCGATCTTGCTCGACTCCCAGCTAGAAACAAACCTTAAAGGTCGGTCAGTTTGGGATCGTAACTTCACACTATTAACTAGCATGCGCAAGTGAATCCATTTGTCGTCTGGGGGTGATGATCTGTTGCAGAAATTTTACGAACTTATTTTCTATGACCATCTTGTTTCAAAAATACTTTTTTAAAGAGTGCCTAATTAGATCTAAATGCTGTCTTCGGTACTTTTATTTCATAAACTCAGTTTTCAACGTTAAAAAAAGTCTTTGAAACCTGAGTTTGATTTTACTGTATATTTTTCAACAATGATTTGTCGAAAACAGTATTTCAATCAGACAGACAGGCCGTTTTTGTGATCTGAATTTTCGAAAAATAAATTAAGTCATAGTGAATAAGTACCTAATTTAAATCTGAATTGGAGAAGGTCGACTTGACAACTAAATATGGTTGCGTTACTAGCCATGTAATGCATCAGATTTAAACTAAATCAATAACAAATTTGGCGTTTTGAAATATTACGTAAAAGTAATAAAAAATGTTCACATTCAATGTTTGCTGAGAAAATAAAATTTACTGCAACTCATCACCACCCAGGCGTAAGAGTCCCAAATTTTCGAACCGACACTGCAGACCCACTATAAAAATTTCTCAACATGTCAATTATGCTATTACATATGTATAATGTATAATATTGTTTTTGCTCTGGTTTGTACGAGTGATGCTTTGCTCCGGCAGGGTACGATTGTTTGTGTCGTTTGATTGCCCGATTGTAAATGTGTGACTTTTACCACGTTTGACGGTTTTCCTTTTTTACCAACCAAATCACGTTTTGATTTTGCACGGATTCATCACATTTTTTTCATATTCATCGCGACAAATACTAATCTATTCACATCCATTGAACATCGACCTTTGCTTACACGCATGGTATGGAAAATATTTTCTTTTGTCGTCACTATTTAGAATGTATTGCAGGTAAATAAAACATTTCGTTGAATCTATTGCATTAAAATTTCTATTGCATCAAGATTTCCATAACGAAGCATTAGTCTAACGAGCAGTCGTCGCATAACGGGTGGCAACTAAAATTTTGGAATTTTTCTCAAGCTGTCAAATTAAGACAAAGATACATGAAGAAGATTTGATTTACCTAAATTAAAGGTACGTTATCCATTATTGCAAAAAAATTAGTGTACAATTGAAAACGGTCCGTAACCGGGCAAAGCCTCCGTTCGGCGAAGCTTCCGTTTGATGTCCGAACAGGAGCGTTGTACGGCCGTCATGTCAACTTTGCGAATGCATCTCTTGATTCTACCAAACAACTGTTTGCCATTCGTGGCTCTCCAATTATTTTTTTACACCAAGGAACTAAAAATCCCGAGGAAATATTCGATTGGGCGCACTGAGACAGATTTGTCGGGTCGTGGTTTTTGGGTACAAATGGGATCGAATAATGGTATTCAGGAACGATTGTGTTTTATTTGTGTAATGCGACGATGCTCTATCCGGCTCTTGTGATCTTGTTCAACTCCTCCTTCGATGCTGTCTTTATCTCCTCAATTGTGGCATACCCAAGCAACCAAAAGTTCTTATTTCACTTAAAAGACTAACTTGGAAGTTCATATTTGGTTCAAATCTAGTTCCGAAGAGCGTTTTTGCTGATCAACCAGACACTACATTTGTAATGCGAACTTCATTCTCAATAAAGCACCGTTAATATCTCAAGCAACTTAAGAGTTCAACATGCAGCTTGAAAGTTCGACATGCAACTTGAACGAAACTAAGAGTTCGGATAATTATGTCTAAGGAAGGTTAACAAGCTTTATATCTATGGATTTATAGTTTGCTAAGCAGCTTAACCCTTAATTAACCGAACTTCAAAGTTGCCTTGAGTTCGCTGCATAGAGCGCTAAGCAGCTTCTAAAGAAACTTTGTCAAGAATTTATAAAATAGCAGTCAAGTTCTATTTTTATACTTTTCTATTTTCTACCTCCGCCTCCTTCTAACTTCCGTAAAATTGGTTCATGCAATTAAGAAACCATATAAAAAAATTCTTACTAACACCTACCACCACTGGATTTGAACTCGAGCGTCCCCGTGTTGCAAGCCAATCCTCAAAGAAAGGAATATCATCTTCGATTTGAAAACTGGATACAACTCAGTTCATTTTTGACTGCCATCTAGTGGTAACAGGAACGCATTTTACACGGAAAAAATTATACCACTTTTAATAGACCTGTCAAATATTCTGGTATAAATTAACGATGTGCGAGATAACAGGTTCACCCTTGTAAAGCGGCTTGTGTTTTGTGTGAATTTTTTTTGAAGATGTTTATAATTTTTTTCACACAACTACTTCAATCCTACCAGAAGCATGATGAATATACCTTGTGTTCGCACTTAAAATCGATCCGATACAAAACGTTATGAGCGACGGTCCCTCGCATAATTTTAAACTGTGAAAATAACGTACATAAATGTTACATTTAAAGTAACAGTAGTACGTAATGATTTGTTAATGAGTCAATGTGTCAAATTGCGGTTAGCAAAGGTACCATAAGCGTGTAAATATTTTCAAACACACATACTTCTACATGTTGGAACCAATTAAGTCAGTCCGGTATCACCAATACACTCTCACATATGATTTGACAATAGCCCCATACTGATGGGCCCATCGTTCCTGCCCCGAAACAACAATGGCCGCTTCATAAAATTTCTATGAAATGATTTCCCGCCCAGTGCTTTTGACGTCTAGGTTTCAACCACAGAAAAATGGCCATGTACCGGGGGTCGAATTATGTCCATCTAATAGGCTAAGGCGAACCAGCTGCAGAACATTACAGCCGTTACCAGCCGTTACAGCGGTCCGTCTTAGCGTTCGGCGAATTGTACTTTGAACAAAGAGGCTCTATTGGTGTCAAATTTCATACACGTGTGCGTTAATGGTCTAGACACATGAAGTGATGAACCAAAAACGATCGGTGCCAAAAATGAAACGAACTGATCTATTGAACTTAGGGAAAAAACAAGCAGGTTCCATTTTGCTAAACGTCTAAGTTGTGCAATTTTGACAGGTAGCAGGTAGAGGAACAACCTGTATTCAAAAATCCTTCCACTAAAATCATTTTATCTATTAACGGCTTCCAAGTTCCAAATCATCTCCGTTCCAAAGAACTGAAATCTTAATTTCAGTTTCAATTACTACTGATATGTGCCAAGCCGACATTTTATTTTAGATTTCAAAACAGTAAAATCTTTATTATACTGCATCACTTTTCTGCTCCGAATATAATTTTTCAATAATATTTTCTTTAAGTTGTCATTAATAACAACAATCCTTATTAACCAGGTAGAACTGTAGTTGTAACGGTCAATTCAAAACATAGAAAAATATTATACCACAGTCAAAGTGGCATAAATGTGCACGGTCTGAGAAACTTACTCGAAGTAAGAAAAAATCGTTGCGGATTTTCGCATTCCTTTTGTGGTCAGTTTTTGAATTCGCATTTACTTGAAGTTGATCTTCCGTTCTGTGTTATCACTATTAACCGAAATTAAATGCCTTAGTTAAAATGAGAAATGTCATGAATCTACAAAACAGGAAGAAGTGGGAAAATTCCCCCAATCTTATATTTTAAGATTATTGGAGTTTCTCTTTGAGCTGAATAGTGTTATATATGCGACTTGAGTGAGCTTTTTGTGAACTTTCTAGTGCTGTTCAAAGTTGCTTTGCATTCCCTTCGAAGTTTAATTATCAAATACGAACTTGAAAGTACAGTTAATTACTTAACCTTTCGTTACTCGCGCCGACTTCGATTTATAGGCTAAAACAGAATTCACTCGAATACTAATGCCACTTGGTGAAAAACTTATGAAACTATTTCCACCGTTTGAAAGATCTTGTTCTGTGGATCAACTTTGCTGTAAACAGTAATTTTTTTTATTGCTGGAATACCGAGATATATCGAGATAAAGTTAACGGTTCACAGGCGTTGTACAAAATACAACAGCGCGAGTAACGGAGGGTTAAAAATTAGGCTGAATAAAGTTCCAATCATGATCATTTCGTGGGCTGATAAAGCCAAAAAATCCCCCTTTATCGGAACTTTTGGTTACTTGGGTAGCGTCGTCCTTTCATGTCCTATTCAGTTTTGGGAACAAGAAAAAGTCAAAGGGGGCCAGGTCTGGGGAATACGGTGGGTGCGGTATTATTGAAGTGTTGTTTTTGGCCAAAAATTCACGCACAAGTAATGATGCATGAGCAGGGGCGTTATCATGGTGCAAAAGCCAATTTTTATTTTTCCACACATCCGGGCGTTTCGGGTGGGTTGCTTCTCGCAAATTGCGATGATTGAAGATAATATTCTTTATTGACCGTCAGGGCTGTCCTGCACTCAGTGCACCTATTTAGCTGTAACACCTCAGCCAGACAAAATTCGAAAATGCTATGTAGGGGGCATTTATAGAGTCAATTATTATCCATAAGATTGCTGAACTGAGTATTGCTCTATCTTAAGTATTTACGGCGCACAGTCACTTCACACTGGGTGGTGCGCATAGAGCGTTCCGCGCAAACAACAGTGGACCTAGATAGCTACCTAGTGGCACTCCCGAATTAACAACAAACAAGCCTGAAACATTTTCCTTAAGCTTCAAACATTGAACTCTGTGTCGCAGCTAAGTTCTTAGCCAATTGTAAATCGGTCACGAACGAAGATATTGTCTTTTTCTTGTAGTTTCGTCGGTCTGTCGTGGTTTTTCTGACTTATGGTCGCCATCTTTCCGTAGTCATTTTTGCGAGTTTTACCGTCGTTCTGTCGATATTTAAGACGTCTTTTTACCATTTTTGTCGCTGTCTTGATCCCAAGCACCCAAAAGTTTGGATTTCACTTAAGGAATGAACTCGGAAGTTCATATTTGGTTCAAATTTAGTTCCGCAGGACTTGCTTGCTGAACAACATGATACTACATTTCCAAACCGAACTTCATTTCTAATAAAGTACCGTTAATATTTGTAGCAACTTGAAAGTTCATCATGCGACTTGAGAGTTTAATATGCGACTTGAAAGTTCAATATGAGACTTGAAAGTTTAACATGCGATTTGAACGTTTGAAATTGAAGCGAGTCTTTGACGCAGACACTGAAACGGCGTTTTGTTTGATTAGTGAAATTTATACTCCGGTATTAAAACAAGAAATAGATTTTTCTAGAACAATAAAAAGAAATGGTTTGTTCTACGCCTGCGGTAAAGCGAGTGGTGGTTGCATTGGTATGGGTTGTGGCTGCAACGGTGCGGCGGTTGGTCGTAGTGGAGCGACTGGTGGTTCCTGCTTTGCAATTACTGGAGGTAAAGGCAGACCTGCACTATCCAGAATCCAGAATGTTTTGAAAGCTCACAGGATTCTGGTTAAGATTTCACAGGATTCTGGTTGGCTGTTGGCTGGCCGCGCATCTGATGAGGACTCACCGGAGAGTTCCTCACATAAGCCCATCGCCTCATCGTAGGACCTGATGCCATTCCGCTTGATCGTACATTTATATTTTAGCCATGCTTTTTTGGGGGTGATGTTGGCATCCCGAAGCATTTTTTCACATCTTGAACTCGCTGTGAATTGGGCCACAGCATAATGTTTCCGGATTTGGAGCTTCGGATCTATTTTTCTGGCACTGCCGAAAGCTCATTGTGGCCCCTTGTGTTCATAGTCTCGACTACGGCAAGCGGCATATCTGTAATCAATTTTGCGTCAGTCAATATTGTTTGCATTATGCATATAATATGTTTGCAATATTGTATATAATTACTAACCTGGATTTTGCGAAAAATGATGCTGCAGAAAAAATTACCGCTTGCTGCTGGTGAAACATTCTAAACAAACTGGTGAACTGTCAAATGCAAGTTCACTTAAAGCTTCGCGCGTATTTTTGTAGAGCCATCCAGTAAGAAAAATGTTTCGCGCGTACTTTTTCTGAACTGTCACGCTCGGATGAAGTTTCGCGCGTACTATTTTAAAACTATCACGTTCGGATGAAGTTTTGCGCGTACTATTTCTGATCTTCAAATTCAGATCATGACTTTCAAGTACAAAAAAAAAACCAAGGGATATCCTTGATGTTACAGTAAATGAGAAATCAGTACATCGAGTGAAATTTATGCAGATCTCATATTGCAGAAATTTGTTGTAGAAAGTTGCTTAGCATTCCTACTTGAAACTTGAAAGTACGGTTAGCTGCTTAAAAATTAAGCTGAATAGAATTCTATTCATGATCATTTGGGTAGCTGATTAAGCTAAAAATCCACTTTTATCGGAACTTTTGGTTGCTTGGGATGTCTTTACATCGTCTTTTCACCATATTTTCATGTTATTTTCATCCTATGTCTGTCGTCTTTTCGTCAACTTTTAAAGACTTTGTCGTTATCTTTTCATCACATTTTTGTCATCTTTCCGTTGTCTGTAAAAAGAGCATATAGAACAAAAATCGTATTAGGAACGTCAAAATGTGAGAAGAAATAGAAACGAAACTATTTGCTTTTTAACGTACGCATACCAGGAAAATATCACTATTACTATAAATGTGAATATACCTGTTACAATCAGAAAGCAAAAGATTTAAATTAAAGAATATCATGTCATTAACGCATAGAATGGTGAAAAGTTCAATATGCCGTTAAAGTGAAAAATGCAAGTTCGTATTGACAGCATGGCAGCATTAACGTAAATCTTCCCTTTTTTCCGCCGATTTGCTCATCAGTTTTCCTATAGTACTCTGCAGCAACCGCTTCTGCTGATAACAGCCGAATGTTTAGTCGTATCTTCTTCGTTGGGATCGATTTAAGCACGTTGGACAATCTTGCTTACTATGAGATAGTGGTTCGATTCGAGCTTTGGTCCCCAAAAGGTTCGCACGCATCATTAATCGCTTTTTTTTGTCGGAAGATTTGACCACTGCGACCATTATTTTGATCTATTGTGGTATTTGTGGTATGTGGTATCATTAATCGCTTAGTTGGCTTCGAGGTACGATGCTGGTTTAACAAGCCAGGCTAGGCGAGGCTAGATAGAGTCAGTAGGATTGTTGAACTAGCCCCGTAATCGTCCTATACTCTAATAGCCGGCTGTGAAGTCTGTCGATAAAGAAGGGTCAAGTCTAAGAAAGACGTTTAAGCTCAAGGCTTTGCTTTTTTGCCGCTCATTAATCAGAACGTGCTCGATCTGAGAGCATGCCTCTCTATTAGGATGTTTCCAGGTGGCGAATGTTCGGTTGTAAAAATAGCCATTCCACTGGCTGCAGCGAAGTTGATTATCCTCAGGGCATTGTCGTTTGTGGTAAGATGGAGGCTTCCTCTACCAGTAACGGGGGGAAAGAACTGTTCGCGTGTAAATTACCTGTGCATTTGTATCTCAGATGACCATCTTGTTATGTTCTGGGCATTCCCCATATGTCTTTTAGAGAAGATCATAGAACTCTTCCTTTACGTCATCGGGTTTCTCGTTCGTCAGTGCATACACATTTATCACAGTATTTGCCCTCAAACCTCAACACGCATAGACAGTCATTAATGGGTCTCTACCTAATGACTCGCTCCATTTGTTTTCCATGATAATACGAATTCATTTATAAGCCAAAATTTTGATAGAATAAAACTAACCTTGGTATTAGACTATCTAATATAACGGACGGCAGTAGTTTAGTGAGTAAAACATTCGAGTACCACCCGATAGAGCGTGCGTTTGAGCTCCACCTGCCATTGTACAACCCAGTATATTTTTGGTCTATCCAAATAATCATCTTTGCATCAGACAGTTCCTTTCTTTTCAAAATAGGACATGTCCTGGTAAATCAGAACGTTTGGTCAGCCTGACTAATGAGATAACACCATCTCCCCTGGCGTGATCTTGTGAACCTAATCCATTGTGATCAATCAAGTTAGACGAATTTAAATAAATACAATATTGGGTAATAAGGCACTAATGATTGTCAAATTCGCAAAGAGCATAACCGAATTACTGGGAAGAAAGAAAACGCCCGGTGCCAATGGGCCTTGGATGGTTTCGTTCTTAGATATTTTTACCCCTTATTATATGCAACATCAAATTACTAGTCACAGAGAATCGCTCAAATCTTACTTGTTTAACTAACTGCAAACGACTGAATTGTGTTCAGCAGCCAGGTTTTAGAACACGGCCAGAATCTAGACAATACCGATGAATGTCGATAAGACGACGCACAGAACTGTTCATAGCGTTTGTTGCAACGGTAGCACAACGTATCAGTGCCGAGATGGTGTATTGAACGAGGCATGTTCTGATACTAGGATAAGCGATGTTCTGTGCCACGGGTATTCAACTCCCACAACTTCTATACCTTGTACATTTGTTTATAGTCGATTTAGCCTCCATATTACTGAGCGATAGTTTCAAATTATTTTATGAGATGACACTAAGTCACTAAACAAGAAGGAGCTGGACTCTATAAATTACTGATGAATTATTGCTATCTATTGAAAGGCATACCATGCTTGTGAAATTGTAAAAATTCATTAAAACTATCATTTCATTCTTCTCATTCCATTCATCATGAAGCAATACGTATATAGTTTGGAAAGAATTGCCACTCACTAAACACGTTTACATGGTAAATACTTTGGTGTACCCAATTATATTACATCAATTAAAAAAAAATATTTACAGAAAATAAATAACTCATTTACAGTTAAAACTACATATACTAACATTAACGAAATTTTAACACTACAATATACAACTACTGACAGTTAATTTTTAAAACATTTGAGTATACAAACAGGGACTTTACCGATGACAAATGATTTCTGCCTGGCAGCAGTTAATACTTTTCTATTTTCAGTACTCAGACAGACGAAAGTGTGTTCGAGTAAGTAGGAGTGTATGCGTTATTTTAAAGGAAATAAAAAGCACGTGTTTTGATTGGCTTTCAATACATCAGGAAAACAAAGGCTGAGCTCTCATTTGCCGCTATTTTCCACTTTCCATTCACGCATGCCTGTACATAGTGTTTATTACGATGATAACGTTTGAATTTGAATTTTAGTCCCAAATACCACCCATGCAAATAGAACAAACCAACACACATACACACACGGTGATTGTACATATGTTTTCATTTTTTTCACTTCCCTACCCCCACCACCACCACCAACCCACCACCACAACCACACCCACTACTCCTGCCACCCCCAAAAAACCTAACCCGTGTTTTGCAGCACTCGCTATAATCGATTCTCTACATCTAGTGTGGAAGTGGCGACGGTGTCCGTTTTCAGTGAACCCTCCTCCACCACTCCCGCCTACGCAAACAGGCGTAACAAAGCTTCTCGTAACAGTTTCAAGCCTAGCATTACCTACAGCAGCAGCCCGGCGGCGTCATCGGCGTCGTATTCCCAGCAGGAAGCCAACCGGCGATCGTTCAAACCGAACCTGCGGCCAACACCACCGGAGGACGAAGCCCGCACCACCAGCACCAGTCTGTACAAGTTCAAGCTGAACCGTTCGCCCGGACGGTGGCAGTACAAGAGCCCACCGAAACCGACCGTCAATATCCGAAAGCAAAGCGCAAAACCGAAGGATCCAGTGGAGAACCTTGCCACGGCCCCAGTTTACGACAGCTCCGTGCAGAACAACGACATCTCGCAGAATCCAGACCATCAGGAGAATGTTGATACCGATGCTGATTTGGATCAGTCCGGATCGGTTAACGGAAACGTCCTAAATGACGCGGAGAACGACAACCAAATTGAACGACGCTATCCAATCGAAACGATTAAAGTGGAAATTTCGACACCAGCGGACTTCAAGGATACGTATTTTGAGATCGCCACCATCAAGTCACCCTACACTTTCCAGGTTAGTTATGGTGAATTTTATCTCATTATTATTTTTCTAAGTTCTTTGTTTTTTTTAGGTTGGCACAGTGAAAAATACTCGCTACATTACCGTAACGTCGACCTACGAAAAGACTTTGGAACAGGAAACCGCTACCATCACGCCATCCCTCACGGAACCACTAACGGAAAACATCCTCGCAACGACGACTCATTTAGATAAGGAAAGCAACCTTCTAGATTCAAGCATTGCTACTCTACCACCGATCTCACTGATTGGTGAAACGGAAACTCCTCCGTTGGAAACCTTAACCGAAACGTTCAGCACCACCCAGGAAATGCTGAAAACTCACATCCTTCCGGTGATCCGTGATGGTACCGACACGACCAGTTACACGTTGATTCAAACCTATCACATTACTCGGCTGGTGACTGCCACCAAAACCCTACCGCCCATGGAACTCTATCACTTCGTTCCGTCAAAAACCCTGAACGAGTTCAACAGTCGTTTGGATGAAGCCGGCTCAGAGCTGCACCTGGAGTTGGAGTTCGGTGACAATAATGAGGACGACGAAGAAAAACCAAGACTACCTTCCGATCTAGATCTATCCAGCATCGGATCGGACTTCGATCTGTCCGAAGTCGACAAAACCAACATCCCGGAAAACATCCGTCCAAAGAAGAGGGTCGCCAACCACAAGGAAGCCAACAAAGTAACCACGGAAGCCCCGGTAACAACCCCCAGCCTGACACCCGACCAACTACAGCAGCTAGCCCTTCTGAGGCTACTAAACCCAGCTGCCGCTGCTCAAATCCCATCCGTGATCACCTCTTCGAAACCGGTCGTCAAACTAGAAACCGTCTACGAATCGCACGTCCTGCCGATCATCAACGGTCAGAACACAATCTTCAGCACCATCTCGCGTCCGATTGGAACGATCACCAAAACGAACTACGAAGTCGTCACCACAACGCTGCCGTCGCTTCCGATTCCACCCATCCCGCAGTTGAACCCCTTCCAGCAGCCACAGGTGGCGCTCCAATCGACGCCCGTTGTCACGCAGACCGTCGTCACGGAAACGAACAGCAAAGTGCTGAAGTTGACCTTCGGAGCGAAGACGGCCTACACCACGCTGTACTCGACCACGGTCGTACCGACGCAGCTGACCACCTACGTGACGCAATCGGTTCCGATTCAACCGACGGCCGCCTTCCCGGGGTACTTCCCGGCGCCGTACGCTCCCTTCCCGTACGTGGGATAGAAGAAACGCAGCTTAAGGTGAGTACCTCTAGGTTCATTTACATCTCAAACGATTGTTCTAGGGGCAAATTGCAAGCCTCCCGCATTCCAGCAGGGTGAAAAGGGATATAATTTAATGGTTCGTTGTTGATTGTCGACAGCATGCAACACGAGGGGAGCCAACAGGGTGTAGGGTGTAGCATCAAAACGGAAACGGGTAATTACATTTGCTGGCTTGCCGGGACTGTTCTTCTAAGGTAAACAGACAAAGGCGCTAGCTAAAACGGACCGGTATCGGATTGTATCGGTTAGTTAGGTGGGCCCGACCGGGGCGGGACTTGAAATCGTAACGACTTTTTCGACGATAAATTATCAGCCTGCCGAGTGAGAGAGAGAGAGAGAAAAAAGGGAAAAAGATTGGGAAAAATACCGAGCTCGGGCTTGGAAAATTACAGGTTGATGCAAGATTGATGACGGCGGCCGCAGGTTTGCTCAGCGAAGGGCGAGTCAGTTGATGTTGTTGGACGTAGTTTTTATGCAAAAATTTGTGGGATTTCCTTAAGGGTTTGATAGTAAGAATTACCGCTTCACGGGCGTTTAGCAAGAGTGATGATTTATTTCATGGCAACAAGGTAACATGGTTTGATAATTCGAGATAAATTTGAATATCAGATAAATCATGATAGTTTGGCCTAGTTTCTAGAAGCTTTATATCCATTTGATGGTACTGATGCAGTCCCGTAGAAAATGTTATCTTGTCAAGCTCTATGATTTTTTGTGCTGCTCTTTTTGACCGCGAGCCATTCAATAAAATCACTTTATTCTTTGCACTTTTTTCATAAAGAATAAAGAATTTGTCCCCGGTCTCAGAAATAATTACCACATATTGTATCGAGATTCGATTCAAAAAATTCAATTTGAAGCGAACTACGGAAATTTAAAAGCTTCGATTTTGCTGAACTTTTATGTACTTGTTCCTTTCCGCAAAATTACAAACTCGTATTTTTTTATCTGGTGTTTAGGGTAGGTATCCCTTTCTGCAACGAAAAGGATATTTGTGGCAAAGAAATGCATATTTCTGGTTTGTTTTTGCCAAAAATTACCCATCACTTCCCCTTCTCTGATACCGTTTCTGTCAACCTGTACTTTACTATCTGTCCCATACAATTACCCACTGCCCAAGTAACAACTTTAAAACCGCTTGGTAATATTTGAATTTTATAATGGTTTTATTGCGGTATGAATTATTACCTCTGGTTTTATCAAGGTGCTGCGCAATACCAAGATGCTACAAGTCAAAAACTATTTATAGCTAGCTATAAAACCATAATAAAACTATTAATAAAGCAAATTTATGGTGTTTGCTTTTGTTACCACGATAAAACTGATTGGCTGCGACTAGTCCTGTGCGCCGCCACGCCGCACCGCCTCCGATGATTTAGAGCCGGCGCGCCGCCTAGGTCCTTTTTCCCACGCCAACGATATAGCCCAACATTGACAAAAATGCCGGTTAAAATATTCCCGCGGATATTCCCGTGGGTAAGACCACTCTTAGTTTACTGCTTAGTTTTTCTAGATAGCATCAATTAATTGTGTTTAAACACTGAACATGTTAGTATTCATTATTTAAGATATTGTAGGACATCATGACCGATATTAATCGTCAAATATCGTCATATAAATAACACAAATGCGAATGCCGCAACTGAATGAATGACTCGCGAGTAGGGTTTAAGCCCTAATTCTAAGAAGTTTCAAGTTTATTTTTAGTCTGCGGTCAACACGGCTATTGGCTGTTATGGCTACCTCTTATATAACGTCCAAATTCATTTCCCCAATTCATTTCCCCAAAAGTATCCTGGACATGTTTAAATCATGCCAATGTTATCCCAGCTAGATTATAGATAGACTTCTATTGAACTAATTGTAGCATCTTGGTATGACTTGAGGTCGCATAACCCATCATGCGTCTTCAAGTCAAAGGACTGGCCACATTCTCGGTAGATTCGGAACTTACTCGATCATTGAGGATCTTAGTACAAAACTTGACTTTCATCGTGCCTGTTTTTGAATTCTAGTGTGATTTGAAGTGTCACATGATACGTTTTGTTCCGTATTTACTGAAAATCAGTGGCCATATATTCGGAACTGAGTAGCCGAATCCAACCATAATTTATAGCGTAACATTGGACATTATTGCTTTTCATGTTGCTTTTCCCGCATTCATGTTGTCTAATTTTTACACACGCGCGTTTTCGTTCTAACGAACACGCCGGTATGAGTATCTCCTTCGGACACTCGCTCTTATTTTTTCATGCACTGCAACAAGTTTTTGCAAGTGTGTATTTGACTATCGGTACGTCCGCCACTCTCGCTCGTCATTGCAATCCGAGCAGCTGATCCCGATCACTCGCGAGGGCTCCCAATCTTATCCACGTATATAAGTGAGGGCGTAAGGTGAACAAAAACGGAAATAAAAAGCTAAATATGTATCCATATATTCTAGTATACCGCCAACCCGCACGGACTGTTGGCTACTCACGAGTGGTTGTCTTTGTGAGCGAGCTGTGCAGAAAGATACTTCGATGCTGTGCGCTCGCTAGTGGGCTAGTGGGCAGGATGTATGCACACAGCATCGGCGGTGGTTTATCGTACGCTTGCGCTCGTGGCGGCGCAACCGAATGAAAATGATTCCTGCCCCGCCGCCATCGATAATCTGATCGGCGCACAGCTCTAGCTGCGACCCGTATCTTCAAATATACTATAAATGGAGCGTAGCAATACAATGAGGTGTACTGGCAATCAAAGTTGATCTCATTACGGTTGTCTATCTGTCTGTCTGTCTGTCTGTCTGTCTGTCTGTCTGTCTGTCTGTCTGTCTGTCTGTCTGTCTGTCTGTCTGTCTGTCTGTCTGTCTGTCTGTCTGTCTGTCTGTCTGTCTGTCTGTCTGTCTGTCTGTCTGTCTGTCTGTCTGTCTGTCTGTCTGTCTGTCTGTCTGTCTGTCTGTCTGTCTGTCTGTCTGTCTGTCTGTCTGTCTGTCTGTCTGTCTGTCTGTCTGTCTGTCTGTCTGTCTGTCTGTCTGTCTGTCTGTCTGTCTGTCTGTCTGTCTGTCTGTCTGTCTGTCTGTCTGTCTGTCTGTCTGTCTGTCTGTCTGTCTGTCTGTCTGTCTGTCTGTCTGTCTGTCTGTCTGTCTGTCTGTCTGTCTGTCTGTCTGTCTGTCTGTCTGTCTGTCTGTCTGTCTGTCTGTCTGTCTGTCTGTCTGTCTGTCTGTCTGTCTGTCTGTCTGTCTGTCTGTCTGTCTGTCTGTCTGTCTGTCTGTCTGTCTGTCTGTCTGTCTGTCTGTCTGTCTGTCTGTCTGTCTGTCTGTCTGTCTGTCTGTCTGTCTGTCTGTCTGTCTGTCTGTCTGTCTGTCTGTCTGTCTGTCTGTCTGTCTGTCTGTCTGTCTGTCTGTCTGTCTGTCTGTCTGTCTGTCTGTCTGTCTGTCTGTCTGTCTGTCTGTCTGTCTGTCTGTCTGTCTGTCTGTCTGTCTGTCTGTCTGTCTGTCTGTCTGTCTGTCTGTCTGTCTGTCTGTCTGTCTGTCTGTCTGTCTGTCTGTCTGTCTGTCTGTCTGTCTGTCTGTCTGTCTGTCTGTCTGTCTGTCTGTCTGTCTGTCTGTCTGTCTGTCTGTCTGTCTGTCTGTCTGTCTGTCTGTCTGTCTGTCTGTCTGTCTGTCTGTCTGTCTGTCTGTCTGTCTGTCTGTCTGTCTGTCTGTCTGTCTGTCTGTCTGTCTGTCTGTCTGTCTGTCTGTCTGTCTGTCTGTCTGTCTGTCTGTCTGTCTGTCTGTCTGTCTGTCTGTCTGTCTGTCTGTCTGTCTGTCTGTCTGTCTGTCTGTCTGTCTGTCTGTCTGTCTGTCTGTCTGTCTGTCTGTCTGTCTGTCTGTCTGTCTGTCTGTCTGTCTGTCTGTCTGTCTGTCTGTCTGTCTGTCTGTCTGTCTGTCTGTCTGTCTGTCTGTCTGTCTGTCTGTCTGTCTGTCTGTCTGTCTGTCTGTCTGTCTGTCTGTCTGTCTGTCTGTCTGTCTGTCTGTCTGTCTGTCTGTCTGTCTGTCTGTCTGTCTGTCTGTCTGTCTGTCTGTCTGTCTGTCTGTCTGTCTGTCTGTCTGTCTGTCTGTCTGTCTGTCTGTCTGTCTGTCTGTCTGTCTGTCTGTCTGTCTGTCTGTCTGTCTGTCTGTCTGTCTGTCTGTCTGTCTGTCTGTCTGTCTGTCTGTCTGTCTGTCTGTCTGTCTGTCTGTCTGTCTGTCTGTCTGTCTGTCTGTCTGTCTGTCTGTCTGTCTGTCTGTCTGTCTGTCTGTCTGTCTGTCTGTCTGTCTGTCTGTCTGTCTGTCTGTCTGTCTGTCTGTCTGTCTGTCTGTCTGTCTTCACTCTGTGCCTTATTGTTCCTCTTTCGATGGCTCTTTATGAAATGCCTCTATCATCAACGGTTCGGCTCTTCCTGTTTCAATTGTAACGCCTCTTTACAAAAGAAGCCCGAGATCGGAGCACCGGCAGAGGGAGGAAGAAAGACACAGGAAAAGGCACAGAAGGAGGCACAGAAAGGGTCACAAAACGAAGTATGTAGAGAGACATCGATAGCAGTGTTGTGGAGCCTGCACTCACCGATAGCAGTGTTGTGAAGGCTGCAGTGGATACCGATCGGTCACGATGGTCCGCAAACATACCCGCGAGAAAAACGAGGGCGTAAGATGAAGAATAAAAGAAGTAGCAAAGCAACCCTAGTAGCACAGTTGTTATAAACTAGTTGTGGTAACCGATTAATGACTAATTGCAGTCATAAATAGGTTGCAGCAACCAGAAATGACAAAAGTGTGCTACTTGGGAAAATCTTAAGCCATATATCCTACTCACGCTCGCGGGCTATTGACAGCTCACGATCTGTTGGTTTCATGAGTGCACTGCCCAGAACGACGCTATGAAGTTTGTGCTTGCACGTGTCTCGGTAGCAGATTGTGTGTAAGTGTTGGTGTTGGTGTTGTGGCATATAAAACAGCAAAAATGATTGAAATATATGTACTAAAATATTCATAGAAAGACACTTTATCTCATAGTTCGTAAGTGTTCATGTAGACCGTTTGACCGATGAATGTAAATAATAAATAACAAAATAAAGCTCTGCCAGTTGACAGTCTATACTAGCGGCTTTGTTGGTCTTTAGCAACCCGATTTTTCGTTTAACTTCTAGAAGGTTGAGATGTTGGGTTATTACTATCATCCATGGGAATTCCTAGGTTAGCTTCCGTTACGCTTTCTTCTGCAACTTCGCCATGCATCCATCTATTGACCACCTCGCGCTAGTTTCTGCTTAGATTCCTTCCCTTGTCTCTACACATGTCAGGTTTCGGTGTGTAATATCGCAACTACAAAGCTGTTGATATTCGTTTGGTTTTAATAACCGAGAAAAATAAGCAGTGTAATATTTTTGGGAACATATACAGTCAAATTTCGAAGTTTTTTTTTACAAGTGCCCTACTAAACCTTATTATTGATGATATTCTGATAAATAAATATAATTTCCAACCGAACCGAACGAAGCCGTTTTGGGTCGATTTATGAATTCACGTAGAATAGTTTGTTTCAGTTAGCCTAATTATTTATGCAATTTACCATAAACAAAAGTTGCGTTTCATGCATTCATGAAAGTTTCCACACTTAAAAGTTAACGCACCCACTTTCTTTGTTGCCTGTTTGTGTTCCATTTTCCTACAAGGTCTGCTCGTATTATACACAGAAAAAAGGGGGGATTTGTCTTCTTTGTTTAGCCCTAGCTCCCCCATCAAGAGCGCATAATGCGCACACCCTTTTTGCCCCAGTTTTGCGGTGTTACTTTGGCACCGTTGAGCTGTTGGTGAGTGATATTTGTCCAATTTACATCGCTTCAATATCTCCGACGTAAAGGTAAACATCCTCATCACTTTTGTACTAACAGCCCCTCGAGCTGGCCGAGTCGCACGCATCAGTCACACTAACCCTGATCCTGGCGCCGCCGACGCCGCTAAAGGACAGACAGAGCAGGAAATCACTGGAATCACTTCTTTCCTCGTTGCGCCCTGAGGACATGGAGGACATTATGTGGATATGTGGATATTTTGTGCACTGTCTCAACCAACCGTGGCAAATAGACAGGCAATGTAACACTAAAGCGCTGGGTTTAGTGCCCGCCCCCCTAGGCAACCACCTGTTCCGAACAACAAGCCAGCGACCGACGACGACGGAACAAGGGACAGCCTGACGAGAATGGCGTTGCTTGCGCGTGCCATTGTCGGCAGTCTTTTCGCCTTTGATCTGATTCTTCAAACCCCCTCCTAACTGATTCAAACGGATACGGCGTGGCGGCGGAACCAAGAAAAGACAAAGGTGTGCTGACTTGCCAAGCCCTGCACAATGGAGCTGTCAATTAACTTAAAAGTCAAGATTTACACGTGTGAATATGGGGCTTCATGTCTAATGGCTTTTCCACGGAGTGGAAATTGCGTTACGAGGGTTGATCGTAATGACAGACGACACGACCCCAACCATCGGCCCAGCGGGTTGTAATTCAGACACAAACGTCAAAAATTACGGCAAAACTACATCCTTTTGCGTAATCGTTTAACTTTTTCCTTTGGTTGCGGGAAGGAGGAAAAAAAATAAACGGCTAAACGGTAAGGAAGCGTAGCGCAAAGAACACCTACACTATTTGCATCACAGCCGCTTTTATCGCAACAGGAAAACTTTGCTTTGGTGACAAATGGCACTTTTTTGTTCTGCCGAGCCGGAGCGCAAAATTGCCTCCGGTGTTATGCAACTTCGGTTCGGCGGCTGAAGCGTGAGCTGCAAAGGAAGTACGCAGGAAGTACGGTATTGTTTTCACCCCTCAAGGACATCAAAAAGCTTTTTTTTGTATCCGTGCCTGTGCTGTTGTTTGCGGAGAAAAGAATTGAACTCCCTAAGTACTGCCTTGGGTGTAATTGTATGAACATGTTTGATCCGGCAGGAGTTAAGTGGTGTCTTTTTCCTGCGGGTTGACGGTTGACATCCTCCGAGAGACAGAAAGCTTGCAGGCAGTCAAGTCAGTGTAGAGAAACAATATTCCAATATTCCAACCAGATGCTACGAATATTGAGACTTGAATAACGCTCTAGCCAGACATAACGAATCGTCCGGTTTTGCCTTGTCGGTCAGTGCCAATTTGCAGCAACGAGATGCGTTTGGTTGGTTGTCCTCTCCTCAGGTGATAAAGTTCTAACGAGATGGATTCCCGATGTGAACGGACCGACTATAGTGACCGTTGTCATCACTATGGCAGTCGTTGGTTGCAAAAAGTTTTCGTCAAGGTTCGCAAAATCGGAACTTTGCTCGTTTCGTTTTATGTTACGATCCAACCCCCCACCCACCCGACGATGGCTGTCGTTAGAGCGAGTAATGGTTTTACTTTTGCCATTGTTTCCCCCGGGATAAGCTTAACTATGTCCGTAGATAGCTGATTTCGGTGCATATTTTGACGCTGGTTAGAATTGAATTGACTGCCGAAGGGTGCTTTGCGAACACCCCACCACCCGAGCATCATTATTAGCAGCTATGGGTCGTAAAAAAGTCCACGCCTCTTGGATACAGGGATATAGAAGGTGAACAACGGAATCCCATGAGCAAGTGATAATCGTATATCAGGAAAATTTATGCCTCTAGACAACTTCTTAGGACTGTGCAATCAGTCGGAACCTTCCTATAGCAAGGGCAGTAAACAATGGCGCTTCTTTATTACCACGTGGTCCCAGCTAGAACCAGGGCAGGGGCTTGAACTTATACCGGGGTGGGGTGCGACGTTGCCGCCTGTAATGGCTATAAGTTTGCACCCCTTTGTGCCGGCAACGATAACAATGTGAGGGAAGTTTACTTTCAAAGTTATTTTACGTCGCAGCAAAATGATAGGAGATTTTGATTAGATTGAATGTCTCTTCGCTCTGTCACTTTTGCTTAGAAATTATGCTCCTAGTGGCTACTTTTTGGTTTGGATATAGGCCCTAGGATTAATTTTGTCTGATGATAATGGTGAGAAGAAACTTAATAAAAAGCTGCCTAATAAACCTTAAATAAACACTGGTTCTTGGTAAAATTCATGAATAATAGCACTGTCCTTTGGGATTTTTTAACTGCTTCAGCTAGATTTTTAAGGACATTGGGACAATTTTGCTATTCGATTTTTTTTTATATTTTCCACATTTTTTTATTCTCCACTCCGTTTGTTGCTGTAAATGGCTGGTTGTAAATGATATGGTTATCAACAAGCAGCAAGCATTCGTCAACAAGCAAGTGACCAGGAGTTAGAAAAGACAGATCATCTGCAGAGTCTGAAGGCGGGCAGAGAGGACGGGAATTGAGACCGAATTCAATCTGGGCAACAACTGTTTGATAGTTGGTCTATGCTGAATCAACGGTTGCCCGTGATGCGACGGAAGTGGAACTTAAACTATTTGATTCCAGCTTCCCAAATTCCGCCGTAGTGTGGAGACTGGGCCGGAAAATGCCAAAACGTGATTCCGTTTGCAATGCAGTAGCCTTTCCTGTCCTCGGTATGAAATTGGCCGAGAAAGTCTTTTCGCATCGATTAAAGCTCGCGGTCTGCCCTGACGACCCACGGGTGCATTATCGCAATGCGGTTCGAGTATCCGACCGGGACGTGCCACAAATCGCTTTACGGCGTTAATACAAGCGAACGACGACAGATTGGCGATAAGTTCGAGGTTCACAGCCTTCACCACTAGACACACGAATAAACCGACGTAAATCTTGACCGACGAGCCCCGTCCACTCAACGGACGTACGAAAAGCGGCCCACAGTAATTCAGCCCAGAATACAGAAATGGTCTAGCAGGTCTGACGCGTACAGTAGGTAATGGAGCCATGACTTACTGGGCTAGCCGTGGCTGACACCGGAAGCATGTCGTGCATTTGCGCTCCACTTGTGGATACTTGTGTGATACGAAAACTATACCTTGTGATTAAAGCTAAAGACTCACTGTTTGTCATGAACATTTGATATGATTTGATCAGAATCACTTATTTTCCTTCCCTGTTCAGTATAGGTACTGAAGAAGATGTCCAGTCGGAATCGAAATACGTATCTATCATTAGAATTAAAGGGTAGCATTAATTTTTGTTTTCAGCGGACGTTTCGAGTTACCTTTATGGTGCCGCTTCCCTTCCTTCTCTTCGCGCCTCTTTCTGTGTCCCTTCTGTGATACTTTTTGTACCTCTTTCTAGCGCTCTTACTGTACCACTTTACCACTTTGAGCCCTTTCGTACGCCTTTTTTTTGTCGCTCTGTCCCTCTTTCTGTGTTCCTTTTTATGCTTTGGCATGTGGTATCTTGTTGTGCTTCCTTTTCAGCGTCTTTTTGTACCTATTTTATTTCTTCTTTCTATGTCTATTTTAGTGCCTCTCACCATACCTCTTCCTGTGCCTGTTTTATGCTACTTTCTGTGACATTTCCAATTCTTCTTTTTGTACCTTTTTTGTACCACTATTTATCCCTCTTTTTGTGCTTTTTCCTTCACCTCTCTCTGTCTCTCTCTCTATGCTTGTCTTTATGCCTATTTCTGTACCTTTTTAGTTTTGCTGTATCCCTTTTGTGTCTCCCTTAAGTCCTTCTTCTGTCGCTCTTTCTGTGCCTCTCTACGTATCTCGTCATGTATCTCTTTCTATACCTCTTTATATCCTTTATGTCATTTTTTCGTTTTGCTTTATGTCCATTCATGTCCATCTTTATGTACCTATTTTATTGTTTCTTTTTGTGTCTCTCTCTGACTTTTCATGTTACTTTCTGTTGCTCTTTCTATACCCCTTTCTACGTCTTTTCCGGTGATTATTTTCTGTGCCTCTTTCTGCACCAATGCACAATGGGCAAAAACGAGCTCGTAATCCCAAGTATTAGAAGCCGCTGGTTTGGAATCTTACTAGATACCTATTCTTATGTAAAAAAAATGCGGGAAATCGATTGGTTTCATCCTGCGCAGACTTCGGGAAGTGGTCCATTTGGCCCTATTTTCTCTAAAAATCATGACAAAAGCTAATTAAACAGTATAAATACTTATTTGCTGCCCGTGAAACGAACTCAAATAGCTTCCAAATTTTGTCAAAACATCAGAGGAATCAAATTCCATACATTCCATACTGTGCGAAATGCAGGTATAGTCCATTTTGCCCAATTCACCACTAAATACATAGTAAAACCTAATTAGAGCGATTAAAACTAATTCAAAGACAGGGGAATAAACTCGAATAGTACCAGTTTACTCGAAAAATATCAGGAGAGTAGTTTGTCATCGATTTAGTAGCGTGATGAATTCACAATCGTCCGTTTTGCCTGATTCTCTCCTAGATCTACAAAAACACGTTCTTTTGCTGTTGCGTAAAAAATCGTAATTTTTCAACGATGGTGTCTTTGGAGAAGTTTATCAATATAATACAGCGCATCTTTTCAAACTATCAAGATAATCTCATATTCATCTATCAGGGTGATACAAACTTTTGTTTTATTGAATTCGTCCAAAAAAATTTTTTTTCACTCAGAAAAATTATAGAACACACTAAAATAAGCAACTTTGCTGAACATAGTAACTATCTATCTTTTGCTAGTTGCGAGTTATAATGATTTTTTTTTTGAAAGTACACTTAAAAATCAATTCTGTACAATAACTCCGCATCCAATTAATTTATTGCTTTCAACTATTCTCCGAAGTTATTCAGTATGCTAAAATACACACCCAAGGAACAATTTTTGCTTATTAAACGTTTAACCGACAGCTTTTATTCAGCACATGCTGTATAGCTGCTTTTCAAGTATGTCTAAACACCTCTGTTCAATGCTTATACAGTTGGTTTTGGAGAATTTAAACAGCACAGTGCTGAATATGGGCGTGGAAGATGCGTTTGTATGACTGTTATGCAACGTATAGTAAAACGTTTATTCAGTACGTGTATATATGTTTATTAAACTTCTGCTGATGACACTTAAGCTACGTTTATTCCACAGCAGTTCAACATTTAGACAAGCAAAAAGAAAAAAAATATGCAGGAAGTATTTTTATTTTATTTTGTGGGTTTCGTTATTTTCATGGCCATTTTTGTATGCCTATATTATAATTTATAATAAGAGACTTAGTAGGAAATCATTGGTTGACTCAAAATTCATCAAGCCTGCCATATACTTTTGTAATTCACCTGGGTTCGAACTTACATCCTGTCGGTCGGAAGCCGTCAACGAACACATCTGAGATAATCTGACATATGACAGGCGCCGAGTTTTTAGCCGATGTAGATTTACCAGCTTAAGTTTGTCAAGCGTGGAAAAAAAATTGGTTAAAATGTATTTAAGTGCTGAAGAGTAGTTTCTTAAATCATGTTTGGCATCTGCTGTACAAGATTACTTTAGAAGTATTTATTCCGCACATGTTAAACATTTAATAAACTATTTATAATAAAATAAAGCATTTCGCTTGTACCACCAGCAACATAACACAGTCACAACGCAGAAGACTTTTTTCTTTTGAATATTGACGACGGTGAGCGGTGGTACTTAAAATTCACTGGAATCCAGAATGTTCGGCTAGTGATTGTTTATTTAGTTAGCAGTGATGTGATTAACAGCAGCAGTGATTAGTTAACAGCAGGAGTGATTCGTGCTAGTACCGCAGAGAACTTTTGTACTTTTGTCACCCCGTCATTAGTTTACGCATAGTCCAGAGCTTATTGCTGCTTTAAGTCGCTCGCTGTCTGTGCACATCTATTTGTCATCGGCTCTGATTTAGTTTTTTTCGTCCAAAAAACAAAAAAGAGCAGCGGATGGCACGAGAAGCAGTGGAGTTTTCGCGCACCGGCAGCGGGAGCTGGTCATCGCAACTATGCCACCCGATCATAACAATTCTGGCGGCTTTAGCCCGACGGAATTCATCTCGCTGTGCAAATCCATTATGAGTAACTCGCAAACCGTCAAGCAGCCAGCTGTCTTAGGATATAAGTTTATTTAATTTATCGGTACGACGAGGGATAACGACACGCCGAGGGAAAAGATACACACCGTACAGGCAACAACACATAAAAGGATTTCCACGACCAGCAAAGATTTGCGGCGGCTGTATCAAAAAAATAAAGTGTTTAAAGCATAAATTATAAAGTGTAAAATATAAAGTGTCATTCAAGTTATTGGTGTTGTTGGCTGCCATCAAGCACCTTTTATTCCACATCTGCTCTTGTTGGTGCTACTGATATGTTTGTACGACGATTATTCAACACATATTCCACAACTCCTCTTAGCAATGCAACTGATGCGTTTGGGCAACTTTCATTCCACTCTTATTCCACACTCGCTCTCAGCAATGCTGCTGATACGTTTGCGCAACGCTCATTCCACACTTATTCCACTTTTATTCCACACTTTCTCGCAGCAATGCTGCGCAACATTTATTCCACTGTTATTCCACACTTGCTCTTAGCAATTCTGCAAATTCGTTTGTACAACCACTGACGAACTGACATCCAAGCTAGGGTGCTCAACCTGTGTAAATTTTTGTAACGGCCCTTCTTCATTCACGTTCAAATAACTACTCGATTTCGGTAGTTTTGGCGATTCGTTAGTCAGCGGCGCCACTTGCATTCACATTTGTGTTGATGGATATAAAAAAAGTCTTCTCGCACTTATAGGAAATTCCATTATGACTTATCAAAATACTGGTAAAACACAATCGAAAATATTGCTCTCTCTCTTTTCCTAGCACAAAGCCGGCGTAAGTGTCAGCAGCATCGTCAACGAGAATACGCGGTTGCCAGATTATCCATTTTAGTGTGGCGATTCATGGACTAGGCGGCGCTGAAAATTGCTCGAATTTTACACGCAAAACAAAAAAAATACACACAAAAAATAGAAAAATTTACACAGAAAATCGCGATAAATTTGTTCTAGCCTGGATGTCTGTTCTCTGTGGTACAACATTTATTCCACTGTTATTCCACTTCTATTCTGCACTTGCTCTCAGCAATGCTGCTGATACGTTTGCGCAACGCTCATTCCACACTTATTCCACTATTATTCCACACTTGATATTCGTAATGCTGTTGATACGTTTGCGCAATGCTCATTCCACTCTTATTCCACTTTTACTCCACAATTGTTCTTGACTGACACGTTTGCACAACGTCTATTCGACATGCATTTTCATGGTAGCTTTTAAGTGACCATTATTCCACACCTACTCTTAGCCGTACTGCCGATACGTTTGCATAATGTTTATTCGACTCTTATTCCGCACTTATATAACAACGTATAGATGTTGATTAGAAGCTAGAAAAAATGTAGGGTATGACGTTTAAACAACAGACAATTCAGCAAATTGGCTTGTTCAGCACCGAATGCTACCACACAACTCTTATTCCACACCTGCTTGTTTAGGTGCTGCCGTTTTGTTCCTTGGG
Organism: Sabethes cyaneus; assembly: GCF_943734655.1. Taxonomy (NCBI): domain Eukaryota; kingdom Metazoa; phylum Arthropoda; class Insecta; order Diptera; family Culicidae; genus Sabethes; species Sabethes cyaneus. The sequence goes on along the minus strand of NC_071354.1, from coordinate 33,936,907 downwards.
CATTTCTTTTGAAGGTTATTTTTACCTTTGAGTTAGTTTTAATTGTTTTAATTAGGTTATCTATGTATATGGGGGTGATTTGGGCAAAATGGACTATTCTTGCATTTCGCACAGTATGGAATGGATGGAATTTCATTCTTCTTATGGTTTAACTAAAATTGGAAGCTATTTGAGTTCGTTTTACGGGCAGCAAATAAGTATTTATACTGTTTAATTAGCTTTTATCATGATTTTTGGGGAAAATAGGGCAAAATGGACCACTTTCCGAAGTCTGCGCAGGATGAAACCATCACCAATCGATTTCCCGCATTTTTTTTACATAAGAATAGGTATCTTGTAAGATTCCAAACCAGCGGCTTCTAATACTTGGGATTACGAGCTCGTTTTTGCCCATTGTGCAAGCGCATGGACGGAGTTATGTAAGTACAGGGTGACTAGAAATAAATATCAGTAAAGTAAATGGTCATAAAATGAAGACGCTTGTATAAATTTAAATTTTGAATGTATTTCATGTAAAGTATATTCATAACATTTGTTTTAAATTAGCCCAATTCAAATCTTTCTCTCTTAGCTTTAATTACCAGTCGACATCGTTGTTACGAAAAGCGTTACAGCTGGCACGCATTTCATTCCAAATCTTCTCCAAAAGTTGCTTGGAAGTATTCGCAGTCAATCCATTGGTGCTCCCTACCCAAGCAACCAAAAGTTCGAATTTCACTTAAGGGACGAACTTGGAAGTTCATATTTGGTACAAATTTAGTTCCGCAGAACTTTCTTGCTGAACAACCAGACACTACATTTGTAAACCGAACTTCATTCTCATTAAAGTACCGTTAATAGCTGTAGCAACTTGAAAGTCCAACATGCAGCTTGAAAGTTAAATATACAGCTTGAAAGTAACTTAGAGTTCGGATAACGGTGTCTAAGGAAGGTTAACAAGCTTTATGTCTATGGATCTTTAGCTTGCTAAGCACCTTAACCTGTAATTAACCAAACTTCAAAGTTGCCTTGAGTTCGCTGCATAGAGCGCTAAGCAGCTTCTAAAGAAACTTTATCGAGCATATGTAAAATGACACTTAAAGTTCTATTTTTATACTTTTCTATTTTCTACCTCCGCCTTTTTCTAACTTCTGGAAAGTCGGTTCACGCGGTTAAGATAGACCAAATAAAAAACTCTAACTAACACCTACCGCTGCTGGATTTGAACCCGAGTATTCCGCGTTGCAAGCATATCCTGATGCACTGCGCCATCCCTGATGCCGCAAGTGACATGAATTTTGCCGATGAGTTGTTCTTGAGTGTGAGTTCGTTTCGGGGCTGTGGTAAATGAGAAATTGGCACATCGAGTAAAATCGTTGCACATCGCATATTCCAGCGACTGAACAGTAGTATGCATCTAAGTCACCAAAAGGGAGTACTTGAGGTCAAATCCCCGAGGTTTGGTTGGTGTTGTGTGGTAAGTTACAGTAAATTAATATTTATAAAAAAACAGTCCCTTATTCTTCTGATGATCTTTCATTAAATAAAATAATTGAGATATTGGTTATCATCACTATTAACCGAAATTAAATGTCTTAGTTTAAATGGGAAATGTCATGAATCTACAAAACAGGAAGAAGTGGGAAAACTCCTTGAATTTTTATTTTTAAGATTATTGGAGTTTCTTTTTGAGCTGAACAGTGTTCTATATAGCGACTTAAGTGAACTTTTGGCGAACTTTCTAGTTCTGTTAGAAGCTGCTTTGTATTCCCTCCGAAGTTTAATCATCAAATACGAATTTGAAAGTACGGTTAATTACTTAAAAATTAAGCTGAATAAAGTTCTATTCATGATCATTTCGTTGGTTGGTTGCCAAAAAATCCCCTTTTATCGGAACTTTTGGTTACTTGGATAGTTTGCCTAGCATGTAACCCTATGTATGGAAGCCGAGCGAATTCAAATCAGGCAAAATGGCATGCCGTTCTTTCGAAGAAATAAGATTCGGGAAATTGTCCTCACGCCAAGCCTGGCTAGCTTTTGCCTGGTGAGACGGTGCAGAATCTTGTTGGAAGCAGTATGTTGCATTATTCTAGTGTTTTCTTGTCAATGGGAAGCAAATGGTTCTTCAAAACATTATCGATGTAGTATTTAGTGCTGATTTTAATACCAGCTTCAATGAACAGTAATGGTATTTACTTTCAAATTTTTGGAGAAACATCCCCATACGATTACGCTGGAATCATTCTGGAACCTTTGAATAGCTAGTTTGTCCCGGGGAATAGCAGAAAGACGTTCTGCATATTTCGAATCATTGTGTCGGTTGTGGTGTTCCTGTAGGATCGTGTAGCAAGTACATTTTTTCGTCCGAAAACAGAATTTCAGTCACCGTCCCAATACGGAAAGTACTTATACAAAACTGATGTCTGGTATGAAAAAGGGATTGACAGAATATTAATGCATGTGACGTGATGCAGCAATTTTTAAAGTAAGGAAGAATTCGCGACGCTTAGTATTGTCTCACAAAATGATTTTGACTCTTGTCTTCAAAAACGACAAAAAATACCTTTTCTTTTAATGAAATTTTACCTGGATTATGTGTAAACAAAGGTAAAAAGATCCCAAAGTCTTTTAATGTTAATAAACGTGAAAAAAACACAACATAGCTCTGCAAAATGACGTTTTGCATAAGGGCGCGTTCTGTACCACTTTACTGTTGCCACGTTAGGCTCTCCACCCTTTCAGACACATGACTAAAATCCAAGAAACTTGACTCTTTAAAAGTAAATCAACAAGCTCGCTCAACAATGTAACAAAGAAAAGTTAGCAGCAACAGCAGCCCTTACGGTAGGAAAGGGCAGGAGGAACCGACCAGCAAAACACATTATACAACATGGTGCGAACACGACAATTCAATACAACAGTTTTGTTTTAGTCCTCCCGCCGGTCCCTGTACTTTCCCTTTACGTGCTTTCCCATCCTTTTTCCAGCCAACAACCCGGTGGAAGCCTGGGGCATTGGAGGAAGCATGCAAACACAAATACGAGATTATAAGAATCTCGTATAGCATGTAGACTGCGATAGGGCAAATTAAAACATGTGTTTTACAAGAATGTGATTCCGACAATTCAAATTTGCCTTCCATAAGTTACCATCAGACAACCAAATATATTTAAACGACAACCTTTAGAGCCAACTTATGAATAACGAAGCTGTTTCTGTTCTATTTCAGATTTTGGACTTCCGAAGCCGAAGCCGAAAAGCTGTTGGACCTTCCAATTCACCATCCCACCACTAGTAGCACAAAACACATACATCCTTTGTGAAAGAAAATTCCCTAAACTTTTAACCTCTAGAGCAGTTTCCACCCCGCGCCTAAATTCGTCCGACTGCAGCTCTCTGCGCCACCCCTAAAGCATTCCAGCGAATCATTTTTATTAATGAATTTTGTAAATAATTTAGCGAATAGGATTACCGCAATTTGAATAACGCAATTGTTTCGCTTTTTACCTTTTTGCGTTCGCTTGCGAACAACCCCTCCGCACCAACACCCTCACCACGGTCCAAAATTAATCACTTCATTTGACGTCGTGCGGGACGTGCGAGTCGATTATTATGCTCTCGCCATAATTCCATTTCATTGACTTTTAAGCCCGCCTCGGGCCGGTACGGCCCCCGGCCAGGTCCGGGACCGCCAATCCGTCAGATCCAATCAGCGGTCACAGCTTTGAAGTTAGCAAGTTATTATAATTCGCGCCAACATGCTGCGAAATTGATTGCTTTTTCCGCTCTGTTGTAAATAATGTATCACCTTTCATAATAATCTACTCGGAACCGTGATCGGTTTGATTATTCTTGCCTAACTTTTTTTTTTAATTATGTTACTGCATATTCAGTAGGTTTAATGAATTATTGACGTATCAATTTTTTTTTCTCGTCCTTTGAAAATTTCATTTCATTTGGAGTTTTTATTTTTCCTAGAAGCTTAGATTATTCGAGGCCGTCGAACGCAATACTCAAATCGCCCGTAAGATTAGAAATTTATTTGCCTTCTTACCGCAGTAGTTTTAGTGTAGCCTTTAAGAGATGATATTGGGTGTCTGTATTGTACTCGAATAATGTTTCAATTTTCGCTATCACTTCTCGCTTACTTCTAATCGTATCCAATCTTCCCTTCCCTGTTGTATATATGTACTTCGTTTTGTGTAATTTGTAGCTTTATGTTGTAGTTTAAGAACAGATGAGAAGAAAAGATCTATATCAGGAAAAGAAGCGTTTTGGTTTTCCATTAAAAATTATACACGTCTGAAAATTTTTAAATAAATTGTTTTTAAATATTATGTGTTTTTGAAATGAGAAAGAAATATTTCCGTTATTTGAAATCTCTTGATTTAGGTGTTATCAACTCGTTATGGTGTTATTATCAACCGAAGCTCTGCAAGTGCAATATTACCGTGGCTGTACGATTTCACTTTTCGCCCAGTGCATTGACTAGAAATTAATAACATCTGGAATAGCTCCGGAATCTCACAAGGTAGCAATCTTGGACCACGATAGCTTCAAGCTTGTTTATGCACACGATTTAAAGTTGTACGTTACAGTCCGTACGCTCGAGGAAACAAATTGACTATACCTTACCAACTCACGAGTTTTACCTTAAACAGAATGGTTGTAAATCACTCAAAGTGATCTGTAATATCCTTCTCACGTAAAAAAGATGCTGTTGTTTCCAACCACACGCTGCTATCGAGTACTACTGAGCGGGTCGATCATATCAAAGACCTAGGTGTAATCTTCGATACAAAAAGCTAACATTCAGACAGTATGTATCATACATCGTCAACAAGTCCTCTAGGACCCGGGGATTCATTTGTAGGATCGCCAAAAGTTTCACAGACGTCTACTGTTTAAAAGCATTATACTGCTCCCTGGTCAGATCGACTCTGGAGAACTGTTCTGCGGTTTGGGACCCGAACTACTGAGCTACCGATGTCGATCGGTCTGCTGATCCACCTGGATACCTCCTAATTGTGCATAGTTTTTTAAGCAAAATGATGAAGAGCAGCTATCTAGCAGTCAATTTACCAGTCTGATCAAATCGACCATAATACGGAGCTGAAAATGCTGAAGTAAGATAACATCGTTGAATGAATTTTTAATCCATTATTGGTATAAATTCTACAACTGACAATAGCCCTGAGAATGATTTGACCTTTTTTTTTTCAGAATACGATTCATTAAACATTAACATTCTTAATAAATACAGAGGTTAGATAAAATGATCGAGACAAGCAAAATTTTGAAGAACTTCAAACGACCGCAACTTCTACAAAATAAAACATTTCTATGTGAAACCAATTGCATTCGACGGGGAAATTTTTCTATTTATTCTAAAATATCTAAAATATAATATTTGCGGTAACCAGTGGACACCGATAAAGTGAGCTATTCTGGGTTGTCCGGGGGATGTCAAAAATAGATTTGTTTCGTTGCTTGTATATTTTTCTGTCATGAAAATGTAATGATACAGTATAGTTCAGATTAAATCAGCTCCCGATGATATCTACCCAGGTAACCAATAAGCATTTCCAATGCAATTTAAATGCAAGCCAATAAGCATTTAAGTTGCCTTAAATGCTATTTTGGAAAAATATGCGGCTACTTTACGGCTAGCCCTCTTATAGTGCTGACAATGCTTATTTGCAGCTAGTTACCGACAAGAAGAATTTAAATAGAATTGTGGATGCCAATTTACGACAGTTATGCAGTCAAAAGGCTAATAAACAGCAACCTGCAGTATAAAATGCCAGGGATGCTAATAAACGTCTGATTTACTGCTTATACTAATGCTTATTGGTTACCTGGGTACTCCCGATTATATCTACTCCCGATTATATTAGCTTTTTCCGAATATATAGGCCCCAATAATATTTTTTTTTGTTCCTTTTAAGTTTATTTAATGATTCTTTTGAGGTCATATGAATAACCAAATGAGTTTTTCAGGCGTTTTAACACTTTATGAGCCAGCCTGCACAGTGATTCGACCAGCGAAATACGTAACCGCGTGAGACTACGCCGAAACGCGAGATTTTTCGTATCGCTCTTTGGCAATATTTCTTGGTATAAAAAACCTTCTTTTCGCAGGAACCATTATGTGATTAATCCCCTTAAAAGTGAAATACGAAATTTATTTTGACGTAGGACTACGTCTTTGTTTACTATACTGGGTAGCGTAGCACTTTGTGAAAATGAAAATAGAAGTGTAACGTTTGAATGAAAGATTTCAAATACTTATAACTGCTATACTACTGAACGAAACATAACTGTTAATATGTCGTTGGAAAGATAAAATGTCCAGCAGTTTTATAGTAATATACTTATAATAATCTGTCATACGTTTAATAGTGAAAATGAATGTAAAAATAAGGCCAAATTTCGTGGAAGGCTAGCGGTAAGTACGAATGGCAAGCGGGAGCAGGCTGCGATGATGGCTGCTGGTAAAAGCTTTTCGGTGCAGGATACAATGAATCGATACCGATGACCTATGTGCCTATTGCCATCAGGGGTGTGAAATTGGCAAAATTTGGTGAACAAAATATCCATGGATGGCGACAACTCTGAAGTAGCCTTCATATCGAAAATAACCGCTAGTAATAGTTAAATTATAGCTAATATGCTGTGTTTAAATGATTTCTGATTAATTTCAGTTGTTTTAAGATTAATCAATCAGTAAGTAGGTACCAGAACTAAAAGTACCAAAACCAATGGGTGGGAAATGGATAATATATGTAGTTTGACACCCACATCACCCCTCTGATTGCCATTCATGCTAAAAGGAAAGACATCCGGTATTTACGCTGAACTTGCTTTGGCTTTGATGTTATTTGTAACCAATGGCCATTTTATAGGCCACTAACAAATTAAATGAAGGTTAAATTAAATTTTTCGTAATCTGCAATTCGTATTTATAATTGCAAATTAACTTTCTTGTAAAAATGTTTAATTTATCGTACGCTAAATATATGCTAATTTTGTGGCGTTCCCTACAAACTACTAGGCTATAGCACTGTAAAATTCCCTAAAACAAATTTTCCTGTTGCTGATACATCGCAGAGATATTTTCAGCTGAAAGAAAACTCTATTTTATCTTGAATTATTACTTGATGCTGAAGGCCACCTAGGCTGATGAATTGATGGATGATATTCACATTTATCTTGAAACATTTACTAGGAGCCCGAATGTCGTGATAATTATGTGCCTTCCGGAACGGAATTTTGGCTAATTCAATCACCAACAAGAAACGAAAGATGATCTGAACCTCACGAGCGGTTTCCGTAGCGCATCTGCTTAATGTTTTAATGAGCTAAGCTGGAGGCGATAGATACTTATATGAATATACACATGCAGTCTGTATTAAAAATGCAGTCTGTATTAGTCCTTGCTCTAATAATCTGAAATAAAGGAATACTTCATCGATTAAGACATGTTATCAAAATATTACAATATAATGTTAACATAGGCCTACGTCACCCTTTCGTACAACCCTTAGGGTTGTATACCTTGTAGTTTTTTCACATACTCAAGATACAGGTTAAAATAATTTTTTTATTGCTAACTGGTCAATTTTTACGTGTTCATAGTGTTCTAGAAAGTTGTTTGTCTTACTAAAATCCACATTTTTGTGGAACATCATTATACGCTATATTCTAAATTTTCCAAAATATTAAGCTTTTTCGGTGTAAAATAGTATTTCTTTGAGCTCGAATATTTCTCAAGGTGGTAATTGATGGTAGATCAAATAACTCACACATAAAAGTACAACAAAAACCCTGTAAAAGCAAGTATCAGTTGTCTGTATCTGATTGTATCCTCAAAAGTTACAGTTATTTTAATAAGTCCTTTTGAAGTGCTTTTTACATACAAATCATTATATTCCGACAATCATAAGAGATAGATAGTTACTATATTCAACTAAGTTACTTATTTTAGTACGTTCTACAACTTTTGTAAGGACATCATATTTTTGGTACGCATTTAAAACTATCATCCTAATGGATCATCCTAATATGGTGAAATATTATCACCCTAATAAAGCAAAAACGAACATAATTTATGAGTAAACTTAGCATATTTCGTGCAAAAAAAAAATTTTCCGATTCTTATATCACTTTTCCAATTATATCAACCGGAACAATACTTTATTCATATTTTACACCAAATCTAGACTTAATTTCCAGTCGATTTGTGTAAAGAGAACGGAAATCCGTCGAGAAATACAGCCAAATTACAGCCATTTCCGTGAAATTAGTAGCAGTAACATCTATTGCTTTAACCATTTTAGAACATGACACAAACCATGCAAATATGAGTCTCAAATTTTAATCCATTATGAGTCACAGATACTAGAAGCATTTCCAGGTTTGCCATGCCAATCCGTACGGATCATGACAAACAGTTAATCTTTAGCGATGATCACAACATTTTGTTCTCTATACAGTCTCAGCAGTCGATCATAGTGTTGTATTTTAGCTAGCTGCGAGAAAAAGGTCACACATGTTGTTTGTATTGCGATTCATGCGATGCACACAACCAATCGTCTGTATCTGTTATATTTCTCAACGCAATCATGTAATGAACACTATCTGACATGAGGTTTGTCGTAATCTGTGCGGATCGCGACAAAGTGTTTGTCGCTTGTAAGTAGTGATGTCAATGAATCTGAATCTGATCGCTCCTATGATCTTGATCGCTAGAAGCGATTTTTCCATCCCTGTTGGTAGAACTATATTCGTAGGTGACCATTTCATACCATTTAAAAACATTCGTAGGCTTATTGTCAACCGCAAATGTTGTAATTACAAATGGTTCGTATTTTCTACGAGAGCACAAAACTTGCATCAAAACCCATTTGATACACAGTTGTTGTCTGGCAGCATTATCGACGAAAACAGGCTGCAAAGATTGTATGAAGAGAAAATAGACTTGTGCAATTAAGACCTGCTTGGTATGCAGTAACTGTGGTTTTGTGGTTTGTGGCGTCGTCGGCTGCTCGTAAAGAAGTTTGACAAACTCAGTTTGAGCTCAGTTAGATTCCTGATAAAATCGGCTTTTTTCGGAGATAAAAGTGATTTCACTATTTTTCGATAGTCGGAAAATAGTGAAATCTAGTATTATTTTTATCGTGAGCTATTTCGTACATTTGTAAAATCTACGACTCATTTAGTAAAATGCAATAATTCGCACGAATATAGCTCTGTTCATATGTACGAAACATTCAGTACTGATTTTACGAATCTACTTCGTGGTAGAAAACAACGAAGGAATTCGTAAATCAAACGTTCGTTTTCGTACTATAAACCAAGTTTTATTATCAGTGAACCCACCAAACCTTTAATAACTAAACAAAAGAGAAGCAACCAGCGTTTATTTTTCCATATTATTAAAAATTTAATACAGTACTGAAAGTTTAGTTCAAACCGAACCAGACTTCAAAATTTTTCGACCCAAGCACATAACCAAACCACCATTTCTTTATGTAACTTTCAAACCACAAGCCCAATCATCATGAAAATTGGAAGTTAAGGGTTTGGGCTCCTCTTTCATATGCAATCAATTTTGTTCAAATCTGTTAAGGGACCTATGAGATAATGAAGTCCCATATTTTTCGTATTTTTATACATAACTTTTGAACTAAAAGTCCGATCAGTATGAAATTCAATAGCGACCTATGAGACAGCTAGACCTTTCATTTGACACTAAGAACATTAAAATCGGTCCAGCCATCTCCGAGAAAAGTGAGTGAGATTGAAAGCGTTACACACACACAGACACACACACACACACACACACACACACACACACACACACACACACACACACACACACACACACACACACACACACACACACACACACACACACACACACACACACACACACACACACACACACACACACAGAAAATGCTCAGTTTTCAAAACTGAGTCGAATGGTATATGACATTCGGCCCGCAGGACCTTCTTTCCATTTCCGGTTTTCCAAGTGATTTCTATACCTTTATACTATATATTTATACTAGCTGACCCGACAAACTTCGTATTGCCACAAATTACACTGTGTTGTACATAAATCGTGAATCTCGGATGACCTTTGCCACAATCTCGAGTTTTGCAAGTTTCTGAGGAGTTCATGGGTGTTTTAATATACAAATTTTCCTCACAGTAAAGTAGAAAACAACTCCCCCAACTTCTAGAGTTATGAGGAAATTTGTTTTTCATTTGTATAGGAGCCCCTCCTCCTAAAGTAGAGAGAGGTTTCAATTCACCATAGAAAAAATTCTTGTCTCCAAAAACACCCACATGTCAAATTTGGTTCCATTTGCTTGATTAGTTTTCGAGTTATGAGGAAATTTGTATTTCATTTGTGTGGAAGCCCCCCCCCTCTTAAAAGGGAGAGGGGTCATTATTCCCCTCCTATAGAGGGGAAGGATCTCAATTCACCATAGAAAAAAAATTGCCTACAAAAGCACCTACATGCTAAATTTGGTTCCATTCGCTTGATTAGTTCTGGAGTTATGCGGAAATTTATTTCTCTTTTGTATGGGAGCCCCCCCCCCCTCCTAAAAAGATAAGGGGTCCTAATTCATCATAGAAAAATTCATGCCTCCAAAAACACCCACATGTCAAATATGGTTCCATTTGATTAATTAGTTCTCGAATTATGAAGAAATTTGAATTTTATTTGTGTAGAAGCCCCCCTCTTAAAGTGGGGAGGGGTCCTAATTCACCATAGAAAATATTTTTGCCTCCAGAAACCTCCGCATGCCAAATTTGGTTCTATTTGCTAGATTAGTTCTAGAGTTATGAGGAAATTTGTAGTTCATTTGTATAGGAACCCCCCTCCTAAAGTAGAGAGAGGTTTCAATTCACCTTGGAAAAAATTCTTGTCTCCAAAAACACCCACATGCCAAATTTTATTCTATTTGCTTGATTAGTTCTCGAGTTATGTAGAAATTTGTGTTTCATTTGTATGGGAGCCCCCCCCCCCTCTTAGTGGGGGGAGGGGTCTCTAACCATCAATAAAACCTTTCCTCGCCCCAAAAACCTCTACATGCAAATTTTCACGGTTCAGTAGTTTTCGATTCTATAAGGAACATACGGACAGACAGACAGAAATCCTTCTTTATAGGTATAGAAGCGAGTAGAAAGGCAAAAACGATGGAGCCTCGAAACCACCGATAGCTGATATTCCGGATTATCTAATTTGTCGTATTTCTATTTTTATCTTATCTAGTATCTATTACGGGAAAAAATAATCCCACTGCAATTCGCAATAATTCTGTCAAAAGCAGTACCGAATTTCACTCATATATTGTTTGATTGATTTTTGCCTCAATCTAACTCGGTTCTTTTAGAATAAGTTGTTTTGAAATGGAATGAAATTTAAAGCAAATGGAGCCAAAAGTCTGATTGAAAGCACTCCAATTTTCGACGTCGGGAACTTAAAATTTAATCAAAATAGTTGCCTGTTACTTGCAGCAGGAACCAGAAAGCTTAGTTTGTGAAAGAAGGTTGATCAACACTAACGGGATAGTTGCTTAAAATTTGCACATATTGGATTATTTAGAGATGTAAACTCGTTGAACTGTAAAAAAAACTGCTTATCATTAAAGAATGCAACTTAATAATATAACGCTTTATTTTTTTGCCCCTTCACAGCTCAAAAATTTTTGAAGGGGGGGGGGCGACATAAACTTTTTTTTCAAGTTTGTATAAGCCTTAGCAGTCATTAACTTTTCGTCGAAAAGCCCAATTTCGGAAGCAGTTTTTGGATCCTGTTTTTAAAAATATATTCACTGTATTCTTCTTGCCAATCTGAACACAGCGAATATATTTTCATGTACAGAATTTTTGTTCCAAACAAAAAAACTGCTTTTGAAATTTACAGAATCAATGACGGCTAATTTTAGCTAAAAGTACATGCGAAACGCAGTTTGCAATGAAGCAGTGAAATTAACCGGGGTTGTAAAAATATGGTTTCCACAGGCGTAACAGAGTTTCTATGGATTATTTTCACACTGAAACTCACGTTTTTCCACGCTCATTTTTCTTACTGTTCACTATTTTCACAATTCTTACTGTTAATTGTATTGTACTGCGTAATTGTATACGCACTTCAAAATTTTTGTTGAGTTAGTTGAGAAAATATAAGAAATACACAGTTATTGTATGTGTGTGTGTATGAGAGAGAGGTGCATTTGTTTCATGTGAACTAGTAAGAGGGTAAAAGCTTAAAGTAGGTAAGGGTTTACATGAACACGATATTCAAATGCGCAAACATTGCTGTTTTAGTAAAATGGTGATAACTTCTACAATTTTAAACCGATTGTTATCGTTAATCCCCAAATTTCTTTGTTTTTTTATCGGCCTTTAAGGCCCATAAAAAATAAAATTTTTAAATTGCTTCAATCTTGTCCAAATCCTTTGATAAAGTTGAAATAATTTAAAAAAAATGCGTTCTTTTTTGTTTCGTTGTGAACAAATTCACAAATATCTACAGTACTATTATTCTTACAGAAAAGTAAAATTCAACTAATCGATAGCAAATTTTCACATCTTTAATATGAAAAAAAAAATAGTCTTAAAATTGGTGCACCACAGCCGGAGAAATGTATATGTATTAATATGCACTTTCTTTCTTCCAGCAAAATTTCAACTTTTAGGCATATCTCAAAAACTATTTTACTTTAATTTTTTCTGACCTCATTTTCGGATTCAGCGGCCAATTTTACATGAAAAATTCTGGTAACTAGTGTTATCTGAGTTAGTTGCAGTAATTTTTATTTCATAAACTGAAGGCAATGTACAGGAAAATAACATAAGCAGCGTACAAATTTAATTTGATTTCAAATTTTCAAATATTTAATGAATTATCCAATAATTAAGCTGGTTAGCCGAACCAGGATCAATTTTTGCATAGGCCAAACCACGATCAATTACCCTATAAAAGAGCTTTCAATAAATAATTTAATGGTCATGATAATGATTTCATATTTTTGTATTCATGAAAATCACAATGGATTTTTCTCCGTGCATATCGCGATTCCAAAAGATAACCAAACCCCAGTCAAATACACCTGTTCAACACCATCTATCAATAAAGCTCAAAATCACAGGTCTTGCAATAGATTTTTCAAAATGAATCGGCCTCCCCTCGGAATGAACTATTTGTCCAGTAGAGCTAACTAACGCTTCTTTCAGCGCGGCCCTCGCTATCGTTTATCTATGCGACCGAACTCTTATCAAACCAGCCCGAATCGTTATCTTTAGTGAATCGCTGGTACAGGTATGTATGTGCGAACAAACCGTCTGTTTAGCAAGTCGTTTGTCATATCTACTTGGAGCAGCACACTTACGAAATTCGGACACTCATATTTAACGAGAGCGCTTATCAGTATTGCACAGGTGGAATTCCGAGCAGGTTGATCGAAGCGACCGAAGCACACAAATCTGATTGAATCGCTTATCGCTAACGCTTCCACTAAGTTGTTCCAAGGCGAGGTTCGCTAACAAGTTGCGACCAGTACCTGGCTATCCATTGACATATTCGTGCGTGTAATCCCGCGTAATTGATGCGACCGACCTGAAACCGTGAGTGATCATCCTCAAGTTGGTAGTGAAAGTGTGTGAAATCATTCCCTTGCTGGTGGTTCTGATTGTGTAATTCACAGGAATATCAGAAATCTGTTAAGTTTTCTGTGTGATTAAGTGTTTTGAGGTGAAGTTCTAACTAACTAGATTAGTGCTAGAAACGATGGCTCGTGGAGAGGGTAAAGGTGAAAGTATGGCCAAACTGGCCAATCGGATTGCTGCCGTCAAATACACGCTGTTCTGCTTCAACATCGTGGCGTGGGTAAGTCTGGAAATCTAATTACGGGTTTAGGGAAAACATGCGTCATCCGGATGAATTCTGCGGAAATTAGCAATTGCACTATTCTACTAAATACCGTGCCAGGAGTCCGACAGCAATCATTGAGTGACTCATTTATCAAGTCTGGTGTCGAGTTCCAGGTAACGATAGTAGTAGTGGTGGTGGTGGTGGAACTGCGAGTGTGGGGCTTCGAGCTTATCTCGCGGCAGGGAGCGTAGGGCATGTCGTTACTCGCTGATAAGCGAGCTTCAATTTGATTGCCCAATATGGCTGCCCCTGGAGCTCAACCTGGTGGAAACAAACAAAATGCGTAACCGTAATATGAGAGCGTTTTTTGCCCGTTTGTTAATTTTACTTTTATGAATTGTGTTCGTTTGAAATTTTTCACGGCAATTTATCGTAGCTAAATATATGAAGACACATTATTTTGATACTCTTTCTGAATAATCTTCCACGTTTTATTAAAGTGATGATATGAATATATATTGCTGAATACAAATTAGTCACTCCTAATGATTGTAATATACATCTCGAACGAACCTATTATTAGTCAATCCCCAGTGTGATGCAAATTTCCGGCTCGTTCAAACCACGCCGGCGATATCTTCTCCATCCATCTGCCGTAATGTGAAACGATTTTTCCTCCGTTTATCACCGCATCGAATCGCATCACATCCCATCGCAAGGAATGTGCCGACGACTGGCGCTGGCTGCCGAAATCGAGCAAACGAAATCCCCGTAGATAGCAGATTACTTTTTCCCACAGCGTTCATTATCAGCCATCGAATCCCGCAACTCTTCCATCAGATCCCTGGCAGGGCATCAATCGCGCGCACTTGCCGCAATGCCCGCTTGTCACGCTCGTTCGCTCACTCGTCTACGCACCGCACCACCGCACCCACCACTGGAGTACCTACGGATCCTCGCTTTGGGGCAGAACCGAAAGTCGGAAATTTATTCCCAGCCTGAACATTTTCCGATAGCGCATCAGCCAGTGCTCCTGGGAAACCACGCGATGATACTATCGGCTATCCGTCTTACCATGTTCGTACTTACCGGGACGCGTATAAAATCGGCTTTAGCATGTAGACAGAAAAAAAATGCTCCTCCGCGTAATGGAACCCACTTAGCCCCCTTCCGGCCCGACCTGTTTCAGTTTTGGAAGCGATTTATATGGCTTGCAAATTCCCTTGTCGATGCCAGTCAGCCAGCCGGAGGACAACGACGTACATTGCGTGCGAATGAGAAATGAAGCTGTAGCTTTGAGTTGGTGTCATTTAATGGGAAATACAGCCGAATTTGTTTCATCATAAATAGAGTGCGTGAAAAAGACTCACCTAGAGCAACAAATTTAGAACATTTCATTCAGATTCCTTGGAATGTAATTTATTCTCCTTAAATCAATAATAAATATCTGCCTGCACATGACTTCCATCATCGGCAGGTGACCCAACAAAGCGAGCAAAACCCCCCGCCGGGGTCGGGCTCTGCTGCTGCTGCCTGATCAGCCGGAAGAAGCCAACGGGTAGCACACGCATATTAAGTTTGGCCCGTTCTACCTTAGCTAAGGTGGAACCGCGGTCATACCTACATACGCGCAGCAGCACACCAACCGAAGGATGGCTTCACATTCCGCAACCGGATCGAATGACCAGATGCTGTGCACAGACGGTACGGCCAGGTACATATTGCTCCTGTCGCAGTCCTTGACATATCGGATGCCGCTGCTGCCGGCCTGCCGGACGGTCGCTGCCGGAGTCGTCGGAGTGCAGAATGGTTAGAATACGAAGACATATTGAGATGCTGCGGCTCCACGCAGCGGAACACACAGCACGAGACAACGTTGGATGTTTTATTACGGATTATTGGCGTTCGGTTTTCCCGTTTCCTCCCGAGTGTCCGTCTCGATGTCGCTGCCGGTTGCCGGCGCTGTCCGGACTGGGAAAATGGGCGGTAATTTATCGGTCGAGGAAATGTCTTCTAGATGGTGGACTCCTATCGGAGTGTCTCTCGGTAGGATGTGCTGTACGCCTGCTGGGCAGAACCTGCACGGTTTATGTTTATTACTTTGACATGACTGTTTTATAATGATTGTTAATAGAACATGCGAGTTGACTAACCGGCAAAGAGCTGACTCTATTGATTTACTGTTTCAAAATTATGAGAAAATACGAAAGCTTCTTATACTAGAAAGACTACACGCACGACTCATATCACTTTCGTTTAATTATCGGTCCTACGCAGTTCAAAACTCCCAACGTAAGCCATAATACACGTTAATCAAAAGCGGGAAAGTTTATCCTTAAAACTCCACGGACAGACTGTTTGCTCTAGTAAACTGTATAATTTTGTCGATTGCGGGGTAATAAAATATTTGAAGAGCATGTACCCTCTAGAACTAATAACCAACGAAGAAGTGGAGAACATTTACGACTTGCTTCGTAAATCACATCTAGCTAGAGAGAGGAAAAAAATACAGCCTTCTCCAATTACCCAGAATAGGTCGACGTGTATCCCTTTGCTTTTCAAAGTACAGGGTGTTCGTTTATAGAATACTAGCTGTAACCCGCGTGCGTCGCCTCGCGCCTGATTGAGAGCAAATCGGAGGTACGCTACGTAACGCTAAGGCTATGTAACTCAATGAGGTGCAACCACGATACTTTTGCTCGTCTTGCATGCAATCTGATGGTATGATTGGTTTGAGTGTTTGCTTAATGTGGGCGATTGTTACCACGAAAATATATTGCACCCCTCGTTTTGGCTACAGACAAGGCTCTTATATATATAGATGAATACCTTACCAGAGTTTTAGGCCTGCTCGCATTTACACGAAATACTATGACAAATTTTCGAAACTTGCATGAAAACAAAAGCATCGAGCTTTTTTCACTTTTTTTCTCACACCAAATCCAAACAAATATTAGCAATTTCGCAGTCGCGAATAGTAGGTATAGTTTTTCCTATCAGCTGCCGCCCTTCCAGATTTGTCTGGATCTTTCCGACTCCTTGATGCCTAGCCAGACAAGCGGACAAAACTCCAGGGTGCATCCCAAAAGCTGCCTCTGTATTAGGTCAATTAAGTGCCAGATTTCTGCTAGACATTTTCGTTCTCGTTTGCCAGGTTTTTGTAGAAACTTGTAGGCAATTTAGTTGGGCCGGTAATGTTGGCGCTCTAGTAGCTTCTCGTGGCAGTTTCTTATTATCACTCAGGCTGTAACTCACGTAGTAACTGGATTAATAAAGTTTTCTCAACTAAGTAGTGTTTGTGTCATTAAAATTGAGAACTAAACATGGTGTCCGAAGCTATCGCGGGCTTCTAAGAGCGTTTTCATATTGTAATTGATATCGCAAGACAGTTGTTCATAAGTTATCAAAGACGTTGGAACGTGTTGTGCCGACGGCCACTCTACAACCAGCCTATTAAGTGGCAAGCCAAAATTGCGTTCAAAGCTGTTACTGCCAGCAAATGGCCCGAGTTACGTAACAAAATGTTGTCTGTCCCCGATTTAACCTTAACAAAAGCGCAGGAGTCGTAATATCTACATCCCGCTGATGGGTCTGCCAACTTAGGCACAGCTTGCGGGATACAGTATTTCATATACAGTCGCTCGCTCCGAGACAGACGCTCTTTAAACCACCTCTCACCTGGAGCACAGCCGTTCCCGTTCGCACCTCCTAGTTTATCTGCTCCAGCATGTAGGTATGTGAAGCATTTCCAGGTATGGTAATTGATCGCCATCGCTTGACTTCGAGGAAGCGCTAGGCAGGGGCTTGAGAGAGTCGGAGCTTTATTGGACGCTACACCCAGTTGGGGTAGGCTCCCCAATTGGTTGTAGGAGTTTTTACAAAACCGTAAGGTACAGGAACTGATAAAACGGCGGTAACAGCCGGGTAGAAGTCCCAAGTAACAATTTAGGTTTTATTACGCGATTATGTTGGCTTTGGGGACCAACATTAAGAGTTCAATAAAGCTTACATTGTGACTTGGGGTAGCACTTCTAGACATTGTTGAATGAAGAGGTAAATACGTAGATTAGCTGGAACAGGACGGTCAAGCTGTGCAACCACCAACACTGGAAGAGGTTAAGAAAGCAATCAGTGAGCTGAAAAACGGTATGGTTTCTGGGAAGAATAGTATCCGTCTGAACTTCTAAAGGCGGGGAGCGAGGGGCTGTATGAAGAAATTCACCGGATCATTGTCAGGATCGAGGAGAAAGAGCAAATGCCCTTTAAGGTGCTGTCCCGTATCCTATCCTGTAGACTCAGACCGTTAGCGGAGCCCTTCGTCGGCAACTGCTAAGGTGGTTCTCGTGAGGGTCGTTCCACCTTATACCAGTTATTAGACAAGTTCCCAGAGTGCAACTTGAACACTCATCATTTGTTTGTGTACTTAAAGGCGGCGTACGATTCAGTCAAACAAAATAAGCTGTGACGATTCTATAACATTAGCCAGAATACCACTAGCCCGAAAGCAACTAGCCCGAATAACACAAGCCGAATGCAACACTAGCCCGAATGTAACAGTAGCCCGGATGTAACACAAGCCCGAATGCAGCACGAGTCCGAATGTAATGCCAGCACGAATGTACCATAGTATTGGGCGATACCGTATCGATAGCCGCGATATCGATACTCGAAGGCCGATATTTCGATATATTTCATCGATACTTACGATGTCGATATTATGCTAAATCGATAATTTCACCCCGATACTGTTTCGATAAAGCGGGATATGCAGCTGACAAAATATAGGCTAAAACTATTCCAGGAAATGCTCAAGAAAGCAAAATTTTAAGGATTCTTTCTCGCGCTCTTTTCTTTTCAGATATTTACTAAGCTTAATTCTCGAATTTACTTTATTGGAATTGGCACTTATGTAAAACCTTGAACAATGTCACTTACATGTTTAACGCTTATTGAACAGTAAGTGCATACGATACGCGATTTTCAGCAATTCAGAACTGACCAGAGAGCATAGAGAGTAGTATTGGGAGTTGAGGGCATTAACAAAGACTTTCCAGCTTTTTACGTGCCATAATAGCAGTGAAAGTGGCAGAGGTGGGACAGAGATCTAGAAGAGTTAGAACCGGAAAGGAGCAACTCCCGACGGAACTCTGCAGGAATGGCCAAGAACCGCCAGCAACGATACCTCACTAGAAGGTTTCAGGGGTTTGGGAGAGGGCTGCCGAACGAGTGGATTGAAGGTGTGGTTTGTCCCATCTACAGAAAGGGCGATCGGATAGATTGCTGTAATTACCGCAGCATAACGCTGGTCAAAGCCACCAACAGGGTGCTCACCCAGATTATGTTGAATCGTCTATTCCCGGTGGCAGGAGAGTTCGTAGGGTAGTACCAGCTGGGCCTGATAGAGGCCCGTGCTACTATGGATCAAATTTTTAATCTTCGGCAGGCCATCCAGATGTATGGGGAGTCCAACCCATCATATTTTTGTGGCTTCCGGGGTAGTGTATGGTTCAGTCAGACGCGAACAGCTGTGGCAGGTGGTGCACGAGTGCGGTTTTCCGTATCAAGCGACGTGTCTGAAATAGAGCTGCACTGGAGCGAGTGATGTGTTGCGTGCGTGTTTTGGGAGCACTCTCTTTGCATAACATGTTTTTATTGATTAATTTTTATGAATCCCTTTTTTGTGTAGCATTTCCTAATCCCAGAATGCCCCCTTAATAGTATCGATAAATCTAATATCGATGCTTCACGAACGATATATCGACGTTATCGATAAAGCGGCGGATTTGATATTGATATTCAATTATCGATACTTTCGGCAATTTTGCCCAATCCTAATGTACCACTAGCCCAAATGTAACATTAAGAGGTCCGTAACCGCAAGGTTGCAGAATCGGCTGGCTGCGAAGCCTGTTGTATAAAAACAGAAGGTTAAGTTTTGAAACGGAGTGTAGTACCCAGGCTTTGCTTTCGGATCGGTGTTGCGAAGCCCACACTCGTGTGGTCTAATTTCCTCACAGACGCGTACTCATTCTTTCGGACCCTCGCTCTTATTTATTCATGCACGGCAACGAGTTTTTGCGAGTGTGTGTTCAGCTAACAGCGACGGTCGTCGCTCTCGTTCGTCGTTGAAGTCCGAGCTGCTGATACCAATTACTCGCGAGGGTTCGCACTCCCACCCATGCATAAAATCGAGGACAGAGATAACGAAGAAAAGGAAAAGTAATGCAAAATTTGTATCACATTTCTCCATTAGCTTAACAGGCAGCTGATTGCTCATGAGTTTTTTGACTGGCGAAGGAGCTACGTAGGAAGACAATGTGAGGGTGTGTGTGCACGAGTGTGTGGGTAGCAGAATGTCTGCACACAGCAACGGCGGATGTTTCTTTTGCGACTGCGTGAGCGATGTAACCGGTAATGTGGTAGACTGTGGTGGGCTGAGCACGTGGCCCGACGAATAAGTGGTCAAAACTATTTTCAGCAGTGAGCCAGGAAAAGGGCGTAGATTTCGGGGCAAACCCCGCAACCCGATGGATGTGGACCATCGAGGAGGATGCACTCGATAGCCTTTCGGTATTGCCCCTACCCCTGAGATATTCTAAATGAAATTGAAAGAGATAGTTCTGGAACTATAAGGGGTAGAATGCATAGCAGACGGTTTGTTAGTATGTGGGACCAGTGATATTTTGAGCCAGTAGGATTGTTGTACTAGCCCCCTAATTGTTCTGAACTCTAACAGCCGGCTGTGAAGTCTGTCGATAAAGAAGTATTGTAACGTTCATTGTAACGTTAATTGTAACGTTCAGTCCTATAACGGTCACAAATGTTTAATGCAAATATTCGAGTTTATGCTGTCATTGATCTAACTTCACATGGTTGACTTTGCTTTGCTTTGGATGACTTTGTAAGGATCGGAACCCATCACTTGGTGGGTGTCTGGTTTCCCGCATTTGTAGCCGCTGCTAATTTCCGTTCGGACAACTCGCGGTTTACTAACTATTCGTTACCAAACTTCGAGACCTAAGCTCCTAACAGACAGCCTATGAGCAGGAAGGCCTAGAGGATCGTTAGCTAGGGAATTGTCATCAACAAGCGATAGCCCTTGAGTTGTGGGACCTAGGGGATCGCTTTTACACAACTTGCCAAGCTTAAAGTTGGTGTAAAAATGTCTATTTTATTTCCAAAACTCAGCTTATTTATACTCTACTTGTGACGATCATCGTCACAAATTGATATTTTAATCTGATACATCGTTATTATCAATGATTTCCTAACGCTAATATACTACTGTAACATCGGGCGTTAGAGAAAGGTTCTTTCCAAAATATATAATGTATTCAGTGTTCAATTGCAATGATGTAATTTGACCCTTTACCGAACACTGTTCGATTCGAGACCGTCGACCGCGTGTCTCACCAAAAAATATGCACTTGGCTTATCACAAAACTGGCGTCTGTTAGCATAACAGCGAGCAGGAGGGTTTGTTTACGTTATATC
Organism: Sabethes cyaneus; assembly: GCF_943734655.1. Classification (NCBI taxonomy): domain Eukaryota; kingdom Metazoa; phylum Arthropoda; class Insecta; order Diptera; family Culicidae; genus Sabethes; species Sabethes cyaneus. The sequence goes on along the minus strand of NC_071354.1, from coordinate 33,915,540 downwards.
CCAAGCAACAATGTAAGTTTTATTGCACTCTTATGGCGGTCTCCAAGGTCAATTTTGGTCTCAAATGCCGCCATAAGAGTATAATGAAACCTAGATTGCTACCTGGGATGGCTGTATTACTCATTATTTTATTTGTTCGCTAGTCTGAGTTTATCAATTAACGTTTAGCGATAAGCGAGCTAACTTTTTCGGTTAGCGCATTAGCGTTAAGCGACGTTAAATTTTTGGTTAGCGGTGCCCATCACTACCCTGTACTCTATCTAACAGCCGGCAGGAAGTCTGTCGATAAAGAAGGGGTAAGTTTTAAAAAGACGTTTAAGCCCAAAGCTTTGCTTTTTCAGCGCCGATGTTGCACTCTGTCAGGCAGATTCCCTCATTGGCTACGCATCTCGTACGTTGACTATACTATTTATTTATTATTTTTACTTAATTCCATCGCTCTACCGACAATGTCCATATCACTGGCGAAGCATTTGTTGGATAATGCCCCACATGTTAATATCTATAGGGATACCTTAAAAATTGGCGATCGCTAATGTAAATTTGTTTTGAAAAAATCAGGTTTCGATATAAGACAATTTCGATATAAGACAACTTTTTAAAATTATAAATTTTCTTATATCGAGGTATCCCTGTATTTGGTTCATAACAGTTCGTAGCACTATGTTGAACACTATGTTGACATGAGAGGCCATCGCCCCAACGAAGCCCTCTGTATTTATAGGATTTGAATGAATTTGACAATCGACTCGAAATCCAAACACAGCACTGCGTACAATTTATCGTAGATTTAATCAGTCTGATCAGCTTACCGGGGAAACCGTTTTCATCCCTGATTTTTCAATGCTCTTTACGGTCCATGGTTTGGTTTAGCCATGACCATCCTTCAATAAAGCCGGTTTGATAAATTTCCACAAACCTGTCCGCAATTGGAGAAAGTTGGCGGAAAATGGTTTGGGAGAGCACTTTTGTAGGTGGCATTGAGAACTGCGATCGCACGATGGTTCTCGAAGTCTAGTTTGTCGCCTTTCTTGTAGATTGAGCAGATAATCCAATCCTTCCACTGCTTCGGTAGCTGTTTTGTACGCATAGCGGTGAGCTTTTCCCAGTTAATTTATTGTTTATCAGCTGATTCCCTCCGTAATTTAGCTTATCGTTGGGCTGGCACCTTTTCCACGTTTGTCGCCTGTCAAGATTGTTTTCTCCACAGCCTATGGTTTTCCGTCTGGGCGTTATTTAGGAGTTCACCGAAGAATTGCTTCTATCTTTTGATCACCTTACGATCGTTCGTAATGAAACTTTCGTATTTGCTGAGAACAATGCAGCTGCCCCAACTCCGTATACTTCTCTTCTTCCAATATCTTGGGTTCGTAGCATCTTCTTCTATCCACGTTCTGATGAGTGGCACTGCTATATTCATCGTCATTCCGGTCGTTTTGCTGATTCCGTGTCACGTTTCCGATGATGCTCTCTGCTATTCTGCTAACTTTTTTGATAGTATTGCAATAGTCCTCGAGAGTTGCTTCGTCCTGATCATCCTTTTTCGGTAGCAAAGCTTCGAGTGACTGCATGAAGTTTACGGCTGCCGTCGGTACCTAATGTTCTTCGCTGTTACCGTTGCGTCAAGGTTATTGCTTCGACAGGAACTTAAAGCAGTCTATCGAAACGTGATCGACCTGCGTTTCCGTCCCATATGGTGTCTTTCACATGTACTTGTAAAGGAGTTTATGCTGGAAGAAGGTACTATGTACGACCATGTTCCTCGAGGCGGCAAAGTCGACAAATCTAAGGTCCATTTCAATGGTCAGCGGGTGTGCGCTGAGCTCTCCAATTACCGGTTTGTATTTCTCCTTCTGGCCGACCAAAGCGTCGAAATTCTCAATGACATGTTTTTTGTCCGCGGTTCCAACTATGCTTAGAATTCCTTCTTGTCAGCATCGATATTTCCGAGGCGAGAGCTGTGCACGTTGAAGATGCTTATGTTGAAGAACCGACCATGTGTTCTCAGTCTGCATTTTCAATAATCGATGGATAAATTGTGGCAATAAGCTCGGTAGATGGCGGGATTCCAAAAAAAGTATGGTGGTCTGGGCCTAGGGGAACGAACAAGGGGCTTACGTAGGACTACGAAGGTGGGTACAATTTGATAATTTTAAAATGTTCAGCAGTTTGTTACGCAAATTTATAATTTACTTTATTGTAATAAATGCCCTAAAACATTAGTATACATTTGTTTAATGAAGGTAAAATTAAATATCCTGCATTTAATATGCCTGTAGTCTGTTTATCATTTTTATCAGTTGCAACAGTTTGTAGTTTCACTAAGAAGAGTTAAACCAATGCTAATGATTGGCGATCATTTCGCATTTTGACAATGACAATGACTTGTCAAATTAAGTAACTGGCTTGAAGCTGGTATGCAGTTGACGAAGGTAGCTTACTTAAGGAGCTTCGTTACAACTACGGTTAAGCCGAAAAAATAAATATACCTTTTCTGGGTTACCTTTTACAACACTGATTCGCATTCATTAATTTCGACGAAATTGATGATAAAGGGTGTCCCACAGCAAATTGCATCACGGAAAAATACTGTAGGAAATTACTTAGTTGACCGATCTTTTTCAATCGTACAGACAATAAACTATAACCCATTAGTAATCTTTTGGCATATTATTTCATTTAACTTCAATACCATAACCGTACGATAGCACCTTACGCTTAACTCCACACATAAGGTTGTGTACAACATCTGGATGCAGTGTCTTCTGTACGAAAACCCACTTTTGTTCATGTATTCCTCTGATTTGACCTCCTTGGGATGCTTCCGTAGTGCCTGCTTCTTAATAGGGCAGTATTTTTCAATAAACCTTAGTTCCGGTGCGCTGGGGGGGGGGGGGGTTCATGTCCTTGGGTACGAAAGTAACCCCGTTGGCTACGTACCACCCCAGGGCATCCTTTGAATAGTGTCACGAAGCTAGATCCGACCAGAAGTTCGTAGGGCCCTCGTGTTGCTTCAACAGAGGAAGCAGACGCTTCTGTAGACATTCCTTGAAGTAGATCTGTCCGTTTACAGTCCCGGTCACGATTGCCAGTATGCCAGATGGATTTTGCTAGATTTTTGATTGCTTGCCAGACAAACAGACAAAGCTCAAAATCTTCCAGATATTTGGCAATATGCCAGGTTTTTGCCTGATTATCGATCCACCGTTTTGCAAAAAGGTCATCGTTTCTAATTTTGAACAAAATTTTACATCTCCGGTGAGCAAAAAGAGCAAGACTTTTTCAAGAAAACGCCCCCCATCGGCCAAATTTACCACAAGATTTTTGCCAGACACTTTTATTCGTGTTCGCAAGATTTTCGGGAAAACCTGTTGGCAACCTTGGTCCCGGTAGTCACGAACGGCGCACTCCGTTTGCCGCATGCGCAGATCGCTTACCAAATCATGTATTTCTTGCCAAACTTTGTAATTTTCTACTTCCTTATTTCCTCCGGAACATCGATCTTGTGCTGGAAGCTGTCGACTCATAGTTGAGTGCACGATTCCGAGTTTTTTTTTCGATGTCCCGATAAGATGGTTGAGGATTTTCCAGGTGCTTGCGCAAAATCAATTCGCGACGTTGCTTTTCGGGTGACGCCATTTTTTCAAATTTAACTGACAGCGATAAATATACAGTGTAAATAATACACTCTAAACTACCACTATTCAAATTTCCAAGAGAAAACACCTACTGGGTAATTTTCTACAGCGTAATTTTCCGTGATGCAATTTGATGTGGGATACCCTTTAGCATCATTCATTATGATAGATTGATTTGAAGTATAATTGTCTTACAATTAACATGTGCACAGACAGTTAAAATATCAATTAGCTAACTTTCTCTGCATCTTACTAGTTCTTTTCGACTTTACTCTACTTTACAGCTATTTGCATATTTACTAGAAATACAATTGAAACTATGTAAATAATTGCAATTAACTGACGCAAGGCAGCAAATGAAATGCTCAAAAAGTATTCCCGATCAAGACAGTTGCTAATTTTTCTCGCTTTGAGAATTGCTACGTCACGTCACATGCACAAATATCCTTTCAGCCCTGTTTCTGTGCAAGACAAGAGTTCCAAACAAATTCTTGCAGTATTTGGATGCAATCTGCCAAAGGGAATGATCGCTCATTTTTCTATTACGTTTCACTTTCAGGACATCAAACATGGACTAGGTTAAATGTTCGAATGATTAAACCGATTGAAGAAAAGGGGTGGTTTTGCACTCTGGCGTACTACACAAGCACAGATATCAAGATGGTATAGGTTTAAACGTCGTAATGAATCTTCGACTTGTTGGGTTGGGGGAAGTTTGTTATTTATTTTATATTCGTGATTTTATTCTTACCTTCGATATTTTCATATATAAGTATATACAGTCAACAGTCTATTGCCTTATTACTGAAGCGGCCGAAATTTTCCATTATCAATGACCCGTCGTGTCCATCGAAGGGTGAATATGTGCGTTCCACAACCTCTGTTCACCAACTCCTATCCCTAATTTCATATGGTACCGGCTGGGGTACGCTAACAGACAAAGGGGCACAGTGGCTCCCGTTCACCATAAAATGGTAGCTCCGTCAGCGGGCTACGGACCTTAGGTTAACAGCCTACCGGAAAACAAAAAGTTAATGTAAACGGAAGAAGAAATCTAGGTTGTGTCCATCGTTGTTGACCACGCATAGTATAGTCACTGTTGACTATTGTAGTCCAGTTTTGTGTCCATTGTTGTTGAGCACGAATAATAAAGTTAAGTTAGCTTTGCGAATATTTTCGGACTACGTGTTTAAGTGGGACGAACGGAAACAATAGGCAGGCCATTATTCCACCACGACCTGTGATCAAACTTCTGTTTTGTCTGTTATTCAGAAGTTACCACGGATCACAAATTGCTTAGAGGCATAGCACCAACGACGGATAACCATTGTTGGTTTTCATCAACTATTAATGACCAGGATTAGGCGTCTCGGTTAGAAAAATAAGTCAGATTAAACATTGGCGAACCACGTAGGCCTGGGTAAATTTCGTCAAATTAAAGTCTGTTCCTGGCGACTTGAAATTTAAAGCTCTGCAAATCTCTGAGTTTGTCAAAAATAGTGAACTGGTAACATTGAGGTGTGTTAGCGTTATTTTTAATTTTTCCGCTGTTTTCCTTTCCATCCTGCTCTTCGCTTATGGCTCTATCAAAATCTCAAAATCTAGAATACCATTTTTTATTTTCTGCCAATTTCTTTGTTCAAAGTGTCCTATATGAGACTTGAGTTAACGTGCCTAGATATTCGGTGTAAAAAATAATAACAAGTATCGTTGGTTGGCCTAATCTGACATTACTTTCAAATACTCTTTCAATGTTATGATAGAGCATCGACTAATTGCTCTGATTTAAACACCCTGTATTGCGAAACAGACGCACACAGACTTGCACACATACATTTCCTAATGCTTAAGAATTTCTATGGCAGCCACAAAAACCATGCATTCTTTAACATATTTTTAGCAACCGCAATCTAGGGTTACTTTGATAAATATTCGAAGAAGAATGTCTAAATATTAGAACATAGACAAGGGCACCTCCTTTCACGGTGCCTATATGAGTTCCGCCTGTTTAAAACACCAGCTCAACAAATACCCTCTTCTTCCGGGGTGGGCTAGAAACCGACAAGAAAATTTTCTTCCCCATCTACCGCTAGTATAGCTAGTCCTAACTCACTCACTCCTCGACGCAGCGGAGCGGTGCCGGTTTCGAGTTTGATGGATTTATTCAACGGCATAAAATGTTGCCCTTTGACGCCGTAAATCTTTGCGCGGTCGTAAAAGAAAAAAACGTTAGTATTCCCAGCAGCTAGCCGGAATCCTCCAGTGCTCTAGTTAGTTGAAACCGAGGAATCGACGCACCGATGCAGGGTGTAGCCAATGGATAACAATAATCAAAACGAAAATCATTCGCCTTTCGTTGGGAGTTTGGTAAAAATGTGTTTGTTTTGCTTTTTTACTCGCGTCACTCTTGCGAAGAAGAAGTTGGTTCTTCCTAGAGCGAGGAAAATACACCAACAATAAAACATTGCTCATAAACGAAATGAAAGAAGCTTTTCTTTTCTTAACATAGAAACGATATTCTCGGCAGCAGCCACACCACCGCGCACCACATGCGAACTGGGAATTGGAGAAAATTAATCACAACTGATGTTTACGACTTTCTTCTGTGTTCGAGGATGTTTATTTATGTTTCTGGTGCTAATGCGATTTCCAATTGATTCCACTCGACTAATTCCGTGATTTTGTTTCGATTTCGATTGACGAAAGATGTTCTTCTCTGTTCGTGAGCTCGGAGAATCGAAAACTTTTGCCAGGAACGGAAATAGAGATCTACTGCACTGCACTGCACTGGAAGGAAGGAAGGAAGGAAGCAACAACGTGCTTCAAATATCGCGCAAATATTTGATTTCGCGGCGGAAATTGATATCGTAAATTTGAATTCCGTTTCATACATTTCAAACAGAGATGAGATGCAGATCGATGTCTTCGATACTTAATAGAGAGATCTATCACTAGACTACACTGACAACAAAGAATGGCTGGCTGTATGAATATTTCATCTTAATACATCGCTGCTTGAACCGAGCAAGCGACGTTGGTCGACGAACAGCAGCGGGGCAAAAAAGCTGTTTCGATTTATCTAGTGGAGTCATCTGAGCTGTTTGAGTGACGATTACTGATCAGTTATTGAAAAAGCACTGAAACATAGAAGACTGCAAAATTTATTTTCAGAGTGCCGCAGGGTAGCGTTCCAGGTCCGATTATATTCGTAATATTTGTAATGGTGAACATGATTTATCTCTACGAAAAAATAGTTAATCTAAAAGAGGGTGTAATTCGAATATATTATCGATATTTCGTGGCTTTTCCGCGCCGGAAAACGTAAACCGGAAGCTTACTGTATACAGCGACATACACACAGGCCCCGCCGGTTCGACCAGTGCAGTGCAGTGATGTACGAACCACTGCACCGAGGATGAATGCAGCGATATGTGCGGCAAAATTGAGTTGTCGGAAATATTGAAAAATTCCTCGCTGCTTTTGCCCGGTAAAGCTTCGGTTGCCGGATACTTGACGAGTAAAGTTATTCAAATTGCTTCGCTGGCGCACTTTGAAGGTATCAGCTGCAGCAGGAAAATCGGGCCCGGGCGATGATGTGGGCCGTACAGTGAGTAGCAGCAGCAGTGGTACCGTTCGATCTCCTCGCGCATTCCTCATATAATGGGGACTGAATGCAAAATTGATGCAAATAGCTCAATTGTGACGGCGTATTTATACAGCGATTCAATTTAGACACATATTGTTCAAGTAAGAAATGGAAGGCGCTTTTATACCAGTGATTTTGAATTGAAAAACTCCGGTAGGTTGTTGAAATGGATTTGGAATATATGAATGATTTTACATTGTACAGAAATGTTTACACTATTAATGCATAAAATTATTCTTTAGAAACTTAAACATATGCTAAATAGTGCTCAATAAGAGAAAAGTTTGTAATAAAGTGACAATACTAGCTGGAATGGTTTTTAAATTTTATTCTATGTCACTTGTTCCCACCGTCGGTAAATTAAAAAAAAACAGAAAACAGAAAACGGAAAACAGAAAACAGAAAACAGAAAACAGAAAACAGAAAACAGAAAACAGAAAACAGAAAACAGAAAACAGAAAACAGAAAACAGAAAACAGAAAACAGAAAACAGAAAACAGAAAACAGAAAACAGAAAACAGAAAACAGAAAACAGAAAACAGAAAACAGAAAACAGAAAACAGAAAACAGAAAACAGAAAACAGAAAACAGAAAACAGAAAACAGAAAACAGAAAACAGAAAACAGAAAACAGAAAACAGAAAACAGAAAACAGAAAACAGAAAACAGAAAACAGAAAACAGAAAACAGAAAACAGAAAACAGAAAACAGAAAACAGAAAACAGAAAACAGAAAACAGAAAACAGAAAACAGAAAACAGAAAACAGAAAACAGAAAACAGAAAACAGAAAACAGAAAACAGAAAACAGAAAACAGAAAACAGAAAACAGAAAACAGAAAACAGAAAACAGAAAACAGAAAACAGAAAACAGAAAACAGAAAACAGAAAACAGAAAACAGAAAACAGAAAACAGAAAACAGAAAACAGAAAACAGAAAACAGAAAACAGAAAACAGAAAACAGAAAACAGAAAACAGAAAACAGAAAACAGAAAACAGAAAACAGAAAACAGTAAACAGAAAACAGAAAACAGAAAACAGAAAACAGAAAACAGAAAACAGAAAACAGAAAACAGAAAACAGAAAACAGAAAACAGAAAACAGAAAACAGAAAACAGAAAACAGAAAACAGAAAACAGTTAACAGAACACACACACACACACACACACACACACACACACACACACACACACACACACACACACACACACACACACACACACACACACACACACACATTACTCAAATCATCGAACCCTATCGATTGGTATATGTGACTTGGCCCTCCGGGCCTCGGATCAATTTCGTGTTTTTCGACCAATTTTTAAACCTTTGTTATAGTATAACAAAGGTAAAACGTGGAATAAACACACCGTTGCTCTACCACTTTACCCTACAGAAAACTAAGTCTACGTCATCTTTGGAAGTGTCATGGAACATGCGGACGCAGCTTTCATGCTGCTTGTATTGGTGCTAAACGTGAGTGGGAGGACGATTTACGGAATTTCGTCCTGCCACTATGTACAGAATGCACACCAGACTTCACGGAAAAATACTCGCTGAAGCAAATAATCAGCAAGCAGACAGGAAGCCAACATCGAATCATCACACAATTGCAAAATATCACGCGGCGTCCTGCATACGCCGTGGAACAAATCGAAAAACGAATGGCTGCCATTGAACAACATTGGCATGTGGGAAATAAGCAAATAGCCACCACATTAGCCAGTATATCAAAACATTCTTTGTCAGCAAACGTAAGCGACCACCTCTCGGTCGTCGTACGAAATGCTAACAGCGAATTTTTTAAGCCGCTTAACGCGAAAATGGCAGAATCATTCCATCGTATCGAAGAAAAAATATCAGAAAACGTGAATGACACAATTGTAGCAGAAATCCAAAGACACACAAATAAACTTTTGGAAAAGCATTTTGGAAACGCTTTTGCTACACTTGAATCAAAAATTGACGCAATTGAATCATCAATTGAAGCCTCGTCAATTAGTAAGCTCAATTGTAGTATTGCAGCAAAAGAAGTACTAGACGAACTAAAAGTACTCTCTGCTGAAACCTCCAAAATGCATACAACAGCAGTGTCCGTCAATCACCTTAGTCTTTCTGAAGAGATGGAACGATCACTGCATCCGTCCGCACCTGTAAATGACGCGAAAAATGACCCTTCACAAAATTCCGGCTGGCGTATAGTAGGCAGCAAAAAAATCTGGAAAGCTGACTGGAGTTCTTTTGATTCCAGGCAACGAACCCGCCGCTTTCAAGAAAAACAGGCAGAAATTGCAGCGCGAAGACGCAGACAACAACGTAGACGACAGCGTAAAAATTCGGACAACATCAATAATAACACACGTCACAATCATCACAATAATAACGACTACACTCAGCACAATAGCGAACACCGCAATGTCAGTAATAATATCTACAGTAGCAACGACTATGACAACACCAACAACAATATCCATAGAACTGTCGAAAGCAATCAGCCAATGCTTCCAAAAAATTATGCATTACCTCTGGACAAGGACCTGCTGGCAGCTGCAAAACTTCAATTTTCTGGACCACCAACAACGGACATAACATCCAAATTCATAAATTTCCAAAAAGCCGAAACAATTAATCCATATAGAACCGAAAACCAGACTAACACCACCCTGAACGAAAACGGAAATAACAACGAGAGCAATAACAATACCTCACACCCAGCTCCAGCACCTCCTCAAGACAGTCTATTTGAATGCGACCCAATGCGTCCACCTATAGTCCGGCTCACTCAGCAGTCAACAAACGGCGACGGACGCTTTCTGAAAGCTAGACTGCGCGACCCAAAAATAATGAAAATCGTCCGCCTGTACTTGGCATATATGAAAGACCAGCAGCCGTCAGTCTGTATAGAAGGACTAACATCAACCAGCATTCGAATGCTTTTGGCATCCGAAGGACTCCCGACGTCTCCCGAACATCTAAAGCGCATCTTTCTAGAAGTCTACCAGGAATATGGACTTTTACCGCCGGAAGCAGAAGCTGACTTGCAGTCGTACAGACAATTTTTAGTAAGCGAACGAACTCACCGCCTTCAGCAATTGCGCGAAAGTAACAATAAATTTTCGACAAGCGTTGTACCGTCACGTAAATCTTACAACGCGAATTTTCTCTACCATTGACGCACAACACGGAAGAATTTGAATCACCAAACGACGACGCCCAGTCTAATGAAGAAGAAATTTTATCGACGCGCTCTTTGGAGCTAGTAAACGTAAATGTAAGTAGTAATAATTTTCCAAAAACTTCTTCTGCACTAAAACAGAATGCGGCTGAAATTCTTGTGTATTGCCAGAATTTCAACCGCATGAAAAGTCCAGCCAAAATGAAGGAAATTCATCAAAATGTAATATCATCTTCTTTCAAAGTCATTCTTGGAACCGAAAGTAGCTGGGACGAAAGCGTCAAAAGCGAAGAAATTTTTGGAAATCTATTTAACGTATTCCGGCACGACCGTAATTTGTCTTTAAGTCAGAAAAAATCTGGAGGAGGTGTCCTCATAGCTATAAAGCTATAGCTATAGCTCTGACTTTACTTCGGAAGAAATAATTACTAGAAAGCACATCGAATTTGAAAATATATGGGCCAAAGCAACCATATACGGCGAAGTACACATTTTTTCAGCCGTGTACTTTCCTCCCGAACATGCTAATAAACAGTCTTATGAACTATTTTTCGAAGCAGTAGAAGACATTATTTCAAATATGGAACCCGAAGTAAAACTACATATTTACGGCGACTTCAATCAGTGCAATGTGGACTTCATTGTAGACATTGACAATGAATCCATTTTGCTTCCAGTAGTAGGCGAAAATGAAACATTGCATTACATTTTTGACAAAATTTCACAATTTGGCTTGCATCAAATAAATTCAGTCAAAAATAGTCAAAATGTTTATTTGGACTTACTTTTTACAAACTGCACAGACGACTTTGCTGTAAATGCTTCACTGTCTCCCTTATGGAAGAATGAAGCATTTCACACAGCAATCGAATACTCAATTTTCACACACAATAGCTCTTACCCTACTGACTTGGAATATGAAGAAGTGCCGGAATATAACAAAGCAAATTTTATAAACATGTGTTTTGTACTGAAGGAAATGTCGACTATGAAACAGAAAAATTCATCCTTTTCTTGAAGTGCCTTTTACACGAAACTGTACCAATGAAAAGAAGAAGACGAAGTAAACATAGCAAATGGCCTGTGTGGTTCAACCCACATCTAAAAAATCTTAAAAATAGAAAACAAAAAGCACACAAAAAATTCAAAAATGAAAACAATACCATTAACTTGAATAATTATCTCAATATTAGCGAAGAACTCAACTCGGCCACTAAAATCGCGTATGAAGAATATAATAGTAAAGTCGAAAATGAAGTCAAATCATGCCCAAAAAATTTCTTTAACTATGTAAATACTAAATTGAAAAGTAGTAATTTCCCATCCCAAATGAAACTTGACGGGCTTATTGGAAATAATACTAATGAAATCTGCAACCTTTTCGCAAATTTCTTTCAAGAAGTATATACAACATTTACTGAAGAAGACCGCGACCAAGAATATTTCTCATTTATCCCCGAATTTTCTAACGACATATCTGTCTCTCAACTATCAGAAATTGACGTATTTGAAGCACTCAAAGGCTTGAATGCGTCAAAAGGGCCGGGGCCTGACGGAATAGCACCCATATTTCTCAAAAACCTGGCCGAAGAACTTGCTACACCATTACAACGCCTATTTAACATGTCTCTGAAAAATGGAAAATTCCCGAAAATATGGAAATCTTCGTATTTAGTCCCTATCTTCAAATCAGGAACAAAATCAGACATCCGAAACTACCGTGGAATTGCCATTATCTCTTGCATTCCTAAACTATTTGAATCAATTATAAATGAAAAAATTTTTCAACAAGTAAAACACAAAATTACAAGTCAGCAACACGGCTTTTTTAAAGGCCGCTCTACTGCCTCAAATCTTCTGGAATTTGTAGCTTTTACTCTTAATGCAATGGACAGTGGCAACCACGTAGAAGCTATTTACACGGACTTTAGTAAGGCATTTGACAGAATAGACATACCATTATTAATCTTCAAATTAGGCAAAATTGGAATAGAACCGAAGCTCTTGAAATGGCTTCAATCATATTTAACGGAACGTAAACAAATTGTTCGCTTTCAAAATGCCCTCTCGGACCCTATTCAAGTCACCTCTGGGGTTCCCCAAGGTTCCCACTTAGGGCCACTTCTTTTCATTTTGCACGTAAATGACATTTCCTACATACTTAACCACTCAAAAGTACTTGTATATGCAGACGACATGAAAATATATATGGAAATAAAAAATGCCCATGACGTCGCAGTATTTCAGAATGAAGTCAATGTATTCAACACTTGGTGCAACAAATCTTTACTAAACCTCAATGTAAAAAAATGTAACTCAATAGCATTTAGCAGGAAAATTCAAACTCCCTCTATTGACATATACTTAGGAAACAATATTGTACCAAAATGTAAAATTGTAAGGGATCTAGGAGTAATCTTAGACTCAAAACTAACATTTACAGAACATTACAATACCATTATTAACAAAGCAAATAGAATGCTGGGCTTTATCAAACGCTTCAGTCATAATTTCAAAGACCCATACACAATAAAACTTTTATACATTACATATGTAAGACCTATTCTGGAATATTGCAATATTGTATGGCACCCACAGACTGCGTTACACGAAGGACGCATTGAATCTGTTCAGAAACAATTTCTACTATACGCGCTTCGAAAACTTAACTGGACAGTATTTCCATTACCATCTTATGAAGCGCGCTGCATGCTTATCCATATACAAACACTTAAAGAACGTCGCGAACAAGCAATGCTTTACTTTATCAATGACATTATTTCTCAACGCATCCAGTCCGCAGATTTGCTTGCTCAATTAAACTTTTATGCGCCGAGTCGTAACCTTAGAACTAGAAAAATATTTATGGAAAAATCATATAAAACCAATTATGCGAAAAATGGACCAGTCAATAACATGATGCGCCTTTATAATCAAAATTGCGAAAGAATTGACATCACTATGTCCAGAATCCAAATTAAACTACGACTTAGCCATAGGAATAATGTATAGTATATAAGTAAACATTGTAATAATATTATTGTATGTAGTCTACAAATGCTTGACGAATAAAAAAAAAAAAAAAAAAACAACAATATAGGGCATGTTTGTCTGAATCCATTATCTATTTCCATGTTGTCCACCTTCGGATATAATTTTCAGCTGTTTTTAGTAGGCCATCTTAAAACATATGCAGCCGTACAAAAAACGTTCCTATTCCCCAATAACATATCGAAAGTGATAACAAATTTTAAGAGGAAGGAGTTGTGCTGTAAGTTAACACCTATAAGAAAATACAGTGCCCGTCCTGATTTTGACACCAAACATCAAGCGCCTCCATTATGAAGTCACCGGGAAAATAACCCTTCCCTTGAGTTTTGACTAGTGCAGACTGAATCAACCTCTTTCCACCACCAGTGAACCTTCCTAAGTTCTTCGCAGCTCTGGATTAAGATGTTTATGAAGACATAAAAAATGATTCGTCATAGTTTACAGCCAGCAATAGTCACTCTACTGATCCAGTTCACTCGAAAATCCCCCACAAACAATTGTAACCTTCGAATGACTGGCACGAATCGAATCGACGCTTGCATATTTTCTGTTCTCGATATCATCGCTACATTCCGATTCGGTCTCATTCCGTGCGGTTACTGACCGAGTCGTCACATTATCGTCGAGAAGAAGAAAGCGATTTAAGTGAAGCATCGGCATCAACAGCATCACCACCGGCACCAGCATCAGCAGCAAGGATCTTCTCCTACCCTCCATTAAAAACGTACGCACCATCCTCCCCCGACCAACCGAGCAAGCTTTTACGGCAACGTAAAACCAAAGCTATCAAAAAATGAAAATACATTTATGCGATGCTTGTTCTCCATCTTCTCGGTATTTTTTTTTTTTTGCTTTGTGTCTTCGTCCCATTTTCCATTGCATCGTTGAAGTTCACTCGCACTGTGCGATGCGGGTGGATTGCAACTGAAGGAAAACGTTTAGCAAGCAGTCACGAGTTTTGTTCTACGTTGCTCCGTGGCGGTACAACCTATGACCCTGTTGTTCAGGGGCGAGAAGACATTCACCGTCCTATGCGAAGGAACCCGTAACTGTACGACGTCGAGGTCCAACTCTCAAGTCAGGCAGTGATCCTTAGCTGTTCACGTCTCTGTACTTGTTGGCGTTGTTAAGTGTTTGTGTGCTTGTGCTAGTCGAGCACGCTCGTGTGGGTGTATGTGCGATACAGAGAGAGAGAGAGAAAGAAACAAAGAAACAGTGAACCAAATTGATGTCTTGAGTCAGCAGAACGGAAAATTGAATATCCCAGTTTTATGAGATTGTCGCTCTTCCCTTTTTCATACGTCGTTGACTGACTGCAGTCAACGAGGAGGACGCAACGGGCTGCAGCATTTTTCCTCTCTTGATGCTGATGTGGCGCGAATCTGAGGGGGAGGAATAGCATACTTTTGTTTTTTATGTAATTTTTAAGCAAAACATGATGTATTTTGAAAGTGTACTTTATTACAAACATTGAGTGGAAAGATGTTGCGATACTGGAGATCTCCTCAATAGAAAGGAAATATAATTCGAGCAGAGGTTCACAGATTGATATGAAAAACGTTCAATTAAATTTTTATTTCCGAGCGCTTTCCGGATCGGAGCAAAAAACCTCTGACCATCTGGCACACATAGTAGCAGTGGCACATTCCACTGCACACAGCCGTAACTTGCTGTCGCGACTTTACCCTGACCGGGAACCGGCATTGCGGGAACCGTCAGAATCGCTGCATTTTGTTGTGTATAATAAAAGCTCATAAATAACACTTTTTCTAGCCGCACACATGTCAGAATATTGCATGGTTGAAAGTGTTATTTTTCCGCCCCGTCTGGGTTGAGCCCCGTACGGTCCCTTGTAGTGTGCACCTAGTGGTGCAGCAGGGTCTTTCATACTGCCGGCCTTAATGCACGTCGACTGCATTTGTTCCGAAACCAGACCGTAGTTCTGCTCATCTGTGCAAAATGTCAGAAATTGATGCAGTCGCAAATCACCATCTGCTGTGCAGAATGCGACTTGATGCGCGATGCCGCACACATATGCAGCAGTGGTAGCGGAAATGCCTATCATCATCATCGTCGTCATCATCATCATCATCATCATCATCATCGTTGTCAGTGTTGGGGACCAAACAAAACAGATGACATGTTCGGTTGGAAATCCAACGCGCCAAAGCCGAGCGCGCGCAGCGTTTGTTGGACAAATGGGTGACAATATTTTTGCCACCGCCAATAAATCATTGATGCAATTTGATTCACGAGTTCTGATTTGAACGCGATAAAATGAACCGACCTTTTTGGTCTTCACGCTAAGGATGATCCCATTTTTTTGAAGAACCTCAAAACGGCGATTTTGTATCAAATGCAAATTGGTTTCATAGTTAAAGTTAGCTGGTGGTTTCCTTTCTCCCAGGACGGAAAGGATAATGGAACGGGAGTGGTTCCATTTGGATAGTTATATGCATGTTTTGATTCAAGGAAAACGCAAGTGTTGACCATGCATTTTGACGAACGAACTACATCAGAATGATTCCCTTGGGATGGATGGTAATTTAAATGTGACAATAAAACGGATATTTCTGGTTCCTCTTTGCTGTAAATATGAGTTTCCTTACCAATAAAAACAAAATACAATACGTCTCCATACGGAGCACCACCCAATTAGCTTCGAGGTATGATGCTGGTCTAAAAAACAAGTTGTCGTGTGTTCGAATCTCGGCTGGGCAGTGCTGCTAGATAGAGTCGATTGGTAATTGTTCTGTACTCTAACAGCCGGCTGCGAAGTATCGACAGAAGAAGATCAAGCCTTAGATAGACGTTTAAGTCCAAGGACCTGCATTTGGAAACAATTTAACAAAATCAAGAATACAAACTATTGCTTTCCTGCTACCTCACAGAAATTAAAGATTGTTTTTATAACCAATGGTTCCCCCACGTTGAAAGGATTTTACCAATTCAGTCCCGTTTTATCAATAGCACAGCTTTTCACTACATTTCCAATGAAATGGAAAATATGCGTATCCCTACAGAATCACATTATAACCAAACACTATACAGCTGTAGCGCACTTTTCCAACACAGATATCAAATCCGCCTAGGTTTAATCGTGTCGCTGTAAAGAATATACTATCTATTGGGGTAAGGAACTTCTGTCTTTTTTTCTGGCACACTTTTCTAACACAGACATCAAATTGGTCTAAGATTAATGACGGTCGTAAGAAAACTTGTTGAAACAAGGAGACATTGTCATTTGTTATGGCTTACTTCCCAAGCACAGCTATCAAATTAGACTAGGTTCAATCGTCAAAAAGAATCTTCGACCTGTTGGGACGGGTAGATTTTGTTACTTATTTTTCTGAAAACTCGTTAAAACTATGCTGACGTCATTTCCAACAACCAATCACGAAGTGAGGTTTTCTCGATGGACAATACTTCATTATTTACAGTTTTTCAATAGTACGCACTTAACCCTCTAACGGGCAACATAGTAAAAATGAAGCGATCAAGCAAATGACTGCTTTATCATGAAAGTATACTCAAAAGAAGCTCGAGTGTTGATTTTCATGAAAAAATATTTATCTGGAGAACCGCCAGGTATGAAAAAGTCCAATTTCTCTTTTTAGTTTTTCATGCCTAACGCCCTACCTAAATATTTTTTCAGTTCAAAAATTTCACAAAATTGAAAAAAGTATGTAAACTACTCATAGAAAAAATTTGAGGTAGAACATTTTGTTCTAAATGTCATTTTTTTTCAAAAGTAAAGAAAGGGCATAATCGCACCATAATTTTTTTCAGAATTTTTCATATTTCTTGTTTTTGAAAGATGATAACTTTTGAACTCATGGTCAGAATGTTGTGATATAAATATCAAAATGTCAGGAAATCTTTTCTGAACATATGTTTCATATTGTCCATTCAAGACAAATTTCGTATGTGGCTCTGGAGCTCCAAAAGCGAAGGCCGTCTACAGACGGTCTTACCCGTTAGAGGGTTAAATTCAATAGTTTTCTTTACTGGTGTGGATGCGTAGAAGATTTTCCGATCGATTGGAGCAAAAATATAAAAAATCGAGCGGGAAACCGCTAAGCTATTAGCGCTCAAAATCTTTCATATTTTAGCGACGCTCGCATTTTATGATTTTTTGCAATGACACCCTATCCCAAGCTTTGCCGTAATACGTAGTCCTACGTCAAACCATGCCTCAAGAATGCCTTTGTTTAGTGCTTAATAAAAGCGTAAATGCGTCAACAAAATTTTTGTTGCTCATTTTTTGAGCATTTACACAATTCGAATAAACTTTATAATCTACAGCAGTCCCCCGAATAAGGCGGTTTCGAATAAGGACGTTTCCATTAAGGACGGTCTCGAGTGATTCCATTAACGCGGTCGAACGTCCTTATTGGAGTCTACGTAGCATATGGGAATTGACCTAATTGGTTCCAACATGGAATAACTCGTGATCCTGACCTAATAGACGGTTGGTGTCTTCGACAAAGTTGTTCAGTACATCAACGGGTTTTCATTGGATTATAGTATTGCGGAATTGTCTCACAACGTGGCGCTAACGTATATGTAATATTTTTGTATAGGCTGTATCTCGCGCTGCAGGCTATCTAGAAAGTTGCGGCCTTCGGGAAGGTTGCTCAAATGACTGCCACCTTCAAGATGGCATGGAAAAAAGCGCAGAACTGACTCACTACGTGGCGCTAGTGTATATGTAATCCTCTTATGCAGGCTGTATCTCACGCTGCTGACTATCTAGCAAGTTGCGGTCTTCGAGAAGGTTATTCATATGACTGCGACCTTCAAGAAGGGATGGAAAATATTGCAGAATTGTCTCACTACGTGGCGCTGGCATATATGTAATCTTCTTAAGCAGGCTGTATCTCGCGCTACTGATTGTCTGGAAAGTTGCGGTCTTCGGGAAGGTTATTCATAAAACTGCCACCTTCAAGATGATATGAAAAATATTGCAGAATTGCCTCACTACGTGGCGCTAGTGTATATGTAACATTCTTAACCAGGCTGTCTTTTGCCCTGCAGGCTATCTAAAAAGTTGCGGTCTTCGGGAAGGTTATTCATAAAACTGCCGCCTTCAAGAAGGGATGGAAAATATTGCAGAATTGTCTCACTACGTGGCGCTAGCATATATGTAATCTTCTTATGAAGGCTGTATATCGCGCTGCTGACTATATAGCAAGCTGCGGTCTTCGAGAAGGTTATTCGTATGACTGAGACCTCCAAGGGGTGGAAAATATTACAGAATTCCCTCACTACGTGGCGCTAGCATATATGTAATCTTCTTAAGCAGGCTGTATCACGCGCTGCTGACTGTATACCAAGTTGCGGTCTTCGAGAAGATTATTCAAATGACGGTGGGATTTTTCTGGCCATTTAGGAAATAGCACTTACGGATAGTAGTATGGTAGACTAACCCGATGGATTATTTTTGCGAGGACTGTGGGTGATATACGAGTTTCTTCTAAAAAAAAAGCATGCTGAACATAATAGTATAAACATAAACGTCAGCATTGATTTGCAATTGTGGAGCCCCACCTCTGAGCACGCCGGTGAGCTGATGCGTTCCATGTAAAAAAGTTGTAGGGACCTAAACTGCCATTTTCAAAAGATGATTAGATCACGATACTATTTCGTGGTTACCGTTGAACCATTATCAAACTGGTTCATCTCTACCAGGATGCTTACCAGGATGAGTCGAAAAATTTTGGTTTGTTAGGTTTCAACAAAAATTTAAGTACTGTACAAAATTTTTGTATTTAATTTTTAATATATGGAAAAATAAACACTGGTTTTTTTCTTTTTTGTTTGGTTATTGAAGGTCTGATGTTATTATCTTTTTCATGCCCCCCTCTTTAAAAAAATTTCCAGACCAGGACACCCAAGTAGCACACTTTTTTCACTTCTGGTTGCTGCAACCTATTTATGACTGAAATCAGTCATTAATCGGTTACCATAACTAGTTTATAATAACTGTGCTAGTAGGGCATAAACTATTTTACAAATTTGTATAAGCTTTATTAAACTTATTATTAGAATGTGAATTGGTTGCATGGTTTTAACATATATTTTGTATTCACTGCAGCCTTCACAAAAAGATTACATATACACTAGCGCCACGTAGTGAGACAATTCTGCAATAACTTTCTCGAAGGCCGTAACTTGCTAGATAGCCAGCAGCGCGAGATACAGCCTGCCTAAGCGGATTAAATGTACACTAGCGCCACGTAGTGAGACAATTCTGCAAAATTTTCCATACCATCTTTAAGGCGGCAGTCATGTGAATAACCTTCCCAAAGGCCACAACTTTCCAGATACTCATCAGCGTAAGATACAGCCTGTATAATAATGTTACATATATGCTAGCGCCACGTAGTGAGAAATTTCTGCAATATTTCCCATCCCTTCTTGAAGGTCTCAGTCATATGAATAGCCTTCTCGAAGACCGCAGCTTGCTATATAGTCAGCAGCGCGATATACAGCCTTCATAAGAAGATTACATATATGCTAGCGCCACGTAGTGAGGCAATTCTGTAATATTTTCCATCCCTTCTTGAAGGCCTCAGTCATATGAATAACCTTTCCGAAGACCGCAACTTTTTAGATAGCCTACAGCCTGATTAAGAATGTTACATATACACTAGCGCCACGTATTGGAGCAATTCTGCAATATTGTTCATACCATCTTGGATGCGGCAGTTTTATGAATAACCTTCCCGAAGACCGCAACTTTCCAGACAATCAGCAACGCAAGATACAGCCTGCTTAAGAAGATTACATATATGCCAGCGCCACGTAGTGAGGCAATTCTGCAATAATTTCGATCCCTTCTTGAATTTCGATCCCCTCTTGGCACTAGTTGGGATTATACCTTAGTTGTATCCGAACGAGCGGCAGCAAATAATTCGTGACCATTCGTGTTTCGGCCTTTTGTGATTCGGCAATCGTAGCTAATCCCCTTCTTATAATCCGGTTATAATCTCTGATTATAGCTAGGTTCGATCCATGCACCTTCCAGCATTGGACAAAAGATAGAAGTCACAACGACAACTTGTTAAGTGTAGCTACCTATTACCCCCCCCCCCCCTTCCTTTCCCAAAATTTTCATTACTTTCACCTACCGTCCCTCCATCAATTGTAAAAACCATCGTTTCAAAAAAAAATATTAATCCCCTTCTAGTTGGTCTCAAGCTACGACGCGTAGAAACTACTAAGTGTCCTGCATTTGTGTCTTCACAAAAGTTTCTTGATTTTCGAAGTACTTTTCTGATACACCAAAAAAATTTGCGTTAAGGGGTGGGCCAATAAATTATCAATTTAACTTTTTATGTAAAGCTTAAAATAAACAATGCTTACGGAAAAGTTATACAAAATGTTATTTAAGGAGTTTTTGTCGAAGAAAGAAAACTTCTATCCCTTAAGGGAAAGAAGTTATAGTGCTACAAACTAATGTATTCCCTCAATACCAGTTTTTCTATTTTTGTATGGTTATTTTCATTGCTACGCAGTTTTGATGTTCCGTGAAATTAAACATACTATGAAAATACACATTTTTGCTGGAAACAGTGCACCTCTACCCTTCTTGGTTTTCGAGCTATTCCAGCTTTTGTCTAATTTTGAATCAATTTTTAAGGGGCTTTATCATAAAAGGGCCCAGGTATGCTGATCACGGTGGAACATTTGAGAAAACTGTAAATGAAATTACCAATTTTTTGCCTCGATTTTTTGCCTCGAAATCGAAATACGCTTAGTGCAAATGCCAAAAATATATCAAAAACAAAAGTGCTCGGATGTAAGTGTCTCAAATAAGCATCGCAAACTTTGCCACATGATTGTTCATTATTTTTGACAAACATGTTTGCATATTTTGATTCAGAACAAAGAAATCTTGCAAAATTAGAAATTTCATTTGCAGTGTGCTCAAATGTTCCACCGTGATCGATCGTAACATACATGTGAAATGAAACACACTACATCGCAGTACGTAAAGTAGCGGAGATTGGCAGCACATACCTGCGCCCTTTTTAAATAAAGCCCCTTTAAAATTTATTCAAAATTAGACAAAAGCTGGAATGGCTCGATACCCAAGAAAGGTAGAGCTACACTTCTTTCAGCAAAAATTGTATTGTATTTTCATAGTATGTTAAACTTCGCGGAACAACAAAACTGCTTAGAAATGAAAATAACCGAAAAAAATTAGAAAAACTGATATTAAGGAGATACATTATATTGTAGCACTATAACTTCTTTCCCTTAAGAGATAGAAGTTTTCTTTCTTTGGCAAAAACTCTTTAAATAACATTTTGTATAACTTTTTTGTTTATTTTTAGCTTTAAATAAAAAGTTAAATTGAATATTTATTGACCCACCCCTTTAATGCAAATTTTTTTGGTATGACAGAAAAGTACTTCGAAAATCAAGAAACTTTTGTGAAGACCCAAATGCAAAACACTTAGTGGTTTCTACGCAAAAGCTGATGTCCGTATATTT
Source organism: Sabethes cyaneus (assembly GCF_943734655.1). Lineage (NCBI taxonomy): Eukaryota > Metazoa > Arthropoda > Insecta > Diptera > Culicidae > Sabethes > Sabethes cyaneus. Next base: position 33,893,527 of record NC_071354.1, on the reverse strand, counting down.
TTGAAGCCGTCCCACTGTGCGACGCTGATCTAACAAGTCAGTCGTCGTTTGTACGAATCTTGGATGGAAGAAGCTGCTAGAGTCAATATGATCGTCGCACTATACCCGAGCAGGAGCGAAGAGCAAAATAATATCAAAATGTGTTATGGAAATAACTCATATCAAAATTTGGTCTCGTTTTGACTGACATAGTTGGTAAAATAATAAATAATAATACCAAAATTTTGCTCCTTTAAGACCAATAGAATAACTACTTGTATTGTTTGAATAATAAAGCAATGACATGATTGTATTCAGAGTTTAGAATAACATATTTTAGTATTAGGCCATTACAAATATTTGCAGTTTGATCGTGAAATCTGAATTAATTCTTGCTTTTGCTAACGTTATTATTTTCCGTGCAAAAACCTTCCAAAATAGAGTCAAAATCGAAAAAATTTTGTCGATTTTCGGAAATTACATTATTTGTACTTCCATTTTTGTTTCGTGCTAGAAGCGTTAACGCTCCGTACACGCTTTTTCCGAGTTCTTTAGGCTGTAAAACCCACAGATAATTGATTTATATAAAAAATATTTTACTCAAGTGCAACAAATTGTTTTTTGTTCCCCGATTTTTAGAGCCAATTTTGAAGAGCGGGGGGACAAAAACTTCATGAATAATTTGCAATGGCCTTATTTTAATATCAAACGAGAGGTTTTGACACCACGAATATGGGCCCTATTCTGTAAGTCACGTCGAGCAACTCGGCTCGACTCAGTCACTGTCGAGTGTCGAGTACAAGAAGAACGGGCAGCATAGCGGCTCAATGCACAACCAAAACAAAGCTAGCTCAGGCGTCACTTGCTAACCGTTTAGTCACTAGCTTTTTGGCGGTGGACTCAGTCGAGTTACTCGACAAAATCGGGTCGCGTGTGACTTACATAATACCAAAAGTCGACTAGTCGAGCAAAGTGACAGTCGACGTGACTTACAGAATAGGGCCCATAGGGCATATATGCAAAATTTATGATGATGTTGGAGTTGCTATTGATAATGGTGGTAAAGTGATTATGATTTTTTTAGATTTTTCGAAAGCTTTCGATACAATTTCCCATAGTAAACTGTGCCAAAAACTTTCCTTGCAATTCAATTTTAGTAGGTCTGCGGTAAGACTTATTCAATCTTACTTACATAATCGCAAACAATCTGTTTTCTTAAATGGAACGTTGTCAAATTTTTTACCAGTCACGTCGGGAGTGCCACAGGGATCGGTTCTCGGCCCAATTTTGTTTAGTCTGTATATCAATGAACTACCAGGAATCTTAAAACATTGTTCTGTGCATATATTTGCTGATGATGTGCAGCTATATATAAACTGCAATAGTTCGGAAGTTGACTCAGCGTGTAGAATCATAAATGAAGATTTAAGTTCTATAAAAAATTGGGCGAATTCAAATTCTTTAAAGCTTAATGCACAAAAATCACAGGCACTGTTGATTACACGTGGTAGTAATATTGAGCTTTTAAACTTAAATATCGGAGCTGACACTATACGGTCGGTCGGCAAAGCCACTAGTCTTGGTTTCATTATTCAAAATGATTTCCAATGGGATAAATACGTATTGTCCCAATGCGGAAAGATATATCAAACTCTAAGGTGCTTCCAATTGAAAGGGTCGTTTCTAAACGAAGAAACCAAATTGAAAATTTTTAAGAGCTACATTTTACCATATTTCATATCGTGTGACTTTCTTTTGCTTTCCGTTAATATGCAAACTTTAGATAGACTAAGGATAGCTCTTCATGCTTGCGTTCGCTTTGTTTTCAATCTTGGCCGCTTAGATAGTGTTTCGCATTTGCAAAACAAACTATTAGGTTATTCTTTCTCCAATTTTATTAAAGCCCGTTCTTGCTTTTTACTCCATAAGATCATAACTACCAAATGCCCCGCATATCTACATGAAAAACTGATACCATTTCAAAGCGAGAGACTAAATAAGTATGTATTACCTTCACATTCTACTGCTTTATACGGAAAAACATTTTTTGTTAGAGGTGTTTGTATCTGGAATTCACTGCCTAGCAATCTGAGGGATCAAAAGTCATTTTTTACATTTAAGAAGCAATGCAAAGAGCACTTTAATTAGTTAGTTTAGTTTTTGATTATTTTTTTTTCTTAATTAAATTATATATTTTTTTAATGTTCTTTAAAACATAATTTCTAAAGATGCACTTCATATGCTATGTAGCAATTTAAAAGATTTAAATCTTATGCTATTTTGTTGTAAATAAATAAATAAAATAAAATAAATAAATATGCAAAATTTCATAAGAATTGGTTTAACCGATCAAAAGATATTAACACTCGAACACACGCGCCAACTTTTGCAACACAGTTACTCGCGTGCAAAATAGCCCCAAACCAAAGAAAAAGTGTGCACTAAAGTTTTGACTGGGAAAACATGGTTTTAGGTTTATCGAATCTTTGGAAGAGTTTCTTGAAATTGAAAGCTCTATCGTCTGGTAAAATTTAAATTTTGATTAATCCCCCTAAAAGAGAAATAAAAAAATGTTTTTCTTCAGTGTCAATATAATACATTGATGTGCTCTGCAAAGTTATAGAGCATATTATTACAAGAAATTTTGCTAAAGACAGTAACCTTCTGTCTTTGCAGCGAAGATAGAGAAATCTTATTTATTGTATATGAATTTGTAAAATCAGTTTTTCTATTTTTGCTCTTTTTGTAATTGTTGTATGACTTTTCATGTACTACAAAATTGTACAAATAGTAAAAATATACAACTTTTCTGAAAACAGTATACCTCTATGTTTGCTTGTTTAGGAACTGTGGAACTTTGATTATAAAAAATACCCTAATTTTGACTCCGAATTACACGACTACCAGCAGACGGATACATTTTAAACATTTTACATTTGCTGATAGTTTTGCTGCATACATTTTCCCAACAATTTAAATTATTAATGCATTGAATAATTATGACATTTTGCGCACAATAAGATTGTTGAAGAATATACATTAGTTAAACAATGTTTTGTAACTTTAAAACAACACCTACACGTGTTGTACAAAATAGACAATAGACAATGTATATGTTGAAGAATAAGATTTCCTCTTACAACTTACTTTTATTTGCACTTACTCAGATTAATAACAACTTACTTATCCTTACTCAGCAATTTCATGAAAAAAGGATCTATCAAAATTTAAAAGTATTTTATTCAAATTTTGTAAACTAATTCAATTTTCGAAAATTTTATGTAAAACAACGCACTACGCAACGATAACCAATAGATGAATTATGTTCCGAAGACGTGTCGATTTCTATCTCAAATAGCAAGTAAGACCGTAAAACAAAGGTTCCTTTCACCACTAGATTAAATCGGGGTTTTCAACTTCTAAAAGACTTTGGGATCTTTTTTTTACACTATCTCCTGGTGAAATTTCCTAACAAAAACCGGTATTTTTTATTATTTTCGACGATTTTTAGCAAGAGTCAAAATCATTATTATCAAAACGCACCAGGTTTGCCCAGCCAGGCGTTAAACGCAACCAGCCAATTTACATTCAATCACGTGTTGTATAAACTCCAAAAACTAGGCTTCAAAATTGACGGAAGCGTTTGTTATCGCGTTTGTTGTAGCGTTTGTTATAGCGTTCTTTTGCTGGGATGGGATGGATGCAACAATGGGTTCATATCTCAACATAATTGGCAATAAAATTTATTCATTTATTTTTCTCCAACTGATGTGTGATGAAATATTGTAAGTTAAACAATTAAGCTTAAGACAAATTCTAAGTCCTATACAATACATAATATTGCTATATTTTTAATAAATAATCTGAAACAAAAGATGGACTGCAAATTAAACATATTTCATAACTGTTCGATCCCACTGTGGTGCATTCTATCCCTGTTTTGCATTTTGAAGTTTTTTTGCAATTTATGTGAAAAAGATGCCTAGTTAACGCCGTTTTTGTGAAGAATCATCGAGTCGAACCTGACAGAATTTTAATTAGATAGACTGTATTTATCATGAAATTTGCATACCGACTGATGGTAAAAGCCTAAGAGAAAACCGTGATTTCTTACATGTGGAATGAGATCGCGGCCAATGTTAATGTGGCTATGTTTGATGCTTCATGAAATTCATGAAATTCATGATTTTGCGCTGTCTGATTTGGCAGTTCAGTCATGATTTGACAGAAATTCACATTTCATGATTTCATGATTTCGTTCATGGCAGCGGAATCAAATTTCTTTCCGTGTGAATATATTTATTTTGTTAAAATAACCAGTTTTCGAAAATTGCAAAATTTCAGTGCCGCTCTGATTATATCGACCTATCATATCAATATGCACGATGAAATTAAATGCGCACATGCAGCAAACCAAAGAAATTGCTTAAAATTTAATAAATATTCTATTGGATATTTTATTCTGGTCGCTATAAACCAAATCGTTCAGAATGATCTGTCATTAAAATTTAAACTTTTCTGATCATGGATATATTTTCAAGTTGACAACTTATTTAGCTTTTGCCAGAAAAGCGAAAAGCTGTCAAGCTTAACCGGTTTTATTGCTGGTTTCAGCAGAGTGTGATACGACTACTTGAGCTTATAACCTGATTCTTATAGCGGTTATGAAAACATTCTGAGGAGTGAGCCACTTGGTCAGAAAGCAGTTTTATTGCGGTCATCAGAAAGTTCTGGTGGAGCTCATAGTTTTATTAGCGGTTTTATGAAATTGGTCATGAAAACCACTATACGAACGTAATAAAACTTGGAATTGTTACTTGGGATTTTCCATTTCGTGCATGGTTGATTTTTGTCTACGATGATGATAAGTCGGCCTGGTTCAACTTTGATGGTTGGTTGCCAGTTTTTTACTAATGCCTGAAGCTGCGATAGGTACTCGGTGTGCCAACGTCGCCAGAAATGCTGTGGTGGCTTCTGGACACGTTGCCAGTGTAAATGCCGATTGACTGTGGGGTCATCCGAAAGCTATGTGAGGGGCCTAGAATTGAGGCAATCTTCTATTTGGATCTTCGTATGAGACGGGGGAGTTGCGCAAGACTCAGAGTAAATGTTTCTTTGTGGATCGAACTTCAGCCTCCCACAATCCACCAAAGTGGGGGCGGCAAGGAGGGTGTAATTGCCAATATATACCTTCGTTACTGCACACCTTATGAATTTCTTCATAGCGGGCATGGCTTTTTAGGTATAGTAGAAGTTCAGCTAACGTTCCTGCCTCCGTCAAAATTTGTTCCGTTGTCGGAGTAAATATCGTGACATGTTGCTCTGCGGGTGATGAAGCGACGAAGAGACTGTATAAACTTCGCCGTTGACAGATCGGACATCAACTCAGTATACCGGCTTGGTACAGAAACAGATGAACACTGCTACATATTTATTGACTCCTTTAAACTTTCCATTAATTTACACTATTCAACATTCAAAATATTATTATAAATATGTGGTTATAGAATTGCAAGGCATTTTTTCTATCAACCTGCCTACTCACAGTTGAACTCTTGTGTTTCCAAAGGCCCTGCTGATCCATGAAGTCAACTCCAACAACTGATTAAATCGTTTGTGACTATTTGATTGATGTCTTCAACCGGTATAGGGATACTTTAATGCACCTGCATTCAACATCGCGATTTTAATTTAAACTACTCCGTTGGTCGGTCGGTGCAGCATTTCCGAAATTTGCAATCCTTGTCGCACGGGAAGAATTTCTCATTAGCAAATATTTCGCCGTTGTTGGCCCCGGCATAGAATGTGCGGTGCTCTTAGCCGAAATGCTTTTTGCCAGGAGGAATTTAATAAATGCCCACACAAGTGCCTGCCTCAGATCCATGCGCTAACCGCATTTCCGCGCCGCAACAATTCGCACTTCTCTCAGTGTGGTGGGTGGCATCACAACACACACACGGCAGCATCAGCAGTGTGGTGGCGAAAATTAATCTGTTCCGGGAGAATAGAATAAAAAAAAATCTCGCCTTTAATTGCTAATTCCGTGGCAGCCAGCGTGTTGCCGGTGATGGTGATGTGGAAGTTTGCAAATGACAAAATTCTCACCATTCGTATCATACCAGACGGCAGCCGGAATGCACCCGAGGAAGATTAGGCGGGCTACTCGTATCACGGTTGTTTGTTGAGCTGATTGAAATAGAAAGTGCAACAAGACTTGGAATTGATGTTTGTCGACCATACAAAGTTTAAAAACTTTAATAAAATTAAGTAGATTTATAGACTGATACCGCAACAGTCGTATTTGTGTCGATTAATTTGGAAACCTTTCCTCTTTTAACCATTATTCATAGCCGAATAGTTTCGAAAACAAACTACAATTTGTTATGTCACAAACTTTTCCATTAAACAATCGGATCAAACTGTCGCAAACCCTTGTCCGGGTGAAGAGCTGTCGACTGAAAAGTTCTCGACTAGCACACTAATTTTCCGCACAACAAGAAAAGAAATTCTTCAGAACGATGTGGTACGAGAGCAAAAATAAAAAAAAAAACGACACAGGACTCCATCCGAAGAAAAAACCGACGACAATTCATTTCCATTAATCTTTTTGGTTCAACTTTTTTTTTTGCTCTCCCTCAACCTAACCCTCACTCAAGTAGTGTTCCTGCTTTTCCACTAATGCAGCCAATCTGCTTGTCGCAAACCACTCCCCGGAAAACAGAGCACCCGGATTAGGGAACTTTTGGCTTTTGGTACTGGCAGCAAATGAATAAATTAATTGTTGGAGTTTTTTCCACCCACAGTCTTCCAGCCCCCCCGTTGCTGTGGTGGTTTTCCTCCTGGGGACCACGACAAGGGCAAACTTTTCTTCCGGTATCGAACGGAATCGATGATTTATTGTCCAACCGCAAACTTGTTGGCGCCAGGGATTAACTGCCCGTCGAAACTAAATTTTATCAACAGGGAATAAACAAACACCAAGGTTTTTTGTTTGGTTTGTTTGTAATGGCGACCTGTCCTGCCAAACTTAGGTGAGGGTGAAAGTTAGTCTACGAATTGCACTGGCCGTCATTCGTTCGTGTCGTTGTTCGAGTGGTAATTGGTTATGCCAAGGCTCGACAAATTAATCCTCGGGGAATAACTTCTTCCATTGACTGTTGCTTCGCAAACACAATTTTTTTCTGTTGCCTCGTTGTTCGTTTTTTGCACCGGAAAGTTCACCAACCTTAAAAATGACCCCTAATTAAAACTGCAAGCTCTCCCTGTGTGTGTATGTGGTGAAAGCGGCAACGGAAGCAGCCCCGAAGAGACAACCGTCGCTGCCAGAAGTAATTAATCAAAAAACTACTTCGTGTGGGTGTGCTTGGAGCTTGGCCGGGTCCCAGTGCTGGGTACGCGTGAACAAGGGTTCACCAGGATAGGCCAATCTCAGCAGTAGCTTCCGAAATGGACTCTCATCAAAACTTGCTCCTTTCGTTATATATGAAATGGTTCCGGTCGGCATCCGTGGAGCAGATTCGAAGCTGCCTGCAATGTTGTTCCCATTTTTCATCACTTTTCTCGCCGGGGGGCAGGGACTTACATTAGCAAATATTTCACTCCAGCGGAAACGCAAACACGGATCCCGAATTCCGCTTCCTCTCAAATGCTTTTGTGACAACTTTCCAGTGTGATTCCGATGGACGACCGTTTCCCAAACTATTTAACCGAATGCAGTCGAATATTAGTTTCCTCACAGTTTGCACCACATCTAAGCCGAGGAGGCCCAACCGAAGGATCAAACGAATGAAAAAGTGGAATTCCACATTTCACTCGTGCTTGATTGATGGACCATTCGGGATTTGGCCTCCGCCCAGCAAGATACAAAACCACTCGGCAATCAACCAACGACAATGATCGGCTAAATGTGGCTCACGGTTTTTGGGAGCCAGAGCCAAAGGATTGCGCGAAGAGTCGAGCCGTGTTTTTTTCACTTTCTTGCTACCAGTCAGTCGGCAGATCGGCATATCGGGAAACAGTCGCAGCCAAAAATCGCAATATTTGTGCGGTTTACGGTATGATAAATGAAATGATATGATAAATGACACCCGCATTCCGGGCAAGCACTACACACTCGCGCCCTGGCCGCACTATCCTACCGTTGGCTGAGGATGGTCTGTATTTGAAATAATTGGTTTTTCGGGTAGGCTTTTTATGGCGAAACGGAATTTTTGGGAGCAGAGAAACGATGATGCTTCTAGAACCTAGCGTACGTTTGAATGATTGACTGGCCCACTAGGATATCGGTTTTTCCTACCCAGCCGCCCGCCAGCCACGAGCGACGACGATGAGCGGAGAGCACCACAAAGACGCCACACCGGTTTTTAGCAATCATTGCTGGGGTTAAGGACTTCGGTAATCAATCATGCGTTGCGGTGAAATATTTGGGCGCATGTTATTCGGTATTGGTATCGCATTTGTCGTAGCATGAATGTTATTGAGATCATTTGTTGGAATCACTTTGTAATCCCATGGTTTTGAATGTCGAAATGATTGCTTAGAGCAACCCGAAAGTGTAGACCATAGAGTTGATTCAGAAATTTTTAAAATTTAGCAGAATAATTTCTAAAAAAAATTTTCTTCTACCAAATACCATGTAAGTCCTACGGAAAGCAAAGAAGTAAAATCTGGAATTCGTCATGTAGCTAGGCGATACTTGATTTTTAACCAGCCTAACCAGTTTTGTCAAAAAACCATGTTCAAGCATAATCTCCCATAATTATTTTTGTTTGAGTGAATCGTACACCGCCTTGAAGTTTGTGAACAAAGTCTACAGGCTGCATTCTCATAATTTATCGTATTTTTGGTTTGAAGAATACGTTCCGTCACAATTGTGTTCAATTGTAATTTTTTGTAACGCTCTCAGTCTATGAAACAGCATGCAAGAGAACAGTTTGTATGTAAAGTTGAGGTGAGTTATGCACCATAGTGCACCATATCAAAACTCACAACTCTAAAGGTTTAAATGTGTACATTATTTTGTCACTAAACCAATGCATTTGGAGTTGTTAAAATGTGAACTTCCTTCCGTTGGCAATCTACGATTAGACAGGAAAACGTAACCATATTACCTTTGAAAAAGGTCAAAACCAAAGGCCGAAACGTCAGGCAGTGTAAAAAAGCCGTTTTCAATATAAAACTGACTGGACAGCCGAAAACCCGCAATACAATATATGGGTCATTCCACGGGAAATTTACAGTCAAAATTTTTTTTCTCTTCGGAATATTTTTTTTACGTTCTTTGTTCAAAAAAAATCGACACGTATTTTTGTATTTCGATGTCACTGTTGGAATTCGCAAGATATGATTTTTTAAAGTATTGTAATCTGGAAAAATCACTATTTTTTAAATACTGATTGTAAACATTGTTTGTAATATCAAAAAATGACTTTCTACCAGATGTGTTCACTATTCCACAAGCTTTCAAAATTGGTATACCATACCTCCTCTCGATTGTTTTTCAATAGTTAAATAGTGCATTTTTATAAACAATTGCAATTTTTTCAAAGTTGGAACTTTTTTTTCTCGATTTTTTTTACTTTAAAATATTTGTTCATCTTTCTCGAAAAAGCATGCAAAATTTGGAAATGGAGAAATGAAAACTCTAGAAGTTATGAATTTTTATATCGAAGCGCGCACGTTAATGCAAACGAGAGGACGAACACGCGTGCTTCAACGACACGTTACACTTAATAGCATCAAAGGCGGCCTCGTTATGAAGCTGCCCGTGGGTTAGAACATCGATTGAGCATAACCGCTCGCTTCACATTGACACACGCGCTGAGACATAAACAATCATAACTTTCAGAGTTTTCATTTCTCCATTTCCAAATTTTGCATGCTTCTTCGAGAAAGATGGACAAATATTTTAAAATAAAAAAAATCGAGAAAAAAAAGTTCCAACTTTGAAAAAATTGCAATTGTTTATAAAAATGCACTATTTAACTATTGAAAAACAATCGAGAGGAGGTATGGTATACCAATTTTGAAAGCTTGTGGAATAGTGAACACATCTGGTAGAAAGTCATTTTTTGATATTACAAACTATGTTTACAATCAGTATTTAAAAAATAGTGATTTTTCCAGATTACAATACTTTAAAAAATCATATCTTGCGAATTCCAACAGTAACATCGAAATACAAAAATACGTGTCGATTTTTTTTGAACAAAGAACGTAAAAAAAATATTGCGAAGAGAAAAAAAATTTTGACTGTAAATTTCCCGTGGAATGACCCATATGTACCTCAGTCGATCTTAACAGCATAATTGACAATACTTGCTAAAGACACATACCATGTAAATAAATGTCAAAGCTTTATTTTTCAGTGAGGATTCAAAGATGAATCATACCTTAGATGATCGGAATTAGGTGCCTGCACGGTACGATCAACAAGAGAGACCGAGAGAGAGAGAGGTAGTAGATCGGTTGATCTGTTGAAATTCATCTTATATACATTCTTACATTCACTTTTATATATTTAGAAGAGTCTCTCTAGTCAGAGGTCACCCCCCTTATCTTTCAGCTGTTTTCTCATTTGTTTCCGTCTCTCCCGCGCTAGTTAGTTCCTCAACCCGTCTGTTCAGCTCCACTTTTTTAGTCTCACGATCTCCTATACAGTTGTTTTCTCTCCGTAAATCTACAGATAAAAACATAAACATAGGCATAACCCCCCCCCCCCCTTCCCCCGCGCTATGGCACGGCAAACGTATACTAAGTTTAGAGGACAAGAGTTCAGGCGTTCCAATGCTATTGTGGGACAAACATATAAATCGGCACTCAGCTCTCTCATGGTCAGTTGCCCTTTCCCCCACAACCACTAATACATCTATTTTCTACGGAAATCTCTAGAATGAAAGAAAAATAAAGCCTTTTCCCTTATTTTGATCCACCAGTTTAGTGCCCCCCTCTTTATTTTCAGACCGCATCGTTTTTGTCGTTCAGCCACTTGTGCAGCTGCTATCGATCCAAATGCAATAGAGAGGTAGCCTCTTCTACACACATGAAAAAGCCCCTGGTTTTTTATTACACTCTCCCTCTCTCCTATCTGTTAACCTCTTAGTGCTGATTCCCTTATGTCAAAGAATATGTGTGCCAAATTTGATGACTAACCATTCAGGAACTCCGGAGTTAAGGTGGAACATATATACATATCCCAAGCAGCAATTCAAGTTTTATTAGGTTCCTCTAGTGGTTTTCATGACCTATTTCATAATACAACTAATAAAACTATGAGCTTCAACAGATCCTTCTGCTGGCTGCTTTAAAACTTCCTTCCGACCAAGTGGCTTACTCCTCAGAAGGTTTTTGTAACCTCGTTAAGAATCCGGTTAGAAACTCAACTAGTCTCATCACGCTCTACTGAAAGCAGCGATAAAACCGATTATGCTTTTCGCTATTTGACAGCCACCGCCATAATTTAAATAGGCTTTTCACTTTGTTCGACAAAGCTCCAGCGACCATAAAAAATAAACGAAAAAATAATAATGAATTTTCAGCAGTTACCGTAGTAATGCAGCATATGCGCATTAAATATTATCGTGCGAATTGGTATGATACGTGGGTAAAATCAACACGCCAAATATTGCAATTTTCGAAAACAAGTAAATTTAACAAAATAAAAATCAGAGGGGTTGTGTACAATACACGACCGCATATATAGGTGACGCAGGACTACGTAAGTCTCTTTGTAGTGATAGTGGCATGTATTCATGCTTGTAATCATTCGATTCTTCATGTATACATGTTATATGCAACATACATACATACTACATGCGTTGTATGTAACATTTATCAAAGTAATAACATTGCATACGTTCAATTCTCAAAAGATAGTGCATTTGAAAATAATTTAACAAAATCAAGAACTCAAACTATTGCTTTCCTGCTACCTTACTGAAATTAAAGATTGTTTTTATTATCCATGGTTTCCACGCTGAAGGAAATTTACCAATTCAATCCTATTTTATCAACAGCACATCTTCTTCACTTTTCTAATGAAATGGCAAGCATGCGTATTCATACAGAGTCGTATTATAACCGAACACTACAGCTGTAGCACATTTTTCCAACACGATTTCCACATGATTCCACAGATATCAAATTCGCCGAGGTTTAATCGTCTCGCAGTAAAGAATTTGCGATCTGTTGGGACAACGAACTTGTGTCATTTTTTCTGGCACACTTCCCTAACACAGACATCAAATTGGACTAGGTTTAATCGCGTTCGTAAGAAATCTGTTGGCAAGAGGGGGCTTTGTTACTCTCTCTGGCGTACTTCCCAAGCGAGGACATCAAAATGGTCTTGGTTTAACCGCGGTGTTAAGAAATCTTGTTGAAATGAGGAAACTGTCACTTGTTTTGGCTTACTTCCCAAGCACAGATATCAAATTGGTATAGGTTTAGATCATCGTAAAGAATCTTCCAACCAATCACGAAGCGAGAATTCTGGTAAAACATATGTTCATTATTTTCAATTTTTCAATAGTTCAACATCAAGAATCCATACTTTCCTTCATTTGGGTCAATTCTTAGAAGATTTTCCGATTGATTGGTGTAAGAATATTGAAAATCGATCGGAAAACCGCTGAGCTATTAGCGCTCAAAACCTTTCATTTTTCGTGACGCTCGCATTTTTCGATTTTTTGGAATGACACCCTATCTTAAAACTTGCCGTAAGACGTAGTCCTACGTCAATATACCTACCCAATTAGTCAATCTCAATTTCTAGGAAAATCATTTTAGTTGCTTCCTGTAGCACGAAAACCTACTGATATTAACTTTAATTCTACAACTCACACTTTGTTTCGATGAAATTTGGTTTGCAGTAAAAAAAATTAGAATATGGCAATATGGACTTGAATAAAAAAATTATTTCGGGGTTGAAACCTAATATTTTTCATAACAGCTGTTTGCTCAGGGTGTTACCATATTAATCTTATTTCTAAAAATGGATTTCTGTCTGTCTCTCTGTCTGTCCGTCTGTCGGGATGTTCCTTATAGAATCGAAAACTACTGAACCAATCGGTGTGAAAATATGCATGTAGAGGTTTTCGGGTCCAGGGAAGGTTCTTATGAGGGGGGGGGGGGCTCCCATACGAATGAAACACAAATTTCTGCATAACTCGAGAACTAATCAAGCAAATGGAACAAAATTTTACATGTGGGTGTTTTTGGAGGCATGAACTTTTTCTATGATGAATTAGGACCCCTTACCTTTTCAGGAGGATGGCTTTCATACAAATGAAATAAAAATTTCCTCGTAACTCCAGAACTAATCAAGCAAATGGAACCAAATTTAGCATGTGGGTGTTTTTGCAGGCAATTTTTTTTCTATGGTGAATTGAGACCCCTCCTCTCTTTATGAGGAGAATAATGACCCCTCTCCCTTTTAAGAGGGGAGGCTTTCACACAAATGAAACACAAATTTCCCCATAACTCGAGAACTAATCAAGCAAATGGAACCAACCCAGCTAGCATTTTCATATGTATAAAAATGGTAAAAATCAGTATTACGTACAGATTAGGGCTGTCGGTATTGGGCACTTTTGGTGAAAACCGGTATTTCGGTATTAGCGTAGAAAATACCGGTAGTACCGGTAAAATACCGGTATTGGCAGATTATTCGCAATCAATAGAAATGTTGATGTTTTTCAGTAAATATCTTTGTTTTTAAACTATTACTTCAGTATTGTTGCTTTGCAAAGAAGTATTAAGGTAGAAATAATTCGCTTAGCGATTTATTTCCTTTGGTAGAGCAAATTTTGTTGCCAACGCTTCTAACAATTGAAGAAGCTTCCGCTTTCATCGAAGTCTGATGAACGGGTTTAAGCGCATCAGGAATTTTTCTATTATTTCTTCAAATTTAAAGTACGAAAACCGGCTCTTAACTATTTTCAAAAATCTCCGTATTGCAGCTTCTAGCATAATGAATGCACTGATCTCTTACAGTCTCTTCACGAATTTTTCCTCTATCCCTAAACCGGAGCCCTTGCATCATCGTGTACCTTCTCATCTCTGCTTTTAATCCCACTCTTCGTAGATAGTGGCTTGGAGATTTCATTTCTTTAATCAATATATCACATGAAAGACTTGAAAAATATTCCAAATTCTTTCCTGGTAGATCCTTTGATGCCAAGAATACTCAAAAAGCGCGAAAATTCCCATATTCTAATCACGGACCGGCATCGCCGAAACAAATAATTGAAGCTGACTTTCTCGTACCTTCACTTCATATATGAAATCACTTGTTTCATTTGTTGAACAGAACGTTTCAAGCAAACTTCAGCTGAAGTTAGTGACTGTATCAGATGACGACGACTGGCAGTCAGGCACGATTTATCGATGTTGAGTAAATTCTTGTTGGTTTTCTAGTGAATATTTGAATTATTAACACTTCACCATGACGACCGGTTTTAAAGTTTCATTTGTATTTTTCTATATACAAATGAAACCGGTCGTCATGGTGAAGTGAAAATGCTTTCATGGTTGAAGTCAGTTTTGAAAAGAATCGGCGATGCTGCAGTTTAAACTGAAGTTTCATTACTTCATTGTTGAATGACTATTGTATTTACTATTGTAAGCGACGGGCCCTGATCTTGCTTCCTAAATTCGTTAAATGAGAGCTTCGAATAGTTTGGTGGCTTGTACATATGTATCAAGTCAAGTTGTTCGAAAATAAATTGAAACGTGACGTCTGGCTTATACGCTGAAACATTTGCGTGAAACATACAGCAAAGATGCTGTATCGTGCCTTAAACGGGTTCAAGACATATAATTATTTGACCCACAGCTTCACGCTATGCATTGCTAGTAGTCGAAGAATCTCGTCAGCACTAACACGAAGTTGTTTTTCTATGAGCAATCTTTTACAATATTCTATCAAACTTAGTTCTTCTTTGAATAAGCAAACTAAAAAAACTAGGATATTAGAAAATACCGGAAATACCGGTTTTTTGCCTTTCCAAAACCGGTATTTCGGTATCCAAAAATCGGCCGGTATTACCGGTTTCGGTACTACCGGTACTACCGGTTAGACAGCCCTAGTACAGATATACATGCTAAATAAACCGTATTTCATGCGCAAAATTGGCATATCCGTACTATTTTGGAGGCGATATACGTGATTACGAATAATTTTGAGCATTACGACTATGTAAGTATTTATATCCGATAATATCCGATTAAGCGCGAGTCGCTCCGTACTACTCTACGATTTTGTGCTGAAAATCGTATGTATGTCAGTCATTATCATTATATACGACAGAAAATCAGCTTGATCCCACTTTATCCAGCTTTAGTTACGATTTTAAGTTTGTTAGGAGATATATACGATAGTTTTCGTACATTGATATACGAGTTGGTGCTAGCTGGGAAATTTGACATGTGGGTGTTTTTGTAGACAAGAATTTTGTTTTATTGAAACCTCTCCCTACTTTAGGAGGGGGGCTTTCATACAAATGAAATACAAATTTCCTCATAACTCGAGAACTAATCAAGCAAATGGAACCAAATTCGGCATATGGGGGTTTTGGAGGCAGAAATTTTTTTAATGATAGTTTAAGACCCCTCACCACTGTGGTAGGGGGTAGGTGGCCACAGGCCACGAGTGTTGCTGGCGACCTGCCGTCGGAAGCCTCGGCCACTGCGGGGGGCAGCCCCCCGTAGAGATCGCCTCTATCTAGGTTTATTTATTTTCCTAGAACTACTGACCTCTATTACTTTCCTTCAGTTGGGTCACCCCTGCGAAATGCTACTTTCTACGAAAAGATTTTCCGTGAAATGGTACATCCCGCGTAAGCTTTTTCGTGAAATGGTATTCTGCGAAACTCTATATACCGCGTTATGGTCAACCGAGAATTGGTGTTCCGCAAAATGGTATTCGGCGAAATGGTTTGTAATGATGGCGAATATTTTAATGCTATCCGCTTTATTTTATCAGGTTAAGCAAGGGGGGAGTGGTTTTCTACTTTACTGTGAGGAAAATTTGTGAATATAAACATGAATATATGGTGGTATGCCTTGGCAGAACATCCGTTCATAGCAATGAGCCTATCATGTCAAAAAGAGTTGAAGATATTCAACGATTGGTCATGCTTCCCAACTCTTGTATGAAGGGCCAAAAGGGAATTGGTCGATAAGCAACATCACTTACACGTACCAGGAATTTGGAGAATCTCCTTCCAAGGGCTAAATCGCCTGAGTGAATCGTTGAATAAACCGTCTTAATGCAGAATGACTCCAGCAGGTGGGGAGAAGAGCCCGCTCATTATCCACGATGTGTTGTTAGCTGGCCAAGATTAACCCTAGAAAGTTGACTGTTTCACTCTCCCTAGGCCCACCGCTTCAAACAAGTGCTCTGATGGTCCCTCCCTCTTCCCGATTCTAGTTTATTTATGAAATGTGGTATATGTGAGTAAAAATAGAACAATCTCACCAGCAGGCCTGGAATGGAGTAGAGTTGCGTCCTTTTGGTTCTAATAATTAATTTAATTTTTTCTTCTGGTATCCAATATCCATGTGCAGTATTAACACTCGTATTGGCCAAAGTTTTATTTATTGTCAAGATATATGGGCTTTGCCCGTCATCTAATATAGGATACAAATATAAAATATAATATATAATACCAAATACAAAATAATATAAAATGCAGAGGTTTTAGTGTACATGTAATTGACCTCTCAGAAATAGCCTAAGCTTTTCCTTAATAGTATCAGTCGACATATTTAAATTTAGTACATTTCTAAAATTGTTCATTAGCTGCATAAAACGATAGGCTGGTTCATTGCGCGCGTAGTTAGCTCGACGGTGTTCTAGAGTGAATGGCCTTGGTCTCCTCAGAACTATTGTACTCTGGTTAGCAGTTATCCTGGATTTCAAATAATCGCTGTCGTATCGTCCTCTCTGCAAATTGAGAAAAAAGCTAACGTCCACAATCTGGTATCTATTTTCCAGAGCATCCATATCCAGCAGACAGCACAAATCTTTATATTCCGGATAATTTCCTCTCCATCCCAAATTTCTCACGGCAAATTTCACGAATTTTTTCTGTACCGCTTCCAATTTGTTCATGTATGTTGCATACATTGGCCTCCACACCACACTTGCGAATTCTAATTTTGATCGTACCAGGCTCACATATATAGATTTGATCGTATACGGGTCATCCAGTTCTGTTGCGAACCGTCTTACTACAGCAAATAGTGCAAGACACTCGGAAACCAGCGTATTCACGTGATCGTTGAAAGTCAGCGCTGCGTCTAGATTGACTCCTAAGTCCTTAATCCTGCTCACTCGTTTGATGGTTTTTCCATCCAAGCTGTAGTCGAATATTAACGGATTTGAGCAGCGTGTAAACGTTATGGTAGCACATTTTTCGTTGTTAATTTGCAACTTGCATGCTAAACAGAAACGCCTAAAAGTTTGCACATCTCTTTGAAGCTTTAGGCAATCTTCCTGCTTTTTCACTGGATAAAAGAGCTTCACATCATCAGCGTAAATTAATACGAGGGCATTGTCAATTGCGGTAGGCAGTTCATTCATCAGTAGGATGAACAGAAGTGGTCCCAAATGACTGCCTTGCGGAACTCCTGATGTTACATTGTAAAGTTCTGAGTTTGCACCATCTACAGTAACGTATTGCGTTCTTCCGGTCAAATATCCATGAATCCATGTTATCAAGGAGCCACCAATACCGGCACGTGCCGCGGCACGCAACACCTCTAGAATTCCAACAACGTCGAAGGCTTTCGTCATATCTGTGTACACACAATCAAATTGATACCCCATTTTCATCCATTCTATGACACGCGTTGTGAACTCACACAAGTTTGTTACCACTGACCGGCGCTTGAAGAATCCATGCTGTGCTGATGATATCCAATTTTCAACTGCTGAATATAACTTGTTATAAACTAGCGCTTCAAACAGCTTCGGGATTGCGGATAATATAGCTACTCCTCTATAATTTTCTGCTTTTATTTTGGACCCCTTTTTATGAATTGGTTTTAGCCGTGAGATTTTCCACGAATTAGGAAAGTATCCAATTCCTAGAGAAGCATTGAAAATTCTGGTCCTGCTATTCACTATATAGCAGGAGCTGCTTCATAAGCTAAAACGAAAAAAATAATTAAAATAACTTATTTTATGCTTACCGATTAACAAGGTCGTATGGCTCCGCCGTCTGCCCAAAACCTTGATTTTCAGATCAGGCAGCCGGGAACCACCCAGTATCGCACCTCCTAGCTTGGCTACTCAATAGAGCATTACTAGGTATGGCCACGTGGAGGCGCTAGGTAGGAGCTTGGGAAAGCTTGAGCTATATTTGACGCTCCTCATTTGCCTTCCCCATTTCATACACTTTACTGTGAGAAAAATTTGTATACAGTAATGACCCGATTTTGTCACCCCCATGATGAATTTAGGGGTGACAAAAACGGGACAGTGACAAAATCGGGTATTTTTTCAATTTTATATTTTTTTGCAGATAACTTAGAACGAACTACATATATTTCATTCTGATCACTTTTAGGACCTTTCGCACTTCCTTCTACCTCTCTGTGGACATTTGTCACCTGTGCTGTGAGGTCCCACAGGTATGAAAACACGCGTTTATTAATTGCGCCGAAATGGTTGATTATACTGGTTGACTATGTTCAGAGAAATGTCACAGCGTAAAAAGCTCTTTCTTATGGTATGAACGATTCTTTGATTAACCCCCCTAAAAGTAAGATAGAAAATTTATTTTTCAAGCAGTAAGAGGTAGAGCAAAACAATGTTCTACAAAATGTTTGAGAAGATTATTATAAAGAACTTTGCCAAAGAAAGTGACCTTCTAGCTATTATAGTTGTGGAGATAAGAAACAACTTTTGTGGAAACTCCACGAAAATCAACACAGTTCTTTTCACAGTGTTTTAACACATTTGACATGTTTGAAAATGATTTTCAAACTAAGCTTTTGATAAATCAAAAGCGTGACAAAATCGGGTAAAAAACGTGACAAAATCGGGGGTGACAAAATCGGGTCAAAAACGTGACAAAATCGGGGGTGACAAAATCGGGGAGTGACAAAATCGGGTTACCACTGTATTTAAACACCCCAGAAACTTGCAAAACTCAAGATTGTGACAAAGGTCTTCCGAGATTCATGGTTTATGTACAACACAGTTTAATTTGTGGCAATACGAAGACTCTTATACAAATAAAACAGAAATCTTTGCGTAACTCAAATTCTAATCGAACTCGAGAAATTCGAGACTCTTCCATAAAATATTAGTCAATAACAAGACCACAAAAACTATCTATAGTAACATCTATAGGCCACTGGGGGAAGGACGGGGGCAAATCCCCTGCATAAATCACCATTGTCTAGGTTTATTTATTTTCCTAGGTCTACTGACCTCTATTACTTTCCTTTAGTTGAGTCCGAACGAGCGACAGCGAGTAAGGAGAGGATCACCCCTGGAAAATGGTACTTTCAACGAAAATGTTTTTCCTGAAATGGCACATTCCAAGTTTTTCGCGAAATGGTATTCGGCGAAATGTTGTACAGTCACGGCGAGCATTGCTATCCGTTTTCTGGCTAAGCAATGAGGAGAGTTGTTTTCTACTTTACTGAGAAGAAAAAATGCAAATTTGTATAATAAACTACCCATCCCAAGTAACCAATTGACATAAGCAGCAAATCAGCATATCTGGCATTTTATACTGCACGTTGTTGTATATTAGCTTTTTGACTGCATGTGTTGTAAATTGGCATTCAAAATTCTATTCCAATTCTTCGTGTCGGTAATTAACTGCAAATTAGCATTGTCATTAGCATTAGAAGGTTAGCAGTAAAGTAGCTGTATATTTTGCCAAAATAGCATTTAAGTAGCATTTAAGGCGACTTAAGTGCTTATTGGTTTGCATTTGAATAGCATTGGTGATGCTTTTATAGTTAAGTTACTGCCAAAATATTGCCAAATCTTAGGTTGAACTCCTCGAAAACTTGCAAAACTCGAGATTGTGACAAAGATCATCCGAGAGTCATGATTTATGTACAATACAGGTTAATTTGTGGCAATATGAAGTTTGTCGGGTCAGCTAGTACAATATATTTTTGTAAAATGCAACCAACAAAAGCTAAGTATGAAAAACTTATTTTTAAGGAACTTTCTTATTTTTAAGGTGGAAGTGTATTGAGCCTATGGCGAACGCAAAACACATAAAACACATGCTTGCTGTACTCGCAAATGGGTGGGAGGGGACAAGCAGCACCTATACAAGTTTATAGTACTTTATCTAAGCTTTAAGGCGAAGCACTGTTTTCATATATCCACTTGCTCCTGTAGGCTCGTGATGCTAGGGCAAAATAAAGCTTGAATATTTGATAACTTAGCAAGTAACTATCCTAGAAATTTACCGTCTTCTGCACAAAGGTGTGTTTTGAGTGTTTCGATAATCGCTTAGAACAATCCGTTCTCTTCAAGAATATCCCCGGCACCATGAATTGAGGGGCCCAACGCGCTAGATGGCTCGACCAGGTTAGAGTCCAATGTGGTTTTAACCAGGCCATACTAAAGAAATTTCCTAGTCGATCGGTTATGAGCACAGGAAATTTCGTAGAAAAATTAAGGGCTTCTGGACATATTGACACAGGGGAGAAAATGGTCTCATTCGACGTGGCAGCGCTGTTCCCAAGTGTACCAGTGAATGAAACCTTAAATGTTTTAAATGACTGGTTACTAACTCAAAACAGTGAAAGTAATTGGAAAACCAAAACTAATAAATATTTGCTATTAACCAGACTATGCATGGAAGAAAATTACTTCACATTCAGGGGAAAAATTTTCAAACAAATGAAAGGGGCCCCAATGGGTTCCCCTCTCACCTTTTCTATGTGAGCTTTTCATGGTAAACATAGAGAATAAATTAAATGAAAGTAGTCTCCTTCCAAGCCAAGTCTCCTTTCAACTCAGGGTACGGGAGGGTATTTCCAGCTCATTAAGCGGTAGCCTGAACAACATTCAGGAATTACGCTGAAACTATATTTATTCGAGACAAAATTTTTATACCACTTGATACAATAATATTTACTGAATATCGGCGTGTACTTTGGTCTTAATAAAACGCTACTGTATTTGTGTTATAGTCGCGAGAAATGATGAAGTCGCTGCGACTAAATTGGGCCTTTTTTATAGTGGTGTCTGTGTTTTTTAAATCCGACCGTTCGAAACAGCCTGCACAGGGATTAGATGCTTTGCAAAAACAGATCAAAAGAGAGACCGATGGATAACATGTCGCTATTGCCTATATTCCGGGCTCATTGTAGATAACTAGTTTTGTAGTGACAACAGTTTGACGTCTCGTTTGGCCGTGATTAGTCAATCTACAATTTCACCCACACCATGATGAAATTTCTTCATTTCACTAACACCACTTTACCAACATCGCCACACCTGTATATACCACATACGTTTAAGCCGATTCGCGGTTGCTGAGACGCACAAAGAATTGGCGACATGTAGTCCAGGATCCATTAAATTTGCCGTGAACGTAGCTAATTTCGACCACTCAACAAAAGTAGCCGATTTAAAAGAAATTAAATTAAAATTCATAGTTCAAGGGCAAGCTTTGATCATGAGGATTCTCGTTAGCTGTGGTTTATGATTCAATCTTTCAAAAATTGACTACTTTAGTTGTGTGATCGGAATTACCTGCGTTCACGGTTAGACATTTCTACTAAAACTTCCACAGCAAGGCCAAATTTAGGACGACGGCCAAACTTCACATTTTACTCTGCTTGACAGGTTCGATCTCACCTGAAAAGCTTAAAAACGTGAAACTGGATTTCATTTTTTTTTCCTCCATGACAATCAACTTAGATAAACCCGTCGACTTACGTGAATATAATGGAGCATAGCTCTGGCAACTAAATCCTTTCCTTCCACATAAGCTACCGAGCTGCCACACGGCGACCAAATCAAACCAAGAAACACGTAACTTTCAAGAATAGTTCGCCAAACTGTCAGGAGAAAACTGTCTTCAACTTCGCCTTCGCTGGGGGCTTGTAGAGTCGGATTTCCCGTTCGCGCAAACCTACAACTGACTTTATTATCGGTAACTGTTTCGCTATTTTTTCCCCTCTCTATCTCGCTCGTTGCACTTTACGAGCAGCTCGCAGTTTCTCACCAGTTGCGGCCGCCTCGAAACGACACTCGCTCCTTTATCACACTAGCCAGCTATGTAGCTGTTGTAGCTTGAAGTACAGAATTTCCAGAAACGAAACGGAAATCCAGCCGGAACTACAGTGTCAAGCGGGGAAAAGTTTAAGGATTTTTATTACACCCATAGTTTCCGTGTTTTAAGTGGCATTTTGTATTTCTCCAGCCGGAGTTCCTCGGCCAAACTCGACACTTTATGCTGAGCCACCGCACCGCTTGAAACAAAGAAGCAGCACGCGAAAAAAAAATGATGATGAAAAGTCTAGCGCGAACCGCGTTTGCTCCTCTTCCGTAGCGCCGGAGACCATCCTCACAGGAAATAAGTTTACTGTTCTCCGATAGTGGCAATTTATGTGGGGTGTTAAAATTTATAATTCGTACGTGCTTAAGTAGCCGGATGATCCAACTGTGCATAGCAAGTACGAAAGTGATTCAATTCTGCGAACTTGGTAAGTAATCAAGTTTTTTTTCTATAATTAACTTCCCGTACATGCGAATCCTCCGTCCCGCGGCCGCGGCTTGTCGTCGAATGCGTATCAGAATCGCGTGCACACGAAGCAATTTTTAAAAGTCATAAGACAAGCACATAACCGCAAACCACAGCGAGCGCTTTCAGCAGGCTTCATCACGTCGCAATTTGCTTTGATCACCCTCCGGGTTTGCCCGGGTTTATCCACCCGGCTAAGCCGGCGAATGGAATCACTCTTTGAAGCGACTTTCGGGTCGAAAGTGTAATTTGCCAACTTCCCAACATCCACTTACTGGAATTACTCAGCCAAACAATTTCTGGCTCCAGCTCGATCTCCCTGCCAGCCGGTACGGGTGGAATGTGCCGCAGAGTTCAGCAGCCAGCCAGCCAACCAGTGCCAGCGCCACCGCCAGCGTCAGCGCGGGTGAAGAGATAAGAGTTTCCCGCCGACAAGTGAGCTGGAAATCGCAGTTGTCAACCCTTGCTGTTGCAGAGGATGATGAACAAACGGCGTACAAACGCTACTGGAACGAACGAACGAACGAACGGGTTGTGTGCATCAGTCAGCAGTGAGCGGTGCGGTGCGGTGGTGGGTGAATGCACTGATGAATCCGCGTGCATTTTCCACAACAGGATCAGACAGGCAGTCGCCCCGTGTCGCGGTAATGATGTTGTTTCTAGCTTGCAAGCGAAACAGCACAGCATCCTGCTGCTTGCTGCTTTCCGGGGGGTGCGGAGTAGGAGGAATTGCAAAGAAAACTTTGTAGAAATTGAGAACTATCCATGCTTTTGTTTTCGCTGGTTGACTGAAGTGGTTAACTGATGGAAACCGTTATGGTGGTGGTTGGTGATTTTTCGGGAAATAACCGGGAGCTCGGTAGTGGCACTTTACTGACTGAGTGAGAGATAGGACAAACACTTTGTGTTGAAGTAACTTGTGAATAAGAATTTCTATTTCATGTAACCTCAACTGGAAATGAAATATGGCATGATTATTTCAGCGGGCTTAATGCTTTAGAGTATTTTTTTGTAAAATCTCTCCTGTTAAAACTCCTGTTTGACTGGTAGGCATACTGACAAGTGACAGAAATCAAACGAAAACGAAAAAAATCCAGTTTACCAGCAATGAAAACATATTAAATATTGATTAAAATTGTCTCGGCTACAATTTTAGATAGCAGTGGGATTTCGATTTTGGCAACAAATGCATTCATTATTTCATTCAATGCATTCAATATTTCACTTCCAACAATATGCTTAAACAGCACCTGTAGTTGTAGAATGTTTCGAAAGGTATTATTTTTAGGCACGTAGGGCTGCGTCTAATTCCAAGAAACATTTATGCGCTGATTAAACATTTTAGCAGCCATTATTATTCAGCCAAAGCTGAATATGCATCGAATAAAAGTTCTGTAAACAATTCTACAATACTTATTCAGCCGAAATTGGAAAACTTATACAACCTATTTCGTTTGAGGCAGAAAAAACACTTGTTAAGCAACTATATCGCCCTTTATATAACCTCTGCGCGCCTTGTTCCCAGCATTTGATCAGCCTGAAATTGTAACTTGTAACTAACTAGCTACTTTCAAAGCTGCAATGGAGCTTAATAGAGGCTTTTGCGCGTTTTTAAATAACTCATTTGGGCAAGGCTGTTAATTCTATTTTTAGAATGAGAAATAGTTTTGCAATGTTTTTTCAGTCGCTTAATCAACGTCTCATTAACTTTTATGCAGCCAAAAAATAATCTATTTTTAAATTTAAAAAAATGGAACGCGTCATATTTATTTTGCTCTGGCGTCGTATGTTATATTTTTAATTTCGACTAACTTGATTCGTATATGCAAGCTAATTAACAATGCATGTCGTCTTCTTTTGGGAATTGAACCGCCATTTACTGATCCATAAGCACTCACCTTATGTGAAAATGTCTTAACACTTGAAGCAGTCGATAATGTCGATAACCGACATATATTTTTGCTGCCAGTCGAATTGCGAAATTCTATGACCTGACAGTATGTGTGCAGTGAGCCGGTTGAAGGCTTGGTATTAGTTTGTAAAGCCACTTTAACACCCTTAAGCAGCTTTAAAGTAGTTTGACAGCTGCGAGCCTAATGAAAGACGGGTTTATAAAGCCACTATAGCTGTTTAGAAACGGATTGCTTGGCAGAAAATTCCACTATTAAGCTTGTTTATCAGCTTTGGAGGAAAGCTGGTTTGAAAAACTTAAAGTAACTTAAACATCGTTTGTTTAAACACCATTTAAATGCTTACTTTATGCAGCTTGGATCGCTTTAAACTAACTCGTAAACAGAAATTTCTCTTTCTATTTACGAGTTGGGTTAACGGGAAACTAGCAGTCATTAACTTTTCGTCGGAAACCCCAATTTCGGAAGCAGGTTTTGAGCCCAAAAGCGGGATTCTGTTCATAGAAATGGAAATACTGCATTCTTCTTGCCAATCTGAACACAGCGAATATATATTGAATTCGAGAATTTTTGTTTCAAACAAAAAAACTGCTTTTGAAATTGTCAGAATTGATGACGACTAATTTTACCTTAAGGCGATCAAGTATCCAAGATTTTTCGAAAACAGACACTGATGATGAAGCCTGCAAGTAGTAGGCGAAATTCGTCACGAATAAATATAAATAGTAGAATTCAATTGAAACGTTTTCTTTTTTATTTAGTTTCAGAAGAATGCGGTTCATTTCCTGAAAGATGACGACATGTATTCGAGTCATCCGAAATTAAAAATAGGTATAGCTTACGACGCTATAGCAAAATAAATGCGACGCGTTCTATATTTTAGAATTTAAATATAGATTATTTTTTAGTTGCATAAAGCTTGAAGAGACGTTGATTAAGCGACTGAAAAAGTATTGTAAAACTCGTTATAAAAATAGAATTGACAGCGCAAATTGGTTATTCAAAAACGCTCAAAAGCCTCTATTAAGCGCCATTGCAGCTTCGAAAGCAGCTACCCAAGTAACAATTTCAAGCTGATCAAATGCTTTTAAAGCTAATTTATTCAACCAGTGGCTGAACTATGGTTTAGCTTTAAAAATAAAAACCTTTTTTCAGCTCTTAAACATCTAAATCTGGTGATTTTATCAAGCTTCAGGCTTGCTAATAGCGGCTTTCGAAGCTGCAATGGAGCTTAATAGAGTCTTTGGCGTGTTTTTAAATAAGCAATTTGCGCAAAGCTGGAAACAAGGTGCACATAGGTTATGTAAAAGGCGATATAGTTGCTTAACAAGTGTTTTTTCTACCTCAAACGAAATAGGTTGTTTAAGTTCTCCAATTTCGGCTGAATAAGTATTGTAGAATTGTTTACATAACTTTTATTCGATGCATATTCAGCTATGGCTGAATAATAATGGCTGCTAAAATGTTTAATCAGTGAATAAATGTTTCTTGGGAGGGTTTTTTTTAATAAGATGACAAATCTTTTATTCAGCTAGTATAGCACAATTATAGAGAATACTGATGGGTTGTGGAGAGGCTGAAAATGCGGCTAATCCGCTTGTGGCGCTATTATGTGAAGCAACTGATTTACAGCGCATTCCTTGGCTACTTAAACACTTATAGAATACAGAGGCCTTTTCCAAATTTATTCAGCGTCTACCTCATGTATTCAGAGTTAAATCAGCTGTAACCAAATCAGTAGCATTTTAATTCAGCTTCGGTGTTTGTTGGGATTGCCAAGTGTCAAAAGATTTGTGACAGCTTTTGCTGGGCTTCTTAACTATTATACTATACGATTGCGACCGTGGAAAGTCGATAAATGGAAAAAATCCATCATCTGATTGCAAGACTCTTATCCAGAGTTATCTGGGACTTCTGGCTTAGAGAACTCACGGGAACAAGTATCTTCCATCCTTGCGCTATACATAAGCACAGAGTTAAAAAAGAGATGACAAAATCAATGCGAGCTTACAATTAGTTTAAATAAAGTCAAACTTTATATCAGTATCGTCTTAGTGTACCAGTAATTTTAATTTAAACGAGCTGATTGCCCGATCTCAATTGGAGTCCGTTTATCGCTATACCACTTTTGTCACACAACCCACGCTTCATGTCACGCTTCATGTCACGCTTGATGTCACGCTGGATTCTGTAGATCTGGATCTGGACCGAATGAGATCCTCTTTTTTTTATTTTGGGGCTGGCGCTAGTGGCGTCTCAATTGGCCTCGAGGTACGATCCTGGTTTAACAAGCCAGTTATCGTTCGTTCGAATCTCGGCTGGAAGAGGCTGTTAGAGTTAGAGTCAATTGGATCGCAGCACTAGCCCCAGAATTGTCTTGTACTTTTATAGCTGGCTGCGAAGTCTGTCGAATATAAACAGTAGATCAGGAGGAGAATTTGCTACGAGCTGGAAGCTGTCGTAGTTATTTCCCGTGCATGAAAATGGTAATCGTCGTAACATCAGGAACTACTGTGGGATAGCCATCTATTTCGCCACATGGGAGTTCAATCTTACAAGCACCGAAGTCTCATAACTCCTCTAACCAAGCATATGGCTTCGTTTCTGGCAGATCCGTAACTACCATTTTGTTAGATTTCATTACCATTCGTTAGACGGTTATGGAAGGCACGAGTTCTTCAAGAAAAAAATAACATCAAACCTCCAATAGCTGAACAAAAGGGAAGAAACCAGTGTTTATTTTTCCATATTACTAAAAATCTAATGCAAAACTTATGTACAGTACTTAAATTTTAGTTCAAACCGAACCAACCATCAAAATTTTTCGACCAAAACACATAAAGTAAGCATCTTGGTAAAGATGAACCAGCTTGATAATAGTGGAGTGTCACATATCACCTAAGAGAGCCACAAACGTACAACTTGACCTTCGTTTAACCCATTATGACCCAGCGTATGATATATCATACCTCGTCTTCAAAACCTGTTTACTGCTGAATTTCAACAGTTAGCATTGTTAATATATCACTACAAGAGAGATAAGACATCAATCTGATGTGTGTGTGATATAATTTGTCAGTTTTTGTCATTTCATCTGTATTTTCAACAGTGCAAAGTTGTGACAAATGGCGGAAAAAAAGTTGAAAAAATGGCGAAACAATTTTTGTCTCCAAAACGCATGAAAAAGTCTACATTTAGTGACGAAACATTACCTGACATGTAAATTAGTATTTATATGTAAAGTCTATCACAAAATTCGATAAGAAATCTGTAAAAAACTTTGTAATTTGTTGGTTTGAAACTGAGCCTTTAAAATATTTAACCTCGGATATTTTGGCCTTGAAAGCATTCCAAATGACGATTTTGCGTTTCCCGACACATTCGAGCCATAATATAATAGATTACAGAGTTTCACTTCATTTGGTCCAAATTTAGGTATACCCGGGTCATAATGGGTTAAATTTTGCTTTCAACTTGCTTGTCACTCGGTTAGTTACCCTGTATTTTAAAATAATCCAAATCCGTGTCACTTACTAATTCAGAGCTCGGTAACCACGGAATAGTATGAATATCAAGGCATTCCTCAGCTGCAGTGATGCCAGGTTTTGCTGAAAAAAAATCCGTAATTTTACCATCAGTGTTTTTATTACAGAGGAAAGGGTCATAGATTATAAAACTCAATCAAATTTCAAATCAAATTTTTGATTTGATCTTTGACCGACATTTGTACTTCTTTTAAAAGTTTGTTAGTGTAAAGTGTTTCTCAATTTTGCTGAAAAACGTAAAATGCTGATAAAAGTGACTTTTTCTATCGTATAGGTATCATTCTTGATTGTATTTGAAAGAAATTAATACTTTTTTGAATCAAATCAGTTCAAAATACATTTCAAATTTTCTCTATATTATTCAAGAACACATGCTCTTGACTTTCGTCATTTGCCTTTTGCGTTTATTTTTCCGTACTTCATCTTTTAGTTCTCGTCGATTGGTTATTTCGTATTTTGTCTTTAATTTTTCATTTGTTTTGTTTAGCCAAGTGTACTTCGTTGCTTTTTCCTGTCATTTTCTTGTCGTAATTTTTTTTGTTTTAATTTGATTATAGTCACTTTAACAGCTTGGGTCATTCGTGATTTCCTAACCACTACACCGTGTTGACCCCTCGTTTTTAATTAAGGAGTTAATTGATAATTAATTGAGTTTTAGAAGTATTGGGAGAAATTTTCCACCTTTGCAAGTATTTGGAGAAAATTTCTAAGCTTTTCTGCAGTCGACTACATATGACACGAAGACTTTTTCCTTTTACGGAAATGCTTGTATCGTCGCAGAATAACGACTTAGTGCAGCCAGCCGGTAGCCGTTTGTTGGTTGTTTTTAATTACCTTTAACATCATGTATTCTGTCATCGTCTTTTGGTCTCTTTTCAACAAATTTTCTGTCCTTTTTTATTGCTTTTTGTGGCGTTTTTGGTTTGACGGCGTCATTATTAGTGTCTTTTTTGGTAGAGCCTGTCACTGTTTTACTGACTTTTAATTGTCTCTTCAAATCCTTTAGCCAAAGGCTGCATCTATTTATAGTCTTTTCGTTGACCTCCCAGTTGGCCTCGAGGTAAGACACTGGTCTAATAAGCCAGTCGTCGTATGTTCGAATCTTGGCTGGGAGAGGCTGTTAGAGTCAATAGGATCGTAGCACTGACTCCGCAATGTCGTGTATTCTAACAGCTGGTTGCGAAGTCTGTCGTTTAAAAACAGAAGGTCAAATTTCGACAACGGAATTAGCACCCAGGCTTTGCTTTTTCGTTGTTTTGTATTTCAGTTTTTTTTTGCATTTTTTGGCATTTATTTACTATTTTATGGGGCGGGGCTTTCAACCGTTGCACTATGGGCAAAAACGAGAGAAAAAACGGACGCAATTAAGATACGGTCTGCAGGCTTATAAAATATAGGTGATCTTATGTAAAATTTTCCGGCGAATCGCGTGGTGCCCACCCCTTTCCTGTTTGTCATCGGGAAGTGCCTCATTTTGCACATTTGCCTCTTTTTTAAACAATTTTTACCCTTATTGGATTATTCCGAGCAAGGTTTTGAGAAAACAAAACGGAAAAATCTACTAATTTTGTGTAAAAAAGTCCGCAGAATCGAATAGGGTTTATCTCATTTATTTTAGAGCACATTAATTTTTTTGGTTGAATTCCCGTTTGGTATGGTCGGTTTGATAACGAGAGCTCAGCAAAAAAAATCTGCTCTAAGCTAAATGAGATAAGCCCTATTCGATTCTGCGGACTTTTTTACACAAAATTATTAGGTTTTTAAGTTTTGTTTTCTCAAAGCCTTGCTTGGAACAGTACAATAAGGGTAAAAAATATTCAAAGTAGTGGAAAATGAGCAAAATGGGACACTTGCCGGTGATAAACAGAGAAGGGGTCGGCACCACGCGATTCTCCGGAAAATTTTACTTAGGATCACGTATATTTTATCAGCCTGCAGGTCGTATCTTAATTGCATCCGTTTTTTCTCTCATTTTTGCCCATAGTGCAACGGTTGAAAGCCCCAATTTTTTGGCATCTTTTAACCGTATTGTGCCGTCTCTTCGCCACTTCTCTTCACTTGTCTTCACTTCTCCGTCACATCTTTTTGCTGAAAGGTGAAAAAGAAAATACGGGATTAGGTAAATGGAAAAACAAGAACAAAAACAAGAGGAAAAACGGGACAGAAAAAAATGGAAAAAACTGAAAACAGAAGACATAAAGGATAATACGGAAAAGAAAAGCATAACGTGACATAATTAGAGAAAGGAAGACGCAGACAAAAACGATAAACGGGCGTTACAAGTGAAAAAAGAAGGAAACCGGGACCGAAATAGAAGAAACGGGGCAGAAAATGACAATGATAATTATAATAGAATGTTGTATTTTTGTTAAAAGATGTGGCTTTTAGGTCTCGGGTTTCTTACGAAAACTTTATTTTACGTTTTCGGCTGACGTTTCGAAGATCTATGCCTTGATCCGCGGAACAACTACTCCCGGAACGGCCTCTCCCAAACGTATTGAGAAATAAATGAATGGTCCCTAAATAGCCCCGTTCTCAATATTCGAAAAAACAAACCGTGTAAAAAAAGTACTTGAGTGTAAAACATTACACTTATTTAAACAATCTTCGTCATTACACATACAATTACTTACAACGTTAACAAATGTTTTCTTAGTCAAGTGTTTAGATTTAAACGTGAGAATGTTAATTTTGTTTAACCCTGTATACTAAATGCATAACAAAATGAACGGAAACGGACAACAAAATTAGGAGCAAAATATGCCTGATTGCGAATAAAAACAAGAGACAAGACAAAAAATGGAACAGAGGACAGTGATTCCGTACTCAGCAAAAGAGCGAAAAACGGGACAGGCAACGAAAATAAAAGGAATGGAGAACAGAAACCAGTAGAGTAAACGAGGAAAATGGGAAAATAGATTTACCGGGATTTAAAAGGAGAGAAAAAGAAGAGACAAAAGGAGAAAATAAAAAGGTAAAATCTAAAAATAAGGAAAAACAGTAAAGAAAATAGGATGAAAAAGGGAAAATGGGACAGACGAAGAAGAAAAGAAAAACAAACTTAAGAGAATGGTTAAATGCAAGGAAAAAAAAGTAAAACGAAACAGGAAAGAAAAAGGTAAAACGGAAGAGAAAAACTAGAGAAAAGAAAAACGATAAAAAAGGAAGAAAACGAGGAAGAAAATGGGGCAAAAAATGCGAAAATGGGAAAGAAAAGAAGAGAAAAGAAAAGAAAAAGGTAAAATGGTACAGAAAAAATTTAGAGCATACAGTAATATTCCGATTTTGTCAGCTCCCGATTTTGTGTACCCCAGATTTTATCAGCTTTTTATCCCGATTTTGTCAGCCTATGAGTTTTGTTTACCTTCTGTGCTTCTAAAAATGATTTATAAAACTTTTCAGCCTGCGTGAAACTATTACGAGTATATGGGGAGAGTTTTTGAATGAAATGATGAATTCTCGCGAGTAATTCGGGGTCAAAATTAGGGTATTTATATAGTAAAAGTTCTATAGCTCCTACATCCAGCAATGTTGTGTATTTTTACTATTTGTACAGCTTTATGAAACAGGAAAAAGTCATACAACAACTACAAAAACAGCTAAAATAGAAAAATTGATTTTACTATTTTTCATTTAGGGTAAAGAACTAGTTTCAAGCAGTCTAAGCGGGTCACTGATTGTTTTACCTTATTACAAGCGATGGGTTGACTAAGTGGG
This sequence comes from Sabethes cyaneus, assembly GCF_943734655.1. NCBI lineage: Eukaryota > Metazoa > Arthropoda > Insecta > Diptera > Culicidae > Sabethes > Sabethes cyaneus. Next base: position 33,861,646 of record NC_071354.1, on the reverse strand, counting down.
GGATATCAGCATACCAATCTTCTTGCTATCTTTAGTTCTTCAAGCTGTTACCATTGGAAAACACTATTGTTGAGCTAAACTTTTGATTTTTCGCTTTAAAAGTTGGAGCGGCGGAACTAATTTTGAACAGACCGAACCTATTTTCACCCGCAAGGTGCTTTTTTAAGCAATCCTGAAATCTGAATTTTTTTACGTCCCCTTAAAAAATCCCTCGAACTTTTCCCCTTATCAGTAAGTTCGCGTTCCTATCCGCGACCTACTAATCGGCATCTGATGCGTAATCGGCATGGCGTATCGGCATAGATACGTAAAATGCCATCTGTCTAAATTGTTTATCGGGGCATACACTCACCGCACCGTTCGGCAAACGGTATTCGTCGTCTCTTTTATTCTCTGGTGTTTTTATGAGAAACTGCGAGTTTGACGTCTCACTCGCTGTTCATAAGGATGGTGGGAGAACAAAAAAGGTAAACATATAGCAGTACAAACGATCCGAGTACAAACGATCAGAACAGTGTTGTCAAAGCAAATAACATTGAAACACATCGTTGCTTTATTAAATCACTGAGAAAATCTTCGAAAATTATTGAAAAAGCTGTCTTTTGTGTTGTTTTTAATAAAGAAAAATTAATTATGAACATACATTTCTTTTGAAAGTATTGAACCACGTTTTCACCATAGGAGGTTTCAGGTAATTTCAAACTTAAAATTCTTATTTCCAGAACCGAAACAGTGTCTTGGCAACACGATAGTTCATCAGTTGTGCTGCAGCTGCTGCTACTGGTGAACAGGTTCCGTCAATTCAGAATTTGTTTTCAGTTTTGTTATAAAATAATAAAATGTTCGGTTAGTGACAAAGCCTTAGATAATAGAAAAAAAGAGAGTGAATAATATGGTATGTGACAATTGAGTGCTTGACTTTTAGAGTGGTTGTAATCAGTGCTGAAAATGTGATGGATTCGTTAGTAGCGAGGTGGCGATTGCCTTCAGCAGCTGAAAAATGTACGTTTTTGGACAACAATTTTTAATTCATCATATTTCTTGTCGGAAACCCAATAAATTGTATTTGTGTGAATCAAATGTATGGTTAAGTGATTTGTGAAGATGATCCTATCAAAAGATTTTGAAAATATGAATAAAAAAGGGCATTTTCGGCTCATTTATGTTCAACTGATTAAAATAGGTGACACTGCTTAACTCGTTGCTTACCCTATGAGAAATAGGATTTTTCTATCTTTGGTGAAGAGATAGAAGGGTACTGTCTATAGCAAAATTTCTTTTAATATATGCTGTAAAACTTTGCAGAACACATCAATGTGTTATATTGAAACTGAAGAAAAATAAACGGTTTATTGCACTTTTAGGGGGATTAATCAAAATTTGAATTCCGCTGGACGATAAAACTTTTAATTTTAAGAAACTCTTCCAAAGGTTCCATAAACCTAAAACCAAGTTTTCCCGCTCAAAGCTAATGCCCCCCAAAAAAGGTTCTGGACCAGTGAGCTGTGCCCGGTTCATTGAGCTTTCGGTTGACCAATTGTGGGTTAAATACAGAAAATAAATACAGAGAGCTTAGAAACTCCACCAAACGATGAGACTGTAGTAATATGCTTAAACGCAGAGATTTTGTAGTTATAACGCGATTGAGATTGGGTCATACTAACCTAACGCATTCCTATTTGATGTCTCACGAAGATCCCCCTATCTGCAATCTATGCAAAGAAACTCTCTCAATCAAACATATTTTTACCACTTGTCCAAAGTTCACGACGTTGAGAAAGGAATTGAAAATGGTCAGGTGTCATTGCACTGAGAGATAATTTGAGTGACATTAACCGAGTTTTAAAATTCTTAAAACAATCTAATATATGCGATTCCATTTGAGTTACCTTAATTTAGAAATATGAGGATAGGTTAAGTTAAGGTTAAGCTAGAAAGACTATAATTCATTATAAAATGAAATGTTTTAGTATTAAAATTTTTAGTGTAAAATGTGAAATTGAAAAATATCGTTTGTAATTTTTTTGTCATCAGCGGCTTATATAGCCTCTTGATGCGCTGATGGCCGACCAATAAAAATAAATAATAAATAAAATTGAGGGTTAAAATTTAATTTTTAGTAGAAGTCTTTGATATTGCAAGGTCTTAAGTCTTGAATTTTGAAAAAAAAAATTCGAAAAAAAAATTTCCCGATTTGGTCAGTTTCCCCATTTTGTCAGCTCAAAATTCAACATGGGGCTGACAAAATCGGAACATTACTGTATAAGGAAAAACGATACAGAAACTATGGGAAACGAGAAAGAAAATGAAGACGAACTTGACAGAATGGGAGAAAAAACAAGACATGAAAGGAAAAAAAGAAAAAAATGTCGAAAATCAGGACAAAGAAAAAGGGTGAGCAAAACAGGACAGACAGAGAAGAGGAAAGAAATAGCGAAAAAGGAAACAGTGAAACAGCGGGAAAAAACGTGGGAGTAAAAGAGAAAATAAGAATACGGAAAAAAGATGAAAAAGTAGAAAAACCAAAAAAAGGATAGCGAGAGAAAGAAAGGTACTCGATAGGAGGAAACGAGGAGAACGGGATAAAAAGGTCAAACGGTATTAGAGTGAGAAAGATTGGGCAAAAATGGGAAAAAGAAAAAAAATAAACAACGAAAGTGGATAACAGGAAACGGTAAAACGGAGGAGAAAAATGAGAATAAAATGTTAAACCGAACAGGAGAGGGACAAGGGAGCCAACAATAGATTACGCGTGACAGAAAAAAAGGAAAATCGAGGCATCAAAAAGAGGAAAACCGGAACAGACGAAAGCGAAAACAGGAATGAAGGCGATAAAATTAGTTAGAAAAGGCCTAGAACTGGAAACGAAGGAAAGGGAAAAAGCTGACAAAAAGTCGGAATATGGGAAAGAAAATAACGAAAAACGTGTGAAAAACACATGGAAAACCAGGATTAAAAATATGAAAAGTAATGTAGAGGAAACGTAAAAAAGCGAAACAGGAAGCACGGGATAGAAAAAAAGGAAACGAACTGATCAGAAGAAAAACGGAAGGAAAGTGAGAGGAAAGACTAAGAAAACGGTACAGAAAAAGAGAAAACATGGAACAGAAAAGTGGTAAAATTTGTGAGAGATTCCCGAGCACGAGCGAAGAGCAAAATAATAAAAAAAAAAAACAATATCAAACTGTGTTATAATGCTATATTTTGTTATTGAATAGATATGGCCATACGGTGGTAGCACATTTTATTATCGAGTAGATATTTAAAACAGGGGTTATAAGATGAGTTTAATAATTGTTTTACTAGCATTTTCATATGTATAAAAAAGGTAAAAATCAGCATTACGTACAGATCTACATGCTAAATACATTGTATTTCATGCGCAAAATTGACATATCCGTACTATTTTGGAGGCGATATACGTGATTAGGAATAATTTTGAGCATTACGACTATGTAAGTATTTAATCCGATAATATCCGATTAAGCGCGAGTCACTCCGTACTACTCTACGATTTTGTGCTGAAAATCGTATGTATGTCAGTCATTATCATTATATACGACAGAAAATCAACTTGATTCCACTTTATCCAGCTTTAGTTACGATTTTGAGTTTGTTAGGAGATATTTACGATAGTTTCCGTATATTGATATACGAGTTGATGATGGTTGGGATCTTATTTTGACCTTAAAATGACATTCAATATATTCCATGAATTTTCTTTATTGATTAAAGGGAATTTAGATTATAAATATTTTATAAAATAATTTTTCAATATCTCATATGCTACTGCATTTGTTTTTCAATACTTTAATATTCTAAAATATGTTCTAAACTCTGAATACAGTCATGTTATTGCTTTGTTATTCAAATAACACAAGTAGTTATTCTTTCGGTCTTAATGGAGCAAAATTTTGATATTATTTTTTATTATTTTACCAACTACGTCAGCCGAAACAAGCTCAAATTTTGATATGTGTTATTCGATTTCCATAACACATTTTGATATTATTGCGGGTTAAGACGAAACATGGCAATCCCAATTTCAAGTAAATCTTCGGGTCTGTTTTTGTGTTCTAGTCCGATTATTTCTTACACATTCTTCTTCCAATATAGTGTTTTAAGTTTTAAGTTTTATTAGGCCATGAGAGTGAGTATGTTTGCATATTCCGTCATAACTCCAGAACGCCTTGACTGTTCTCCACCAAGCTTGGCACACATGTTTCTTGACATAAAGGAAGGTTGACAAAAGGGGGGGGGCTAACCAGGGGAGGAATGAGGCCATAACACCGGAACGTCTGGACGCTTTTTCAACAAACCCGTCACCGGGGTTGAGAAAAGAGGGAGACGGTCTCTTACAAAGGGGAGAAAGCTTCAAATGGGAAAAGAGGTGCGTTACTTTTGCATTTGAAACGATAGCAGTTGTACAAATGACTGGATTTTTGAAAGGGGGAATAGGGTGGCCATTAACAAAGGGGAGGTTCAAAACGTGCTTTGTGTCGATTTATATATTTACAAGTGGCTGGGAGACAACAGCAAAGGGAAACTGACAAAGGGAGCAGACAAATTCAAATGGTGAAAAAATATTTTGTTTCTGGCATTATGGCAAAAGATGTACAAGTGACTGAGAGACAAAGGGGCCCCGAGTAAGATCAGGCAATCAGCTTTTTACAAATATTTTAGTATTATTACAAAGTTTTTGTCCTTCCGATGTTGGACAACTGAAGGAGGGGGCAGAAAAAAACGAAGACTTTTTTAAACGAGCAAAAAACATTAAGCGTCTTAAGCATTTTTACTTAAAGTTCAATTCAAACGTGTAAACCAAATCTGTTCTTGCTTTTTATAAAAACGTTATTATTTTCCATGCAAAAACTTTCCAAAAGATTTTCGGAAAATAAATTCAGACTTTAAATTCAAAGCATTGTGAGTAAACTAACATCAAAACTCCACCAGGTCATTGCTTTTCACCGCACTGGTGTCCAATTTGAAATTATAGCATTTCCCACGATGCTATCCAGCTATCCCAATTTGTTCATCCTCCACCATTCCACCAGAGACGCCTGTAGTGGGTATTTAAATTCTATGTTTCACAGTAGGATTTAGCATAATCCCAGAACGACAGAAACGCGAACTGGAAGCGATCCGTCTTTTTCCGGGGGATATTTTTCGGGAGCAGTCCCGCTTGCTCTGTGGGTCAATTTGTTACTTATTTTAATCACCGACCGGTCCCCCGGATCCCGAAGTGAAGTGGTGTGAAATGGTACGCAGTTCTTCTCGAATGAGACTGAGAGAACAGGGGCGGGTGATGAAAAATGGGCCCATCTATAACACCGTACGCCACCGCGCACCGGAAGGACGCGGCGAGGTCGCAGGTTAAAATCATTAAAGGGAAGATGGATCCTTTTACGACGAGACGGGGGCACAATGTTCAACCGAAATGAGATCCATCTGTCAGCAGGCGTTGGTGGTGGTGGTGGTGGTCGTTAGTTGTCGAAATTTTAAATCCGTGTCAAGTGGATTCGCCATTTCGCACTAATTAGTGTTCATTTACCAACCATCGATATAGAGTTTGAATTTAAAGCTTTTACTAAATGCATGAGGAAAATTTTCCTTACTGATTTAGAAGGGAAAGATTTTTTGCTTTCTTTTCCAAGATAGGGCCAAAACAATTCTTTAGTTCTCGGAAACCCAATCAAGATTACCGACGGTGCTGGCGGAAGCCTTAATTTCGTGTGGGGTTGTACCGTAAAAAGAAAAGAACCACAAACATACGGAAAGTGAACAAAACGAATATAATTTCCCTGCCCCCGACTGACTGGCTTAAATCCAGTGGATGATATCTTAAATGGAAAATCCCAGTGCAATTTCTTTTTTTTTTGTTCCAATGGTTTTCTTTTTATTTTTTATTTTTTTTGTTCAAAAGGGGATATCCTCTCTACTTGCTTGCTTCCCTGGCGAAGTGCACGGGCGGCGGCGGTCACTGTGCGCAATGAAACGTCGTATTTCTCCGCTCTGCGCGACGGGAAATGGATGAACGCAAATGCACTCCGTCGTTGTGCATGCAATTGCCACATTTGCCGTCGCCTGCCAGTTGTACCAACAAAGCACGGTGCCGAGCGTGGGAGGTGGTGTGGCCCACTGCTGTGCCCCATCGGCGTCGCGCCGCAGGCAACGGAAAGGTAAAATTGCAAGAAACGAACCAAATTGTGCATCATTTGTTTGAAAGCATGAAAATGCTCACTTCACGCTGATTTACATAATGTTTTACATTCACGTTTATCGTCGTTGGCAGATTGGCGAAGAAGGAACGTGGTTGGCTTCCTGCTGCTGTTGGCCAGTCGAGTCGTGTCGTGCGGATTGGTTGTCGGTCACGGGTTGGCCGGCAGGCCGGACGGGGGTAGAAGACTAATGCTTTCTTTCGGATGGACACGGCGATGCTGAGATACGATTCTCGACAGAAAGAACTGATAAATTGTCTATTATGTTGATTCCTCAGTGAGGTGGTAAGCGTTGCTTCACTACCCGTGGGCGAACCGAACCATAGGGTGAAACCGATCACCGGTCGATGGCCATGCGTCTCCATCGGCAGTGGAGCTGGCCGGTTAATGGAAACGCTTGCTGGCTTGTCGCATTCATTTCACAAGCGGCCATTAGTTTCGGCAACAAATCACTTCGTTTCCGTGTGTTTTCCTGACAGGCAACCCTAGTCGGGATGCTCTTGACGTAACGCAAAAATAAATCCACCGACGAAGGAAGAATATTCAAATTGTTTCCTGTTTTCTCATTACACTGTAGCTCGTTCAGTTTCATTCGGAATGGAAAACGTAGCAAAAAAAAAAAGAAATGTAGGGAATAACCGCTTGTAGCACATCTGCAATTCCCGTAGCCTCACCATTGCCGCTTGTTTTCACTTTATTTTTTCCTGTTTCTTTGTTTCTCAACGATTACAGATCATCGGAGCGGGACTGTTTGCCTTCACGATCTACATCCGGGCCGAGCCGGGCTTCGACGAGTGGATTGCCCTGCTGGACATCTACCAGTACTACATCGGTGTGTACATCCTGATCGGAGCCGGAGCACTGGTCATGATTTTCTCCTTCCTCGGTTGCTGCAGTGCCTTGATGGAACACTCGGTCGCCCTGTACGCGGTAAGTTTGAATAAGTTCGTATTGAAATCGTTTTGATTCTCGATTGCAATTTCATAAATTTTCTGCCAGGCTGTTTGACCCGAGGACTTGAAATCTGTGCTTCCAAGTTGTAAATAACATTATTTGCAACTGTGCATACGAAAACAAAAATATTCTTTCCACTCTTCGTATTTCTATTCGACACTACACTGCATCCAAATTACTCACTGTTCTGCATAAATAAGAAGTTTCTCTGTACCGACCGACCGACCGACCAACCGGCAGAGGCCAATGGGTCACTCTTTATTTTTTCCCCCGGACCTACTATTTGCCATTGGTTGGAGGATACCGAGAAAATGGTGCTCTTTGAGAAGTAGTAATTAGTGTCGGTTTTATTTACTCCATACTGTTTGGTATGATTCTGTTTTTTTGTTTTCGTTCAACAACATTTGCACCCGAGTCAGGATTCCAGCTGGCTTCGCTCCGCTCCGGTACGGTGCTTGGGTTCGTTTGTTCGGCAGGCTCAGCATTCATGCCTCTACGGTTACGGATTCGACTTCCCTTGTGGAGTTAAATGCCGATAACAATAAATTCGGATAAAAATAAAACCGAAAAGTTTACCACTAAACGATTTGAAGAGCTAGTGCTAAAGCAACTGGTGATCAATTTTCAGTAAAATTATGAAAAATGAATCTTAATTTGACTACCAGAAGCTGTGGAGCTGTTCTCCAGCTTGACTCGGGAACGGTCTGTGCAGAGCAGTGATCAGACCGACCGCTAGTTGATTGCTTCTGCTTGGTCGGTGTGAAAGCAACACTTGGAGCAATTTATAAGGTATGCTTCTGGTTGGGGGAAGATTTTTTTTCTGCACTACGTATAAGAGCCGATATTTGAATAACGGAATCCAGTGCGGCGGAAAATGGTTGCAGTGAAAAGCGAGCAAATGTGTGCGTGATGCAAGAAATTGTGCTCTTTAAGCCGTGATTTTGCGTGCAGGTTTAGCATGAATTTAACATTAATATACATACAGGGTTTTTTTTTAATAAAATGGCCTGAAGCAAAAAAACATGTTTTGGAACTTAGGTTTTGGGTCGTTGCATATGCATTTTTACATCACTATTTCATAAAAAACGATGCGTTAAAAAGTTAAAAAGGGTCCATGCCTAGTGGCTTGACGTAGGACTACAAAAGTAGAGCAATTCGTCTCCCAATGCTAAAGCCGGTGATTTATGTACGAATTTCATATATAGATGCCCAAGATGCGCATTAAAGGATTACGTTCTTACATGTGAGAAATTCATAATTTCAACTCTTTAGCTAATTCAAATGGTGGACCTGAAAAGGTACGTTTGTTAATCTATAATTCTGAAATTTCTGACTTGTTGTTGCCAATCGTTTACTTTCGTCCATCAGATAGGTTATTGATGTGTGGATTAATGTTGGGAATACTGTTTACTGGACAAACGGTAGGATCTGTAATCAAGCAGATGCGCACCATAAAGCAAGCAATGTTTCAAATACAGCCTTTAAAATAATGCCACGAATGTGATTCGAAGCTGCCTGCCCGATGTGTCACCAACGAAAGCCGCTGACCGAATGACGATGCGCAGCAAAAAGCATAGCAGCCACATCGTTCGCAGGCGGATGAGTCGATGGATTCTTCGGTTTGTTGGCGTCTCGCTTGGTGAATTCGGATGTCTTCGTTGCCTTATCCGGGAAAGCAGCAACAGCTGAAGCTCGAAAATTTTCGATCGGATTCCGTAGGGCGTAAATTAAATACAATCATAAGGAAGCTTAACCCATAGCTCATATCGCATACATTTCTGACATCTGTGCTAGGGAAGCACTGATGTGGGAAGGCAAAAAAATAAAAATAATGAAATAATGAATGTTCGTCTAATATTTTCTCAATTATTAAACGTCTGTTAGGGAAACATGTGATATATTGTATTGTAATGGATTTTTTTGAAAAATTTCCAATCGATTGATACCAATATCTCTAGAATCTATTGACGGATGATTGAGTTATAAGCCTGCAAACTATGATCACTTTTCGTTACATGTTCCCTTTTCGTTTTTCTAAAGTGCACTCCCATATAGATAGCATAGAAATCAAAGACGAGGTCCTACGCCACAACAGTGTATATGTTAAAACCGAAATGAAAAATTATATATCAAAAATCGCACATTACAAAACGAAAATCAAAATCTAAAATATAAAATCAAAAGTCAACCGTCAAGAAACACAAATTGAAAACCTAGAGTCAAAATTCAAAAAGCTAATGGGCGTTTTTCAAGTTTATACAAAATGCACGAAAGGTCATAGAGTTATCTGAAATTTTGTATGTCTCCTATCTTCTCAAAAATCTCCATGGGATATTTTCCAAATTTTTCACTTGTTTGTTGTTTCAGCAAACCATTACTCTTAAACTTGGGTCAAAAACTAGCGATTTACTTTGCCCATACGTTTCCCAATTTTGTTCTGGATCGCATTTACATTTTAATGCAAAAATCCTCACCCCACGGTGCTTGATTCATAAGATATGGCGTTAAAATTTTGAAAGAGTTCTAGTAAAATCAAGTCAAATCAAATCAAGGCTAACGTAAAATTTTCGTTACTAAAGGACAAAAAATTCTCGAATATAAAAAAAATTATTTTAAAAACTTTCCATGATTCAGAATATATTTTCACTTCTTTTTCGATAGAGGAACTTCATCACTGTTCTTAACAATTGTTCAGGATGATATTTATTCTGAGTTCAACATATATCAATGTGTAAAATAAGCAATTGACGAAAACATCAAAAAAAAAATCTTGTAGTTTTTTGGGAAAATATAAGACCATGATTGTTTTTTAAATATTACTTTCGTTCCTAAGCTTATTAACTATGCACGTAACATTATAAAATTATATAGGGTAATTGATCTTGAATGGACCTATTTAGCGCTTTTTAACACCACCACTCACACTCCTGCTCAATTTACTCGTCATTTATAAATAATATGTGGTGATGTTACTATTTGTTGGAAAGTACTACCTTTTTTCTACATTATCAGTACTTTAAAAATGTATAATTGATGAAACTTTTATTAAATATATCGTTTTTTGCCAAAGCCTTTTTTTGATCTTGAATGGACCCAACATGATCTTGAATTGGACATATTTTTGATTTTGGATTGGACCTAAATTTGGATTGTCATAGTTTCTTCCATGTAAATGAACAAAGTAATAACAAAGAATTTTTTTTTAATAGTACAACTATGCTAGTGTTATTTATTAATAGGACACAAGGTTGAACAGCTTTTACCTTTCTTATACTCTGTTAGAAAGGTATGAAAGTCGGTTGAAAAATTTGAAATCAGTCACAGTCGCCGAGGGTCTTGTTTTTATGTCAGCCCAACAATTGAACAATGTTTCAGTGACTTGATATGCGTTATGTATGTATCTGTGTGTATCTGTGTGTGACATTTGTATATTGGGAATTTATTATTACCTGTTGTTCAGATATGGTTGAAACGATTTCTACGTCATAAAAAATTATGTCGCCTATTAGTTTCAAAAATTTAAACCATTCATTAAAAATATGTAATATAACTTGTATTAAACGTAGTTTATCAAGTACAGTGGGGTTCGAGTTTTTATTTAGTGACTACATATTTCGAAAGGTCAGACTTTTACTGACGTAGGACTACGTCTTACTGCAAAGTATCTAAAGGTTTGCGACAGCCCCTGTCGAACATTTTGAATATAAAACCGTTGCAATCGTGAAAAATTCGTTAATTAGTGGTAATTATTCAATTTTTGACACATTTATATGCAATTTTTTCAGTTAAAATATGGTCTAAATTTTGCCACGGTTTCAATTTTGGCAACATAGGCGACACGCATTTGTTGTCAAATACGAAATCATACTGTAAATGGTGCTTGAAAAAATTAGTCTTGGTAATTCTACTAGGTTTAAAGGTAAGGTTAGATACTAGGTTTTAATTTTAAATGATAGTCGATGAAGAACTGTACCAGAAAATAGGTGAATCTTCCTCCTTATCTGGTACAGTTGAATATTTTAGATCTCAGGGTCACTCAATTTCGGTGGACAAGGAGGTATTAATTTTGTCACAAGTCAGAGGGGAGAGGTGCTTAAAGAAAACTTTACATCCCCCAAGAAAAAAATCAGATATGGTCAAAATGTTAATCTTTCGAAATAATCAATAAAAAAATTAGGTTTTAAAAAATTGAAAAGGTACTATGCCCCCTTAACAGAAGGCAGTTAGTATCCCTCTTATCTTTTAATCCATCTTATCTTTTAATCAATGATGGTTAAAATTTTTGTAGAATACTGAGAATAAATTAAGTTTATATTGTTTTAAGCATAAAATGACATATGTTAGCTAACTAATTAGGAAGACTTTTTAGTTTCAACACTAGAGGCTACAATGTACAAACACTATGAAGCAACTACGAAAAAGGATGAGTGATAGTTAGTTTTATCAATATAATTAAGTTTTTATTTAGGCTATAAATCAAGCCTACTTTCAATATCCCGTGCTTATAGATTAATTATAAACGGAGATACTATAGTGACAACAAGCAACGACGAGTTCGTTAGTGGTAGGCAATGATAGCTACCGTCAGTGATGTCTCGGAGCGCAAAACTAGGTCCATTCTAAAATCAATACTAGGTCCATTCAAGATCAAAAAAGGGGGTTAAAATTTTTAAGGAATTTGAAGATTTTACTGGTTTTACTGAACTTTTAAATACCTAAATTGAAATTACACATATTTTAGCATCATTTTAAGAGTATTGTTTTATTTCAAACCAGAAGGGTTCCGGGTAGTAACCGTTTGAAAATACTCTATGGTGACTGCCAACACGCTGAAAAACAGCTACTTTTAAATACGCGGCAATAAAGTAGTTTTGGCTATAATTTTAATTTCATTTTAGTATATTTACGTTCAGAAATGATTAAAGATAAACATAAAAGCTAAATACAGTACAAAGACTTGATAATTATACCCTAAAATTCTTATTTAAAAATAGGTCCATTCAAGATCAGAATTCGACTAGGTCCATTTCAAAATCATTTACCCTATAAATTAGTTGAGCCCGAATCTTACGATCCGGAAAATATAAATGTCTGTTCAGAATTCAGAGTTTAATCTTTGTATTAGTTCTTTGAGCTCTTATATTGCATAATATAGCTTTAAAATGTTGTACATAAAAGAGTCATAGCCGGAAACTAAAACAAATTTATGGTTTTTATGGTCGTATTGGATTTTATTTAACTGAATAAAAACATTATCTCGACTGTGCTGATTCTATAGGCGGGAAATATGGATCTTTAGTGTGTGTGCAGGCCAGTCCCGGACATCCCTATATGAATGCGCAGGGCTCAAAATTTGCGTCACAAACAAAATTTTGATCCCGCCTCGTTTCGAGCCCACAACTAACCTTGCCTCGGATAAGGGAGTGTTCATGAAGCGTACGCACCAGCTTAGGTTAAGTGAATATGTATTAGTTTCAGCTTCGTGTGAAGCGTGTGGGGAGCGAGCTGGGATTCTAGTCACTAAAACATGGCTTCCTGTCATAGGAATGTGTGAGTGGCTCTGAACCGTCTATTGTCTGCCGCAAACCGATTCATATGGTCGGACAGAACCGAGTGGCAAAATTCTGACTTCGAGAAAAACACATTCAAAGTTTGCTGCGTTCGAAATCATCCAGAGTTAGAAGGCTGTTTGCAACGTTTATGTAGTCTGATTAGTGTAAAATGTTGCTTAGAAAATTCTTGATCGTTTGCTATCATTAACTCATTTATTAAAATTTTGCGACTTGGTCCGGTATGACTTAACACCGAACATATGATATCGCGACAAGCAATCGAGTTGAGCAGGCGAGTCGAGCAGTCGAATCAAGCAGTTGGGTCGAGCAGTCAAGTCGAACAATCAAGTCGAGCAGTTGAGTCGAGCAGTGGAGTCAAGCGGTCGGGTTGGGCAGTTGAACCGAGCAGTCGAGTAGAGCAGTTTAATCGAGCAGTCAAGTCGAGCAGTTAAATCGAGTAGTCTTGTCGAGCAGTTGAATCGAGCAGTTAAGTCGAGCTGTCGAATCAAACAGTTAAGTCAAGCAGTTGAGTCGAGCAGTCGGGTTGAGTGGCTAAGTCGAGCAGTCTAGTCGAACTGTAGAATCAAACTGTCAGTTGAGTCGAACAATCAAATCGAATAGTCTAGTCGAGCAGTTGAGTCGAGCAGCCGATTAGAATAGTCCAATCGAGTAGTTGAGTCTAGCAGCTCATTCGAGCAGTCGAGTCGAGCAGTTAAGTCGAGTAGTCCAGTCGAGCAGTGGAATCAAGCAGTTGAATCGAGCAGTTGAGTCGAGCAGTCCAGTCGAGCAGTTGAGACGAGCAGTATAGTCGAGCAGTTGAATCATAATGTCCAGTCGAGCAGTCAAATCGAACAGTCCAGTCGAGCAGTTCAATCGTGCAGTTAAGTCGTGCAGTCGAGTCGAGTAGTATGTCAAACCAATGTGTCAAGCAGTCGAATAGAGTAGTTAAGTCGAGTAGTTCATTCGAGCAGTTAAATCGAGCTGTTCAGTCAAGCAGTCAAGTCGATCTGTCCAATCAAGCAGTTGAGTCAAGCAGTCGAATCGAACAGTTCAGTCGAGCAGTTCAGTTAAACAGTCCAGTCGAGCATTTAAATGGAGCAATCTAATCGACCAATCCAGTCGAGCAGTCTAGTTAACCAGTTAGCAATCGAGCAGTCCAGCAGTCGACCAGTGAGGCGACTGAGAATACAACCCATTGCTACGAAAGCATAACGTCCTGTCAGGGGCCTGTTTTTAGTTACCCATAAGCCCCTTATGACGTCCTGTCAGAAACCTGGTTTTCGGTACAGACATAAGCCTCATATATAAATAGATAATTGATAATAATATAAAATTCATTCGGCTGGTTTTGTAAGAGTATTTGCAAAAACGCTTCTTTATTTCGATAACATAAATTAAAATTCGGTTTGGTCTAAAACGCAAAACGTGATTGGAATCAAATCAATATGTTGCTCCGTCTTCGAGTAATCAAGAAAAACAAATTGCGCAAAAAGTGACTTTACTGTACTTAGCTTTACTTTTTTCTTGGGCTAGTTTCTTCTCCAATCGCCTTCATCTACTGTTCTAGTATCCTTGCCAATAGCCCCCATTCAACGCGAGTAAAAGGTGTACCTCGAAGTTGTCGGTTTCTATTCGGTTCTCTGCTGCATATTGCTTATACTGGTCGCTCGTTCGGCATTCTTACTACGTGCCCAGCTCACTGTTGTCTACCGTGCTTCAATCGCTTCAAAATATTCGCATCTCTGTACACTTGGTGAAGCTAGTGATTCAAGAGCCCGTGCTTCACTTCTTCCACCAAGAATTTATCACAGAATCTTACGCTCACTTTCACACCGTCCATGGCCATAGCGGGAGAATTATCATCTATAGAGCACGACTTTCGTACGGATTTGCAGACTACGGGACCTCAAATGTAAGAAAATTATCGTAAAAATCTCTTAACGAATTCTAATTCGTAACTAAAGCTTGATAAAGTGAGCCCAAGTTGATTTTCTATCGTATTAAAGGATAATAACTGACATACATACGATTTTCAGCACAAAATTGTATAACAGTACGAAGCGATTCGGATATTATCGTATACAAATACTTATAAAGTCGTAACGCTTAAAATTATTCCTAGTCTCGTATATCGCCTCAAAAATAGTACGGAGAAGCCCATTTTGCGCATCAAATGCGATTTATCAGCATGTATATCGGTACGTAATGCTGATTTTTATCTTTTATATACATATGAAAATCCGTGCTGGGTCGTCTACAGGTCAGTGGTTAACATCGAAGTCGTCCGCAAGCTTTAGGAGATTTCAATTTCACAAAAGAGTACGATATCTAAACCGTTATTCTGACGCTTTACTCTGAACCACCAAGGGTAGCAAGTATCAACCTAATCGTTTTTGTTGGAAAACCGTGTCCAAGCATAATCCGCCTCAACTCATTTCGTTTAACTGAATTGCATGTCGCCTTGAAGTCTACAAACAAACGGTGAGTCTGCAAATTGAATTCGTAGAATTTCCTCTCGAAAACCATATCCACTAACAAAGAATTTCTGCAACGGACTCAGTCTATGACACAGGATGCGAGAGTGAATTTTGTATGCAAAGTTGAGGAGAATTATACCCAGCTAATCGCTGCATTCGATGCTCTTTTTTGAAAATAGGGCATATGAGACTTTACAATCAATTCGCAAGTAGTTTCTCCACACTCTATACCTCTAGTACAACCTGATGGTTTGCATACTACAGCCGTTTGTTTCCTTTTTCCAAAAAGCTCAACGGGGATGCCGTCCTTGCCAGCTGCGTAGATATTTTCAGCTCTCTAGCTGCTTTTCCCATTTAGCCCAAGTTGGTATGCACAGCATGTCCATCATCGTCAACCATTATCCTGTTTATGTCTACAGCTTCACCTTGTTCACCGTTCAACAGCTCATCGGCAAATGTTGCTTCCAACACCTAGTCATCCCAGATCTTTCGGTAATCAGGTGCTTCTCCTCATCATAGCACATAACACGAATTGGCGCGGTCCAGTTCCTGATTCCGTTAATCGTTTTAAGGCAGTTTTCCGTTTGACAGCTCTTACATCTCGGCATTTTTCTTTGCTCTGGCGAATCACAACATATGAACTCTGACTCGATTTCTCTCCTCAAAAACTCACTGACGCTCTGCGTCAAACCACTCACTGAAAGTGGCCGCAATAGTAGTCCTCAATGCTTCTCGCGCTGTAGTATTGATCGCATTGCTTTTCGAGAGCACTCTGGAGCGACTGCTTCCTCGCTGGTAACCGCCGAATGTTCAACCGTAACTTCCCCATTGGATTCGTGGGACGTTGGGCAACCCTGCATGCATTTTGCTTACTACGAGATAGTAGTCAGGGTGCACATTTGGTCACAGGAAGTCTATGGGATCCGAAAAGTCCAGACAGACCACAACGTGTCCGATCTAACTGCAGGCTCCTTCATTAAGGTGGTTGCCGACATGCTTCCGAATGTTTTGTATGTATGTATGTATGTATGTATGTATGTAGGTGTACCACCATCACTTCAAGGATATACCTATGTATGCAAGAAGAATGACTGTGGAATCGAAATTGTTCACCGAGCAGCTTTCACGTATATGTTGTAAGAAGGGCCAAAAGGGGTTGGGTGGACTCGTAAGCAGAGGCACTTACGCACATTCCACGGGTAGATAAGAATCCCTTCCAACATAAACATCCGGCTACTTGATCAACGAATTCGCCATACAAACTGAACTTGCGTGATGGGGAAAAGGGGAAGGGTGTGTTAAACTCCTATCGGGCCTTTAGGGGGGCCATCTCCCAGGTGATACAGGCAGATCACACACGTCCGTCCTCCAGCCCTCCATTCGTTTAACACCCCTGATTTCTTAAGCAACATATGAACAGGTAAATTAATTTTCAGTCATGTCAAATGAAAAATAATGATCATAATGGTATAAATGAAATTTAATATGATAATAAAATAAGTATATGCAATAATGTATAAAATTTCTTATAAAAAACAGCATACTCTGATGAAGAATCTATTCTACTCCGATTAATCGCTGATCCATATTTCCCAAACATAAGAAATTGTATTGTGTATGTGAAAGCTAGCTGAGATGGCCGTTTTTCAATTAGCATCTATAATATATAAGGTAGGGTACGACATGCTTCCGAATGTTTTGTTGTACAAAATCGATACTAGAGATAGAAATTCCTCTGCTGAAAAGTTTTTTCAAAAATCCGAAAGTAAGGGTCCATCGATAGCTCTTCACCAGATTTTAGGGTATAATTTAAGTTATCTTAAAAAAATCAGTTCAATCGGAGGGGATGGTTTTAAGATAATTGACATCTTATGATATTTATCATGGTTCTGGAAAGTTTTTTCTTATAGTGTAATTTTTTTCTGCATATGCACAACTACAACTTTTCCTCTGACGCCATTTTGATTAAATAAGTAGTTTTCAAGATATGATGTTTTGAAAAAAAGTTTTGAAAAATTACTGATGATGAAAAATTTAAGTTTAGTGGAAAAAGAGGTCTTGCGTGGTATCCAACACATCAGAAAAATCCAATCAAAAATAGTCGAGTCAAAAATGGCCTTTTTTCAGCGTTTTAAGTTGCAATTGCTCTTACCCGAACATCTATAGTGTCTATGCAATGTAAAAACACGTTACACTATTGTGGTAGCACTATGACCCAAATTTATACCATCCGACAAAAATGTCTGGAGTACAACGTGCTCACGCATCACATTTTTATTAACTTCAAAGCTGCATACGATGCAGTCGATCGAGACCGGCAATGGCAGATAATGCACGAACACTATTTTTCGGATAATCTAACGCGACTTATCAAAGCTCATTGGATCGGGTCACCAGTTAGCTTCGGGGTACGGTGCTAGTCTAACAAGCCAATCGTCGAATGTTCGAATCTCGGCTGGAAGGTGCTACTATAGAGTTACCCAAGTAACACACTTTAGGTCCATTTTGTTGAAGCAACCGGCATACGACTGAAATTAGTCATATTTCGGTTACCACAACAATTTTGTAATAACCGGGCTAGTAGGGTAGTAGGATCGTTGCACTAGCTCTGTAATTGTCCTGTACCCTAATAACCGGCTGCGAAGTCTGGCGATAAAGAAGGGTTAAGTTCTCAACAGGACGTTTATACCCATGGCTTTGCTTTTGGATCGGGTGATTTGTTTCGTGCGCATCTCGAGGGCATTATAGAATTAAATTAAAGTTGTTAACATATAACATAGGACTACGTCTTTGTTAACTATACCGGGTAGCACTTTGTGAAAACGAAAATTGAAGTGTACCATTTGAATGAAAGATTTCAAATGCTAATAGCTACTATACTATTGAAAGGATCATAACTGCTAATAAATCTTTGGATAGATAAAGTATCGAGCAATTTTCTAGTAAAAGATTTATAACAATCTTTTATACGCTTAATAGTGAAAGTGTATGTAAAGTTTCAAGGTCAAATTTCCCCATATATTTTCTTCATGATTGCCTTGCTTCACAGGCAAGGACGACAGTTAAACACATCATTTGTTTAGTCTGGTTTCCTTTTACAAAAAAAGTAACAAAACCCCTGTCCCAACAAGTCGAAGACTCTTTACGACGTTTAAACCTACACTAATTTTATATCTGTGCTTGGGAAGTACGCCAGAGTGCAATACCACCCTTTTTGTTCAACCGATTTTATCGTTTGAACATATTACCTAGTCCAATTTGATGTCCTGAAAGTGAAACAGCATAGAAAAGTGCGCGGTTATCCTTTCCTTTTGCCAGATTGCTTCCATGTACTGCAAGAAGCTAAGTAAGCTTAAGTAAGCTAACTTCGTCAACTACCTGCCAGTTTCCCCAGTTTCCTGCATACCAGCCAGTTACTTTAAAGTTGACTAGTGCTACAAGTCTTGCAAAAATTGTCAAAATGCGAAATCATCGCCATCCATTCAATTCGAGAAAATTCAATTCCATCTGCAGTTATTACTTAGTGGCCTTTAAAAAGCCCGATTTGGTTTGAAACATTACTTCAAGCTTGTATGCCATGATAATTATGTGCCTTTTGGGACGGCATATTGGCTAATTCACTCAGCAACAAGCAACAAACAAAGGTCGGTACCTCACGCGTGGTATCTGTAGCGCACCTGCTTGCAGTTGTAGTGAGCCAAGCGGGAGGCAATGGTACTCACAGATACTCATAAATATACACATGCCAGAAATGCAGTTTGCATTAGTCTTTGATCTAATGATCTGACATAAAGTAATACTTCATCGAGTGAAACATGTTATCAATGTAACGTGTATTCTACAACATAGTGCTACATCACCCTTTCGTATAATCGTTTTAGGGCTAGGTACACCTTGTACTTTTTCCTGCACCAATCGACAAAAAATCCTAGAGCTTCTGCAACCGGTCCCAGTCATTTGTAGATCGAATCACTGAATATAATTCAGGTCATATTTATACATCAGCTTGCATACAACTCTAGGTAGTGTAGCAATATTGTTGAAAAATAACACAAACAGAAGAGGTGCCATGTTGCTGCCTTGAGGAACACCCGAGCAGTTGGTAAACTGGTGAAGAAAAAAACAGGAGCGAAACTACATACGTAGAATTTGGCTGCCAAAATAGGAACTGAGTCATTCCGTGAAATTTCGAGATACTCCGAATGATGAATTTTTTGGCAATATTATTTACAGTCTATATGATCGAACGCTGCTTTCAGATCAGTATAGATTACGTCAGTTTAGGCTTTTTGTTCCATGTAGGATATACAGGTATCCTACTAGCAGACTTGTTTTGTTATAAACCAGTTATGGTAACCGAATCATGACTAATTTTAGTTGTAAATAAGTTTCTGCAACCCTAAGTGTGCTACTTGGGTAAACGTGAAATTTCGTCGAAAATTCTAGCAATAGTTCACTTGATTGCATAGTACTTTTAGCTTCGGTTTCATTGAGTTATCATGTTTTGTTTACTCCAGTCTTCCAAATACGTTATTTGCGCTGTCAAAAATTGCGTTCTCGTTTCTATTTTTATACTGTTTATATTCGTGTTTTCCTTATCCGTGTTGTCATGTTTCTCGGTTATTTACTATTTTCGGCATCTTTACTCTTCTGGCAAGTATTTTTCTGTCCTTATTGCAACTGTTTCTAATTTAGATTATATTTTCTCGCAATTTTGGTTTTATGCTCGTGGATATTTTTTGGTTTTTATAGTGTTTTTTTTATTGATTCTAAAAAAATTTCCGTTCGCACGATCATTTCTACTTTTTTTTTCAAAAGTCT
Organism: Sabethes cyaneus; assembly: GCF_943734655.1. NCBI lineage: Eukaryota > Metazoa > Arthropoda > Insecta > Diptera > Culicidae > Sabethes > Sabethes cyaneus. Next base: position 33,841,624 of record NC_071354.1, on the reverse strand, counting down.
ATCGGAGACTTTGATTGCAATCGCGACCAGTCAACCCCGCCTGTTTCGGTTTGCCTGACATCCGCAGGCCTTTCATTACGCGATACTGCACTACTTTGCGCGAAACCAGCGAAACCACCAACATGGCCTCAAGAGCTAAACAAAAAAATATCTACAAAATTTATATCTTCCGTGGTTGCATTGCTCCATTTCGCGTAGCATCCAAAAGGAGCAAACTATCGCACGCAACCATCTTTACCGACGGACACCGCATCGTTTAGTAACAGTTTGCAACGCCGCCGCCGCTACAGCCAGCCAGCTGCGTCGCGACGCTACCACTACGCCCGGCCCGAAGAAGAAAGCAGTTGACAACTCCTCACATTGTGCTAGCACTACCTACACCATAGTTGCAGGCCGTGAGTGGGGTGAATGGGTGGAGTAGGTACAATGTTATGAAACGCTCACCCCAGAAGGACTCCCGAAGCCCATAACCAACAGGCATGGCGAGTGCAAGCAAAACTATTATAACTGGTCGTAAATTAACTTTAAATATGGAAATAACATAGCAAGCACTAACGTAATAAATATTTTATAAGTTCCTTGTATTTATAAAAGCAGGTTTTTTTTCTCGACGCCCTTTTTTCGCTCTCTCATTGGACGCACGTGGAGAACGGTTGGTGCAAGACGATGTTAGTGCATATTCGCGTTGACGGCATTAATCGATCTCTTGCACACGCATCAAAATTCCCATATGTAAGTGCGGGTGAAAATCTGCCAAAATGTTTCGCTCTCTTGCGCTCTTTAAGAAATTCCTATTCCGCTTCACCCCTATAACAAACTTTTGGAGGTGGCAGCAGCTTACGTTCGTCAACGCGAATTGTTTGGTCATTCGCACGATAAGGAACAATTTGTTGTACAGTTTATAGGTAGACCCAGCCGGTGGGTGCAAGCTGGCGGACCCAAACAAAGGAATAAAGTTGTTTCGGTTTTGGAATCAGTTCCGCAGTAGTGTGGGTTGACTATAATTTTCTTCAACGTTTGACGCTGACAACTTGTTGACACAAAAAAAAATTTAATGCGGTTTTTGTTTTAGATTTTCTTTCAGTCAGCCGGCCAGCCAGCGCCAGCGTCGTGACATAAATTGATCCGGAAGAAAAAGTGGAAAGAACCGCACTTACCGCTACACTCATATGTCAACTGTAATGCTTTTTTGTTCTGCACAAACTGTTCCTTTTTCTACCGGAAAAGCACCATCACCGGAGTAAGGCAAATCATTCTAACCAATTTTATCTCGTCCAACGTCCGCTCGTGAAGTAACCTTCGATTCGAGTAGATTCCGGGCAGAACCTCGAAAAAGCTTACGTTTTGTTTTTTTTTTCGCTCGTTCGTTCGTTCGTTCGTTCCACTCGTTGTCCATCCGGTTTCTATTGTACACTCGGTCTGTGGCCATTTCTCAAGCTCAACGACGCGAATCCGTACGGAACCGTACATTCACTGGCCGGAAAAAAGCAAGTCGCCCCACCGCATGAGTTTCGCCATTTTTATGGCTTTCCGTGGTCAAATGCTGGACTAATCCGAGCAAATCGGCCACCACCAGCTGCCCGCAAGCAAGGCACATTCAAGGTCGGTAGGTAATGGAATGGATTTGTCTTGGGCAGGAGATTTCCTCAAATCGAGTTTGGATAATAAATACGAGTCAATCAGTATTGAATTCGTGTATTTTAACACTTTCCTTAAGTTGAATTGACAAAATTCACGAACATTTTTAGGATCTAACTCCTCTGCTAAAATATTCGGTTGAATAAAAATAGTTTAAAACTTCCGATAATCTTCTCTTCATACAGCAAAAAAAACCGTGCAAGTCTGTCTGCTGTAAGCAAACTCAGTGCATCTAAATCCGCACTCAAACAAATGAAACAGAAAGGAAAAAACACACGACATACCGGCCAGTGTCCCAAACGGGGTTGGTGAAAATCAGACCCACCGAAAAAAGAGTCTTACAATGTAAACAAAGTTAAGTCCTTCTCCAAACTAGCCCGCATTAAGCTGCTGCTGTCGAATCCCCGTTCCTTTTTATCCCGAAACGTTTTTTTTTTTTGTAACGTTCGTCCCACCCCCAGGACGTTCGAAGAAAATCCGTGTGGAAAGAAGAAAAAAAAACAGACAGAGAGAAAACGCAACTGAAAGAAAGTTTAAATTACTTCGGTGGTGCGAGCGCATCGAACCGGTCAAATCCGCTCGTTAACGGTCGGTGCTGTGCTGAGCTGCATGCAGTACCTACATCCTACTGCGCTCTACTCTACTCGACTCTGCCGGGTGGCCAGGGCTACGGCCACCCAGCGGACATGTAGGTACGTTACAGAACTTCGTCGAACGTCGAACGTTGCAGGAGAAGGGTTTTCTTTCCGGTCTACAACAGCGACCCACAGCGAGTTGCGTGGATTCAAATCAGCAACCGATCCCTAGAGCAGTTCCGGCCATCCGTCGTCGTCGGCGAGGTGGCTGGCTGATCCAATTTGGACGAGTGAATTCCGTTGCTCGTTTCGTTTGAGGGTTGAACGACTTTTCCCATCTTGTATATATACTGGGAGTGTTGAGCTGAGCGTATATGTGAGTGTGTGTATACACAGTTCACGCTTCAGTCTTTATTCACTTAAAAGATGGGCCAAAATGCGCGTGGAATTGGATTGTAGATTCGGTTGGTTGGGTTGCCAAGAAGTTGAAAGATTTTTTTTTCCACCACCAGACGTTCTCGAACTGGTACTGGTATCTGGTACTGGGTGATGGTGGAGCCAGAACCGAGTGTGTGAGTGTGGATCAAAGGTTTCACCCGGAAGCGGAAAGTTTGCTTTGAAGCAGCGCGAGGAAAGACGAGCCCTGCTAAAGCTCGGATCAGAGCGGATGAATTTGAATTTTAAAATTCAGAAAGTAAAGAATGAATAGACGATTGAAGTTTCTGAGCATGATGCGTAAGGATTATGGAAATCAAATTCCTGCTACGAGTGCGGCGGAAATGGATCCGTGATCAAACCCAGCTGAAAAACGTTTCTTTTGACGCTTCAGAATGGGTAATCTACCGTGCTTCCGAATGGTATGAATAAAACTGATAAAATGTAATGCTACGGAAAAGGATTGAGAATTGCGTATACTATTGTGGGTAAACACAATTGAATATTTTGACGAAGGGCTTTACTGTACTGCATCTTAATTATATGTATTGACATTTCGGAGTGGATATTTACATTGAAATTAAACAATTTGAGTGTTAAGAATCATGGCAGACTAAACATTTTGTAAAAATCAGAGCTTTTCGTTTCAGAATTTGCTTCTACAGATTTGCCGCTTAATTTGATACTAATTTTGTGTATAAAAAATCATAAACATATGTAATCCAGTGCCACACGATAGAAACTCCACGCAGTAAAACTCCGCTCCTGTAAAATCACGATTTTAAACTGATATATCCCTAGGTTAGGTATTATTGTGAAACACGCGAATGTGCTAACTCAGTGCGGACTATTTAAAAAAGTTTATGTTACTCAGAACTGATTCAAATGATCAACATTAAAAACCAACGAGCGAACATTTATGAAGACTTTTATGAGGAAAATACAATAAAGAGTGACTAAAATCAAATAGCAGTAATCAAAATAGCAAAATCGAAGCGAAAAGAGCCTGTTACAGTCATTTTAAAATTATGAAAAAAGAAAAAAGAAATACTACTAAATAAATCAAAAACCCGATTTAATCCACCTATTGGTGAACGGAACCTTTGTTATACCATCTCATTTGTCAATTGAGTTAGAATTCGACCTGCCTTCGGAACATAATTCAGCTTTTTGATAACACTATGGTAGTTATCTATACCTATAAAAAAGGATTTCTGTCTGTCTGTCTGTCTGTCCGTAAGTTCCTTATAGAATCGAAAACTACTGAACCAATCGGCGTGAAAATTCGCATGTAGAGGTTTTTGGGGCCAGGAAGGGTTTTAATGATGGTTAAAGACCCCTACCCCCGCTAAGAGGGGGGGGGGGGGCTCCCATACAAATAAAACACAAATTTATGCATGACTCGAGAACTAATCAAGCAAATAGAACAAAATTTGGCTTGTGGGTGTTTTCGGTGACAAGAATTTATTCTATGGTAAATTGAGACCCCTCCCCTCTTTGTAAGGGGAATTATAACTCCTCTCCACTTTAAGAGAGGGAGCTTCCATACAAATTTCCTCATAACTCGAGAATTAATCCAGCAAATGGAACCAAATTTGGCATGTGAAAGTTTTCGAGGGCAAGAATATTTTCTATGGTGAATTGGGACCCCTCCCAACTTTAAGAGGGGGGGCTCCTATACAAACGAAATACAAATTTCCTCATAACTCGAGAACTAATCAAGCAAATAGAACCAAATTTGGCATGTGGATGTTTCTGGAGGTAAAAATATTTTCTATGGTGAATTAGGACCCCTCCCAACTTTAAGAGGGGGTGCTTCTACACAAATTAAATACAAATTTCCTCATAATTCGAGAACTAATCAAGGAAATGGAACCATATTTGGCATGTGGGTGTTTTTGGAGGCAACCATTTTTTCTATGGTGAATTAGGACCCCTTACCTTTTTAAGAGGGGGGGGCTCTCATACAAACGAAATACAAATTTCCTCATAACTCTAGAACTAATCAAGCAAATGGAACCAAATTTGACATGTAAGTGGTTTTAGACATTAGTCAATACAAGACCACAAAAACTATCTATAGTAACACTAGATCATTCAGGACGAGACGGTCACGAGTGTTGCCGGTGACCCGCCGTCGGAAGCGCCGCCCACTGGGGGGCTTGCAAAACTCGAGATTGTGACAAAGATCATCCGAGATTCATGATTTATGTACAACACAGGTTAATTTGTGGCAATACGAAGTTTGTCGGGTCAGCTAGTATACGCATAAATGTCCTATGTCACGTAGCGTTGGTAAAAATAATTTATGAGCCCCGTAGTGCAAATTACGAATTGAAGTTTTTATGTTATTCATGCAGTTGATATTTCATGTCTGGATCCGATAGAACCGCCTTCTTTAAGGACCATTCACATATTACGTAACGCTCTTAGGGGAGCGGGAGTTGGGTAACAACGCATTACACGTCGTAAATCTTATATATAAAAATGGATTTCTGTCTGTCTGTCGTGATGTTCCTTATAGAATCAAAAACTACTGAACCAATCGGCGTGCAAATTTACATGTAGAGGTTTTTGGGGCCAGGAAAGGTTTTAGTGATGGTTAGAAACCCCTCCCCACACTAAGAGGGGGGCTCCCATACAAATGAAACACAAATTTCTGCGTAACTCGAGAACTAATCAAGCAAGTAGAACAAAATTTGGCATGTGGAGGTTTTTGGAGGTAAAAATATTTTCTATCGTGAATTAGGACCCCTCCCCACTCTAAGAGGGGGGGGGGGGGGGCTTCTACACAAATGAAATACAAATTTCCTCATAATTCTAGAACTAATCAAGCAAATGGAACCATATAAAGTGCAAATGGAACCATATTTGGCATGTGGGTGTTTTTGGAGGCAACCATTTTTTCTATGATGAATTAGGACCCCTTACCTTTTTAGGAGGGGGCTCCCATACAAACGAAATACAAATTTTCTCATAACTCTAGAACTAATCAAGCAAATGGAACCAAATTTAGCATGTGGGTATTTTTGTAGGCAAGAATATTTTCTATGGTGAATTAGGACCCCTCCCCACTTGAGGAGGGGGGCTCCTTTACAAATGAAAAACAAATTTCCTCATAACTCGAGAATTAATCAATCAAGTGGAACCAAATTTGGCATGTGGGGCTCTTAGGGGGCAGAAATTTTTTCTATGATGAATTAAGACCCCTCCCCTGTTTAGGAGGGGGGCTCCCGTACGAATGAAATTCAAATTTCCCTGTAACTTGAAAACTGATCAAGCAAATGGAACCAAATTTGGCATGTGAGAGATTTTGGAGTCTTGAATTTATTTTATGATAGAGACCTCTCACCCCTGTGGTAGGGGGATATGGATTCTCATACAAATAAAACAGAAATTTTGGCGAAACTCAAAAACTAATCCAACTCGAGAAATTCGAGACTCTTCCATAAAACATTAGTCATTAACAAGACCACAAAAAGTATCTATAGTTACTCTAGATCATTCAGGACGAGACGGCCGCGAGTGTTGCCGGCGACCCGCCGTCGGAAATGCCGCCCACTGTGGGGAGACAACTCCCCGCAGAAATCACTACTGTCTAGGTTTATTTGTTTTTCTATGTCTACCTGGGTTTCCTGGAACGAGCGACAGCGAGTAAGGAGAGGATCGCGAAATGGTACTTTCCACAAAAAAAGTTTTCCGTTAAATGGTACATTCCGCTTAAGGTTTTTCGCAAAATGATATTCGGCGAAATGTTGTACAATCATGGCGAATATTACTATTCGCTCTCTGGCTATGCAATGAGGGGACAGGGGGAGTTGTATTCTACTTTATTGTGAGGAAAAATTGCAAATTTGTATATTAAACTACCCATTCCTGGTAACTAATAAGCATTAACATAAGCAGCAAATCAGCGTATCTGGCATTTTAAACTGTACGTTGTGGTATATTAGCTTTTTGACTGCATAGGTGTAAATTGGCATCCAAAATTGTATTCAAATTCTTCGTGTCGGTAATTAGCTGTAAGTTAGCATTGTCAGCACTATAAGAAGGTTATCAGTAAAATAGCTGTATATTTTGCTAAAATAACATTTAAGTAGCACATTGGCCTACATTTAAATAGCATTGGTGAGGCGTATTGGTTACATGGGATGCTTTCATAGTTACGTAACTGCCAAAATGAATCATCTCAGGTTGAACTACTCAGAAACTCGAGATTGTGATAAAGATGACCCGAGATTCATGATTTATGTACAACACAGGTTATTTTGTGGCAATACGAAGTTTGTCGGGTCAGCTAGTATACTAATAAATTTGTATAATGTTTCGAAACAAGCAAAAAATGTCTGACTATTATTTGTAATTTGTTGTTTTGAGTTAATAGCGGGATCGCATTCTGAGGTTTGGTTTAGTAGTAGTAGTAGTAGTAGTAGTAGTAGTAGTAGTAGTAGTAGTAGTAGTAGTAGTAGTAGTAGTAGTAGTAGTAGTAGTAGTAGTAGTAGTAGTAGTAGTAGTAGTAGTAGTAGTAGTAGTAGTAGTAGTAGTAGTAGTAGTAGTAGTAGTAGTAGTAGTAGTAGTAGTAGTAGTAGTAGTAGTAGTAGTAGTAGTAGTAGTAGTAGTAGTAGTAGTAGTAGTAGTAGTAGTAGTAGTAGTAGTAGTAGTAGTAGTAGTAGTAGTAGTAGTAGTAGTAGTAGTAGTAGTAGTAGTAGTAGTAGTAGTAGTAGTAGTAGTAGTAGTAGTAGTAGTAGTAGTAGTAGTAGTAGTAGTAGTAGTAGTAGTAGTAGTAGTAGTAGTAGTAGTAGTAGTAGTAGTAGTAGTAGTAGTAGTAGTAGTAGTAGTAGTAGTAGTAGTAGTAGTAGTAGTAGTAGTAGTAGTAGTAGTAGTAGTAGTAGTAGTAGTAGTAGTAGTAGTAGTAGTAGTAGTAGGGGAAAGCCACCATCATTTCAAGGACTTGCCAATGTATGTAGGTAGAATTATAGTAGATCCAAATTTGATTATCAAATGAATTTCACACTCATGCTGTTACAGAAGGCCAAAAGGGATTGGGCGGACCCACAAACAGAGGCACTTGTGCGCATTCCGGGGTCATAAGAGTCGCCTTCTAGCATTAGGATCCTTCCATGTAATAATCAATTTCGCTGTACCAACTGTAACCCACGTGATGATTTGTTTGTTTTGAATTGAGAAGTGCCATATTTGCGTCAGACCTTAAGGATTCAGGTTGGCAATCCACTCCATCATCCAGCCTTCCACATATATGATATTAATAATATGATATTATAATGAAATGTGGTTTATATGGGCAAAATCTAGGCAAAAATAGAACAATCTCACCAGCAGTCCTTCGAATGAAATAGAGTTGCATCCTTTGAGTTTCCATAAGTGCTTCCAATAATTAATTTAATTTTTCTTCTGGTATCCATGTTGTAAGCTGCTGCACGTTGTGTTCGTGGACTGCAGAACCACTTTACCTAAAAAAAAAATAGCAAGAAACAAAAAGATTAGTGTTTCAATATTAGTATTTAGAAGAATGGGGTTAAATAAAAAGCAAAGAAGGGATAAAATAAAATTTAGGAATGAGGAAATACAGAATTAGAAATTTAACAGCTACTTACCTGAAAGCATGCCACTGATGTCGTCGTCTGAAGTCCACTAATAATTATTCAAAACAAACCGCTAGATGGCCAATGAACGTCACATGTGACAGCATTGACGGAGAAGACAGCATTCGCTACCCGTCCCGCTTCAGGCGAAATCGGATGGTAACCGTAGAGGGCAATAGTAGATAGAGATCACTAGTACTAACACTTCCATTTCAAACAAAAACCGAAATTATATGATTTCATTTTGAAATTGTTATACAAGATAATAAAAAGGCAAGAACAAAAAAATTGAAAGGTTATATAAGCGATTCCACAAGCGTCGTTTAAAATAATTCTATTCAAAGCCTGAATACTGTACAGTGCGTTAAACAACTTGTAAAGCCGAGTACTAATGTTTGAAATTCAAATTGGAAGGAGAGTGAAGTGAAACAAAGGTGGAGTTAGTAGTACTAGTCGAAGGTTAGCAGAAAAGATTGCTACAATGTGATACTGGTCAATCAGTTGAAAAATTGTGATATTGATCGAAATGTTTGAATTTCACTAATGTAGATCGACCCGCCTGGAGTTTTGTCGTGGCTGATCGCGTATATATACACTCAAGTCGCTTTTTACGCGAAGGATACGTCCCTCGTAAAAAAAACCGCGTAAAAAGCGACTTCAGTGTATTTATATAGTAGAAAGGTAAAAATGCTTTTTTCAAATATCAATAACGTGAAAACTGCTCAAAGCAGCAAATCAAATTTTGTATAGATGTTTAGTATTATATTGGCACTTTTTTGAGAAAATGTTTCTTATTGTAGACAACTTTCCCACATGAGCTTGCGGTATCGAGGAAACAAAAAGTGTACTATAGATAGATCGAAATAGATTTTCTACTCTTCCAAAACTGTAGAAAGAATTGCTCCCCTCTTGAAGTGCGAAGAATCGCTATTAATTGGTACGCATTACTTCTTCTCCGGAACACACAGTAGTAGTAATACCAAAGTAATACGAATGGACTGCTCCCTGCCTTCCACTGGCCCATAAATAACACTCTGATGTTGCTGCTGTTACTGCTGCCCCCACCTGACTGCCCAGGTAATCAGAGAATGTCTCACTTAGTTCTTATTCCTCCGTGTAGCAATGAAAATCCTCCCCGGTGCTGTGGGAGGAAACAGGTGGGATGGTTCCGGCACGCCCGCTCGACGGACTCTAGATCCTAGACGGGCGCGTTCATCATCGACATCATTATTTCCTTCGGAGAACTCTCCGATTTCTCTACGGTGTACTTCACAAGCCCTAATTAATCTTTCAGCCTCGCTCATCGTTCTGCTTGCTTGCTCCTCGCAGTGCAGTGCAGGCAGTGTGGCTCGCACAGTAGCGTCGTAATTCGATGGAGGCTTTTGTTCTGCGAGCTGGCTGGAGCTGGCTGGCAGAGGATTATGCCAACGTTTTTACTAGACCACAAGCCAGTTTCCGCAACGGATTTGGATCGTTTGAAATGGGAATCTGGTACGTAAATAGAAATGGGCGGAATGCTTCGGTCAGCATTTGATCCCATTAGTGTCGGATTGCATTCCGGAAACGGACCTCCCTGAACTGACTGGTAAAGTTTCAATCGGAATAAATGTTGACCTATGCCGTTTCGTCGACAATCGACTGGATCGATTGGGGATGTACATTGAAGGCAACCCCTCTGTTTAGTCGATTTTACCTATGATATATGAGAAACCTTAGTGTTTTTAAGCAAAACGTCTTTAAGTGCGTGGTTTTCAACTAGTTGGTGCCCATTTGCTTGAGGTCAATTTAGTACATCAAAACACAACCGTTCGTAATGACTAAACGCCTAATGATATTCAACCTACACCCAAACAAATATTTATCTTTCCCTTGTGGCAGTTATATACATAGTTAAATACAATACATATGTTGCTGATTGGAAGAATTTTACCATAAAAAGTGCTTTATCATAAAAGTGCTAGATTGAATCGTTTCGGTATCTTTGGCGCACTTAGGCCATTACAAATATTTTATAAAGTTTTTGTCCTTCCGGTGTTCGGCTACTGAAGGGGGGGGGGGGGCGAAAAAAAACAAAGTGAATTTTTTAATCGAGCAAAAAAAACATGGATTTTAAGAATTTTTATTTAAGGTTTAAACGTGAAAACCGAATCTATTCTTGCTTATAATATATACGTTATTATTATCTATACAAAACGAGTCAAAAACGAAGGAAAATTTTTTTGGACGATTTTCGGAAATTCTATTGTTCGAATTTACATTTTTGTTTCGTGCTAGAAGCGTTAATTCAACACGGAGACTCATTCTTCAAGTTTTTCAGACTGTAGAGCCCACAGACAATTGATTTTATAAAAAGAAATTTGACCCATATTCTACAAATAATTTTTTTTGCCCCCCGATTTTTCAAGCCAATTTCCAAGGGGGGTGACAAAAACTTTGAATATGATTTGAAATGGCCTTATTGCTTGGAATATAACGAAGTTTTTAATCATTGTTAGCTGAAAAAGCAAGACTGGTGAAAACTAACCCATTTTTCCCATTTTAAATTTTGCTTACCACTTAATGCAAGAAGAAATTGAAAATCAAAATAGGCAAGGCGGGATTGTCACCGAAAGCTACTAAACGTTTAGATTCCGGTAGATAAGCGGAATAAACGGAGCAAATATCGAGGTTAAATTGAAATCAAGTGAAGCGCGAAATGGATTCATATTTACTCTTATTTCTTATTTCTATAACGTGAATAGAAACCGATTTTCTCCGGAGTAGGTATGTAAGCTCCATGGATAAAGTTAGGAAAGAATCATTTCGTACTCTCTTCGAGTTTGCTGTGTTACAAAAACAATTGAAGTCATAAATTTTTTGTAGTTCCAAACTTCAGAGTTCGATTTGATGGTGGAGCTCGATTGATGGAAGTAAGTGGGGATCAAAACGAAAATCCTTCTGAGTTCAGTTTCTAGTATTTTCCGCTATGCCAACGTTGGTTGAAAAACGGAAAATAGAACCAACGCCCGGAAGGACAAGCCACATATACCAATCGAAAAGGTTCGACGGTGAAAAACCCGTTCTTGAGAGGTGGCATCCAGCGTTCTCCACCAAGGGTGGAGAAGGATGCAACTAGAAGCGCTAGTGTAGGTGTCAAGGGCAACGGTATACCTACCGCACCGGACACAGCGATGAACGGCCCGGCGCTAATCAAGGCGATGGAAAAGAATAGAGACCCTACCCCGTTGGTAGCAAAAAGAGCGCTCATATGGCTACCAACGGGGTAGCAGCCCCATAGCGCCGTAAGTACGAAAGATAGAATTATACTTTCTTCAACAATAATGTAGATAATAATTAGCTCTACAATTGTCCTTTACACTACTTTTTCGAATTCTGTATAGTTGAGGCGCTATAGTCAAATGAGCATCTACTGAGCATAAAACCGAGAATGAAGCCTGACCAAAACGCACAACGACCTCGTGGCGCGTGTAGGAGAGGCGAAGTAGGTGACCGTGACGGCGTCTAAGGCAGTACAGACGGACGCCTGCCCGTTGACGGAGTGCCGCAATACGGGCCAGAAGGCCACGAAAAGCGCTACCAGCAGCGGTAAGGCGTCCGCCAAGCGTCTGAGACAGCTCCGGGGGATAGCACCCCTGGTGGACCGAAAAAACGCCTGATCGGTAAAAGCCCTCAGCCTAACGAGTTGACAGAGCTAACCGATGATCCAGCGGGAAGCTCCAAGACGAGTGGGCCGTGGACCGAGGTTAAGGCCAAGAAAAAAGGCAGAGGAAGCACCACTAAAAAACAACTCTTATCCTGAAAACCGAAGTGCGACGCTCTTATCCTGAAAACCGAAGGGTCGAAATACTCACAGGTTCTGAACGCCATGAGAGGAGACGCCCTACTCAGGGATCTGGGTGCGGACGTGCGGAGCATCCACCGCTCACGCACGGGCGACATGATCCTTGAGTTAAAGAAGCACACCACCAAGAAGAGTTCTGCCATACAAGTCCATAGCGGAAGGAGTACTCGAGGACGGAGTGCAGGTACGTGCTCTCACATCAGAAGTGACTCTCCAGCTTAAGAACCTGGATGAGATCACCGAAGTGTGCGAGGTTGTACAAGCTCTTAAAGAGCAAAGTGGAGTGGTGGTGGCAAACGAGGCGGTTCGGCTACGCAAGGGTCCTCGGTAGCCACCATACGACTTCCGCTGGCGGATGGAAACGAAGCCCTGAAAGCTGCTAGGCTAAAAGCGGGGTGGTCGGTATGCCCACTGAGCGTGCTCAAGCAGTAAGAAGCTTGCTTCCAGTGCTTCGAGCACGGACATAAAGCCTGGAACTGCATGTGACCAGATAGGAGCCAATTGTGCAGAAGATGTAGCAGTGCTGACCATAAAGCGAGGGACTGCACGGAACCTCCCAAGTGCCTGATCTGTACCGGTAAACAGGACGCAAAGCACGTAACGGAAGGTCCAAGGTGCCCAGCCGGTGTGCCGGCGACTAAACCACGTTTATAGTGCAAGTGACACAACTCAACCTGAACCACTGCTGCACGGCTCAGTAGCTATAACACCAAGCGGTTTCTGACTCAGCAATGGACATTGCCATAATCTCGCACCCATATCGCGTCCCTGCCGGTTCAAGAGGTTACGTCAACCGCAGAAGACGGATTTGCGGTTGCCAAAGTGTGTGGAGTATTCTACTGCAGCTGTTATGCTCCGCCGAGTTGGTGAATCTAGCAGTTTACGCGGATGGTAGACCAAGTGTCAGTTGTGCCGACTGGTCTAAGGCCGGTGGTTGTGGCGGGCGACTTCAACGCTTGGGCGGTAGAGTGGGGAAGTCGTCGCACGAACCATAGGGGTCGGATTCTGCTTGAGGCTCTGGTAAAACTCAACGCAGACCTGGTCAACGAACGGATCCCGCAAAGGCTTTGTGCCGCGAGCCGAAATGTGTCGGGATAAAACTGGCAGTATTCTGACGGACGATCGTGAGGTGACGGATAGGTGGAAGCAGCACTTCGACGAACACCTGAATGGCGCCCAGGCGGAAAACCATGGCGGCGGGGAAAGCGATTTCGACGGTGCAGCAAACGGGGAAGAGGTGCCAGCCCCAACGATAGGCGAAGTTAAGGAGGCCATCATGCAGCTAAAGAACAACAAGTCAGCTGGAAAAGATGGCATCGGAGCGGAGCTTATTAAAATGGGACCAGAAAAGCTGGCCGTTTGTCTACACCGACTAATTGTTAGAATTTGGGATACGGAACAGCTACCGGAGGAGTGGAAAGATGGGGTTATCTGCCCGATCTACAAAAAGGGCGACAAGTTGGACTGTGAGAACTATCGAGCGATCACCGTTCTCAATGCCGCTTATAAAGTGCTGTCCCAAATCATTTTCCGCCGTCTATCACCAATTGCGAATAGATTTGTGGGAACTTATCAAGCCGGCTTCGTCGAAGGTCGGTCTACAACGGATCAAATATTTACACTGCGGCAAATCCTCCAAAAGGGCCGTGAATACAGAGTTCCCACGCATCATTTATTCGTTGACTTCAAAGCCGCATATGATACCATCGACCGGAAAGAGCTATGGAAAATCATGGACGAGAACAGCTTCCCCAGGAAGCTCATCAAACTGATTAAATCTACGATGGATGGTACGCAGTGCTGTGTTCGGATTTCGGGTGGATTGTCAAGTTCATTCGAATCACACAGAGGGCTTCGTCAAGGTGATGGTCTTTCATGCCTGCTGTTCAACATAGCGCTACAAGGTGTTATGAACCGAGCGGATATCAACACGCGGGGCACGATATTCAACAAATCTAGTCAATTCGTCTGCTTTGCCGATGACATGGATATTATCGGCAGAACATCTGTGGCGGTGGCTGAACAGTACACCAGACTAAAGCGCGAAGCAGAAAAGATTGGGTTAAAGGTAAATACGTCTAAAACAAAGTACATGCTGGCCAGCGGAACCGAGGCCGAACGACACCGCTTGGGCAGTAGTATATTGATCGACGGCGATGAGTTTGAGGTAGTCGATGAATTTGTCTACCTTGGCTCACTGGTAACGGCGGACAATGATACCAGCCGTGAGATTCGGAGGCGTATTATCAGCGGAAGTCGTGCTTACTATGGGCTCCACAAGCAATTGCGGTCGAGCAGACTAAGTCCCCGTACAAAGTGCACCCTGTACAAGACGCTTATTAGACCGGTTGTTCTCTACGGGCATGAAACATGGACAATGCTCGAGGAGGACCTGCGAGTGCTCGGAGTTTTCGAACGACGAGTGCTAAGAACGATCTTCGGCGGCGTACAGGAGAACGGAGTATGGAGGCGGAGGATGAACCATGAACTCGCACAGCTCTATGGCGAACCCAGTATCCAGAAGGTGGCTAAAGCTGGACGGATGCGATGGGCAGGGCATGTTGCAAGAATGCCGGACACCTACCCTGCAAAGATGGTGTTCGCCTCAAATCCGGTAGGAACAAGACGACCAGGAGCGCAGCGAGCAAGATGGTTAGACCAGGTGGAGCGAGATCTGGCGGAGAGTACTCGGTGTCCGAGGAATTGGAGAGCGGTAGCCCTCAACCGAGTTACATGGAGAAATTTTGTTCAACAGGCTTTGTCTTAGGACGGCAAGCCACCTAAGTAAGTAAGTAAGACCTGGTCAACGTCGGCACCACAAGTACCTTCAGTAGGAATGGTGCAGAGTCTATCATTGACGTGACATTCGGCAGTTCTGGTCTGACAGGAGATCGGAGGGTAGACAATGGCTACACTCACAGTGACCATCAGGCGGTCCGCTATGGGGTCAGATAATGAGGCGGCAGGCGACGTGTAGAGCCAACATTCTAATCACCCGCGGATGGAAGACATCATACTTCGATTCAGAAGAACTTGTGGAAGCGATCCAAAGAGAGAGTGGTGATCGCGATATGCCCGATCCGAACGATGATCATTTGGCTGAGTTATTGTCGCGAGCGTGTGACGCTACTTTGCCTAGGAAAGGTCGACCTAGGTATGGGAGGTCACCGGCTTACTGGTGGCCAGAAGAAATTGCGGAACTCCGCGGAGCGTGCTTTCGTGCGAGGAGAATTATGCAAAGAGCTCGTTCGGACGAAGGCAGGTCGGGGAGGAAGCGACGGTTACGAACGAGGAACTCATTGAGATCGCTAAATCCCTAAAAGTGAGCCAGGCACCGGGACCAGACGGAATCCCGAATTTGGCCATTAAAGCGGTTTTTTTGGCGGCTCCCGAATTATTCGGGGCAGTAATGAGTAGATGCCTGGAAGATGGCCACTTTCCTGACAGATGAAAGCGACAGAACTTATTGTCCTATTGCCGAAGCCGGGAAATCCTCCGGGTATCCCCTCGTCACATAGGTCGATCTGTCTACTCGATACTGCTGGCGAAGTGCTGGAGAAGGTTATTCTTAACAAACTCTTACAGTACACTAAGGGTATAAACGGTCTGTCAAGGAACCAATTCGGCTTCCGAAAAGGCAAATCTACGGTGGATGCCATCTTGTCTGTCACTAAGACAGCCGAGGTAGCAATCCAGCGCAAGAGGACCGCTATTGCGCAGTTGTCACGCTCGACGTGAGAAATGCGTTTAATAGCACTAGCTGGGACTCCATTGCCGACTCCATAGCCAAAAAATTATTTCCAGAATCGTGTGCTATGCTACAACACGGAGGACGGTCAGAAGTGCGTTTCAATCACCGCAGAAGTTCCACAAGGTTCCATACTGGGCCCGGTGTTGTGGAACATCATGTATGACGGGGTGTTGAAGCTAAAATTCCCGGTAGGGGTTGTGATTGTCGGCTTTGCGGACGACATCACTTAGGAAGTCTACGGTGAATCTATCAGAGAGGTTGAGTTGACGGCTGCCCATTCTATAAGCGTTGGCGAAGATTGGATGCGCTCCAGGAAACTGGAGCTAGCGCGTCATAAAAAAGATCCTTAAAACTCCTGGGACGTGCGGACGTGGTCGACGACAAGCTCAAGTTCGGGAGCCACGTCGACTATGCCTGCAAGAAGGCTTTCAAAGCTATTTCGGCATTGTCTCGTATGATGTCTAATAGCTCTGCGGTATATGGCAGCAAGCGAAGGCTATTAGCCAACGTGGTCCAACCCATACTCAGATATGGCGGGCCGGTGTGGTCATTGACGTTAGGTACAAAAAGCTATCTAGCTAAGTTGGAAAGCACCTATCGTCTCATGTGCTTGAGAGTGGCGAGTGCGTATCGCACAGTTTCACATGACGCAATCTGCGTCTTAGCGGGTATGATGCCTATTGGCATCATCGTCAGCGAGGACGTAGAGTGCTTCAATCAACGTGGAACTAGGGGCATACGGAGTACCACAAGATCGGCCTCGAGACCACATAGCAGCGGGCATGGTCTTATTCCAAAAAGGGCCGGTGGACACACCGACTTATTTTGGAAGTACCCGGGTGGGTCGGCAGGCGCCACGGCGAAGTCAACTTCCACCTGACACAGATTCTGTCAGGCCATGGTTGTTTTAGACAGTATCTGCACAAGTTTGGGCATGCGGAGTCCCCCGCGTGTCCCGAATGCGTGGATGTTGAGGAAACTGCAGAACATGCATTCTTCATATGCCCTCGTTTCGCGGGCGCGAGAAGCAACATAATGGCAGTGAGTGGTCAGGACACTACTCCGGATAACTTAATCCAAAGCATGTGTTCCAGCTCTGAGGTCTGGGAAGCGGTCAACGCGGCTGCTACCCAGATTGTACTTGAGCTACAAAACCGCTGGAGAGCCGATCAACGTCGAATAAAAAGCCTAATTACCATAGTCCAGTAGTTATCTAATAGAGTGCGTTAAGCACAATAACCCTTCCCTGAAGTAACACCGATAAGGTGGTGCTAGGGGGGATTGAGGCTGGAGACTCGAGTAGGGTTTTAGTGGGTCTGGATCCTCACGCTCCATTAGGGGGGGTCGGAATACCTAACCCCACTCCTTGAGTTGTCTTCTCAGGTGTCTGATAGTACCGTATCTTCTAAGGTGCTCGGTAGATTTTCCTACTCGTAAATTATCGTAATCGTAATCGTAAATCGTTCATTAGATTTCAAAAGGTCATGCCAACCTCTCGAGTTGGCGTGAAATCTGTCACCTTCCTTAGCTCTTCTTCTGTTGTCAGCTCGTGTAGGTTTCTACATAAGACCAATAACGCCTGAGACAAGGCTCTCACGTTCGCCTCCTCGCCGAGGGCTTTTTCAGTAAGCTCCTTGAAGGCTGTGCTCCTGACCGTAGGGTCTTTTTTTAATCCGAATAGCATTTCACCGTTCTGAGTGCTCCTGGTCTTCATCACCTTCGACCCAAGCTTCTTTAAGTCTGGGGTGGCTCTTATTTTTCGGAGGAATTCGGCATATGTCGTTTTGCCCGTTGCAGCAACGATTAAGGCATCGCACAATGGGCAAAAACGAGCTCGTAATCCCAAGAATTAGAAGCCGCTGGTTTGGAATCTCACAAGATACCTAATTGTGCATCGCCTCTTTTTTTCTCCCGACGCTTCTGGCTTTCCTTTTTCTTTCGCTTTTTCTTCATCTCTTTTCGACAGTGTTCGTGTTCTCTACATTCTTTCGTGCTCGACAATAGTGAATGAAATCAAATGTACAGGGTGTTCAATAAGTTCAAATACACTTTAAAAATGTGTTTAAAAAATGAAAATACAAGATATTCTTTTCTGAGTTTCTGATTTTCTGATTTTTATTAAAGCAGTGTTTATTGAGAACCTCTACGACATATTTGGTGGAAGCACCCCTACTTTGTGCTTTATGACGACTCAAGTAACAATTTTACACTCTTATGATGGCGTTTAAGACCAAAATTGGTCATGAAGATCGCCATAAGAGTACAATAAAACTCCCATTGTTGCTTGGGGAGCTTCTCAAAAGTATCAAACGCGGAACGCACCTGGTCCGTGGGCCACTCGTCTCAAATCTTGGAAATGAGCTTCTTAAATTGGTCCATAGTTCTCACTTTATGTTCGCTCTGCTTGGCCAGCATGTACGGCCATACATAATAGTCCAGGGGATTAGGATCCGGGAAACTGAGAGGCCACAAAGTTTTATCGAGAAAATCAGTCAAATTCTCTCGACACTACGCTTGGACGATATTCGCCATGTGGGCCGGTGCGCCGTCCTATTGAAAGACGTAATGATGTTTCCCGTTAAGGCCACAACCTTCTCCAGAACCTCGGTCTTATAGTATGGGGCATTGATTTTCACGTTTTTCTCGATAAACATCAGTGAAAGCTTCCCACGCTTGGATACGGCCCCCAAACTATCACCGACACGGCGCTCTGGAACTGCGGGATGTGGGACGGGGGGATGCTGGCCAACGTCGGTGCTCTCAGCCGATCACACGGTGTTCAAAATACCGTTATTAAAAAATAAAATAGGTCATTTAAACGGAAAATGCCAGTTGGTTTGTATTGCCATCCTACACCTCTGAGCCAAATTTAAAAAAAAATTGATCGACGAATTTTTGAGTTACGCCCTTTTGTAGTTTTAAAGAACAGATTGCTCATATAAAGTAAAAAAAATCTTCAATCACAGTTCCAAAATGAACGTAAATCACAGCCGGTATTGATTTTTTTATGCGGTATTGGGACTAACCGGAAATGTTTCGGATTAAGTTATCGCTGTGGAAAATAGCCAGTATCGAACATGAACAAATACTTATTATGCGACACCCCAGATTACGCCAGAATTCAAAAACTTGATCACTGACCTTCTGATCAACTACCTAGCACCGCGTTGGTTTTATCTGGACATGTTCCGGGGACTTCCGGGAACACCCAGACAAGTGGCCAATTTCGTCCATGAACAAAAACCTATCGTGCGATACCTTAAATGACACTAGAATTCAATAACTAGATCAATGGAAGCCAAATCTGCTATCTAGGGTTAGTTTTGGTCATATCTGGACATATTCGAGGGACCCCGGGAACCCCTGGGAAGTCAATAACACAGTGTGGTACATTTTTGATAATAAAGACATGTTCGGAATTGGCCATTGTGGTTCTTAAGTTGGCTTACTTGGATCTATTTTAAAAGTTTTAGTGTGATTTAAGGTGTCGTATGATGACTTTTTGTTCATGCTCGGAATTGGTCATTTCCTAGGGTTTTCCGGAGTCCCCCAAACATGCCCAGATATGACCAAACCTGAGCCTAGATTGCAAATTTGGCTTTCATTGATCTAGTTATTGAATTCTAGTGTGATTTAAGGTGCCTCACGATAAGTTTTTGTTTATGGACAAAACTGGCCACTGGTCAGTCAGGCCAAAACTCCTAAAATGGTTGGCAATGGGCATATGTTGCATAAAAATCAATACCGGCTGTAATTTACGTTCATTTTGGAAGTGTAATTGAATTCGTCGATCGATTTTTTAAAAATTTGGCTCAGAGGTGTAGGATGGCAAAACAACCCAACTGGCATTTTCCGTTTAAATGACCTATTTTATTTTTAATAACGGTATTTTGAACACCGTAGATCATTTTGAACATTGTGTGGCTGTTGCAAGATGAAGAGTTTCTCATCAGAAAACACGAACTCCTCACCAGCGTGCCGCGAAAGTATCGGTTTTGCTCTGTCCAGTCTCTTCTTCGTTGTAGCCTCCATTACCCCGTGAACCTTACGTTTCTCGTACGACTTGCATCCCAGGTCCTTCGGGTAGTCCCGATCGACACATCCAGGTCAACAGCGGTCTTGCGGATTGAGCGGTTCAATTTTCGACGGACCCGCTCCCTAAGGGGCCATCCAGATACCACGTGGACAGAAAAATACCAATTTTGAAGCCCCCCGTCCCCCTCCGTGGACAAACGTGGACATTGACTCAACTCCCACCCCCCTCCCCTGTTTGTCCACGTGGACATTTTTTTCTTATGTAAAGTTTAACAGAACAGTAAAGCATGGTGCTAAATTTTGTTTTCAACTTGATTTATGCCCTATTTACTAAAAAAAAGTTTACGTGAATGGAAGCTCTAGTCTAAAGGCCCCAACTCAAATCGTTGCAGAAATTTGAGTTTTTCCATAGACTTTCTGTCAAATTTCCGCAGCGTATTAAAATCCGTATGCAAGGTTTTAGGATCTTAATTCTTATGATCTTGTCTACTGCAAATCATTATCGAGTGGAAGAAAGTCCGTTTTAGCTTGACTTTCGCTTGACGATTCTTCTCTGTCCAGAGTATCCCTGTCTAACCAGAGCACCTCAGCTTGGCCGTCAACTTCAACACAATAAACGACCTTTCCGACGCGATGTGGTTCATATAATTTTTTGAATCCTTTTGGAAATACGCTGCCCCTTGATGCCCTTTTTGTGGAGTTCTGCATTTGATTTTGAGGCAAAATGCAATCCACATTTGGTGCAAGCGCGACCTAAATGATAAATGAGTCCCGTGATTCGTGGGTTTAATTCAGTGACACTTCTGGAGTGATTCGCGATAAGGGCGCAACTAGTAAAGTGTAAACAGTTTCGCTCTTTACTATCGCCTGTTTACAAAACGATTTGCAAATAAGCCTGTTACTTCATAACAAAGAAAGCGGCTAAACTCTGAATTTTCTTTTGTTTTGATTAAACACTTTTATCGCCCATCACTAAAAACGTGTTTTAAATAATTCTAACGATTGAAACAGAAGAAAGGATTCTTGCCATGGATATTATCAGTGATTTTAAGGCTGATGGTGTAATAAAACGATTTGTTTACAATTTGCTAGTTGAGCCCCAATCGTGAATCACTCCGGATATATAATTAATGCCATATTTTTTCTAACTTCTTTCTTTTATGAAAAAAAAAATTGTCCACGTGGACATTTTCAATACCCCCTCCCCCCCTTCCGTGGACATCTTCATACCCCCCACCCCCCTCCAAGCTGTCCACGTGGTATATGGACGGCCCCTAACCACCTTGATGGCTGCTGGCATCCTCGCCGAACGCGGCCGCCCGGATAAAGCACACATCATTGAAGAATAAAGAAAACAGCAGCGGTCCCAGGTTACTCCCCTGCGGAACACCAGACATAGCAATGAAACGGTCAGACTCAATGTGGCCTAATCTAACAGAAAGCGTGCGGTCGACGAAATAATATTACAGCCACTCAGTAAAATGTATTGAAGCTCCGAAGCGTTCAATTTTAGCTAATATGATAGAGTGATCGACACGATCGAACGCAGCTTTCAAATCAGTGTAAGTAGTGTCCACTTGCACGCCATTTTCCATGCTTTTAATGCTATACGATGTGAAGTGCAGTAAATTTGTCGTCGTTGATCTGCCAGGGTAGAAGCCATGCTGATCCATGGAGATATGACTTGAACTCTCGTAGTAGTACATTTCCAACCAGTATTTCAAATAATTTTGATACAGCAGAGAGAGAGAGAGGTAATTCCTCGATAGTCAACTATATCGAGTTTGTCTCCTTTTTTTAACACAGGAAACATAACCGATTTTTTTTCCAGCACGCAGGGAATATTGCTTGCGACAACGATTGGCTAAATATCATTGTTAGCGGGACACATAGCGCAGTCGCACATTTTTTCTGGATAATAGCTGGAATACTGTCTGGGCCACTTGATGTTGAAGGTGTTACCTTTTTATAGCTTCAAGTACATCTTCGTCGGAAAAACTAATACCACTCAAGTTTATTACATCACGAGGGACGTTGCTAAGGGAATTTTCTATTTGTGTCCAACTAGCCGAAGTCGAATTGAACACGCTCGAAAAGTGTTTCGCAAACAAAGTGTAGATGCCATTAGATGTAATAGAGCTTTCATTTCCCAAAAACATACTGGAAGACCACTTTCTTTGCGCTTACTGTTTACGAATGTCCAAAACTGTTTTGGATTCTGACTGAGCTCTGGCTGTGTACGTAACACATGCCTAGAATACAGAAAACGGTTATAGATTCTATAATTCCTGCTTGCGGTAGTAAACACAAGTTTTGTCGTCGGCTTTCGTCGTCTTGTATAATTTCCGAGCGCTGCTGCCCTTAACCGCTTGAGCTCCCGAAGTCGTCGGTTGGACCATGGAGGTTTTGGCTGGGACGAGGCGATGGAACAAAGCTATTAAACTGCTGTTTCAGTGTCAACGAAAATAATTCTACTCTGCCATTAACGTCACTTGCTTGGTTCGTCGATTGTCAGTAGAGTATTCAGGAGCCCGGTAAAATCAGTTTAAAAAAAATTGAATTGCCTAGTATCAGACAACTCTTCAAAGTGTATTTGTTGTGCGCATACTAATGTAAGTAAGAGGGGATGGTGATGCGGATCAATACCAAGTAACGACTCACACGCTTCAGCGATGTTGTAGCTCATTGATGCTTCCTCATTCACGAAAACGAGGTCCAGGGTTCGTTTCCGCCTATTTATGACCATACATATTTGTATCGTATTGAGTAAAGACATACCGTCTAATAGCACAACACTAGATCTGCTAAAACTGGATTCAGAAGGATCAGCAAAAATACGACCGGAGTGGCTGGGTTTCCAAACCAGGCCTGGTTGGTTATAGTCTCCGAACAGCAAATGAGTAGTACGAAATGAAAATGAGTTTACTATAGTAAGCGTCGCATCGATATGCTTTGCACATGATGCGCACTTACACAACGATAAAAAGTTGTATTCGAACTTATTGAACACCCTGTAAATCATTTACTGATTTTGAATTACCGACAACAGTAATCGAAATTACAATAAACATTGCTCCGAAGTGTAAACAAGAGTAAGATGTTGCTCCGAAGTGCCTGGTTTTGGCGCTTCCTTCAGCCTGGTTTTGGTTAGTTTTAAAAACTAACAGTTTAAAAATCTAAGCTTTGAGATCAGTCACGAGAATATCATCAAAAAATATCAGTCACGGGCAAGAAAATTGACTGACAGGTTAGTCTAACAATCATTCAGCACTACGATTCATGAATGAATTGCTTTGAAGGGTAAAAAACTAAGAAAGACAAACGCTGTCAGTAGTTCGGTACTCATGTCTATGGACTGACTGATAAAAGAATACTGCCAGGGGTAAAACTGATGAGCTGAATGCGTTTATATATTCACCTTCATGCAGGGCTGTCAATTTTTCGAGTATTGGTAAATAACACTAGATCTGAATTTCAGGCCTTTTTTGGCACTGATAAAAAATTGAATAACAAATTTTTGTGCTTAGTGCACATTTGGAACGGTGAAGGAAATTGATGATTAATTAATTGCAGCTCAAATAAATACGTATGTGACGACGAATGCAGCTGGTTAAAAGATCCGTTCAAAATATTTCCAGCACCCGTTGGACTGTCGCCAGCTCCCGAGCTGCATTTCACGGCTCTTCTGTAAAGTGGGAAACTTTCCCCACATCGTGCCTAGCAGCTGCTGGCAAACAGCAGCTGCATTTGGCAAAAGTTCACCGCTCGTTTAAAGTTGAGTTCCATAATTATCTCCCACCCGAATTGTCCGAAGCGGGCTGCTGATACTGCTAGTGCTGCCAGCTGATAAGCATAGCAGGAAAAACTCTCCGTGTTTGTCGGATTTCCGCAAACAGTACGAATCAGCTGCAATTTATCCGTCTCCGTCTTCACCAGACGCGACTGTCGTCCAGCTGATGCTCACCGAGCATCATCAGTTTTCGACCCGGCGACAGTTAAGCGCACTGATTTAAATCAGAACCTTGGCAAACACAATGCGCCCACCGCCGTCGCCGGTCGCCGTCGTCGGAATAAACCGGAAATCGGTGAGAGATTTCCCAGTCCCACTGATTGCTAGCTGCCAAGGCGAGCGGACTCTGCAAACGAATGGTCATATCGCCATTGGCGAGGATGGCCAGTATCTTGGGGTGTGTAGAAATTTGTGCAGACGGAAGCGACGATGAATGCAAGAATCGTGAAAAATGGTCGCAAAAAATTCCAATCACATGACGGAAATTGGTTTTCATAACATCCGGCCAAGACGGCTAGGTTTAGTAAGGGTTTTGCGTTTGTGGTAGCGCCTGATGCTGGTGGTCAGAATATGGCAAGAGGCGAGGCCCGCAGGTAAGCACGGCGATGAATGTTTTGCACAGTTTTGCTGGATCTGCTACCAGGACGCGTCGCGTCCTCGGTAGTACCATATCGGAGTATTTTCTCGCTGTGTTTCGGCTCATTTTGCCTTCTCGTCCTACGACGGAAGCAACATGCTTCCGCTGACACTTTTCTGTTTGCCAGCCCGGCAAGGTGGCTTGATTTCGATTTCGACCAGCCGGCTGGCGATCTGGGCATTGGTTAATGGAACTTGGAGTCGGTCTTTTCCGGGTTCAACGTCAACATTCGGACATTTTTCTGTTTTATTTTTATTTTTACACTGCTTCTGTGTGTACCAGAACTAAACCTTAGTTGGGTGCCTGGTGTCTGGTCAAAACACAATTCATTTGTACCAGACAAAGTTAACATCCACTTTTAGGCTTTATGTAAAATTATTTCAACAATCTGTATCCAATTAATATTCCGTTTTTAAGAGTGATTGTTATTGTATCATGTCTAATTAAATCTCATATCCCATTCAAAATCCGAGACTGAAGAATTACTCATTTACCTCCCAGTCAGACTGTCGATCATTCTATTTGACTGTTCAATGAGCTATTCTCAACAACAACAACAGAAACAGAAATGGCAACAAAACGAAGGATTTTTTCTGTGTTGATAAAAAAAAAGTCCATTCAATCCACTTCAGCGCATCCCGGCTGCAATCCTGCTGCTGCGTGGCTATCCATTTCCAGTCTAGCACTTCAGCCCGGAAGCCCGACAGTGATGCGTTCGATCACTCACTCACTCACTCGGTCGTCCATTTGACTATTTTGCCTGCCCCGGCTTCTCAAGCCTTCGTCGTCGCCGTCGTCGTCATCGCCATCGCCATCATCATCGATAATGATGAGGAGATGAAAATGCTGAATAACGAACGCGCCACTGCTGCTGCTGCTGCTCTGTTGCACTTCTTCTCCGGCCAGGTGGAATAAAAATCCGGCACATTTGCAGTTGTGTGGGCCTCTTCGGGGTCGATTGGGACTGGCGCGCCGGTCCTTGACTGCACTTTGCCATTCAGTAAATATTCTCGCTTGAATCGACTTTTTCCCATTTTCCGAACGCCAGTTGATTACACACTTAAGTAGTGTGGAGGCAAGCTGGGAGGCACACGGCACACGGGTCGGCCGGGACCCGATATCGAACGGCTGCGTTTGCTGGCGGCAGCAGCTGGAACCGAACAACTGCTGGGCTGCTGGGAACTGGGCGCATCCGAAGGGGTCAAATTGAATTTCCACGGGCACCGAAGGAGACGAGTGGTTTCCATTATACCTGCCTTGCTTTTGTGGTTAGCCTTCCGGTTGTAGAAGGAATGACTTTGGCAGCCACAGCCGAACAGAACCACACAGCTGCTGGTTGGCTCAGCTCAGGTGAATTGAATTAGTTTTCGGGATAATGGTTCGATGAATACTTTATACCGAACTGAATGGGAAGGAACGGTTCTTCAAAAGCGATCCGTTTCTGAAAGGATATCGAACTGAATGGGAGTAAAATTCCGAGATGAAAAATTATGAAGGCTAATTTAAATATGGTTTACAATGCGAATGCCTTCCAATATCTTCGATATTGAAGGGTCGACGTTTGCCGGCAATAAAATGGAAGAATGAGCTTTGCTTTCAGGATCGGAAAATAATCTGATGCTTTATTTTTTTTTTCTTTTCCTTTAATTTCAGTTCATCGCTACCCAGGTGTTCCTGTTTATTGTGACCGTGGCTGGATCGGCCATTATTCTAGACTTCTCCACCGTGAACTCCAGCATCCAGCCGTTGATTCGTCAAACCATGATTCGCTTCATTATGACCTCGGAGGACCCACGTTCGGCTGCCGCACTCAAGCTGATCCAGGAAAATGTGAGCTTTTCTATATCCAACCTAGTAGAGTAGAGGGTATGGGCGATGTAAATCTTAGCTCCGAACGAGCAATTCATTATAGACGACTATTTATTTTCCTACCATTCAGCGACGAACAATTCCCGAGCTATTGAACGTTGAGGCTGAAATCGAACCCGATAATGGTTGTTTGTCTACCGAGCAGAAGCCGGGATAAATGGGGGAAAAACTCTAATGATTTCCATCCACTAACTTGAATATCCATTTCCGGTAAAGTCGGTAAACAAAACGGTGCAGTGAACCAGTGTCTCGTTTTCGGTTTCAATTAAGTTTGCTTCGCAAAATAATGCTATTGAATTGTCTATCGAAATATCGGAAACCCATTTCTGAGCAGAGGGTTTGTCTAACGAAACGGGTCTGATTATTGAGCCACCTTCATTCAGCTTCATAGCACTGAGTTTAAATCTTAAATATAAAATATATCTTCAATTGCGATGGTAAATGTTAAAAATGGAAAAATCTTCTAACAAAAATCTTTTAATTACAAAATTTCGCTGTCAATTTCTAATGAGAAGTTTCAAATAATTCCTACTAGAAATGTGATGCACAGTTTTGATTGCATTGAAATCACCCATTAATGGAGGCGCACGGCTTTTTATATTATAGCCCACCGTACAGCTCCAAGGACGGGTGAATAACTGAAATAATTAAACTTGTGCCGTTTTACCGCTGAGAATTGTCTGCAAAAAAGAGTTTCTAATTGATATCTAATATTTACCTTACAAAAACAATTTATTTCAATGAAATCCATTAATTCCAAAGAAAGAAGCAGTGTTTTGGATTAGCAGTTGAGACGTGTTTTCCCAATTTGTGAAAATTTCATTTAAAAACTAATAACTTTTCACCTGTGCCGATCAAGTTTCTTAGTTTTCGATTGTTAGCACAGCGAGAATTTTTTTATGTAGGATAGAAATGTTAAAAATCAGCATTACGTACAGATATGCATGCTAATAAATCGTAAATTGCATTAAGCGCAATACTGGCATATCCGTACCATTTTGAAGGTGATATACGTTATGAGGAATAATTATACTCGTTTCGTCTATGTAGGTATTCATATACGATAATATCCGATTAAGCGCGACTCTCTCCGTACTGTTATACAACTCTGTGAAGAAAATCGTATCTGTGTCAGTTACTATCATTATATACGATTGAAAACCAACTTGAGCGCAATTTATTGACGATTCCAAATTTGTTACAAGTCATTTACAATAATTTTAGTACAATAATGTGCGATTTGGTGCCAGCTGGGAGACTTTTTGGCGTGTCTCGACTTTACTTTTTGAATTTTAAATTTTCGATTTTCCATTTAATTTCCATTTTTGAACGTTAAACTTTTTGAATTTTCGACATTTCGACGATTTCAACTTGCGGTTCTCCGATTTTTTATACTTTTTGACTTTGTGACTATCACTTTTCAATGTTCAAAATTTGGACTTGGTTTACATCCCAAGCAGCACAATTTTAGCACTTCTAGTTGCATCAACCTATTTATAACCGGATTTATATCGGTTGCCACAACTACTTTGTAACAACTGTGTTAGTAGGGATACTTTCGGTTTGATTTCAACATTTATCAAAATTGCGATTTTATTAACTTTTTGAATTTTTTTTAATTGTATTACATCTTTAAATTAAGGTCTGTTTTAATGTTTCGAAGTTTGATATTTAGACTTTTTGATTTTGACACTTCGAATTTACAATTTTTTTCCATACTTTTCGATCTTTTGTTTTTCGCCTTTTCATCTGTTCAACTTAAAAATATTACATCTCTCGGATTTTCAACATTTCGATTTCTTGATTTTAGCATATTAATACTGTTTCACTTGTCGCCTGACTTTTTGAATTTCAGTATATTTTTTGACTTTAAACTTCTAAGCTTTCTAAGTTACAAACTTTTCGATTTTTAGATTCTGGGTTTTAGACTGTTGAATCTTTGAGTTTATGGATTGTCGCCGTGTCGACTTTTTGACTTTTAGATTTCACGAGCTTGATTTTGCGGCATCTAACGTTTGAAAATATAATCTTTTCAACTCGTCGATTTTTAAAATTTTCGACATTCCGACTTTATGACTATTTTTAGGTTTTTGATCTTTTCAACTTTTCGAATTTTCATTTCATTTCGATTTTACAATTTGATGACTTGTAGGCTTTTCAACTCTATGATTTTTGTCTTTGTGACTTTTCAACTTTTCGATTTTTAGACATTTCCTGTTTTCGGCTTTTCGAATGTTAGAATGTTCGACTGTTCAGCTTTTCGACTCTTCGGTTTTACGGTTTTTTCTAGCGTTTCGTCTTTTTCACTTATAGACTTTTTAAATTACCGACAGTTTTCGAAAATTCGTTTTTCTGCTGTTAGACATACTGACTTAGTCTGAAAAGTCGACTCAACTTGTAGATATTTTAACTTTTCGCCTTGTCGACTATTCGAGTTTATAACTTTTTGGTATTTCGACCTTTCGGATGTTTAACTTTTTCGACCTTTCAACTTTTCGAATGATAGAATATTAGACTTTTCAGTTTTTCGACATTTTCGCTTCCAGTTTCTTCGATATTTTCTATTATTTGTTTCTTTTTTTTATTTTTCGACTTTTCAGCTTTTAGGCGTTTTTTAGTTTTATACTTTTCGCCTTATTGATTTTTCGATTTTTTATTGCTTAATGTATTGACCTTTCTAAAGTTTGACTTATTGCGTTTTCAATTGTTTGGCTTTCGACCATTTCGTCTTTTCGAATGTTCGACTTTTCAATTCTTCGAATTTACGATTGCTAGACTTAACGGCCTTTCTACTTTTCAGCTTTTTGACCTTTCCATATTTTCGAATATTTGTATATTTTTACTTTCCGATTTTTCTACTTTCAGACGCTTAGAGATAACAACTTACTACTACCTTGTCGACTTTTCGATTTTTCTATTTGTTGTTTTTTCAATTTTTCGACAGACAGACAGACAGACAGACAGACAGACAGACAGACAGACAGACAGACAGACAGACAGACAGACAGACAGACAGACAGACAGACAGACAGACAGACAGACAGACAGACAGACAGACAGACAGACAGACAGACAGACAGACAGACAGACAGACAGACAGACAGACAGACAGACAGACAGACAGACAGACAGACAGACAGACAGACAGACAGACAGACAGACAGACAGACAGACAGACAGACAGACAGACAGACAGACAGACAGACAGACAGACAGACAGACAGACAGACAGACAGACAGACAGACAGACAGACAGACAGACAGACAGACAGACAGACAGACAGACAGACAGACAGACAGACAGACAGACAGACAGACAGACAGACAGACAGACAGACAGACAGACAGACAGACAGACAGACAGACAGACAGACAGACAGACAGACAGACAGACAGACAGACAGACAGACAGACAGACAGACAGACAGACAGACAGACAGACAGACAGACAGACAGACAGACAGACAGACAGACAGACAGACAGACAGACAGACAGACAGACAGACAGACAGACAGACAGACAGACAGACAGACAGACAGACAGACAGACAGACAGACAGACAGACAGACAGACAGACAGACAGACAGACAGACAGACAGACAGACAGACAGACAGACAGACAGACAGACAGACAGACAGACAGACAGACAGACAGACAGACAGACAGACAGACAGACAGACAGACAGACAGACAGACAGACAGACAGACAGACAGACAGACAGACAGACAGACAGACAGACAGACAGACAGACAGACAGACAGACAGACAGACAGACAGACAGACAGACAGACAGACAGACAGACAGACAGACAGACAGACAGACAGACAGACAGACAGACAGACAGACAGACAGACAGACAGACAGACAGACAGACAGACAGACAGACAGACAGACAGACAGACAGACAGACAGACAGACAGACAGACAGACAGACAGACAGACAGACAGACAGACAGACAGACAGACAGACAGACAGACAGACAGACAGACAGACAGACAGACAGACAGACAGACAGACAGACAGACAGACAGACAGACAGACAGACAGACAGACAGACAGACAGACAGACAGACAGACAGACAGACAGACAGACAGACAGACAGACAGACAGACAGACAGACAGACAGACAGACAGACAGACAGACAGACAGACAGACAGACAGACAGACAGACAGACAGACAGACAGACAGACAGACAGACAGACAGACAGACAGACAGACAGACAGACAGACAGACAGACAGACAGACAGACAGACAGACAGACAGACAGACAGACAGACAGACAGACAGACAGACAGACAGACAGACAGACAGACAGACAGACAGACAGACAGACAGACAGACAGACAGACAGACAGACAGACAGACAGACAGACAGACAGACAGACAGACAGACAGACAGACAGACAGACAGACAGACAGACAGACAGACAGACAGACAGACAGACAGACAGACAGACAGACAGACAGACAGACAGACAGACAGACAGACAGACAGACAGACAGACAGACAGACAGACAGACAGACAGACAGACAGACAGACAGACAGACAGACAGACAGACAGACAGACAGACAGACAGACAGACAGACAGACAGACAGATCTTTTGATTTATCGATATTATATCAATAATACGATTTTTCGGCTTGTAGATTAGACTTCGGTCATGTCGAATGTCCGGGTTTTGGCTTTTCTACTGTTTGACATTTTGAGTTTTTGATGCTATGACTTTCTAACGTTTTGGTTTTTCGCCTTTTTGGATTTAAAACAATTCAATTTTTTACCTTTTCGAATTTAGTAATGTCTTTTCAACTTTTCAGTTGTTGGCCTTATTGCCTTCCGACTTTTTAGTTTTCTGATTTTTCAACTCTTTGGGTTTTAAATTTGTTTACTTTTCAAATTATCAACTTGCGCTGTTTTGGCTTTTCAACTTTACGACTCGTCGACTTTTGAGCTTTTCAAATTTGTAATTTTTTGACTTGTCGAATTTTCGTCATTTTATCTTCGATTTTTTGATTTTTATTTTATTTTTCAATTTGTTTATTTGTCCACCACTTTTCGGCTTTTTGATTTTTGAAGTTTTTGACTTTCTGCTGGTTGTTCGCTCGTTCAACTTTTCGGTCTTTCCACTTTATTTTTTGAATGTACAATTTTTGAGTTTTTGGCTTTTCGACTTTTCCATTTTTAATTTTTCGACTAGCCAGATTTTCGTTTTTCATTACTCGACTATTCCACGTTGTGATTTGTAGAATGCCTAGATTTCCGATTTAACGGTTTTCTATACATCCGTTGTTTAATTTTTTAACTATCAATTTGCGGTTTAGATGGCCGAGCAAGCTAAATAAATAAAAAATAAAATTTGCGTTTTATGTACGTGTAAGAATTTTTCATTTTTTTCCAAATTTTTTATTTTTTTAGACTGATTGGTTATAAAGCATTATTACTGTGACTTCTAATTTGCGTCTGAAATTTAGTGTTTTTAATTTTCAATATTAAAAATTATATTGATGATTTTGCGACAGGCTTTTGACTTTGTAAATTTCCGGCTTTTACCAGTTAATTCCTACATACCTAGCTTGTTGATTTCATGGCTTTTTCTGTTGTTCTTTTTTTTCATGTAAATTTCATTAAAAGTTCATGTAAAAACTTAGTTTGTAATCAGTTTGGACTTTTAAACTTTGCTTGTTTGACGTACCAAGTTCTTGATTGAACGGACTTGTAGCATTTTGACTTTTTGACTGTTCAGCTGTTCTATTCTTCTGTTTAAGTTGAAATTTGAATTCTTCGACTGTTTTACCTCAGGTTTGCAATTTTAAGAGTTACTAAGCTTTCGACTTCAAGGATTTGTAGACTTTGCGCTTTTTGACTGATTTTTGAATTTTGTTTCTCACTTTTCACACTTTTGCAGTTAATTTGCTTATTTAGATTACCGTGGCACTAATATTATTAGAACCTGTTGATTCTTTTCGGTGAAAATCAAAAACTTTTGATTTGGTGTGACGTTTCTGCTTACTGTTCCTTCGGCCATCATCAGACGTCTACAAAACAATTATAAAATGTATTTACTATTAGTTCTACTTTCGTTATTCTTAAATCACGAGTTTTCTATTTCAAGACTTCCCGATTTTTTGAATTTTTTACTCTAATATTACGATATTTGGGTTATTGCTTCTGGGTTCTAGTTTCTGGCTTTTTTCTTATTCTTCTGTCAACTATTGTTTTCTTCTATCTTTTTCTGATTTCTTCTCTTCTTCTCTCTGTTTTTTCTTCTCTATTCTTCCTATACTTTCTTCTGTTTTGTTCTGTCTTCTTCTATCTTTCAGTCTTTCCCTGTCTACTTCCAACTACTTGTCTCCTTCTGACATCTTGCGTCCTCTTCGGTATACTTCTGTTTCCTTATCTCTTTCTGTTTTCTTTTGTCTTTTTCTATCTTTGATTTACTTATTTTTTTGTCCTCTTCTGTATTCGTCCGTATTCTTCTGTCTTCTTCCGTCTTCTGTCAATTACTGCTCTCTTCTGCCTTGTTTTGTCTACCTCCGTCTATTACTGTCTTCGTCTGTCGTCTTCTGTTTCCTTCCGTTTTCTGTTATCCTCTTCTGTATTCTTCTGTCTGCTTTTTTTTTCTTCCGTTTGGTTATATACTCCTCTTTCTTCTTACTTTTTCTGTATTCTTCGCTTTTCTTCTGTATTTTCTCTCTTTTCCCTCTATTCTTCTGTTCTTTTCTCTCTTGTATTTTTATACAGGGTGCTCCACCTTTTATGTCGATATGTAAACGCTGTATAACTTTCACATTTACCAACAGATTTCTTTCATTAGATATGTTTTGGAAATTGAAATGGTCAATACAATTTTCGCCATGTATCGCTTCACACCGAAAGAACGCGCTGAAATAGTGACACTTTACATCGAAAATAGTCGTTAACAATTTTGATGACTGACGAGGCCAATTTCAACCTCTCTGGCGGTGTTAATAAGTAAAATTGCCGCATTTGGGGAACGGAGAATCCTCACGAGATTCACGAAATGCCCTTGCATGACCGGAAAATAACTGTGTGGGTCGGGATTTGCGCCAAAACCACCATTGATCCATATTTTTTCAAAGAAAATGAAACTGTCGATGGAAGTCGATATCGGTGGATGTTGGCTCATTATGTCTGCCCACAAATGCGCGAAGGCTATTGATAAATTTCCGGGACGTCTGGGACGGCCACCCAGATCACTTGATTTTACCCCCCCCCCCCCCCCCCGGACTTTTTGTGGGGGTATCTGAAAAGCAAGGTTTACGACAACCAGCCACAAACTATTGACGAGCTCAAGGCAAATATTCGGTCGGAAATCGACGCAATAACACCCGAGATGCTCAAAAAAGTAATGGAAAACGCGGA
Organism: Sabethes cyaneus; assembly: GCF_943734655.1. Classification (NCBI taxonomy): domain Eukaryota; kingdom Metazoa; phylum Arthropoda; class Insecta; order Diptera; family Culicidae; genus Sabethes; species Sabethes cyaneus. The sequence goes on along the minus strand of NC_071354.1, from coordinate 33,808,057 downwards.
AAAAAGGAGTCAATTTGTAATTTCTAATAAAGGTGGTCACTTAATTGATATTGTTTTCAAAAACTAAACCAAGAAAATTTTCCGGAACCAAACTAAATAAAAATGCATTACTAATAGAAATCGGTTGTTTTTTCTTAAAATTATTCAATGTTTTCATACTGACATAAAAGGTGGAGCACCCTGTATCTATTTTTATTTCTATTTTTTTTGTGTCTTTTTCGGTCTTTTCCCGCTTTTTTCTGTATTCTTTTGTCTTCTACCGAATTCTTCTGTATTCTTGTCTTCTTCTGTCCTCTCCAGTCTTTCTCTGCCTTGTCTTTTTTTTTTGTCTTCTTTTGAGCTCTTCCGTCTTTCTTCACCTCTCCTTTATTCTTTCGTTTTCTTCTCTTTTCTTCAGTCTTCTGTTTACTATCGCTAACTTCTACTATTCTGTCTACCTCTTCTTCCATCTTCTGTCTTCTTATCCCAAGCAACAGTGTGAGTTTTCTTGTACTCTTATGGCGGTTTTCATGACCAAAAAAGCCTTGGGCTTAAACGTCTGTCGAATACTTGACCCTTCTTTATCGACAGACTTCACGTTTTCATGACCAATTTTGGTCTAAAATGCCATCATAAGAGTGTAAGAAAACCCAAATTGTTACTTGGAATGTTTTTCTGTCTGCTGTTGTCTTTTTCTGTTTTCTTCTGTTTTTTCTGTCTTTTTTGTCCTCTTCAGTATTCTTACGTCTTTTGTCTTCTTCTATCTTCTTACATCTTCATCTGTTTTCTTCCGTCTTTTGTCTACTTCCGCTGTCTTCTGCCTTATTTTGTCTACTTTTGTCTCCTGCTATCTTCTGTTTTCTTCCATCTTCTTCTTTAACTTTCGACTTCGACTTCTTTCGACTTTCTACATATTTTCTAAACGTCTATTTCCTTGCTTTTTCGATTTTTGGACTAACTTTTACATTTTGAAATGTTGGATTTTTGATTTTATCTCGAAGCTTTTATACATTTTGGCTCTTTGTGCCTTAAATTTTTAAACTAGAGTGAGTAGCAATAACTCTCAGTAGTGTAAATGGTTAGAAAAACAACACGTATGCATAAATTTTAATTTGGGTGTATTTCGTGTAAAGTTTATCTATAACATTTATCTTAAATTACTCCAATTAAAATCTCGTGTTGCTTTGCTTAGTTTGCTTAATTACCAATCGCAACCGTTGTTAAAAAGCGTTACAGCTGGCACACACCATACCCGAAGGAATTTCATCCCAAATCTTTTCCATATGTTGCTTGAAAGTATCCACAGTCAATTTTTGGTGCTCTCAAGTTTGCCTAGCATGTTAGCTCATGAAGAGAAGCCGAGAAGATTCAAATCAGGCAAAATGGCATATCGCTTTTTCGAAGAAATAAAATCCGAAAAATTATCTTCACACCAAGCCGGTGTAGCTTTCGCCTGGTGAGACGGTGCAGAATCTTGTTGGAAGCAGTAAGGTGCATTCTTGTAGTGTTTTCGACGATGTGAAGCAAATGGTTGATCAATACATTATCGATCGCTTGATGGTACGGAAGATGAATCCTACGTTAATTCCGAATGGTTTCAGCTGCTTTAAAATATCACATGGTCAAAAATTTCCCAAAAACAGACTTATCAGTTCCCTGTTTGGGTTTATGATTATCACGACATCAAATTTTTGTATTGTTGAGTAGTAAGTTCAATATTTTGCATCACTTTCCCCGCAAGTTGAAATCGTTTCCGTAAAATCTCGCTGTCGATAGATTATTTTTAAATGTTTGGTTTCCTCGGACAGAGCAGGTACGATGTTTGATTTTGCTAAACTCCCACCGACCGACAACGTGCACCAGCTGCAGCCGTTCGGTCGATTCTAACCAAGAAAGCAATATCCCAGCAACACAAGAGAAGCAGCAACTAGAATCTGGTCAAGATGATATAGCCCGGCCACGGCAAACGGTCCCTTCCAGAAGGGAAGACATTATTGAACCAACAACAGGACAATGCTATCAGACGGGACTTCTGCTTGAGCAGGAATCGCTTGTTGTTTGGTTTAGGTTATTATTTCTGCTTGTACCTATTTTTCTTCCGCCCGAGAAAGACGGCCGGCAGCCCGGCGGACGCAATGCAACGGAAGGGCAAGTGAACAAGCCGAGCACATTGTGGGCAAGTGAACAAGCCGAGCACATTGTCTCGTCCGGCCGGAGAATGGTGCTTCGAGAAACATTTTTGAACAGATTCCAACAATTCCAGCAACCAGCGCCAGTGCCGGCCGGTGTGGTTTGGGGGGAAAGTGGAAAAACATGTTGACCGAAAATATTTACGGGGGCAAAAATAACAGGTGCATGTTCGAGCAGTAGTGCCGGTCGGCAGCTCGAGAGGAATGCGCTACACACGGAGCTAAATGTTTATTTATTGATCTACATGGAAAATCTTATGAGATGAAGCTTCGGTATTGATTTCATTGAACCAATTTATATACGAAGTTGAACAGACGACATCATCTTACTTCTTATTCTTCATGACTACATATCAAATTTATATTCGGAGTTAGAATCCAATTTTAACAGAACTAAAAACAATAATCCAATCCAAGATTTATGCAAATACTGTGCTAAATCAAAACGATAATTCATTCTGTTCTTTTTCCCCTCGCCTCAACAGATCGGGTGCTGCGGAGCGGACGGTCCCAACGACTACATGGTCCTACGTCAGCCCCTTCCGCTGGAGTGCCGTGACACCGTCACCGGGAATGCCTTCTTCCACGGTTGCGTCGACGAGTTGACTTGGTTCCTGGAGGACAAATCCATCTGGGCCGCCATTATGGCCATGATCCTGTCGGCAATTCACGTAAGTTTACTTTTCCCCTACCGCCAGCCACGCCACCGAAGCGGAACGTTACCACTGCCGGGGGCATAGCTAAGCAAGTTTTCATAATACAACGTACCTCCCGAACGGGCGGGCGGCAGGAACCCATTAAACAATCAGCAGAGCCTAATTCCACTCGCACTGTGCGGTGGTGACGACAGATGACGTCTCGTGAGTTATTTTAACGATTTTCCGTTCACGCATGGAAGATCCTGAAATGGGTGCTCCTCTCGAAGGATAAAATAAAACACGCGAATAAATGCTTCTCGACATGAGATTTGAATTGTAAATGTTGGTTGAGCTTGCAAGAAATGTGCCAATCATTTAGCGACTCGCACGTTCATACCTCTATGTATATTTCGTCCTTCCGCGAGCGCTGATTAAATCGGAAACTTTTCCGAGCGCGGCGGCAGGGTAAGAATGCGTGGATAATTTGCTTGTTATTTGACACGGTTTGGTATTAGGTACTGGCAAGTGGGGATATATGTGTGCGTGTTAAAAGAAAAACAGCTCCGATTTGGCTTTTCTGCGCTGTAGAATGAAAACGCAAGTTAATGGGAAAATAATCGTACGTGCGGCGAATGTAAATTAGATGGCGTCGGTTGTCGGGGTGGCTGTCGGCGGCAGGCTTTTCTGCAAACTAACTTACATTTAATACGAAGAAAATTTCTGAAAGCCATGAATGTATTATTACCTAGTTGAGATTGTTAGCTAAATCAAGTAGAAAAAAGTAATTGAATACCTGCTCACCCTAGTGATGCAAAATATAAGATTTGAAACCCCGACAGCGACGCAGATGTTGTGTACAATCAATCCTTGCTGACACCCACCCGGTGGGTGGGACGTTTTTGCAGGCAATACCTTTGGGATAGATTAAAATCGAGAAAAAAGTTGTGCTTGGGCTCGAATTCCACCCTTTCGAGTTCCAGCATCGTTTTTCCAACGTATCACTAAACACATATTAAATTAATTGCGTATTTGTTTCCTCGCAGTGAAGCTTAGTCGTTTGCTTTTGCAAATCAAAACTGGTAAACACGTTGGTTGTTAATTTGTGAAAGCTAGAAGGCCAGGCTAGGCCAGAGGAATCAAAGAGGAATTAAAAGCATAAGTTCGTTTACCCAATGCCATTATCCGTTCGCGCCTTTATGATCCATTCTTTTTGGATAGTTGAGCTATGAAAAGGTTTGGAAAGGAATCGAGAAACTAAAATCCTGCTCCATTTTTTCCACGAAAAAAGAACCTGTTGCATTTGTCAAATTAATTCCCGCAACGAACTGTGCATTCTCGAGCTGACGAACGGATGGATTACTTACCAGTGAAATTCGTCATTTTTTTCATCGTTCTTCCTTGTCATGTCATGATGCTGTTATCATCGAGAGCGACTTTTTTTCATGCTAGAATATTGCAACGGATATTGGATTTGAGTTCCAGCAACTTTATTGTTGGTGGAATGGTATTGGAAAAAATATTTTACCAAGAGGAATGCATTGAATTGGAGCTGAAGCATTTGGTAGAGGGATCTTATGCTTAATGCATTTGGTTTTCGCTATATGCCCGATGCAAATAAATCTTGAATAATTAAATTAAAATAAATAGGAAAAAAAATAATCAACACTTTTTGATTTCTTGGGCTCTTTGAGACTCGTTGAGGTTTTTTGAACTTGGACTTGGACTCTCCTCATTCAATGTTTCGAATTTTCAGCTTATCGACTTATCGCTTATTTTATTCTTTGACTTATCTGAATTTAAGGCTTTTACAACATTTCAAATTTTAAACTCCGTAAAGGTGAATTTTTCAAGCTTGCGAATTTCGAAAGTTCGTCTTCTCAGACTTTTACACTTTTCGTCTTTTTGGTTTCCACCTTTGATTTTTGTTTTTTAGTCTTCTATTTTAAATTTATATTTCGCATTTAAAATTTTGAAAATTCATTTTAAATTTTGCTTTTGCCACTTTCGATTCCAATTCGGACTTAAATTCGGACTCTAATTTCAACTGCAATTCGGACTTGAAATTGGACTCCAATTTAGACTAGTATTTGGGCTTTAATTTAGACTTTAATGTGTACCGTACGGTTGGCTTGAAACTCCAGTTCGTGTTTAAATTTAGACTTCAAATTGAACTTGAGTCTGAATTTTAATTTAAGTTCAAATTTGGGCTTGAATTTGTGCTTGACCCGCTTGTGACCAATTTGGTGGATTGGAGATGTTTCTCTATAAATCCCTAGAAATTCCTCTAACTTTACTTTTATATATTAATATATCGCTCATATCTTCTCATTATTGGTTGAAAAATTGATTAATAACGTTGATCGGAAACATTTATTTCGCGCGAAAGCAAAAGAATCTAGAGAACAAAACTAGGGCACTAGAGGGTTAAATGTGAATTTGAAATTAGACACCAATTGAACTTGGATTACAGTAGCAGTAGTAGTAGTAGTAGTAGTAGTAGTAGTAGTAGTAGTAGTAGTAGTAGTAGTAGTAGTAGTAGTAGTAGTAGTAGTAGTAGTAGTAGTAGTAGTAGTAGTAGTAGTAGTAGTAGTAGTAGTAGTAGTAGTAGTAGTAGTAGTAGTAGTAGTAGTAGTAGTAGTAGTAGTAGTAGTAGTAGTAGTAGTAGTAGTAGTAGTAGTAGTAGTAGTAGTAGTAGTAGTAGTAGTAGTAGTAGTAGTAGTAGTAGTAGTAGTAGTAGTAGTAGTAGTAGTAGTAGTAGTAGTAGTAGTAGTAGTAGTAGTAGTAGTAGTAGTAGTAGTAGTAGTAGTAGTAGTAGTAGTAGTAGTAGTAGTAGTAGTAGTAGTAGTAGTAGTAGTAGTAGTAGTAGTAGTAGTAGTAGTAGTAGTAGTAGTAGTAGTAGTAGTAGTAGTAGTAGTAGTAGTAGTAGTAGTAGTAGTAGTAGTAGTAGTAGTAGTAGTAGTAGTAGTAGTAGTAGTAGTAGTAGTAGTAGTAGTAGTAGTAGTAGTAGTAGTAGTAGTAGTAGTAGTAGTAGTAGTAGTAGTAGTAGTAGTAGTAGTAGTAGTAGTAGTAGTAGTAGTAGTAGTAGTAGTAGTAGTAGTAGTAGTAGTAGTAGTAGTAGTAGTAGTAGTAGTAGTAGTAGTAGTAGTAGTAGTAGTAGTAGTAGTAGTAGTAGTAGTAGTAGTAGTAGTAGTAGTAGTAGTAGTAGTAGTAGTAGTAGTAGTAGTAGTAGTAGTAGTAGTAGTAGTAGTAGTAGTAGTAGTAGTAGTAGTAGTAGTAGTAGTAGTAGTAGTAGTAGTAGTAGTAGTAGTAGTAGTAGTAGTAGTAGTAGTAGTAGTAGTAGTAGTAGTAGTAGTAGTAGTAGTAGTAGTAGTAGTAGTAGTAGTAGTAGTAGTAGTAGTAGTAGTAGTAGTAGTAGTAGTAGTAGTAGTAGTAGTAGTAGTAGTAGTAGTAGTAGTAGTAGTAGTAGTAGTAGTAGTAGTAGCAATCCACTCCATCATAAAGCCTTCCACATTTATGATATCAATCTATTAATAATATGATATTAAGATGAAATGTGGTATATATGGGTAAACATAGAACAATCTCACCACCAGTCCTCCGTATGGAATAGAGTTGTGTCCTTTGAGGTTCCATAAGTGCTTCTAATAATTAATTTAATTTTTCCATTCTGGTGCATTCTGGTCCATTCCACGTGCAGTATTAAAACTCGTTTTGGCCAAAGTTTTTACTTTGGCTAAACGAAAAAAATAATTTAAATAACTTATATTGGGCTTACCTATTAGCAAGGCCGTGTGGCTTCGCCGTCTGCCCAAAACCGCGGTTTTGAGATCAGGCAGCCGGGAACCACCCAGTATCGCACCTCCTAGCTTGGCTACTCAATAGAGCATTACCAGGTATGGCCACGTGGAGGCGCTAGGTGGGTGCTTGGGATGGCTAGAGCTATGTTGGACGCTCCTCATTTGCCTTCCCCTTTTCACACCCAACTCAGACTTAAACTTGGATTAGAATGCAGATATGGAAAAACGTGAACTTGAGCCAACTTCGATTTGGACCAACTTGGACTTGTATTAATTTAGATTTCGACTTAATTGGACCTGAACTAACTTTGATTCGAACCAATTTAGACTAGGACCGATTTAAAGTTGGAGTAATTTAGACCGAAACCAATTCCAACTTCAACCTATTTGGACTTGGACTGCTTTGGGATTGAACCAAGTTGCACTTAGATGAATTGAACTTTGACCAACTTAGACCCTGTCCCATCTGGATTCGGATATATTTTGACTTGAACTACTTATTTTTAATCTGGATCAATTTTGGACTTGAACCGATTTGCAATTTGATTTTGAATCTGTTTGGACTTTGACCAAATTAAGGTAGCAACTCACCCAGGGAAACCTAGAAATTCAGTAAAAACAAAGGTATTGATAGATATGCTATACCGCCATTAGCCTTTAGATCTGCCTTTTCTGCGCTGTCCCTGCGGATTCCAGTTGAGTATCTTCCTGCAGATTTCGTTTGCTACTATCCTCAAAATATGTCAGATTCACCTTCCCCTACCCTCCCGAATCTCTGTTTCTATCTCGCAATGGTGCTAAGTGTGAGGTCACCAAATCCAATTAAATTGGGCTTAAACTCAGACTTGAATTTGGGTTGCGAATCAGACATAGAATAACGTGGATTTGAACTAACTTAGATTTGGAACTATTTGGACCTAGACCAACTCGGACTTGGACCGAGCTGGATTGAAAGTTGGTCCAGAACTACGATTTGTATTATTTAGGACTAAGACCGATTTGGATTTGAACCAATTTAGACTTGAAGAACCCATTTTGAGTTGGAGAAGTTTAGTCTTTGGTCATATTAGGCTTGGACCAATTCGCATTTTTTGATTTTTTGGAATGACACCCTATTCCAAACCTTGCCGTAAGACGTAGTCCTACGTCAAAAACGATGCCGGCACATTTGCTAAGGATTGTCTTTCTTACGGTTTTGTGCAACATCAATGCACAGTGGTGCTAAAGGACGAAAAGTGGAACTTTTTTCCCAGCGTCTTTTGCTTTCTTTTCAGCTTTTCGGGTCTTCATCACTTTTTTTCGTATAAATAGGGTAAGGAACGAGTTAAGCAGTGTCACCTATTTTAATCAGTTGAACATAAATGAGCCGAAATTTTTTTATTCATATTTTCAAAATCTTTTGATAGGATCATCTTCACAAATCACTTAACCATCCATTTGATTCACACAAACACAATTTATTGGGTTTCCGACAAGAAATATGATGAATTAAAAATTGTTGTCCAAAAACATACATTTTTCAGCTGCTGAAGGCAATCGCCACCTCGCTACTAACGAATCCATCACATTTTCAGCACAGATTACAACCACTCTAAAAGTCGAGCACTCAATTGTCACATACCATATTATTCACTCTCTTTTTTTCTATTATCTAAGGCTTTGTCACTAGCCGAAAGTTTTATTATTTTATAACAAAACTGAAAACAAATTCTGAATTGACGGAACCTGTTCACCATTAGCAGCAGCTGCAGCATAACTGATGAACTATCGTGTTGCCAAGACACTGTTTCGGTTCTGGAAATAAGAATTATAGGTTTGAAATTAACTGAAACCTCCAATGGTGAAAACGTGGTTCAATACTTTCAAGAGAAATGTATGTTCATAATTAATTTTTCTTTATTAAAAACAAACAGTTTTTTCAATAATTTTCGAAGATTTTCTCAGTGATTTAATGAAGCAACGATGTGTTTCAATGTTATTTGCTTCGACAACACTGTTCTAAGTCGGATCGTTTGTACTGCTATATGTTTACCTCTTTTGTTCTCCCACCATCCTTATGAACAGCGAGTGAGACGTCAAACTCGCAGTTTCCCATAAAAACACCAGAGAATAAAAGAGGCGACGAATACCGTTTGCCGAACGGTGCGGTGAGTGTATGCCCCGATAAACAATTTAGACAGATGGCATTTCACGCATCTATGCCGATACGCTATGCCGATTACGCATCAGATGCCGATTAGTAGGTCGCGGATAGGAACGCGAACTTACTGAATAGGGGGAAAAGTTCGAGGGATTTTTTACGGGGACGTAAAAAAATTCAGATTTCAGGTGCTTAAAAAAGCACCTTGAGGGTGAAAATATGTTCGGTCTGATCAAAATTAGTTCCACCACTCCAACTTTTAAAGCGGAAAATCAAAAGTTTAGCACAACAATAGTGTCTTCCAATGGTAACAGCTTGAAGAACTAAAGATAGCAAGAAGATTGGTATGCTGATATCCCCCACTTAGTCAACCCATCGCTTGTAATAAGGTAAAACAATCAGTGACCCGCTTAGACTGCTTAAACCCGGTTCTTTACCCTATTTAGTCTCGGACCAATTTGGACTGATCAAATAAAAATTGGTCTAGTTTAGACTTGACTTTGGACTTGAATTTGAAACTAAATATGTAATGTGAACTTGAATTTGACCTCTAATTCAAACTTGAAGTTAGATTTCAGTTCGAACTAGAATTTGGACTTCAAACCGTACTTGAATTTGCACTTTAATTCAGACTTGACCTTAGGTCCAATTTAGTAATGGACCAAATTATACTTGGATCAATTGGAATTGTACTAATTCAGACTTAAAACAATTTGGAGTGAAAGCAATGCAGATCAGCAGCAAGCTAGGACGTAGACCAATTTAGACTTGAACTGGACCAGCTTGGACTTGGACCAACTGGATTTAAACCAATTTGAATTTGGGCCGATTTGAACTTGGTCCAATATGTAACTGGATCGACTGGAACTGGAATCAATTTAAACTACGACCAATTTGGAGCAATTTAAACTTCAACCAAGCTGGTTTGGGCCAAATAAGACTTGAACCGATTTAGAGTTGGATCAACTTGGACCTTGAGCATGGACCAATTTACCTGGACCAGCTTAGAATTAGATCAAATTGAGCTTGAACCAATTTGAATTTGGACCAATTTGGACTTAGACCAACTTGGACGTAGACCAAGTTGGATATGAACCAATGTTGACTAGGACCAATTTGGATTTGGAACAATTGAGAATTGAACCAAGTTGGACTTGGACCAAATTAGACTTGAACTAAATTAGATCTGATCTCGCCATTTTGCTGTGTGGAAATTATTACTACGACCAGTATTTTGATCTATCGTGATTTCGTCCAAGTGTAGTATTCCGCGATTAGTTTTTTCGCAGTATCGCTATAGAGTAAGCGAACCGCTTATTATCCGTTCTTGAGTGTCGCTGTTTTTTGTAACCCTATTCCTTTTATATTTTACTACTTTTGACCTATCGGTGATCTCTAGCGCGGTAAGTGCGGAGAATAGTGATAATTTGCCCTTGGACAAGAGGCTTTATTTGCACCTCGAGCAAGTATCTTTCTCATAACTTGCCCTAGTAAGAGGTATCATTGTTGGTAAATGCAGGAAGGAATAATTTAGAGGAGCCTGAGAATAAACCCATGCTAATATCACTTAATATCGAGTAACCTGATTCGAACACACGACAACTCTCTTGTCAAGGTAGACTCGTAACTTTGTGGCTACACGCCCCCCCCCCTAGTCTACATTGGTCCAAATTAGTCCAGGCTCAAATTAATCCATACATATATAGGTGCAAGTCTAGTTGGTTCAAGTCTAAATTGATTCAATTCCAAATTGGTTCATGTCTAAATTAGTTCAAGTCTAAGCTGTTCCAAGTCTAAATTGCTCCAACTTCATATTGGCCCTAGTCTAAATTGGTTCAAATCCCAGTTGGTTGCCGTCCAAATTGGTTCAAGTCCAATTAATCTAAGTCCATGTTCCATCTAAGTCCAGAGCAAGTCTAAATTAGTCCAAGTCCAAGTTAGCCCACGTCAGTTACAAATTGATGAAAGTCCAAGTTGGTCCAGGTCTATAAGGATCCTAGCCTAAATAGGTTCAAATCTAAATTGGCCCAAGTTCAAATTGGTCTCACTCCAAATTGGTCCTAGTCCGAATTAGTTTTAATTGAAGTTGGTTCAGGTCCAAATTGGATCAAGTGCAAAGTGGTCCAAATTCAAATTGATTCAAAACCAATTTGGACTAAGACCAATTTGGAGTTAGGCTAATTTGAACTTAAACCAACTTAGATTTGAACCAATTTGGATTTTGTCCAATATGAAACTGACGTGAACCAATTGGACTTGGATTGATTTAGACCTGATCTAGACTAGCATGGATTTGGCTTAATTGGACTTGAACCAATTTGGACATCGGCCAACTGAGATTTTAACCAATTTAGACTTGGAACAACTTAGATTTGGACCAAGTAGGATTTGGGCCAGCTAATAAAACTTGAACTTATTTAGACTTGGTACAATTTGAACCCGGTCCAACTTGGACTTTGGCTAATGTACACCTGATCTGAGTCAATTTGAATTTGGGCCAATTATAGCCAATTTAAATTTTGCCCAATTTAAACTTAGACTAATTTAGACTTCGGCCAATTTGGATTTGAGCCAATTTAGACTATAACCAATTTAAAGTAGGGACAATTTAGACTTCAACCACGTTGGATTTCAGCAAATTAAGATCTATTTAGTCTTGGATCCATCTGGATCCAACCAGGACCAACCTGGGCTTGCACCAATTTAGACTAAGATGACTTTGATGTCTAGTTCGAGTTCGACTAGTTTTAATCTGGAGCAACTTAGACTTGGATTAATTTAGACCTGATCTGCATTAATTTTGACATGGGCCAGTTACGATTTGGAACAATCTGGACCCGGATCAACTAGAACCTGGACTAATTTAAACTTTGACCAACTTGGAATTGAATCAATTTAGACTTGAACCAAGTTGGTTTCGGATCAATTAAGACTTAGGTCTATTTGGACTTGGATCAATTTGAATTCGGACCAGCATAAACTTGGATCAGTTTAGACGTTGATCCACGTTAAATTTGGACTTGAACCGATTTGGACCTGCACCATCTTGGATATGGACCAACTTATATTTGAACAAATGCAGACTAGGACCAATTTGGAGGTGGACCAACTTGGATTTCGACCAATTTTAACAGTAAATTGATTTGAACTTTGACCAATTTGAACGTGGACTAGTTTAGACTTGAACCAGTGATTTGGATCAGGACCTATTTGAAGTTTGTAAACTTTGCACTTGAACCAACATGAACTTGGACCATTTTAAACTTGGCCCAAGTTAGAGTTAGGCTAGGTTGGATTTGACTCCGAATCTGATCAATTCGGACTTGAAGTTAGAATTCAGTTTGAACTTAAATTAAATCTTTAATTCGGACTCTGATTTGGATGAATTAAAATGGAGTTTCAACACCAATTCGAACTTTAATTTGTGATTTTAGATAAGACTTGAATGTGGACTTCAAGCTGATCTTGAGGTGGCACTCCTTTTCAGACTTGAAACTGAAAAAATTTTGTTTTACGATTTTTTTGGTTCAAGAGTTACGAATTTGTAAAATAAGCAAAAGGTCATGAAAATCAGAAGATTTGTATTACAGTTTTCTGAAAAAATAGAATGTTTCAAAGTTGAACTACTGACTGGCCACTTGGACTTGAGGATTTTTCAAAATTATCCGGTAATTCAATTCGATTTAATCGAAGGGTCTCAGAATTCTAAGAAACTCATTACAGCGTGCTTGGACATAGTTTGTGGACGACAATCACATTTTCGTCGTTTACAAATTCGAAGACACCAGTTTTATCAGAACACTATAATGGAAGCTTTTCACGCTACAATCCAAGCATTGACAAATAAATGTTAAAAAAATCAATTTAAAAATAGCTCAAAAATAAGTTTGACCGATTTTTGTGTGAAGTAATCAAGCAACTGGAACCAAATTTGGCATGAGGGGGTTTTTGGATGCAAAATTTTTTTCTATGGTCAACTGAGACCCCTCCCCCCTTTAGGAGGGGGGCTCCCATACAAATGAAATACAAACTTCCTCATAACTCGAGAAGTAATCAAGCAAATGGAAGCAAATTGAATATGTGGGGGTTTCAGGAGGCAGAAATTTTTTTTATGGTGAATTAGGACCCCTCCTGTCTTTAAAAGGGGGGGGGGCGTTGCTTCTTTGTTACTTACAATAGGTAAATTGGTGTAATGAAAACAGATGAGCAGGTGTCTGGAACACAAAGCGTCCACGGAGTAATGTCGTGTTCTTAGCCAATATAAACATAATAGAAGAAGGACGTAGAAAAGACAAAAAGTAGTAGTAGTAGTAGTAGTAGTAGTAGTAGTAGTAGTAGTAGTAGTAGTAGTAGTAGTAGTAGTAGTAGTAGTAGTAGTAGTAGTAGTAGTAGTAGTAGTAGTAGTAGTAGTAGTAGTAGTAGTAGTAGTAGTAGTAGTAGTAGTAGTAGTAGTAGTAGTAGTAGTAGTAGTAGTAGTAGTAGTAGTAGTAGTAGTAGTAGTAGTAGTAGTAGTAGTAGTAGTAGTAGTAGTAGTAGTAGTAGTAGTAGTAGTAGTAGTAGTAGTAGTAGTAGTAGTAGTAGTAGTAGTAGTAGTAGTAGTAGTAGTAGTAGTAGTAGTAGTAGTAGTAGTAGTAGTAGTAGTAGTAGTAGTAGTAGTAGTAGTAGTAGTAGTAGTAGTAGTAGTAGTAGTAGTAGTAGTAGTAGTAGTAGTAGTAGTAGTAGTAGTAGTAGTAGTAGTAGTAGTAGTAGTAGTAGTAGTAGTAGTAGTAGTAGTAGTAGTAGTAGTAGTAGTAGTAGTAGTAGTAGTAGTAGTAGTAGTAGTAGTAGTAGTAGTAGTAGTAGTAGTAGTAGTAGTAGTAGTAGTAGTAGTAGTAGTAGTAGTAGTAGTAGTAGTAGTAGTAGTAGTAGTAGTAGTAGTAGTAGTAGTAGTAGTAGTAGTAGTAGTAGTAGTAGTAGTAGTAGTAGTAGTAGTAGTAGTAGTAGTAGTAGTAGTAGTAGTAGTAGTAGTAGTAGTAGTAGTAGTAGTAGTAGTAGTAGTAGTAGTAGTAGTAGTAGTAGTAGTAGGGGAAAGCCACCATCACTTCAAGGACTTGCCAATGTATGTAGGTAGAATTACAGTAGATCCAAATTTGATTATCAAATGAATTTCGCACTAATGCTGTTACAGAAGAACCAAAAGGGATTGGGCGGACCTTACAGTAGATCCAAATTTGATTATCAAATGAATTTCGCACTAATGCTGTTACAGAAGAACCAAAAGGGATTGGGCGGACCCACAAGCAGAGGCACTTGTGCGCATTCCGAGTTTATAAGAGTCGCCTTCCAGCATTAGGATCCTTCCATGTAATAATGAATTTCGCTGTACCAACTTTAACCCACGTGATGATTTGTTTGTTTTGAATTGAGAAGTGCCATATTTGCTTCAGACCTTAAGGATTTAGGTTGGCAATCCACTCCATCATCCTGCCTTCCACATATATGATATTAATAATATGATATTATGATGAAATGTGGTATATATGGGCAAAAATAGAACAATCTCACCAACAGTCCTTCGAATGGAATAGAGTTCCATCCTTTGAGTTTCCATAAGTGCTTCCAATAATTTATTTGATTTTTTTTTTCTGGTATCCATGTGCAGTATTAAAACTCGTTTTGGCCAAAGATTTCACTATATAGCAGGAGGCGCTTCATAAGCTAAAACGAAAAAAAAATTATTTGAATATCTTATATTAGGCTTACCTATTAGCAAGGCCGTGTGGCTCCGCCGGCTGCCCCAAACTGCGTTTTTGAGATCAGGAGCCGGGAACCATCAAGCAATAGAGCATTACCAGGCATGGCCACGTGGAGGTGCTAGGTAGGGGCTTGGGATGGCTAGAGCTATATTGGAAGCTCCTCATTTGCCTTCCCCTTTTCATACCCAGGATGACCAAGAAAAGACAAAAATGCCACTAATGTCAAATTCATCCCAGCTTTATATATATTAGTCGTTTTTCTATAAATTTTGATTAAGAACACTGTTTGAATTTTATGTTGTTTATTGTTAAATTTTGTTTTTAATTGTATTTTAATCCGCAATTTATCATAGTGAAGCGTTACGCAGCAACATTTTTCCAATTTTCAAAGATTTACTGTCAACCTTATCAGAAGCAGATTTTTCATCGAAGTCATATAATTTTTGTCAAAGTTCCACAATAAAATGTAACATCCATAACATTTTTAATGCCGATGAAAACTATAAAACTTTCAAAAATTACAAAACCCCTGTAGTTGCTGAGGCACGTTCTAATTTTGTTCTTTCTACTATTGTCGTGTTCTAATAATAAATAAGATTTTATTTTTGCTCTTTCTTTACTATTTCAGACCGCCAACGTTGTCCTGGGTGTAGTTTTGGTGCAGGCCCTGAAACGTGAGGAGGAAGCCATGTACAGACGCTAAACATCGCAAAGCACGAGGGAGTCGTGCTTCGAACCGCTGCAGCACAAAGTCCTAATCCATCCCTCCCCCCGGGCGGAGTACACCTGCTGCTACCGGCTATTGACAGTTTTATGACAGTTTTTTCCTCTTTTTCATCCAATAATCTTAGTACTCTATTGTTAAAGGCGTATTTGAATAAGCAAACTTTTTCTGCTAGTTCTGTAGGGAAAGCAACGAATAATTTAAGAATAAATTTTAGTCTCCTGGAAGGAAAGGAAGTTTTACCGTTCCGCTTCGGGAAGCAAGCGAAAAACAACATCAACAATTTACCTACTTTGCCGACAAGGTTTACTTCTGCTGTCGGTCCATACTGATGTCACCAGTCCAATTAAAATTCCCATCCTTCAATTTGCAGTTTTCAATTATGTTCCATTATTCTTCTTCGTAGTTTCAGTTGATGAGACCCTTGTATGTTTGGGTGGTTCTTATTTAGCAAATTTCGTCTCTACTGGTCTCGAGTGCAACCACCGGAAGATAGTCCCTGACGAATCCATAGCTTTACGCTCTGTCTCGGTTGGGATGAAGGCAAAATAAAACTCGCCGGGCTCTCTCCTCCCCACACCTAGCACCGGTAGGTAGAATATTGCGGTTCCGGAAGACAAATTTAATAATGTCATCTAATTAACTGCAGCCGGCAGTCATCAGGCACTCTATCGTCCTTCTGGCTCTCTCGAGGAAACCCCTTACTGAATAATGCAGGGTGGTAAAATGCATTTTCCTCAAAACATCAGTTTTAATTATTTCTTTTGCTCACAATAAAAATCTGCTCCCGGAAGGATCTGTCTGAAGTGGCTTTTCCGAGGATCGTCACCCGACCCGACCGACCGACAGACCAGCAGACCAGCATACCAACGACGTTTCAATTAAAATATGAAAATTATTCCTCCTCCAAATAGAGCTATAAGGACCGAAAAGAAACAACTCCATTATCGTAAAAGCCATTCCATTAAGCAGCGAATGTGTACTCAATAAAAGCTAACGTTACGACTCGCCGAGTAATGATAAGTCATATCGTAAAAAGTCACCCATCTATGTCACATTGTATCATCACTCCTTTCCACCGAACTCTATCCACACCCTACCGGCCCCGTTTGAACCCAAATAAAGCCGTTTCGTACGAAGAGAAAAAACCCACATACACACTCACCGTCCGCGAATGCTTCAATTCACCGGCAAGCCACCGCCACCCGGTACGGTAGGTACGCGCATTTGAAATGTCTCAATGATATCTGCTTTATCCACCTCGAATATCATCATCGGTTCGGGTGAGCAGATGAGCCTTCTGCTAGCAGGACCCAGTTCGTTCGCATCGTTCGACGCAGCCTAGCTGGCCGGCCGTTCGTTCGTTGGTA
Source organism: Sabethes cyaneus (assembly GCF_943734655.1). Taxonomy (NCBI): domain Eukaryota; kingdom Metazoa; phylum Arthropoda; class Insecta; order Diptera; family Culicidae; genus Sabethes; species Sabethes cyaneus. The sequence continues at coordinate 33,791,485 of NC_071354.1, read as the reverse complement.
GCTGTACTACCCGTGTGTGACAGACAGGATAGATCTCATAATCATTACCATCATCGACGTTGTGGATCAGTGCGTAAGGAAGCAAGCAGCACAGTGCACGCGGTCAGAGTACTTGCCAATGCCAACGCAATCTCGCTATCAGCCGTGCCCATACAGTCACTGGCACCAGGGGCGGACTGGCCCACCGGGCAACCGGGCAAATGCCCGGTGGGCCCCAGTAAAAATTTCGTTGTTACACAAAATGAGAACTCTTTCTACGACTCACGAATGTTCAATTCCTGGGGCCCCATTATTTACGAAATCAACCGATTTGATGATTGAAAATTCAGCTTCAAATGGGACTGTGGGGGCCCCGAACTTTAAACCAAAATTTCTATTTCAATTAAACTTTTGCTACGACTCACGAATGTTCAATTGCTGGGGCCCCATGATTCATGAAATTATTTAAGTTGAGCTGTTGGGGTCCAAGCTCCGAAAATTTTACCAGCTTCAATGAGTATTTAAAAGTAGAATTAGTATTTCATCCGCAGTTATTTGACTACTTATAAATATTGAACTGTCGGCTCAAGCTCCATACTCAGTTTACTTCAGTGGCGACGGTCCGTTATCGATCCTGCGCCGAATGAATTATGATCCTCCAGTACTCAATCCTGGGCTACCTTTCTTCAAACCCCTCGAACACCAGCTGAACGTGCATCATCTTCGATAGCGCAAATCTATCAGTGCGAGGTCTACTCCGAAGTCTAAGGCTTCTTCTTGATTCTCTGCTTAAAATAATTTTGGCTACTCTTTCGTCGGGCATTCTAGACACGTGACCAGCCCAGGGCAGACTGCCACACTGTACTACCTTCATTATAACAGCATATTTGCATTCTTAATATAGCTCGTGGTTCATGCGTCTGCGCTACACTCCATTTTGGATTTTGCCAAATTTTACGCTAAAGCCCCAAGCATTCGTTGATCAGCTTCTTCTAGCGTCCATGATTCATGTCCATAAAGGGCGACCGAGAGGATAAGTGTTCTCTAGAGCGTCAGTTTATGCGAATTTCCAAGCTACGGGACTTCAGCTACAAAATGTAATGCCTGCGTAAAGGCCAATTCGCAGCTGCAATTAGTCGTTTTATTTTGCGACTTACATCGTTGTCACATGTCACGAGCATACCAAAATATATTCAGTTTCCCTTCGACACCAACGCCATTTGGATTTCTACGCCATGTACTTCGTTTTGGCGGTGTTAATGGTAAGTCCCAATTTCTCAATAAATGACCTAAAGGCTTCTTTCGCTGCTCTACTTTTGATTTCGGTGATATCGACGTCATCGGCAAAATCAAAAAGTACGTGAGGTCTCATCTGCTATTCTGACTCATAATTTTTACTCATCCAGCGTCATACGAATCAACGTAACTAGTTCTGTGGGAAAACCATGTCCTAGCGTTAACTGTCACAGCTCATTTCGTTTGACTGAATCGTATGCCGCCTTGAAATCCATAAAAATATGATGAGTCTTTAAGTTCTATGCCCGGAACTCGTCAGTTACTAGACGCAGTGTAAATATCTGATCCATCTGAGGCGACCCTCATGAAAACCAGCTTGATACTCGCCGACGAAGAACTCAGCTAACGGACTCAGTCTAAAACACAGGATAGGGAGAGCACATTATAGGCAAAATTGAGCAACGTAATGCCTCGATAGTTTTTACTCTCAAGTCGATGTCCGTTTTAAAATTGTGGGAAATGAGGCCAATCAACCACTACCCCGATATTTATTTTCCTCCCATATTCTGTTCCTGACAATGAGATGGCGAATTTTTTCGTACAGCTGCTCGCTCCCCGTTTTTAGAAATGCAGCCAGGATACCATCCTTTACAGCAACCTTACCGTTTTTCAGCTCACTGATTGCTCTTTTGACCTCCTCCTGTGTTGGTGGCTCCACAGTTTGGCCGTCGCTCAAAATTCTTATCCTGTACCTGCTGATCTTCGTGTTTACTTCTCTATTCAACAGCGTCTGCAAATACTCTTCCATCTGGCTGCTACCGTCGTTTTGTCAGTAAGCAGGTTACCAGTACTATCATTGCACATCACAGGTATGGCAAAATTCTTGCACCTGACCGTTTTGTAGAAACTCCGTGTGTCGTTAATGACGAACCTCTCCTCTGGACTGGCGAGCACGTGCTCTTCGTACTGGCGTTTTTAGACGGTGGGTTCTTTTTTCCGCAGCTCTACAAGGACCAACCAAAAAGATTCGCGCAGAGTCTCGGGCATTCCTCAAATTGGAATCGTGTGAAGAAATTCTACAGAGGATTCGCACAGAATACCTTGCTTATAGAAGCAGGATTTTTATAGGAGAGTCCAAGAGTTTAATCCCAGGGATAGTTATAACTCGGCACGGGAATCCCCTGCACTATGAACTGTTCTGTTCTGACGTGTAGACGCAGTAGGCTACTCATATATTTTGAACTATTGACATCCTATCATTTATCAAGCAAATCAAATCAAATATTCACGCTGCGGCAGATCCTCCAAAAAGTCCATGAACACAGAATTCAACGCACAATTATTTCATTGATTTCAAAGGTGCGTATGATACCATCGACCGTAAAATCATGGCCATTCTGACCTCGCAGGGGACTTTATCAACGTGATGGTCCATCATGTGGGCTGTTCAACATGCCGTTACAGGATGTTATGAAATGAGCAACACACAGGCACAATCTTCAGCAAATCTAGTTAGTTCGTCTGCTTTCCCAATGAAATGGACATTGTCGATATAACACCATCTGAGGTGGTGGCTGAACAAACTAAATCTCAAAGTAGCGAAGATTGGGTTGAAGAAAAAAGCGTCCAAACTAAAGTACCGTGAACCGCTAATATGACGCACACGCTAAAAGCTGGTAACTCGGTCCTAATAACGATTGAGTTTGTTTTGTTTCGAGCATCGAGCCGCTATGCTGCCCGTTCTCTCGATACTCGACACTCGATAGTGCCTGAGTCGAGTCGAGTTGCACGACATGACTTACAAAATAGAGCCCATATTCATTCGATTTACTGTCCTTGTAACGCTGATGTCTTTTGAGTAGATGTCGTTTTTTGTGTTAATTTACTATCATGAGAATATTGCAAGCTGGGGCCTCTAATCTCAAAGGCCCGGTGGGCCCTTTGGCTCCCAGTCCGCCCCTGACTGGCACTGTCGTCTACGGGTGATAATCTGTCGAAGGACCGGCCAGCGCGCGTTGGTCTGTGACGAATTCCGCCGCTGGACTACTGGTCGGGGTAGCAACATCGAAGTGGTTCGATAATGGTGTCGTGTTCTGCATTTCTTCATTATTCATTATTGGGTCAAAGTCTAAGTGGGGTGGCAGAAATCCATTCTATTTCAGGTCCTTTTGAAACCATTGAAATAAGAAATAAAACTGAAACAGTTGAAGTTGTAAAATTTGTGGTTTGGAGCATAACAAAAATAATTGAAAAGACCAAACTGCAGATAATTGATTTCGGGATTCAGATGGCCTCCGATGAAAATTCGGTGACTTTAGAAAAGTAACATAACAAACATCTTAGTTTACTAAATATTCTTCATAAACATTTGAAAAGAATACCTTAACTGCAATATTTTCAGCAAACGGGGGTTCAAAAACGTAAAAAAAAATCTTGGTTCACATAACAAAAAAAAATATAGGTACAGGTAGTAACTCAAAAATTACTCGCCGCTGTGAGAAGAATGAAAACATAGGGAGAGCCAACCGCCAGATCCGCTATATCCATAAAGTTTACCGTTGCACAACCTACTCCAAGCCCCAACCACATTTTAAAACCACAACCATTTTAAAACCACATTAAAATAAACATAAAAAATTGTACTTGAATTTGGATTTGGAATCAGAGTTTAAATTATTAAAAGATGTGACTTTTCGGTCTCCCTTTCCTACGTAAACTTTATTTGACGTGTTTGGCTGACGTTGTGAAGATCTATGTCTTCATCCTTCATCCTCGGAGAAACTGTTATTATAAAACATAGGGTTTATTTCTAATTCCCGTCGTAGTGAGGAAAGCCACTCTAATTTTCATCATTTCTCAGGTGGATTTAATGAATACCCCAAAATTTCTTGTGCTGATTTGACTCAAACACATTTACCTTCCGATTCGTGCAATTTGAATTCATTAAAAAGCGATTAGTAAAGCATTTTATTGAAATTACGCAACTGACTTTATTTTTTAAAATCGTCGTACCGTTTTAAAATCCGTCCATCAAAATTTTTCATCGTCCGAACTAAAAATCACAATAATGTTTACGAAGCTAGCGCGCATGTATTTGTGTAGGACGGCATGACAAATGCTATTCTGCAAAATTTCTGCTGGTCATGCTAGTTTTCCCGGCTGCAAAATAACGACAATGCGTTACGTCAGTTGTTTTCATTTTATGAATGACGAAAATTGAAACGATTAGTCGACATTTTCTTCTTCGTCGCACGAAAAAACTTAGGAAATTTGGTTGCTGGACTACGGCTGCTGATAAAAAGCATTTAAATAGATCTCAGCTCACTTTGATTGATCGCGTATGATAGACAACTAACTAAAATATTAGGGAATAACTAGCTTTGCATTGTGTGTCATAAAAATGCTGGTATTTTTAATAATTTGTGTTGGATAGGACGGGAATAGGCAATTACGACGATGTAGCAACATACCCTATATGAGAGAGTAATGTTGCTGCTGTTTACTTAAAAATTTATTGTCGCGCAAAATTGAGCTGTTTCCGAAACGTACAATATGCGTTACAAAGTAACGACATCTGTTTTATTCAACAGGGAAACACTAATAGTTTTAAGCATACTCTCACGCATGGCGCATGATGAAACACTAGCGCCAACTTCTGTTATTTATTATCAGAAACTACACTGAAACAAGGATCATGGTAACTGTTACCATATTAAAGGGTAAAATTAAGAGGACATACCAGTGAATTTTTGCAGAAAAGATTTCTGTTTAACTTAAACATTGTTCTAGTCATAACTACTATACGCAGCTTTTGGCGTTACCCCGATGCATAGCAAAAGGAACAGAATCGTAGTCAAAATTACTAGACATTACCATGAAAGACGGTAAAATTGTCTGAGAACATGTTGCTTGTACAAGAATCATGGTAAATTTGAATAGCTTTTTCATGGTATTTATAAAACGCAAGCGTTTTCTGTAAAATAGTACGAGATACCATGGTTCTTGTTTCAGTGTAGAAGCAGTGTCTTATTAAATCAGGCTGGAAATTGGGCTTCGGGCGAAAAGAGACTTGGGCTTAAAATCGAACATGCAATTAAACTTGACATTGGATATTAAATTAGACTTGTATTTGGACTAATTTGAACTGGAAATTTTATTACAAACTGGACATGAACAGGAAATCAGACACATAGTTTTACTTGAATTTAAAATCGACATTTTTCGAGAAGTAAAACGTGTGAGAGAATAACACGTTTTACTTCTTTTCTGTTCTGCCTTTTTTTCTCCAGTACTTCTTTGCCACTGTTTGCTCCGTTTTTATCCTTTTCCGTTTCCTTTTTTTTCTGTCCCGTTTTTTCTGTGTGTTTCATGTTTCATTATTCCATTTTTCATCGTTTCCTGTTCCATATTTCTTTATTTTCAGTCCAATTTTTTCTCATGATTTTCACTCGTTTTTTCTGTTTTCTTTTCCGTTTTCTCATCTCTTTTTCCCTTTTTTCACTTCTATCTTTCGTATTTTTTCAACTTTATTTAGGCCACTACAAATATTTTATAAAGTTTTGTCCTTTCGATGATGGGAAACTGAAGAGGGGCGGGCGGCGAAAAAAAATAAAGAGATTTTTTTATTCGACCAAAAAAATGACTTTTAAGCCTTTAATTAAAGTTCAAATGAGAAAACCAAATCTATTCTTGCTTTTCATATAACGTTATTATTTTTTTGCAAAACCCTACGAAACAAATGACAGAAATGAAAGAAATTCTTTTGGCGATTTTCAGAAATTCCATTGTTCGAATTTCCATTTCTGTTTCGCGTTAGAAGCCCACTCTACTTGTAGAGTTAACACTTCTAACACGAAACTACAGTAGAGTCCACAAGCAATTGATTTTATAAAAAAAATTAACGTATATGTATCTTACAAATCATTTTTTGCCCCACGATTTATAAGCAAATTTCCAAGGGGGGTAGGGGGTGACAAAAACTTTAAAATTAATTTGCAATGGTCTTATCTCCTTTCCTTTCCGTTTTTCGTCTTCATCACCACCGTTTTCCTTTTTTTGATGCCCCGGTTTGTCGACTTTTTATTCTGTTTTTGGCTCTCTTTTTTCTTTTTCCTCTTCTGTTTTCCTCCATTTTTCCTGTTTTTCGTCCCATATTTCTCCTTTCATATCCAGTTTGACCTCTTTTCTCGTTTTTTCCCTTTCTTCTATCGATTGTCTTTTTCTTTTCCATTTTGATTTCTCATTAGGCCATTACAAATCTATACCTTTAAAAATGGATTTCTGTCTGTCTGTCTGTCCCTATGTTCCTTATAGAATTGAAAACTACTGAGCCGATCGGCGTGAAAATTTGCATATAGGGGTTTTTGGGACCAGGGAAGGTTCTTATGATGGTTAGAGAGCCCTCTCCCCACTAAGAGGGGGGGGCTCCAATCCAAATGAAACACAAATTTCTGCATAACTCCAGAACGAATCAAGCAAATGGAACAAAATTTTACATGTGGATATTTTTGGAGACAAGATTTTTTTCTAAGGTGAATTCAAACCTCTCCCTACTTTAGGAGGGGGGGCTCCCATACAAATGAAATTCAAATTTCCTCATAACTCCAGAACTAATCAAGCAAATGGAACCAAATTTAGCATGAGGAAGTTTTTGCAGGCAATTTTTTTTCTATGGTGAATTGAGACCCCTCCCCTCTTTAGGAGAAGAATAATGATCTCTCCCTCTCCCTTTAAGGAGGCGGGGGGGGGCTTCCATATAAATGAAATACAAATTTCCTCATAACACGAGAACTAATCAAGCAACTGGAACAAAATTTGACATTTTGACATTCTCCCTTTTTTCACGTCCATCTTTCGTATTTTTCTAACTTTATTTAGGCCACTACAAATATTTTATAATGTTTTTGTCCTTCCGGTGATAGGAAACTGAAGGGGGGCGAGCGGCGAAAAAAAAAACAAAGAGATTTTTTTAATAGATCAAAAAAAATTGATTTTAGGTTGTTCGAATTTCCATTTCTGTTTCGTGTTAGAAGCATTAACTCAACTCGTACACTAATTTTTCGAGTTTTTCAGGCTAAAGAACCCACAGACAATTGATTTTATGAAGAAAAAAAATTAGCTCATATCCTACAAATAATTTTTTTGCCCCCCGATTTTTCATGCCAATTTCCAAGGCGCGACAAAAACTTTTAAAATTATTTGCAATGGCCTTATTTCTGTTTTTTATTCACTTTCTTGTCTCGTTTTCCCTTGCGTTATTAATTTTGTTCTGCTCGTTGATTCCTCTCCCTCTTTATTCATTTTCCCTTCTTTTCCTGTCTCGTTTTTCGTCCTCTTCCAAAGTCCTCAATATTCTTTGTTTCGTTTTTCATCTTTCTTCTTCTTCCGTTTTTTCTTGTTCTCAGGGCTGTTTCTCCTGTTTTCATGTCTCGTTCTTTGTCATTTTCTACCCCCATTCGATTTTTTTCTTTTTTTCAGTCCCGGTTGTCGCCTTTTTTCGTTTTCAACTTCATGACCATCATGATCATCATTTTCAAAATCATCATCACCATCACGACGACGTAGCACGAATCAGCGTAATTAGTTTCGCCATAAAACAATATTCTAGCATTATCTACCACCGATCATTTCGTTTGCCTGAATAATACTACACCTTAAAGTCAACAAACAGATGATGGGTCTGTAAGTTGTACTCCCGACGCTTGCCTAGTAACTTACGCAAGGTAAACATCTGATCCGTCGTGGATCGACCCTCACGAAAACCAGCCTTCCCAGCAGCGAACACCTTTGTTTAGCGATCGGTCGAGTATGACATTCGTAATTTGTCAGTCGCATCAGAAACGTGCGAAATTCCATATGCCTAGTCATCAGAAGAACCCAGTTTGTTTCGGGGTACGATGTTGGCCAATCAAGCCACCCGGCAAGCATTTTCATATGTATAAAAAAGTTAAAAATCAGCATTACGTACAGATATACATGCTAAATAATTCGTATTTCATGCGCAAAATTGGCATTTCCGTACTATTTTGGAGGCGATATTCGTGATTACGAATAATTTTGAGCGTTACGACTGTATAAGTATTTATATACGATAATATACGATTAAGCGCGAGTCGCTCCGTACTACTCTACGATTTTGTGCTGAAAATCGTATGCACACTTAACAAAAAGCACCGAATTCGGTAAAATTTTACAGAAAACTAAACAGCTGAACGTTCGGTAAAAATTTCGATGGTGCCAATCGACGTTTACAGATCATTAATAATGTTTGGTGCAATAAAAAAATTTACCGAACGTTCTGCTGTTTAGATTTCGGTAAAATTTTACCGAACCGATTAAGTGTGTGTATGTCAGTCATTATCATTATATACGACAGAAAATCAACTTGATCCCACTTTATCCAGCTTTAGTTACGATTTCGAGTTTGTTAGGAGATATTTACGATAGTTTTCGTACATTGATATACGAGTTGGTGCTAGCTGGGCAGTCGTAGAATTTCTGCTGCGAGGTGCTGCAATAGAATCAGTAGGATCATTGCACTAGCCCCGTAACTGTCCTGTACTCCAATAGCCGGCTGCGAAGTCTGTCGATAAAGAAGGGTCAAGTTCTCAACAGGGCGTTTATACCCATGACATTGCTTTTTTGTTTAGAAGATCTAAGCTTTTCAAGTTGCATGATCGATGGCAAAATTCAATCGGACGTTGATCAAGGAGAATTTGGTTATATACTAAATGCATACACCATCATTGATGAATTTCCATAGTTTGTTTGTACAGTTGTTATCAGTTGTCTGTTGTTGTTTATGTTGAAAAATATATTTATATACATACAGAAATCATTTACGAACACAATATATACAGTCCTATACAATAAAAGATTTCTGTATGTATATAAATATAGTGCCCAGTGGTGTAATTGGTTAAACAACACACTCGACTAGAGATTGAGAGCTGTGAGTTCGACTCTCACCTTCGCTAAGTCTATATTTTTGACCTAATATGAGGAATTTTTCAGTTTGCCTAAATCCATATTTTTGCATTAAAAATTTACTCTTCCCCAAGAGTATATAAACATATTATTATGGAAATTCCTCAATGATAGTGCAGCATAACTAGTATACAGCATTCGTTCGCTAATTGCACGAATGCGACTAGCGAATTTCATTTTTTAATTGCACGATGGCTGCCAATATTTATTGTAAAACGTGATGCGTTATCATCGTAAAGAACTCTTCAGAGGCATTCACAAGTGCACTAGATTTTGGGAAAAACATTTAAATCTTTACAAACGAACCAAAAGCTTAACGAATAGGTGTTCAATGCGTCAAAGTTTAGCAAAGTTTGTAATAATTTGTTTGTAATATATCTACGTAAGGCAGAGAGAGAGAGTTTTTATTCGGCAACGTTGCATTTTTGTTTATAGCAACCACCTAGGAAACCACGTGTAGTTTGACAGATAACTGTTTTTTAATTGCACGATAGTGCAACCAGCGGACGTGCAATTAAAAGACAGTGAGATTAGAGGACGTGCAATTAGCGCACGAGTGCTGTATTACCATATTCTCCTTGATCAACGTCCAATTGAATTTTGCCATCGATCATGCAGATTGAAAAGCCTAGATACTCTAAATATTCTGTTAATTTCTACTTTCCTGCTTGAATAGGTTGACTTGCGATTATGAGAGGACCTGAGAAATCTAAAGCCCTAAAAAATACATTTGTCATATTTGCTACTCGCGATTTTTTCGGCAATGTCTGAGTCTGTCGTTTCTATAATATTTATTACGAGCTTCGGCTCCATGCTCACTCATGAAGCCTGTTGATAGCGGCAAAGTGGTCATTATGGCTGACGAATGCACCAAAATATTGTGTGCTAATTTCTGGATCGCAGTGAATGGTATTTCCAGATATTATCAGAAATGACTATTTGGGCAGATAGCTTCAATAATTTCCTACAAATTGGTATGCAAACTAATTTCAGATACTTGCAGATGGCTGAGACATTCGAATTTTTCATCAGACGGTTTTTAACCTAAAATAAGTTATCTTATTAATTAATACAGAAAAAGCAAAACAGTCGTAAGCAAAAATATTGCTCTTTTATGTGGAAAATGCTTTCTAGAACATCATATTGAGCTACCTGTCGAAATAAACATGTTACAAGAAGAAATGTGATTTGAGGGGCCGTTTATGAACAAAGGTCTAATATTTTGAAACTAAAAAGTTGAAAAAAATATTACTCAAAAAGTTTTTATTTAAATTGTTGTTAAGGTAACACCTAAATATTGGACGATCCGTTCAAAAGAAGCATCATTTTTTCCAAGTTGCCGAAGATTACATTGAGCTGAGACATCCCTTTTAACCGGAAATATTTTTGTCGCGGAATTATTATTGCTGGTCCATAGTGGATTGATATAGTGGTTTTGAGAAGTACTCTTAATAAAGGTTAGTTTAATTTCTCACTGAAAAAATCACAATTTTATTTGTTAAAACACATGTTCTACCTAAGTCGTATGAAAATCTATTTCAATGTAGCAAGACAAAATGTGCTCATTAGCTTGTGCGAGTAAGAGTATGTCAGCGAGTACGTGTGTCTGTGTGTGGGTGTATCATAGGTGAAAAATGATATTAGATTCTGTCGTAAAATGGATAAATTAAATTATTCTCTCGCAAATTGGGGCCTTCTTTATCAATTGCTCGTTTTTCCCCCCGAATGCCAAAGAGCCGATGAACAGCCAACTGATATGAGTCTTCTTCCAGACAGGAAGCACGGAAAGCACAGGGTTTCCGCTTAATTTCACTCCCCGATTGACTTTTATTGAACGACGTTGGTTCGCGGTACGGAGCAGGGTGCCTGGCGTTTGGCATCCTGTATGACGCCGAACAAATATTTAGGTGTTTGACATATTTTCTGTCTTATTACAAGTACACTTTTAATATTTTATTCAACGGAGTATTACTGAAATTATCCTCACGTTGCGTCGTCCCGACGAAACTGCTAAATAAATAATCAGTCTAATTCAACCAATACATAACCCAATGACATAACCCAAAAGAGAACCAATAGGGTCACCTACCCTGAAGCAACTCAGTAAAGGGCCACTTTTGACTCTAATGAATGCCAAGGAGTATTTCCAGACTAGAGTAAATAAATGAAAGGGGACCATCTTCAGAGGCAGAAACCATAAGACAAACAATTAGAATTTGAGTTTAATTGAAAATGCTGAACTTTTAAAAGGGGTCGTCTCACAATGTTTGCCTAACATCATTAAAAATATATATTTTCGTTATTTTAATACAAACATAATTACATTACTTTTCATCAAGTGAAAAATTCCATTTGAGTCAACGAACATATGAACTTAAATCGCAATCAAACTCGGTTGTCGACTCCCGGTTGCCACATTCCGAGAAAATCTCCGAACTTTCCAGCTACATCGTTTTGCACCCCGAGAAGCGAAAACCGGGCAGGCAAGGCCAATGCACTCAGTGCCATTTTCACAATTTGACCTTTTCCCTCCAGACACATACACCGACTTTGCCGGCTGCGAGCTGTGTCTCACGAGAGCAGTATCGACCCCGACCGAAAAGCGAGCTTAGTTAACAGCACCAGCAGCAGCAACGTTCGGTCGTGCCCTTGAATGGCGGCCCCACATTTATATGCCATCGTTCAATCGCGCACCTTTCTTCACAAGCCAATGACTTCGAGGCTTCGAGGATGTCCCGGGTAGCAGCACCACCCTTTCCGCGGACGTCCGTAGGGAAAACGGGTCGGAAACAGGTTGGCGACGACGACGACGACGACGACGACGGTGGCTGGTCGCCGGAATCAGCAGACGATGCTGCAGCAGGGAGGGTGAACATTGAACGAAAGAGCTGAAAGTTGTTCAAATAATGGTCGTAAATTTAATTTGCTTGGATAATCTTCTCACCCCTTCGAACGTTGTTCGAACGTCGTTCGTCCCGTCGCTGCTCGCTGCTCGGTTGATGATGTTAGGGGTTGCAATGTGGCTGTGAATTAAATCGTAGGGAAAGATTTCTTATACATAGTCAGTGTCGGAGGACAATCAAGCAGTTTCGAATCAACGCGTTGATGGGTAGGTATGGGTGAAATATGATGCTGTAATTGGTGCCAACGGAATTTGAATGGTAAGCTATACTGTATGCAGGAGGCAGGAGGGTTCCTATAATGTTTTATTATTATTAATTTTTGCTTTCTGGATCACTTTCGAAAACTAGATTGTTTCGATAATTGAGTTACTTTCAAACAAAAAAGAAAACTTCCGTTATTGTACATTTTCAGTTATGCCCATATTCACATTACGTTCATACTTTGTATTTGTCGATGATCAATGCCAATTGGGTTACTTTTATACAACAGTCCATAACTGGGCTTAACTTTCTCAAGAAAACTGCTGGCTCTGCTGACTTTCAAAATAGCTGCTGGTATGTCGGACCACTCTAGTTAACTGGTCTATTTGAGAACACTTTTATAACATTTTACTCGATATCCTAATACATATAATTTTCCTTTGTCATATCTTCTTTGGGCCATAAATAAAGTTTGTCATTATTTTGTCATTTTGTTCCATTTGCTTGATTAGTTCTCGAGTTTAGAGGAAATTTGTCTTCCATTTGTATAGGAGCCCGACCTCTTACGCCCTCCTTAAAATTGGTCTCTAACCCCTCATAAAATTGCTGGTCATTTTATCTCTCCAACGACATATAAATTGTATAGTTCCCAAGTAACAATTTGGGTTTTATTACACTCTTATGATGGCATTTAAGACCAAAGTTGGTCATGAAAACCGCCATAAGAGTACAATAAAACTCATATTGTTGCTTGGGTTTCGTTCAGTAGTTTAGTAGCTATTAGCATTGGAAAACTTTCATTCATACGTTACACTCCTATTTTCGTTTTCACAAAGTGCTACCCACTCCCAGTATAGTAAACAAAGACGTAGTACTACGACAAAAAAACATGAATATTAAACTATTGGAGCTTTTTCGACGTACGACTCAATTGAGTAAATTAATCGATAAAAAGATTAGTATTAATATTAAAAAAAATCCCGCAAAACCTTGGAAAATAAACGGAAGGAATATAAAAAACAGAAAACAGAAAACAGAAAATAGAAAACAGAAAACAGAAAACAGAAAACAGAAAACAGAAAACAGAAAACAGAAAACAGAAAACAGAAAACAGAAAACAGAAAACAGAAAACAGAAAACAGAAAACAGAAAACAGAAAACAGAAAACAGAAAACAGAAAACAGAAAACAGAAAACAGAAAACAGAAAACAGAAAACAGAAAACAGAAAACAGAAAACAGAAAACAGAAAACAGAAAACAGAAAACAGAAAACAGAAAACAGAAAACAGAAAACAGAAAACAGAAAACAGAAAACAGAAAACAGAAAACAGAAAACAGAAAACAGAAAACAGAAAACAGAAAACAGAAAACAGAAAACAGAAAACAGAAAACAGAAAACAGAAAACAGAAAACAGAAAACAGAAAACAGAAAACAGAAAACAGAAAACAGAAAACAGAAAACAGAAAACAGAAAACAGAAAACGGAAAACAGAAAACAACGAAATCCTAAACAGAAAAGAAGTAGCAAAAAACGGAATCACGTTAACAGTGAAGTGAAAAAGCGCAGAAAACATAAAGGAAAATGGATAAAAATTTGAACACAAACCGCAAAACGAAAAACAAAAAATGAAAAATGAAAATTGAAAAATGAAAAATGAAAAATGAAAAATGAAAAATGAAAAATGAAAAATGAAAAATGAAAAATGAAAAATGAAAAATGAAAAATGAAAAATGAAAAATGAAAAATGAAAAATGAAAAATTTGAAATAATATAGACCTTCCTAGTCATTCACCGTAACGGAGAGACGATGAAAAATTATTCTGCGCCGTTTGTATTTGCTCTACGGAGCTTACATTGTGTAAATCTTATAAAAACAACAACTTATGCTGCACTCCAAAGCTCACCATTAGTTACAGCAGCAGCGGCTGAGTGTTGGTTGCACCCATTCAACCGGCCCGTTACAAGAACTCTTGCGCTTTTCTCCAAAGTGTGAACGAAGCTGCCTCAAACCTATTGCCATTGTCTGCACATATCTTCGCCCAGACTATGATTTCTTGCACGCAGCAGAACCGACCCATCCGATTGGTTGACAACTGTGATGTCTTCTAGGTTTGGTGGTCTTTTTTCGCTGGCACTGCCACCTTGCAGCATATTCTGTACGGTATGTACGGTTCATTATCGCAACCGTTGAAGCACCCTTAGCAAGCGTCAAAATGACGGTCGGTCTCGGTCGTCTGCCGATGCCACGTCCCTGTCCCGACCATCATCGCATCGCACCGTCGCTCGTCGTTCTAGTCATCTTCACAAGAAAGTTTGCAGTCCAATTGTGGCAGGAAGAAAACATCGTCGGCTTTGGAAAAATCTCAAGTGGCTTTAAAACGACTGGATCGGGCGAGAAAAGCAGACTTCTGCTGATGAAATTGATTCGAATGGTGGTTGCTTGTCGAGGCACAATTCTTACTGAATATGATTCATACCGAGCGCAGCTCGGTTCGGTAGCCAAATTAGATGGCATAATAAACTAATGTCATTACCATTAGTTTTAAAATGGTTAACAAATGTTTAAATGTCATTCGGATGACATTACATCCCTTTGCGAGCGTTGAGCAATTACTGTTTCGGCAGTCGTAAGCAACAAACCGGCTCGGAAAATAATGAGCTTTCGCGTTCGTTAATCAGCTTAAGGATTCTGTCTGGCCATAAGTCAATCGATACTTATACTCAGCCCCGTTGAACTAAGCCCCGGCGGTGGTCGCCGTTGGAATAACTGCCATGTGCCACCGTTTGCTTGCCAGCCATGGCGTGACTGTTCTAATCCAGCACCGCTGCGCTGCAGCGCGCCATCTAAAGAGCTTATGAAGCGATTCGACCGACAACCAAACAACTGACCGTCCGTTGTTCGGACGGCCTGGCCGGCAGACCGACTGGCGGCATCGAAGAACCAAACGATAGACGACGACACAAGTGGCCCCTAATGAGATGTCAAGTGAGTGCAGCGTGTACTACGGACGGGTTGGACAAAGTGTTGCACTATACTACAGTCGTTGACGGGAAACTCGATGCCAAGCGAACTGGTTCGAATTGCTGTCATCGAGGACTCTTTGTTTTCCGGCGTGGAAGGTACCTACATTTGTGTAAACAGCCAAGTGTTCTATCGAGAACCTGTCTCGGCCCGGAGAGGTGAAAGTAAGTGCGAATTGTTCACTCGGAAGATTAGTGTCGACTAGAGACCGGACAGTTCATGCTCTGGTGGGATTACCGACGAAAACTTGTAAATATCGGTACTGGTCTGACCACTGACGACCGAAAAAGAAACGAAAATAATGAACTGTAAAAATAGGAAAAATTGTATATAATAAATTCTCAACTGTCAAACAAATCTTTTTTGTAAAAAAGCTATAGCTATAGTAGAAGCTAAGTATTCCTGGCCAACTCAGTAAAAAATATGTTTCCTGATAGTAGATAGTAGATCTTGTCTATCCCCGATTTTGTCTACCCCCGATTTTATCAGCTTTTTATCCCGATTTTTTCAGCCTATATATTTTGTTTAACTTTTATGTTAAATAAACATGATAAATAAAACTTTTCAGTCTGCTTGAAGCTATTCTGATTCTCTGAGAAGAGTGTTTGTATGAAATGGCGCCTTTTTTGCGCGTAATTTGGGATCAAATTTGGGGTATTTTTATATTGAAAGTTCTACAATTCTTAAACAAGCAAAGATAGAAGTATACTGTCTTCAGCAATGTTGTGTACTTTCACTATTTGTACAACTTTGTAAAACATGAAAATTTCATTTCATTCCATTTTCATAAAAATAACTTTCAAGGTATATCAAATTTGACGAAGACTGCAATATTAAATGAAATTAAATTGCAATATAAACGGTACAAATGTTATAGAAAAATAGTATCTTACACACTACACACAAATGGCAGAAGAAATGAAAACATTATACAATTCGATAAAAATGATACAAAACAAATGGTTATACCAAAAATAAAATGGAATAATGCTGGCTTGTTAGGCCCGTATGCGGGGTTACTGGCAACATTCGAACTATAATTGCATTTTGAAGGTACGTGAAATTTTTAAAATTTTCAATTTTTCTGGAGATGGTAGAAGAGAAAATATCATCGTACAGATGCAAACTTACGTTGTACATACTATCTATTACGATATTAGTTCGTTTTACAAGTACTGCGAGTCGCCCCTTATTGGAAGTTACAACATCAATTATTCATTTCTACTCCAATTCAAAACATAAAAATAGTTCAAAATTTTTGTGTGTTAGCTTATATGATGCACTAACTGTGTAAGAAACCAAATAAAAAAAAATTTCATCAGAAAATTAATAGAAAAAATTAACTGTACAGAACTTTGCACACCAATCTTTCCTATTTCAAAATTTAACTTACCGATTATATAAAACTTACCGATTATATAAAAATAAGCAAAATAATGATAAAATGTATTAAATTTAACTAAAAATTCCTTCTTCAAAACAGTCTGGACTACAAATGATTAGTGTAATGAAGGGTAAAAGTGAAATTCAGTGATTTATCAGTGCAGATTCCGAATAAATTGACTACATTTGTTGTTTTCGAAGTATAGTTGCTGAGTTATGGGTAAATGTTAGAGCTGTTTTGATGTAATATTTCTTTATACGGCAAATACGATATCAACAGAAGGATATTGCTTGTCGAAAAATTGTGGCAGCGTTTTACATCACTCACAAATCTATTTTGAAAATACGGTGAGAAAAATTTACAATACAGTGGTAACCCGATTTTGTCACTCCCCGATTTTGTCACCCCCGATTTTGTCACGTTTTTTACCCGATTTTGTCACGCTTTTGATTTATCAAAAGCTTAGTTTGAAAATCATTTTGAAGCATGTCAAATGTGTTAAGACACTGTGAAAAGAGCTGTGTTGATTATCGTGGAGTTTTCACAAAAGTTGTTTCTTATCTCCACAACTATAATTGCTAGAAGGTCACTTTCTTTGGCAAAGTTCTTTATAATAATCTTCTCAAAAATTTTGTAGAACATTATTTTGCTCTATCTCTTACTGCTTGAAAAATAAATTTTCTATCTTACTTTTAGGAGGATTAATCAAAGAATGGTTCATACCATAAGAAAGAGCTTTTCACGCTATGAAATTTCTATGAACATAGTTAACCAGTATAATCAACCATTTCGGCGCAATTAAAAAACGCGTGTTTTCATACCTGTGGGACTGCTGTGAACAGGTGACAAATGTCCACAGAGAGGTAGATGGAAGTGCGAAATGTTCTAAAAGTGATCAGAATGAAATATATGTAGTTCGTTCTAAGTTATCTGCAAAAAAATAAAAATTGAAAAAATACCCGATTTTGTCACTGTCCCGTTTTTGTCACCCCTAAATTCATCATGGGGGTGACAAAATCGGGTCATTACTGTATATATTTCGATTTTCGATAATTTGATCAAACCCCGTCAAGCGCCTACGGGGTAAATGTGCGATTCACGAACGGGGCAAAAGTGGGATCCATGGACGAGGCAAAAATGCATAGGTACAGTTTTAGGCACTGTATTACAGTACAGATATTAGAAATAGAAGATCTGCAGGATACTGTGTGCTCTATAGATGCTGGCCGAAGCAAAACAGTGTTCACCCGCTGATGGAACAAAAAACGTTTGGTAAAGTTTGGATCTGGCGTAGGCCGCAGTACACCAGCGAAAAATAAAAAAGGTGCAAATTGAGGATATTCCTTTTTGGAACCTATCGCAGATTGATGATATTATGGTTTTGTTAGCCACTGCTGTGCCAATTTCATGGATTCAAGCTTCGCACTTTTGCCCCGCGGTGTTCGCACATTTGCCCCGGTAGTGGGGCAATAGTGCGATTCGGCACTTGATCTGAAATATGCAGAATTTATTTTACGTAACATTATTACCCCAAATGATTAATAGTTGAATGTGAAAATATTGAGTTATTGCATCAATATAAAATATATTTTACAGTTGTGCTTCTCTATATCTCATGAAAATTTATGACAACTTCAAACGCTGCACTTATGCCTCGCCCTACTCTATGTAAACAAACAAATGCGTTAGAAGGATTACGGTATGCCAAAGTCAACTGGAAGTTGGCAAATAATAAATTACACAAAGCTTGCAAGTAAATGACACAAAAGTAACACAAAAATTAGCGGATTTGCCCCTTTAAGAACTAAATGATTCAAATTGTGTGCAGCTTTCAATCTCGCTTTATAAGCAAAGTGACGTAACGAAATTTCATGACAAGAAAAAAAGACACAGAAACAGTACTAAGACATAAACTTGATACCAAAATAACACAAAAATGACAACGAAATCATTAGGAAATGACCAAAAAACGATACAAAAACGGTTTAAAATGCATTAGCATAAGCATAGGATGCCGCTCGTCTACTGCTACACCGTTATTGGCCAGGAACGATGAAAATTGCAAAATGAAACAGCCTCGTCTATTCCGATAAATAAGTTACTTATTCATGTCGGCAAACGATATTGGAATATTGGAATACCTAACTTTCCGTCATAAACCCAATATATTAGTCAATTATCAAGCTTTGTTTATTAACCCATTATGTCCTAGCGTATGATATATCATACCTCGTCTTCAAAACCTGTTTACTGCTGAATTTCAATAGTTAGCATTGTTAATATATCACTACAAGAGAGATAAGACCTCAATCTGATGTGTGTGTGATATAATTTGTCAGTTTTTGTCATTTCATCTGTATTTTCAACAGTGCAAAGTTGTGATAAATGGCGGAAAAAAAGTTGAAAAAATAGCGAAAAAAACTTTGTCTCCAAAACGCATGAAAAAGTCTACATTTAGTGATGAAACGTTACCTGACATGTAAATTGGTATTTAAATGTAAAGTCTATCACAAAATTCGATAAGGAATCTGTAAACAACTTTGTAATATGTTTGTTTGAAACTAAGCCTATGAAATATTAAACCTGCGATATTTTGGCCTTGAAAGCATTCCAAATGACGATTTTGCGTTTCCCGACACATTCGAGCCATAATATAATAGATTACAGAGTTTCACTTCATTTGGTCCAAATTTAGGTATACCCGGGTCATAATGGGTTAACCAGTATGAAGAACAGTATAATATCACTGTGATATTATACTGTTATCACAGGATAATATCATCATGAGTTTAATGCATCGACAACGAGAAGTATCCACGAACAACGAGAACGAATTCAAAACCCGCCCACATGGAACAACACGACAACTCTCAAAGAATCGAATGGATGGTGACAAAAGTAAAAAAAATTTTCTCCGAATATTCCACGTAACTACCACAAACTATAGCAATATATTTTAACACAGCTTCAAGTTAAGCCTAGTATAGAGTACCGAGCAAAGTGAAAATCCCATACAAAACGTCCAACTTTTTCACTAGCGCAAAGCTGCATTTCACTTCACTCGGAACTGTAAACAAACATGATCCACCGCAATTAAAGATTGTGGATATTGCGCTCTTCACACTCAATTGGACTGCACAGTTATTAAGTGCAACCTTCAAAACTGTGATGAAAAGTGTGCTACTGATAATATCGCTAGTAATCTTATATCGATAATACCATCAAACTTTATCGTCATGGAAGAATATCAAAAATTGGAGGGTTTAAAGTGAAATCTTCTTCTTGATTTGTTATTATTTTAACATTTTTGTTCTATTTCTTACGTATTTTTGCTTATATTGCCATATTATCGTTATTAATTATTAACGATAACAAAACTTTATCAATAATCGTTATAGACTTTGACCGACATTTCCCATCATTACAACTCTCCCATCTGAGCTGACATTTGATTTAGCAGTGGCGCCAGTACCAGTTGTAGGGAAAGCAAATAGTATTTAATTTTTCATTTATTTCATATATGCTGCATATTTATTCAAGTTATGAATTATGCGTGGAATTATGTATTTAGAAACAATTTTTATATTATTCTTTGCGTCGATAACAACTCTACGTAAGCATTAGAATTTAAATAGATATCAACCAAGATTCATGGTTTTTTTCCCACGAAATTTTGGCAACTTTTCTCACCTACAAAATGTGTGACTGGACAAGTGTGTTCAAAATCCAACTTTCAATGCAAAGAGCAATAACATCTTTTTCACATGGATACTTTTCTTTCGCGCGCGCCTATACGCTCGTGAACAAGGCTGCAGCCAAGGTGAGTTCAAATAGGTGATCTAGTTTCCACAGTTTGTAGAACAGAAGTGCGCGAAACAATTGGTTTGCAACCATCGACGTTGTTTATACATTCAATAGGCATGGGCGATACTGGTAATCGATACACTCGGTATCGATACCTTACCCTAAAGTATCGAGTATTTTGGCATCGATACCTCCGAATACCAATGAGTAGTGGTATCGATACTTTTCAAGCGATACTTATAGGTATCGTTTGTTTTTTCTAACCCGTCGTAAGGATGATTTAGACTAACCGTGTAAACGGGTGGCTAAGCGTCACTATTCGAGAAGCGGCCACCGACCAACATTTACGGTTGCCCAGCATGAGACCCTCATAGAGAGAGG
This sequence comes from Sabethes cyaneus, assembly GCF_943734655.1. Classification (NCBI taxonomy): domain Eukaryota; kingdom Metazoa; phylum Arthropoda; class Insecta; order Diptera; family Culicidae; genus Sabethes; species Sabethes cyaneus. The sequence goes on along the minus strand of NC_071354.1, from coordinate 33,770,588 downwards.
TTCTTTTTATCTCGAGTTCGAGAAGCGAAGTATGTTGGCAGATTTAAAACACCATGCGCTCGGTTTGAAACGTCGGATCATCATACCTACGCATAGACCTGATACTTGGAAACCCCAATTGATCTTGCTACAGCAGACAAAATGACGCGAGATTTTCATCAGTGGCTAAGTCCAGCTTCCACATGAAAATAATTGTGAACGATTAGAGTGTTTCTAGCTGATTCCGGAGTCAGTCTCTCTGGTAGGAAAAGGACTCAAACTATTAGAACTCCACCAACCAAAGACATGAGAACCTAAGCATGGAGGTTCGTCGCATTATCTCTAAACTAGAAAACTAGCAAACTAGAATTATTTAAGTTCGGCCCTTAACGAAACTATTCGCTCTTAAATCGTATAAGTTATTTATTCACTGGTTTTTAATAACTTTCATTTTGCCTAGACCTAATTTTTCCTATCCTTTTCCATTTCTGTTTTCACTGGCTAGCTACAAGATACGATCGTGGAAAACTTTAAGTCGCATGCGCATTAACAAATTAACGAAAAATGTACCTATTCAATACCCGAGTTTTTACTTGAAGTTTACCGTTGCTGCGGGTTGTTGGTGTGGGAAATTAACATCTGCGCCACGAAGATCCCGATACTGCTTTTCCTGCGTACAGCGCACAGTGAGCACAATATTTGTTGGTTTACTCAATGGTTGCTTAAGCTGGTTGGCTTAGGCTGAGCTTAATGGCTAGTTATTAGACGATGCTTGTTGCTGTTTGATATTATTCAATGTTACCGAATTCTTTTAAGCCAACATATCTCGTACAGGGCGCAAGTTGACGGATGCAACCGGATGCAATGTCCGGCGTTGTATCGTACAGGGAAATCTTGATACTGAACGACGGAACAAGAACAAACACTAGTACAATAGTGTGTTCCGTGGCGAATCTGTTCAATTGAAAGATATCCTATACGTGGTATCTTAACATACCGCCTCTTGGCAATAATAGGTGTCATACCTCTCGTAGCACATTTGTCCGTTCGAAATACCGTTGCACACCGGGGTTGTGGTAGGGAAAACTGCCTATTTAAGGGAAAAGATGGTTGCTAAGCTAGACTTGTGAAAAATCTTCATGCATTTCATCACATTACATTACTGCACATGCATTAATCACGATGCGAACAAAATTATGGGCCACTCGCCTCTTTCACAGGTAACATCAAAGTAAAAGATCAAGGCAAGGTGATCCTTAGATAGACCGTCCTTGGTAACCGAAAAACTGCCTCGCGAGGTTTTTTTTGCGCGGTGCTTGAAATTGTACTTTCGGTTAAAGTTGTCTTCTAGCGAACAGTAACCTCTCCCGACTGTACACGGGTCATTGGCCGTTTTCGGCAGGTCAAACTCCTCAACATTAGTTAAGAGCAGAATAGAATGCTGCATCAAAGCATCCGTCAGCGTGTATTTAATAGTTGACCCATGGCCAAAACTTTATACTTCAATTAGTCTGATTTTATTAAGTCGATGAGATTTGATGTGCAGCAAGATGTATAACATTTCGCCGAATACTGTTTCGCGGAAAACCAATTCGCGGATGACCATAACGCGGAATATAATGTTTTGTGAAAAACCATTGCGCGGAAAACATTTTCGCGGAAAGTACCATTTCGCGGAAAACATTTTTGCGGAAAGTACTATTTCGCGGAAAAATTTTTCGCCGAAAATACTATTTGGCGGAGAACCACCGATCATTCAGTTTGGAAGCCGTAAAAAACAGCTTCGCCGCTTTGTATTCAACAAAAGTTAAATCGATGCGAGGACTAGGGATAACTAACTAGAGTTCAGTAGACCTAGGAAAACTTATAGACGTAGACAGATGTGATCTCTGCGGGGGGGCTGCCTCCAGCAGTTGCCGGCGCTTCCGACGGCGGGTCACCGGCGAACACTCGCCGTTGCCTGCGGCCGGCTCGCCCTGAATCATCTAGGAAACGTTTGCTACTAACATGGTTTTCCGCGAAACAATATTTACCGCCAAATTTCCGCGAAATGTTTCTTTCCGCCAAACGGTTTTCTGCGGAATAGTCCTTTCCGCGAAAGGGTTTTCGGCGTTTTGGTACTTTCCGCGAAAATGATTTCCGCAAAAATGTTTTCCGCGAAAATGTTTTCCGCGAAATGGTATTCCGCGAAACGATACTCCGCGATATGGTCTTCGGCGAAATGTTATACAACCGCTAAAATTAAAAACTGTCCCCAAAAACCAGGTACCGCATGTTCCGGAATCGACAACGAAGTGGCCATTTGTTTCCAAATGTCCCCATTTTATTTCCATTAGTTTTATTTTATCAAGCTGATGTGATTTGATGTGCCGTAAGATGAATTATCTCAAAACTGCAAAATTCCCCCAATAACAGGCAGTGGATGTTCCGGAATCGACGCTGAAGTGGCCATTTGTCAACAAAATATTCCTTAACTTATTGCTAATTTCAAGGAAAATTGAACCATTCAAAGTGCAATATTGCTCATAAAAGTGCTATTCATTAAATCGTTTCGTATCTTCAGTGCACTTTTTCGTTACATTCCAAGCAATAAGTGCGCCGAAGAGACCGAAACAATTTAAGCTAAAATAGCACTTTTATGAGCGATTGCGCAATTATTGATTGGACAATTTTCCTTGCAATTAGCAATACCTTACGTGCAAGTTTGAGGTCATACCTTTCAAATGAAGCAAAGAAAACGAATTTCAGATTTAAAGTGGATGATTGAGAGCAAGCTTAAAATTGGTTATTTTTCCCTAATGCAAAGGTGTAACTTTTTTTTGCAGCGCTTCTTCTATATGTCGCTGAAAGCCGAAGCTCCCCCACAATGCTAGTTTTACAAAATTGGGAAAAGTTAAAAATATTCAAGTCTCTACAGTGATACAAATCCATTTTCGTACGGTAGCATGCAGATTTTGTTTTTTTACATTTAAAAGTTTAACAGACATTTTAGGGACATGTTATTTAGGTAAAATCATAGTGTCAGATGTTAATTTTAAGGCATGATATCTGATTTTGGAAAAATATTTTATATTAATTTTGAAAAAAATTATAAATTAACGTATGAAAAAATGCACTCAAATTCATATTCTTACGGCATTCGAATTAACAGTTTGGATTCGGTAGATGCGGCTTAATTTCAAAGATTAGTATTTAGTATGGTATCCCTTGGTCATGGCAACTGCCTTTAGTCGTTTTGGAATGCTGTCTACGAGTTTTTTCGTGTATTCGGTGGAAATTTGATTCCATTCGTCCTTCAAGTGCTTTCTAAGATTGTTTTTGCTAGAAATCCGACGGTTTCCAACTTTTTTGTCGAAATATTTCAAAACGTTTTCAGTGGGATTGATGTCTGGAGATATTGTGGTGAAGTATCAATAAGTTTTGAGCAGTTGTAAAGTAAACATGTGCGTTTCTTAAGTGCTTTGGGTCATTGTCTCGGTAAAACCTGAACCTCTGACTAAATCCCATTTTGTTAGCACTTGGCTTCAAATTTTGCTCTAAAATGTCCCAATAGACATTTTGATCTATTATGCCATCTATGAAGACTAAATAGCCAATACCTTTAACCGTAATCCACCCCCTTACCATCACTCCACCCCCTTACCATCACTCCACCCCCGTCGTGCTAAACCGTTGCTTTCAGAACATCCAACAACCATCAGCATCCTTCCACAAGTATTTTAATACCGGCATCTACACGAGTTCGTTGGCGTTCCGTGATGTGATTGCGCAATTGGAAACCTCTCAAAATTCAAATTTATCTCACATAATGGTAATTGTCGTTTTAGTGAAAATATTCTCCGTACCCGTTGGTAACAAAACGCGCTGCACAATTTTCTAGCAGCTTGAAATCGTTGGAAGCAAAAAAAATAATTTTGCACTCGCGACCTGAGATCAGCTCGCGACGAATTTGGCGACGATTTCGTCCACGACAGTTACAATTTATCGCGTTCGTTAAGGCGGAGAATTTACAATAACATTTTCATCTTTTTTCTTGCATTTTGAAAAAAAAAGGTTCGATACCGGTGGTATCGATAGTATCGATACTTTATCGCCGATACTTCGATACTTGGTATCGAATATTGGTAAGTATCGCCGATACCAAGGTATTCGATACTTTGCTTAGTATCGCCCATCCCTAACATTCAACTGTTTTCGCTTTGAAAATTTCGGTGATCGTCAAAGGTAACCCAGCGGGGGTGAAAAACAAATTTGAACATCAGAAAACCTCTCTTGACTAACCTTGGCTGCAGCTAACCAAAACTTGACGTTTCAAGCCAATGAGTGTGTAAAGGTGTGGAAAAGGAAAATATTTATTAATATTGGCAACAAAAACTTCATGACTCCAAAAACATACCGCAACGAGCAATGCGGATTTGTTGTAGAATTGGACGTCACACCTAACTGTTATTACTGGTTTTCGGTTCCAAAAACGTATTGATAAATTTTTGCGCTACACTTAACTACTGCAGCACCATTGCCCCGCTTGTAAATACCGCATTGGCTTTAAATTTATTTTCTCTTCGCTCGAACTGTAAACCCTTCAATTCACTTCCCATGAACTGTAAACCGAAAGCTCATGAAATTATGAAGAGATCCACAGTCTTTATTTTAGGGATGGGAACTATCATTAAAAATCGCTACTGATAACTATCAGTAATTTCAGTACGTTACTGATAACTATCAGTAAATATCAGTAATTTTACACATCAGGGCATTGAAGCAAAAAATGGAAAATTGTAATATTATAACTGCGTTCTTCATTGTAAGTTTACTTTGTAATTTACCAAGCGGGTTTCACGGAGGCTCGCGCAACTACGCAACTACCCAGCAAATATGTTGGGAACACATCATGCCTATGCATGACATGAATCAGTCGATCAAGACCAGCAATTGCACTTACTGGATGAACACGGTTTCCCAGATAAACTGACGCTACTGATCAGAGCTATTGGATCGAGTGATGTGTTTCGTGCACATCTCGGGGACACACCCGTCGAGACGCGGCGAGGGTTGAGACAAGGTGACAAGACGACTGATATCCTAGCTAGGAACCTTGCGATGGTGGAGGCAACTTACGCCAGGTTGAAAGCAGTAGTCTAGGAAGATCAGATTAATAATAAATACGTCAAAGATCACATACATGAAAGGAAGAGGCTCCAAGGAACCAAACGCGTGCCTCCAACGGATAGTAACCCTTGAAGACGATGAACTAGAAGTGGTAGATGAACTCGTTTATTTTGGATTGCTGGTGATCGTGGACAACATTAGTAAGGCAATCCAGCGGTGCAGTCAAGCGGAAAATCGAGCTTACTTTGCTTTCCGCTATACGCTACGATCAAGAAGCATATGCTATCGTACGAAGCTGATAATGCACAAATCTTTTATTAAGTCAGTAGTTCTTTATGGACTCGTAAGGTCGCTCACGAGGATATACGCGCCCTTGCCGTGTCCGAACGAAAGGGTACTGCGGATATTTGGCGAAGTACAAACTGAAAGCGAAGAGTGGTGGAGACGCATGAATCACGAGCTACAGGCATTGATTGGAGAGAATCCCATCGTACATTTGGCGAAAGTCAGTAGGCTACGGTGGGCCAGACGCGTCGTAAGAATGCCGGACGATAGTGCGACGGAAACAGTTGTCTTCAACAACCTTACTGGCATCAGGAACAGGGGCTCAATGTGCAAGATGGCACGCTCACGTCGAAAGTGATTTGTGACTTTTGAGACGACTGGAAAATTGGCGACGAGTGGCCAAAGTTCAAGTTAAATGGAGGCGAATGCTTGAATCAGCACGAGCTACCCCGGCTTTAGGCTACTGACGATGACTACAATATATTGTGTCATCCACGTTTATCGTACGCAACTACCAATAACCAATAAGTTTAATCCAATTAATTTTTCTAGCGGGACAACGTGTAACTATATCAGTAAATATCAATAATAGCGAAACCTTACTGATACTTAGTGATATTATGGCTTACTGATAACTATCAGTAGTTAATGATAGTTTTCCCATCCCTACTTTATTTTCCGCGAGCGAAAAGACACGCTTTTCCACTTGCTTCAATTTTTACTTCACACATGCCTCCCAGTTGGCTCCGAGGTATGATGCTGGCCTAATAAGCCAGTCGTCGTATGTTCAAATCTTGACTGGGAGAAGCTGTTAGAGTCAATAGGATCGTAGCAACTGGCCCTGCAATTGTCCTGCACTCTAACAGCTGACTGCGAAGTCTGGCGTATAAAAATAGAAGGTCAAAGTTTTGATAATGGAATGTAGCACCTAGGCTTTGCTTTGCAATTTTCACTCCGCTTGGAACTGTATATTATGCTTTATACACAAACGAAAAACTAAATAATTATCTCAGGCTCCTAATAAATTTAAATGTTGGTGTCAGGTCAGTAGGTATTTCGCGAAATTGGGTTTTTCAATTCCTCTTCGTTCCACTAAGAGTGCTCCAAACAAGTAGGCAGCCATGTTTTGGATGCCATCATGTTAGTGTTAGAGTAAACGAGATATCATACCAACGTTACGCTTTACACAAGTTAGGTCTTCGACTGTACCAGGTCTAACCACCTTGCTTACTGCACCTATGGTCATTTTGTTCGTAACGGATTCCAAGCAAACAACATTTTTGCAGAGTAGTTGTCCGGCATTCTAGCAACCCTGCCCACCGTTGATGATTCATCCTTCGCCTCCATGCTCCGTTCTTCTGTACGCCGCCGCAGATCGTTTCTAGCACTCGTCCTTGGAAAACTGCGAGCAATCCTAGTCACAGAAATGGCAGTCTTCCGCAGAAAACGTTTCAGTCCGAATTTCTTTGTTCCTTATTTTTATTGCTATTAGTTTTTCATTACGGCAAGGCTGAGCTGGTTTCGTTTGTCTCGCCGGAGAACCAATGAAGTTTTCTGTTAGCATACGACCATGGTTTTCATCGGGGTTGGTTACCCGATCCCCACCAAGATTGCTCGTACGACTAATACCACGAGGTGGCAGGGATAGGAGTTGCTGAATATTTAAGAGACCGTGCACCACTGTAGGGTCTATTTTATGGACCAAGCTCGTGTTTTTGTCTTGGTTTTTAATGAAGTCTAGCATTTAATAAAATTTTTTATAATGATAGTTTTTACAATCGACGGAGGGGACGATACGAAAAAGTAATGAAACAAAGATGTTTATAGTAGTTCAGGTAAGACAAGACGTAAAGAGGAAGAGCGAAAAATTAGGTACAGGAGGGTCATTTAGTGCCAATGTTTAGACAGCTGTGTACCGTTCCTCTTTACCCAGTTTAAACAGTAATTAAATTCTGGACCTACTAGGGTAACCAACCTATTTTAGACCCCATCAGCAGCTGTACGTAATTTGAATACTTCTATTTGTATTTGCTGTAAGTGTGCAAATTATGCACAGCTGCTGATGGGGTCCGAAATACGCTGATTACCCTATCTGCTCGCGTGTAATGGTTTGTCATTTGCCACTTGACAGAGTCATTCTGAAAAGGTTTGCGTATAAACAAGTTCACATTTTAGTATTTAGGTGTTTTAAAAAGTTTTTGAAAAGCCCAAACAACCCATCTCAATGTGGGAAAAGAATTTGAAGTTAAATTTTTGGATTTCAAAAGTAGTTTTTATGCTTAGAAATTTGTTACGCACTTTTTTATTTGTCATCCAATATATCCCACCTTCAACTAGAAATAGCCTGGTCACTTTAAATTATTTTTATGAACATGTATTCATTGCATTCTTCCTATCAAAACATAATAAATCAATTTTCGTAAACCGCTTTATTGTTTTGAGTCTTAAAACTACTTTTGAAATCCAAAAATTCAACGACGACTACTTGAACCTTGCAGTTTGATAGAAAAGCAGCTCCTCCAGCTAGAAGCACGATATCAACGAGCCTACGGATTGAGCAAGAATGTTATCATCATCACTTTACTTTTTACAGCTTGTTGATATTTGTTTTGCTAGCATATAGCACCGCGGTTTGCGATATCATATCGCATAAAACTCTCGCAAGAGAATCGTACGAGAGCTGATGGTGAAGAGATACGAGAGAATTAGCGGCTGCGGCTTTCTCACAATCTTATAGGAATTATTTGGAGAAAGTGAGTGAGATTTTGCTTGGTAGGTGCGAGTTGTGAAGAACACTGCTGGTTCCGAAAAGGCTGCTGTCAAAATAGGGTGCTGTGAGTTAAACGTCAGTGATTTGGTTTTCTCTTGATATCAGGGTTGGGAACAAGGCACAGCTGTCGGTGCGGTGATGACGTATTAGATAGTCTCAACAAGCCTATTTTACTGCCAAATAGCCCATTCAACGGTTTAACGAGGACCAACTATCCCGGAAAATGTTCCACACTAGTTGATTGCTTTTAACGTCAGAAAATCAGTTTTTTAAAAGTTCAAAACGATGAAATTAACAGCAAAATAGCAAAAAAATCTATGTTCGTGATCGTTGTTAGAGTAGGCCGGTTACCAACGGGACTGGATTCTTCACAGTAAAATAAAACGCTAGATTGTTTGACGGCCAACGGCGGTGGCTGCTAGTGCACTGAATACTGATTGATATTTATTGAACGCCTTTTATACACTTGTAGTAAATAGATTTCTTCCACATTCAGAACAATAGCTCCTGCGTATTTCGTTCAGTCGAACGGACAATAGTTTTCTGTGACTAGATTCGGCAGGACAATAGAAGCCAACTGCCAGGGAATATTACAATGCGGCTTTCTGCCGCAACAATCTGTTAATTTTGAATGTTATTAACATTAAGAGAAACGTGCTGCTCGAGCCAAAGTTTTCTTAATAACTGAGCTTGTCTAATTTGTTGCATCCCCGAGTAAAAAATAAATAAAAAGATAATAAATGTGAATCAGAGCTCCTAAGGAGTGGTTAAATCAATTAACTTCCCAATTGGAATTTTAACCTGATGTATACATGCTATGAGCAAGACCTTGCTATTAGAATCTAGTCCATAACCGATGACAAAGCCTCAAGAAACGTCAAAAACTGCCAGCATTTTTGTCACTTGCCTGACAGATGCCCATCGAAACAACAGTCCTATACAATAAGGACCTGCGCCGCTTTATCCTTACTGTTACTGCTGACTGAAAGCTCACGATTCTCTCGCTCAGTGCTAGCAAACTGCATCCGCCGTGCGACATTTCACAGTATCACTCTCGTAGAATAATATCCTGCATGCACACTCGGGCAAACGTCCGACCAAGCAAGCAGAGGCAAAAGTACCACCATCTGATGTTCGGCAGGTTAGTCTCTCGGTAAACTTGACGACGAACGGACGCGATCGGTAACGGAATCCTATTAGATTCAGCATTTCCAACAAGCAAATCGCGGCTTGTTGCATCCAGAGTCGACTTGCAGGCGTTAAAGTGTGTGGCTCATACTTTAAGCAGTTCGGTAACGGTTCCGTTACGGCTGCCAGTGACGGACGGTCATCGGTTTGCTTGAACTGAATTGCTGCAGTGTGGCGACCCGTGTGTGCTTCTCTTCCTATTGGAATCGTTTTGGCGTCGTTCATGGTGTGTGCGTCGACGGCACGGTGCGGCGCGGTCCAACCGAGAGTGTTTAAATTCTCATTGCTGCCACACTGGAACGAGAGCGAAGAACAACCCAAAGAGAGAAGGGCACAAGCATGATAAACAGGCCGCAGCAGCAGTAAACCAAAGAAAAAAGAAATCAACTGATCTGTGTGCCTGCTGCTCGTTGCCGAATGACAGCAATCGGGAATGGTTTGAAGTTCTAAGAGCAGAAGTAATATCTGACGATGGTTTGTTCGAAGTTAAAACTATAGTTATCAGTGAAATAAGTACTTTCCGAAGACAGATGAACTTGAAAGAACCGGTGTCACTTCATTGGAAACGATTGGCAACTTAATTAGTGTTGATAGTGCTGCTGTGTAAAGTGAGTTTTGTTGTTCCGGAACATTTTACACTAAGACAGGTGTCTAATTAGAAAATAGATCCAACTGCATCCGTCAAAACCAATCAAACAGTTGAACAAGTATGGATCTGCACTTTTGAAACCACTTGCTGGACGATTCGAAGCATCTAAGCTTAGGAAACTGTGCCAGTAAAAGACAATTACTTACTGACAAGTGTTTGTTTACAAACTTGAAGCATCGCAGCAGGTCAGTTTTTCGGTGAACTTCCAGTGTTTTTCGCTGATCTGACAGGTGCAAAATTGCTAGAATTGTGTCACCAAAGTGTTAATTAGCTCTTGGAAGGAAAATTCAGAAGTTCCACCGTACAGTTTATCGACGTTTTGTGCTGCATCAGTGCCAGCAGCAGCAGCAGAGTTGTTTTGTTTTTGCTTCACCATGCGAGTGTATTCTGGTTGAGCGAACTCTTCTCGCGTTCTGCGGCCCGTACCGTACCGTAGCGTTGTAGTACGGTTCGGTTTGCCTGTGTGTGTGTGTGCGTGGACTAACCAACCAACCCGTTGGGCTCGCCGTGAGAGATTCTGTTGTGCGGGTCGTGCAAAATAAAGGTGGGGGGGCTGACTGATTTTGAATTATGTTGTAAAATCAGGTTTCCCGAAAGAAGTAAAACTGCCAGATAATGGAAGACAAAGTGTTGCTTTCCAAAACGTACAGTATTGTCGCCATTTATCGATCCGACGGGATGTGTGCCGTTTGAGAAGTGCTAACTCTAGCGGAAAATCCTATAGGAAAAGTCACCCCGAATGTGTGTTAGTGTTACAGCATTCTGACCGAGCCAGCAGCAGCGGAAGAACGGGCGAAGGGAAGGAAGCGAAAAGAAGATTGGGCTTCGTGAGAATTGATGTGTGGTGCGAATTGTGCGATGATGCTGGGCGGCTGTGATGTGCTAAAAGTGTTGCAACAAGAGTGATTGTAGTGCAAAAGTGTTTTTGCGATTGTGTTTGTAGTTTTCATGTGTAAGTAAATGGCCTAGTTAATTCTATTTTACTTTAAGCTTTATTGTTTGCTGGAAGCATTCTGATGTTTTTGCGAAAAAAGCTCTTCGCCGCCTGAGGGGTGACGTTAAAGCATGGGTTTGTCGAAAATAATATCAGCCCCAATGGTGTTTCAGCTGATTGTGCAAAATTCGTAGCGAGCAGCGAATGAGTGGCTCAAGGCACAAATCTTCCAATTACTGCGAAAACATGCGATAGGCATTACTGAAACTCGTGACTGAAAGCTACACGGTGACAATGAGGAAGGAAATCGAATCGTAGGCACAACCGTACCGGTTTCCATTGCACACGGCCGAGAATTAATTAGAGAAAATTAGTTTACATTGGTTAGGAGCTCTAACGATAATTGTAGTAAGTGGAATCCACTGTCTACAGCGATTCGATGGTTTAGGGTTAGCTTTGATGTATGCTTCGAGTGTTGTCGATGGTTGGGTAAATGGAATCGTTCGGGCGGTCAGATTTGGGTTTTGATGGAAATTCTGCTCATACTCAGACGTGTCGAACGAAGTGTAAATTAGATTGACGTTAGGAACGTATTGATTGGAATCAATACTAAATTATTCAGTTGTTGTTTTGTACGGTTTATGCATTATTCCAGCTGGGAGGATCAGCTGCTCGAGCGAAAAGAAGTAGGTTGCAGGTTGGGATTACTTTTCGGACACTGTTGATGGAACCCGTTTGCATTATTGATGGCGGCTAATGAATCCTAGTCGATACATTTTTTTTGTGTATTTCTCGTACGGCAAAATGGGAAACCAGAGAAGAAGTGAGTTACCATTTCTGATGTAATGACTACTTACCATGTCTGGACAAAATCAATATTTAAATTTCTGAGATGTTTGCTATTGGGTCCATTTTTAAAGGGTTTTTATAAATTTGAGAAATGTTTGAATATCACTCATTAGTACATTTTGGGCCAAGTATATTCCGAAAACAAAATGATAAAATTATTCGAGAAAATAATCTATGCCACGGTGAAAAGGGAAGTAAGATAACGTTGATGATAATGTTAACTGCACATGTATGGTGCACTCTTCTCGACATTTTTGAAGAGTGTGGATTTTTTTCTGGTTCAAAGTGAGTTCAAAGTGAAAATGAGCTTGATAGTACATAAGCCCTAGCCCGGATATGGCACTTCTAACGACGGCAGCACTGCGCGTAGATTCTTCAGAGATCCCTCGACAAACCACAAGAAATAATGAAAATCTTATTAGAAATTTTGTAATAAAATTTTAAGAAGAATTTCTAGCGATAATTTTATTGATATTCCAAAATATCAAACACTGTTACAAGAAGCAAGACAGCAATACCTAGCATTATACAAATGGCATTTCATGCCTTTGACTCTGCATAAGATATTGATATTGAATATTAACGCAATGTTTGATTTGCCCATCGGAGAGCTGTCAGAGGAAGCTCTGGCAGCCGCTCGCAAAATTGTTAGAAAAACACGGTTGAATCAACCAAGGAAAACTTAGAGAATTAACAACACTAACGAGGATTTAATGAGGTCACTGTTCTTAAACTCGGAGCCGTTTAAATCTTTCAGCCGGCAAACAAAATTTAAAAATCACTGTGAAAATATGGAATATTATGCTGCTTTAAAATTAATGGTACAGAGGACACGAATGATGAGGATATTTCTGGTGGAAATCAAATTGACGATGAAGAGTAATGGAGGTGGAGGCGGCTTGTATATTATATTTTTCTATAATAATTTTAAATTTATGCCTTTGTACATTGAATCTTTCCAAGATGCATTCGAATCATTTTTGCAAATACTAAGTCGTCTTCAACCCATATTACGATAAACAACTTTTGTGATTAGACGCGTGCTCAATAAATGAAGAATTGGGCGCTTGGGTCATTTTGCTATTGTCAAATGATATGAGACATTTAAGCAAATATGAGCTTCGATGATCACAAACAATTTTCTCCATTACAACAGTTTGAAATATGTCTAAAACTCACAGTTTTGATTTTCTGTCCTATATTTCCATACGTTCAACGCATTGTGTGGTCGTGTTTCGATCACCTTTCAATATGTGCCCCTTGACTTCCATTTCAAAGGGAATTTTGCCTATCTAATTACCTATTTCATTGCAAAGGCATGTGAATGAAGCATGTTTCTGGAAAATCCCAAACTGTTTGCTTACAAAACGATAAGGTCACAGGTATTTACGTAAAGAGATAAAATGTCAAAGTTAGACCATATTGTAAAGGTTGGGCCCCGCTGCAGATCGAAGAAACATGTATTGAAATTTTATATGACATTTTTTTTCCATGTAGGGTATTTTTCACTATCACTGCGACCTTCTATTGTGATATATCCCCCGTTTTATCATAGCTATGTTATCAAGATGACGCACCACTATCAGAAGTGATCGTCATTGTTTGACTAAATTTGTCCAGCCCGGTGATGCACTTCGGATGAAGTGCACTACTGCACTGGGAGTTGTTCTCCAAATAACAAAGGGTTCTAACAGCCCTCTTTCGAAGAAGCTTAATGTTTTATTGAGAAATGCCGGACATCGGCATAACAGGTGTTCCGAGTCTTCTTTTTCTATGCCACAGAAGCGACATATATCATCTTGAAGTTTTCCCATTAGCTTCAGATGATAGCGGCTCGGAACATGTCCTGTTATAAAACCAGTATAAATGCTTAGATCTTTCTTCGAAAGCTACAGGATTTTGCGAGTCATTGAAACGTTTGGAGAGATAAACCATTTTGACTGCCTAGCATTGGAAGTGTTATTCCAATTTGATTCTACTTTCGTACATTTCCATGCTTTTAGCTTCATTTTTAAAGCGGAAGCAGATAAGCCACAGAAGGGCTCAGGTCCTACAAATTGATGAGATGATACGAGCCTTGCTAGTGCATCAGCTCTTTCATTTCCATCGGTTCCACAGTGACCTGGGACCCTGTATAAGTTGACTTGGTTACGACAAAACAATTTTTGGAGTGATTGAATACATTCCCAGACAAGGTTTAATGTGCATGTCGCCGACTTTAGAGCGTTTAGAGTTGCTTGGCTGTCGGACATAATGCATTTATTTAAATGTCTATAGTTCCTGCGCAAGCACACAGTCGTACATTCTAAAATTCCTCCTATTTCAGCTTGGAATACAGTTGGCCATCTGCTCATAGAAATCAACATGTCTATTCCTGGACCAGTTACTCCTGCTTCCACTTGATTGTCCATTAAGGGTTGCCAAGTGGCCGGTTTTTGGCCTGCCCGACCGGTTTTTCACTTGCAAAGCCGGTGGCCGCTCAATCCGGCAAAAAGGCCTGGTTTCCGACACATGAAGCGGGATTTTTACTTTTTGCCTGATTTGTAAAATTTCCTGATAAATTTATTAGCAATTCTGAGCAGTGGAGCATTGAAGATAGCCAGTTTTCCAGTGACTAAACTTTGCTTCTGCCGGTAATATACATTAAATTGTCCACTAGCGCCAGAAGCAAGTAGTTGTCACTTGTCACTCTAATAGCTAGCGTCAATAATCCATTCAATGTTCGTTGTAGTTGCGACTGTAATGTCCTGTCGTTCACTATCTTCACAACTGACTGCTCAGTCTATTTCACGGAAAACTGTCAACCGATTCCCACTTTTTCTCTATGCCGGTTACATGCTACCGGCGACTGTCTAACGCACATTACACACATTACACATTCCAGGCACCAATATGCTGCCCCAACCCCCCCGCAATTTTTGAAGTAAGAACCGACCGACCGGTTTTTGTAATTTTCAGACTTGGCAACCCTATGTCCATTTTTGAACCGTCTGTATAGAAAACTGTCGAGCTTGGACGAAGATCGGGATCACCATCTTCCCAAGAATCACGTCTAGGCTCAAATGCATGAAATATTTATGCATGAATGCATGGAAATCCAAATACACGAAATATCCAATCTTCATTATTGATTACAAGAGGAGTAATACTAATAGTTTTTAGAATTCTGAGATGACCTGTCAAATCACCTTCAAAGAGGTTCATTGATCTTTTGATCCTCAGAGCACTCTTTTCAACTTCAAAATGTATAAACTGATGCAATGGAAGTATATAGAGTAAAGCATCCAATGCCTTCGATGGTGTACTTCTCATTGCACCTGTTGTTATTGAGAGAGTGGCTAGCCTTTGAAGTTCAGCCTTTCCAGCTTTTTTTGGGTAGCTTTCTCTTTAGTTTTTGACCACCAGACCAACGAAGAATAGGTAATCCTGGATCTGACAATAGCCGAATAGATCCAATGGATCATCTTCGGTTTCAGTCCCCATTGCCTACCAAAAGTTCTTTTACATATCCATAGAGCATTTGTAAATTTATTTACTGCTTGCTCTAGATGTGTGTTCCAATTGAGTTTTCTGTCAAGAAATACTCCAAGATATTTGACAGTTTCGGAAAGTGTTCCTTTCAATCTGATGTTGTTTAATGTAAATTTTTTCCTTCTCGTAAATGGTATGATAGTAGTTTTATTGGCATTTATGCTGAGGCCCTACCTATCACAGAATCAAATTTTCCTCGAACAATTATGACTATATCATCTGCGAAGCCAATTATTTCAAAGCCTAGCGCCGTCAACTTTTGAAGAAGATCATCAACTATTAAAGACCACAGTAGAGGTGATATTACGCCTCCTTGTGGGCACTCTTTTACTGCTCTAATGCTTATAGGTGAGCTTTCAAGGTTTGCTGATATCTCCCTTTTTGATAACAATCCAATCGCTAATCCAATGGATAATGGATATATCGAAACCACGTTTCGACAGAGCCGTTATCATTGAATTATGAGATGAATGATCAAATGCGCCCTCTATGTCAAGGAAGGCAGCTAGTGAAATTTCTTTTACTTCAAAAGACTTTTCTAGTTTTTTAACAACAGTTTGTACTGCTGTTATTGAAGATTTGCCTTCTTGATATGCGAATTGATATTTGCTCAAAGGATCGTTGGCTAAACATGATGACTTTATATGCTCATCAATTATTTTTTCCATTGTTATTAACACAACCGACGAGAAGCTTATCGGTCTATAGGATTTTGGTGAAGTTTTATCCTTCTTATTAGCCTTCGGAATGAACGTGACCCGTACTTGTCGCCATACTGCTGGTATATGGTATATGCTAGTATCAGGCTTGATTGAAAAAGGTTTGTTAGAATAGGTGTTAAAAACGCCTTGCCCTTCTGTAGTAGTACAGGAAAAATTCCATTCCTACCCGGTGATTTGAAGGGTTCAAAAGTGTCAATCGCCCACTCAACCTTGCTTATCGTAAAAATTTGTTTGGCCAAAGTACAAGATTCATTCCTGTTTCTATCTAACCCAGTTATTTCATTTGCTATTTCGTGAATGCCTGTCCTGGTTTCAAGAGTTACAGTTCTCAATGCCGGTGCGCTTTAGTCTCCGCAGGTATTAATGACTGAACAGGAAAATGGTGTTCTCATCATTAACTCTAAGGTTTTTTTAGTTGAGTTAGTAAAAGAGCCATCCTCTTTTTTTAAAGTACCTAACTCATTAGAATGATCTTTAGCGAGAATTTTCTGCAATCTAGCAGTTACTGGAGTATTTTCGATGTTTTCACAAGTGTGCCACCAGTGAATCTTCTTTGATCTTCGTATTTCCCTATTATAGGCAGTGAGAGTTTGTTTATACTCCTCCCACTGTTGTCTTCGCTTAGCTCGGTTAAATAATTTCCGAGTTTTCTTCCTAAATTTCTCCAAAGTTTTGTTCCACCAAGGTACATCTCTATTCGTAGAGCGTTCCTTTGCAGGACAGCTTTCGTGATAAGCTTGTTGGATCAGGTTTAAAAGTTGTCCTTGAGCATCCTTTCAAGTTCTTGACTCCAACCTTCAGTTTCAAATTATACTATATGATTTATATGACATGAACATGAAAAGAGCCGTCGGTATCATATGCTTATGTTTATGCTTAATATACAGAGAGCCGTAGCCAGCATTTTCGGGAATGTTTATAAGCCTCGGTTGATAGACGGTCTTTATCGGCGTCTTTGTTGGTCTTCAGTAATCCGATGGGTAAACTTAGGTTAACTTCCTTTCTGCCGTATTTTACAACTTCGCCGTAGGGATGGTCATCAAAGAACTCCCAAGTAACGATTTCAAGTTTTATTACGTTCGTATAGTGGTTTTCATGACCAATTTCATAAAACCGCTAATAAAACTATGAGCTCCACCAGAACTTTCTTATGACCGCTATAAAACTGCTTTCTGACCAAGTGGCCAGACTCCACAGAATGTCTTCATAACCTCTATAAGAATTAGGTTATATTGGGTATATAGGCTCAAGTGGTGATATCACGCTCTGCTGAAAACAGTAATAAAACCGATTAGGCTTTCGCTGCTTGACAGCCACCGCCATATTTTAATAAAGCTTTTCGCTTTTCGCTCTGGTAAAAGTTAACTCAGTTCACCAGCTTTGTCAACTTAAAAAATACATCCGTGAGCTGAAAAGTTACAGTTTTACTGTCAGACCATTCAAAACGATTTGGTTTATAGCAACCTTAACAGAATATCCCATAGAATAAGTAATGAATTTTGAGCAGTCTTAGTTCGTTTGCAGCATGCGCGCATTAAATTTCATCGTGCATATTGATACGATAGGTCGATAAAATCAGCGCGCCACTGACATTTTGCAGTTTTCGAAAACTGGTTGTTTTAACAAATTGAAAGTATTCAATTAGTCAATTTCAATTGCTAGCAAAATCATTTTAGTTACTTCCTGTGACAGAAAAACCGATTGATAATAACTTTCTTTCTGTAAAACACCTTGCTTTGATGAAGTTTTGTTTGCGAGCTAAAACAAAATACTAGAATAGGGCAGTATGGCCTCGCATAAAAAAATGATTTTTGTGTTGAACATTAGTATTCTTTATGATAGCAGCAAAACAGTTGCTTGGTCAGGGTGTTAACGTTTATTACCGTTTTAATCTATACCTATAAAAATGGATTTCTGTCTGTCTGTCTGTCTCTCTGTCCCTATGTTCCTTATAGAATCGAAAACTACTGAACCGATCGGCGTGAAAACTTGCATGTAGAGGTTTTTGGGACCAGGAAAGGTTCTTATGATTGTTAGAGACTCCTCCTCCCACTAAGATGGGGGGCTCCCAACAAATGAAACACAAATTTCTGCATAACTCCAGAACTAATCAAGCAAATGGAACAAAATTTGACATGTGGGTGTTTTTGGAGACAAGAATTTTTTCTATGGTGAATTGAGACCCCTCCCCTCTTTAGAAGGGAAATTAAGGTCCCAAGATTTCAAGAAAGATTTACCTTTCGTGGTATCAAGTGATAAAAGAAAACCAGCTTTTGGAAAATACCCCCAAACCTGGCTATAAACGCACTATAAGGACACTGGAAGCAATCAAATGACGTTTGGAGAAAATTTGAAATCAGAAATGCCTCAGGATATAGTTCATACCAGCTGAAGGCCTTTCAACAACGATTGCGACTGGCAATTAAAACAAAGGGAAAAAGATTTCAATTGGATTAATTTAAGACAAATATTATAAATATACTTTACACGAAATATACTGAAAATTTAAATTTATGCAAGCGTCTTAGTTTTGTGACCATTTACTTCACTGACAGTTATTGCTAGTCACCCTGTACACATGTCAGGTTTCAGTATGTTTCGGTGGTTTGGTTCACCTTCTTCCGACACTTACACGTATCATTATTTTGGATTAGTTGTTCTTATTCTGTCCTCCTTCTGATGCATTTTACTCTTCAGGATAGCGGTCAACTTGTTCTCGGCTCGTCGGCATTTGGCCAAGTTCTCCCAGTTCTCACAGATGGTCTACCGAACCAAGAATTTTTTTGCAAATTTGTGAACCTTCTTCTTCATTACCTCTTGAGGAACGGCCAACCATGATGCGGATACTTAACACTCCTGCCTCGCCAACTGCTTTGTGCCTGCCTTGATGTAAGTCTCGTCATCCATTATCCATGCGGCTCGGTTTCGTTAGCCACTTTCGTTGCAGCTTCCAGGCGCGAGTTTTATGTCAACGTGCTTTATTTGTCGTTCCGGTTCGGTGCCTTCCTCACCTTCAAAACGTGGAAGCCGGCACGATTCATTGTTTTTGGCGGTAGATTAGTAGGTTTACGCCAGGATGTATTGCACCGAGCCAGTCGTATAAACCTTTTCTGTAGTCGTTCGATCCGGAGATTCTAGTAGAGTTGGTGCGGAGTCCATATTAGAAATGCATTCTCGAAAAGCGGACGAACTAGTCCACAGTAAAGTGCTTTAAGAAAAATGGGTGAAGAATGTTTTACAATCATCAGCAAATGCCAGTCTGCAACCAGTGCCAAGAGAAAAGGTAGCATCGCTAAAGAATAAAATATCAATATCATTTTAATATTGATTAACACAAGTTTATTAAAATTAAATTAAATTTTATTAAAAAGCAATCACTTTTCGACAATAAAAAAACAATATAAAATGGACGGTGAAGTTCATAGTGGGTTTTGCCATGTTTGAATTGCATGCTTCCAATAATCGTTTCAATCGCCTGCAGACATGTTCTTCATCTTACCCGAAATCCGTCGAAATTGAATCGATCCCTTAATCCTCCTCGTCCAACGACCCTCTGTCCACTCCACCTGATCCCACAATTCGGACAACCCCGAGTCGAGATAGTGCTCACTAAAGTTGGGTGAAAAAGCCTAATCTCTAGGGGGAAGAGCAACAAAAAATAATTTTCTACGCCACCGTACTGCCGCGATTATTCTACCTCATCTGGTGGGTCATAAACAGGGATTTGGACCGAGCTGATGACGCGACGAGGACAAAATTAATTTCCTCACGTTGTTTCGTTCGTTCGTCCGTCCGTCCGTCCGTCATCGTGGGACCTCACTCGGTAGTTCCGCGCGCTCAGCTAGATCTAGCGATGACGTGTGAAATCCTTTAGATCTTCGCATGCTCATTATCCGAATCTCTTCATGGTGTTTATATGTTCTCACGGCGCGGCAACGGCGAACGCCCCGTGTCGGTGGTGTTAGAGGCAAATGACAGCTATGTGTGCGCTGTGCACACGGGAAATGGGAGCTCAACTTCCTTCTTTAATATTGCCAACCGAAGGAAGTTTGTTCTGGCTTGAGGGAAACATTCTTATGATGATGTTGAACATCGTCATCATTATCATTGCCATCATCAGCTTCTTCTTCTTCTTCGTCTTTATCATCAGTATCACTACTACCACTACTAGCAGGAGGCTGCAAAAGCCAGGTGAAAAACCGTACAGTTATTAGTTATATTCTTCCTCGCCGTCGTCATCGTCGTCTTGAGAAGTTGTATGGTTGGCTTGGCACAGGAGGATTCGCGGTGGAAGCCATCGTTTGTGTGTGAGCACATGCAGGTATTTTATAAGAATGCTCACGTTCGCCATCAGGCAGGCTCATCTTCGTCGACGATGGTGGAAAGTTTTCCACTGCTTCTCGTTGTTTTGCGTGCCGTTGAAACGGCTCTCGGCAGCCGTTCCGAAGACGATGACGACAACGACGGCACCATCCTATTAGGCGTATTGATTATGATGTTCTTGAAGAGTGAAATTACGATAGTGATGAGAAGATAAGTTTTTCCCGGCGGAAAGAAAACCTACAACGGGTGGGTGGGAACAATTGTTGCGCTTCTGAGCCCGGCTTGGCTCGGTCCTGGGCTAAACTAAACCGAAATTATGCTGTGCTGGATGGAAACGGCCCAGTCCGTTTGAATTAATCGTCACATTGCTTCGTCTAATCTTTTGTCGTTAGTCCACTTAACATAGATCGTCCATTCCTTCGGAATGCATGGTAGCTTTAAAGGACTTCTTGTTCGAAAAACAGAAGACAAAATTTGTCTTTTGTTTCCCGATTATTTACAACAGAGTTTTTCCAAAATGAATTATCAAAGACCAAATTCCAAACCATATTTTCCGCGATTCATACTCGAGATGCTACCATCGAAGAATGTAATAACGTTGAAATACGGCTCTGCTGACCGCATTTTTCACATTCCACAGTGGACGAACCGAACGTAGGCAAAACGAATGCAAGCAGGATGTCTTTCCGTCGTTTCGGTTTGTATAATAAAACGATTCCAAACCCGGAAAGTGAAGCAATAAAATCGCTGATGCGATAAGCACCCTTGTCGACTCTAGCGGGGGTCCCAGCGAAAAGCGCATCCTAGCGGGAAATTTTCATATTTTATGGCTCCTGAAGTATACTCCATCCAACCAGCCAGCCAGCCTCGGCAACGTTGCAGGTGGTAACAGTATTTATCACCAGAATATCGCACCCCAAAGACAGGAAGGGAGAGAAAGAAAAACCTCTCGAATGATTCCCGCAGCGGAAAGTAGAATATTTCCCTTCGTTCGACGATGAGCAGAAGTAAAACACCGAGCAACCAACGATTTGTAGTGTTTCGGTTTCGACTTTCAACTCGTGTGCTCACGAAAAAAAGGTGTTTAATATTCACCGCTCGACAGCAGCGGTAGCGATTTCCAGATTTAAGGCCATTTATTTTCACTTTTCACTTCTAAAAGAATTGAAAATGAGAAGATGAACGTTCGAATCTAATTCTATACATGCTTGTATAGAACTACAAACACTTCTTTGAGAAGTCAATTCTTTTTCAATACCATAACGATCCACTCGGGTCGACATACTTACTGTTCCCGAGGAAACAGTTTCACAGCACAGCAAAACGCTTTTGCTGGAGCCAACACGGAAAAAACGGCCCCTTATCTTCCGGCTGCTTAGCAAGGTACAAAAGAAAACTTCTTTTAAATAACACTTCCGTTTTAAACTTAAACTTGAAACGACGAGAGAAAAAAAAACGCTAGCAAGGCATGACCGACCGGCCGACCGAAACAAGTCCTTCCAGGGTATCGGAAAATTTCCCCATCCCCACTGTTCGTCTCGCCCCTTAACGGGATCGGAAAAGTTTACAAAAAATTTTCCCAGTTGAAGCCAACGAACGGTGGTTCGAGGTTGCACAGTGCGCTTCTGCTATACTGCAGCAGTGGTCGCTCGGATCCTTCAAAGGTGCCGATTCGAATCCGACTGCCGCTGCTGCTGCTGCTCCTCCCGTTGGGCTAGTTTTCTTTTCATGTATTTGTTGGCTGTTTTGTTTGTTTTTAGCGTGCAAAACCAGTGCCCGAAACCGAACGCAATAGTACCTATAGTACAGCGGGGCGGTTTGTTTCGATTATGTGTTTTTAAAAGTTTGAAATTGTTTTGCTACTTTGTGTTTGATGATGGTTTGTAGGTTTTTCGCATTGAAAGGCTGTAAAATCTAGCAACTTTCGTTGAGTGCTTTCAACCCGGTACCGTTCGAATGCTACGGAAAGGGGATTAACTGCCACGCGAATTAATTTGGATGCCACGCCTGTCTGTAATTGGTTGTTACATGGCTGGGGCTAAATTTCGTGCCGGGCGAATTAAATTACCAGCATGGTGCTTTCAATGATTAATCATGCAAATTGCACTGTTTATCCTGGGTTGAATGATAATATACTGCATTCGTGCTGGGAATATCGTGCGTCGATGCAACACGGAGTGTTGCTTGAAATTCAGGAATTGTGTTGTGCCGCAATTTGCATGATATTTATGTTTACATGGATAAAATTTTGCCCCATCAGCTAGTCGTTGCAAAACAGTACAATGAAAACTAAAAAGAACCCTGATTTTGTTAAAAAAATAGAAAAATTTCGCAATATCCGAGAAGGTCGAAAAATTTTCCTTGAACTAGAAAACTAGAACTAGAAAATAGGAAACCTTTATATGGTTTTCGTTCCACTAGTTACTATAGACAAAATTACATGGAATGATAGAAGTCTTTGGCTCAAACCTGTACGATAGTTTTGAAAAATGTCCGTCAAAACAGAAAAATCTGCTTAAAAAAGTACTTAGCTTATGCAAAATGGACCGATTTTGTTCAAATCTTATGTACTGGTTCCTTTTTGAAAGATTTCATATCCAAATTTGATTATTGGCTACCCTGTTAATTTAAAACCATGTCAGTTTGGGCTTTTGAGATTTTGCGACAGAATTAAAACAATCTTAGTAGACTTTGCAAACCTTACCAACCTTTCCCAAGAACCTCCCATATGTGGAGTCCCGAGAGAAATAAAATTCCACTTTGCTGTTGTAGCAGTAAACAATACGGAAAATACGCAAAATACGTTTCGCTCATTGCCAGTAAATACTTTGGTCAGCGATCATCCCCATTCCGTTAAGAATAAAAACTGTCCGTTTAGTATTAAACAAAATAATGTAAATCCACTTAAGTTGCAAGCGGCCGAACGGGTTGCGGTTGAATGGGACTTGCCGATCTTACACTTTGGCACTACAAGGAAATTCTCTACTTTCTTTGGTCGCGAGTATTTCAGCCATTTTGCAGTTTATTGTAATATTTTTGACACTTTTCTGCAGTCTTTTCGGAGCGTTTTTAGGCCTGTCTGGAGTCTGTTTCGCTTTTTGAAGTTTTTGGGAGCCTTTTTGGAACTTTTTTGAATCCGTTGGAGTTCTTTTGGAACTTTTGGAAATCATTTTTGAAGCAATTTCGAAGCGTTTTTGAGCGTTTTTGGAGCATTTTTGCAGCATTTGTGAGTTTTTTGGAGGATTTTAAAACACTCCTGAAGCCTTTCTGCAATCTTTTCCTGCAGGCTTTTGAAGTTTTATGGAGCTGTTTTAGAGTCTTTTTAAAACATTTTTGGAGTCTTTTTGTAGCTTTCTTAGTACTCTTTAGGAATCTTTTTGTGTCTTTTTGGAGACTTTTTAGAGCCCTTTCCGAAGCTTTCCTGGAGTTTTTTTGGACTGGAGGAATTTTGAATTCCTCTGGATTTTTTTTGGAGCCGTTTCGAAGTTGCTGTCTTTTTGGAGCATTTTTTAAACTACCTTAGAGCCTTTTTGACGCTTTTTGGAGGCCCTTTGGAGCTACGATACCAGGTAGAACAGGGTAACATTGATTAGTTCAGGAAAGTTGGCAGAAATTGATTATTTCACTTATTGATGTGAATGGTGAATTGGTCAGTTTACCAATGTTTCCCCGCTTTACGGTACCTTCTTCGATTTGTATTGGAAATTTTTTGAGCCTTTTGGGAGCGTATTAGGAACCTTTTTGGAGTCTTTTGTAATATCTTAGAGTATAGAGTAGGATCTTTTTGCAGTCTTTATGAAGCTTTTTGCTGCTTTTTGGAACTATTTCTATATTTTTGAAAGCTGAGAATGGCACTAGCCGATCTTCCATTTTGGCACTAGTAGGAAACTGTATAGAGGCGAGATAAGTTCGAGATTGCGTTACATTGCGGAAGTTCGTATTCTACTACTTCTCTCCTCTCTATTTCCCAGTTGGCCTCGAGGTACAACACTGGTATAACAAGCCAGTCGTCGCACGTTCGAAACTGGACTGAGGGTCTCTAAGCGTCAATAGGGTAGAAACCCCGAGCCTTTTTGGAGTCTGCTTCGCGTTTTTGAGGTTTTTTTGAGGCCCTCTAGCGGCTTGGGTCTGCATTTTTGGAGTCGTTTTCATTTTTATTTTTTAAAGTGGTTTTAACAAATTGGTCATTTACCACCTTTTTTTGGAGTCGATTAGTGTCTTTTTCGATCCTGTCATAGAGTTTCTTGGAGCCAGTCATGAAACTTTTAGAGCCTTTTTGGTGCCATTCTATAAGTCTTTTTGGGGGCCTTCGAAGCCGCAAGGTTATCGAGTCTGCTTTGACAAGCGAGTGGTCGTGGGTTCGAATGTTAGTAGAATCAAGCCATTCGATGTCAGGTGACTTTAGCATGGGTTTAATCTCAGGCCTCTCCATTTACCCTTTCTTCATGCTGAATTCTGTATCACCCTCTGAAGCCTCTTGACAGTGCAAATGTCCCTCTTATAGTTAACAGTACTGGTCAGAGGTACGAATGAGTCCTCGCCAGGGACGGCTATAATATGGGATAGTACTGTCAGCTAGGAATAATTGGGTAAAGTAGATCAAGCTTTGAAGGAAGAGTAATACACATAAGCACGCATAAAAAAATTTATAAGCAGATCGTTCATTCAATAGCGATAACAGCAAAAAGTAATGCAGTGCGGGTCATACAGCAAACACCCGGGCGAAATCACAATAAATCAACTATACAGGTCGCAGTGATGAGTCCACATATGGAAAAAATAGGTCTTTTTGGAGCCTTTTTGAAATCATTTGTGAAGCGCTTGTGAACATTTTTTAAAACCTTTTTGGTGTCGTTCTCAAAGGCTTCAAAAGGCACTAAAAATTGGAGCCTTTTTAGTGCCTTTTGAAGCCTTTGCGAACATTTTTGGAGCCGTTTTGGAGGTCGTTGGTTTGTTATTTGTGCTTTTTTGGCGGTTTATTTGAATCTTTCTATTGCATTTTTAGAGAACTCTTTTTATAACCTTCTTGAATCTGTTTGGAGCCGTTTTAGAGCCTCCTTGGTGATTTTTAGAGCCGAGTGCTTTTATGGAGTGTTTTTAGAACCTTTTTGAAATCTCTTTGTTTTTCAGTGCTTTTTTGGAGCCTTTTAAAGTCATTTTGTGGTCGTTTTGAAGCTTTTCTGTGCTTGTCTGGAGTCTTTTTAGAGCCATTTTTGAAACTTTTTTCGAGCCTTGTAGTACTTTTTTAAAGCATTTTTGGAATCTTTCAATCCGTTTCGGTGCTTTATCCGTTTAGGCTTTTTGGAGTCGTGTTGGATTCCTTTGTGAGTCTTGTTTAAGCTCTTTTTTAAACTAGTTGATGCCTTTTTGAGACATTTTTGGAGTGGCATCTTTTTGGAAACTTTTTAGAGATGGAACTCTTTAGAGATTTTTTGGAGCTTTTTTATATCTTTTAGAGACTTTTTTGTGTTTTTTGGAGTTTTTCAGTTTTTTTTAATCTTCACGAACATTTTTGGAGACTTTTCTAAACTTTTTGGAGTTGTTTTGGAGTTTTTATGCCTTGTTGAAACTTATATAAATCTTTTTTGAGTCCTGATGAGTTCCTCATGGTGCCTTTTTGGAGCCTTTTGGGAACATTTCGGAGTCCTTTTTTATTTATTTTTACCTTTTTGGAGCCTTTTTGAAACCATTATAGAGTCTCGTCGAAATTTTTTTGGTTTCTTTTTAGTGTCTTTTTGTAGCTATTTAAATGCTTTTTGGAGTTTTTTTTCGTGCCTTTCTATAGATCTTTTTGGAGCCTTTTTGAAATCATTTGTGAACCTTTTTTGAACCTTTGTGAACATTTTTTAAAACCTGGCGTTCTGGAGTTTTAGTATTTTGTAAAAGTCTTTTTGCAGCCGTTTTGGAACTTTTTTGTGTGTTTTTAAACTTTCTTTGGAGAACTTTTTTGAGAATTTTTATTGATTTTTGGAATCTTTTTTGAGCCTTTCCTGGAGCTTTTGAGCCTTTCTGATATCTTTTTGAAGCTGTTTTCAGCTTTTTTATGTCTTTTGGAATCATTTTTTGTGTATTTTTGAAGTTTTTTAAAGGCCTTGCTTTTGCAAAACTTTTTGGGGTTGTTCTAGAGCCTTTTCAAAGCCGTTTTGAAGATTTTTAGTGATGTGATTTTTTGAAGCCTTTTTAGAGTCTTTTTGGACCCATTTGGGGCTTCTTTGTACCTTTTTGAAGTTTTTTAGAGCCCTTTTGAAACTTTTTTGCACCCATTTTGGCCCTTTTGAGTGCTGTTTTGAAGCCTTTTTAGAGTTTTCGAATCTTTTTAGAGCCGTTTTGAAACTTTTTTGATGCTTTTTGGAACCGTTTTGGTGTCTATTTGAAGTATTTTTAAACTTTTTTGGATCTTTTTGAACCCTTTTTGGTCTCCGAAGTCTTTTCGGAGCCTTTTGGCCCCTTATTAGAGCTTTTTTCCTAAATTTATTGGTTTCTTTTTGGAGTCTTTTATATAGTTTTTTAGAGCCTCTTTGGGCCCCTTTTGAGGCTTTTGTGTTGTCTTTTTGGAGTATTTTTGGACTTTCCAGCAGACCGTAGCAGCAGAAACCTTTTTGAAGTCTTTTAGTGCCTCTTTGGAGACTTTTTGAGGCATTTCATGGAGGTTTTTCGGAGCAGTTTGGACACTTTTTGGATTCCTGTTGGATTTTTTTTGTGAGCTTTTTTGGAGTCGTCTTAAAGTCATTTCTGACGCTTTTTTGTATCTATTTGGAGTTTTTTACAGCCCTTTTTCAAACCTTTTTGGTGTTTTGAGTACTTTTTTGACCCCTTTTTGGAGCTGCTTTGGAGCATTTGGGTGCCTTTTTGGAGTCTTTTTGATATTTTTTTGATGCTTTTAAGAATCTTTGGTTTTCTGGATTCGTTTCAGTGCATTTTGGGAGTTTCTTTTGCCTTTTTGTGCTGTTCTGAAGAGCGTTTTTGCTTCCTCTGGGGCTCAACTAATGCCAATGAGCGAACTCAAAAGGGCTTTATTGAATCACGCTTCTCGGCCATTTTCTCTTGAATTATTCCAAGAGAAACTCTTGAGTAGTTCCAGGTACCTCTTCATCAGCCAACAATTCACTCAAAGCCGCTTGTATAGAATATTCAATTACTTTTCAAGTTCTTTTTATCTTATAAAGAGTATTTTTCATAGAAACATGGAATTTTAAAATGAAATAAGACATAGCTTAATGGTGGTGAATGCCGCTAAAGCCATCCTTCGCCTGAAGTAATCCGGTTGACGTGTGTTCTAGTTAATTCAATATTGTGTCTGACTGTTGTGATTTTAACCCATTAACCCTCTAACGGGCAACAACGTAAAAACGATGCAACCAAGCCAATGACTATTTTATCATGAAAGTACACTCAAAAGAACCTGAAGTCTTGATTTTCATGCAAAAATAATTACCCGGAGGAGCGCCAGGTTAGAAAAAGCCCAATTTCCCTATTTCGTTTTTCATGTCTAACGCTCTACCCAGATAATTTTTCAATTCAAATACATTACAAAATTGAAATAAAGCATGAAATTTGCTCATAGAAAATTTTTAAGGTCAATCGTTTTGTTCTAGATGTCCTTTTTCTCCAAAAGTAAAAAAGGAAATATTCGCGCATTAATTATTTTCGAAATTTTTCGGAATTTTTGTTTTTGAAAGTTGGTAACTTTTGAATGCATAGTCAGTATATTGTCATATTAATATCAAAATGTCAAGAAATCTGTTCTGAACACATTTTGCATATTGTCAATTCAAAACAAAATTCGTATGCGGCTCTGGAGCTCCAAAAGCGAAGGCCGTCTACAGACGGCCTTACCCGTTAGAGGGTTAAGCCCCACACTTTTTCCAGCAGGGATGGAAAGTTGAAACTTTCAGCAATATTTTCTTTTATGTCTACTAAGAAAAAGCCACTGACATGTATTATTAATTTTGACCCTGTGTCCCGCAACTCTACGTTGCGAAAACGTAACGCTGGGCGTTAAGGGTATACCGTTTTTGCATACCTTCATTATCTATACCTATAAAAAAGGATTTCTGTCTGTCTGTCTGTCCGTATGTTCCTTATACAATCGAAAACTACTGAACCGATCGGCGTGAAAATTTGCATGTACAGGTTTTTGGGGCTAGGGAAGGTTCTCTCGATTGCAAAAGACCCATCCCCCCACTAAGAGGGGGGGCTCCCATACAAATCTATGCCTATAAGAATGGATTTCTGTCTGCTCTATGTTCCTTATAGAATCGAAAACTACTGAACCGATAGGAGTGGAAATTTGCATATAGGGGTTTTGGTGCCAGGGAAGGTTCTTATGATGGTTAGAGATCCCTCTCCCACTAAGAGGGGGGGGGGGGCTCCCATACAAATCTATTCCCATTAAAAAGTGATTTCTGTCTGTCTGCCCGAATGTTCCTTATAGAATCGAAAACTACTGAACCGATCGGCGTGAAAATTTGCATATAGGGGTTTTTGGGGCCAGGGAAGGTTCTTATGATGGTTAGAGACCCCTCCCCCCACTAAGAGGGGCGGCTCCCATACAAATGAAATGCAAATTTCCTCATAACTCGAGAACTAATTAATCAAATGGAACCATATTTGGCATGTGGATGTTTTTGGAGGCATGAATTTTTTCTATGATGATTTAGGACCGCTTACTTTTTTAGGAGGGGGGGCTCTTATACAAAAGAAAAATAAATTTCCTCATAACTTTGTTTTGTCGACTGTAGAATTTAATATTCTCGTTTTAATTGGCTGTCAGTCTATTGATAGTAGAACAGATTTTGTAATCTTTCCAACGTTTCAACTGTGTATTTCAGTCTTCTTCAGGGACTGAATATTGTCTGCTCTATGTCAAGTATCTGTGTCTCGTAGAAATTACTTGTTAAAATTGTTTTTGTTGCACATCTGTTATTTTGTCTAATTAACTGGATCATTGCATCTGTTTTTCCTGTATGTACACTGACGGTCTTACGTCCACTAACTGTATTGTATATTTGAAGACTGAAATACACAGTTGAAACGTTGGAAAGATTACAAAATCTGTTCTACTATCAATAGACTGATAACCAATTAAAACGAGAATATTTCCTCATAACTCCAGAACTAATCAAGGGAATGGAACCAAATTTAGCATGTGGGTGTTTTTGGAGGCATGAATTTTTTCTAAGATGAACTAGGACCCCTTACCTTTTTAGAAGGGGGGGGGGCTCCCATACAAATGAAATACAAATTTCCTCATAACTCGAGAACTAATCAAGCAAATGGAACCAAATTTGGCATGTGGGGGGTTTTGGAGGCAGGAATTTTTTTAATGATGGTTTGAGACCCCTCACCCCTGTGGATAAGGACTCTCATACAAATAAAACAGAAATTTTTGCTTAACTCAAAAACTAATCAAACTCGAGAAATTTTAGACTCATAAAACATTAATCAATAACAAGACCACCAAAAACTATCAATAGTAACATTAGATAATTCAGCGCGAGTCGGCTTTAGGCCGCGAGTGTTGCCGGGGACCTGCCGTCGGAAGCGCCGGCCGCTTTGGCTCACTGGTAACGGCGGACAATGATACCAACTGCGAGATTCGGAGGTGTGTTATCAGCGGAAGTCGTGCTTACTATGGACTTCACAAGCAATTGCGGTCGAACAGACTAAGTCCCCGTACAAAGTGCACTCTTTACAAGACGCTTATTAGACCGGTTTTTCTCTACATGGACGATGCTAGAGGAGGACCTGCGAGTGCTCGGTTGACGACGAGTGCTAAGAACGATCTTCGGCGGCGTACAGGAGAGCAGGAATATGGAGGCGAAAGATGAACCAGGAACTCGCACAGCTCTGTGGCGAACCCGGTATCCAAAAGGTAGCTAAAGCTGGACGGATAATCGATTGTTCTGATGAACGATTGTATCGACCGTAAAAAGGATGCGGCGTGCGATGAGTTTCTCGAACTGAAGAACAATGATCACATACAACCCAAGCAGCACATTTTTCGCACTTATGGTTGCAGAAACTTATTTCTGACTAAAATTAGTCGTAAATCGGTTGACACAACTGAATTGTAACAACTGTGCTAGTAGGGAAACAGACATAACACTCACTGTTCACTAATTTCAATTTTATTGTTGGTTGGGAAGGTCTCCGTATTCGTTAAAATGGCGCTTTTTAACGGAAGAAGGGTAAAGCCACTTATAAAATACTTGCTAGTCCGCGGAATACTCCTGCGGATAAGTTGAAATTACCATCGACCATCGTGTTTGTTGTGTCTTTGCCGTTATTTGGGATGAAAAATCACCAAATTAAACTGGCAACGAATAAACTCGAAAAAGTTTCATTCAATTGGTCATTATATGGTTGCTCACTGTAAATTTAATTATTCAAAATTTAATTTCTCGTGTAAAGTTTCAGATACTATCGAAACTTAGACACTGGGAAAAGAAAGACCAGTTAGGCTAGTTAGGTGGATTCAAACAGGATGTGGTTTTTATTTTGTTATTTTTGGCACTCTTCTCACCGAGACTAACTCGGGCTATCTCGAGTCATTGTAACAAGCGATGTACCTACTTCCTTAATGGTTGCGGTGTTATTGTTGAAAACGATGGCGATGTTTTCCCGCTTTCTGTCTCTCTGTTGTCGGTTTGTTTTTGCTAGCTAACATACATACATGAGCACGGAAAACGCGGCGCGGCGAGATTATTTGAGTTTGGAGAGTAATTTGCCAACTCAATTTAGCATGAGATTTCGTTTTCGGGAAGCTGTGCTGCAGCACTGCTGGTGATTTTGTGCCATTCTGCGTGGTGGCGGAGGTGGCGGCGCGGTGCGCCGAGGCAGCACTTGCTGTGCACGGAAGAAGTTTGTTTCACAATCTACTTTAGATATATTGTTTTTGTTTCTACCAGGTCAATTCGTTTTATTATGATGATGATATAGGAATGGGTTTGTTCAGAGATGATTTTTTTTAATCCTTCGCTAATCTGAGTGTATTTGTTTCAGAGCCAAATATTTTCTCTAGAAGAGTTAAGTTTTCTTTTCGGGTTAGAAATATTTGATAGTTGATAACAGGTCTCTTGACACAAAATGCATAAAAACAATATACATGAAGCAGAGCTCTACTCTTTAAATCTGAATGGAGGTGGTCCGTATGGATAGTTTTGAAAAAGCATGAGAAAAAAAAATTTATAAAACGAAACGTGATAAAAAATGCAAGTGCAAAGGATAAGAATATTGAAACGAGAAATGGTAAAAGAAAAACGAAAAAATAGAGATTAGTGTCGTACCTAACATTTTGTTTTAAATTCAGTGCTGTTCAGTAATTTACTCATAAGAAATATTTAGGCACTGCTTTTACCATCGATCCACTTTATTGAGCGAATATTTTACTCCCAATCAACTACATTATGGGAAAACATGGTGCCAAGAGAAAAACTTTAGAACATTTTTTTACCATCACAGATGATCTCATCAAAAAGCTAGTAAAAGTTTCCTCATAAATGCAATACTCGACACGACACTCCATAAATCGACACTCTTTATGGCGTAAATCGTCATCAGGCGATCGACTTTTTCCTGTCTAGTCTGTGGGGCTAAACACTTAACCGTTTCCTACAGTCGGAGTTTGCTACAGCATCAAACTTAGTTAGTTTGTCCGTCCACTTTCCAGTGCCAGTAGGCCATCATCATCGATTCCGGTGTGGGGGTGCCACGGAACAGCTGCAGACATGACACTCGCGTTCTCCGGTTGGTTCTAAACCGGGACGTCGTCGGCAACCGGAAGGAAGAAAGCGTGCAGCGACAGCTGCTTGGCTAACATAAAACCACACAGAGACGAACGGTTAGAGGAAAAATAAAAATCAAGCTAACAAAGCAAAAGTTTAACCTCGGTTCGGTTTTGCCAGCTCATGGCTTAAAGTGAGGAAAAGCCTGGCCACAGCTTGGGGAAAATTGTCAACACCGATGTCGGCTAAACCCCGGACTGAAAAGGGTAGCACCGTGATGTGAGGTGAGCTGAGCTGAGCTGCGCTGCGGTTGCTTCAAATGATGAAGAAACAAAGAGAACAAAATAAAATACAAATACCCAGTCACGCCCAACACTGCTCCCTTCGGAAATTCCGAATCCGGAACTGAACATTCAACAAGAATCCCAGTTGCCGCTCCGCTATGCTCGTAGCTATTGGACAGGAATCTGGCTGCTGAAGAAGCCGGCGAAAGTCATTATTCATTCCGACTCCTACGAAGTTGAATGCCAGTTTGTTTGGAGTTCTTGTCTTCTGCTATGATATTCTGTATGTTTTACGCTTCGAAAAGTTCAACTTTTCTTCGTTCGTTCGGTTTGACTATGTGTGCACTCACTCTGTCGGGGGAAGTTTCCGTTGCTTTATTTCGGATTTTTGACGGTGTGAGCGGTATGTCTTGTCAAACCTGATCCGGATGTCAAAAATGATTCGAAAAATGTGGTTGCGAGATAAAGTTATTGTTTAGCAAAAACGTGGAGATGTTCTAATATTTAAGTACATTTTTTCCAGTGAGGGAAAATTTCTCTAATCAATCCAGTGATTCATTTTTCGACGTGAACTGAACTTTTTTCGAACATCCCAACTGACAGGTTGACGATTTTCTGTTTCTTCTGACAACAAATTGCCTCTAACTTTGGCCCCACAAAAAAAAAGAATGATTGAAGAAGATTTTAATATTTTATGTATTATAAACCTAATCCGATTTCTTTCCTCTGTCTGCTTTCTTTCATTCACAGATACCACCCATTTCCGGTCGGAGTATTTTTGGTGGTGCAGTTCGTCGTCGTCGTCGTCGTTGTCGTCTCCGGGTCGGTCGTTCGATTGACTGTCGCGGCGGCGGGCGCGCGTGTGTTTGTTTGCTCCAAAATAATCTCCCCAGCAGCCCCGGTGCACAAAGTTTCCAATGTCAAATTATGATCGAAATTCAATTTCCGCCGTCACCCGAGAAGAGCGATAGGCATCATTTGATTCCTCTGCTTTGTAGTCCGATTTGCGCTGAAACAGAAGGTCCTTCAGCTCCTTCTGCCGCCAATAATTGATATATTGGAAAAAAAAAAAAAATAAAAGAAAAGTTAAGAAAGAAGTTATTATTGGCAGAGTGTGTGAATACCAGGAAGCAAAACCAGGCTTACCTAATATATATAGAGAGAGAACGTCGAAAAGTAAATTGAGCGCGAAGCTACCGGCTTGTTGAAGGAAAAGAAAAATGTCGTCTCACCACCTGTACGGGGCCCTGATTGCCCTGACGTGCGTGCTGTGCTACCATAACAGTCTGAACTGTGGCTTCGTGTTCGACGACATTAGTGCAATTAAGGAAAATCGGGACCTGCGGCCGCATTCGTCCATCAAAAATGTTTTCCTCAACGACTTCTGGGGGACGCCGATGCATAAGGTAAGTTGAAATGTAGAGAAATTGTATATATGTTGGGCTGCTTAATCGTGCTGTGGCAGGACATTTTTTTTCTGCCAAGAGGCAATTGTTTGTTTGACGTGAATAACTGATTGTCAGTAATTAGAACTTTTAAGAACTGATATTTCAAACGATTTCGGCGAAAGTTGAACGATTAAAATTAATGGTAGAATGTTTTTAGTTTTGCGGAGTGGCTTAAATATTGAGAGAAAACATGCACTTGAGCTGCAAGTTTTAGAAATATTAACTTTGAATAGGGTCTTTCTGTTAGGCAACAGAAATAAGTTTTTCCAACTAATTATAACTGGTGTAATAACCATTAAATAAAAGCAAAAATGTTCGATAGTTTTCAGAGAATGAGCTTCTTCGTTGTATAAAGTTTATATTAACTTAATTAATTATATTAACTAATTAACTTTAGTTAATTATATTAACTAAATAATAAATGACATGTTATCTTAAAAAGTTTATTTGTAAAATAATGATAAGTAAATAAATCTATACCTATAAAAAAGGATTTCTGTCTGTCTGTCTGTCCCTATGTTCCTTTTAGAATCGAAAAGTACTGAGCCGATCGGCGTGAAAATTTGCATGCAGGGGTTTTTGAGGCTACGGAAGGGTTTTATGATGGTTTATGAGACCCCTCCTCCCACTAAGAGGGGGGCTCCCATACAAATGAAACATAAATTTCTGCATAACTCGAGAGTTAATCAAGCAAATGGAAAAAAAGATGGCAAAAGTCCCTTCCCCCCACTAAGAGGGGGGGCTCCCATACAAATCTATGCCTAAAAAATGGATTTCTGTCTGCTTTATGTTCCTTATAGAATCGAAAACTACTGAACCGATCGGCGTGAAAATTTGCATATAAGGGTTTTTGAGGCCAGGGAAGGGTTTTATGATGGTTTATGAGACCCCTCCTCCCACTAAGAGGGGGGCTCCCATACAAATGAAACATAAATTTCTGCATAACTCGAGAGTTAATCAAGCAAATGGAAAATAAATTTACATATGGGTGTTTTTGGAGACAAGATTTTTTTCTATGATGAATTGAGACCCCTTATCTTTTTAGAAGGAGGGGCTCCCATACAAATGAAATGCAAATTTCCTTATAACTCGAGAACTAATCAAGCAAATGGAACCAAATTTAGTGTGTGGGTGTTTTTGTAGGCAATTTTTTTCTATGGTGAATTGAGACCCCTGCCCTATTTAGAAGGGGAATAATGACCTCTCTCTCTTTTAAGACAGGGGGCTTCCATACACATGAAATACAAATTTCCTCATAATTCGAGAACTAATCAAGCAAATGGAACAAAATTTGACACGTGGGTGTTTTTGGAGACAAGAATTTTTTCTATGGTGAATTGAAACCTCTCCGTACTTTAGGAGGGGGGCTCCTATACAAATGAAATACAAATTTCCTCATAACTCGAGAATTAATTAATCAAATGGAACCATATTTGGCAAGTGGGTGTTTTTGGAGGAATGAATTTTTTCTATGATGAATTAGGACCCCTCTTCCTTTTAGGAGGGGAGGATCCGATACAAATGAAATACAAATTTCCTCATAACTCGAAAAGTAATCAAGCAAATGAAACCAAATTTGGCAAGTGGGGGGTTTTGGAGGCAGGATTTTTTTTAATGATGGTTTGAGACCCCTCACCCCTGTGGTAGGGGGATAAGGACTATGGTGAATTAGGATCCCTTCCCATTTTAGGAGGGGGGGGGCTCCTATACAAATGAAAAACAAATTTCCTCATAACTCGAGAACTAATCAAGCAAATGGAACCAAATTTGACATATAAGTGGTTTTGGAGGCAAGATTTTTTTCTTTGGTGAATTGAGACCCTTCTCCTCTTTAGAAAGCGAGTTATGACCCATCTCCCCTTTAAGAGGGTGCCATATTTGGTTCCATTTGCTTGATTAATTCTCGAGTTATGAGCAAATTTGTATTTTAATATATGAAGCCTCCTTCCGAAATAGGGGAGGGGTCTCAATTCACTACAGAAAAAATTCTTACCTCCTCTTAGGGGGCGAGGAGTCACTGACTATTATAAGAACCTTTCCCGGCACTAAGAATCCCTGCATGCCAATTCAGTAATTCAGTAGTTTCTTAGGAGTAGTAGTTCAGTGGTTCCCGATTCTGTATGGAACATACGGACAGACAAACAGAAATGCATTTTAATATATAAGGTTTTACATAATTCATTCTAATCATGGTTCCTAAATGGAAGTAACATCAGTAACATTTCTGCTAATGATGATCGAAGTATTCTAGAATGTATACATCAGCAAAAAAACTTAGAAAAGCTAACCAGGACTGTTGTGCTGTCAAGTGTGATTATCTCTGATGATAACGATAAATCGTCCTGCTCAAACCGCTGTAGGGGTATGAGTTGGGACCATCATCATCATTTTTTTATGAAACTCTTAGAGGAACTATAAATTCTAAGAAACGGATAAAATTGATGTACAGAGCACGGACCTTTAAGAAATTTAAACCTGTCTTTTTGTATCAAATTTATAGGAATATTTTGGAGTATTTATTACAATACAGTAAATTAAAAATTTGCGTGACAAACATTTGCAAAATGTCAAATTTGAATTAAACCTGCATTCGTAGTTCTACGCGAGCCTCTCGTTCGTCGCCCTAGGCATAGACCTTCATGCTTTATTTCCATTTGCTTGTCTTATTTTAACATTCCGGTTTCCTAAACTGCTTCCGTTTGTTTCTCTTTTTACCTTCTCATATCCATATTCTTGCCAAAATCTGAACACAGCGAATATATTTTCATGAACAGAACTTTTGTTTCAAACAAGAAAACAACTTTTGAAATTTGCAGAATCGATGACGACTAATTTCACCTTAATTTGTTTATGCAAAAGTTGCTTATTTACATGAACTCTTTACACACATAAAGTTTCATTGAATTCTGATAGGGTGCTGCCAGTCATAGACTGCCCTAGACGAGTTGGCGTGAAATCCGTCTTACATGGCGACCGTGATAAAACTTAACTATCGGAACTATCTTTCGCGTAAATCCGTTTTAAATTTTTAGTAACTTCCTTGATTTTTGAACGCCCAGATTAGAAATTATACAAAAGTTTGTCAAAATACATATGGTACAAATTGAGAGAAAATCATACAATTTTTACCATTTGAGTTTCTACATTTGAGAAAAAGAAAAGTCATCCAAGATTGTCAATTTTATCTTTCTTAAAAGAATGATTTTATTTTCAGTTGTTAACTGGGAGCTATGCCATGATAATAATTGTTATAATAATTTGGACAACTACCAAAAATTTGAATAATATATTGAATAGAAGCACTTTCAATGCATCGGCCGATAAAATCAATTTGCACTGACGAATGGTTTAAACCAGAGTCACGAACGAGCCATTACCCATATTTAAGGATTTAAAAACACTTAGCAAAAAGTTTTCCAATCTAGCAAAAAATAATATTCTCTCCACCCTTCTTGAAGTTTCCCAAGTATTAGTGTAAAACAATTTTATGACACGTTTTAATCATCCTGCCGCCGGTAGCCGTGCTCAGCGCGTTCAAACTTCCGGTATCATCTTCTGAAAGGCTTCTCAAAATCCGAAAGAAATGTGACACCTTAATAATCCGCCTAAAAGCTTTGTATCAAAACAAACAACCTCCCCCCCGAAGCACACCATCAGCCAGCAGCCAGCCGAGCCGCCGGCGCAACTGATCGTCTAAACTCGACCCGGGGACATCGGCTGAAACGACAAACGATTAAGTACTGATAAAACTTTTAGAGAAAAGATTGCCCCACCCCGCTCGTGTCTCCCTCTGGTTATCCCATCCACCCCGGCGCCGCTTCACGTTGTACCTCGAGGCCATTCAAACTGTGGGTGGCCCTCATCTGAACCGCTGCTGCCGAACCCGAGCCTAGAGGAATTTTCAAAAAGTAAATATATTTTTAATGACTGTTTTATAGCCGTTATCTCAAAGACTGAAGCATTTTCGCACTTTCAACACTTTTCAAACACAGCAAAGGAGCAACAAGAGAGCCACTCACTTTTCCCCTTTCCACCCCGCCCCTTTCAATCGACAAAAGGGGCACAGCTTAATGGACTTCATTCTTCTTCATATCCGTCTATAGCGTACGACTTGAGAATCATTCCCGTTTGTTAGCCACCCCTAACTTTCTCGCTCGGCATCGGCACCCTACCATTTTGGTTGGTCCGTCCTAAAATTGAACGATAATGTGACGATAATTTCTTTCTCCACTCGGCCCGTACCTGACCCCCAACCAACAGCACCCGCCCTCACATCAGCATAAGCAGGAGCAACATCAACCGAAAATGTTTTGTTTGCGGTATGTCTTTGGGGCTAGTTTTATCAGTCTAACAGAACCGCCTCCCCTACAAACGATTTCCATTTCCAACCAGGCAAAGCACAGTATTATGATGGCCATATCTACAAAACGAGTCTGCTACTTTGCTTGCCTGCTTGTCACCCCCATGCGCCCTCCGTCCCTGTGACTCCTTGTTACCAGCAGCAAGCAAAGGGACAATTTTGAAACATCAAGCGTACCGAGGAAAGTCACTTTTTAAAATGGCGCAAATTTTGACGGTGTCTCCCGAGAGAGTTGGAATGGCAGTAGTAAAATTTAATTGGAAAAACTTTCTCGGGCTTGCTCGGGCTCTCCCGTGAAGGGTGACGGTCGCCGCGTCCCTCTACCCTGCTATCAGCCTGTTACAGCTCGTTTTACTGGCATGTAGATTGTAGGAAGATGGCTTGCTGCCGTGAAGAAGCGATGTATATACATACTATCCGAGCAATGAACTTGAATCGTTGAAAAGTATGGAGTCTCCTCCATTCAGCGTTGATTGCTGGTAGTGGAGACGCGCGGCTTTTTTTTATTGCCACTACGTGTAAAAAGTAAATGGTCGCAGTCGCGTCGTCCTGCTGCACAAATCGGGCGGGCTCCACTGGGCGGTGATTATCGTCTTTTTCATACACTCTGAACGTCTGCACCTTTGTATAGTTAATGTATGGAAAGAATGTATGTGCCTACATACACACACACCTTTGTGTGTGTGCGTCTGAGTGTGCCGGTGGGATGTGGCAAGTGCACTTGCAGTAAGGCAGAGAGATGCTTTCTTCGTTTCGGGTCATTTGACGTTCCAGTGTTGAGTTTTGGTAGAGTTGAATAGAAAATTTTTGTTCATGAACGGTTGCACTTCGTTCAGCTGCTGATGGCTGTCACGAAGTGGTACTTGGAAACGTAGTAAGGACCGATGTTGAATTTAAATTACTACGGGTAAAATAATGTAATTATGCGCTGGGAGATTGGGTGTGATTAAATTTCCTTTCCAAAAAAAATAATAAACTGAATATGGTGCGTATGTAATGTAATTTTAGCAAATTGGTTTCGAATATGAGAGTTATTCATAATTAATCATTTAAAAACAAAAATATGCGAAAAGGAATTAAAGAAGTAATTGAATTGAAAATTAATACATTTCTTAGGAATTCATAATAAAGTTCCAGTTCCGGGGCTATAGATCCTCTAGAACTGAGCACCAGTTTTGACAATGCCAAAAACAGTCACGATGAAATGCCAGTCCAGGTGGCCACCTGCAAGCGTCGTGGGATAATTCTGGTCTTTTTGTTGTGAGCAGCACTTCCGCGGTTAATTATTCCATCACGGCAGCCAGCTCCAGCTTCAATAGTTTCCTTTCCTCAGCAGCCGATGAATACGACTGACCGGGAACTGTAGACGTGCACGACTCGAGCGTGATTTTCGCTTGCCCTTGATGCTTTTTCCTTTGTCGCGTCCACACATGCCAGTGAGATGTTTGTTTTATTAAAGCATAGGAGCGTTTGGTGCGAAAAATCTTAGACTGAATACTGGGAAAGTTTCAATTTGCGGCTAAAAATATATTGGGTTAGTTTGTGGCAGTGGGACTCCAACGAGAAATTGTGGGTTGGAGTCCCACTGCCACAAACTAACCCAATATATTTTTAGTCGCAAATCGAAACTTTCCCAGTATTCAGTCTAAGATTTTTCGCACCAAACGCTCCTCTGCTTTAATCAAAATAGAGTTTACGTTTGACCGCGAAAAAGTTAAAAAAATGTCAGTAACAGTAAAACAGTAAGATGTTGGCAGTAGCTCAGGTAGCGTTTGCTGTTCGCCGGCTTACCTCGGCTTACCAGAGCAAGCGACAAGAATCGGTCCCGCATATTTTTCGTGGTCCTTCATTCTATCATCTACGTTGAATAAAATGGAGCATTTCAAATTCAGTCTGAACCAAAGATCAGTTACCAGTGAGCCGTTCACCTTTTGCTGTCAAAGAAAAATTACGTGCGCCCATAAATCAGCAGTAGTAATTGCGCAGCTGGAATTTAGGACTTATCCGCACGCAGGCGGGCAGATTGTGCGGTGACGAGAAGACCAATCTGCAGCTGGCTGTCCGTAGCGACGGAGAAATGAACAAACTTTTCTTCGGAGTTACTAGAGGTGTTTTGCTAAACATTCAAGCTGTTGTATTGCCCAAGAAAAGTGAGAAGAAAGCCGATATTTCTAATAGTTGTATCAATTACCAGACACCGTCCTTTTAAGGATGAAAACATGCTTTTATGAAGATATAAAAGATTATTATTGTTTTCTCATTTGTTATAGTATAACAAAGGTAAAAACACACAAAGTTATGGAAATAAAACAATGAAAAAAATTTTTTTCTTGATTCGATTAGGGTAGTTTGCCAATTGTTGCTCTCCACCCAATTCTTGCCCACTTCTCGGTTTTTGAATAATATCTAACAATTATCTATATTATCGCAGCACTCCAAACAATCAAAACACAAATATATGTCATTACCTTCAAATATGTGTAAACATGATTGTTAGGAAACAAATATTTGGAATAAAAAAATTACCTCATAAAATCCAACTCTTAGTAAAGCCAAAATACGTCGAAAGCTTACAGTTTGGATTAAGAAATCACTCATCGAATTTAAGCTTTTAGATCTGAACAAAAAGCAAATTTTCCCCGTATTACTTTCTATACTTTTCAAAATATCCGCATTCATAATATTTGATTAAATAAATAACCATATGTTCCTATTTTTGTGTTCTAATACATAGTGGTTAATGTGGCGTGTGGTATTCACTACATGTAGCAACCAAGACTACTTTTTAAATTCTGAACCCTGTCCCGAAGGCAAGACAGTCTATTTATTTAATTTTCCACTGTGCGTCCCTTTCGTAGCCCTCTTTGTAGGGGTTCTCCCCTAGTAACATTTCTAATCTAACGGTCTAACGGTTTTCTACTAGGGTTCCACCCTAGTTGCCTAAACATTCTATTGGGGTGAATATACATTATTCCCCTACTGCTACTATAATTAAACCCCTATGCTTTTGCGCATGGGTTTAATTTATGGCTTTACATCCCTAAAAGGAAACAGCGCGTGCGCTCCGTTAACCCTACTCAAATAGCGCTTAAAAATGACAGATGTTCAGAATGAAACATCTGCTAGCTTGCTTGTGGTTAGAACGACAAAAAAAACCGTTGACTAATAATCTGCTAAAAGAAAGCTACGAAAGGAAATAGAAAAGAATAGTGATATCGTCATATCACATTAATAATAGGAAAAAATGAATATTTTGTCCATTTCTTGCACATTGCTAGGTCCTACTTTACCATTTTTACTTAATTCAACTTTTATTCAAATTTTACCACTATTTGGATGTCTGATTAAAACAATACCAATAATTGTCTATTTCTCTGGAGACTAAATCCGCGAAAGCCTAATGATATTACCGGCGTGTAACAATTTTCGTGAATAGGAAATAATATCCGTAGATCTTTATTTTTTTTTTGTCGGAAGATTTGACCACTGCGATCATATAATATCCGTATACCTAATCCACAGTCGATTAGCGGAACAATGTGTGCGGAAGTTTGTAATGAGAAATTCTTAAGAAACGAAAATTATAACGCAAAACAATAAATGGTTCTGCCTCTATTAAAGGAAGAGGAGAAAGTTATCTTGTTGCTAAAAGAACTTAAAAATCGAGGATTCCCTTATACGCTCGGATGTAAAAAATAGAAAAACTTTGCTTTTGAAAAAACAAAATCTCAACCAAAAACCTAAAACTACGTTTAAATTTGAAAAAGGAAAGATACTGGGAAACAAAATTATATTAATTAATTTTAATTATTCAATAATATTCAATGCAATAATTTGTACCTACTCTAAAAAATGAAGATTTTGTAAACCGTTGTTCGGTGATAATTGAAATCAAATAGGTGACAAAATGGTAACGGTACGGTACTTATAATTGGTAAATCTGTTTTTAAAGAGTTCTTCCTTATATGTCAATTTTATGTGCTTGGTATTTCTCCTAATTTCGTTTTTTTTTGCTGTGCAACAATTGGATTGAACGTGTGCAATATTAGGCAAAGGACGTTAATCAAGTGGGCAATAATTGGGTATGTATGCTTTTGGACAAAAACTCAAACTGCTTAATATATGCGATAATTCAGGCTATGAAAACATACCAAATGTTTTACTGAAAGGTCATTTTGTTTACAAGACAAATTTCGTTTTAAGTAACGTAATAGTTCACCCGAGGGATAAGAAAAACTGATAGTTCCTGCGTTAGGTGTGGCAAATTACCCTATATAGAGGATTCGATTAAATGTAATGGAAATATGTTGGCGTCTCTATCTCTATCTAATCGAGTCCGACCTATAAAACGTAGGTTCATTATTTTCAATTTTCCAATAGTTCAACATCAAGAATCTATACATTTCTTCACTTGGGGTATGGGGATGTTTCTCCAAATATTTTAAGGTTCCATTGCTGTTCATTGAACTTAGTGTTACAATCAACTCTACATATTATATCGATAATGTTTTGAAGAAGCATTTGCTTCCCATCATCAATAAAAAAAAACACTAGAAGAATGCACCATATTGCTTCCAACCAGATTCTACACCGTCTCACCAGGCGAAAGCTACACAGGCTTGGTGTGAGGACAATTTTCCGGATTTTATTTCTTCGCCTGATTTGAAAATGCCGAACACGGAAGTATTTAATGGCTCAGTCACGTACACAAAGCAAAATTATAAGATAGAAAGTTACGGAGAACGAAATTATGCAAGGTTTGCTGGCATCGTGCTCATCGGTGCGAGCCGAAGACGAAAGCACCGCGTTCGGTGTCGTTCCGAGGGGTGCTCATAATAAGTCTGCTTTCTCTACACCCTTCGCCTGATTTGAAGGCTCTGTTAAATAATAACCCCTCTAGGGTTTAGTTCATTTTCAGCACTACATAATTCACTAAAATGATCATAGCTTTTTGCGTCTCTATAAGTTTTCACCAAATTTAGTAACTTTATTGAAGTTTTCTTTAACTATTGATATTTGGCAGGGCAGTCTTCAGAGAAATTTATCAAGACATAGGTTTGATGTTTTTCCAACGTTTCGGCACTTTGTTGGTGTCTTTTTCAAGAGGTAATATCATGAGCAGATCGTGATCATGTCATTTGGACCCGAAGTTATTTAGGTGTTCCTTGGCTATTGCTTTTGTCAAACTTTTGAAATATGTCTGTTGATATTTTTTAAACAAATTTTCAATCAGTCAGTTCGCTGCAGTTACGAGTCATGGTACGTGCCATCCGGGCCCGTAGGGACCCCTCGGAACCGGAATCGAATCCCAAAAAAGGACGTTTTAACATCAGCAATATAAATATGTCAGGCCGTATATCAAAAGATATCAGCATTGGATAAAGAAAAGCGATCGGCAGTCATCTCATGTCTATCAGAGCTCAAACGACCGGCTACAGCTCCCGAACAAGTTCCTTTGAAATCTGTGAAATCTGGATTGGATTAAAATTCAATTTCTCA
Source organism: Sabethes cyaneus (assembly GCF_943734655.1). Taxonomy (NCBI): domain Eukaryota; kingdom Metazoa; phylum Arthropoda; class Insecta; order Diptera; family Culicidae; genus Sabethes; species Sabethes cyaneus. The sequence continues at coordinate 33,726,932 of NC_071354.1, read as the reverse complement.
TTGTCTGTTTTGCTATATACAACATTTGGCCTTTTGATTTTCATTTGGGCGTTCTTCATTGATAAAAACAAGTGTCGTTGATTCTTCTCGTTCCAAAAAAAGATTCGATGATCATTCATCAACATGCGAGTGGATCTCAGTGTCAGTAATATTGGGAAGAAAATAATTAAAGAAAAATGCATCTGATGAAAGGCGAAGCGTACTAGCCTGAAACGTTACGCAGAAAAGGAAAAGAGTCTTTTTTTCACCAAGAAGAATCAACGACACATGTTATTAACAACGTTACGGTGACTAAGAATATATCAATGTCTATCAATCTGTGCGGTCGCAACACATACAGTCAACAAAAATATATTCGCGCTGGATAAATGTGCGAATGAATGATAGAATCAGGCAAGCGTCATAACAAAACCTTGATATAAGACCACAGAGTATAGACGGCTTAGTGGTGTAATAGGTTAAACAACACGCTCAACCAGAGATTGGGAGCTGTGAGTTCGACTCTCACCTTCGCTAAGTCTATATTTTTGGCCTAATATCAAGAATTTTCAGTTTGCCTGAATCTTCATTTCTCGCATTAAGCATTTATTCTTCCCCAACAGAAAAGTAAAAGCCGACTGCTATACGTCGTTGAAAAAAAAAAAATAAGAATATAAAGTTCTTCATTGTTGTTTGTTTTCTAGTTACCTTCGTTCCAAATTTTATGTTCTGGAAGAGATTATTCCAAGGATTTGTGACTGTCGTTAGGGTTTATTTAGCAAAATTATTACCGTTTATTTCATTTTATACACTGCAATTGGTTGTCAAACATCATTACACGATTCCGCTTGGTATCATTCAGTATAAACGCGCTGACCATTAATTGACGTAGATTGACTTCCCTTTGGCTAAATTGAATATGGAAAGAAGCTCGTGAGTACAATTGTCAACGTTTGCATTCTCGCCGTTTTGTTAGTAAAAGCTAAAAATATCCGGTATAATATTAACGACACAGTCCACAGTCCGACCATCCAAAATAAATTGTAAATTAATTAAACCCCTGAACTTGTACCTGAGCAACATTAATTCCAATACGCCGCAGAAACGATTCAAACTAAGTTCAAATCCTGACTGCCTTTCACATTCCAAACGCCATATAGACGCAATAAAAATAATGACTCGTTTTCGGCCAAAGTTAAAGGACACTAGAGATTACCCCGCTCCGTACTTCGCACCGAATGCCGGCTGGCAGCCATTAACCCCCTTCCGAAGCTAATCTGAAAATCAAATCAGCCTAACTTTCGGATCAGTTCGCGTTACAGGAGAATTCATCGGTCCAGCTGTGCTCCGCCACCACTAGCTCGGATCCAGCTATAGGAGCGGAGGCTGCAATGGTTGGGTGGGAAGCCTTAGTGGCCCTATTAAAATATATTAGCTTCGACTGGCTCTGACACTAACCCTGTCTGAGCTGAGCACACTTAATGGACCGAGTCACATACAGCAGGCGCACAAGGTACACGCTTCACCGACTAGGACGACGATAACGAGATGAGCTGGAACCGAGTCTGTATGTCGATGATTTCAGGCACCGAGGCCACGTTCCAGTGAACCAGCCAGGCAGTGGCTGGCCGAGCCTAGTAGCACAGGCACAGGAATGGCATCGGAATGAAAAACTTGTCCCTGGACTCAAATTTTCATGCATATTTTAATTTGGAATTCCGATCGAATAAAATACAGAATACAACCAAAAATATATTCCCATACGAGCCCGCCCGAAACGGGACAGAACAGGCCAGGACAGCGTGCGAAGTGTAAAACGGGAAGAAAAACACTGTACGAAGTTTCAGTCCCTCATGAAAAATGTGTCGGCATTTCAAAACATACACTGTTTGCAATTATGACAACAGTGTCTCGAACCGCTGCGGATGAGATTTGGAATCGGCTTTCGGAAAACGTGAACAGACTCTCGCCGTACGGAAATTCGATGAAAGAAGTCATCGCCCCGCAGGGCCCTATAGGGCTACTGCGGACGAACATCATCCCATGCGCAGCGCCATGTTGCCGCTCACTACCACCACAAGCCGCCGTCGATATGCATAATTCATAAAATTGGTTTCACAAACTCGGACTGCCTACGGTGCGGCTGGCGTAGCGAAAGGATCCTCCTAGTCGGTTTGGTTCAGTTAGGTTTGAAGCGAAACATTCCTGCACATGGCTAGTGAAGGGAGCGAACTTTTAAGTGCAAAACTCGCCGATGCCTAACCGACCAGCAGAATAATTTCGCTAAACCGAAATCCGGCCTTAGAGCCAGCCAGCCAGCCTGATAGAAATACCAATACATCATACTGGCGAGAGCGGTTTTGGCCGTGTCACGCCTTTGGGGCCGGCAAGCAGCGAACTTAATTAATCCTATCACGGATTTCACTTATTCATATGATGATCGATTTTATCCAATTCATTAAAAGCGGAAAGCAGTTTTAGAAATTCAACTCCGACGGATGGAAGCTATTGCAGTGAAAACTTTCACCGTCATCAGCGTGTGTGCAGTCAAACAAATATTCTACAACGACTTCAAGTGGACGTAGAATCTTCACCATTACCAGGAATCAAGCGAATTTTCCACCCCAAAGAGCATCCTAACTCGGTGTAATCCCCAACAAATTCTACCCTCATCGTCATCTCGACTTCAGCCTCATATTCCCCGCGGCAGTGACGAATGTTTACGATAAACCTGCGCTTTTCTGTCGATTTTTTTCTCTTCCGCGTTGAACACCCCTCGTACCGGGAATGCCGCCCACCAGCTCCACCCAAAACTTACTATGTCTTGCATGTTACTACATACCTACACGTACGTACGGAAGAAGGGTGGGAAGGTGCAGCCTAACATCGCAAACCATTCGTCCAATATTCATGCCAATCGAGGCGCATTTTCAGTACGAAAAAAAACTTGCTGATCTGTGAACTGTGAGATGCGGTAATCCTTTTCGTTCGTTTCCAATCTTCCCGCACAACGCCGCGCCGGGCTGGATCCTTCGCCACCGAACCGGAGCTATCTATCTCTGCATGTTTAGCGAACTTTGACGCGAGGTACCACACGAACGTTTACTTTTCCCCGCCGGGGCTGATGATGATGGTACGTACTGTGGGTACTGACTGTGGTGAATCATCCTGGGAATAACTTTATTTCCGTCGATCCCAATCCCCAATGGGGTCGCTCGCTGGTTGGGGAGAGCGTAGAGAAGCGAAAAAAAGGGAAACGAAGAAAAATATCAAACACGCAACGTTCGCGGGTACCATGGAGATTGATGATAGATACTACCAGCACGCGCGGTTGTCGGTACGCGAATTCAACGATAAGGAAAACGAACAAGGAAGGCAAGCGACCGACCGAGTGAGCTCCACAAAATCCATCACGGTTAGCTTTTTTTCTGGTTTCGTTTTCCCGAATGTGAGGGGGCGTACCTACATGGGGCAAACATCACCACCCCGAATGGATCGCAACTGTTGCAGAGACGCAAATTGGTCGCGAAATTGCGCGACAGGCAAAGCGCGCTGGTGCTGGCTCTGGGGGTGATGAAAATCGATCGCTCTCAGACGAAATCACAACCAGCAGCCCGGCCCGCTGAGGGCGCACATTAAATCCGATTTCGATCTTTGCCTTATGTGCCGATTTGGGACTGGTGGAGTTTGGTTTTTCGAATACGTATTATGGAGAGTGATGCACGAGCCTGCTATTAATGGAGTTCTGTGAGTTGAAAACCTCGGTGAAATGAAAATCTGGCTTTATAAATAAAGCATAAAAGAGGATTTGGTAGACGAAAATAGAAAATGTATGTGTTTATACATACTGAGATTCAACTAAAATAGATTATTTATGCACGTTATCAAAATGCTGGATGTAACAGATACACGGAACGAAGCGTATTACTCGGTTTTCTATAAGCATGCTTTAAGTTGTTGTTTGTCAACTAAACGAGATTTCTGGCATTAGTTTTCAAAAGGTCGCATAATGCATGCAAAAAGGTTGATTATGCGACCTTTTGAAAACTAAAACCAGATTTGTGCCCAGACATTGACAGAAGGTGGGTCAGGCATACAAAAAACAAAAAAATGACAAAAAATGTCATAATCGGGCCATGTTGTACAGGTTGGGCCACCGCAGAAAATCTAAGCCATACGTATTGAAATTCTATATAGAGACATGAAAAGAATGAATTCCGTGAACAACGTCTCATATATGTACAAATACCTTATTTTTAATTGCATTTTTGCGAAATTTTGGCGATCTTGTAAAATCAATATTGGTACAATCGCCTTTTCCGAAGTGTACAACTACTATGAAAAAAAACAACAAAAATCTAGGTTTTTATCGTATTAATTTTACTTTATTTCATCACATTTTACGTGACTGGCATTCTCTAGCGGTTATTGCGCTTCTGCGCTTAAAATTATGGTGGCCCAACCGTGACTACTCAAGTGACCCGACCTTTACAAATAGCGCTTTTCTAGTATTTCACCTTAGCCTTTCCAAACACCTTACTGAACGGGATTTTTCTATAGTCTTCGTGTGCAGCACAACACACTTCATACATTTTTTAAATTTATCTCGATAATTGCATTTCATGAATCCTTTCTTGAAGAAAAGTTCTTTGCGCTTTTGTTGTTTTTCTTTACTTTTTTTGTAAGATTTAGTCACTGAATTCAGTACGGGTGTTTTGAATACACGATTAAAACTCACAATATTGTGAAAAGTTAGCTATCACAATAAGAAGTTTTACAATGGTTGTATCATTGATATCATGAGTTACGACAACTGTAAAATCCTGATGGCCCGACCATAACAGTGGTCCAACGATAACGACAATACCCTACAATTTTGAACTGCCGCTTTGTCAATGACCCCTTTTCGGAAATCCTGTCTTGTCGTTCAGCTACTTGTTAGTTTGTTTATTGTACAACTGCTATAGCTCCCAAGAGAAACGCGACACCTTTTACTTATTTGCATCCCCTTCTGGTTAGGGATCACGTCTCCCCCTTTTGTGAATCCCCCCTATGCTGATTCTTTTATGTCAAGGAACATGCGTGCCAAGTTTGATGAAGAACGGTTCTGACATTTCGGAGTTATGTCAGAACATACATTCATTATTCACGTTCCTTGTCCCCTCTTCTGTTAAGCACTGACCTCTATTACTTTCCTTCAGTTGGGTCACCCTTCTTTTTTTTAACGAGAAGGGAAATCTGCTATCAGACACCTTAGAAGACAACTCAGGGAATGGGGTTTGGTATCCCCACACCCCTACTGGGGCGTGAGGATCCAGACCCACTAAAACCCTACTCGAGTCTCCAGCCTCAATCCCCCCTGGAACCACCTTATCGATATTACTTCAGGGAGGGGCTATTGTGTTTAACGCACCTTCTTAGATAACTAGTGGACTATGGTAGTTAGGCTGTTTATTCGCCGTTGATCGGCTTTCCAGCGGTTTTGCAGCTCAAGTACGATCTAAGTAGCAGCCGCATTGACCGCTCCCCAGACATCCGAGCTAGAACACATGCTTTGGACTAAGTTATCCGGAGTAGTGTCCTGTCCGCTCACTGCCATCATGTTGTTTCTCACGCCCGCGAAACAGTTTCCTCAACGTCCACGTATTCGGGACACACGGGGGACTCCGCATGCCCAAAATTGTGCAGATACTGTCTAAAACAACCATGCCCTGACAGAATCTGTGTCAGGTGGAAGTTGACTTCGCCGGATAGCTCCGGGATAAGTCGATGTGTTCACCGGCCTTTTGTGAAATCAGACCATGCCCGCTGCCATGTGATCATCGAGGCCGATCTTGTGGTACTCCGTATGCCTCTAATTCGACGTTGGTTGAAGAACTCTACGTCCTCGCTGATGATGATACCAATAGGCATCATACCCGCTAAGACGCAGACTGCGTCATGTGAAACTGTGCGATACGCACTCGCCACTCTTGATAGCACATGAGACGATACGTGCTTTCCAGCTTGGCTAGATAGCTTTTGGTACCTAACGCCGATGACCACACCGGCCCGCCATACCTGAGTATGGATTGGACCACGTTGGCTAATAGCCTTCGCGTGCTGCCATATACCGCAGAGCTATTAGATATCATACGAGACAATGCCGAAATAGCTGTGGAAGTCTTCTTCCACGTGGCTCCCGAACTTGAGCTTGTCGTCGACCATGACTCCCAGGAGTTTTAAGGACCGCGTTGACGAAATAGTGCAGTCCCCGACGCTGATATTGGCTTGCTGCACCGACTTGCGGTTGTTCACCATGATAACCTCCGTTTTATGATGCACTAGCTCCAGTTTCCTGGATCGCATCCAATCTTCAACAATGCTTATAGAGTGGGCAGCCGTCAACTCGACCACTCTGATAGATTCACTGTAGACTTCCAAGGTGATGTCATCCGCAGAGCCGACAATCACCACCCCTACCGGGAACTTTAGGTTCAACACATCGTCATAAATGACGTTCCACAACACCGGGCTCAGTATGGAACCTTGCGGAACCCCTGCGGTGATTGGAACGCACTTCTGACCCTCCTCAGTGTTGAAGCATAGCCCACGATTCTGGAAATAATTTTCCAGGATCCTGTACAGCGACACCGGCACTTGGACGTTCCGAAACGAGTTGGCTATGGAGTCCCAGCTAGCGCTACTAAACGCATTTCTCACGTGGAGTGTGACAACTGCGCAATAGCGAACAGCTGTCCTCTTGCGCTGGATCGCCACCTCGGCTGTCTTAGTGACAGACAAGGTGGCATCCACCGTAGATTTGTCTTTTCGAAAGCCGAATTGGTTCCTTAATAAACCGTTTGTACCCTCAGTGTACTGAACGAGTCTATTAAGGATAACCCTTTCCAGTACCTTGCCGGCAGTATCTAGCAGACAGATCGGCCTATATGACGAGGGGAAACCCGGAGGTTTTCCCGGCTTCGGCAATAGGACCAGGTTCTATCGCTTCCATCTGTCCGGGAAGTGGCCAGCTTTCAGGCATCTACTCATTACTGCCCCGAATAATTCGGGAGCCTCCAGAATAGCCGCTTTAATGGCCATATTCGGCATTCCGTCTGGCCCCGGTGCTTTGCTCACCTTTAGGGATTTAGCGGTCTCAATGAGTTCCTCGTTCGTAACCGTTACTTCCTCACCGACCTCTAAACCGCCGTCGCCACGTTACTTTGGATGTTCGGCACGGAGGCCGACCATCTTACGCTATGGTCTGAGATACTGGAACGTCGGCCGTAGGACGACTCAGCGGCCTGAGGCCAGGGCCTTGGCTCGTAGCACGGAAAGAGGCTCTCGATGATCCGCTCCAGCATCTCTGGCGATCGCTTTGCGGGCGCCATCACGCCTGGAAATGGTACTTTCTACGAAAACACTTTCCGTGCAATAGTACATCCCGCGTAAGGTTTCTCGCGGCGGGGGAGGGGGGAAGAGGCCATAACTCTGAAATGCCAGGACGGTTATTCATCAAACTTTTGGCACACATGTTCCTTGATATAAAGAAATCAGCACTGGGGGGGGGGGTTTACAAAAGGGGGTGGGGATTCATAACAGGGAGAGAGGCCATAACTCCAGAATGCCTGGACGGTTATTCATCAAACTTGTGGACTCAAACGGTGGAACTAAAGGGGGAGCGGACGACTAGGGCTAGACCTGAGCTTAGGGTTATCTGAGATTTGGACTTGGATGTGGGCTTGTGCTTCGGTTTTTTGGGATTAGGCGCAGGCTTAGACTTAAACTTGAACTTGGATTTGAACTTGGAATTTTAGACTAGGTTTTGAACTTGAACATGAATCTAGTTTTTGACTTAGAAGGGCTCCGTCAGCGGTTTTATGACAGTTTTCCCGTGGGTTTACTGTCAAATTGGCGCTAACGGATGCGTTTGGCCCCTAGGCTATCATTTGAGGGTTGAGCCCCCGGGTTTTATGGCATAGTGATATTTTCGGACACTCTAGTGTCCACGCTTGCTGCATTTATCTAACATTAACATGTTATGCTATAGATTGGTAATATTTTAGAAAGTCAAGAGTAAAAAATTTGATTTTGACTGTGCCGATTATAAAATTGCCTTAAGGGAGGTTTAAATCCCCAGCCTCTTTTTTTCTCTTTAACACAGGGTTACTGTACTCATGTACTCTTGCTTACGCACATTCAACTGCAGTACCTCACAGAAGTAAAATCTGTAAAAGACATGTTTAAAGCATTTGTAGAGCTGAATGTACAGTCATCCCAGTATAATGGGCCAGTTAAGCATGATGATGCTATAAAATTATTGGTAGAAACACAGATTTAAATAATTTACAGTTTATTTATAACTTAATTGATTAAAAATATATCATAGTTTGATGTTCTGTGGGTAATCTTGTTCCAAAATCGCACACTTTTTTGCAAAACAACAAAATGTAAACATATTCCATTCCCAGTATTATAGGCCACTTTTAAACCTAGTCATAATTATGGGTTTTTGGACTCCAACGCACCGAACATTGTATGGTCAGAATAACCCGTTGCACGCTTGTTGTAGGTTTTTTAACGAAGTATCTCATGTATTTGACTTCAATATCAGTAAAAGTAGGTTTAGAAAGGCAATTGTTAATTTAAGTTGATAGTACATAGTTATACCAGTCTGTACATAATTGAAGACTGTGAACAACAATAAATAAAATAAAAAAATAATCTTCCCAGTATTATGGGTCAATAAAACATTTTTTTTCACTTTGGCTGAACGGATACGATAGGCAAGACATGTCGCAAGAATGCTGGACAACTACCCTGCAAAGACGAGGTTTGCCTCAAATCCGGTGGGAACCAGACGATCAGGGGCGCAGCGGGCAAGATGGTTAGACAAGGTGGAGTGAGATCTGGCGGAGAGTATACGGTGTCCGAGGAATTGAGGAGCATTGGCCTACAACCGAGTGCATTGGAGATCTTAGGACGCCAACTAAGTAAAGTAAATAAGTCCAGGAAGAGGAAAAGTATTTAGTCCTGGCTTATTAGTTTTGCGTGTTTTCCGAAAATAACGCAGAACTGTACTGTACGGTAGGCTGTGATCCCTTGGAACTTCCCGAAATTTCTCGGTTTGTCTTGCTTGATCAAGAGCGTGATGCAATACATTTAGTATCATAGTGCTTCGAATTCTGTATATTGTTTGATTATCCTAGCACGTTTTTTCGTTTTACTGAAGACACATTACAATTTTAGTCAAAAGCAGCGAACCCTGTTGATCTATATGTTTGACCCATAACACTGGGAAAAGTGAATTTTGCGGTCAGTATTATGGGCCATTATTCAACTCCGTACATTAAAGCGGTAACGATTTTTTAGGTGGTTTCACCGTAAATCAATGAATACATACATATTCCGTCGATTTTTATCCATTTAGCATTCAGACACACAAATTTACGCCGCTATTCAGCTTATAATTCACGACCGACTTTTTATAACTGCTGCAAAAATAACAACAAATCGACAGTCGATTGGAACCAACTGCCAGCTATCGGAAAACTAAGAAAATTTACGCATTGGAACTAAGTGTATTGCTGTCAAGCATACAACGGAATGTTACTTCTGCCTGTTGAACTCATACACGATGGTTAAATATTAGTTTGCTACGTATAAAACTAAGTAAAGGCTGGCCCATAATACTGGGATGACTGTAATCTAACATTTTTCTGAATAGAGTCGTGCATAAGTTTTTTTTCATTTTTAATAGAAACCGCATTAAAACTTTGTTGTATAAAAAAACTTTTATCTGCGCTAATAATAAAGTTGCAACACTATTACTGCGTAAATACAAAAAAAAATAGTGGAGTACTAAATTCAGAAAGATAGATTGCATTCAGCTCTACAAATATTCCATACATGACTTATCGAATTTGCTTCTATAAGGCAATACAGTCGATTGAGCGCCTATGCGCGTATTTGAGCGCTCCAAATCTGCTTTAAAATAATATTCCCCATTGTTTCTCCAACATATGTGCATTACTCCCAAAACATGGAAAGGTTTACATTAATAAATACATTTCTGATGTAAAAATTATTTTTTAATGTAAATTACAACTGGGATATTTCTGCTACTTTATGTCTAAAACCAACTTTCACGATTATTCAACAAGTATTGCAAGAAAACGTGACGTGATTTTAATAATTTTAATTATTTTTTCTGAATTCAGCGTACAAAAATCTATAAGAATCAGTTGAAAAGTCCAAAGCAGTTTTTTTGATGCAGACCTGTAATAACTATTACTACACACTATGCAACTTAAACTTCAATCTCATAACAGCCGAGAGAAGCAACCGCATTTAAAGGCGCGCCCATGCAGCTGAAAGTACAGTTAAAATGTTGTCCCATTATTGTAACACACATAATGCCACTCTTGCAACTAGCAGAAATCACTTAAAACCAAGTAGAATTCTCAACAACTTTTTCGTTTCACTTATCCTGGCTGCAAAATATCGTTTGCGAGATGCAACTAAAAATCATCCACGACATAAATGTTGACACAGGATCGCATAAGTTTTCAGCACACAGTGAATAGCAGCGCAGCTGAAAGCTAGCTGAATGCAACAGACATCCTACGGTCTACGTGGAAGGGAATAAAGTGAACCGCCCAGGCTTCCGTCGTCGCCGCCGACGCCGCCACCACCACCACCCATAGCAGGACTCGTTTTTCCGCTGTCAATGACGTCAGACTATACAGTATCGGACCGGAGTGAATGGAAGCAATGGAAACGGTGTAGCATCACACCGGTAGCAGAGAAACTTTTCAAAACGGTACAGAATCCGATCCTTTGGTGCAGAGAGGAGGAAAAAAACAGCAAGCAGACACCCAGCCCAGCAGAGCCGGGCCCAAGCCCGACTGACAGACTGACTAAGCGAAACGAGTGCTAAGATATGGCCTCTCAATTTTGGCAAAGTGTATCAGACTGGTGCTGTAGTTCTGCTGGTCTGGTACGAGCCGGAATGCCGTTGCACAAGCAGCAAAGCAACGATATCCTTCGAGCGCCTACGGCACGGCACGGTACGGAACGGCACGGCACGGTTGCCCATAGGAACAAGGGAATTTATGCACGCACGCTGGGCCCGGGAACTGTGTAGTGTGGCGAGGCCAAAGTGGATGAAACCGTTCGAGAGAAGGCTATTATCGCACACTTACTTACTTTACCGTGTGCCATGTGCAGTGGCTCTACCGTGAAGATCGACTGCGGAACTGCCTGGGGGAGGCGGCCGGGGTAAATTGTTTGTTTATTTTAAATTCTTAATCATATGGATCATTTCGCTGAATTGTTATGGTTTGCTACTTTAAGATTTTACGACTTGATAATGGGAAATCCTTCCAGACGGGTGACCACCCTGTTTTTTTTTGTACGGTTTAAGCATTGTGCACAGTGCACCAATGCTGGCGGTACCGCGCTGGAATCGCATTAGGTTAGTTTGCTGGGTACTTTTGAAGGAATTTTGGAAGCCGGAAGAATGGCACACACGTACCTACAAGTTTCATTTCTATTGGGTATCGTTAGCTATTCGAAGCAGGTCGCAGCACAGCGGCAAAGTGACCGACGACGACGACGACGGCGACGGCGTCGACCAGAGCGGGAGGACGTGGCGCGGAAGCTATAACGACAATCATTCATGAACTTTGTCGGCTGGATACTTTCCTACTGTGGCAGCATGGCCGGGCACATAATCGCCTCGTAGGAAATTCAACCAAAAAGCGCACACGGACGACGAGGATATACATTGTCATTTTAATTTGATAAAAAGTTTTCCGAGCCAGTTCTTGGCCAGGTCAAGGAGAGGGCGGCGGCAAGGACGGAACAGCCGGAGGTTGAGTTTTGCTTCCGTTCTAGTTTTTTTTCTCTCTCTCTCTGTGTTTGTAACTCGGTATAAAGTTACTGCACTGCAATTCGGTAGCATGTTGGAACGGGTTTCTTCGCTGGCCGAGCCAGCTGTGGCGAACGTAGAACCGAATAATTTTGTGAGTAAACTTTAACAAACTGTGGAGTGTAAATTCAATGTGAAGAGCCAAAAATATAGATTTTTTGGTGAGAAACCTTGACGCATAGAAATTTGAATTTTGCTTGCTAACTTTTCTAGTAACAGTATTATTTCTAATTATTCACAACAAAGTCAGACACTAGACATTCCAGCGCAACCGGCGTAAATTAGTGTCAACTTCAACTACATTCACTCACTCTATCCATTCGTTCGCACGCAGCTAAACCGTGAAATGTCACACGAAAGGTGAACGTGTATATCTGGCTTCACATCCGGCCAACCCGGAAAGGATATGTCCACAGGCGACCGACGACCGACCGACCGACTAGCTCGAGGCAATAAAGTGGAGCGCCATTCAGCTGGAAGTACCACTCTGCAACCTGGAGGGCGACGATAGACTCTCCATTCGCACTTGAGATAGTCAAGTTAATGCTGACACCTTCGAAATCCTTACGACGACGGGATGTGTCGGTTGACGACGCACAGTGCGTTGAACGTATGGGACTGCGGGACAAAAATCAAAACTGCTAGTTTTAGACATTTTATGAAGCTAATAAAAGTAGTTTGTGATAATCGAAGCTAGTATTTGCTTAAATGTCTCAAAATATTTACATAATAGCAAAAATGTCCCAAACGCCAAATTTTTACGCAAGCATTGCAAAAGTTTTTCATCATTATATGGGTTGCCGTCGGCTATATAACTACCAAAGTTGTTTGTGAAAGCAACATTTGTACTAGAAATACTTTGGCAAATTCAGCAACGCCATCTAGTGTTAGATCAAACAGCACTCGAAGATCAACCTTGGCTGCAATTTCGGTAATTGAAAAGTTTTCCTTCAGTGCATGAAAGCTTGGGAATGTTTATGGAAGACGTTTAAACAATTCTAAGCAAAATATACTTTTGCACTAACAAATGTATATCTGTGAACAGAGCTAGTGTTTAAGTAATACTTAAGCCTTTTTTACCATTCTCAGCCGTAACGGAAAAGTAAATAATAATTTTCCGTGGCATAATTTTAGACAAAGTCTGCAGCTCTACGTTCTGTTTTTGTTGGACAATTTTTGAAAACCTTTTAATTAAATCTACGAAACGAATTTCCAGCAAGAAAACCGTTATCATTGATTATTCGTCATTATTATCAACCCGAGAAACGGGAAAAACGGCAGCCGGTATTAAGTTTATTAATTTTTTAAAAGAAAAATTTACCCGCTATATGAAATAAAATCGCTTTGAGTTTAATTTTGAACAGTAATAGCACAAAGCTTCATAAACAGTGGTTTCTTCTAACAGGGATAACATAGTATAGTAGAATCAATCTGAAAATCTGACGGTTTATCAGTGCTTGACGTTGATCTACAAATATTGAAATATCTTGCAGAGTTGCAGGTAGTTGCAGCTAAAACCTGTTCGATCTTGTAGAGGACACTTTGAACAATTATTCTGTGTATATTTTAGCTTGGAAGTCGGTGGAACATTTTTTAAATCAGTAATCAAAGTTAGAGTTCTGTTTTTTTGAAGGACAATATCTATGTCGTTTCTATGGGGCGATTTTTTAGGAGTGAGGTCAAAATGAATTCCTTCTATAACCAAAATTTATTCTACTAAACTTGATTGTTTTTCTCCATTTTAAAGATTTTGATTACACAAACTATGAAACTTTTACGAGCGTGATGAATGACCTTCAAAAATGAAAGCAAAATTTGTAAGTAAAATCCACTCTCCAACTTGACAGTTTGAACGCTTGTAATAGTAGTTGTGGCGCTTTCCCAAGCAAACTAATACTTGTTTATATAACAGAAGGCATCTATAAACAATTCTAAATACTTAGTATACCCGATTTAAAAAAAATGAAAAACGATTTTTGTCTATGGGTCAACGCACTGTGCGACGGTGCGAAGAAGACATTGGAGCGTTCTATTGCGCTTCACGCCCGCTACTGGAAGCAGGACTACCACAAGGAGTTCCCCACAGCTGCGGCGGTGACCTGCTTTTTCGTCACGCATTTGCATATAAAATGGTTCGCTGCGATACCAAGCGAGGTTAATGGACGTTCGGAGGGGAGCATGGAATGACGTCAGCTCATTAACGTAATTTCACATGGAAAAATCTACTTCCAACCTACTAACAAAGGCGACTGTGCTAAACTAACGAAGTTTAGCAAATTTTTCCTGTGATGCGATCTGAATTTCTCTTCCTGTCGTAACAGGTGTCAGAAATGGCAAATGTTTATGACACAACGATTCAAAACCCGCCGCCGTCGCGACCCTTATCGCTGATTCCATCTTTAGATATTCACTTTTTCGTGTCTAAACAATTCAGTGAACACTGCTAAGGACCCATAACCTTTCGGGCCCATAACCTTTAACATCAGCTGCCCGACCACGTTCCCGAATGTGGTTGTAGAATTAAAATGTCCACATCTTTTTCGTAGCTTTTCTCACCCACAGTCGGGCAAGTTGGGAGGGCTGTTCTTTTCATATGTCTCGACGTCAACGACGTCACACTCAACTTTATCATTCACGTTGACCGCACAAAAGTTGCAACTTTTTGTGCTGATAATGATCATCACCTGCACACCCCGTCGTCGTCGTCGTCCTCGCCGTCGTTCTACCCCATTGTACCTCCCCATGTGACGACGTGATTGCAGTTCCGTATCCGTCCGCATTTTCGGTTCCCTGCTGACACGTTTGTGATTACAAATGAAAAGTTACACTTTTGAGCTTTCGAGCTTCCGTGGTTTCACGACACTACTGTAGCACACTCACTCACTGTGACTGTGGTGTTCGTCTTTTGCATGCCAGCGTCGTCGTGTGTCCTCGTTCATTGTTTCTCGCCTCGTTCTGTGCTTGTGGTTTGCAAGTTACCAGTTATCCAAAAACCCACATGTGCACATGTGGAGGGATGCAACTTCACTGGCCCTGGGCAGTCCTAATTTGCGGTACAAATCACGGTTGGCAGCTTCGCCCCGCTGGGCGACGGCGACGGACCGGTTCCCCCCATTTGCTGTAATGAAACTCAAACAGCAAAATTTGTGTGTCAATAGAAATGAAGTGGTGCTTTTCGCACGTTATATTTATGTGAGCCAGCCAGCCAGCCAGCAGAGTGCAGTGCAGTGCAATGCACGGTGGAAAATTCGACCCACTTGCTGCTGGACGGCTGGCGCTTTGTTTAGTCCCTCACAGTAGTGAGCTAGGCGCTCTGTCGCTTTATGCTGAAGCGTGCTGAGTGAGTGTTTGTGATGGAGTTTGTTGGATTTGCATAGCGGGAAAACTTTTTTTGCCATATGACTGTTTGAATGAAATGCATATTTAATTATGCGGTTAATTTTGGATCGGAACAATGAGAAATGTGATGACTGCGCGCAGCGGTGATTTTTTTCCCGTTGACTCGAAATGCGGTTATTTCAACTTTATGGTCCAATTAGTAGGACAGTTGCTGATGTGAATCGTTTTGTAGCATTATTAGAAACGGCGGTGGATATGTTGAAATTTCAATGACATTTAATGCCACGTTCTGCATAGACGTATTTAAATCGAATCAAACCACAAATTGATAACAATTGTCACGACTGAATAGTCATTTCCACTTAGTATTGCGAAAACGCTGAAAGAAAGTTTTATTTTTCGACGGATTGATCATAATTTTTAAGAGGATGTATGTGTTTTCACAAACGAAATTAAAAAAAAACAACTTGAAAGCTATTGTGCTGCGAGTGCTGCCTAAGTAGAAGTTTACAGTACAACCGTTCCGATTTTTATTTGCCAATTTGCCATTATAATTTTATACAATGCTTTGAAATTTTAAGATAAATTTTTTTGCTTCTTTCTAAAACTCAATCCTTCTTCCATGTTTTCATTTCCTTTTCCAAAATTCCTATCCGACTGTCGTGTAGCTTTTCTTATAAAGTAATTATTGTGCAGCTTATTAAAATGGAACCGGAAAAACTGTGGTCCCGTAATCATTTTTCGCCGACTATTACCGATTGGGAACAGATTTGTGGTAATTTATGAAGTCGGTTTCGAAGAAGAACAATCAACGACGTTGACTTCAAAGCTGCATATGATACCATCGACCGAAAAAAAAGCGATAAAAAATCATGGACGAGAACGACTTCCTCGAGAAGTCTAGAAGACTTCCTCTACTAAAGCGTGAAGCAGAAAAGATTGGATTTAAGTAAAGACGTTTAATATAAAGTATATTGTGGTTGGCGGTACCTTGGCCGACCGACGGACGCCGCTTGAGCAGCGGAATACTAGTCGTTGGCGATTAGTTTGAAGTAGTTGACGAATTTGTCCATCTGCCGGAGACGTTGTATCAGTCGGAAGTCGTGCTTACTATGGGTTTCACATGCAAATGCGATCGAACCCACTAAATCCCCGTACAAAGTGTACCCTGTACAAAACGCTTATATAAACCTATTTTTCTCAATGGGATACGATTCGTGGAAAATACAACATAGCAACGTCGTTCTCAGGGAAGTATGCGTACGTTAGTAACATTCATTTGCCTGATCAACATCTGTTTTCCAGCGAACCTTCTACTAATCTGCCAAATGGCAGGGTCGGATTGGGAGCATTGAGTCCGGGACTCACGAAACAAATCAATATGGTAGCCCTTGATCCGCCTAGCTCAGTCTCGCCCAATGCCGGTTTCACCCATTCACAGTTAAATCGTTCCTGCCATCATAGTCGTGCCGGCTCTCAGTCTAGTACTGGGATCAGGGCATACCAAGCTACCCCCCTCGGCAAGAATCCAACTTCTCGCGACGTTACTCGACCTGATATCGTCTCCACTTCTAGCTCGACGTCAGCTGTTCTATCACCCGAGTAGCACACTCACTTTTGGTTGCTGCTACTTATTTATGACTGAAATTAGTCATTCATCGGTTACCACAACTAGTTTATAATAACTAAGCTAGTAGGGCAGCCACCACCTCACAAGTTCTTCTATACTACCAGAATATTGGTGGTATCAACAGTTCTCTCGTTGAGTACCAACTAGCTTGCAGTGACACATGCTACGATATCTACGCTTTTACGGAAACTTGGCTGAAGAACAGCACACTATCGAAGCAATTAATTGTTCGACGACACGTACTCGGTTTATCAGCACGATCGGACAGCCTTAAATGGTAACAAAAGGTCTGACGGCGGAGTTCTTTTGGCCGTGCCGTGCGCTCCTGCATCAAATCCTGGCAATTGAAACCTCCCGAAATCCCGACGGTCGAGCATCTGTGGGTAGCGATATCGACTCAATCTGGAACGGTTTTTATCTGTGTCGTGTATTTTCCACCTGACCGCATCAATGACAGTAGCGTAATCGACAAACATGCACTCTCCCTCGAATGGGTTGTCTCTTAAATGGAAGCTAATGATAGCATTATTATTGTGGGTGATTTCAACCTCAGCATAGTTTCGTGGCTCAGCGGCCCGAATAATTTCCGCTTTCCTAACTTTGCTCATTCCTTGTTTCATCCAACTTCACTGTCCTTGCTTGATTTCTTTCCACAGCCGGACTGAGACAGCTGAATGGCATTTTGAATGTAAATAACCGTTTGCTTGATCTGTGTTTCGTAAACGAAGAATTAGGGCAACGTTGTTCTATTCTGCAAGCCCCAACACCACTCGTCAAGCATTGCCGGCATCATCTACCTCTATTGTTGACACTGGGTTTGAAACCCGAGTATCGCTTCTTAGACCATGCTGAAACCATCTATAACGACTTTTACAGAGCAGATTTTGAGGCTATGAACAATTTTTGACTAACTTAGACTGAAATTCGTTACTTCGACCGTTTGTGGCATCATACTTTACGCAATCGATCAGTTTACACCCAAAAAATTCAAGCGCAAGCCCGCTAAGCCCGAATGGTCTAACTCGGAACTTAAACGCCTGAAATGACTGAAAAGATCTGCCCTTAGGAAACACTGCAAATATCGCTCGCACCGTACCAAAGTTGACTATGCACTTACTAACACCAACTAGAAGCGCCTAAATAACAGCTTGTTTGTTGCCCATAATTCGCATCTTGCAGAGCTGTCTTAGAGCGAATCCCAAGAAGTTTTGGAACTTTGTAAACGAACAACGGAAAGAATCTGGACTACCTTCTAATATGACTGACGGCGTTAAAGTAGCGGATTCAGTCGCAGATATTGCCGACTTGCAATTCAGTAGCGTTTTTTCTGATGCGATCGCCAATGCTCATGATATTGTGGCCACCACAAGCAACGTTACTCGCTTAACCGTTTCCAGTTTCCCGTTCAACGTAACTATGTGCGATGTGGTGATCTCTGCTGGGAAACATTTGAAATCCTCAACTGGATGCGGCCCAGATGGCATTCCTTCCATAGTCTTGAAACGCTGTCTAAATACTCTTGCATTTATCCTTAGCCAAGGTTTTCGGTATATCACTGACGATGGGAGTTTTCCCCGAGTGCTGGAAGGATTCCTTTGTTTTTCCTGTGCACGAAAAGGGGTGCAAAAGAACCTTTGCTAATTACCGTGGTATTGCTGTCTTGAGTGCTGTCTCTAAGCTATTTGAGCTAATCGTTCTGGAAAAGTTGATGCAAGACAACCAATTTAATCGCCTTTACGTCATTCATCATCCGTGCAATGCAAGGACGGAATCAAGTTGACGCCATATATACGGACCTTTCTGCAGCTTTCGACCGTATAAACCATGAGATAGCCATCTCTAAATACCACAAATTGGGCATTAACGACAATCTGCTGACTTGGCTTCGCTCCTATCTCATCGGCAGAGCTATGCCAGTCAAAATCCGTGAACACGTATCGTTACCCTTCGTAGTAACTTCCGGCGTTCCCCAAGGCAGTCATTTGGGACCATTCTTGTTTCTGCTGTACATGAATGACGTGAAAATGATCCTCAAATGTCCGAGCTTATCTTAAGCTGACAATTTAAAAATGTACTGTACAATAAACAGCCCTAATGAAAGCGAGAAACAACTGTTAAAGACTTGGGAGTCTTGCTTGACTTGAAACTAACGTTCAAGAACCACATTTCTTTCGTTGTATCCAGGGCTTCCACGCAACTAGGATTTTTGTTCCGCTTTGCTAAAGGCTTCAAGAATATTGCTTAGAATATCTGCATTGCTCGCTGGTTCATTCTATGCTGGAATACTCCGCCGTTACGAAAGCCGTTGCAAGCTGATTAATTTAGAACCGGTACTTATGAACTAACTATGGGTTACACGAACCGGTGCTTAGTATGTGCCGGGTTTTTAATAGCTGTTATGAAGTGTTTGATTTTAATGTGTTTCGTGAACACAATAACACGGTGTCCAACGGTGCAGCCTACAATCGAGTGAATTGAAGAAATCTTGTTCATCAGGATATGTCTTAGGACGGCAAGCCAATCAAGTATCATAAGTGTACCTCAAAGAAGTGTTCTCGGACCAATGCTCTCCTACATCTTAGTAAACAACTTGGGTACACTTTGGTTATCTTCCGTACTATCGTTCACTGACGATTTGAAAGTTTTTCGTGCAATACTGTCAGTTACAGACTGCATGGCAAGAGGGTTTAATCAATTATCCAATTTGGCATAATGGCAACAACAAAGGATGTATTTAACCTCATGCAGGGAATCATTGAATGCCTAGCATTACTAGGTTCCAGGTTTCGAGCAAAGTACCTTTTCGCCAGCTTCATAATACGCAATTACTTACAATAGGGCAGCCAACCGGGTTTGGACCCCATCAGCAGCTGTACATATTTGGACACTTCTGTTTGATTTTGTTGTAAATGTCCTGCTGATGGTGCCCAAAATATGTTAGTTGCCCTACCTGTCCGCGGGGCGCACTTTGGCCAGAACATTGACACTCAACTCATGTCTTTAGTCCATCAACGGCAACGTGTGTAATATCTTCGATTTCGACAATACAAAGTCAGTTTTCAAAACAAGAAGAATTAGAATAATATAGTTTAAAAGTATATTTAGTTTGTACGTTTAGTTGTCATAAAATATTTTTTACGGTCATTGAAAATTATTTCTATAGTTTTGTGATCACACCCCGCCACTACTTTTAAATTGATTTCAAAAATTAGGGAGCAAAAAAATTTTATTTTTGGCCAGGAGTAAACATTGAAATCATGGCTATCCCTACTAGCACGGTTGTTGCAAAGTTGTTGTGGTAACCGAAATATGACTAATTTCAGTCGTAATCCGGTTGCTTTAACTGTATGGTCCTAAAGTGTGCACTACTTTTCCACAATAGATCAAAATAATGGTCGCAGTGGTCAAGTCTTCCGACAAAAATAGTGTGCTACTTGGGATGGGCTCTATGGCCTAAAGAACTCGAAAAATCAGTGTATGAAAAGATCCAAAGAGGTGTTAAAATATTCCAAAAAGGTTCGAAAAAGGCTCCCAAAAGATTTAAAAACTCCAAAAATGTTCATAAAGGCTACAAAATGGCTCCAAAAAACGAACAAAGATCCCAGAAAGGCTCTAAAATGTTATTAAGCTTTCCAAAAAAGCTCGAAAAGGGTGCGAAATCGCTCCGAAAATGGCTCCAAAAATGCTTCTAAAAGGCTCCAATGACTCCGAAAAGGCACAAAAAACTAAAACGGCTCCGAAAAATCAAAAAAGAGTTCAAAAATGTTCGCAAAAGCTCCAAAATGGTTTTCAAAAAATTTCGCTAAAGATTTCAAAGATCTCTAATACTCCAAAACTCCAAAAGGCATTAAAACAGCTCCAAAACGGTTCCAAAATCGACACCAGAAAAACTCCAACAAGATACCAAGAAGTCTCTGCAAAGATACCAGAAAGCTTCCAGAAAGGGTTTAAAAAGACTCCGAAAAAGCAAAAAAAAAATAGAACGGCTCGAAAAGAGTTCCGTGAAAGACTCCAAAAAGAAACCTAAAAGGCTCACGAAAAGATTCGAAAAAGGTTTCAAAAAGGCTCCCAAAAGATTCCAAAAGGATTCAAAAATTGCTTCCAAAAAGTTCCAAAAACGGATCAAAAGAAATTCAACAAAAGTTCAAACTCTTTCGAAAAGGCAATAGGCTCCAAAACAGTTCCAAAAAGGCATCAAAAAGCTCCAAAACAGCCCTAAAAAGACTTCGAAAAGCACTAAAAAACTCCAACAAGGCTCTAAAAAGAATACAAAAAGGCACAACCAAGCCCCAATACGGCTCCAAAGTGACTCTAAAAACCTTTAAAAAATTACTAAAAATCTTCAAAACAGCTTCGAAAAGGCTCTATAATGGTTCCAAAGTGGTTCCCATAAATGCATTTCAAAAAGCTGTAAAAAATGTCGAAACAAACACAAAAATAGCTCTAAAAGACAATTAAGAAGATCCAAAACTGTTCCATGCCCGATAGGCTCATAAGCGCCTTGCAAGGAACCAAAAAGTCTCCGCAGAGGCTCTTAAGAGGTTCCAAAAAGGCACTAAAAGGGTTCCAAAAATGTTTCATGAAAGCTCCAAAAAGGCACAATAAGGCTCCAAAACGGTTCCTAAAAGACTTCTAAAGAAATCCAGAAGGACTCCACAAAGGGCTCAAAAAGTTCCAAAGAAGTTTCAAAATGACTCCAAAAGCATCAAAAAAGCTCCAGAACAGATCTAAATAGACAATAGTAAAAAAACAAAAAAAAAATCAATAAGGCTTTAACCAATTCCTCCCAGCGTTGCGAAAATGCAACACACCTTTCTCTCGATTCTAGAGAAGGCTAGGTTTGAGATAGGGAAAAAATCTAATCGACCTATTTTAACTGTTACATAGGGTTTATTTCTAATTCCCGTCGTAGTAATGACAGCCACTCTAATTTTTATCATTTCTTAGGTGGGTTTAAAGAATACTCCAAAAAGTTCTGCTGCTGATTTGACTCAAACACACTTACCTTTCGATCCGTGCCTTTTGAATTCACTAAAAAGCGATTATTAAAGCGAAAGATTATTTTATTGAAATTACGCAACTGACTAAATTCGTCGTACCGTTTTGAAATCCGTCCATAAAAATTTTTCATAGTCCGAACTAAAAATCACAATAATGTTTACGAAGCTATTTTATGAATGACGGAAATTGAAACGATTAGTCGACATTTTCTTCTTCGTCGCACGAAAAAACGTAGGAAATTTGTCTGCTAGGAATTCTTTAATGAAAAAAAGCATTCAAATAGATCTCAGCTCACTTTGATTGATCGCGTATGATAGACAACAAACTAAAATATTAGGGAATAACTAATTTTGCATTATGTATCATGAAAATCGCTGATATTTTTAATAATTTGTGTTGAATAGGACGGAAATAGGCAATTACGATGAAGCAGCAACATACCCTATAACAAAATTACAGCCCTGTAAACATACTAGGTCTTGCTAATTTTCGGTCAGCTCAAACTAATAACTTTGCCCTCGGATGGCAAAGGCGCAACCTGGTGAACAAAAAAGCGGGAACGTCAGTGACAGTAGACCGTATGAATAAAAGAGTTAGAGCAAACTCTCCCATAAGATTTCCACGGGAAAAGCAAAACAAACTGTTTTATTCATACGGCCTAGTATTTCTGGATTCGAATCTAATGTTCTAAAGCCTCTCCGAAGTGACAGAGCTATGTAAAACCTGTTCCATTAAACTTAAGATCAAACTTTAACTTAAACCGCTTTATAAAATGTTTGTACTGGCCTTATGTCAGTTGATCGTTTTATAAAATGCTTTTCTGCTAAATAGTGCCTCATGTTTATATCCATGCTTTTATAGCAAACGAAGGTATCCCAAATAGCGTTATGCCAAATGAATTTATGTTAAATGGGCATCCCTGGTTTTCATTGTATTGTGATGGAGCGATGACGCGCTTCATTCATGGGAAAGCGATGTTGTGTAAATTATGCCAAACGTCCATTATACCTAATGCCCATATGCCTAACGTCCATTATGTCTAATGCCCTTATGCCTAACGTCGCGCACCTTTGTTAAAGTTGGTGTTAATAAAAAAGCGTACTTAAATTGTTACTTTTTGTGCCTTTTCCCCTTTTAAGTCTATGTTTGTATTCAAATTTATCAAATCGCTTTTTATTGTTCATTTCAACTTTCATTCTTCCCTCCTCGATTTTCATTTACAGCTTCAATTTACAAAATTCTTTCCAGTATTTTTATTGTTCTAACATTTCCTTCTAACATTTGCTCATTTTGCTTCACTTTTTTTCCATCGCTTTTCTTTATCGATAAGGTTTCATTATTTTTATACAGTAATGTTCCGATTTTGTCAGTCCCATGTTGAATTTTGGGCTAACAACATGGGGAAACTGACGATTCGATTTTTCAAAATTCAAGACTTAAGACCTTGCAATATCGAAGACTATTACTAAAAATTAAATTTTATCCCTCAATTGGTCAACCGAAAGCTCAATGAACCGGACACAGCACACTGGTCCAGAACCTGGTTTGATGTGCACTAGCTTTGAGCGGGAAAACTTGGTTTTAGGTTTATGGAACCTTTGGAAGATTTTCTTAAAATTGACAGGTCTTTCGTCCAGCGGAATTCAAATTTTGATTAATCCCTCTAAAAGTGCAATAAAAAATTTATTTTTCTTCAGTTTCAATATAGCCCATTGATGTGTTCTGCAAAGTTTTACAGCATATTATTACAAGAAATTTTGCTGAAGACAGTAATCTTCTATCTCTTCAGGAAAGATGGAAAAATCCTATTTCTCATAAATGAAAAATTGTAAAAAGTAGTTTTTCTATTTTAGCTGTTTTTGTAGTTGTTGTATGACTTTTTCCTGTTTTACAAAGTTGTACAAATAGTAAAAATACACAACATTGCTGAGTATAGTATACCTCTATCTTTACTTATTTAGGAACTATGGAACTGTTACTATAAACATACGCTAATTTTGACCCCGAATTACTCGCAAGAAGACATCATTTTATTCAAAAACTCTCCCCAGAGGATCAGAATAGTTTCAAGCAGGCTGAAAAGTTTTATAAATCATGTTTAAAAGCACAAAAGTTGAACAAAATTTATAGGCTGACAAAATCGGGATAAAAAGCTGATAAAATCGGGAGTAGACAAAATCGGGAGCTGACAAAATCGGAACATTACAGTATATCTATTCTACATTTTCTAGTGTTTTCTATTTTTCTGTTTGCCTGCTTGTCTGTTTGTGTGTGTGTGTGTGTTTGTTTATCTATTTGTCCGTTTGTCTGTTTTTGTTTCTCATAGCAGTTGGTTATCATTCTACCGCAGCTGTTTGACTTCCTTTCAAACTCATATTTTCGGTTTTATCTTTTTCTGTTCGTTCTGTTAGTTCCCTTGTCTTACATTTTCGTTTCTTTGGGATTTTGTCTTTTTAATTTATTGCTACTGCCCAAAACTCTGGTGATCAGGTGTAAAGACTAATTTATACCATTATTCCGTGTGTTTTTGCTGTTTACGGATTTTGATATTTTACTGTTTTTCTGGTAGTTTGTTTTATTTTAATTTGTTTTTCTACGGAATTGTGCTTGATTTGTATTGCATTATCGTTAGTATTTTTTCTGTCCCACAATGCCACTGCCGATCTGGAATACATTCGGAAAAATTCTGCAAATTTTGCCATTATACTTTTTCGTTGTAGATAAATTTACTATGGTTCTTTTAGGATTAGTTATATGAAAGTCGAACGGAAATCAATGGAGATAGAGCCTAAAGTGTAACTACAAGAAGAACTGTTATTTTCGACGTCAGCTGTTGATAAAATATGACAAAGTTTTTGATTTAATCAAAAAATTTCAGTTATTTATTTTCGGTATTAACGTTCTACTCCATGGTCATAATTTTTAAGTTTTCTCTCATCTACTCCCATTTTTTGTTATGAAGTTTTGCTTCCCGTGATCTACAACAAAGTTTAACGAATATAACGTGCAAATGCCATTCGCAAAGAAAACATCTCATCGTTGCACTTTTAGTTGACCTCTACCAAAGTTATCACCATTGAGAGGACAAAGTTGGTCTACTCTCTAGATTAACCTTACACCTCCCGGGGCCCGGGGGTGCGGACGGCGGGCGGTATTCAACCAGAAACCAGAAGCCAAACTATCCGGGCAAGGTCAATAAGTGGAACACGCTGTGAAATTTTCAACTGCACTCGATTGCTTGTGATGCTGCTGCTGTTGCTGCCCCTAGTGGAACAGCTATTCTTCATCAAGTCTCAAACCTTGCGCAACACCTGGCTCTGCTCGTACCTGCCAGCCAGTGCAGTGCGATGCCTGGACGCTTGGACGTGGTGACACCAAGAATAGGTGAAAAAGTTTTTCCACGAAACCACCTTCTAGCAGGAGAGGAAGTTTTCACATTTCTTTCAATGTTTTTCTTCCCCGTCCTGTTCGCCGAGCTTGATGCATTCCCGTGGGAACCCGAGGCGTCCCACCCACGAGTGGAAATAGATCCAAAGCTCGAGAGCAATGGGTGGTCCTGCTCTACTTGATGGTTAACACGAATACCGGTTGCATATTTTTCAGCTCCTGATGCTCTCTCTCTCTGATGCTGTTTTTCCCGTAAAGGGGTTTGTTTTGTATTTGGTCTACCCACGGGACAATATATGCTACCTTTCGATCCAATCCGCGTTGAGTTTCCTTTCCTGAAAGTAAGTTGTAAAGTTTTCCGTTCCGCTGCTGCCGGCCAAAAAAGCTCGAAAACAAGAAGAGCGAAAGAAAAACAAACTAAAATCTTGCCCGGATCATTTGACCACCTGCAGGCTGCTGCTTCTGGAATGCATTTCGCTCGGCATCCGCAGGCTTTCGCGACTTTGCGGATATAAATTACGGTCGGAATGGTGACGCGGACGGAGAAGAAGCTTAAGTTTTTTATTTAGCAACTTTTTTTTCGTCTTCGTTTTGGCCACTGGCGCCGCCGCCGTCGCCATATCTCGCGCTACTTGATGGTGCACACGAATTTCCCAGGAGATTTATTTTTCACCGTGAAGTTATTGTCGACGCTTGCGACACTTGAGTTATTTGCCTCGTGTTGCCGCCGCCGTTCGCTCGGCTGGTGGCTTTGGGAGGTTTTGCAACTGGGTAGTATCACAATGACAGATTGAGAAGGTTAAGGTTTAATAGAAGTTTCATTTTTAGTCACTTTTTAATTTTTTTTGTTACTGGAACCGATTCGAAATCAGCTGCTATTTTTCGCCAAACCGGCGTTATCAACAAGTACCAGCGAATACAAAAGTTTGATAAAATATGCATTCGACTGAATTGCGCTGGAGAGGAAGTGCTGTTTAAATTGCTGTCAACATAGGAAAAGTAAAGCAAAAGTGACCAGTGTGGAGATATTTTATTTACGAGACACTTACTGGGTGTGCGTGTGACTGTCGTCGCTGTCCTCCTACACAGATTGAAACAATTCTTGAGACCAAAGACAGGGCCTCATCATCCAGTCATCAGCTTTACATCTAACCATTTTTCGCTAATAGTTATGTCACATTTTTGAAATTGGATAATTTTAGCTGTGAGCTCTTTTGCAGCTTAGTTTAAGTTGGACAAATTTTTTTCTTAAAAAACAACATTTGAGTCCAGCTCTGGTTTCCACACAGGACGAACCGAGAATAAAATCCCGTGGTCGTGGTATCGTGCACCATTTTCCGGCGGGATGAACCAAGGCGACGGTAAATGGCCACGAGCAGGGTGAATTTTAAATGTGTGTTTATTTGACACTTTTGAAATTTACGGCCAGTTGCAAGCGCTCGACCGCCCGCCCGCCCGACGATGTTGTACGTACACTTCTCGTTGTATTGTCTTCGGTGTTTACATTTGTCGAGCGACCAATTGTGTTTTAATTTATGCGGTAATGTCCGGCAATTTATGCTGATACTTCTTCGGAAGGAACTTTCAACGGGAGAATAAAGTACGCGCGATCAGTGTCTGCTGGGAAGATTAAAACTTTTGCTTGCTTACAAGTTGAACAGGAAAAAATTAAAAAGTTCTACGGCCACCGAAAAAAAGTGTTCAAACACACTTAGCAAACTATATTATATAAAATCAAATTTTCACGTCCTTCAAAAGTTTCTAGCCCTGCAGTAAATTTTCATTTGACCTCGTCCTAGCTAGCGCATAAACACGAACGAGCGTCTACATGCGGACTGACGACGCTCTCTTCGGTGCCGGTGCTGCGTTTTTGTCGGAGGGAAAAAGAAAGCACGAAGGAAACAAAGCTCCTATGAAACCGGCGAGCCTTGCCAAGGACACTGCCGGCCGGACCGGACGCTCCGTTGAGATGATATTCGAAAGACTGGCTGAAGCGGCTGAAGTGGGAGAGGAGGGGGACCTAGAAAAGTGGGAAAAATCGATATTTTCCATCAGTGCCGGGGGAGCCAACGACGGTTACATCGCCGGTCTTTGCGTGGCAGAAGCTGACGGAACGATTTTTGCTGCCTACAGCGAGGGACTCTGTCACGGAAGTGAATGTACAAAAACCAGGAACAGGTGTATTCTATGATGGTCGAAATGAGATATACCACGTGATTAACGTTTTTTTCGTAGTGCAGCCTGGGTACCATGAATGGGTAGCAGAAGTACAATAGGATAGGATTTCTGAGCAATGGACATTTTGCATGCAAGCGAGAACGTCCCGGTGCTTAGCCCAGAAACATAAATCCATGACAGTCGGATGCGTCCCTGGAGATGTATGCGGCGCATGTATTTAAGCAAGTGTTAGAGAAACGTGACAAAATGAAGCTTTCTTTCAATTGAAACGCTTTTCGCAACAGGATAAATATTTTGCATCTATCCAAAAATAAAGAAAAAGAAAATACCATTCATGGCTCGGTGCTGCTTTCTTTACAACCAAAACACCCACACCCACGTCGAGGAGTGGAGACAGTGTGACAATAATGATTATGAAAACATGACAATAGATATCCTCTGCCGACGGGTACGGATGGGTTCCACGTCAAACACACTCGCTTGATCCTTGTTTTGCGAGAAAACAGCTCCTTCTATAAATCGTGCCTTCCAGTGCAGGCCAAGCAGAGGATATCTCGAAGCGTTTTCAACCGTTTAAGATGGGAAAACTATTAATTTTATGCATTTCACAAAGCACTTAGATTAAAGTGTTTCAAATATTTCGGGATTTTTCGTTAGTTGATAAATTTTTCAAATTGAACATCACTAGACAGAATCCAATTTTTGGATCTAAAATCCGAACACCCGCTGCTGCACTGCTTATGAATATGTACATTGATTGTCTGTTCCACATTTCTTCTCGGAATGAATAAGCATTCCGCATGTCACAGTTGAATAAGAATTTATGATTTCAATCACACTGAACTTTTAAAGCAAGCACATGCCATGCCAACCACCGCAGGGCAACAGTTCCGGACAAGTCCAAGAACATCACACGCAATCTTCGACTTCAATCGAATCGATATTTTTAATTCCCATTTCAACAGTTTCGCCACAGCCCCGGAAGGCGGGGCGAATTCCTAACGCGGTCCACGACAGCGAGAATTTTGCCCAACTTATCCACGTGTCCTGAAGGCGGCATAATGTATTCCCATCTGGTTGTTCGGTTCGACTGAACCGCACACCTGGAATACACCGTTGACATTAGCATTGCAACCAGGCAGGAAAAAAAAACCTCTCCATTCCCATGAGTCCAGGAATATTTCCGTACGATGCGGCGATGGAGAGCAGGAGCTTCATCCCACTTGAATCGAAAGGCCAGGTTACCACCAATGCAATGCCAGTGTGCTTTACTGTTTCAGTGATTTCCGAATCTATCATTCAGTACGACGCGTAAAGAGGAAGGAAAATTCTAATCCTATTTCCATATGGTTTCCGTCGATGATGGTGTAAAAATAAATATTCAATCGAATTGAGTGGATTCTTCGGTAGTAAAAATGTTAGCGAAAGGTTCCAAAGCGGGTTTGGGAAACAACGTTCAGGTGAAATCGAAATTCAATCGAAAAAAGGGTCAGACAGCTTACTAATCGCCGACAGCTGTTTCTATTTTCGATTTTCTCAAAAATTTTAGATTGAGCTGGTTATTCTTAGAAGCAGCTTACAAGCCATGTACGATGCGGAATTTAAACTACTTTGCTTGGTGTGTATCTTCGAACAAATAAAACATTTGAATGTATCACCATTAAAAGGTTGAAAATTTTGTAGACATTTTTCTAGTGCTACGATTCTATTGACTCCGGCAGCCTCCTCCCCCAACTGAGATTTTAACATACGACGATTGGTTTGTTAGACCAGCGTCGTACCTCAAAGTCGTCTGGGAGGCTCTTCAAGTACTTTTAACATTTCAGTGATTCTTGACTTTATGGTGTAAGGCTGATAGACAACCATGCGTTCCCTGCGCTTGTGAATATTATGGAGGCGCTTCGTTAATGATCAATGATGTTATTGTACGCCGAAAAAAATACACACGTTCGATCCAAGTGGAAATCACATAGGCTCTTGGTAAGAGCCATATTGAAGCTAAGTTGAAAAATATGTAAGACGCTTTTTACAAGAAATGCTCTTTGATCAAACGTGTAAAGCCAGGAAAATATTTCTAGAATTTACACCTTAACTCTGTGTTGGTCTCTATAGACGCCAATCTAATGGCAAAATGTGTCGATTTGCGGTGCAAAAATCATGACCGGCAAGTTGTCTGAGAGTTTGCTGGAAAAACTGCTGGTTGCTGGCTGGTTGCCTTACGTGGAATATTTCATTTCTCATTAAATCTAATGGAAAACTTTTCATATCCGAATGATTGGCATATGAAATAAACTTAACATTAATTGCAGATTAAATACATGTGTCAATTCTTTTGGGTAGGGGTCAATCCCGGTGTAGTGGTTAACTTTCACTTCTCTCACGCCGAGGATTCCGGTTTAAATTCCAACCCCGCAGAAGTCACGAATGATCCAAGCTGTGTTAAAGTGACTAGAATTCCCTCAAACCCGGTAGGAACAAGTCGACCAGGGGCGCTGTGAGCAACATGGTTAGACCAGGTGGAGCGTGATCTGGCGGTGAACGGTAGCCCACAACCAATTTGACTGGAGAAACTTTGTTCAACTGGCTTTGTCTTAGGATGACAAACAACTTAAATCGAAAAATATGACTCTATATGCAGTGCCGTAGCGTAACATTGTGGCGCTCTTAGCGCAAAGCCGATGTAGCATTCCCTTAAATCTCTGTTCCTTCCAAGTTCATTATTTTTGATATGATTTTAATTCACCAACCAGATTCTGAACCCGCACTAAGTAATGGATCCCATTTTTTCCAGATTTTGTTCCAAATTTTGTAACAAATTAAGAAACAAATTTCCCTACGATAAAACTGAACCTTGATGTGGTGTACAGCTTTTTAACTAATCAGTAAATGAACAGCGGTCACGTTTACTTCTGAGTGTGGGTATATAACAAAATACTTTTACGATTTCAAGCGGGACTCGGGGTAAAACTTTACCAAATGTGATTGTTGCGTTGTTCAGAAAGTGCTTTTATTCCGTTTAAGAATAAAGCCAGAGCGAGGATCTCTGATAATTAATAAATGAATGTATCTGGGGCTTATCCCTGTCTATCACAGCTGTCACAAATATATCCGAAAATTGCCGGATTGATTCGGCCGGCCGGCGGCTTAGGGTTAGTAAGGGGATGTAAACGGGATACCAGGTCTGGTTTGGATGGCGAAGAAGTATTCTACAGTGATTACGGGTAATAATAGAGGTGCTAAGGTAGCAGATGGAAAAATTAAGTCAATTCTTATACTATTTTACATTTAATTCACAATAATTTAATTCACAATAATCTAGTGGTCGGTTTTTGGCGTTTGGTGACGGATTTCCGTTATAGATACTGTGCACTAGCTGGGAGTTGGGAGGCGGGTGCGATTCTATATTTTAAAGCTTCTATCGACTACCGCGAACGTCCAGGTCGCGCTGCGCTCAATTCACTTTGAAGACCTGTCTTGGGACAGTGTTAAAATGCTGGGGGATGTAAGAAGAAATTTACCCTGATAAGTTGATAGCCACTAACGATCCGAAATCCGTTTTTCTATTGGTTCGTTCGTGGTTGTTTGTGTTGGAAAAGTGATAGCGGGCGCGCGGTTGAGGGCCGGTGTTTACGGGCATAGACGTGTCGGCTATGCTTTGGGCTCTACCTGTGATTTAGTGGGCGACATTGTCTGTCTCGTCAGGTAGAACTGATGTTTGAGGTCTCCCTGACACTTTGTTGACATCAGAAAAGGGCTCGGCGCAAAGTTTTATACGCTATTAACGGGAAATTAGCAATTATTGACTTTTCGTCGGAGAGCCCAATTTCGGAAGCAGTTTTTGGGCCTAAAAGCGGGGTTCTGTTTGTAAAAATGTAAATACTGCATTCTTCTTGCCAATCTAAACACAGCGAATATATTTTTATAAACAGAATTTTTGTTTCAAACAAAAAACTGCTTTTGAAATTGGCAGAATCGATGACTGCTAATTTCACCTTAAGCGACCAGCTGAATAACCCGAAAATAAAGAAAATTTTTTGAAACAGATTTGGATTAATATCTGGATTGGATTTTGAACCACATTTTTTATTAGATTTTGGGCCAGATTTTGAGCCACAGATTTTTGATCTGGTTTTAAACCACATTTTCACATTTTTCTCAGATTTGGACCAGACTTTCAATAAAATTTTGGAGCACATTTTTGATCAAATTTTGGTTGTGGATTTTGCCCCGATTCTGGACCACACTTTTCATCACATTTCGGACCAGATTTTGCATCAATTTTGGGTCCAGATTCTTGTGCTGGAACCAGATTTTGGGCCAAATTTTTAATTAGATTTTAAACCACCTACCAGATTGTGGATCAGGTTTTGAACCAGATTCTAAACCTGGATTGACTACATTTTTTATCAAATTTTATTCCAGATTTCACACATTTTTGAGCAGATTTTAGGCTACATTTTTAGTTATAATTTGGCCATACTTTAGACCAAATTATGATTCACCTCCATCAGATTTGGACCAGGTCTTGGATAATATTTAGGACCACATATTTGATCAGATTTTGGATCAGATATGGGATCAGATTGAGCCTGCGCCAGATTCTGAAACAAATTTTTTATCAATTTTTCGATCAAATTTTAGACCAAATTCTCAAATTGGTTCAGATTATTAACCACTGTTGATTTTCTGTTTTCATAGCAAGAAGCACAAAACTCACACATATTTCTTCCCGCTTGATCACATTCTGCTTTGCTTCAACTGCTACCCGGAGCTATGCACATATACATACAAATTCCTTGTTAAACAGCACTCATGCGATACGTAGCTTTGAGTGAGCGTGAGGGAATGAATCTCTAAACGAATCGCAAAGTTAAATTAAAACGCGCATTTAAATTACATGTTTATCTCATTCTTATTAAGCTTGTTACTTTCTAGTTAAGAAAATATCGATTCCCGCGAAGGAAAAATGTAAATTCCGCAAATATGTTTGCCATCTTAATTCATGATTGTGTGTTGTATTTTTTCGCTGCTGATGTTTTCTCTGACGGTAGATTCTCTTTTGCTGTCTGGTTCGTTGTATGAAATGCCAGCTGTGGAAGAATTAAGCAAAATGCTCACAGCTCGATTTGGTTCACATCGCATAGCAACAAAAACATCGCGCATGATAGCGAGAAAAATTCATATGTGAGTTTCGCGCTTGTGATCAAGGTTGAAATTTCATGTACTTGAAATCTCATGGAGTTTTTTGCTGCTAAGAATTTTTCAACACTGTTAACCGATTTTTGACCAAAACTCTTTTGGATCATATTTTGGATCACAATTTTAATCAGATTTTAAACTAGCAACAAGATTTGGGTTCAGATTTTGAGCCAGCTTCTGTACTTGGACCATATTTTGGACCTGTACTACAGCGTTAACCACACTTTTTAGCAAATTTTGTATGTGTATATATATATATATATGTGTGTGTGTGTGTGTGTGTGTGTGTGTGTGTGTGTGTGTGTGTGTGTGTGTGTGTGTGTGTGTGTGTGTGTGTGTGTGTGTGTGTGTGTGTGTGTGTGTGTGTGTGTGTGTGTGTGTGTGTGTGTGTGTGTGTGTGTGTGTGTGTGTGTGTGTGTGTGTGTGTGTGTGTGTGTGTGTGTGTGTGTGTGTGTGTGTGTGTGTGTGTGTGTGTGTGTGTGTGTGTGTGTGTGTGTGTGTGTGTGTGTGTGTGTGTGTGTGTGTGTGTGTGTGTGTGTGTGTGTGTGTGTGTGTGTGTGTGTGTGTGTGTGTGTGTGTGTGTGTGTGTGTGTGTGTGTGTGTGTGTGTGTGTGTGTGTGTGTGTGTGTAACCTATCTATCTCCCACTGTCCGGCAGTGATATTATGAAAAAAAGCTAACTGCATTGATGGTTAGTCTATGCCAGTATCTTTGTTTCGGGTTATAGACGGTGTTAGCTCTACTGACTATCCAAAGACCCATGACGAATGACTGAGTACTTGCAGCGCATTCCGGAATCATTTTCTAGTCAGCAAGCCCCGCCAGAAGGTAATACTAGAATCATATGGATTATACTGTTACATTCGGACTTTCAACTCGTTTGGTATGTTATTATCAAAAGAGTCGACCCGTATATAGTGGCATGTAGAAATACTCGACTTGAAACGATCTTACCAAATTGCTGTTTGGGTCCATATTACATTTTCTTACTTATCGTGTCATTTGTGCGTTCATATCCAAAAATTAAATTAATTTTTCCATCTGATATCCATGTGAATTATTTAAACTTATTAAGGACAAATTTCTACTGTATAGGTGCTTGATGAGCTAAAACGAAACAAATAATAAAATTAACATATTAAGTTTACCCGATAACTAGACTGTGCGGCTCAACCGTCTGCCCATAATCTCAGTTTTAAGATCAGGCATCCGGGAACCACGCAGCATCGCACCTCCTAGCTTAGCTACTCAATAGAGTATTACCGGGTATGGTCGCGTGGAGGCGCAAGGGAGGAACTTGGGCTGGTGAAAGCTATGTTGGACGCTTTCTCGTTTGCCTACCCCATTTCATACCCTGGAATAGATTTGGGCTAGATTGTGGTCCAAAATTAGAGCCTTCGGATATTTAAACGAAAAATCTCAATAATGTAATTAGCTTCATAAGAAGTACTGACCACTCGAATGACTGACTGGTGGTATGTCAAATAGTGGCACATAGATTAAGGGTGGAGCATACCACAATAGATCTAAATGTTGGTCGCAGTGGTCTTGTCTCCTATAAACAAATAATAAGTGGCTGATGCGACATGCGAGGAATGTTTAATGGGATGAACTGGAAAATTTTGATATAGGCCAAAAAATATTGGGTCGCGCAATAGATCAGACGTATCCTTCCCAAAATAGTTTACGTAATTAGCGCGTATAGAGTCATATACGAGTTAATAAAAATTAAAAAAAACATCCGATGGTGGTTTAATAGCGAAACTAGTCGGAGCAACTGTCGGAAACGCACTGTTTGTTTCTATCGCATTGACCGAGTAAATAACAGTCCGAGAAGCAGTAGAAACAAAAATAATGTCGACGCTCAGGAGTGTGTGGTGCCTATACGGAAATGGAAGAATTCGGAAAATGAAACAAAACTAGGTATTAGACTACCTAATATAACGGGCGACAGTAGTTTAGTGAGCAAAACATTCGGATGCCAACCGAAAGACCGTGGGTGCGAGCCCCACCTGCCATTGCACAACCCAATATGTTTTTAGTCTATATCGAAATTGTCCTGTTCACCCACAACAAAAATTGATCATTTCCTTGCTGGAAATATCCTTTTCATTTGCTTTTCGTTCCAACTGAAGTGCTTTCAGTTTGAACTTCTATTATTGCTACAGATAACGTTGCTATAGTTGTTCACGAAACTAAGGGATTGTCCAGGACCTGATGGCACTCCTTCTGTTTTATTGAGAAAAAAAAAACTAAAAAGCCCTGAAATTGCCGATTGCTACAATATTCAACCTATCCTATCCTAAACTGAATTGTAAGCAGCATTTGATCAAGTCGACCGTCAGTTTGGCTAAAAGACAAATTGACTTGACAAAGTGGGAGTTTTATCCAGCGTGATTTTCTGGTTAAGTTCTTATCTTCATAGTACGGTGTCGGCTTATTGTTTGTGAATTCTTTGGGAAATGGCGTATTTCGTTAAACTAAAACCGTTTCGAAACGTAGGAGAGTAACTGAAAGTTACGATTTTAGTTTGACTTAATACGTCGTCGGTTCTTCTTAATCAAGGTGGTTTCAGAACTGTTCCGGAGTACCTCAAGGAAACTTTTTGGGACTTTTTAGACCCACTCATTAACTGATCAAACGATGTGCTATTGTATCAATCATGAACCTATAAACATACTCTCTGAATTCGTTTTAACATTTAAATTAGAAAAAGTGACCTTATCGGTAGGTAATTCGGGGACATAACCTTCTGGCTAACCGGTTAAATTTCAAAATGACATCCATTTTTAGCTCACACCTTCTCGGCTCAGTTCTGCTGGTTTTTCGTATATAAATCTGTCACTGTTCACTGTAACGATTGTAAATTTAGGTAGAAATGCATAGCAAACGATTAACTTTCACTAAAACACTGAAGAAGGTTTCAAGCGACAGTCGAAATAAATGGAGTAATGTTCCGATTTTGTCAAGCCCATGTGGAATTTTGGACTGACAAAATCGGGAAATTTTTTTTTCGAAAGTTTTTTCAAAATTCAAGACTTAAGACCTTGCAATATCGAAGACTTCTACTAAAAATAAAATTTTAACCCTCAATTGGTCAATCGAAAACTCAATGAACCGGGCACAGCACACTGGTCCAGAACCTTTTTTGGTGCGCATTAGCTTTGAGCGGGAAAACGTTTTTTTTAGATTGATGGAATCTTTGGAAGACTTTCTTAAAATTAAAAGTTCTATCGTCCAGCGGAATTCAAATTTTGATTAATCCCCCTAAAAGTGAAATAGAAAGTTTATTTTACTTCAGTTTCAATATAACACATCGATGTGTTCTGCAAAGTTTTACAGCATATTATTACATGAAATTTCCCTTTATCTCTTCACCAAAAATAGAAAAATCCTATTTCTAACAAATGAAAAATCTTTAAAATCAGTTTTTCTATTTTAGCTGTTTTTATAGTTGTTGTATGACTTTTTCAAGTTTTACAAAGTTGTACAAATAGTAAAAATACACAATATTGCTAAATATAGTATACTTCTATCTTTGCTTGTTTAGGAACTATAGAACTTTTTCTATAAAAATACCCTAATTTTGACCCCGTATTACTCGCAAGAAGGCATAATTTGATTCAAAAACTATCCCCAGAGAATCAGAATAGTCTCAAGCAGGCTTAAAAGTTTTATAAATTATGTTTAAAAGCACAAAAGTTAAACAAAATTCATAGGCTGACAAAATCGGAAAAAAGCTGATAAAATCGGGGGTAGACAAAATCGGAACACTACGGTATACCTATTTGTTTAATTGGGCAGTAAATATTTCGCAATCCATTCAAAGTAGAATCTCGTAATTAATGTAGTTTGACCTATTTTCAACACACTAAACTATATTCTTTGTTGACATTAACTATAAACAAGTATTTGTTTCTTTTTCTTTTCAGGTAATCTATCAGCAGAAGGCTTATGAAATCACTTGGTAAAACAGTCCTTTGGTTGTCTTAATTATGCTTTATATTGGAAATTACAATTTATCGCAATATTTACGCAATCTTACTTACAGTTAAAGTGAATTTATAGTTTTGTTTTATTTGCTTTCAAACGAGTTGACAAATTATACAATACCATTATAATAAACTACAATCTTTTACCGACTGGTGATTCACTTAATGGAAACTTTTTCGGCTTCGCAGTCGCAGTAAATAAGCAGAAAAAACGGTGTTTTTCTCTTCTACCAACGTTTCGAATAATATGTATTCTTTATCAAGGCTCGAGAATGGACCATTTCTTTGTCAAGTGGTTCATCATTGCACGGTCACTATATCATCGCATGTACATATTAGTAATATAATTTTCAAAGTGCTACGAGTTCGAAGTTTTAGTTTTGAAGTGTGTTTGAAAATTATATTGCTAATATGTACATGCGATGATATAGTGACCGTGCAATGATGAACCACTTGACAAAGAAATGGTCCATTCTCGAGCCTTGATAAAGAATACATATTATTCGAAACGTTGGTAGAAGAGAAAAACACCGTTTTTTCTGCTTATTTACTGCGACTGCGAAGCCGAAAAAGTTTCCATTATAATAAATTAATGCAGAGAATAATGATTCATGATTCATGTCCGCCAAAGATGTACCTACGTCCGCTTTCCGGCGAAAGCTATCGTCAAAAAATGTGCCACACTCATGAGTTCGGTTTCAGTTTCTCGCAGCCTGGCGGCCACGGGAAAAACCCTCCGAACAAACATAATTGCATTTAAAGCGGAAATGCAGATCTCACATTCATTTGAAAGCTTTTACGAACATTTCCGCCGGACCGTTTTCCTACTTGACGGTTATTTTTACTCCCCTCCCTCCGTCTCATATGGCCACACTCCCTGAGTAGGCCTACTATGTATGGAGAAGAGCTGCGAAAGGCGCAGCCAGATTTTACGGCAATGCGTTATTCAGAAGCAGCCTGCCAGTAGAAGTAGCAGCAGCAATGTAGGCACTATTTCGGCGTAGATTTACGCCATGGGCGTGTGCCACCCATGCCAAATCGATCAATCAATCAATCAATCAATCAATGAATATATGGTGAAGTCGATTGATAGCTGCTATTTTTAGCGAGTGGGTAAATTTTGGGGTGGAAAATTTTTCATCCCCACATCAAATAGTTTGTATACAAGTCTCTGTTGCACGCAGTTGATTTTGTGTTTGAATTACAAAATAATGCCGAGTGGTGTCGGCAATGGCAATTATTTCATTCTAAATTGTCATTAATATTTTCCGCTTCTTCTGCTGTCGATATCGATACTCAATCAATATCACGTTATAGAGCAGTTAACAGCCAATTTTGCAGTTATGATTGCACTGGTTATTTATTCTCAGTGTGTGTGTGTGGGGGTGGATCCGTGAAAACTCCACTGCACTGAAGTACACTGAGCACACGGCTCAATCTAGTCCGCTCGTTTTTGCATCATTTGTGCCAGCAGCTGGTCGTTATTAAATAAAAACGCATATTGTTTATTGATTGGAAAGTGAAAGCATTGGTTATTAAATTTCTATTCCACCATCAAACAGCCGACTGGTGACGGATATGATGAACCAATCAATTATGACTGTTTTTTGAAGTGGTGAACTGGATGCGATTTTCATTACATTGGTAACCATGGTTTCGTGAACTGTTGTTAGGTTTCTCAACAACGAAATTAATTAATATCAATTAATACAGGAACAGAGTCCTCTCACATTCTGATCGTAAAGCGTGATTGATGGTTCACGGTGAGACAATTCTGTTATTTTCAGGTTATAAAAAGGCACACCGTTTACATTTAATTTCAAATTGCATCCACGCTGTCGTGTCACTAACGAGCGGCAAAATTAATTAGTCTTGAAATGCACTGTTCACAACTAGCGAAGATGAATCTACCCTCAATTAAAGCCGTCCGTTGTCTCTGTTATCAATTATTTAGAATTAATTATAGCCGACGCCACACCACGCGTGTATCCGGGTTGAATGGGCCAGGCTAGCTGTGAATCAAATCAAATCAATTTGCTAATTCAACACCTTCTGACTGCTGCCGCCGCCGCTGCAGTCGGGACTCGGGTGTTGTTTTGGGCGAACGGTCGTCCCTGTCCGGCGCTATCATCCGCATGCATCCACCGATAGTAATACACACTCTCTCAGTGACACTAATTCAAGCCAGGCGACAGTATTTTTAGTTGCCCCTGGGGGACCAGAAGATTCGTTCGTCGCTTCCCGTCGTCGTCATCCGTCTCCGGCGTGAACCCATTTACCGGTGATGAATATATGCAAATTCCTATTCAGCTGCATCATTGTCACTGTTCGCCGGTGGCGGTGCGACACTCGGATGTACAATCTGTATAAATTTAATAATGTATCAGCCGTTCACCTGTCTTGTCGCTGTGTGTCGCTCACCAAAGCAGGTTAGGTCAGAAAACTGTCAACCGGCACAAATTTCGATTGCAACTGCGGACTAATTGAATTTTGCTCCTAATTTGATCCAGGATCATTCTACTCGCCCGGATCCCGTGGGACTCGATGGAAAAACCTTCCATTTATATTAATATATTAATGAAAAAGCCACGAACCGCGCCGCGGCAACGAGTCCTAGCAACTGACCATACTGGCACGGGTGCGGGCACAAAAGAGTGACGGGTGGCTGACGTTCAAATGAAACTGTGGCTTTGGTTGAAGAGTAAAATTCAACAAATCAGCAAATCAGCAATTGTGGGTACTTGATAGGTTCGAGTGGGCTTCAAAATGAAATTTTCCACCTGCCCAAACCGGTTGGTGTTTAATCGAGTTGGGCAACCTAATCAAAGCCCATCAAATCTGTCAGCAAAATGTCTTCATCAATTCACCGCAAAACGAAAACCAAATTTCCTGTACGATGCACGGTACAGTACAGTACATCCTCAAGATCTGAGTATTATTTTATTCATCACATCGCCGGCGGCGACCCTCCAGCTTCCTTCATCTTGTGGCCCGCCCCAGGACCGACACTGCCTGACAGCACGTACCAGATGAACAGATTTGATATCCAATTCGCTCCTCTCCAAATGAGCAAATAGATTAAATTGCGTACAAACAATCCTTTTCCCCCTTCCCTCCCACCGAACGGAGACACACGCCCTTCGGAGCCACTGCGCTGCAGGCACTGGCTGCTGTCGCTACGCGACAAAAGAAAGCTCAAATAAACGTTCTAACATTTGCATATTCGTTCACAGCTAGCTCTCGAAGTGTCCTTCTACTCCTCGAGGAGAAGCAAACTTCTGTGCTGCCCCTGGAACGACGATGGGGAAAACGTTTTGCAAGATTCGTCGGTTCGGATCTAGCGCAAAGATAAGCAGTTGGGCACCGTGTAGACAGTGGCCGATGCCAAGAAAAGCAAAAAGCAATGTACAATGAGAAACCAGACTAGACTAGTTGTCGTTTTGCGTACAGACTGCAGTCTGCTGCCGAGTTCTGAATCACTTCGTTGGCATCGTCGAAAGATTCAATTCTTCTTCGCACACCGACCGACAAAGGGACACGGACGGCATCCGGTCGCCCGGACCGGACCGAACTGGACTGGTGGACTGCTGGACGGAATTCTCCCGTGCAAGATTATCCGGGCGTAATTTATTATTATTGTTCCTTGGTCACTCCAATTTCATCGGTGGCAAGCTGGCTAGCTAGCTAGCTAGCCAGCCAAGCGACCACCCAACAACGAGGTTCGAGAGTGTTGCTGCTAATTTAGGTCGTTTCGAGCCGTTGCGTGAAATTTGACGTTCCACTCGACGCCTGTCGTGCTCTAATTGGGAAATGCAGGTCAGGCACAGAAGAAATGATGAATTATCCTTCCGTTTTTTGGGGTGTTTCTGGTTGGCAACCGAAGTCAACACGGGTCGAAATATTCATTTTTCATGGAAACTATAGAATAGCTATAGTATTTCTTTAGTATCAATACTTTCGTTCAACTTTAAAGAATATTGTGTCAGGGCTTTAATGTTAATTTTTGGAACAATTTACATGCTGTGTATTAAGACTTTAAATTCTTCTAATAATGCAAAAATTCTAAGTGACGCTTATTTAAGCTTGATTTTTCCGAGCCAAAAGCGATAACTTTGTAAGGAAAGGTCCCAGAGATTTGCAATCTTCTGCTAAAACGTGTATTTTGAGTCCTTCAATATTCTCCTAGAACCATATAGTCCTGCAAAATGCAACCAACATAAGCTAAGTATGAAAAACTAATTTTTAAAGAATTTCCAAGGAAAATGCTCTATACCTCTGCGCTCGATAGGAATTAAAATGATGATTTCTTTAGCAAAGTTGTTTACCTTTATATTTTCCATAACTTTACCGAAGAAACCATGTGTCCATCTACTAACACAAAAAAAAAATGGACGTGTATCGAGCCTTGCGCGAACGCAAAACACATAAAACGTATGCTTGCCGTACTCTCATTTGGGTGGTTGGGGACAAGCGGAACCTTTACAAGTTTATAGTTCTCGACTTAAGCTTTAAGATAAAGCATTGATTTCATAAATCCGCTTGCCCCATTTTACCCCATGGGCTCGTGAAGCTATGGAAATTTAAAGCTTGAATCCATTTAAATGATGTTTACCAGTGCTGTTCAGCCTTTTGCAGCGAATCACTGTTTCCAATTTTCAGCTCAACTGCTTGCTTTACCCCCGAGTAAGGCCAATTACTGTTTCCGTTTACAACTAATACTCTTGCGCAAATTGACTACAACTATTGACGAGCAACATTTCAAAAGGTCCAATGTGCAAACGAGAGATCCTCTTTGCGTCTCCTCACTTACGCTTATCATGGCGGAATAAATGCACTTGAATGAGTCTGTGTTGCATTAAACGGTTGCTGGCGTTATTAGCTAGCTAATCCATATGAAAAATTGGGTTGAAATGCATTTATGCCGCCGCAATAAGCATAAGAGAGGAGACGCAAAGAGAATCTATCGTTTGCACATTGCACCTTTTGACATGTTGGTCGAGAATTGTATGTTTGCAATTGACTCTTCACACCCCAAAGACCAAACTATTTGCTCAACTGTGCTGTAGAGTAGGCCATGAGTAATGTAATGTTTTGTAGTAATTCAGCAGGAAAAGAGAGAGGAAAAAATAAGCGTTCATTGCTGGCAAAACAAAACGGTACGACATTGCAAAAAATCTGTTTGCTGATTGGAAGAAAGTGCAGATCAATTCCTCTTCAGCAAATTCCGCAGAGTTCCATAGAAATATAAAAAAATCCGTACAATTTTATTGAGAATATAATGAATTCCGGAGACTTTGTCTGCAGAGAATCGTATTTCCGTGTAAAGTGCGTAGATCTACGAAGATTTTCAAAGATCTGTCATCTCTGTTTCAGAGCAGTTCCCTTTTTTTGAAAAGGGAAGAAATATCTGATGCGAAGAATGACTGATGGGATAAACTGAAAATTTTCGATACAGATTAAAAATATATTGGGTTGTGCAATGGTAGATGCGACTGGCATCCACGCTCCTTCGGTTGGTACCCGAATGTTTTACTAACTAAACTACTGCCGTCCGTTATATTGGGAGTCTAATACCTAGTTTTCATGTATTCCCCAGTTCTATCATTCTACATTCGCACCACACACTCCTCCATGACGTGTCTTTTTTTCTGCCGCCAAGAAGATAGATTGTTATCTACTCGAACAGTGTGATAGAAACGTGCAGTACGTTGCCGATAATCGCTCCGGCTAGTCTTCGTGTGGTTAATCACCACCGTTGCGTTACCAAACTATACCCAGGCTTGTGCCGTGCTCTGGAAATAATTCCAGAAATGGAAATCTCAATTCTCAGCGCTTCACTGGCAAAGCACAGAAAATGAATCCATCTGCTCTCTCTCGCTCTCTGTTTGATGTTCTTCTCCCTACAATAAACCTTCACTGACAAGTCACGAGATTTTTTTCTTTTGCAGTGCTTTGCTACTGTGCTCTGCCCCCGATTGAGCGTTTGTAAGAAAAAGTATCAACTCCCAAATAGCTGTTAGTAAATTAATCAAAACTTGGATTTGGCAAAAAGGAAACCTGGCATGACAACCAAAACAAGTACACCTTGGTTTACGACGTTAAAAAGCTAACTGAAGGTTCACCGGCGAGCCACCGCTTTAAGAGTCAAATATCCTAGATATACCTTATTTATGTTAGAGATCCAAGTAAAATAAAACTGGATCTTCACTGATGCGCAAAGATTTTGATACTATGGAAGCCACTGACTGATCCACCCACCACGGTCGCACTACTGTAGCTTTCGTTCACTAGTCGTCCCGGTCCTATGTGTGAAGTTGGAGAGTGGTCTTACAATCTGAAAAAAGGCAAGTACAATAATTGAACGACCAAATCAGCTTGTGACCCGTTCACCAGTACCAGCAGCCCTAACGGCCCATTATCAGCGTGAACCTGACTTCTTGTTTCCGGGACGCAATAATGTTGATACCATGGAAGCCCATAATCCCCTCGCCACAGTAGAGCTCTTTACGCTCTTTCCGATCTAGTCTCTAGCCATTCTTCTCCTGAATTGTTTCATTGAACTAGCGTAGTGAATGGCGGGGGTAACACGTTGGCCTCATCGGCAATTGCTGACGCTGCGGTGGAGAATTACTGCTACCCTCCTACTGAGAACACCTTTTCAAAATCTGATTGTATCCGTCTGTACTATCAAAATGTTAGAGGACTTCGCACCGAAGTCGATGGCTTTTTCAACTCAGCCGAAACCTGACTCGGTGACTGGTACCATTCACCGCTGTGGCAACGCAGACCCTTGTCAAAATTATAGCCTCGTCGTTTAAAACGTAAAAGATCTGCAGTGCTGAAGAAGTACTCCCATATACGGGATGCGATCAGCAAACAAAACTTTGTTAAAGTCAGTCCTTGATACGGAACCCCTAACCGCCATCTTTACTGAAGAAGTGTTTCTCATATGCAATAGGATCTCAAACAAAATCCCAAACATTTTAAGTCATTTGTTAACGAGAAGCGCAAGGAAACTGGTCTTCCTGCTCAAACGTCACTTGGTGACCAATCTGCCAGCAATACTGAAGACATCTGTAGTCGTTTAGCTCAACAGTTCTGAAGTGTGTTAATACTACTATTAGAGTGCGTCAGCCCTTGATGTGCAGGAAGCTCTGAAGTTCGTTCTTGCAAACGTGTACGATAGAAACATAACTAAAGTTTCACACAAAACAAAGTTGAAATTGTTTTGAAGCAGTTGAAATGATCGACGGCTCCCGGGCCGGATAGAATACCTTCGATTATACTGAAGAATTGCGCATCTACTCTTTCGAAACATCTACAGATTTGACTCGACTAACACAAATCTGATTCAGTTCATTTTGTCTACAACATATGGAAGGTGGAGCACAAGTCAACATGGTGAATACCGACATCAAAGCTGCGTTCGATCGTGTTAATCACGCCATACTACTAGGCAAAATAAAGCATCGCGGTGCCTCTGCTGCTGCTTGTCCGCTGGTTGAATTACTTTCTTAAAAAACGCTCTTTTTCTGTGAAACTGGGAAATATTGAGTTTTGCGAATTCCGGAGTACCTCAGGGGTACCTCAGAGTACCTCAGGGAAGCAACGTTGAACCCTTGCTATTTTCGCAGTATTACAACGATACCGGCATAATGCTTGCTCCAGAATGCAGAATCGTGTACGCTGATGACCTCAGAATCTACCGTACAGTTCGCTTAGTCGCTGATTGTATCGAATCGACAAAGTCGATCGACATGTTTTATGCTTGATGTGTATGCAACCGGTTCAGCGTCAACGTTGCCAAGTGCTCCGTAATCCGTTACAGCTCCAATCCAATACAGTTATTCCATAAACAGACAGAATATTGAACGCGTAACGATCGTCAAAGATCTTGGTGTTCTATTGGATACCGAACTTACATTCCAAGTCGTATAATTATGTAAGAAAATCATCTTAAGTGTCACTAAACAAGACTTGATAGCTTTTGATTTACATACGATTTTTATCACGTTCACCGACTTGCCTCTCGTTACGTACCAGAGC
This sequence comes from Sabethes cyaneus, assembly GCF_943734655.1. Lineage (NCBI taxonomy): Eukaryota > Metazoa > Arthropoda > Insecta > Diptera > Culicidae > Sabethes > Sabethes cyaneus. The sequence continues at coordinate 33,682,268 of NC_071354.1, read as the reverse complement.
AACAATAGATGAAAAGGTTCGGCTGCGTAAGTAATGAAATGGCAAAACTTAAAATATGGGACGGACTAAAATTGTACAGGAAATGAGTTAAAAGGAATAAAACAAGGGCTACCTCTTCGCAGTGATCGGAACCATCGGAATGGTACCGAACAGCAATGTAAAACAACCAAAAAAGAGAGAAGAAGTCTACGCCTATCCACAGTGGTCCAAACAGCGAAATACGTGATCGTTTGATATTGCGCCAAAACGTGTCAAAAGTTTTTCGCATATAGTGTCTTTAGGAACAACACCCTTCTTGTGAGAGAAATCTTTGGGTGATTAATTCCCTTAAAAGTGAGATACGAAATTTATTTTCTCGTACATTCGAGATACAGGTTTGGTACTTTCGGCAAAGTTGTAGTAAATAATAATGCAAACAACTTTGTCAAAGATACCATACTTGTATCTCTTCATGGAAAATATCTATGAAGCGTTATTCGTGGACAAACCCTTTAAAACAGTTTTTAAACCCTGACTTATTCTGGTCAACTTTTACGTGTTCGATGTGATGCTTATTTTATTTTTGGTTTGAGTAAAGTCAATTGTTAACTGTTTTCTAATTAAATAGTCATTTAGTCATTGCGAGAAAATTCGGCCTTCTGTGACTGTTGTTGATATTCTGCCATTTGGATTTCAGCCATTCGTGATTCGACCATTTGTGTTTCGACCATTCGGTACCATCCCATTTTGAGTGCGATCTTTTGAAAAGACACCAATCGAAGGTATTGAACAAAATACACTTAAGTTAGTTATTTGGAAGTTTTTCTCTTATTAATTGCGTCAAATAATTTTAAGTCTACATTCATTTTCGACTCGAAAATAGGCGAAAAAATTGCTGGTAGCTCAACTTGTTAGAAAGAGATTGTGAACGTAAACAAAATGGCGTTTATTGCATCCGAAGTACATTTTAATTGTTCTATAAACATGACTGAGATGGATTTTTAAAACAACTATAACTTTTGAGGATACAAACGGATACAGACAATTGACACTTGCTTTTGAAGGTTTTTTGTTGTACTGTTAAGTTTTTTTTCTTTGTGTGGATATTATCACTACGACCAGCATTTTGATCTATTGTGATCTTATCCAGGTGTTGTTCCGCACTTCGTTGTTATTGCAGTATCGCTATAGAGTGAGCGAACTGCTTATTATCCGTGCTTAAAGTGTCGGTGTGTTTTCACGCCTTTTTTCCTCTACGCTTCTTACTACTTTTCAACCAATCTAGCTCTAGAGCCAGGTAGTGCGGAGACTAGTTACAATTTGTCTTTGGACAAGAGGCTTCATTCGCACCTCGAGCAAGTATCATTCTTATAACCAGCCCCGGCTAAAGGCTTCATGGTCGGTAAAGCACAGTGTGAGGGTGTGTATGTGTGTATGTATGTGTTCCTTACCGCTTATGCATCACCAATCTCGTTCCTAGAACCAGGAAGCGGAACAAGCTATAATTTGCCCTTGAACAAAAGGCTTCATTCGCACCTCAAGCAAGACCACTCTTACAACTTGCCCTGGTAAGAGGCTTTCATTGTTAGTAAATGCAGAATGCAGAAGGAAGGATGAGGAGGGGCCTGGGAATAAACCCATGCTAAAGTCACTTAACATCGAATGGCCTGATTCTACTAAGATCCGAACCCATGACCAGGGCTTGAAAAGGGATCGCAAGTTGAATGTGACTGCCGTGAATGCGAACTTTCCGCATTCAAACTCCGCTTTTTGAACGATCATTTGACTGTTTTTTGAATTCAGTCAATCTGCCGCTTGCGCTGCTGCCGTCTTACAATTCATGCGGCATCTCTGCAAAAGCAAACAGTCGATCTCCCGTTTTGCTTTGCGCTTTGAGAATATAAACTGCAAACTGACTGGAAGCATACGGTGACGTATTTTTTCGTTTCTCTTTTTGTCTCCAAATCGGCTGCTCACAGTAATAGTTTGTCACCGGACGTCGGTCCGACGCAAGCAAAATATTCGTTTGTATTGGACGGAGTCCGACCGACTTCTTCCATGCACATGTAGTGGTTGTCTTTTTTTGTAGTATTGAATCATACGATTGTTAGGGTTGCCAAGTGGCCGGTTTTTGGCCGGCCCGACCGGTTTTTCTCTTGCAAAGCCGGCGGCCGGTCAATCCTGCAAAAAGGCCGGTTTTTCGACATATGAAGCTGGATCTGTATTTTTTACCTGATTTGTTAAATTTTCGGATAAATTTATTAGCAATCCAGAGCAGTAGATCATTGAAGACAGCCAGTTTTGCAGTGACATTACTTTGCTTCTTGCGGTAATATACATTAAATTGTCCACTAACGCCAGAAGCAAGTAGTTGTAACTCTATAACTAGCTATTTTCAATAATCCACTCAATGTTCGTTATGGTTGCGACTGCCACAACTGACTTCTCATCCCATTTACATGGGAAACTGTCAAGCGACTTTCGACGAATACGAATACTCAAATAATATGTCATTAACGCACATTACACATTCCAGGCAAAACGACTAATATTAATATGCTGCCACCCCCCCCCCCCTCGCATTTTGAAGGCAGGACCGACCGGCCGGTTTTTGTAATTTTCAGACTTGGCAACCCTAACGATTGTGCGGTTGCTTTTCGTAAGCGTGGTGACTGCCAGTCATTTGACTGTTTTGCAGTCATTCGCTGCTCCAAACGGTAAAGGCAACTTGATCGAAACGAAAATGTTAAAACGCTTTAGAATGCGTTCATACTACTGCGTGCCATCGGCGTTTGACTGAGCAAACTGCCAGTTGTGTTATGCATAGCGATCGTATTCCATCACTAAACGGACGGTGTGAACTTGAATGCGCATTGGTGGGACTGCGGTAGAAAAAAAGGATCGGTCGAAGCCCTGCCCATGACCACTCGCTTGTTGAGGCAGACTCGGTAACCTTGCGGCTACAGGGCCTCCCTACTTTTAAGTAGGAGTTGTTTGATCTGCCACCATTTGCCACCTTGGGAAATATTTAAGCTCAAAGTAGTACTATTTTTCATCAAAAATGCTCAAAATCTCCGAAACTGCAGACAATCCAGTAAAATAATGTTCTACAAAAACGTTTATTTTAACAAGATAAACAACATTCTAGAACATTATGAACACATAAAAGTTGACCAGAATAAGTCAGGGTTTAAAAACTGTTTTGAAGGTTTGAACTGTCCACGAATAACGCTTCATAGACATTTTCCATGAAGAGATGCAAGTATGGTGTCTTTTATAAAGTTGTTTGAATTGATATTTACTACAACTTTGTCGAAAGTACTAAACCTGTATCTCGAATATACGAGAAAATAAATTTTTGTATCTCACTTTTAAGGGAATTAATCACCCAAAGATTTCTCTCACAAGAAGGGGCTTGTTATACCAAGAAATGTTCTAATGGCACCATATGTGAAAAACTTCACTTTTCGTCGCTATATCAAACGATCACGTACTTCGCTGTTTGGACCACTGTGCTATCTAGTGATAAACCATTTGGAACTGGTAGGTTTTGTCGCTCGTGGCAACACGAAAACTAGATTTGCAGCTGACCATCCGTAACGAAAAACAATTGAACAAACTTCTGGATGGGGTTGTCATTTGCGAAGGTGATGTGTTGCCGAACATTCAGGCCGTTTTGCTACTAACACAAAGAAATGGACGTGTATCGAGCCATTAGCGAACGCGAAACACATAAAACGTATGCTTGCCGTAAACTCATTTGGGTGATTGGGGCTAAGCGGAACCCATACAAGTTTATAGTACTCGACTTAAGCTTTAAGATGTAGCGCTGATTTCATAAAACCGCTTGCCCCATTTTACCCCATTATGCAATGTGAAAATCAAGTGGGACTCTGGAGCAAAAAACATGGGCTGCTATGCTAACAAACGTTTTATTCCTCTTCTAAATCTTCGTATTAATTAATGCTAATGCTGCGAGGTGAACGGATGGGTTGATCAAAATGGAATGGGGTGATTTCCTCTGTGCGGGATGTTTTTATAGCTGCGCGATGCTAATAGTGTATGCTGCGGGTTTTACTCTCGGCTGGAGACGGAACACATAGCATTCAACGCTTATGCCATTCACGCAGGCATTCTACTACCTACACACTCGTCAACGCACAGCCTCATCTTTCTGCATAGCCCACTTGCAATTCAAACAACTTTTGAGCAACCAGCTACCCGTGAGGGCTAGTGGCGCACTGGAATACAAATTTTGCATTACTTTTTCTTTTCTTCTTCATCTTTGTCGTCGATTCTATTCACGGGCGGGAATACATGCCCTCGCGTGTAATCGGTATCAGTAGCTCGGGTGGCAATGTCGAACGAGAGCGACGACCGTAGCTGTTAGCTAAATACACACACTCGGAAAAACTTGTCGTAGTGCATGAATAAATAAGAGCGAGAGTCCGAAAGAGATGCTTATGTTGGCGTGCTCTATGACAAGAAATTTCTGTCAATATATGTCTATTCCGATGAATATAGCGGTTTTGGTAAAATTTTCAGTCCATGTGGCCAAATATTGTAATGATAGAGAATTACCGTCTTATTGTACATCTCAAATATTTCAAGGTATGTTACAGAAATATTGAACTGATTTTCGTCATTTCTTTATTTCAGTTCGTATGACACTAATGATGACAATATTTTGAGCTACGATTTTTTATGGAAATAAATACATCATTTTTAAAAATGTGTCCTTTGTCAAAACGGTGTCAGTACCTGTGAACGGTGTATGTTTCCTCCTGTTTAGAAAAATTTAAACCCTAATGAGAGAGGCCCACGTCTGATTTCAGCCTTTTTAGGAAGAATTCAAATGGAATCAACGCTGTGTGCAAAGTGGGTATAACAGTTTATGAATGATGAACGCTTGTAACAGCTGTTGAATTTTTTTTCTTCAAGCAAGAAGTGCGCGTTATTTTCCGCAATCTGAAAGCAACCAGCTGCCCTGTTTGGGTCGGTGCTTTGTAAAATAGTAACGAACGTTTGCTTGATTTGTGCTGTGGATAACTGCCGAAATCGAATCACGAAAAATGCTCGAAACACCGCATACCAATCTGATTGCAACTTACTAACTGAAGAATTCAATCAACGTAGTTAGCAGGACCAGAGGGCAGAGGTCAGAAATGGCAATTCTAGTGAGAGCAGGTAGTAAAGCGTTCCCGTTTGTTCTTCGTTTGAGAATCAGGAAGCAAGCAAGCACTACCAGACCGTTCTTCGGGTTCGCTTTTTGCCTTTCTACTATAAGTATATAGTATAAAGGTATAGAAATCACTTGGAAAACCGGAAATGGAAAGAAGGTCCTGCGGGCCGAATGTTATATACCATTCGACTCAGTTTCGAAAACTGAGCATTTTCTGTGTGTGTGTATGTATGTGTGTGTGTGTGTGTGTGTGTGTGTATGTAACGCTTTTCAATCTCACTCACTTTTCTCGGAGATGGCTGGATCGATTTTAATGTTCTTAGTGTCAAATGAAAGGTCTAGGTGTCCCATTGGTCGCTATTGAATTTCATACTGATCGGACTTTTAGTTCAAAAGTTATGTATAAAAATACGAAAAATATGGGACTTCATTATCTTATAGGTCTCTTAACCGAATTGAACAAAATTGATTGCATATGAAAGAGGAGCCTTGCAAACCCTTAACTTCCAAATTTCATGACGATTGGACTTGTAGTTTGAAAGTTACATAAAGAAATGTGAAAAAATAGTATTTAAAACATGTTTATGTAACATATAAGCATTAATTTAATGAAAAACATCACACATTTTATGATTATTTGAAAATTACTGCTGAGATCTATCAAATGAAACCGAGTTATTTAAAATCGGATGCTTCATTCAAAAGTTATTCAAACTTTAACACTTAAGCACCGTATATTAAACCGTTAAAACGTGTGAAATCAAAACATATCAATCAAATGTTGATTGTATTCAATGTATGAGATATGTGTGATGTATGTGTGTATGTATGTATGTATGTATGTATGTATGTATGTATGTATGTATGTATGTATGTATGTATGTATGTATGTATGTATGTATGTATGTATGTATGTATGTATGTATGTATGTATGTATGTATGTATGTATGTATGTATGTATGTATGTATGTATGTATGTATGTATGTATGTATGTATGTATGTATGTATGTATGTATGTATGTATGTATGTGTATGTATGTGTGTATGTATGTGATGACAATTTGCAATTTTAAAATTTGCAATGAAATTCAAGAAAAGTGAGAATCATGTCAATTGTCTGAAGTTTTTGAAGCCTCTTAGTGGAATACGAACTCTAAAATTAAAGAAAAGAAAAAACTTTTACCGACTAAATTCCACTATTTAATATTTATTCGCGACAGATACGTATACGCTTTGAAATAAGACACTGATGAAGCCTGCACGTCGTAGGTGAACTACGTATCTGTTGTAAATAAATATTATATTCAATCGAAAAGTTTTTTCTTCTCTTTGATTTCAGATTTCAATTGTCATTTTCTTCACTTGCTGTTACTCACAATTGTACAAGAAAAGCAAAAAGCGAAGAAAAGCAGTTTATTTAAGCATGTAGGTATAGTGGTGTATAGAATCAAAAATACTAGTGAGTTGATTTTTCCAAATAAATTTGTACAAATTCCAAACAAATTCTGCGCATCAATAGATGCTCTTTTCAACCAATAGATACTAGAGCTTAGAAATGTTATATGAAAAATAGGAAGTAAACGTTGCACGGTAGTAACTTTGTAAGATTTATTTTCGTTAGTGACATTTTAAAGGACAGATGTCTTATGTCATGTATCATGTTTTAATAAATAAATCAAAAATGACAAGCACTGGAAATCATATCGATCATATTTCCCATTCTCAAGCATGTTAATGGAGCAGCTTTTGCACTATTTTTCGACCTCATTTTGTTTTCCTAACCATCTAACATTGTAAAAACGATGCGGTCATGCTAATGACTATCTTTTCATGAAGGTGCATTCAAAAGAAGCTTAAGTTTTGATTTTCATGCAAAAATAATTATGTGAAAGAGCGCCAGCTAAGAAAAAGTTCAATTTCTCTTTATTATATCTAATGCTCTATTTAGTTATTTTTTCTAATTCAGATATATTGCAAAATTGAGGCCAAGCAAACTTATAGTAAAATTTTGAGATTAATCATTTTGTTGTCGATATCCTTTTTCTTCAAAAGCGAAGTATAATAATAATTTTTCTGAACACTTGTTTTTCAAAGATGCTAACTTTTGAACGCATGGTGTTAATATCAAAATATCAAAAAATTTGCTATGAACACATGTTTCATATTGTCAATTCAAAAAAATTCAAGTTTCGTATATGGCTCTGAAGCCTGAAAGTTAAGGCCGTCCGTAGACCCGTTAGAAGGTTAATTTCTAATTTTCTATATATATTCATTCAAGTCTGTAAAAATTATCTTTTGTGTTTACATTATTTCTCGACAAATCACGTAAATATTATATAACTAAATAAGGTGTTCATCAAGTAACATAAATGACGCTTACAAGTATTTACGCACCCAAGGAAAGAAATATAATTATTCTACGCAATACGTTGTGAATTTTACTGGCAAATAAGGATTTTGAGGAATACGGAACGCATATTTAAAAATATAGTCAAGTTAATTATAGATGTTCCTGAGAAATTAAATAGTGGCAGTAGAAAGGCTAGGTCACGCCGCTAGGTGGATTAATTCGGGTTTTTTCCTCTGGTTGCTCCTGGAATGTAAGCGTGGCATGAACGGAATTCGTTTATTGGATTGGACTTGGATCTGACGACAAGGGCTACTGTTGAAGATCTAACTTTGTTTTGATTCGAAGCCAATATTTGCATAGGCAGCTGACATTTTGAGGATTTCAGTGGAAACAGTGAAAAGCCAGTTGTATTTAATGAGTGACAAAAACTGAAAAATAACCTCAGTAACTGTTTTTCTAAGCACAAGTGAAAGCTCATTAGGAATGGCATTGAAATCAAAGACTTTCATTCAGATTAACCATCCTAACAAACTTATGTAATTTTCGTGCCTTACAAAGTTGACTCTGAATAACCTAATTCAATTCACCGCTCTCAAAACATCGAAAGGCAACCTTTTGTTTCGTGAAACGTGCACCAACAAACTCGAACTCGATACCCGACTTTTGCGTACATTTTGGCTGCCATCTTAAAGTGCTCGTTGTTGCTGATGCTGGAGCTGCTACCCAATAAATGAGCGCAGAAGCCGCTTCTCGGAAGCAGCATCCGCGCTATGCTGAACCGCCATCAATTGAACCCTTTTTACTGCAGCCTCTCCGTTCGTTCGGCGCTCTGCCTTCATTAGAGCTAATGACTGATTTGCTATTCAAAGGAGCAAATTTAAACATGATAGTTTCTGCTTTCATCACGAATTGCCGCAACCCGCTGCCGCTGGTTGCCGCATCTGTTATTGAATGGGAAACAAGACGACGGCTGTGTTTTGAAAGGCTGATTGTGGCAAGCTCCACGTTGATTGTGTTTGGCGATGATCCGAAGGTTAAGTCAGCACTTTGCCAAGATGAAAGCCTTCGATAATGGCATCTAGCTCTAGCTAGGAGTGATGAGCGAACTAATGCTGATGTGCTTCTTAGATTTTGGAGCAAATCCGAAGATAAAGTCATGGTTTTGCCGCTGATGCCGAACGAAAAGCGAATGGCGAAACGGGGAAGGAAGGTTATTCGGAATACCAAAACGGGTAACAGAACCGAGCACCGAGTTCGCATTTCACAACCGCAAAGGGATTGTAGTTTAAAATCAGATAAAATACCGCCTCCGGCGGTGGCAACCATCCGGAGCAGAACCGACCCGACCGCCGGAGCATTTGTCTTCTTGTTGGAAGGACTCGCAATCGGAAGTATCACGAAATGAAATCTAAACTTTCGCCTTTCCAGTCCGAATGCTGTTGGCCTGCCGCTGCGCAAGAAGCTAGATTAAACGCAAATTTCCGGCAGGCAGGCAAGTAGTCGGAGCAACGACTTGCCTTCCGGCTTTGTTCAGTTGGTTTTTCGGTACGCCGGAACCGGCCGGAATACGCTGCAATCTGATATCTCGGCACGATTAATCCCGAGCAACTAATTTCTCCTCTGCCTGGCGGTGGCGACGACGGCGGCGGCTACTGGCCGTGGCAAAGGGCGATGCAATTTCTGCTCCACTCAAAAAGTTGCCCCATAAATTAGCCAAGGCTTGTGCTTTCGGTGGCAATTTTTCCCTCTCTGCATGTTTGTGTTGGAGGTAAAGGCAAAAGATGGATTTGCCTGGTAGCAATTGGGAACTAAGAAAGCCCCGAAAGAGCCAGACTGGGGAATCAGAAATCCTTTTGGTACGATGTAAATTTTCCCGATCCTACGAGATAGCGCAAGTTTCCGGTTGAGTCGAGTCGGGCTTAGCCACGAGCACTATGTATTAGGACTCTAATTGCGATCCGACGCGATAACGCACGGTGGCCCGATGCGGTAAAAAACTCCAGAGACTAAACTCCAGGCGTGTCATTTTCTGCTTGAATTTTCCGATTGTTTCATTTACGGTTTTTGCATCGGAAGGCAAAAGCGGATTGTCCTTTGTTATCACTATCAGTAGGCATGACCTGCGGCATGAAAATCTGGTAGAAAACCCAGTTACACACATCGGACTTGTACGCCCATCGGATACCGTGTCAGAACGGATACACTCTGGTAGTGGTTATACGCTGTAGCCAAGAACAGGCTCTTATCGGGTTGAACATCTGAACTTTTGGTGTGACATTTCCGCCGTGTACTTGACACACGACGACTCCGAGCCGGCTGGTATTGCCGCGGATAGCGCCGCTAGGCTGCTGTTCTGTGTACTACTACGAGTCCCTTTGGTTGCGAACGGAAGGGAATCTGCTGCAAGACGGTAACCGACCGAAAGCTCTACAATGAGTGAAACATTTTACACTTGAGCTTCCGGAGCATGGTAAAAACGGGAAAAGTCTTGGCATTCGCACGGCTTCCGGAATATGGCTTTCTGTGAGTGTAGCTCTGTTCTGTGTACCATCCTAGCAACTACCGAAAATCGCATTTCGTTGTTTGGTGTTGTGCCAAAATGACATTTGCTGTTAACGTTTCATCGAACAGTCGTGTGGAAAACTATAATTGGAGACTGTGAAAAATATGTTTTTTCGTGCACTGTGACGAGCTTTTACGAGTGTAAACACACACTATTAGCCAAGGTCGTCGCTCTCGCTCGTCATTGCAACCCAAGCAGTTGTTACCGATCACTCGCGAGGGACCACACTCGTACTCGCGTGTGTAAGCGAGGGTGTAAGATAAAGATGAAATCTGTATCCAGTGTACATCCTAGTTTGCCGTTCGCAGTCACGAGCTGTTGGCCTCGTGGCAGGGCTGTGCAAAAAGACACTACAAGGCTATGCGCTGGCGAGTGAGTAAGTAGCAGAATGTGTGCACACTGCTCCAGCGGTTGTTTGTCGTACGCTTGCTTGCGCGTAGTAAACTTTGGTTGCTATACCGCTCACACTCGATCGCGTAAGAGTGGACATTGTTTGCTTCTCGCCCGATTTGAAATATTACCTCGCAGGCCGACTACAATTAGTGGCTAAAATAATACCTTTCAGAATAAAATGCTTCGTAAAACCATGCGGTTGTTTTTTGGACATTACATTTTCACAACAATTAGAAGCTCTGGAACCTGTTAAACGTGGAGGAAGGATAGTGAGAGGCTTGAGAATAAACCGACGCTTGATTCCACTAAGAATAGAACCCACGACCATTTGTTTGTGAAAGCAGACCCTGTAACCTTACGGCTGCAGAACCCTCCTAACGAAACTTTCTTCATTTTTACTTATCCTTCATTCGGAACTACTGTGGGCTGCGAGTTGTCGGTCGTTGACGACCAGATGACAGACTTCTGAACGGTAGCATTGCATATACGCAAGACCTGACACTTATACATAGGTCCATTCGGTGTTGGCTCCTTCACCACCCGAACCACGCTGTGGTAGTGATGTACATCCACATAATCTGAAACGAGTGTTGTCGAAAGGGAGGTACCCGGGAGAAAATGTCTGACAATGGAGTAAGTGAACGAGAGTTCATGACCACTTCGACCGGGTTGGGAATCGTCCAGATCGTATTCAGATCATGATCCAGACGACCCAGTGATGTCTTTGCATACTTCAGGGCAGTTTCCCAGAGACCACCGAAGTTAGGTGCGCATGGCGCGAAGCACTTTTGTACGAGGCTACGCTAGGAAGTTTCATGGACGATTTCAGCAGTCGTTGTCGGATCTTTCAACAAGTGGTATAGCCCTTGAAGGTGATTACTGGCATTTTGGAAATTGAGGCCGTTGCCCAAATGGATCTCGGCTGGTATGGAGCTTGGCAGGATATGAAGCGTTGCAAAATGCCAAGAAAAATGGCAGTTGAGAGATCCCTTGGTAGCTCGAATCGTACGACCTTTGTATTGAATCGCCCGTTTCTCGGAGATAGCAAATCGATTTATGCGCTTTTAGTCTTGTTTGCATGATAAAATAGCCGCATAGATCACTATTGAATTGTATTTGGTTTGATTTAATTTTTTCATTTGAAAGTTATGAGCAAGCGTGATACCTATGAGCTACCCAGCTAGCATTTTCATATGTATAAAAAAGGTAAAAATCAGCATTACGTACAGATATACATGCTAAATAAATCGTATTTCATGCGCAAAATTGGCATATCCGTACTATTTTGAAGGCGATATACGTGATTACGAATAATTTTGCGCGTTACGACTATGTAAGTATTTATATACGATAATATCCGATTAAGCGCGAGTCGCTCCGTACTACTCTACGATTTTGTGCTGAAAATCGTATGTATGTCAGTCATTATCATTATATACGACAAAAAATCAACTTGATCCCACTTTATCCAGTTTTAGTTACGATTTCGAGTTTGTTAGGAGATATTTACGATAGTTTTCGTACATTGATATACGAGTTTGTGCTAGCAGGGTAGACCTTTAACAGGCTATGTCGAGGCTAAAACAAACAGTTACTCTTACAACTTATTTTTATTTCCCTTGCGACAATGTGACTTTTATTGTACTCTAATTGCGATTTTCATGAACAATTTTGGTCTTAAATGTCATACAACGAAATTTCCGAAAACCGGTAAAAAAATTTCATTCAATTTTGTCTTTCTTTTCGTATTGTTTTGCATGGAAAATAATAACGGATATATAAAAAGCAAGAATAGATTTACATTTCACGTTTAAAGTTTAATTCTTATTGTAGCTTTCGACTGAGTATCTTTGCAGTTTTGTTTTTCGGCTTTGCAGTCAAATTGCTCATAAAAACGAACGTTTTTCTTCTACTTCCGACGTTTCGATTTGAAAAAGATTTAATTCAAATCGAAACGTCGGAAGTAGAAGAAAAACGTTCGTTTTTATGAGCAATTTGACTGCAAAGCCGAAAAACAAAACTGTTTAAGTTTAAAGTTTAAGTAAAAATGCTAAAAACGGAGTTTATTTATAGCTCGATTTAAAAATCTTTATTTATTTTTCTGATTTAACACCTATCATAAGATATCGCGACAAGCGATCGAGTTGAGTAGGCGAGTTGAGTAGACGAGTCGAATCAAGCAATGGAGTCAAACAGTTGGGTCGAGTAGTCGAGTCGAACAGTCAACTCGAGCAGTCAAATCGAGCAGTCTAGTCGAACAGGTAAATCAAGTATTTAACTCGAGTAGTCCAGTCGAGGTGTCGAATCGAATGGTTTAGTCAAGCAGTCGAGTCAAGCGGTTAAGTCGAGCAATTGAGTCGAGTAGTTCAGTTGAGCAGCTGAGTCGAGCAGTCGAGTCGAGCAGTCTAGTCGAGTAGTCCAGTCGAGCAGTTGAGTCGATTAGTCCAATCGAGCAGTTGAATCAAGCAGTTAAGTCGAGCTGTCGAATCAAACAGAAGTCAAGCAGTTGAGTCGATCAGTCAAATCGAGTAATCTAGTCGAGCAGTTACATCAAGCTGTTCAGTTAAGCAGTCCAGTCGAGCAATCAAATCGAGTAGTCTAATCGACCTGTCCAGTCGAGCAGTCTAGTCAACCAGTTGAGCAATCGATTAGTCCAGCAGTCCACCAATGAGGGGACTGAGAATACAACCCATTGCTACGAAAGTATGACGTCCTGCCAGGGACCTGTTTTTAGTTACCAATAAGCCTCTTATGACGTCCTGTCAGAGACCTGATTTTCGGTACAGACATAAGCCTCTTATATGAATAGATTATATTAATAGATTTGGCAGTTGGGATGACCCTTTCTAAGCTAGGATAACCCAAAAAATCATCTTTTTGTCAAACTTTCTCTTTTAAATCAAGACTTTTGAACGATTGGACCGATTTTCATGATTTTATTACTAAACGTAGTAAATGAAAGGTATTACTATTCTTTATATTTATTATCTGTCTGTAGAAGTTATATAAACTTACTAACGCAGCGTTGACTAACAATTCAATTAGGGTTTTTTGTTCTAATTCCCGTCATAATAAGTAGGGGAATGTCCCTGGTTATGAAACAGGTTTTGTTTTTCAGTCATAGCTTTTGAACGGATTATTTAATTCCAAATCTTTTTAAAGCATTTGAAAGACTGAAAACTTACGTATGTTTTTGCTAAAGACAGCATATATTTTTTGCTTGAAACAAAAAAGTTATAGCGAAATTGGGAGAGATAGAATTTTTTGACCAAAAAAAAAAGTGTTCCCGGTTGTGAAACACTTCAAAAAAGCCATAAAAGAAAATAAAAATAGAGAAGAAAATAAAGAAAAATGAAATGAAAATAAAATATTACATTCATTTGTTAACGAAAAACACCTTAAATGCAAAGTAATTTATCAGTTTCTTAATTTAATCATTTAAATCTAAATTGTAATCAATGTATGTAAAAAAAGAGAGAGTTCGAGATCTCAAATATGCGGATTTGGCTCTCATGTGCCTAAAAAGTGTGTTGAAAATGTTTGTGATCATTAAAGTATTGAATAATAGTTTTTCTCAATTTTTCATAACCGGCGAACTTCAATGTTTCACAACCGCGGCGAACGACGAGTTTGTAAAAAATTATGTGATATTTTTTGAGTAAATTATTTCACTTAAAATTTGCCTATGTAATGAAATAGAGGTCCAAAACTAAGGTTATATGCATTTTACTGCCTTTTCCTATTTTATTCGATAGACAAAAATATCAATCCCAAAATATTCTAAGAAACTTTTTCGGGCATGTTTTTCGAACACATTTCCTACAAAACATTCTAAAAGCTGTATCTTGATTATTGTTTGCTCAAAAGGTAGAGTACAATGAGACAAGTCGTTAGTAGTAATTTGGTAGTGCTAGTTTAATAAACACGTCAAAAACGATGGGTGTTTCACAACTGGAGCCGTTTCACAACAGGGGACAATCCCCTAAAGCCATTCCAATTTTCATCATTTGTTGGATGGATTTAATGAATACTCCAAAAGTTCTTCTGCTGATGTGACTAAAACCCACTTACCTTCCGATCCGTGAACGTTGAAATCACTGAAAAGCGACTATGAAAGCATATTATTGTAATTACGCAACTGACTTTATTTCTAAAATTCGTCGTACCGTTTTAAAATCCGTCCATCAAAATTTTTCATCGTCCGAATTAAAAATCACAACGATGTTAACGAAACTAACGCGCATGTATTCGTGTAGGACGGCATGACAAATGTTATTCTACAAAATTTCTGCACGTCTGGCAAGTTTTCCTGGCTGTAGAATAACGACAATGTCTTGCGTGAGTTATTTTCAGTTATGAATGACGGAAATTAAAACGATTAGTCGACATTTTCTTCTTCGTCGCACGAAAAAACGTAGGAAATTTGGCTAGTACGACTTCTTTAATGATAAAAAGCATTTAAATAGCTCTCAGCTCACTTTGATTGATCGCGTATGATAGACAACTAACTAAAATATTAGGGAATGACTAGTTTTGTGTTGGGTGTCATAAAAATGCTGATATTTTTAATAATTTGTTTTGGATAGGACGGGAATAGGCAATTACGACGATGTAGCAACATACCCTATGTTCTCCAATCCCTATTCCAGCACCAGATGTTTAGACGAAAGTTTCCTTTCGTTACGAAGTGGATTGAACCGTTGTTTGTTTTAATTCAAATCATTAGTAACCCTTGAAAAATTGTTACATCTCTCCTCCATCAAATATAAAACCTCAGCATAATTGTCGTGTTCTTCACCGAAACATCATAAAATATTTCCCAAAAAAAGCTCACACGCACATTTGAATCGGACATCGCATGGAAACAAATGCTCGGATGGGCAAGCAAACTAAACTTTCGTTCCCCGCCTTGAAACCCCACACGTCATTAAATCGGGCCGCTGCTGTCGGAACACATTTCACACTTTGCACTCAGAAACCGACCACCGACGATGACGACGACGTACTCGGCCAGGCACAGTGTGAACTCGAGTGTCGTTGTTCGCTTTTTTTTCTGCTTCTGTTGTTGTCCGCCGTTGTTGTTTGTTTTATTTTTGTTTTGATGTCCCACTGTTGGCTGGTCGCTCGCTGGTACGTACTGCCCGCCCAGAAGTTTTCCAGGTCCACCCGTTTGCCGGCACATACACATTCGTATGTACACAACTAGGTATGTAGGTATAGACCCCGAAAGCCCCAAAGCAAATGGAACAATGCTGTAACAACAACCCGAAACGAGATGGCCGTTCCTCCCCGGGGAGAGGGCGAGATTACTTTTTGTTTATCGTACAGGAAAAGGTCTGCTGTTGTTCTGCTTTGATTCGATTGTTAATTGAGTTATCGATGTTCGTATGGGAATAATCGACAAAGTTTTTCCTCGGAAATCTTTGTGATTGTTATTGTTATTGAAATCATTATCCTAGCGCGCAAAAGTGTATTAGACAAAACAGATTTTCTCTACCACCAGGTGGATTAGGTTTAGTTCTTTTTTCCTGCGTTTCATCTGGAGTATTACTTTCCTCTTCCACCGGGCGAATCTTTTTCTGTAAACCGAACGGAACGGCCGTCGTCTGCTTGCTTTCGGAGGGACTTTCCGTAACGTTGTCAGATTATCCCCCGAGGGGCGAACGGACCGGCAAATGAACAGAAACGACGTCGTCGACGACGACAACAGCGACGGATAGTTAGTAGTGGCATCGACGGCGACTTTGCTTTCTGGGCCTGCCCGGGTCACAAGACCCATGTCGTACAAAGTCCAACACTTTGTGTGCCGGTTGTTGGTGCCGATGCGCATATTTGCACAGTCTCGTACACCACCACCCACTCCATGGCGGCGGTGTCGTAAATCACCGATAAGAATCTACGGTCAGGGGATGAGCGAGAAAAAGACGGAAAGTAGCAGCACAGCAGACTGCTGCTGCTGCTGCTCAGGTTCACCGGCACTAATCGGTTCGGTTGTAAATCCGGCGGAATTTCATACAATTAGTTAACCAACAAAAAGGCTATAACTTTTGACAACCACATCCGTTGGGCTCGGTTTGTTTGGAAGTTTTATTTCCACAGGAAATGGCTTAGCGAGTTTGCTTTTCAAAATTATTAAGTATGAAATTATATTTTTGCCGACAATGTAACAAAAATATTAATTTTTGTTTAAATATTTGAGTAGAAATAATATTTCTTTGAAAAAAGGTTGTTAGAATCATAAGTTATGATAAACAATTCCACTGGTGAAGGGTTATACGCTCAATCTATGAAGTTTCTGCAAGTGGGTCTCATTGGTCTGTTTGATAAATGGTACGGTCTCAAGTTTGTTAGACCTTTTGTCATGGTCATGAGATCATTGAATTAAATTGCAATATGTTTATCACAAGTGGAACGTTTAAGGGTGAATCAGTAGTGCTCACATTAACTATAATAAAAGTATTGGACAAATTTGAGACATTTTTCTGTTAGCTTCGAAACACTAACTGGTTTGTCTAATTATTAGTAGTCGTTATGACTCCTTCCTTTTATCTAATGCTGGTGCATGTATCGAACCAAGCCCCCCTCACCTTCCCGCTCTTTCCCCTCCAATCCAAGAAAATTTTCATTACTTTCCCCCTACCGTCCGTCCCTCTACCAATCGTAGAACCACCGTATTAAAAAAAATTAATATCAATGCCTGACCGCATTTCAAGGTCAAAGACTAAAAACACGAGTTTGGTCTATGGTTTGTCTAAGAAAGAGTATATTCCTGCACACGTGCCTTTTTTAAAAGGCTTTTAAAAGACTACAAACTGAATACTAATCGGATTGGTACTGGGAAACTAAATTTTCAAATTATCATACAGGATCGATCGAAGACTCATCAAATTATGTGCAGGTTTGTACACATTTATAGTACAAACGGGACTTCTCGAACAATGTTTATTGCAAAAAGTTAGGCCATTGCAACCACCCCCCCCCCCCCCTTCCCCTTGGAAATTGGCTTGAAAAATCGGGGGGCAAAAAAATAATTTGTAGGATATAAGTTGATTTTTTTTTCATAAAATCAATTCTCTGTAGGTTCTACAGCCAGAAAAACTCGAAAAATGAGTGTACGAGTTGAGTTAATGCTTCTAGCACGAAACAGAAATGGAAATTCGAACAACGGAATTTCCGAAAATCGGTCGACACATTTTTCTTTCGTTTTTGTCTTTTTTCGTACATTTTTGCAAGGAAAACAATAACGTATACATTAAAAGCAAGAAAAGATTTGGTTTTCATGTTTAAACTTTAAGTAAAAATGCCTAAAATCAATATTTTTTTTGCTCGATTAAAAAAATCTCTTTGTTTTTTTTTTCGCCCCCCCCCCCCCTTCAGTGGCCCAACACCGGAAGGACAAAAACTTTATAAAATATTTGTAATGGCCTAACACAATGATAATGACAATGACACTCATACGATTTTCAGCACAGAATTGTATATCAGTATAAAGCGAGTCGTATAAATACATATACAGTGGGATTTCGAATTTGGCATGGTTCGATTTTGGCATACCTCGATTTTGGCAACAAAAGTATCCGTTTTTGGCAACACAAAATATGTTACTTCCAAAAATATGCTTAAATATCAGTCAGTTTCCGCATACATACTTTAAATGACGAAAAAATATTGCCCTAAGTGTGTTAATGAGAAAAAGTTTGCGGTTTCGAACAATAATATTTTTGTTGCCGTAGGACTACGTCTTGCCGCAGGTCACCAAAAACTTACTTGCACCGCACGGATAGCTCTTGGCGGATATTGTAAACATAAAAAGGTTGCAATCGTTGATTAATAACATTTACTCAATTTCTAACGCATTTACATTCAAGTTTTTCATATTAAAACAGAGTCTCGATTTTGGCACGGTTTCGATTTTGGCAACATAGGCGACACGCATTTGTTGCCAAATTCGAAATCCAACTGTAGTACATACATAATTATATTGATAAAATGCGTATAATTATTCCTTATTACGTATATCGCCTCCAAAATAGTACGCATATGCTAATTTGCGCATTAAATACGACTTATTAGCATGTATATCTACACGATATGCTGATTTTTCACGTTGATATGCATATAAAAATGTAAGCTGGGGTGTGTCTGAACAAGATCGGGTACTCAGCTAGTAAAAACTAAAAAGATACAAAAGAGCCTCTAAACTTCCCAAAATGGCACTAAAACTGGAACAGAAATGGAAAATAATTAACATTAACTAACACTAATTAACACTATTAACATACCGTCATCCGGGGTCATCCAGATTTCACATACACAACAAAAATACGTCAGTATACACCAGTACACTCAAATTTTTTGCCATTGAGCACAATATTTTGACAGATTAGATTGCATCATCCATTTTGGAGCAAGCAGCATCATAGGTCTGCTAAATAATTTAAACTAATTTTTACTTTTTATCTGGAAATTTCAGATACTTTGAATAAACACTCTAATATAAGACGAATATATTGTACCGTGTATAAACTGCCAGTTTTAAGGAGGAAGGAGGGGGGTGGGAAAGGCCGCATGTTCTGCGACCGCGGGTTCTCGAACGAAGTAATGGTTACTTTTATTAAATGATCAAATAGGTAGCCCCCTTAGGATACACGCCCTCCCTATGTCTCCCCCTTGTTAACCCTAGAAACGCTACTGGCTATATAAAAGCTGTCCATTGACTACAAACTCATTTTCAGTTATTTCAGACCTCCCCAGGTTATTTTCGTTCACATTTTTTGTATGATGCGTTGTTTTTGGTCGACCCCCTGCTCCTAATAGTCTACTTACTTCATGGACGGACCCATATGAACTACTTTATTCTGATATTTATGTGTATTGTTTATAAAGATTCTAATGTCCACTGTTTAGCTATTTACCTTAACTTGATGTTTTTGGCACAATGTCACCCCCTAGAAGGGGTGAGATTGTGCCAAAGTTCATGCACTTCCAGTAAAATTAGGTTTTACTGTAACTAAACCATCTCTACTGTAGTTGTTAATTGAACAATTTAGTATATATTGACAGGTTTAAATCAACTTAGTTCCTAAATTGTGTGTATACTGAGCTAAAGAACAAAAACATATGCTTTTTTGGCACAATCTCACCCCGGATGACGGTATTAATAAACCCTATACTCATTTTTCGAGTGTTCCCAAGACTGCGCGCAACAAAGTTGAAAGTAAACAAAAGCCTAATTAAATCGTTTCTGCCGCATGCCTTGTAGCTCGAAGACCGAAATAAACTTGCGAAGCTTTCCGCGTGGTTAGCAGAAAAACGCCACGGCGGGTTCTAGAATTAGCCGCAATGGGCGGTAAAGAGTTCGGTGCTGCGAAAACAGAGATTTCCAAGCACAGATTGGTAAGCGATGAAAGTGCGACGCTCTCCGCTTTTTTTCCATGTGTGAACTCATCACTGCGACCAGTATCGTTGATCTATTGTGATATCGCCCGGGTGTTTGCTGTATGACCTGCACTGCATTTTTTTAGCTATAATCGCTATTGAATGACCGATATGCTTTATTAAATTTTATGCGTGCTTGTGTGGACTGGGGTTTACTCTTCCTTCAAAGCTTGATCTACTTTACCCACATATTCCTCACTGCCTGTACTATCCCATATTATAGTCGTCCCTGGCGAGGACTCATTCGTACCTCTGACCAGTACACTTAACTACAGGAGGGACATTTGTACTGTCAAGAGGCGTCAGAGGGTAAATATAGAATTCAGCATGAAAGAAGGGTAAATGAAGGGGCCTGAAAATAAACCCATGCTAAAGTCACTTGACATCGAATGGCTTGATTCTACTAAGATTCGAACCCACGACCACTCGCTTGTCTAAGCAGACTCGATAACCTTGCGGCTACGGAGCCCCCGCTCTCCGCTTAGCCAGTTTTGTTTATCAAACGCGGGGAAAAGAACGGATAAGGAACTCTCGCGCGAAGTGTAATTTACCGATTGGCAGAATAGGACAAAGCGATTCTCGCATGGAAAACTCGCGTAGGGAAAAAGAGTAGGTGGGGAACTTTTCCCGTTTCGGTAGATTAGGTTAAGACTCACTGTGTACAGGGTTAGTAGTAATAACTGTCAGCGTTTTTTGGAATGTTTAATGAAAAATGGGTTAATCAATATGGGTTAAGAGCGTATTCAAATGTCAACACAGCTTGTAAACATTGTCGCAAAAAAAAAAACTTGAGGATATGTCTATTTTCGGAAAAAAAAATCGACCGTTTGATATTTTGTATTTTGATATCATGTAGCCAAAAAGCAAAGTTTTGGATTTAAACCGTCATTAGATTTAAACCTTTCTTTATCGATAGACTTCGCAGCCAGCACCGGTTCCTGGAAAATGCTTCTTGAACCTGGCTGTAAGTCCACTGTGAGAATACCGGAGGCCATCAAACGAATTCGATCTGCACGGTGATTGAGAATTTCTGTTTTTGGACGAAAAAATGTCCTTGCTACAGAATCACCACAACTAACAAAATGATCGGATATATGCAGCACATTTTTCTGATATTCTTCGGTACAAACTGGTTGTTCAAAGGTTCCCGTATGGGTGATGGTATGGTAATGTTTCTCTTTAAATTTCAAGGTTCAATTGCTGTTCATTGAAACTGATGCCACAATCAGCACCAAATATTACTTCGATAATGTTTTGAAGAACCATTTGCTTCCTATCGTCAAAAAACACTACAAGAGTGAAACATACTATTTCCTACAAGATTCTGCACCGCCCCACCAGGCGAAAACCACACAGGCTTGGTATGAGGACAATTTTTTGGATTTTATACTCTTCGCCTAATTAGAATTCTCCCAACTTCTATGCATGGGGTTACATACTAGGCAAACTACCCAAGCAACAATGTGAGTTTTATTGCACTCTTATGGCGGTTTTCATGACCAATTTTGGTCTTAAATGCCATCATAAAAGTGCAATAAAACCTAATTTGTTACTTGGGCAAGGAGCACCAATGGATTGACTGTGAATAGTTTCAAGTAACATTTGGAGAAGTTTTGGGATGAAATTCCTCAGGATACCGTACTTGGGCACTCTTCATGTCGGCACCTTGAAGCGTGTGAAGTCTGCAGCTGCCTATTTAAAAACACTACAGTGAAAGGCAATCCACACATGTGACAAGTAATTTTAATTGTAATTCAACCGATATTACGATATTACAAAGTGCCTATCAGTTACACAAAAATTCAAAATATTTCGCCGGTTGAATAAAATTTTCCTGAATGAATTTTGGAATTCCCTGATATTCCCTGATTTTCCAGGTTTTTTTCGGGAAATCGACACCCTGTGTCTCTCAAGTCGCTTGTTACGTGAATAAGTTTCGCATAGATTCCAAAAATTGCGTAAATTGCAAAACCTATATGAAAACCGCGTAGCGAACGACTCCACTGTATTCGATTTAAATATTATTACTGAATTAAGCTTCCTCATGATCCTCACTTACTGTACCAGCACGATATCCTCTGTTTTCTTGCAACATCTATGAAAGTAGTATGGGTTTTTTTTTCTTTTTTCCTGTGTGGACTCACCACTGCGACCAATATAGTTAATGTATTATGATATCGCCCGGGTGTTTGCTGTATGACCTGCACTGCATTTCTTTTTGCTACAATCGCTATTGAATGAGCGATATGCTTATTAAATTTTATGCGTGCTTGTGTGTATTGTGGGGTTTACCCTTCCTTCAAAGCTTGATCTACTTTACCCACTTATTCCTCACTGCCAGTACTATCCCATATTATAGCCGTCCGAGGACTCATTCGTTCCTCTGACCAGTACACTTAACTATAGGAGAGACTTTTGCACTGTCAAGAGTGGGTAAATTTAGAATTCAGCAAGTAGTATGGGTTCTCTGCACTTTCAAAAGTAGATGCCATTTTTTCAGTCCAAGTCATTTTTCTCAAAAGTCGAATGCCTCACCTTTTATTTTATCTGGGCACGCTGGTGAGTGAAATTGGTTAAACAGAATATGAAGAAGTGCTTGAAAAAATCGGTTTTTCATTAAATCAACCAGAAGATTAATGTACAGAAGTTGCTATACTATTGTGTGTGAGAAACTGGAAAAGTAGACAACAAATCGTCTTTACGGATTAACACAATCTGCATTCGTAGCCAATCGAGAAGCTTACTACAGTCCGGTGGTGTAAAATGAAAAAAGAAATGAAAGCTTGTACTTCTGGCAAACTGAAAATCCGGTGGTACGCATTTCCCCTCAACTTAGAATGTAAATTAAAATGTGTTCACTTTAACCGAAAAGCTCCCATGTTTCTGAAGAGACACGAACAGAAGGATTGCCTCCACACAGCAGGGCGGAACGGCTCAGATTAAAAAGTTGTAAATTGCAGAACTTCCTCCTGCTGCCTGGCTGCCTGACTGCCCAACCAACAACGCAACGGGCCGGGCCGCGTGGATACGGCCGATCTGTTTTCAATTCGAAATGCTACAACAAACAGGACAGTCAGTCGGTGTGCTTCATTGGAAAACCACAGCAGCAGCTGCTGCCCACGTTGCTTGATGACAAAGACGACTGCCAGTGCCGACTGTTGTGCTGTTGTTGTGCTCTTGTTGCCGGGAAGAAGCAGCCCAGTTCGAAAACAACCCAAACAACGATACAAACCTCTGCTGTTCTGCATTTTCGACATGGTTTCATGAAACTACCCGCGTGACTCCAGCAACCACGATCCCCTTCCCCGAGGCAACGGGCAATACAACATCTCCGGTCGATACGAAACAGAGGAAGCAGCCTGAAGCACCTTCTCCTTATCACTGCATACCACCCACCCCGAAAGGATACGGGAGAAAGTTCAGTTTGATGATGCCGTTCGTTCGTTCGTTCCGTTTCGTTCGTTTGCTGTGCTGAATTTGTACGACTCCGAAAGTGCGGAAAGTCTGGGAGGAAGCGGCCGATAGCGCACAAGATAGGATTCTACTTTTCTCATTGATTGGACGGTACTTCTGGGAAGTTGTAAATGTTATGTAACGCAATTTCGATGTTGTCCCGGATCCTTTGCAAATGAAAGTAGGTACATTTTGGGCACTACCTTGCCTGCCTGCGAATCGGTTTGATTGACCTGATTTACGATTCAGTGAAAATGTTCCGGCTCGGTTTTGGTACACTGATTGCGATTGGTCTGCAGTGATAAATCATTCAAAAAAAAATTGGAAAATCATAGAGCTTAAACAAATAGTATACGGAGATTGTAATCATTGTTTGCTGCCGGGCTGAAAGAGGTTTTCTGCCAAAATTTCTATTTACCAGCCATAATCGTTATATTTTACTCAATCTTTATTCACCGGGCTCAATAAACTCGTACAACATCCATCACTCACTCTTCACTGGGCTTGATTCTTCGAGCGAAATCGACACGCTAACGCTCTGGTTCGACCATTAGGAAGGAAACTCACTGGGCTGGGGATGAAAATGACGAAGACGAAAAAAAAGAACGTAATCTGCCCCAGCCAAAGCCAGCGCGCTGCTCGAGCCCGCCATCAGGAAACAAATCAGATCTAATTTGTCTACCTCCCAGCAGTCGAAAGAACAGCCGAAAATAGCACCGGATTTATCATGGGCCTAATCTTCGACCCTCACCCAGCAACACGATCTGTTTTCGTCACGCAGCATTTTTTCACGCCTTCATTCCGTTCCGGCGGGCTTCACCGTGTTTCGGTCTTGGGGCTCTCTATTGTTGGTGCACCAGCTCAGGCAGAGCCTGAACAGTCTAGAAGGCTGACGGTGTGGGTGTGTGTGCGTTCCAAGCAACAGCAAATCAGCGAGAAAATCGCAAATGAGCGAACCCATCATTTTTTACGGGGCGCAAAACCTTTTCCCGGCATGATGCGACGTAGTTGTCATTTCGCAGCCCCCCTGCTTGATGGGCCTGGCAGGGAATGAGTACTGTGCCGGCGCGGCGGAGCGAGTCTTCAATTAGGATTTCACAGCAAACGAGCAGCAGCGCAGCGCTCGCACGCGTGCTAGGCATGACAAAAATATAAACATACATCATTTATCTCCGCAGGTTAACGAGGAGTTGGCGATTCCTTTCTTCACGAATTTTTCGAAAACCGCGCGTGCTGTCGTTTCGTTTGATTTTGGCTGAAGGATCGCTCAATCGCGAGGGAAAGTGCTCTGTTATCTTTGTTGTTTTTTTTCACAAGTGGCAGCATTTCCTCTTGTTTTTCCAGTGAAAAATTGAAGGTATGCTCTTGTCTTGATTCTCGTTTAATTTTCCCCTTCGGTGCAATCCACTCAGTTGAGGAAGAGAGAAACGGAGAACGTGACTGCCTGGGGATTTTTTCTCGTTGAAGGAAAGAAAACATCCTGACAGCCAAGACTTGTTGTACGCTTGGTCCAGCTATGAGAGTTTGGAAAAATTATTATTAATATTTTTCAGTTCTGTTGTCTTTTGGCTGGAGCAAAACAACGTGCTTTTTGTTGCTTTGTTGATTTAACATTTTCATGAGAATCCTTTGGTTGCTTGGGATTCACTGGAATCCAGATAATTGAGTTAATCTTTACCGCCACAACAAGAGATATTTTCATTGTAAAGCTTAACGGGGTGCATGGAGTACGAAATCAACTTAAATAAAACAAAATTTGATTTTATTTCAGCATGAAGTGTACCAATGATAAAATATTCTTTAAACTTCTTCATTCTTAGTAAAATTAGTTTGGATTTAATCTTGTATTACTTTGTCGATTATATTCACGAAAAATTTGACCAAATTCAAATTATGAAGTTTATCTAAATTTAGTACAAGATTTTCATGCTAAAATTTTGCCGCAATTTTCGTTTTACTTTTTGCACAATATTTTATTGACTCTTGTTGCAATTTTATCTAAATTAAGTTTGTTTCGTTTATTAATTTAATTTTGTCTTTTAATCTGGCTTAAGTTTCACTCAACTTTGTACGAGTACTGTCTGTTAAAACTATAATTAGATTTATTTCTACCAAATTCATATCAATTGTTGACAAATTAAAAATTTAAAAAAAATGCAATGCCCAAGTAGCGAAGTAAAAAAACAGAAAGCCTAAGGCCGAAGAAAACCGAAAATCGAAATTCGGTCGATGAGAAGCAAAACCTCAAAAGTAAAAAGCAACAAGTAAAAATTAAATATAAAAAGTAAAAAGAAAAATTTAAAAATCAGAAAGTAAAAAAGTAAAAGTAAAAAGTGATCAGTAAGTAGTAAAAGTTATAAGTAAAAAATAATATGTTATTTTTATCCGAATTCCATGATAATCGTTTTTATCAATTTTTGACGTAGGACTACTTCTTACTTTAAGAGGGTGGCATGCTACGAAAGCAAAGATAATCGTGACACGAAAAAGTGATAGATTTTGAACGCTTGTAACTCAGCCAATTCTGAATATATTTTTATGGTTTGTATATCATTCGAACAACAAAAGATGTGCCTTTCGTATAGTTTTCATCAAAAGATTGAATTTTGCAACTCC
Source organism: Sabethes cyaneus (assembly GCF_943734655.1). Classification (NCBI taxonomy): domain Eukaryota; kingdom Metazoa; phylum Arthropoda; class Insecta; order Diptera; family Culicidae; genus Sabethes; species Sabethes cyaneus. The sequence goes on along the minus strand of NC_071354.1, from coordinate 33,656,292 downwards.
TGGAATTTACACGTAAAGTTCAACAATTTTTATAAATTCATTGGAGTTTTCAGCACATTATTTCATTATTAGTTTTCGTTGCTAAGTTGCTACAGGAAACACCCTTTAGCCACGTAGTTGAAGAAATTAGAAAAAAAGAGGAACATTGAAAATTTTTTTGAATGAAGCCAAGACTACTTGATCACATAATCTATTTTTATGCATCATGTTTTACGTAAATTGCACCGGCGCATCGTTAGAATGGCACCAGCAGTTAGTGACAAATTGACCAAGAAGGGCAAGGCAAATGAATAAGTCACGTCATAAGGACAGCCAGAGCAGTGTTTTTCAATAGGCAATCAGCAGCATAAACTGCTTAATCAATGATATCTGCAAATGCACTGCCGCTAGGTTTTCCGGTATGGTTCACTACCAGAAGTGCTTCACGATTACCTCTCGCGGGCTTTAGATCTTTATTAGTTTGCTGTCATCTAATGCATTGGGTAAGTTGACAGTCTCTGAAGCTTCCAAGGTTGTTACCAAGTACACTTACTCTGAATTTATGTTTTAGAATAAGCTCTATGATTCATCAGTCAGTCTTTTCATGGACAATACGAGAATTCAAATTATTTCATTTCGTCGCTTAGCAAAATAGTTTTTTAACCAGGATCATTCCTTATTAAATCAACCAGAAACCCTTTCCCGCAAATAAAGCAAAAGCAGTTTCTTAGGAGTATAAAACCCAACAAGATAATTTATTTGTAAGTCACTAGTACTTATTATAAGCTAGGCAATTATCAAAAATTTGTTTATTGGCCTGAAGATTATTGAGGAATCACAACCGGTTAAAAGTACCGCAAGCTTTTTGTGATCTGCACCAGCATTTTATTGCATGAACTTTACGTAGTCCTACGTAACGTAGGCGGTTGAGTCTTAAAAACAACCTTCCACTTTTTTGTCATTTCTTTATGTATTTCTATTAGTTTCGTTTCATTTTTCTATCAGATTTGTATTTTTTGCTTCGACTTTGTAAAATTTGTTTCATTTTATGTATTTTGGTTTATTTTTGTTTATTTTTCCTGCCATTTGTTTTGCGTTTGTATCTTTACCTATCGTTTTTTTGCCATTTTTCTATCCCATTTTTAATCATATTTATATTTTTGTATCATTTATGGGAACTTTTTGTGTCACATTTGTATGTTTTTGTAGTATATTAGTATCATTGTATGATTTTTTGCATATTTTGTATGTAATTAGTAATTAGTTTTTAGTAATTACTTTTTAGTTTTAGTTTAGTAATTAGTAATTTTAGTAATTACTAATTACTGTATCATGATTTGAAGAACTTTTGCGTTTATTTTTATATCATTTTAGTATGAACTTTTTTTACACGCGTGTAGGGCGCTATATTTCTGCATATTAGTGTTGATAGGAGGAAATGCTTATCAACTTAGGGACTATATGTATTGGCACACTTCATTGTGCCTGATTTTTAATTTCAGGTATAATAAATTTAAGTTTGTCACGAGGTTTTCAAGCCACCGTAAATCTCGCATGTGCATAATATTTCTCGATATAAATTTTCAAATCATGGTTCAATATGTATTTATATTTCATTTATATTTCATTTATAAAAAAGTTGTATTTTTGATTTTAATTTTCTTAATTACTGGCTTTACACGAAAATTTACGAATATCCAGGTTAGTCTCATACAACCTGAGAATCTTTTTGTATGGTAATTTAGCATTGTTTGCTTTCGTGTCTCGCTCGTTGCATTTTTCCGACAGCGGTTGTTTTAGAACGCCATTTTGCATTCATTTGAGCACAATTAGCAATGGTGCGTTTACAAACCGGAAGTTTTATTGAAATCTTATAAACGTCCATTTTTATCGTAAAATCGGTTACCTAGGAGCATCGCGCGATATTTCTATCATATGATTATCAAATATCAAAAGCTTGACAGCTTTTATACAGCTCCCTAATAAAGTAGTTAGAGTTTTTAAGCTAGTTCTTTGATCGAAGGATGTCAAAAGGTATCTCACGCAGTCAATGTTTTCGATTTAATTGCCAAAATAAACCCGTTTGTCTCAGGACAGCTATCGTGCATTGCAACAAATGTCTATCGGTATTTAATAACTGACCGCGTGCGATTTCGAACGAATCGAATATGTTGATAGCACATAACTTCCGGTGCGGTAAACTGATTTCTCATAGTTTTTTGCTATATCGGATCTCCACTACCTGTTTCGCAATGGCCACGTAACCAAAAACGTCCTCAAATCGTACGCGAGCTCGAATGACAGTGATCGCACCACCTGCCTCGGTGGTTCGAAATCAATTCTTTTCTACTAACAACAACTCCTTCCTCTCCTGTGACACTTGTGGATGATCCAGAGGATTCCTCGGTCTCTAGTAGCAGCAAGTGTCGGACTAACATTCCTTTCCCTCCCAAATTGACCAGCATGGGCGTGGCCAGCTTTGCTTTTGATCATCACACAGAATTAGATCACCAGAAAATAAACACTGAAAATGATCTGCAACTCCCAAGCATCATTCTGATGGTTCTTTGTGCAATCTCAGCTGATCTAGATCAATCGCGGGCAACTCACGGGCGGTCAAACTATGCCATTCTATGCTATGCTTCATATTATTTTCGAATAATTATGTAAGCTGTTTCAACTTTTTGTAGTTGATGTCATTTTGCTTCATTTTTATATTAATTTATATATCTCGTATTTCGTGTTACTTTTGTGTTGGTATCATTTTTGTACCGCTTGTGTATATAAATTTTATTATATACTAGCTGAGTGCCCGATCTTACTCGAGGAGCCTTTGTCTCACAGCCACTTGTACATCGGTTATTGTTACCGATATGCTTATAATGCAAAAATACAACGCTTGTGTCTCTTTCGGACGTTCCTCCCCTGTCAGCTCACCCTCTTTTGTCTACCCGGCCACCTGCACACCTGTTTTCTTTACGGAAATCCCTATAAAACCCTATAAAGATAAATTGTTACAGACATGTGGGCGTTACTTCCCCCTTCTCGTCTTCCCCCTTTTGTCCTGTCCTTATGAGAGGACCTGCTAGGTAGCAATAGTCTCATAACCAAGATGCAATACTTTGCTCAAAAGCATTGCTTGAATCTAGCTCATTGTAGTGTGGTGAATTTCGTTTTGAAAGAGAGCCGTAATAATTGGAACGAAGGGCGTGTAATCGAAAACTCCTTCAATATTAAGGAAAGCACAAAGTGCCGTTCTTCTTCAACTTAAGAAGTGTTGGAGCCAGCCATGGGTAGAATATGATCAGATTTCATTGATTCAAATGAGCTAATTGCCCATTTGATCGAAGCCTTCATAAACAATCGGTGTACAAGCTGAGCCGAGTCGTTTGACACATTCCATTCCCATTCGATCCATTCCAAAGCAGCGAGGCAACGGTTTCAAAGAATTTTTAACACAATGGAAATCATGCAAATATTTCTGAACAGCCAATTGTGTACATACCGTCAAGGATTGTCCGCTAGTTTTTTTTTAACATTTTTTTTTGGTCATCATCAAGCGCAAGGCCCCCTAAAGCGCGAGGCTCTGTGCGACCGCAGAGGTTTGCTGGCCCAAACGCCGGCTCTGATTGTATTCATCCAACAAATTGTCTTATTGCGTGAAAATATCGCAACGAAAGCACGTATCATTGACATAGGCTCATTGTATCCAAACGCTGTGCGATGGATCTTGGTTGAAGTAACGTAAAGCTTTGAGGTTGTAGGGATCGTACAAATCTTTGCTCATTTTCATTGTGAAGCCTAACTGTCGGTTAGCTTCAGCTATGATTAGCAAAGGAATGCTTCTTATCCATCAGAACTCCCAGCTCACAGATCTCTTCGACTCTGTTGAGCTAAACGCCTTATATGTGGTAGTCAACGACGAAAATATTTTGCAATCCTTGCGAACGATAGCAGTCGTCGATACATCTCACCACAGAAAGAATATTGTTTTAAATCGTCAGCGTAAACGAATTTACAGTCACCATCGAGCAAAGATACAACATTGTTGAAAAATAACGTGAACAGAAAGGGTCTCAAGGTGCTGCCTTGGGGAACTCCACTCAAGTTTGGTAACGTGTTCCTGTGTCCACTGTTTACAAAAAGGTTGATAAGCGCATCGTTGTGCTCCAGTTTTGAAGAGCCCGCCAGTTGGCTCGGGGTATGATGCTGGCCTAATAAGCCAGCCGCACGCTATGTCCGAAGGCACATATTATTTAACTTTGATGCACCTCAGATTTTTCTTCACAGGTGGTTAGTATTGATCAAAACAATGAATTTAAAAAAGGTCTTAAAATATTCTATCTTGCGTTTTTTGAAAAATTCAATTTTTAAGTTTATATAGGGGTCATTTCCTCTCAAGTGATCTTACCCGTTGCAATCGACCACCTCCGATTTCAACCAAATTTGGCATAATTGCTCATTCCAACCTCACATTCAATTTCCCAAAGTTTTGTACGGATTGATCAATCCCCCTTGCAGTGACATGTAGTGAAAAATGAGTTTTTTCGAAAATCTCAGAAAAATAGAGAAGCAGCACTGCAAGGGGGATTGATCAATCCGTACAAAACTTTGGGAAATTGAATGTGAGGTTGGAATGAGCAATTATGCCAAATTTGGTTGAAATCGGAGGTGGTCGATTACAACGGGTAGGATCACTTGAGAGGAAATGACCCCTATATAAACTTAAAAATTGAATTTTTCAAAAAACGCAAGATAGAATATTTTAAGACCTTTTTTAAATTCATTGTTTTGATCAATACTAACAACCTGTTAAGAAAAATCTGAGGTGCATCAAAGTTAAATAATATGTGCCTTCGGACATAGCGTGAGCCGTCGTATGTTTTAATCTCGCCTAGGAGAGGCTGTTAGAGTAAATAGAATCATAGCAACTGGCCCTACAATTGTCCTGTACTCTAACAGCTGGCTGCGAAGTTTGTCGTATAAAAAAATAGAAGGTCAAGTTTCGATAACGTAATGTAGCACCTAGGCTTTGCTTTGCTTTTTCTCCAATTCTGAAGCGTTTGAGACAATCGTGAATGATGATTTGATCGCTAGCTGTCAACACTATATTTCTATAAACCAGCATAGGTACTTCCCATAATATTTAATCTCTACAAACCTCGCTGATTTCCTCTCGTGCAGAACACGAATAAAGGAGTATAAATTGATATAGTGTACACGAACCTGAAAGCAGCGTTTGATCTTGTGGGTCACAGTAGCCTTCTTGCAAGGAAGCTGCGAATTTCCGCACAGTTGTGCAGGGGGCTTCGCCCGTACCTATCACTACGTAGACTGAGTGTGAAAATCGGGTCCGAATTTGCTGATTCGTTCTGCAACATCTCTGGCGTACCACAGGGTAGCAACATTGGACCACTGCTCTTTTCTCTTTTTGCAAATGAATTATGAGCACTCCTGCCACCTGGCTATCGGTCTTTTTATGTTGACGATGGTAAAATGTTTGAATTAGTTGAAACGGACTACGACGGCATTGGACTGCAACGCCGCCTGGTGGACAAATTCGAGGTTTGGTGCTGTCAGCGTCTCAAAATGCTTCGCCATTTTCTTTCGCCGTAAACATCAACCTATCACTTTCACCTACAACGTGGCGGAAAAAATCGTAAAGCAGTACCGTGATCCGCATTATAAAACTATTCACCTGTAAGGCCTGTTTTGGAATTGAGATCTGTGATTCGGTGTCCTTATCAACAAATTTCGATCGCTAGAATCGAAATAGTACAGACAAAATTCTCACGCTAAGTTGTATACAGTCTTACATGGTGTTCCAAGAACTTTACCGCTGTATGAGGAAAGTTTCGTTTGCTTAATTTGGAGACTTTCGAAAGAAACTACGCGAGCAACGGATACTACTTTACGATATAATCCGATTCATAACAAAGTCTATGAATAGTGTGACTTCAACTTGACGACTAACAACTTCCAAAGACAACTGTCTCGAAGATTATGAATTCATATCATGAAGACCACTAGGAGTCCAACGATGTTTACAAATAAAATAGAATAAAATAAAATTTTGGGCTTAACAACCGAAAATACGAAAGCGAATGAAGCCTATCGTCGCACGTTCTAGTTTTCTAAGAACACTCTGCTAATTTTAATCACCACCTCAAAAGTTCAAATGATTAATACAAAACCGTAACATCGGCACTAAGAATATTAAATCTTAAACAAATGCCTTTTAACAGTCTATAACAAATCGCAAAAGAAACCCTCCTTGAAAACTCCACCTTATTAACCCAAACCAGAAATGGTCCTGCCACAACACGCGCCACACATGAGTTATGAAAATTGATTATGTGTGACGTCAATAGACTTCTTGGGCTCTTGAAAGTGCCGGCTTGTCGGTCGTCGATTCAGGAAAAGGCAAAACTCACCCCATTATCGTCTCGACTCGATTCGACTAGCTTGGTTCGGTTCTATTCGGTTGCTGGTTGGTGCGATGAGCGGCAAACGCCGAGAATAACAATCAGTTCCTGAGCTGAGCTAGGTTGGCCCGATAACCGAACAACAACAACAAAAAAAATGTAGAAAATTTTTGTCTCCTTCGTTGACTTTGTTGGTTGATTTCGACACCCACCCAACAAACCACCCATTCTCCGGGAGGCATAACACCACACCAGCTGTGTCATTCGCTTCGGCCGTCATCGGCAGCCTATCTTACTTTTCGCATGATTCAATATTTTATCCCATGTTTACAGCTTTGACGAGTCGTGAATGGAATTTGGCTGCCCCATCTGCCGGTTCAATGCCACACAATGTTCAGCCAGCGATTGTGCGACGCGACCGAGAGCGCGCCGGATCATAAAATGAACCTCGTCCCGTCGCGCGGCGGCGGCGGAAATTTTCATAACAAATAATTGCGGATTTTCAGTCCATTTCCAGTGCCAAGCTTGCTAACCACCCGATTATGGTGGCTCGCTTCCTCACGAGCATATATGACACTTTTTAATTCAATTTAATTCAGGACAGCCCATCTGGATTATATCGGTTCCGTAGCAGAGCAGTCCGATTTGAAGTGACAATTCGATTATCTGCTTTTTCTTTCCTAACTTTTTTTTCAGTCCGAACGCATGCTGTAGCAACCAGCAAGCCTAAAATTCGGATTCCTACCGAAACCGATACCGGATCCATTGGTGCGTAGACTACCTTCTGTGATTGTAGAGTTCGGCAGAGTAGAGTAGAGTAGAGAGGAGACAAAGAAAAAATGAAAAACCCGTCTGACTCCTCTGTGGCGTCGTGCTCAGAATTCCGACATGTTATTATCTATTAGATTACTTTCCAGTTTCCTGGTTCCGCTTCGAATAGGACAGGACAAGACGAAAACCGGGTCGTCTGCCGCTTCCGATAAAGCTGTTTTCCGCCGCGTTTTTTTTTGCAGCAGAACAGAACACCCCGTTCAGCATCGAACTGGATCAATGAACCGGTTACCGGGCCGGGCCCGGATTGGTGCGAACGAGCACGGGTAGGAAAAGGGAAAGTTCGAGGCACCATTTTCCCGGCGACTGGGCTGGCATTTCAATATCGATTGTGTACCTTGTTATAAATAGTGTGGCATGGATCTTTTGTTCTCGGATTCGCCGGATTGCCAGGCCAGGCCAGGCCAACCTTGCCAGCTTCTCTCGGTCGTTCGTTCGGTTCGGGCCGTGTTGAACGAAAAGTATCCTGGATAGTAGAAGGAAGTGTGGATCAATATTTAAATGGCTGCAGTACGTAAATTTGGGCTGAATTTAGAATTCAGCGAAATGTTGTTGATGCTAATATGTAGTTTCTGGTGTGTGGGTAGTGTTGCCGATGATAATGCGATTACGGATTATGATTGAGGTCGTCGGCAGGCTGTTGTTTGAACAGCATTAAACTTCGGCGATTTGCTTGCTGTTATTAATAGGAAGCGCTAAAATTGAAGCTCAGTAAAAACTGGAAGTATCTTACTACCTAAAGATTTTTTGTTGGCTCGATCATTCTTCTCAGTAATAAAATGAATAAAAATTCAATTCAAATTGAATTACACTACTTACCGCCAGAAACCTGCACCCAAGGTCATAAACTACACTACCAATTTAATCATTTGCAATTTAGCCCCAATTAGTGAGGAAGCAGCGTTACCGACGATAACCTTCACAGTAAGAATCTTCCCTTCCCAGGTCACAAACCGACACGTGCCACGTGAAGTAAGTCATGCTGCTTCCTACGGTATAAATTTTAATTGGGTTCATTAGGGTCGAGCTTATCCCGAGCTCTTGCTGCTGGGGCGCGTGTTTCTGGTCATCTGGCTGCAAAACAACGTGCTGCTACGTAGGGCACCGTTGTTTTTAATCTCGGCAAACAGCATAATTACGTAGGTTTCTGCAGAGCCGAAGCTCAATGAAAGACAATCAAATAATTTTTCCAGTCGGGTTGGTTGAGTATTGAAAGGTACGCACAGAAGTCAAAGTTTTCAGAAAAAACTCACAACGGAAGCCGACAATCGTTTGACACGTGCGACTTGAAGAGTTTACCCATATGACGAATCATAATAGCTGAGCTAGTACAGGTAATTAATTAACTGGCAAAGCTCTTTGTCAATCATGTTGAAAGATATATGAAACGCACTCATTAAGTGCGTTTAATTAGAATCAACTACGCTGAGCAATTTTAGCTGCAAACTGAATAAATAACATTTTCCTGAGAAGGTGAACTATTCGCAACTACTTGTCGGGAAAACTGTTTGTCATCGTCGTCCACTCCATTTCTCATTTTGAGTCTCAAACAGGGCGATGTCACTTCGGACGAAGCACTCACCGGGATTACAAAATTGGTCCATCGAGTGAAAATATGTACCTACGATGTGATCCTTAAGAGGATCAAAACTATTCCTTGCTTGCTAGAGCACGGTCCGCTGGGTTTGAGACAAGTGGTGGTGTTACTACGATTCCTCCGGTACACCGCACACCTACCATATCATCCCCTGTGGGGTGAGGTTGGCTGAAAGCATTCCGGCACTAGATGGAGCGCAGCCGTTTCTGCAGAGAGTGTACTATTCTGTTTCCGAACAATAATCCGATTAAAGCAAGAAATGTTGAAATACCGACATACATAAATACGGCATTGAACGGAACGAAATACATGCACACACCCACATGTACACATACGCATGGAATGTACTGCTGAAACGACACAATAATTCCCCTCGAAACGAATGACACGACGGAAAAGTTACAGCGCAATCCGTCCAGGATTCCCAGAGCAACTCAACTCCAGGCGGTACTACTGTTGCACTAATGGGTATGGTTGCTGTTGGCTCTGAACGCAAACTTTTCACCAGCCAGCCAGTGAAGGGTCGTTCCTGTCAGATGTTGCTGAGCTAAAACAAAGACAATATTCTGACATTGATAGATTTCGATTACTGCAAAAGTATCCATACGAAAACTGATAACTTGTTTACATTTTTATATTTATTCTATTATAACCTTACGGACACCGCCCCAGGAGGTTATATCGACCTAAATTTCTAACTAAAGACGCTCTAAAGTTTCTTACTATCTATCAACCCTAATGGTTGACGGTCCGTCAAATTCTCGTTTATTTTACTGTGAAAATTAGTTCTTAACCTAGCCTAACATGAAGGGGCTCTCTTGCTCATCGCTTACCTTCAGCTCGCTGCGATACAGCGGTCTGGCAAGCCGCAACCCTTTAGCGCCGTGGCACTTTTTTGGCAAGCCACGTGGAAATGTGGCATATCTTTATTTCATTCTCCGAGCCATAAGGCTCGCGAAAGAAGCAGGTTAATTGCGGTTTTGTTTAATTTCAATTTCTTTGCGCGCATCCTTGGAGAAACTGAGCCGCGCATTCCACGAAATATTTTATTTCATTATGCCATTGTTGGTCGTGCCTTTTGCTAACCATCGCAATCCTATTTTTGACTTGGGACTAGGGCTGTCTAACCGGTAGTACCGAAACCGGTAATACCGACCAATTTTTGGATACCGAAATACCAGTTTTGGCAAAGCAAAAAACCGGTATTTTCGGTATTTTCTAACCTTGGTTTTTTCAATCTCCTTATTTGAAGAAGAACTAAGTTTGATGGAAGATTGTAAAACTCATAGAAAAACAACTTGGTGTTAATGCAGACGAGACTCTGCGACTACTAACAATGAAGAAGGTGAAATTGTGGGTCAAATAATTATAGCTCTTGAACCCGTTGAAGTCACAGTAGAGCATCTTTGCCGTAAAAAGTTTTATTGTAAGAACTAGACGTCGCGTTTCAATTTATTTTTGAACAACTTGATATTTAAAAGCTACCAAATTATTCGAAGTTCTCAAATAACGAATTTAGGAAACAAGATCAGGGTTCAGCTACGTCACTTATAAGTAAAAATCCCTACTCAACAATGAAGTAATGAAGCTTTAGTTTCAACTGAAGCAACGTCGCTTCGTTTTAAAAGTGGCTTCGATCAGCCTCAATAAAACGGTTTTCACTTCATCATGTCGACCGATCTTAAAGTTTCATTTGTCAAATCAAATGTCTATCAAATATTCAGTAGAAGGCCAGCAACTTTGAATGCAGTTGAATTGAGTTTAAATAACATTTCCTACAATTTAGCGCATATTATAATTAACCCACTCAACATAGACAAACGTGCCTGACTGTCAATCGTCGTCATTTGAAATAGTCACTAACTTCAGCTGAAGCTTGCTTAAAACGTTCTGTTCATCAAGTGAAACAAATCGCTTCATGTATAAAGCGAAGGTAAGAGAAAGTCAGCTTCATTTATTTGTTTCGAGGATACCGAGCCCTAGTCAGAATATGGGAATATTTCCGCTTTTTGGGCATTCTACCCATTAAAGGATCTGCCAGGAAAGACTTTGGAATATTTTTCAAGTATTTCGAGTGATACATTGATCAAACAAGCAGATAAAATTTCCAAGCTCTGCGAATAGTGAGATTGATAATAGAGAAGAGAAGATATCTGTGAACGATGATGAAGAGGATGACGCTATGCTAGGGTTCTGCTCTGAGGAAAATTCGTGAAGAGCTACAAGCCACAATACCAGGGCATTTAAAAATAGTTAAAAGCGGGTTTCCCTACTATAAGTCTGAAGAAATGAAAGGAAAATTCCTGATAGGCTTAGAGCCGTTTGTCAGACTTCGATGAAAGCAGAAGTTTTTTCAATCGTTGGAAGCGCTGGCAATAAAATCTAGCAAGGGAAATAAATCACTAAGCGTATTATATCTGCTTAAATTCCACTTTGCTAAGGAACAATTCTGAAACTAAAGTTTGAAAATAGAGACATTTACTGAAAAACATCGACATTTCTATTGATTCCGAATAATCTGTCAATACCGGTATTATACCGGTACTACCGGTATTTTCTACGCCAATACCGACAGCCCTACTGGGGACTTGATCCTCCGAGTCCAGGTTAGTTACTAGATTCGTTAAATGGAGGGCAAGAGCGTTAAACTTTGTCTTTATCTTTATTTTGTTTAAAAGTTACAGGTAATGAGGGGGCCCAGAACCCAACTGTACTGGTCAGAGAAACGAATAAGTCCTCGCCAGGGACGGCTATGATATAGGATAGTACTGGCAGCGAGGAACGAGTGGGTAAGGTAGATCAAGCTTTGAAGGAAAGCTAAACGCCAATACATACAACCACGCATAAAAATTCAATAAGCATATCGCTCACTCAATAGCGATTACAGCGAAAAGAAATGCAGTGCAAGTTATACAGTAAACACCTAGGCGATATCACAATAGATCAACAATACTGGTCGCAGTTGTGAGTCTACATATGGAAAAAACATGCATGCAGCGTGCTTCGTATGATGGCTGAAGAAATAATAACCAGCTTAATTTATGTAGCGCATATAAGAGAAAATGTTTTTGTACGGACTCTATTCTTTCGTCATCCGCAATTGAAAAAGGTGACTATAGAATGCTACAGCATTCCAGCAATAACCTTACATAGGCAATATATGCTGTTTTAAAGGTGTATAGATACAAAAAAATATAGCTAGAGTGTTTCTCCTAGCATGTTATTTACCTTGTGAATTAATGTGTTTTGGTGGTCGATGAAGGTTAATTTGAGGATTAAAAATAGTTTAGATAATTACTTACTTACTTCTACCAGCATAGAACCAAGTAGCACTTGCTGTATCAAGAATTCTTCTCCATTTATATTCGGTCCTGAGTTACTCGTTGCCAATTTGTTCAGCGTCTTGCTCTCGACACTCACAAGCTGGGTTTAACGTGGTCAAGCAATCTGGTACGTCCGGTCCCTCTTATTCCTGATGCCGGTAGGGTCTACGCCACTCTCCGCTATCCTTTTGTACTCCGCCAAAACTGGTCCGCAACACCTTTTGTTCAAATGCGGCAAGTGCACGCGTATCTTCCGTAAGGAAAGTTATAGTCTCACGTCCGTAGAGGATTACCGGTCTGAGCGTTTTGTACATCGTCAGCTTTTTGCGACAGAGTATGCTCCTTTTCGAAGCGTCTTGCGAAGGGAAAATCAGACTCGACTCCTTGTATTATTGTCGATGGTGACCATAAATCCCAAATATATAAACTTATCGAATACTTCCACCCAGTTAGCATTTTTATAGGGTATAGTCGTTATCCTCGGGCCACTGTTATGGTCGGGCCATCACGATTTTACAGTTTTAGTAACTCACGATATCTATGATACAACCAGTGAAAAACTTCTCACTGTGATAGCTAACTTTTCACAATATTGTGAGTTTCAATCTTGTATTCAAAACACCCCTGCTGAATTCAGTGACTAAATCTTACAAAAAAAGTTTTCCAGGCGCAATGAACTTTTCTTCAAGAAATGATATGCAACTGCAACTGCAACTGTCGAGATAAATTTTGAAAATGTATGAAGTGTGTTGTGCTGCACACGTAGACTATAGAAAAATCCCCTCCAAAAGGAAGGCTAAGGTTAGTATTTCACCTTAGCGCTATTTGTAAAGGTCGGGTCATTTGAGTAGTCATGGTTGGACCTCCATAATTTTAAGCGCAGAAGCGCAATAATTACTAGAGAATGTCAGTAACGTAAAATGTGATGAAATAAAGCAAACCCTAGTAGCACAGTTGTTACAAACTAGTTGTGGCAACCGATATGTGACTAATTTTAGTCAGAAATAAGTTGCTGCCACTAAAAGTGCCAAATGCGTGCTGCTTGGGAAATTATACGATAAAAACCTAGATTTTTGTTGTTCTTTCATTGTAGTTCGGAGAAGGCGATTGTAGAAATATTGAATTTAAAAAAAACCCCAAATTTCGCAAAAATGCAATTAAAAATAGAGTATTTGTACCTATATGAGCCGTTGTTCACGGAATTCATTATTTTCATGTGTCTATATAGAATTTCAATACGTATGCCTTAGATTTTCTGCGGTGGCCCAACCTGTACAACATGGCCTAACTATGACAACATTTTTTGTGTTCACGTAAATGCCTATAACTTTTTTATTTTTCTAGCAATCAGTTCAAAGCTTTCCGGAAATATACCTTATTCTTAGACCTTTGCAACGATGGATTAAGATATGCAAAATTCCTTTTGAAACGATAGTTATGGGCGATTTCCAAAACGTGGCCCAACCATGACGACACTCCCCTATGTATAAAAAAGTTAAAAATCAGCATTACGTACACACATACATGCTAATAAATCGTATTTGATGCGGCAAAACTGGCATATTTATATTATTTTGAAGGCGATATACGTAAAGAGGAATAAATATACGCGTTTCAGCTATATAAGATATTATATACGATAATATCCGATAAGGCCCGGCTCGCACCGTGCTGCTACACGATTCTGTGCTGAATATCGTATGTCTGTCAGTTACTGTCATTGTATGCGACAGAAAATCAACTTCCGAGTTTATTAAGAGATATTTACGATAATTTTTGTACTTTGATATACGAGTTGGTGCTGGCGGGCAGTTCATCGTTCTCTGTCACTGTCCGTGGGAGGCAAACATTACTTTCTCTGAAGCCTCTTACTACCATATATTTGGTTTTCCACGCCTCAGTTTGTCCGGAAAAGTATTCTCGTGCATTATCTGCCATGGCTATTCACGATCAACTGTATCGTATGCTGCCCTGAAATTCACGAAAATTTGATTTTACGCTTTAACTTCCCACATTTCTGGAGAAAGTTTCGGAGTATGAAAATCTGATCTGTAACAGCACGAACTCCCATAAATCCCACCTGGTACTATCCTATGAACTATTAGTTAGCAAATTAAAGCAGTCGAGCCGATCGTCGTTTCTGTATAAGGGACAAAACATCCACTCCTCTGGTAGTTTCACCACCTCCCAACTCCTTTAAATAATCCAGTGAAGTGTTGTTGCTAGTAGTTCCTTACTATTTCTGTAGGTTTGCTCCGAAAGTTAGTTCTTTTCGGGGTCCGTCAAGATCAGTAGCCGTGAGGCTTTTATCGTTTGTGAGTACTGTTCCGCCGCGCCGGCTTCTATTATATCTCCAATGAGATGCTCATCGAAGATCTGCTATCACCTGTCGATTCTCTGATGCCCAGTTGTGAAGAGGGTTTCCTCTTTATCCCTACACATATCAGGCTTTGGCGTGTTTCCTTTACGAGATTGGTTCACTTTCTGATAAAATTTGCGCATTTCATTAGTTCGGAATAGTTGTTCTACCTCTTCACGATCTCCGTTCTCCTTCTGATGTTTTTCCTGCTCAGAATCGTTCCTTTCATTCAGCGCTCGTCGATGCTTGGCTAAATTCTCCTTCGTGGGACTGAGTGCTTAGATAGTTCTGCACTCATGACATATCGAGATTATCGGTTCGTTGCATCCGTATTCTATTCTCTGGAACTCCGATCTCAGCAGGTCTCTTCGGCGTAAGAAAATTGACGACACGTTGATATTCAATTTTTCTAGAATGGTAGGCATATAAAAGATGTTCAAGAACTATTTTTCGGCAAACATCGTTCCAATGAAGTCACTTCTGCTGTGTAGAGTTACCATTCCTAGCACCATGCTGGCGTGGTCGCATGTTGGCATCTGAGGTCATACTGAGGTCATGGCTTGTAAATTTTGTTCTGGAAAGTTTCAAACCGAGCAAACAATCTTCAAGTCGACGCAATATGTACCGATCGCTAAATCGCTGTGTCGAAACTTCAGTGGCTTTGATTATGCAGCAATATCCTGAAATTGCTTAAATCATACGATACCCTTTCTCGGTCACATCTGGCGTACCTCAAGGCAGCCATCAAGGTCCATATATATTTTCTGCTGTACCTCAACGGTATTCATGCTACTCTTAAATGGATGAAATTATCATACGTCAAGGATTTCAAGCTCTTCTCCGTAATTAAGACTACGGCGGACTCCCAATTTTTACAATCGCAGCTGAGTAGGTTTGCTGACTGCTGACTTCCAAGTGCTCTTGCATCTCTTTTACACGCAAGCGATCAGTTGTAACATTTGATTATATTTAACGTTGTTGTAAAACAGGAAACAAGAAAGACTTCGCAGTTTTACTGGACTCCAAACTGGCTTTCAAGGATCACATAGTCTTCATCTGTTCTAAGGCCTCGAGAAATATTCAGGGCCATAACACAGTTTACTACCAGTTCTCTTGAAAATAACCAATCATCCACTGAAGTTCCTTGCAATCCTGAACGTTTCGGATAGTAATGATGTATATCTTCAGGTCGTCAGTATACAGTCAGGCGTACTCCCGATGGAAGTAAGTAGCAAATGTCGTTACAGAATATTGTGAATAATAGTGGACCAAGGTTACTTCTTTGGAGTACTCCAGCTTCAGTACTGGAGATTGACACAGAGACGACGATGTGAGAACGTATAGGGAAACATGGAACACCTAATCGGTCCAGTTTTGTGATCAAAATTCGATGGTAACCTTAAACTACCATCAGATAATGCAAAACCAAACACATAAATATGGACGACTATGTGCAAAAACGTTATGTTAGTGACGCGAGAATATTCTCTCGTAACTTGCCTTATACAAAGCTAAGGCCAAGAACAGCCGCGGCTCATTGCCGTGAGTTTCGAGACTCTCCCGAGTGTGTTTACATCCGACCAACGTTTGTAAACTATCAAAATTCGTTCACGGTCAAATATGTTCCATTCCATGGTTGTCATACTGAGAATACTAAGAAGAATATTGCTGTCATATAGCCACCAGTGGCTTTGACGAGAAGCGTAAATTGACGATCCGTCAGGTCAGTGATCTCAACAATTCGGATTGTGTTAGTCGACCAAATGAAAGATCTTACGAAAGGGTCTATGCGTCAAACTGTAAAAAATATAACAACTTCAGCGTCAAATTTTTTAGGCGTGGGTCTAGAACTAATTGAAGAAAATCCGTTTTATTGCTTATTTAATCTGTCAACAAAGAACATTGTCGCGTTCGGTGTGTGATGAAAAGCCACAGGCAAAACAAGAAATACCTGTATTTTTTAAAAATGAATTTACCCGCTATGTTTCTGCAATGGAGCCCGCTATCAATGAATGATTATGGGCATTATTGTCACATTCAGTACAAGTGTTGAAGCTGTCCGAAGTGTAGTTTCAACAAGACGGCGCTACTTGCTGCTTGCGAGTTGGCTATCTAAATTGTATGGTTTGACACCTATAAATAGACTACGTTTAATAAAGTTTTATTAAGTTTCTCGTTTATACCAGAATACACCAGCAACGATTAAGGCTTTGGAAACCAATAATAGATGAAATACACTCAAGTCGCTTTTTACGCGAAGGATACGTTCCGCGTAAATCAAAACCGCGTAAATCAAAACCGCGTAAAAAACCGCGTAAATTCCGAAAATCGCGTAAAAAAACTCCGCGTAATTTCCGAAATTCGCGTAAAAAACCGCGTAAAATCCGAAATTCGAGTAAAAATACTCGCGTAAAAAGCGACTTCAGTGTACTTGAAAAAGCGGTGCCAAAAAAGGATTTTTGCTTGGACCAGTTCAAATGATTTCAATATTGACATAGAATTTTCTTCAAAAGTAATTGGGAGGTAACAATTTGTGTATTTGTGTATTTGTGTGTCAAAAAATTCTTTTGAAAGAGAGTTTTGAGAGAGTTTTAGGTGTACAGGCAGGCAATCTTTCAATAGTTATTTCACGGTACAATCTGTTTTTGAACAAATCTATAAAAGACAAATTTTGCGTTTCCAATTCTAAAAAATCAGAATCTTTTTATTGCAAATTTCGATTTTGTAGAATTTTCGCTAAGTTTGATACTAATTTTGTAACGATAGGGGAAGTGGATGACAAACCTACGTATTCGACGAAAGCTCCTGTAAAATCATGTTGTTCAAACTGCAAGTTTGAGTTCTTTTCGCAACCTTGTAACGCACTGAAACAAACCTTTTTTGCATTGACAGACGTTTGAAGAAGACAATTCCAACTTTTAATCTATAGCACAAAATATGAATCACAACAAAAATTGCCAAAATCATTTGATTTTGCAAAAACATTTCGACCGCCAAGTTAAAACCTTGAACATTTTCAGCAGCAGAAGCATATATGCGACCATTTCGAACTTAGACAGTTATTCACTAATTGGATTAGTTATAATGTCGCTTCTAGTTAATTACGGTTGAACTGAGACTGAGACGTCCGCAGCAGTCAGTGGTGCAGTGTAACAAATTTAAATTACAGCCGTGAAAGATTAGTTCAATAAGCAAACTCAATCCCTCACAGAATAGCGCGCTAAGCTATTCTACTTTGCTAGGACTTTACCTAACGAGATTTGCACGTTGGCATGCCAATATTCCCGCTTTCATACCTAACACAAACGTAAAATATTCAATAGTCAATAACTTAAGCGTTAACCACGACATTATAGGATTACCGATGGTTTTCCACCTCAATCATAGTTTTTAATTAAAACAAAAGAAACCCATTACAGCAGGTTGGTTGTTGGGAGAGCGAACACACCCGTCGTAGTGTACCCTCGTACAGGCATGCACGAGGCTGGTCAGGCGGCTGGAAGAAAACACTACTTTGCTCTTTTCTCGATGCTGCCACCGCAACCGGGCCCGCCCTGGTGCCTGCCGGGGCGATGAAAAACAAAGTAGAAATTCTCATAATGAGGAAAACTTTTAATTAAGTTATAAATTATTATTATTTTTATTATCCTGTGAGGAGTGGGCATTATCCACCCTCTTCTCCGGGTTCGTTCTCCTGCGGGCGAATGGGCGAATGGGTCGTATTGCTCCGGGCCAGTCGAAAGGAACTGGACGGGCGAACGAACGAGACTTAGAGGGAAGTCGTTTTCTTAAAATCAACCGGTTTGTCCGTTCGTCCGTCTCGGGGGTTCGGAAAGTTTCGCTAGCTTTTCTCCGGCTGGAGCCATAACTTGAAAAACACAAGGCTAGGCTCGCTCCGGGAAGGAGGAACAGTACAATCGTACTTGTCGTTTGTTCCCATTTACCTTAACTCGGAACGACCTTTTCTTACACATTCATTGTCATAGAGCACGACAGCCGGTGGTCGTAGACTCGTAGCACACGGAACGAGCTGGGCAGTGATAGCTCGATAATGACGAGGACGACGATGAGGATGTCTGGCTTTATATGAATGTTTATGACGGCCTGCAATTCACCGACTTGCTGGCAGCCAGGCAGGCTATTTTTGCACCTTATCTAGCGAATGAAGGGGCCGACCACCTGTCGGTTGTGCATTTAAGTGTTACTCCGGATGACGGATGGCCGGTTGATGGGTACTTGGACTTGGTCTTAAGCGGCATTTGTGACAACAGAATTGGAGATTTGAGATTTTCCTTATGAAAACGATGTTGGTGATGTTCCAATAAAGCTCAATTTCCCCTGCAGCTGACTCACCAATAGCTTCGAGGGCGAAAAGCAATAACCTTTCGAAAATAACGTCATCGCTCTAGGTCGATGACTACCGAACCGACCTTCCTCGAGTCGTCCTTTGAGTAAACTTGTTGTTGGTTAGTCGAAGAAAAAGTTAATTACTACATCTCTCCCGGGAGTCCATCGCGCCCATTCATCGTCACCTCGCGCTCGCGCCCCACTTGACAGGCCATGTTTTGTGGTGGCCCGATGTAGTTCCAATTTAGTGTCATGCGGTTTGGCTCTCTTAGTGCGCCATCAGGAAGGATATCATAATCCAACCAAACGTAATAAAAAGCGACTCTCGTGTGGATTATTATTGCTCTGCGCCTGTCTGTCCAACAACCGTTCACGCTGCTGCCCTTTTGCTTCGGGTGGGAATTATATTTCGATGCTGAAGCACAATATTACAGACCCGCTGGTGCTCGTAAAAGCGGGATGCTTCTTCTTTCCCGACTACATACTACAGTAACAGTGTAAGGACAAGCTTCTTTGGACTGGGGAAACGAAATGTATTTTCTTTTTTATTACTTTTAACCATACACAATACACACGCATGGCCACCACCCACTTTTAGACACAAACTCGCACACACACGCATATGAATGCATAAATTATTCTCGAGCGATTTATTAATTTTAGTTCTACCCACCAGCCAACTTCAAGCGGCTTCTAATGTTTTCCCCTCGGGGTTTTTTTTCTCTCTCTTCTCCTTTCACAGGAACAAAGCCATAAATCATACCGGCCGCTGTGTGTGCTAACGTTCCGCTGGAATTATCTGCTGCACGGACTCGATCCGGCCGGTTACCATCTGGTGAACGTCCTGCTTCACACCGTCGTTTCGCTGATGTACTTCCGGTAAGTAAATTGTTCTGAAGAAAGATGCGTGTGTAGCTTTTTGGTAACTAACTTGCTATTGTTACCATCCTGTTCTCATTTCACATTCGCATTTTGTCTCATCTCTTATCTTTTATATCCCGTTTATCTTACTTTCATCGTTATCCTTGTTTGCTTTATCGGTTTTCTTTTTTTTTCTCTCGAAAGAATAATTCTTTCCCTTTGTTTTCTTTTTTTCTTTTCCGTTTAATCACGTTTCATTTCTTCACATTGTTTTTATTTTTCTTTCATGCCTTCCCTGTATTTGTCTCTTTTTTTGCTTTTTTCTCTCCTTTTTCCTTTTTTCTGCGCACTGTTTCCTGTTTCTATATATAATTTCTGTCTCGTTTTTCACCCGTTTTCACTTGGTTTTCTCTCTTTTGTTCTGTTTTTCATTTTTTCTTCCATTTTTTCACATTTTTAGACCCATTTTTTCTCTTACCAGTTCCGTTTTTTATTTTCTGTCCCGTTAACTTTGTTTTCCATTTTTGGTTTTCCCCCCTTTTCTTCCTTTTTTCCTTTTCCGTTTTAAGTTTATTCTCATTTTGTCTTTCTTTCTTTCGTTTTTATCTTTTTTTAACTCTTTTTATTTCCTCTCTTTCTCAACCATGAATTCGTATTGTTCACCTTCGTCTGTTCGGTTTTTACTCTTTTAGAAACCACATTTCTTCTTTTCTGTCACATATCTTATGTTTTTGGTTTTCTTTTTTGCCTGTGATCTCCGGTTTTCCTTTTTCATCTCCCGTTTTTCGTCTATTTGCTTTTTATCTCTTGTTGATCCATTTTTCTTTTCTTTTTTTTCTGTCCAATTGATTCCCATTCCCATTTCCCATTTCTATTTTCTCTTTTTATAACTAGGTTGACTTCCTTTCACAGTTTCCGTTATTATTCTTTTCTCCTTTGGTTTCTCTTGTTTTCCGTTCCGTTTTCTTACGTATTATTTCATAGGTTTTCTTTTTCCGTTCCGCCATCCCTCTAATTGTCACATTTTTTCTTCTTTTCTCTCTCCTTTTTCGTTTTTTTCTGCCACTGTGCCACTTTCTCATCTTTTCAGTCATGGTATTCTCTCTACTGTTCCATTTTTTATTTTTATTTCTTATTTCTTATCTCTTTTCTCCTGTCGCTTGCAATGTTCGTCCTTTTCTAACTCCTTTTAGGCGACGTCCATTTAGAATGTCACGCAAATTCTGACCAATA
Organism: Sabethes cyaneus; assembly: GCF_943734655.1. Classification (NCBI taxonomy): domain Eukaryota; kingdom Metazoa; phylum Arthropoda; class Insecta; order Diptera; family Culicidae; genus Sabethes; species Sabethes cyaneus. The sequence continues at coordinate 33,635,337 of NC_071354.1, read as the reverse complement.
TCAAACCCCCCTCACACCTTGTCATATTTTGCCACCCATTCGTGACTCCCCTAAGAGAGTACGTCACGTCACGGAAACCCCACGGATAATTTTCGTGCATTTAAGCAAAGACCCCATTATTAATAGTATTAATAGCACAGGGCCTCTCTGTTATTTTTCCATATAAAGCTTCTATTTGCGACGGTTGTACATCTTGTATGAAGGTTAGTATGCTGACCAAAATTCCGTATTAGTGTTTGTTCGACTAGGTTGGCATGGCGGTATGCATATTAGCACTCACTCACACAGATGCATCCAGGGACTACCTTGGCCGGCAGAGCGGGCTACCATCAGTGTCTTCCGAATATTGGTAGAGCTGCCAACCTTCTTGTTATGGGGTCTTTATGGATGGCTCCTTATTTTTTCTTCTTTTCTGTCACGTTCAATTGTTCTTGGCTTCCTTTCTTCCCTTCACGATTGGCCACGTTTTTGCTTTTTCTGTCCTCCCAACCAATTTTAATTTCAAGACCACCATCGGAAAGCTGAGAAAAAATGCTATAAGAAACATTCATCAAATTATATGTGAAGTGGCATTGAATAAAATGGCATTAAAAATGAAAATCGGTAAGGGGAATCATGCCGAAACGGCGATTTTTTGATAAAATCCAACATGGCGGCCAAATTCAAGATGGCCGCCAATTTTTTCTCACTTCGTTTATAAGCCCTATCTCTCCTCTTTACAAAACCGTGTCGTTTGTAGTGTGTTTCACAGCAAATTTTGGAAATATCACAATAAATTATATGAAAATTGTGAACCTTGCTACAAACAACTGGTTGTTTTATTCAGTCAATGCCATTGGACACCTAACTTTGTAAATGCTTCTTGTAGCATTTTTTCTCAGCTTTCCAATGGTGGTCTTTAAATGAAAATTGGTTGGGGGGCTCATGGTGAAAACGGCGATTATTTGATAAAATCCAATATAGCGAGCAAATCCAAGATGGCCGCCAAAAAATTTTTCACTCCATTTGAAAACCCTGTTCTTCTTCTTTACAGAACCGGGCCATTTGTTAGTTATTTCATGGCAAATTTATGAAATATCACATGATTTAGATCTCAAGGTTTGCTCAAAATTCAACTTTTTTTCGTCTGTTCTTTCTCTAAGTCCCGTTGTCCCCCGCTTTGTTCTTTTTTCTCTTCTTTTCTGTTTAATTCATGCTCATTTTTCTTTCCTTCTTTCATTTCCAGTACTTTCATATCATTTCTTTCTCATTTTTAGCCTTCGTCTATTCGGTGTTTGCCTTTTTTCCGATGTTTGCCACATTTTTTCTTCTTTTTTGTCATGTTTATTATGCTTTAGGGTTTCTGTTTTCCCTTTGCTTCCCTTTTTTATCTCTCGTTTTTCGTATAATGCATGATTTTTGCCATTTTGACTTTTGATCCGTTTTTCCTGTTTCGCTTTGCTTTTTTTCTGTCTTAGTTATCCTTCTCATTTGTTCCACCTTTTTATATCACGTTTGTTCTCTTTTAACCGTTATGCTCATTCTATCGTTTTCTCCTTGTTTCTCTCTCTCTCCTTTTCCTATTTTCTGCGCGATGTTTCCTCTTTTTGTGATTTTTTTGATCCGCTTTTAATTTTTTTCTTCCGGTATTCCTCATTTTCAGGAGGCCCGTTTTTCTTTTTTCGAATCTCGTTTTTCTCCTGTCAAGTTAACTCTTTCCTATTTGTTGTTTTCTCCTGTTCCATTTTTTCTTTTTATAGATATAGTAATGTTCCGCTTTTGTCAGCTCCCGATTTTGTCTACCCCTGATTTTGTCGGCTTTTTATCCCGATTTTGTCAGCCTATAAATTTGGTTATACTTTTGTGCTTTTAAACATGATTTATAATAATACTTTTCAGCCTGCTCGAAGGTATTCTGATTCTCTGAGGAGAGTTTTTGAATAAAATGATGCCTTCTTGCGAGTAATTGGGAGTCAAAATTAGGGTATTTTTGTTGTAAAAGTTCTATAGTTCCTAAACAAGCAAAGATAGAGGTACACTATATACAGCAATGTTGTGTAGTTTTACTATTTGTACAATTTTGTAAAACAAGAATAAGTTATACAACGACAAAAACAGCTAAAATAGTAAAACTGTTTTTAACGATTTTTCATATTTGAGAAATAGGATTTTTCTATCTTTGCTGAAGAGATAGAAGGTTATTGTCTTCAGCATAATTTATTGTAGTAATATGCTGTAAAACTTTGCAGAACATACCAATATGTTAAATTGAAACTGAAGAAAAATAAATTTTTTATTGCACTTTTTCAAAATTAATTAATCAAAATTTGATCATATTTCGCTGGACGACAGAACTTTTAATTTTAAAAAAACTCTTCCAAAGGTTCCATAAATCTAAAATCCCAAAGTTTCCCCGCTCAAAGCTAATGCGCACCAAAAAAGGTTCATTGAGCTTTCGGTTGACTAATTGAGAGTTAAAAATTAATTTTTAGTAAAAGTCTTCGATATTGCAACGCCTTAAGTCTTGAATTTTGATAAAATTTTCGAAAAAAATATTCCGATTTTGTCAGTTTCCATATTTTGTCAGCCCAAAATTCAACATGGGGCTAATAAAATCGAAACATTACTATGCTACAACATGTTAGAACATGTTATAAATGTTCTCTTTCCTTCCTTGTCTTTTTCTATCTTTCCTTATATCCCTCTCATTTTTCCTCTTCGTCTGTTCGGTTGTTGCTCTTTAAGAAGCCTTTTTTTTCTTTTTTGTCACGATTATTATTATGTTTTGGTTTCCTTTTTTCCCTTTACTCACCGGTTTTCGGTTGTGTTTTTGTTTCCTTTTTGCTTTGTTTGGTCCATTTTCCCTGTTTTTCTTTGCTTCTTTTTCTGTCCTACTTTTCTATTCCATACCCATTGTAACTCATCGTTTTCTTTTTATATCCCGTTTGAACTCTTTTCCCCGTTATCTGTTATATTCCCCATTTGCTCTGTAGGTTTTCGCTTTTTCCTCTCGCTATTATTCTTGCCCTTTGATATTTATTGTTTTCTGTTCTGTTTTCTCTTTCTTGTCTTTTTTTTCTTTTTCGCTTTTCCATCTTTCCTTTTACGTTGCTTTTTTCTGTCCAGACTTCTTTCTATTTGTCCCGTTTTTTCTTCTTTTCTCTCTCCTTTTTCCTGTTTTCTCTTTCTCATCGTTTCCTGCCCCGTGTTTCGCCGCTTTCAGTCTATATTTTTGAATTTTTATGCCTTTTTCCATTTTTTTCTACCGTTTTTTTCAGTTTCAAGCCCGTTTTTCCTCTTTCCAGTCTCGTTTTATGTTTTCTGTCCCGTTAACTCTTTTTCCATTTTTTGTGTTCGTCCGATGCGTTCTTCCTCCAATTATATTCTGCTTTTTCTCCTGTTCTTTCCTTTTGTCCCCCTTTTTTGTTCTTTTTTCTCTCCTTTTCTGTTGTCCTCTCTGAGTCGTTTTCTTTGTTATTTCCTTTCTTTTCTCTCATTTCCTTTCTGTTCTCCCTTTTTCTTTTGACGTAGGACTACGTCCTTGTTTACTATCTGGGACTGGGTAGCGCTTTGTGAAAACTAAAATAGTGTAACGCTGGAATGAAAGATTTCAAATGCTAATAACCACTAAACTACTGAACGGAACTGAACAATTTATGTCGTTGGAAAGATAAAATGACCAGCAATTTTATGGAGAGGGCGAGAGAGCAATTTTATGTATGGCGTAAGAGGGGAGGGGGGGGGGCTCCTACACAAATGAAACTCAAATTTCCTCAAAACGCGAGAACTAATCAAGCAAATGGAACCAAATTGGGCATATGGGGGCTTCAGAAGGTAGGATTTTTTCTATGGTGTACTGAGACCCCTTCCCCTTCTAAGAGGCGGGGCTTCCATACAAATGAAATACAAATTTCTTCATAAATCTAGCACTAATCAAGCAAATGGAACCAAATTTGGCACGTAGGGGTTTCAGAAGGCAAGATTTTTTTCTATGGTGAACTGAGACCCCTCCCCTCGTTAAGAAGGGGGGCTCCCATACAAATAATATACAAATTTCCTCATAATTCGAGAGATACTCAATCAAAAGGAACCAAATTTGGTATGCGGGGGTTTATGGAGGCATGAATTTATTTTATGAGGGTTTGAGACCACTTCCCCTTCTGAGAGGGGGGGCTCCTATATAAATGAAATACAAATTCCCTCAAAACTCGAGAACTAATCAAGCAAATGGAACCAAATTTGGCACATGGGGGTCTTAGAAGGTAGGATTTTTTTCCATTGTGTACTGAGACCTCTTCCCCTTCTAAGAGGAGGGGGGGGGGCTCCCATACAAATGAAATACAAATTTCCTCATAAATCTAGAACTAATCAAGCAAATGGAGGACAAAACAAAGGTGGTCCCTATCGAGAGGGATGTTCAAATAAGTAAAAGGGGTTGGGTTTTTCTTGCCCGATTACTGTTGCGCAAGTGGCTGGGAAAGTTACATGAAAAAAAAACTGCTACTCTTCTAATCTAGAGATTTACAGAGATCAAACAGATACATAATGGGCTACGTGACAGAAAGGAGAGCTGATTGGAAGGGAGCCAACAGGGAGGGGGACGAGGAATATGTGTATGAACGCCTGGCATACGTGTTTTTTGACATAAAAGTGTCATCGCAGGGGGATTGACAACAGGGGGAGTAAGGTTGATGTACAAATGGCTGCACAACATGAGGGGATTTCTGAAAGAATGAAATATGGTAGCCATCGACGATAGGGAGGTTCAAAAACGTAAAAAGGCTTCGTCTGGCTTTATAGGAATTACCGAAAAGAAGACAGATTTGCAAATGGCTGAGGGACAACAGGAGGGGGGAACTGACAGAGGGTAGGCACATTCATATGAAGAAAAAGTGTTTTGTATCTTGCATTATGAGAATTTTCGTTACAATTATTCAAAAAATAATATCGTTGCCTAGGTGAGTGTGTGGTGCGTATGGAGAATGACACAATTGAGAGAATAAAACAAAATTGGGTATTAGACTGCCGAACATAAGGGCGGCAGTAGTTTAGTTAGTATTTTCTAATTCACTTCATTAATCATTCTTCGCATCAGACACCTCCTCGCTTTACAAAAAAAGTTGAAATTAAACTTCAAACTGAAACTGAATCTTTACGCAACTAATTTACTCTTCGCCAAAAAAGTGGTAGACTAAATTACAAACTGTCGACTTATGCGTTACAGAAATTATTTTCTTTCATTTTAAATTTCAAAGATTAGGTGGGCCACGTACCCCAGTGTGCCCCTAGCTGGGTACGTCAGTGATCAGCAAATTTCACTAAATTCTGCAACCGCTCAAGCGTTCTTGAACTGCTCTCTTTAAACCACTAAATAAAATTCAAAGCGATAGAATGCAAGGCAAGAAGCCCGTTACCGAAATGAGACATCGTAAAGTACAATTTGCTCGGTACCCGGCAGCAGCCACAACCATTATTAAATCCAGTAAAGTCTCAAGTAATATGAAAATGTAGTGTTTATGAGACGGCCTCGTCCGGAGTGCGCTGCCACTATCCCCTTCCGCTTTCTACGAACAACATATTCGCCGGGTCCCAGCCCAGTCAACCGTCGAAGCGCAGAGCGAGAGAGACAGAGAGTACGAGAGGAGTCTCCTTAGCGACAAAATTAGATAACGCCCAACAAGAAACAAGAAATGGAGACACATCGAAGCGTAAAAGTTTCGCCACTCCATCCGATCCGTTCCCAGCCAAGACCAGGACGACAACGACCGACGACGACGATCCGTTCTAGCGTGTCGCATCTTGTTGCCAGTGCGAAACTCGAAACCACCGATGCAGAAGTGGGACATAAAATAAAGTGGAGCTGAAGCGTGCAGAACCGTGGTCGTAGCGCCGCGAAAACAATAAACTTGAAAGCGAACGAACTGGCTGACTGGCTGGCTGGCTGTGGCGCAAATAACGTGGCAGCAGCGCTGCGGCGGTGCGATCCAGATTGCAATTTTCCCGCCAATGAAGTGATTTGCGCCACCACTGCCACCGGCGGCGGGAGCAACTAACGACAACGCCGACGACGGTTGGTTTGCGCGGAGCCAAAGGGAACAACAAAAATCTAACTTTCTTCATGAAACGTTGCTTTTTCTTTCGAAACATCGAACCCGAACACCGCATGCAGCCGTGTCAGTGTCCTGGCCGCCGTCGCCGCTTTCCGACGGGGGAAAAAGAGGAAGAGAATTTCCCAAACTGAAAGCTTTTTGATGCAGCATCCACCCCCAACCGAGCAACGTACGGTTGAACGGAACACAAGGAAAAAAAACTCCAAATTTGATAACATAAAGTGAAGCAAGTTGCACCGAGTTGAAAAGTAGATGGGGGGAAAAGCACTTAACAAAGCAGGGTATATTGAGTAACACTTCAAGCGCTGTTGGTTAAGGTAAATGAACAGATACTTATACCAAGATGCATTTCGTGCTTCGTTTTTTGATTGCAAGATTCAGACTAGTTCTTTAACTAGAGTACATTAAAGCGTCGCTAACCTTAAAACTAAAAAGTCACTAACGGTTTGCCGGTTTGGAAGGATTGAAATAAAGAGGATGCTTCCAAACGAAAGTTGAACTGAGAAGTTCGATGTTTTCTTGAAAACATCATCAGAGCGAAGGAAAAAGTACGAAACTAGGTGACTGAAAGCATTTTTCATGATCCATCCAACCAACAAAGCAACAATACTCTTACCGATATGGTTAGGAACGAAAGTGAAAAACCTCTTCCCCCCAAAATACCGCCCTGTTTTGTCGGAATAGCGAGGACCATTTTTCACGCTGTCGGTCGGTCGAGAGACCAAATAGATTAGAGGAAAGCTTAACTGTACCGCTAGGGCAAGTGCGGGCGCGGAACGCGCCAATGGAAGTCCTTGGGTGTATGTAGAGGAAAAGTACTGTGCAAATAAAATTAAAACCCACAAACAAAGCGAGCAGCGTCGTGGTCTTAGCGAATGTGTAATTCACGACAGCCGAATCAAGATGAGAAAATTTGAACTTGGAATGTAGCTTGCTAGGTACGTGATTTTCACTTGAATTCAATGTGAGAATTATAATCTGTATCTAGTTCTCGTAAGATTTTGAATTCATCGGTTGTTTCTATCTTCTGTCTTAAAATCCTAACATAAGTAGACCTACGATGGATTTTTTTAAATTGTAGATCAACACTTCAACTTTTGTGATAGGTAATTTTTTGATTTTTTTTTTTCCTATATTTGTGAGACTTTAAACTTATGGCTGGCCCACCCCAGATTTACCTACATCGTAAGTTTTTTACGAAATAATGTTTATGTTTTAATACGATGTTTAAAATATTAAAGATTGTTTTAATATTGTATACTGCCCGAATTGCTTTCCAGTTGTTTCACTCACCAATTCGATGCTTACCTAATAAATCATTGAAATATAACGGCGTGGAATATTAGACGAGTGTCCTTTACTGAAACGAAATGTGCTTTACACTTCAACACTAGTTTCCAACGAGAGTTCATATGCTGGACCACCTTCTGTATTACACAGTAGACGATTACTTAAACCGACAGCTCATTCGAACCCAAGCCTTGGCAATGGCCCGTACTAGTCAACAGACTATGGGGTTGCCCTGGGACTCTTTCTTCAATAGGCTAAGGGTCGCGTTGAATACTCAGAGTCTACATTCAGTATGGCTTGATTTATTTAGTGTGGGTTAGATGGAGTACGTATATTACAGATGGCACAAGAGGTAAAAATATGGAACACGAGGAGATAAACATATGGGACGCAAAAAAACAAACAAATGTAACACGAGGAAGCAAACAGATGGGACATGAGGACTGGAACTTGGACACGTGAATTGGAATTGGGACACGAGGACTGAAACTGGAACACGAGGACTGGAACTGGGACACGAGGACTAAAACTGGGACACGTTAGAACTCTGACACATTTACATTTACATTTACATTTATTGGGATATTGCATCTGACATAAAAATTGTCTTAATGAATAAAGTCTTATAACAAATTACATCTCTTTAATTTCCGTGCAAATAAGTGTGATGGCTTGCCGAACTCAAATAGTTCCTCCACCTTCGCAAAAAACCGGATGCATTCCGTGATTGGTTCATTATAACCAAATGCCGTTCGATGAAATGGAGTTTGTGGCAGGCCCGTTGATCGTAATGGTCGTTGTGATACCCGGAAATTCAGCAAGGACAACAGTTTTGGAGTGTTAATTTAACCATTGATTAGTTTAGCATCTAATATCGCCTGATGCATTTTGCGTGTGTAGTCGAGCGTGTCTTGGTCAATTAAACGGCACCGTTTTGCATACGGTGGCAAGTGATCGGGATGACGCCAAGGGAGATGTCGCAAAGCCATTCGAACAAATTACGTTGTTCATGTTGTTAATGAACTATGCTATAATAAGCTAGAGCTTGTAATCATTCGCTTAAATTAATGCAAAGGTTCACCAAATTCGAAATATTGTTCAACACGACTAAACGTTCTAGTACACGATGCAATCGTTTCATTGCGGCCAAATTCAGTGCGGTGAAAGCGTTTGATCAGCAGTGAGGATGGTCGCAGAGTCCCTTGTACTGCGCGAAAATTCACCAGCGATAGTAATTGCAGAGATTCAATCTCACCGTGTAACAGTTTTGGCACAAACAAAAAAGCTTGTTGTATGTTGCGCCAACGTTCTAAGGTATCTAGACCAAGCAAGCGACAGCGATCGGGATACGGAGGTAGATTTTCCGGGTTGCGCTAACGCAGGGCCAGTCTTATAAACCTCCTCTGCACTCGTTTAATTCCAAGGTTCCTGTAGAGTTGAAGCGGAGTCCAAATTAGGCACGCATTTTCGAGAAGGGGACGAGCTAATGCGCAATGCAGGGCTTTAAGGCAGTACGGGTCTTTAAATCCCGTCCAATTTTTGCAATAAATCCCAACTGGCGAGTCGCTTTTGAGATCATCGTTGTACGGTGACGTTCGAAAATTAGTCAAGAACCAAGGTCATTCACATGCTCAACCCGTTTTAGTATCTGGTCGTCAATTTTGTAGTCGAAAACTATAGGCGATCTGATTCGGTGAAACGTCATAACGTCATTGCACCAATTTAGAAATGTGTCCAAGAGAAGTTAAAGGCGATAACAATCATCGATGCAACGAATCGTCAAGTAGATTTTAAAATCATAGGTAAACATCGAGGAAATACTGGACCCGAGTTTCACCCGTAGTACTCTACTGCTGAGTTATGAGTTCCGCCATTCAATCGTTTGTTGGGAAGCACCGAGACACGAGGAATTTCGACTGGGACTGGGACTGGGACTGGGACTGGGACTGGGACTGGGACTGGGACTGGGACTGGGACTGGGACTGGGACTGGGACTGGGACTGGGACTGGGACTGGGACTGGGACTGGGACTGGGACTGGGACTGGGACTGGAACTGGAACTGGGACTGGGACTGGGACTGGAACTGGGACTGGGACTAAGACTGAGACTGGAACTGGGACACGAGTTCTGAAACTGGGACACGAGTACTGAAAATGGGACACGAGGGCTGGAACTGGGACACGACAACCAGACCTAGGGCACGAGGACTGGAACTGGGACATGACGACTGTAAATGGGACACGAGCACTGGAACTAAAGCACGAGGGATTCAGACTGGGACTGGGACTGGCACTGAGACTGGGACTGTGACTGGAACTGGGACACGAGTACTGAAATAAGACACGAGGACTAGAACTGGGACACGATGGAATCGGACTGGGACTGGGACACGACGACTGTAAATGGGACACGAGCACTGAAACTGAAGCACGAGGGATTCAGACTGGGACTGCGACTGGGACTGGGACTGGAACTAGGGTTGGGACTAGGACTGGGACACGGTTACTGGAACTGGGACACGAAGGCTGGAACTAAGACAGGAGGACTGCAAGTGGGACACAAGGACTGGAACCGGGACACGAGGACTGGAATTGAGACATGAAAGATTCGGACTGGGACTGGGACTAGGACTGGAATTAGGATGCGAAGGCTGGAACTGGGACACGAGAACTGAAACCGGAACTGAATGGGACACGAATGATTGGGACTAGGACTTGAACTGGGAATGGGACTGGAACTGGGGCAGGAACGGAGATTGAACTGCTATTGAACTTCTTACAGCAGTTTGGCTCAGTTACCAGAACTTGCATTGTTCAAATCTTTAGCAATTTCAAAATTTGTTATAAATCGACACCATTAACAACACAATTTGCTGGCACCTGGTGAGGTATACCTGGCGAAAACGGACGGATGTCCTAGCGCATTCCTCCCATATCAGTGACTTTTTTCTGAGAGGAAACACAAGTTCCCGAGTTTTTCGGCATTGAGGATGACTCGACTCGTAGGGTAAGCCTAAAAGGAACTTCCACATCAAGTAACTGTGTTTTCTGTCTTTCCAGTAATGCGGAACTCGTTCCTACCTTCTAGTCAGTCGAGTAAATTTTTCCTTTCACACTTTACTATGTCTTTCTGGAGTAAGGGATTTTGCTGCCAAATTTTCCAGACAAAGATCCACTTAACATATTACTCTTTGTCTGTGCCTCTCTTTTCAATATAAAAGTTCCCGTTGACATACGTGATGGCACATACGTATCTGCGTCCTGACATTTTGAATGCGACCATACCAGAAAGGGAAAAAATAGTTCCCTACTATTCATTATAAATGGCACTTAAATACATTGTGGTTTTTCAGAAACCAATGCAGTTTTAAAAATCTCTTTGAAGAGGATTAACCATTTTATCTGTCAAAAATTCAAATAGATCAATAGCTGTCTCAAATCAAAGATCAAATCTGTATAACTGCTTATGTGCATACTATGGTGCTTGATTCACTCTGAATAAAGTAATCTTTCCGACAACGGTCGCACAAAACCATTTTGTTTATCAATGGTCGAATCATGCTATTTCCTTCGTCTGTGGTCTTACCGATCCATATCTTTACATATAACTATGGTCGTACCGAACCATATACTTCATCTAATAATTATCGCACCGAATCATTTTACTTATAAATGATCGTACCGAACCGTTTAAATAGTCTATGGTCGTACCAAACGATATACTTCATTCAACAATGATCGAACCGAATCATTTAATTCATCTATGGTCGTACCGAACCACAATAACCGTACCAAAATGTTTCACTCATACTCGATCGTATCGAAGTTTTATTTTTATCACACGACCAGCTTAATGTTTGGATATTTGGATAAAATACCTCAAGTTCACTCATTCAAGTGCAAGTTCTCATTTTTTCGGGGTTTCAGCGATCATAAAACATAGCGTTACAAGAACAACTTGAAAAAAAAGCTCCAAAAAAAAAACTCAAAAAAAAATTAAAAATAGAGAAAGAAGAACCCAAATCAGGCCGTTATAAGTATTTTATAAAGTTTTTGTCTTTCCGGTGTTGGGCAACTGATGGCAACTAATCGAGGAAAAAATGCGTTTTGTGCATTTATTCTTTAAGTATAAATGTGAAAACCAATTCTATTCTTGGTTTTCACATATCCGTTGTTATTTTCCATGCAAAAACCTACAAATACAAAGACAAAATCGAATGATTTTTTGCTGGTTTTTGGAAATCCATTTGTTCGAATTTCTGTTTCTGTGTCGTGCTAAAAGCGTTAACACTTCGTTCACTTATTTTTCGAGTTCTTTAGGCTATAAAGCCCACAGACAATTGATTTTCTAAAAAAACATTGACTTGATATTGATATTTTCGCCCCCTGATTTTTCAACCAATTTCAAAGGGAAGGGGTGACAAAAACTTAAAAAATAATTTGTAAAGAACTTATAATCGGAATATATTTAACCGTTATGTGTGCGACAGGGTACCCGGGTACCTTTTCAGTTTTAAAATAGTTATAACTCATTCAATTTAAAACATACGTCATTGAAATTTTGCGACATCGTAAAACTCGTTGATCTTAAGTAATTGAGGTTTTTTTGGTGCATATCCATAAAGGGGTTTAGCAATGAGAGTCACTTGAATTTTTTTATTACGTAGGAGGGCGACAAGGGTACCCGGGTACCCATGATTTGCTATCTTCATAACTTTAGTTATGTTGAACCGATTTGGATGAAACCGGTGGCATTTGATTCGTACATTTATCTAGTTTTGATTAGATAAAGCGTTTGGCCATCAAATGACAAGTAGTTCCCGGGAATCGGTAGTTCCGGAGCAACATCCGGTAAAACGTGGGAAGCCGCATGTTTTGAAAGAATATCAGCTTTCAGTAAACCTATTAGCTTTGAACTTGACACTGTGGACCCTTTTTTCATCTAATTATATAAATTGGTGACTTTAGATCGCATTGGCCACTCCAGAATTTGGTTCCTGTAGGGATACAGATGGCGAGTTGGGGGCCTAATCCAATATTAGAATTGGTTTAGCGGATCTTTTAGATGTTTTGAACTGAAATGGTCAGTTTAGTACTGATTGTTAATTTCGGAACTGGTTCCAAATGTATAACGGATGGTTCTACGTTTTGAACGGTTCTGATAATGCTAAGCATTATCTTGAATCCTGCGGTATCATCTGTGACCCCGTAGAAGCCATTTTCGAAATAACCAATCAAAATACATCGAAATGTAAAAAATATCACCTACCGAACTAATTCCAAGAACTTTGATACCCATATTGCTAGGTTTTACCTCCAATCCTGGACTGGCCACCCATGACCCCACAGGAACCTACTCCGGAATGGCCAACCTGATTCATCTCATTATATGAAATAGTACATTGTATGAATTTTTAGAGTTTTTATATCCGCATGACTGATTTTCCTGCAATACAATCATTTCTCTTCCTCACAGCGGACACTCTGTCGGAATTCCGGATTTTCGGGCCCCGTATGTCTTTTAGTGGCCAAATGGTCAAATGATTCAAAACTAGATAAATAAACGAATCAAATGACACCTATTTCATCGAAATCGGTTTAAAATTGTTGATGTTATAACAATATCAATTTAGGGTACCCGGGTACCTTTGTCGCCCTGCTAAAGGTGTTTTTTTTGTCGCACACATAACGGTTAACGTGGTTCGACAAATGATAAACACCCCCTGGCGACGAAACAACCAAACCATTCTTTTCCCCATTTGTTTTTTTTTGTTTTATCACCAAACTACCGTCAAAAATAACCCTTTTTCACTCATGCTTCCAAAATGCAGGATTTTTCTTGGGTGAATTAGAGACAATAAAATACTTGAGTAAGAGTAAAATCTGTGCTATCATGGTCGTCATTGTGCATAGTCTAAATCATAGCCACAAAAAATGTCCAAGTCTTACTTGTTAACCAACTGCAGACGACCGATTGTAATCAGCAGTAAGCTCGTTGAACGCGTTCGGATTCTAAACGATAGCGATGATTGCCGACGCACGATGACGCACCGAACTGTTCATACCGTTTGTCACGATGGTAGCACAACGTAACGATATTCTGTGTGAGGGGTATTTATATACAACAAAAGTTCATGGTCAGCTTGTCAAGTTAGTTGAAGATTTTTCAGCAAAAAAACATCAATCCAATAAGCTGCTGAAACAATTGCCATACTCTCCCGATCTGTATTCAATCTTATGAATCGCTGAATATGGCTATGGATCCGATAATCGCTAAAAACCTGCAACCAGTAAAACTTTCTATAATGCTTTGTGCAATCAGACGAAAACTGCATCATACAAAACAGTACGGTTTTCAATGAATTCTCGACAAGGCACAGTTTTTTTATCGCGTATTCTTGATAACACGTTGTTTCGCACGGATTCTCGAAATGAAATAATTCTCTTTTTGCACAGCTTTATTTATACAGTCTGTCAATACAATATAGGCAAAAAAAGTACCAACACCGTACGTATTGCGTTCCCCTATGCAACAATAGCATTCACAGCCAACCAAGCTTGATATTAGTTTTTCATAAACTTTCCGATTCAGCCGAAAACCGGATGACCTTCCGGCCAAACGTATGCAACAAGCACGACCGGCCAGCCTGGCCAGCCAACTGTCTGCAGCACCGTTTCACTAACAATTAACCACGGAAACGGTCATCGGTCCGATGCGAAAGCGTTTCACCGGCCGGCGTGGGCCGGGCGCCCTAAACAAAGCAGCGCTTTCCACAGGAACGCCATCGAGTAACAAAAAGGCCCTGCGGGCGAAAGTAAACCAACTGCAACAAGGAGTATAGGTATAGTTCTACAATCGCCACCGGTCAAATTCCGTTTCACGATCGTGCCAAAATTCGCTGTTCCGGTCTGGTAACAATAAGCTACCGCTGGACGTACGGGCACGGACGAACGGACGGGAAATCCGAATTAAATGCGCTGCATCGATGACGATGAGTAAAAGGTAGAATTTTTCGACGGTGATATGATCGCGAACTGAAACTCCGAATTTAATAAAATAATACTAGACAACGCTTTCGGCAAGTGCTGCGTTTGGGAGGGAGCAGAGCGGCGAGTTCTGAAAGTTATTTGCAACTACCAGTATGAACCCTGTAAAGCATCCCCATCGTAGACGGTTTTTTTGTTTCACCGGTTAAACCTCACCACCCGGAATTCACGACGAGCGGTTTTGTTCCGTGGCGTGAAGCAGTGAGCAACTGCTGGAGAGTCGATAATTTGCATTTTATTTTATAACCGGCGAAGTTCCGTTCATTCGGACCCGTTGGGGATTAGAGAGCGGGAACACGGTTGCTGTGCCACACTAACTAGTAGTGAAACGGTTACGGTTTATCCGTACTAGACAGGTGGCAGATTGACTAAAAGTTTTAATTGATATTGAAAAATTTGTGGCAGGAACACGGATATAAAATTACCAATTTTAGTTCATGATAATAAAAGCTAAAATTAAAATGTTCAAATCAAATCATAACTATAATTCCAGCGTCACAGCAAAAAAAAAATCAGTAAATGTTTCCATGGAATGATTGATATCATACTTGGATTAAAAGCCATCCTACGAGAGAATTGGAAGTACTAGATTGGTTTAATAATCCACAGCAAATCCCAGCGCATTTGATAATGTGCAATTTAGCGAGCGCGAATTTCAGTTTGCCGGTAAGCTTATTCCGTTTCATATACGGCAAACGACCGATACAGTCTCGGTATCGTGGTTCGAATCATTGAAAAAAAATCCAATTTCATCATAAGCTTTGCTACGAAACACACAGATTTTACAACGCAAATCTTCACAAGCCCAAACTCCAGCAGGATTGATTTGCTTATTTTGTTTTGATTTTACTCATTTGACTGCACCGCCCTAATGAAAAGAATTTGAAAAAATTATGTATGGAACGCTTGTAGAGCTAGTTACCAGTTGGTACCGTAAATGTAATATTTCTACGGCTTTCGGGATTTCCATTCCGAGTCGGAATCTCTGAATGCAAGATTCGTAAAAGCGCTAGCTAGTGAGGAGCAATGTGCAGTATATGTAAAAAGAACTGTCGGTAACGAAGTGCAAGAGGTTCGAAGAGTTCAGCTACGAATCTAAGTGGAAAATAATGAAGGAGTGCAAGCTGCGGCAGATCCTGAGAGCGGTCGAAATTCTCCGGAACGAACGGATGCGAATTCCTATATCATCCTTTGCTCCACAGCACGCAGAAACACGAAGCTCCAAGATCTGTGCTGCCGGTAGCAGCCAGCTACTCCGACACTAATGCGGAACCGCGGGGTACAGATCATAGTTGCAACGGTCAAGTTCTCCAAGGTCAGTCCAAGCTTATGTTTCAAATCGTTCCGGTAATGTCTTCCCTGCAAATTCGTCCGCAAACGCTGCTGCTTTCGGAACTTCTGGAGAGATTTCTTTACTTGGCAAGATTGCCTCTTGAATCGTATAACGACATTAGTATTCGAATTCTTTTCGCTCAAGATCACGCAAGACCTTGCCGTCAAGAGTCGTGAAGGTCACGACAACGAATCCATCGCTGTCAAAAAACTTTTAGGGTTGATGGTGTTCGGACATCGCTCTAACGTGGAGAAACCTGAACGGTGCGCGCTCTACCACAGCATGAAAAGTTGCGAGTGTAACAAAGATTTTGACGAAGATCTACACAAGATGGTGAAATCTTACAGCTTGCTCGGTAGCCTCGGAGTCGTTTAACCGGACAAACTACTCAGCAGGATCAACGTGCACAAATACTCCTAGAAAATCATACTCGTCGAACAAGAGCCGTCCGATACGAATCCGCCCTTCTCTGGAAGTACGATAATGTTCGGCTTCCGGACAGTGAAGTCATGGTGCTGAAGCGCCAGATGAGAACGATGTGCTGCGTGTCAAGGGTTGCACGAAAGCATGCGCATTCATCGCTAGATATACAGCTGGATCAGTCATTCATACGCGAGATCATCATGTTACTCGCCTCATCATCTCATCAGCCCATGGAAGGTCCAACCACCAGAATCACGAAACAGCGATCAACGAAATACTCCAACGTTACCGTATTCCACGCCTGAAAGCAGCCAGCGTAGCGTAGATCCTGAAAGGCTGTCCCCAATGCAAAATCCTTCTCGCTAAGCCACACCGTCCAGCAATGGGTGACCTTCCTCCTGCTCGGCTGACCGCATTCAGTCGACCCTTCACGCACATGGGAGTCGATTATTTCGGGCCGATATCGGTGTCATGAGGAAGACGTATAAAAACGGTAGAGGGTTGCCAACTGCTTAACCACTCGTGACATTCCCCTGTAGATCGCTTATATACTAACTACTGAATCCTGCGTTATGACTATCCGAAATATCATGGCTAGGAGAAAACCTTCTGCGATGATCTACAGTGATCGGGGAACTAACTTCCGAGCTACTAGAAAGGAATTGCAGAGCTCAACAGAGAAAATTGGCCACGACGCCCTGACGAGCGAGTTCATTGCAAGCTACACGGAATGGCGGTCTTTCAATCCTACCATCACACCTCACATGGGTGGAGCGTGGGAACGTTTGATCAGCAGCGCAAAGCAGAATCTCGAATTAATGCAAACGAGCAGACATCCAACACACAAAGTTTTGGAAAACGCTTTGGTAAAGATCGAGAACATTGAGAAACTCTAACCGTCTGACCAACATTTCTGTTGATAGAAACGATTATTGAATTCAGCGAACAGTTTAAAATTCTGGGTTTCTTTGGACGATAGCCTTGTTCTACGCCGAAACAGCTGGAAACATTAGCGGACGTCTTCTGGAAGCAGTGATTTGGGGATTATCTACCGACGAAAGGTCGAGCTATCGCTACGTATCCGGCTCCAGATATTCAGGCGAGAAAGGTGATAGTGCAGACCGCATCCAGCGGTATCTACGAGCGACCAGCGGTATCTCTGACCGTTCTCGACGTATGCGTAGGAAGAAATACGCTTCATCTGGAGTCTTCGCGCATTCCGGGAGAGAGTGTTGGTTACACCCCGTCAAAATGCCCATCTGACACCACTGCCATTCTACACCATTGATCGTGTAGCCATACTATTCCCTGTTCGAGGGATTGTCGCAAAGCGATAAGACTACGAGGGCTAGTTAGATGTAAACATTGAAAATAGTTGTAAACCTAAATCCTAAATAGGATACCGGAGGATATTTTCAGCACGCTACTAAATTCGGCTTACAATCCCTGTGTTTTGTTACGCTTTCCCAAATAAAAACTTTGCCGATCTTTAATAATACTAAAACGAATGTGGCACACACAATGTGTGTTCACGCAGACCTGGGCACAAATCCGCTAATCCGCTCGTACATCAGTTATTGTTACCGAAATGCTTATAATGCAAAAATATAGCGCTTGTTCCTACTTTGGACGTCCCTCGCCATTTGTCAGCATCCCCCTTTTTGTCTACCCGGCCACTTGCACATTTGTTTTCTGGACGGAAATCTCTATAAAACCGTATAAAGAAATAGAATCAAAGACATTTTTCCTATTTGCACCTTCCGCCTTTAACAATGCCCCCACTCATAGGAAATGAATAGTTTTGTTATTGTATTTTTCTGAACACAGCTTTTTATTTATTTATTAGTTTATTACTGCATCCTATCCTGAAATCTGAAACGTGTCATATAAAGCTGACCATAAGAAAAACGTGGTGTGCTCACACACCAGCACAGTGCTTCACACTGTTTGAATGACTGCCCCTGTAACTCAAATAGAGTCTGCCAAGAAAACTTTACACTAATGATCGAGCACTAATTATACGGGACACTTTGATTCGGTTTGGTATTCTGATATTTTCAGTTGTACGGATAAATTGTCCCTATTAGGGAACCTCCCCCCTCCTTTTTGTTAACCCCCCAGTGCTGTTTGTCTCTTGTCAAGACATGTGTGCCAAATTTGATGAAGAATCGTCCAGGCATTTCGAAGTTATGGCTTACCCCCCTATTGGGGACTCTCCCCCCTTCCTATTAGGGAAACTCTTCCTCTCCTTTTTGTTAACCTCCCAATGCTGTTGCTCTTTTGTTAAAGAACATGTGTGCCAAGATTGATGAAGAACCGTCCAGGCATTTCGGAGTTATGGCTTCCCCCCTGTTACGAACCCCTTCTCTTATCAACTCCGCAGTGCTGTTTCCTTTATATCAAGGAATATGTGTGCCAAATTTGGTGGAGATCGGTCAAGGCGTTCTGGAGTTATGGTAGAACATACAAACTCACGGTGAAATTAGAAATTACGGTGGGCGTTCGCGCAGTACAATCATTGAGTTATTCGGGGGATTGGTTTATAACTGTTATGGTTTGTACTACAGACGGTGTATAAAGTACAATACCTGTACTGTAGTAGTATCTGCGACTGCCAGGGAGTTGCGCCCGGATAAGCTGAAGGCTATCGTAGAGGAGCTTTTCCCAACGCCTGACCCTACAATGCGGCCACCAACACCATACGCTGCAGAAAAACTTGAATTAATCCCCCTAGCGGTGTGGCCTAGCCTTTCTACTGCAACAATAATTATTTTTTATTTTCTCAGGAACATCTATAATTGAGTTGACTATATTTTTAAACATCAGATCCTTAGTCCTCAAAATCCTTATTTAATAGTAACATTCACAAGAAGGTACTGCGTGCAATAATTATATTTTCTTTTCTAGGGTGTGAAATATTTGTAAGCGTCATTTAATTTACTTTATCAACATCTTCTTTTTTATATCTAAGTGATTTACACAAATATGTAAGCATATTTGTTAATTGTTTCTTGGCAAATTTATGAAATTTCACATGGTATAGATCTCAAGGTTCGCTGAAAATTCAACTATTTTTGAAACTGTTAGGCCCCTTGGCGAACGAGGGGTCCAATATTTCGCGTTATCAAAAGTGTAAGTCTTATTTTTTATAATATTTTGATAATTTCATGTATTTTTAATTTTCACCAAAAATAATTTTTTACAGTGTATAACTTTTTCTAAAGATGAGAATTATAAGTACCATCTTCAAAAAAAAGTTATACACTGTAAAAATTTATTTTTGGTGAAAATAAAAAAAAATAAAATTTTCAAAATATTAGTACTTATTTGCCTTTCATTCGCCAGCAATGTGACTTTCAGAAAAAGTTGTGTACATTACTACCTTTAACATGCCAAAAAATAAAAATTTTTAAAAGTGCGCTTTTTTAGATATTTAACTTTTTAGTATTATTTTTTATTTTTTTCAACAAAATTTTTTTTACAGTGCACATATTTTTTTTTAGAAAGGCAATTTTATCATCTACAACTTTGCTTAAGACACTATTTCAATCAAATGAACCATTTTTCCAATATAAATTATTTAGTGGATTAGCACCATTTTTGGTTAGGCACTTTTTGAAACAGCAGTCTAGATCTTAAAAAAAATACCTGATATTATAAAATGACATATTTTCTTAAACATAACACAAGCTATGCAAAGTTTCAGCTTAATCAAAAATGACAAATTAAAATCGATTTGCGAAACTCCGTGGAATCACTCACAGGTCACTTTGATTCGGTGCATAACTACACTTGACAAATCTACAGCTGCGAGCATTGCAGTTTAGTGTTTCGTATTCTGATTTTTTCTATTGTACGGATACGGTCCTACCGTCACTTATGGGAGAACCGTCTAAGAATTTCGGTTCCCCTGTTGTCAACCCCTCAGTGCTAATTCTCTTATATCAATGAACATGTGTGCCAAGTTTGGTGAAGATCGATCAAGGCGTCCTGGAGTTATGGTGGAACATACAAACACGCTCACTTTTATATATATAGATAGATAAGGCCGTCAAAATTTTTTTGCAATGAGTCTGATAATTCAGCTTTTGAGTCTATAGACTTTTCTGCTTATTTTGGCAGTATCCGACCACAGAAAAGAATAAAAACAACCATGAGCTTAATTATTTAAATCAATGTTGCGAATCGAGCGAGAAATCAATCATGCCTACTCACACGCGAAAGAGTATGGAAATAATAGCATTCAACACTTACGCCGCACACACAGGCGTAAAAGAAACAGCCGCCGGTGCTGTGTGAGATAGTTTGTTACCCACACACTCGCGCACGCTCATCCTCACATCGTCTTCCTGCATGGCTTACTCCCGAGGCAAAAACTTTGGGGAATCAAATGCCCGTGCGGCTGGTCCGTCGCCCTCTTCATCATTCTTCATCTTCGCCCTCGATTCTACTCACTGGCGGGAGCGCGAGCCCTCGCGTGTAATCGGCATCTGCAGATCGGGCTGCAAAGACGAATGACGAGCGACAGATAGAATATATGAATATACACTCAAGTACTTTTTTTACACGGTTTAATTTCTCAATTATTAGGAACGGGGCAACTTAGGGACCGTTCATCTATTTCTCAATACATTTGGGAGAGGCCCGACTTTCGTTACGTAGTTTGTAAATGGTTCCTAAGTTGCACCGTTTTTGAGTAATCGAAAAAAACAAACCGTGTAAAAAAAGACTTGAGTGTATGGTACTACCACCTGCCTTAGCAGAACATCCGTTCATAGCAATGAGCCTATCATGTCAAAAAGAGTTGAACATATTAAACGATTGGTCATGCTTCCCAACTCTTGTATGTAGGGCCAAAAGGGAGTTGGTCGATAAGCAACATCACTTACACGTACCAGGGACTTAGAGAATCTCCTTCCAAGGGCTAAGTCACCTGAGTCAATCGTTGAATAAACCGTCTTAATGCAGAATGCCTCCAGCAGGTGGGCAGAAGAGCCCGCTCATTATCCACGATGTGTTGTTAATCGGGCCAAGATTAACCCTAGAAAGTTGACTGTTTCACTCTCCCTAGGCCCACCGCTTCAAACAAGTGCCCTGATGGTCCCTCCCTCTTCCCGATTCTAGTTTATTTATGAAATGTGGTATATATGGGTAAAAATAGAACAATCTCACCACCAGTCCTTCTAATGGAATAGAGTTGCGTCCTTTTAGTTTCCATAAATGCTTCTAATAATTAATTTAATTTTTCTTCTGGTATCCAATATCCATGTGCAGTATTAACACTCGTATTGGCCAAAGTTTTCACTATAAAGCAGTAAATGCTTCATAAGCTAAAACGACAAAAATAATTAAAATAACTTATATTATGCTTACCAGATCCTGTGGCTCCACCGTCTGCCCAAAACCTCGATTATGAGATCAGGCAGCCGGGAACCACACAGTATCGCACCTCCTAGCTTGGCTACTCAATAGAGCATTACCGGGTATGGCCACGTGGAGGCGCTAGGTAGGGGCTTGGGATAGCTAGAGCTATATTGGACGCTCCTCATTTGCCTTCCCCATTTAATACCCACGAATGACGAGTGACAGATAGACACTAAAAATCAGACAAATGGAACAGATACGATATGTATTATGCTATGCTGGTGCTTCGTCGTAATTGCCTATTCCCGTCCTATCCAACACAAATTATTAAAAATATCATGGTTTTTTAAGACACAATGTAAAATCAGTTATTCCTTAATATTTTAGGTTCTGTTTTTCGGCTATGTAGTCTATATTTAGCAGCTAAAACGATGTTTTGCTTCTATATCCGACGTTTCGGTGGTTTTATTCCACCTTTTTTTAAACTATTGAAACGTCGCACATAGGAGTATTTGGCCCAAAAAGTTGGCCATAAGTCCGAAATATGAAATGCATGATTTTTATTTATATGTAGTATCTGTAATCTCAGCATAGTCTACTAGTCACGTTAGTATGATTTTGAACTGAATTTATGCTTTTCTTCGCTCAGCAAGCTGCCTATTTAGAACGCCATTCGGCAGTAAATTTTTTCGCTTTTAAAATGCGTTCTTCCGCTCGTTGGTGCAAAAACCTAAAAATCCGAGTGAAATAGTGTCTATTCACCATGGGTAAGTATTTATCAGCAAAGAAGGATGTTATTCAATAGTTTTCATGTATAATTGCATAAAATTAATGAATGTCTTCGATACGAATAGTGATTACGAAAATTACCCCAAAAATAGTGGTAAGATCTTAATACTTTAATCAATGTTTTGGTAACCTTCCGAGCATGTCCCGGCAAAATTTCAATCACCATCAGATAGGTCAAACATCACAGAATATAGTGGAATCGAAAAATCTTCCGCATGGTTCCGCTTTGTCGTTTTTTAGACATTTAATTATTTTAAGGTAGGAGTCGTGCGGGTAAGACCGGCACAGGGGATAAGACAAGAACGCATAGAGTTTTACTAGAATGCATTAATCAATTGTTTTATTAAAGACTCAACATATTTGTATTTATTATTTCAGATGTTTTACAACAGATCGAGCTTACTATAAATCGTAAAATATCAAAATAATAAACAAAATAAACGCGAGTGTCGCTGATGCGCAGCCCGTTGTAACTTTTCGCGGAAGAAATTTCAAACTAAATTTTAAGATTTTATATATTCTAGCTAGCATTGTTTTTCATAAGTGAGATTTAAATAGAAATATGATTAATAAATGTATAAAAATCGTCTTCTTAAAAAACGTGCCTTGGGAGTAAGACCGGCACCTTTCGAACGGGGTAAGAAAGGCATATTTGCAGGTCGCCGGCAACAGTCACAGTCTGCGTTTGTCTCGCCCTGAATCATTTCACACACTCGTTCAAAGTCATTTATAGAGAAAAAGATGTTATTCAATGTTACGGAGAACCCTCATTATGGTTACCGTACATGTACCGGTCAGTAAACTGACCACTTTCGCGGAGGTTAACGGAAGTTATTCGGCTCTGGTCATTAAGGTATATGATTTGACTTCTATTGGGTTTGCCATCGACTTCTAGAGTGATTCGAAAAAGTACATGATGGACTTAGTTAATTTTAAATTCCTTTTATTCTCATAGCATGTATGTTTAAATTATTCTTAATAAAAAACAATATACTGTACTAAATAAAACTTTGGTAGGAAATTTTCAAGAATACAATGCAACAGAGATGTTTTGAATAGACTTCTGCTTAATTCGGATCCATTGCTTAGTAGCTCAAGGCCGATACCAAGAAAAAAAGCAAACCTTTTTCGACCGAAACGTTGAAGATGTTGGAGGCAAATCAATATCAAACTGAAGAATATGAGAAATGCAGCGACTATGAAACAGAAGACTAGAATGTGATGCTTCTATACGTATACGTACACACCTACAAATTTACATACATACATACACTTTTACATCACACATACACCTGTACTAGCTCACATAAATACTGACACACATACATACACACATCCCAACACCTAATAAATGGTTATGTTCTTAATCGGTTTTTTATAAATATAAGAGAAAGATACGAATTGAACTTTACAGGGGATTAGTTGGCAATTTCTTTAACTTCATATGCAGAGTTGGGAAATATTTAATTTCTGATCATGTTTTATCAATATCGACTGGAAAGAAGCAATTTAGAATTTTGGCCAGCTTTTTGGGGCAAATACTCCTATGTGCGTCGGTATAGAAGCAAATCATCGAATAACATTTTTCATGCCGTCCTACACAAATACAAGCGCGCTAATTTCGTTAACATTGTTGTGATTTTTAGTTTGGACGAAGAAAATTTTTGCTCACCGCAGTTGATCATTTTTTGCGCACCATTTTTAAACATAATTCAGTTGTGCACTATGGTCAAAAGGTTAAGGTGTGTACATTATTTTAGCACCAAACTAATGCATTTAGACCCGCTAAAATTTGAAAGTCCGTCCGTTGGTAATCAACGACTAGACAAGAAAATGTAACCATAGTGAGTAGTAATCAAAATACGCTTTTATGTTTTAATGTGTTAACGTTATATTATGTTAAAATAAACACAAATTACAGTTTCCTTTGAAAAAGGCCAAAACCAAAGGCCGAAACGTCAGGCAGTATAAAAAAGCCGTTTTCGATATAAAACTGACGGAGTCGAAAATCCACAATGTAATACTTGCCAGCAGTTCCGGGAGAGTGGAAAATGGACGGAGAGTTTTTTAGTGGTTAGGAACTGTTAGGTTAGCGTTGTGATATTGTCTCATTGCGCTTCAGGCAAAGTTACGCTTTAGAGTTGTGTACTACGATCAAAAGGTTTAGTTTTACCAATTTTGCACCAAAATAATACATTTAGAGCCGTTAAAATTGAAACTTTCGTTGGTTGTAGTCAACGACTAGACAAGAAAACATTACCAGATTTCCTTTGAAAAAGGACAAAACCGAGGACCGAAACGTCAGGCAATATCCTCAACGCTTTAGAATAGCTCATTTTCCACAACATCACTTATTGGATTTATTTTTGGCTCACGATTCAAAAAATGTCAACGAATGTCATAAAAACAGAAACATTTCTTAAGCAACGTGCGAATGGCTGTTATATTTAATCGACAACTGGCGGTTCCAGTTTCCTGGACCTAACTGAGCGTGACATTTCATTGCTTTCTACACTAAACGTCGTCGCATTGTCGATTCCAATCTAGACTAAAGTCTTAGTCGAAAGTTCACTTCCGCCCATTCATTCAGGTATGTGCTAAATCAACCAAGCATTGCGAGCGAGCAAACGGCTCGATCCTTCGCAAGCACGATGCTTGCGTTCCCACAATTCCATTATGCATAATCAAATGAACCGTCACTTTGCCGACAAGCACTTGTCTAAGGCAATATCAATAGCAGCCAGCCAGCTTCACTGTACACTGTCAATTGTTGTGCCGTCTCTTGCCCGGCCGAGCGTTCTATGCATGATTACCCATTTTATTGAGTGATGATGAAGATTTCTACACCCGCCCCGGCCCGGCCGGTTTCCGTTTTCCGATCGCCAGTTCGGAAATCGTGAGGAACAGAAAATGGTACCACAACCAAACTCTCTCAACAGTAAAAAAGAAAAACCGAAAGTTGAGCAAAATAAAACCCTGGAAAATTATCAACACTCTGTTGAAAGCGATACTTCCATCACGCTACTGTACTTTCCTATTTGAAGGAAGAGGATCGCTTTGCAGCGAAGCGAAGTCAAAGTGTTTTCGAGCTTGATGGCAAATTGCTGAAAAGTTCACCACCACGAGGCCATTATTTTCGAGACGATCGGTTTGCCCGGCTAAGCGTATCGGTCGGCACGTATGTGTGCCACGACGACGACGACGACGACGACGGCGACGCCAGCAGCAGAGCAAACGAACATCCTCCTCCTCTAGTGCCAGTTCCGGAAAAGTACATGATGCCATTCCGTGTCAAACTGCGCTGCTGCTGAGTGTGTTTGGATAGCAGTTGTCTTCCGGTGGTGAACGAGAAAACCGAAAAGTACCACTTTCTCTCAAGCACAGCAAGCAACCTGGAAGTAGAAGGGCGGCGGCGCAGCAGGAAATGGCAAGAGTCATCCCAGCAGCTAGTTTCTGTACACCCAAAAGCCTGATACGGCAGGCAGGCTAGAAAAATTAGATCCTGCTGCGACTACTCGCGCAATTATTGTGCAGTCAAGAATTCTTCGCTTCAGAGTCGAGTTGACTGTCGAGTCAATTAAAGAACAATGTCATCAGTGTGGCTGCTTTTGGTGTTATTCTAAAATGTGTACTAATTTTTTTGTTGTTCAAAACTTTTACGTGTTCTAGCGTATCGAAGATAGATTGAAATGTGATTTTTTTCTTTCTCACAAGAACTGCACACTGTTGCGCCGCGGCAATTCCGGTGAAGGTCAAGCATGCCGGCAGGGGGTTGACTTTGGATTGAGTTCCAATCCTCGCAAGTAGAGGATGTGCTTAGCAAAAGCAAAGGGACATAAGAACGAACGAACAAACGAGCGAAAGGCCATAGAATAAGCGTTGATAGCACTGCTAGAAAGTAGTGAAAAAGTCTAACTTCAAAAGGGCTCGGATTCAGCGGAAGAAACTCTTTTGATGTTAAGGTTTCCTTTAGTGCCGGGAGTGTTCTGAAAAGGTTGAGAATTTGATTGGAAACTGCTACAGAAAATAATTCCTAGTCACTGCGGCTTTTCTCTATATTGTATTATAGATAAACTTGATTGCTTTTATTGCCATCCGAAAAAAAATCGCACATGTTGAACATACTGTTCATTTTCCGATGTATGTTTGAAACAGTAAATTTCCCATAAACATAATATATGTGTAACACATTCCACGCATTTGAGACAGATCCGACAATGCGGGTGAGTACCGTCACCCACCAACAGTCAGTCCTAGTCAGCCAGTCAGTCAGTCAACCGGTGGTGCTGATGGTATTTTCATTGAAATTTTTCTCGCTTTCATAAATTTGGCCCTTTTTCACTCGAATGCTGCTGGCGCTCGGGAAAACACCCTGCCGTCGCGTAGTTTTAGGGTGGCCGGCGGTGCCGTGTGACTGCCGAAGCGATTGATATTCCTGCGGGGTGCCCCAGCCAGCGGAAAGGAAAGGATCGAAAGGAAAGCGCTCGGTTGGCGTAAAAGTTCTCCTACGCTGCGCGTATCGTCGAATTCGGTGTGTGTAGCGGGGATTCAATATTTGAGCTTGCGATTCTGAAGGAAAATTTTTCAAACGAGTCCCTCCCTCTCTCTCGACTCGGTTGCTAGCGCGGAAGATACATGCTTTGACAGGCAAGTCGAAGCGTGAAACGTGGAGCAAAGGAAAGCTCTTCCGTTTTGAAGTAGTATTTTTTCACGCTCTAGTTGTTGGCATGAAAAATTTATACCGAGCGGTTGGTTGGAACGGGTGGTGGTGGGGTGGTTGTAGGTGGAACCTACTGTCACTAACCCCGCGTGAGGACGCATATAATGGTTTTTCGACCAAAACGGATTCAATGGATTGGCTGAACGCAAACCTAACAACGTTTGCCGGTTTTCTATCTATCGCATACAGGCGAGGAATTCGTCGTTGTAAGCGCTAGCTTCTCAACAAGTAACATGAAGCTAGCTTTGCAGGGTAAATCCCGCAGAATGGCAAATGTACTTGTTGAAATAGAGCAGAAGGGCTTTCCGCTCTGCAGTTCACTGTACCAAATATGTATGATTTATCTTGGGGGCATTAAATCACTTGCCTTTTGTTCGATAGGATTTCACTGGAAATTATTTATGAACTAAATTATCAGTAGACGCATGTTTGCTAATAACTTTTTCCTGGTTTGTTTGAGCGCTTAAAAAATTATTTTCATAATGCAATTAATAGGTCGTGCTAGTGTTGACATCATATCCTGCGGCTCTTTACTATATAGTACATATCGTAAAATTGCATCGTCATTGATTCCCATGCACACACCCATCAATCATAATCTTCCTCACTCTCTCCCACACACCGCCACCGGCACGGAAAAACGGTACCCCATCATTAGTCCAATGATCCAACATGCTAATCCAACACATCAGCCTAGGCCAGCCATGGTTCCGCCCTGGATTAACCTCCCTTTTTCATCGGGGTAAACTGAAAGACGACCTTCCTGCTTCCGGTTCGAGACTGGGCCGGGTTTTTCTCCGATTAAAACGGTAACGGTTTATTATTACCAGCTGCACCGATAAGGATCTACCACGCTCGCTCGCTCGCTCACTCGCCGTGTGTTGTTAGGTTGTAACCGGTCGTGCTCGTCCGACGAGGGAACTCAATGACGGACGGTTTTTTTTTCTTTTTCTTCGCGCCCCGCTCAGTATACAAACGATCGAAGGCATTTGAGTGAAGTATATTATTGAATGGCATGACTGTGGAAGATTTCGGGTCCTAAATTGACGGGGTCGGGTACTGCATACGTGAGTGAGGTAGAACCAGAATGACTTGAAGGAAAATTTCCTTTACATCACTGCACTGGATTTCTAGAGAGCTGTGAAACGAAGTTTAATAGCGGATACTCGATTACAACAATTCAACACTCGTTGAGTGATTTCATCGGAAATCGTTTTTTCTTCGTGTCCGAGACTAGAAATGCATGATATGGTTGAACCTCCGGTCATAAGTACAAATCTATAAATGGTAATTGATGATCGAAGGTACAAATTATACCGCAATTTTCTAAGTTCTTGCATTATAGGATAAATCGTTTATATGAGTGAATATTGAATCACTAGTTGAGCCCGAAACTTACGATCCGGAAAATATAAATGTCTGTTCAGAATTCCGAAACCTGCGGATACATTCCAATCGCTACTGTTTGCGAAGATGTTTAATCTTTGTATTAGTTCTTTGAGTTCTTACATTGCATAACATATCTCTAAGATATTGTATATAAAAGAGTCATAGCCGGAAACTGAAAAAAAAGAAGTTTTTATGGTCGTATTGGATTTTATATAGACTGAATATAAACTTCTGGCTGTTTGCAACATTTATGTAGTATGATAGTAAAATGTTGCTTAGAAAATTCATTGTCGTTTGCTATCATTAACTCATTTTTTTAAATTTTGCGACTTGGTCCGATCTGATTTAACACCGACCCTATGATATCGGGACAAGCAATCGAGTTGAGCAGGCGAGTCGAGCAGTCGAATCAAGCAATCGAGTCAAGCAATTGGGTCGAGCAGTCGAGTCGAACAGTCGAGTCGAACAGTCAAGTCGAGCAGTCAAGTCGAGCAGTCCAGTCAAGTAGTTTAATCAAGTAGTTAAGTCGAGTAGTCCAGTCGAGCAGTGGAATCGGGTAGTCTAGTCGAGCAGTCGAATCGAATGGTTTAATCAAGCAGTCGGGTCAAGCGGTTAAGTCGAACAGTTGAGTCGAGCAGTTCATTCGAGCAGTCGAGTCGAGTAGTTCATTCGAGCATTCGGGTCAAGCGGTTCATTCGAGCAGTCGAGTCGAGCGGTTGAGTCGAGTAGTTCAGTCGAACGGTTTATTCGAGCAGTTGAGTCGAATAGTCCAGTTGAGCAGCTGGGTCGAGCAGCGAATCAAGTAGTCCAGTCGAGCAGTTGAGTCGAGCAGTTAAGTCGAGCAGTCAAATCAAGCTGTTAAGTCAAGCAGTCCAACCGAGTAGCTGAGTCGAGCAGTCGAGTTAGGCAGTTGAACCGAGCAGTCGAGTGGAGCAGTTAAGTCGAGTAGTCCATTTTTCTCCACTTTTTAATAAAATCAATGCTGATTTTGAATTAAAATGCACGCTGCGAAAAAAATTCAAAACACGCTAAATATGTGTTTGTAGTACCAAAAGGTTCTTATAGTATAAATTGAAGTCGCTTAGCACGAGATCGAGAATGTCTTTTTTCATAAGAAACGTTTTTAGTATTTTCAGAGGTTATAAAAGGTGTCCTACATCAAATTGCATCACGGAAAAACGCTGTTAGAAAATTACCTAGCCGACCAATTCTTTTCAAATTTTCAGACAATAATACAGGTATACCTCCATAGTACGTACCCTCGTTAGTACGTACCCTCGATAATACGTACCCTCCATAATACGTACAATTTGCCTCGATAGTACGTACATTTTCCAACAATGATTTTTTTTAGTTTCTATATAAAGCAGAAACATTTTTATGAATATTTATGAGTCAATACAAGCAAATGCGTTTTCAATAATTATAAATTTTTGAATAATATTAGTTATTTCTATAATGTAAAAAAACATTATTTTAAAATTAAAAACAGTTCTTAAATAGTTAATTAATCAAATATGCGTTCTAAATAACAGTTATTTAAGAATTCCGGGCAGACTCATGGTCGCTACTAGATTTTGCAGATTTTTGCATTTTTGCATTTGCAGATTTTGCTGCAGAATTCACCTTTTCTGCGATTCGCATTCTTCCCAACTGTGACGGGAGAATATATGTTGTCGTCATTATACAAGAATTATTTTACTTTCTTCGGAGAAAAAATTACGTTACACTAGTAATTAAACTATCCACATTAATTTGGTTGTAAAGTTAAACACAAATGCTTTTTTTTCTCAGAATTTCGAAGATTGGACAATTATGCTTTTATTTACAAGCGTTTGCTAAATAAAAGCATGTCTGTCTCACATGTATTTTTTTAAATTTTTAACAGTACATTGCGGAAGATAGTTCCTATACTAATGTATGCGCAACCGGAACGCTCCAATAATATTTCAGGACTTTAAGATCGTCATTAAAGAAGCCAAGAAAGACGTCGCGGTCTGGTTTCGAAATACACAATTTATAAATCCCAATATCTCGAAGGCATTCGAAAGAATATATTCAAAAAAGGGCAGCTTCACTGCTAAATACAAACTTGATGAAGTTTGAATTTCGAACTTCAAGTATGCTCTGCTGTCGAAAAAACAACACGAGCTATTTTTTGAAAACTTCCCAAATGAAAAAAAAATTCCATAAAGGACATTGTGGAATCGAAACGTAGAGAAAAGTCGCTCTATCAAATACTCTTCTCCCTGTCATCGCCGAAGAAAATTGTGCCTGTGTGAAATCTTTGCCGATTAAGAAAAAATCGTGGTAGAACTTTGATATAAACTTAGAAATAAATATTACTGTCATATTATCTTTTTGTTAAGATATTATCACACTCAATAGAGGCGAAAATTAAAAGAATATTGTTACCTAAATTGGCAAAAAGAAAATGTTTATAATGGACAATATTATTATGGGACAGTTATGTTTTTATTTTTCATATGGAACTGTTCATGTTTGAAATTTTTTGGAAAATTTTTCGAACAAAGTCCGTCTAAATTACAGCTTGTAAGATAAATTAGGATATAAATAAGCTACTTCCGTATTTTTCTCAAAATCGATCAATATTCACATGGGATAGGTATGCTTTCCTACGCAGATAAGCAGCCTTATAGGAACTTCTCCAATTTACGCAGCCTACAGCTGAAGCTTCGATTATTGTAGTTAACTATTTTCTGTTCATAGCACTCACTCAGTGTCCAGCATATAGACTGGAAGCTCACTCGATTGATATTAGTGGATTTGGAATGAAATATCCCGAATGACGGCTATTGAGCTCCTCTTGTCATGTTTCCTCATTCTAGCATATATTTACAACTATGTACCAAACCTTTACCTAGATTTATTCGATTAAAATATGTAAATTTTCAATTTGAGAGAGAATTTTGAAAATATAGGTATTTTTGGATTCCTTTTGCTTTACTTTTCAACTATTTTTTAACATTTGTAGTTTTTTTTCCAAAATAATTTTACTAAGATCATTATTTATTTTATAATATCTGATCTGATCTACCTAATTTGGAAGTTTTAGACAATATTTAGTATAATAAAAATAATACTTTACCTTAAAAATTCGATAGTACGTACGTTTCGATAGTACGTACGCTAAACGATGTGCGGGTGTACGTACTATCGAGGTATACCTGTATATAGTAAAATATAAAATATAACCTTTTAGTATGCTTTTGGCATATTTATTTCATAGACCAAACTCGTGTTTTTAGTTTTTGACCTTGAAATGCGGTCAGTTTCTTGTCAACGGTCAAGCCAACTGTGCAACATGTACCGCAGAGAGAATTCCAGGGAATCAAGTGGAACCAGAAAAATACCTAATTCCATTAAACTCCTTGAAATCAAGGGGAATGAAGAAAGCGTGGACCTCCCGTACCAAACGCTTCCCATATGCATAGATAATGATTTATTTACAGTCGTTGGAAGTATCTTTGCTAATAAAGGTTAAGTGATACTCCGGACCCCCAGAGATAAACTATTCGCATTTAGACCAGAAGCCAGGCTGCAATTGGCCAAGGATATAGCGCCTTATTTCGCTCTCTGAAAATTGATTAGTTTGCCAAAAATATTAGTGTTCGGTTACCCAAACGAGCAAACAAATTTTACAGCAGCACCTTTTGTGGCAGCTAAAACTATTGTATATATTTCGTTAATTAGGTTAGACAATATTTAACTTTACAATCTTACTTTCGATTTTCCTCCCACGCTTTCGAATCACTCTATCCGAACTTCTTGCAGTTGAATCAAGCAGTCGGGTCAAGCGGTTTAGTCGAGCAGTTAAGTAGAGCAGTTCAGTAGAGTAGTCCAGTCGTGTAATTGAGCTGTCGAGCTGTCGAGCTGTCGAATGAAACAGTTAAGTCAAGCAGTTAAAATTCCTGTATGGACTCATCACTGCGACCAGTATAGTTTGATCTATTGTGATATCGCCCGGGTGTTTGCTGTATAACCCGCACTGCATTTATTTTGGCTATAGTCGCTATTGAGTGAGCGATATGCTTATTGAATTTTATGCGTGCTTGTGTGTAATTTGAGTACCCTTCCCTCAATGCTTTTTCTCTACTTTACCCACCTCGTTCCACATGACAGCGCTGTCCCCAATTATAGCCATCCCTGGAACAGCTAACCAGCGCATTGAACTATAAGGGTCTCATTTTTTGCACTGTCAATAGGCCATATCGGGATAACACAGAATTCAGCACAAAGGAAGGGTGGTGAGGGGCCTGGGAATAAACCCATGCTAAAGTCACTTTGCCATCGAATGGCCTGATTCTACTAAGATTCGAACCCATGACCATTCGCTTGTCAAAGCAGACTCGGTAACCTTGCGGCTACAGAGCCCCCCTAGCAGTCAAGCAGTTAAGTCAAGTGGCTAAATCGAGCAGTCAAATCGAGCTGTTGAATCAAGCTGTCAGTTGAGTCGAGCAATCAAATCGAGTAGTCTAGTCGAGCAGTTGAATCGAGCAATCGGGTTGAGCGGTTGAGTCGAGCAGCCGATTCGAATAGTCCAATCGAGTTGTTGAATCAAGCAGTTCATCCGGGCAATCGTGTCGAGCAGTTAAGTCGAGTAGTCCAGTCGAGCAGTGGAATCAAGCAGTTGAATCGAATCGTTGAGTCGAGCGTCGAATCGAACAGTTGAGTCGAGCAGTCTAGTCGAGTAGATAAATCATGCTGTCCAGTCAAGCAGTCCAGTCGAGCAGTCAAATCGAACAGTCTGGTCGAGCAGTTCAGTCGTGCAGTTAAGTCTAGCAGTCGGGTCGAGTAGTAAGTCAAGCAAATGTGTCAACCAGCCAAATCGAGTAGTTAAGTCGAGTAGTCCACCCGAGCAGTTAAATCGAGCTGTTAAGTCAAACAGTCAAGTCGATCTGTCCAATCAAGCAGTTGAGTCCAGCAGTCGAATCGAACAGTTCAGTCGAGCAGTTCAGTTAAACAGTCCAGTCAAGCAATCAAATCGAGCAGTCTAATCGACCAGTCCAGTCGAGCAGTCTAGTCAACCAGTTGAGCAATCGAGCAATCCAGCAGTCAACCAGTGAGGTGACTGTTTAGTTACCGATAAGCCTCTTATGACATCTTATCAGAGACCTGGTTTGAGGTACAGACACAAGCCTCTCATATAAATAGATAGATTGCTTGATTCAGGTTCAGGTTGATTCAGCGGCAGTAACTAAACTCAAACAAATCCTTTAAAAACGATGGTACACCAAATTATTACAATTATCAGTGGATAAACCACGGTTTGCTACATCCGCAACTGCACAATTTTGAAGAAAACACTGCGTTAAAGTACCACTTTAGTATTTATGACACATTTATTAAGATTTTGTGACCAAAAACTGGTCATAAAATGATAAAAATTTCTATATATGTAAAATTAAACTCAGATTGTTACTCAAATCAGGTATCTTTTGGCTTACCTAACGATTCCCGTGTTACCTGTTGCTGGTGTTGCCCTGGTAGGATCGAACTTTGACCCTATTTCATTCGGAAGAAGTCACAAACTGTAGGCAGCTGAGATACAGTAGTTGTGCCTTAGTATCCTTAGAAGTTCTTCCATAGGTTTAATAATTTTATTAATTGAAAAGTAGTAACGGTCATTCTGTCGAGTAGTAAAATGTGGTAGTACCAGGTTGGAATGTTTATCTAAAAACCGACCCTATTTAGATTATGACTATCCATTATTTCTATTTTCTGACAGCGAATAAAAATGGCACACATTTTCTGACAACAAATAAAAAACAAGCGGTAGATGCATGGCACCAAGTCTGATTAATATGGCGGGTGGGATAAAACTTCCCAGCCAATCCAATTCCTTCGAACACCAGCTGAACGTGCATTGTACTCGATAGCGCACATCCATCGGGTGCGAGGTTTGTCGAAGTCTACGGCATCTTTCTGGTTCTCTGCTGATAATAGTATCGAATACTCTCTCGATGGACATTCTGGTCACGTGCACAGCCCGCCGCTTTTGTTCGTAATCGTCTTTACTTTACCTAACGGGACCGTGAGGATAGTTGTCCGGCACTTTCTGAATACTGGGTTTGCCGTAGTGCCGCTCAAGCTCGTGGTTCATTCCATGCCTCCATACACCGTTCTCTTGCACGCCGCCAAAGATGGAGCGTTCGAAAACTCCGAATGCTCGTAGGTTCTCTTCTATCGGTGTCCACTTTTCGTGCCCGTAGAGAACAACCGGTCTAATTAGCGTTTTATACAGTGTGCACTTTGTACGGAGGCTCAAATTGTTCGACCGCAATTGTTTGTGGAGTCCGCAATACCCCCGACTTCCGCTGATAATTTTAATCTCACGGCTGGTATTGTTGTCCTCTATTGCCAGTGAACCAAGGTAAAAGAACTCGTCTGCCACCTCAAAAGCATCCCCGTCGATTACCACGGTACTGCCTACCGGACCCTGTCGCACTCGCTCCCGCCCACCAGCATATACTTCGTTTTATACGTATTTATATTCAACCCAATATTCTCTGCTTCGCGTTTCAGTCTGGTGTACTAATCTTCCACCGCCTCAAATGATCTGCCGATAGCAACCATGTCATCAGCAAAGCAAATAAATTGACTGGAGCTATTGAAAATCGTGCCACGCATTTCGATCGCCGCTCGTCTTAGCACACCTTCAAACGGAATGTTGAATGGCAGGCAGGAAAGGCCATCTCCTTGTCGAAGTCTCCTGCGAGATTCGAATGGGTCCGACAATCCACCCGAGATTCTCACACAGCACTGGATCCCATCCATCGTCGAAGTCTAATAATCCCACCCGAAAAGCCGTTTTGGCCCAGTCCAGAATTTTTCATAGCTCTTGTCGGTTTACACTATCATATGCGGCTTTGAAATCGATGAACAGGTGATGCGTGGGGACTCGGGTGAAGATTTGGTCCGTTGTAGACCGACCCTGCATGAAACCGGCCTGATACTTTCTACGAATCTATTGGCTATTAGCAATAGTCGATGGAAGATAACTTGGGACAGCACTTTGTAGACGGCATTTAGGATAATGATCGTTCGGTAGTTCTCACAATCCTGCTTACCGCCTTTCTTGTAGGTAGGGCAGATAACCCCGTCTTTCCACTACTCCGGTAGTCGTTACGTATCCCAAATCTTGACAATCAATTGATGCAAACAGCATGTCAACTTGTTCCGGCTCATTTTAATATGTTCCGCTCCATTCTTTCCCGCTGCTTCGTTGTTCTTCGACCGGTTGATGGCTACTTTTACTTCGCTTATCGGAGAGAGTGACACATCTCCTTTGTTTGCTGTCCAAAGAAGTCACTTTCTCCACTATCATGGTCTTCCGCCTGCACGCCATTCAAGTGTTCATCGTAATGCTGCTTACACCTTTCGATCACCGCACGGTCGTAAGTCAAAATACCTCTATCTTAATTTCAGCACATTTCGGCCCGCGGCCCAAAGAGATTCCTTTAATCTCTGATAGAACTTCAGCTGCTCGAGTTCTTTGCACTCTTTCTCCTGCCGGTGGCGCTTCTTCTCCTGAAAGAGTCGGGTTTGCTGTCTTCGCTTCTGTTTGTATCGCTCAACATTCTGACTGGTGGCTTTACGAAGCATTTGTACCCGCATTGCGTTCTTCTCATTCAATATCTGCTGGCACTCGTCGTCAAACCATTCGTTACGTCGATTCGGTGCCACATGGCTTAGGGCGTTCTCCGCTACGCTGTTAATGGCTGTCTTCACGGCATCCCAACAATCCTCAAAATGGGCTCTATCCAGCTAACCCTTTTCGGGTAACACGCTGTTTTTGGCGACATTCGGCTGCGTCAGTCGTGCGAGATTATACCGTGGTGGATAGTTTTGGACGTATCTTTACCATCAATAGGTAGTGGTCCAAATCAATGTTAGCGCCCGGATAGGTTCTGCCGTCGATTATGTCTGAAAAGTGCCGACCATCTATCAAAACGTATTCATATAGACGTTGTTGTCAAAAGGATTAATGTTCATAAATGTTAAATATTAAAAACACCATTTGGGCTCCCACATTCCCCTGCCAATAACCATGTACTTCGCAGTGGCAGTGTTAATGGTAAGTCCCACTCTCGGTACTTCTTATTTGAAAGGCCTAAAGGTTTCTTCCACTGCTCTACGGTTGATTCCGATAGTCATCTGCAAAATGAAGAAGCATCAGATCAAGCTGCAATAATTTCGTTGGTAAACCATGCCACAGTTCATTTCGACTGAATCAGACGCCGCCTTAAAGTCCAGAAGCACATGATGAATCTGCAAGTTGTATGTACTCCAGTCGTGGAGTAACCCTAAGGAAAAGTCTCGCCTCACAGCTATTCTCGAATAGATACATACCACTTATGGCAGCAACTCGTAATGGATTGGTGGTTTCAAATCCCAATCCCAAGTTTTCTTGAATTGATGTTCAAATTTACCCGACGACTTTTGTTTTGGGACTGTTGTATAAAGGTATTTTTTAACACGCAGAAAAAGATTCCAAAGTTTTGCTGCTTCTACGGTTCTACTGCTTAAAAAGTTTCCAACAAAATTGGTTTTGTCAGTTTTTTGACACCCTGACATGACACACTTGGCACACAAAGAAAATACGCAACTTCTAGTTTCTTTAAATCAACGTAATCGTAAATGTTAGTTTAAACCTATCGTTTTAAGCTAGACTTATGACTCTAAGTTATGGATAAACGCAATCTCTCAACCTGCAGCAATTCGATTTACAACGTATATTTGAATCGCACCAAATGGTACAAGAATGGTATAGCACAAGCATAGTTGGAAGGTTGAAAAACGAAAATAATATTATGAAAAATCAAGGTCTGCAGTTTATTGAGAAAATTTTATTAAAAATTCTTTGCTTTCATATTTAAAATTCATATCTCTTGAACCAAGTATCGTAGAGCAAACAAGTTTCAATAAAAATGTAAGTAATATTTTTCAGAAATCAGATAGAATTATAATCTGGTAAAATCTGGATTTTATGCAGCAGTGGAAATCTCCAAATAAAAGTCCTTAAAACTTTATTTTCCCTAATGCACATTTTATGAAATATTGAGAGATTTGCATCCTACATCTGGCAAAAATCGATGGCAAAAAATGGGCCGAATAGGTAGTAAAGATGCCGGACAAAAATGCGGTGTCAATGGTTTTCTTCAACAGCGCCACTGTCACCAGAAACAACGATATATTGGTTCTCTGTGACAATATAACTCTTTGATATAACTGCTCTGACTAAAACACCTACCTTTGAGTTAATCCCGGACAATCAATCATGGCAATACAGAAGTATAAATGATTTACATGAATTTTGTGTTCATTAAAATTTGTTGCGAATGAATTATATATAAAGATTGAAAATGTTTGGTAGACATATGTATGTTCCCAGAATTGAATTTGAGAAAACATGAAGACAAAATGTACTGAATTCTAGAAAGCATGCAATTTTACCACACCTTCCCCCATTAGAAAGAATGATGTAATATAGTAAAGTCGCTCGCAAAAGAGAGATCTGTAAAACGTGGTACCCCGGTACGGGAATCCAGGACGTTAACTTTGAAAAATATATATTAGCTGAGAACCCGATCTTACTGGATCTCTTTTGACCTTCCTCTCAGTGGTGCACACAGCTACTTGTACAGCTGTTATCGATCCAAATGCAAGAGTAACACAGCCCTGTTCACTTGTTGGGAAATCTCTCTCTTGTTTAGAAAATTTCCCCACTCTTGTCTATCCTGTAGTGCTAAGGGATTATGTCAAGAAACATATATGTCAAGTTTGAGGAAGAAGCCTCCAGACTTTCCGGAGCTATGGCGGACTTATTTAGTTCTGATTTTCGATTTTTCTGGTGTTTTCAATTTTAACATTTTCCAAGAATTTTGTTTTGATCATTTTAATAATGATTTAATCTGCTCGAGAAGTTGTGATTTTTAGCTTAACTTGCATCATCTAGCAAAAGAAAAAACAACTGAATTCACAGCATTGATCTTGCACCGACAACTGCAGGCTTTTGTATTTGCAGTAACGGTATTCTTCAAGTATTACTCAAGCACTTCAACGCTGTACAAACAGAAGGCAGATAGACGTTACCCTGGCAGAAGTCCTTGGTTGGTTCATTTTGCACTGTCTCTAACCGTCGCTAATTAAATAAATGTTATTACGATGTACTCGGCAGGAAGCGAACGGTCGAGCATCCTGATAACAGCGCCCATACCCAGGTAGGTAGTGGAAAAAACTAGTGGAAACGGGTTGGTACAATTTAATGCCAATGCGATTCTGAGCTGCTCTGCACACAAACGTCCTGAACGTTTCGTTTTCAGTGTTCATTTAGTGTCGGTAATTCGGATCCAGCACTGCTGGGTCGTTTCTATTAAGGGATTTTAATTTCACAAAGGTTCTTTTCACCTTCATCACAAATGCTGCTGCTGCTGCGAGAGGAAAAGTTAAACCCAAAGAAAGAAAAACAAACGACGATCTTGTCCATTCGTATTGTCTGTAATGCACCGTAGTATCCTATTACGGCCCTGCCCAGCCCGGGTAGGGCCAACTACCGATAACGAAGGAACCCTCTGGGTCCCCTGGATTCCCCGACCAAGAGGCCCGGGAACAAATTTACGATTCTATATTAACCGTTTTGCTTCGTTTCTCTCATTCCACTGTGTACTTTTCTTTCCAATTACAGAATGTGCGCAATGCTCCTGTCGGAGGTGGCCAGTTTTGCAGCGGCCATGTTGTTCGCGGTGCATCCCATCCACACCGAGGCGGTAAGTAGATCTGCTCGCCCCCTTGCGGGCGGGCTTTTTTTTATGCTCATCTTAACAGGAGGAATGATTTGATACGGAATTGTGACCAGCAGCTACCTACCGAATGAAAATTGCCGGTTCCATCGGGGTGAGTCCGGAAGCAGATGATGGTTTAATTAAATCCGTCCCGGGGACTGCTAACTGCTTCTGTGCGCTGTTGTTGCTACTGCGAGGGAATGGAAAGTAAATACGATTGGATTTTTTTTTCTTGTTGGGATTAACTTTCAGATAAAAATATAATTATGCTTAATTCGAAAAAATACTTTTTGAATGTAACTTTAACCGTACTTTCACCGGTTATTTTAAGTTTGAGCAGTTCTATGCTAATCTGCTCAAGCGCGAAACCTTGATTAAATATTCAAACAGTGGCAGCGGAATAAAACCACAGCAGATTGATGCCATTTGCTTGGATTTCGCGTCGGTAACTTTCCCAAGGGACGACGGCCCACGGGAACAAATTCAATAAACCCAAGTCAATTACACAAATCTCACCATTTGCTTCGATTGCAGTAATCCAATTTACCGGCACGAGTTCCAAACAAAGCCTCTCCAGAAATGCTTCGAGACGTTTTCCCGAGGAGGAAAACCGCACCCACATGAGGCGGTCAGAGTGGTTTCGGTGATGGTGAATGGAAGTGGCAAAGGTAGTAGTATTAGTAGTAGTTCAATCACATCGCTTGCTCCGCTCCAATCCAACAGGCGATCGATTGCAAAATTCAAATCACGATCCGTTCGGCGAGGTCTGATTCATAATTAAATTTATTCATCGCTTTTCCACTGTTTTCTTTCCAAATAGCGTAACAGAACTCTGCTATAGAGCTGCCTAGGTACCTAGAGTTAGAGTAGTCGTGTATCAACACGAAAGCATTTCCGTTGGGCATAGGCAGCTCGACTCGACGGAAACACGCCATGCCTGGCAGCGGCAGTCTCATCCATCCATCCGTCAGTCAGTCAGTCAACAGGAGAAAGCGTCAGCTTGGCAATACGAGCCAGCTTGGCTTGGCTTGGCTTGAAAGGTTGGAAATCGATTCCCTAATTGGTATCAGTAATTGATTATTCGATTTTTTTCTTTATCCCAAGACCATTATCCGTCTTTCTGAATAATCTTGTGAGCCGCTGGGTATCTCAGTTTAATAGTAAAAATCCTATGAAAAGCCTTTGTTTTCAATAAATATTGGCAGTTGCGAACCATATCCAATTGAGGGGGAATAATGTATATATTTTAATTTAGTTTCACAAATAAATTATGCATTTGCTTGGATATAAAATAATAAGAAAGCTTCATATTTATTTATTTCTTTATGCCGGCAAGTTGTTAACATTCTGATTAAATTCAGAATTAAATTGGAATTTATTTCTTTTCCAGAAAACAAACCACATGATCCGATGTCGGATCAATTCTAACCTTTTTCAAATTTTATTCGTAAAATTTATTCAATGCTTCGGCCCACGGACACTGGCGTGCCACGCTATGTCCGAAGGCACTTTTTTGCACCTCGGATTTCTCTTCACAGGCTGTGTTACTATTGATCAAAACAATGAATTCAAAGAAGGTCTTAAAATATTCTGTCTTAGGTTTTTTGAAAAATTCCATTTTTAAATTTATGACCACCTCCGATTCAAACCAAATTGGGTATAATTGCTCATTCCAACCCCACATTCAATTTTTTAAAGTTTTGTTCGGATTGATCAATCCCCCTTGCAGTGATATGCAGTGAAAAATGAGTTTTTTCGAAAATCTGTGAAAAATGGCGAAGCGGCTCTGCAAAGGGGATTGATTAATCCGCACAAAACTTCGAGAAATTGAATGTGGGGTCGGAATGAACAATTTTACACCAAATTTGGTTGAAATCGGAAATCGGAAGAAATGAAGACCAACAATTTAAAGCGGGCCAGAATCCAAAATGTAAACAAACCGAGTGAGGGTTTATTATACTCTCACTCGGTTTGTTTATATTTGGGTGTTGGGCCCTTTTCAATTGTTAGTCTTCAAGTAAAATAAACATTGTTTACAAATATAACCTAAAAATATAATCCAAAAATGATGCAAATATTATGCAAGTTGGTTACAAAAATAACACAAATATCACAAAATGTTTGTGAACAAATTTGATAATACAGTGGCAGGATGAAAAGACGAAAAACATAAAAATGATACAAAAATTGCGTATAACCACAAAAATGATTGGAAAATTATATTAAGGTAATATGAAAATGGCGAAAAATTAAAACAGAAATGCAGTAAACTCATATAAATTATAAAAAAAATTGGAAGACAAAATGCTACTAAAATTCACAATAAGGCCGTTGTAAATTATTTTTAACATTTTAGTTAACGCCGTTTTTAGTTGTAAAAAACTAAATTTCTGTTGGCCTTACAGCCTAAAGAACTTGAAAAATGAGTAGTAACGCTTCTAGCACGGAACAAAAATGGAAATTCGAACAATGAAATCTCCGAAAATCGGCAAAAAAATTTTGCATTGTCGCACAGCCTTTTCTCAAATAAAAGTCAGGAATCGAAAGCAAACAAATTAAAGGTCAAATATCACAAACAAAAATTCAAAGATCAAAAGGGAAAAGACAACAGTATAATGTAAAAGCTTCAAAAATCGAAATTCATACGCCAAAACAAAACTCACAATAGACAAAAAACAAAAACACAATCGACAGGCGACAAGGGACAAGGAACAAAGGACAAGGAACAAGGGACAAAGGACAAGAAACTAGCGACATGGAACAAGGGAAAATCAAAAACTACAAGGTATACAGCCCTAAGGGTTGTACGAAAGGGTGACGTAGGACTATATCAGATTATTAGATCAAAGAGTAATGTAAACTGCATTTTTGGCATATGTATGTTTATAAGAATCTGCCAGTGCCATTGTTTAATTGCCTCCAAAACCCCCCACATGCAAGGGGTCGGACACTCAGCACATTGTGCCGCGGCACTCCAGAGATATCAAGCGGCACACCTCCGGTTCAATTTTACATATTAAATGGGAGCACTGCCAGTTGCCAAAATCATCTCGCACGGTTGTCAGATCTAACGAATTTAACAAATTTTGCAGTTCGGTACTTTCGGTACAGCATCGGCACAGTTCGGCACGCCTCAAGTCGCCTAACATAAAAACGGCTGTGCTGAGTGACCGACCACTTGCCCACATGCCGAATTTGGTTCCATTTGCTTAATTAGTTCTCGGAAATTTGTATTTCATTTGTATAGGAGCCCCCCCCCCCTCTTAGAAGGGTAAGGGGTCTCAGTACACCATAGAAAAAACATTATTTGTATGGGAGCCGCCCTCCCTCTTAGAATGGCAAGGGGTCTCAGCACACCATGGAAAAAATCCTACCTTCTAAACCCCCACATGCCAAATTTGGTTCCATTTGCTTGATTAGTTCTCGAGTTTTGAGGAAATTTGTGTTTCATTTGTATAGGAGCTCCCCCCCCTCTGACACCCTCCATAAAATTGCTCTCTTATCCATAAAATTGCTGATCATTTTATCTGTCCAACGACATATAAATTGTTCAGTTTCGTTCAGTGGTTTAGTAGTTATTAGCATTTGAAATTTTTCATTCAAACGTTACACTTCTATTTTCGTTTTCACAGAGTGCTACCCAGTCCCAGTATAGTAAACAAAGACGTAGTCCTAC
This sequence comes from Sabethes cyaneus, assembly GCF_943734655.1. Classification (NCBI taxonomy): domain Eukaryota; kingdom Metazoa; phylum Arthropoda; class Insecta; order Diptera; family Culicidae; genus Sabethes; species Sabethes cyaneus. Next base: position 33,592,412 of record NC_071354.1, on the reverse strand, counting down.
GTCAAAACCGAAAAACCAAAATAAAAAGTCCAAAATCAAAAATCGAAAGTCGAAAGTAGAAAGTCGAGGATCGAAAAACGAAAGTCGAAAATGCAAGCAAAAACCAAAAGTTCAAAGCCAAGAATCAAAAGTTAACAGTCGAAGTCGAATATAAAAAAAATCAGAGGGGTTGTGTACAAGACACGACCGCATATATAGGTGACGCAGGACTACGTAAGTCTCTTTGTAGTGATAGTAGCATGTATTCATGCTTGTAATCATTCGATTCTTCATGTATACATGCTATATGCAACATATATACATGCTACATGCGTTGTATGTAACATTTATCAAAGTAGTAACATTGCATACGTTCAATTCTCAAAAGATTGTGCATTTGAAAACAATTTAACAAAATCAAGAACACAAACTATTGCTTTCCTGCTACCTTACTGAAATTAAAGATTGTTTTTATTATCCATGGTTTCCCACGTTGAAGGGATTTTACCAATTCAATCCTATTTTATCAACAGCACATCTTTCCACTACACTTCTAATGAAACGGCAAGCATGCGTATTCATACAGAGTCGTATTATAACCGAACAGTACAGGTGCAGCACATTTTTCCAACACAGATATCAAGTTCGCCGAGGTTTAATCGTCTCGCAGTAAAGAATTTGCGATTTGTTGGGACAACGAACTTGTCACTTTTTCTGGCACACTTCCCTAACACAGACATCAAATTGGACTAGGTTTAATCGCGTTCGTAAGAAATCTGTTGGCACGAGGGGGCTTTGTTACTCTCTCTGGCGTACTTCCCAAGCAAGGACATCAAAATGGTCTAGGTTGAACCGCGGTGTTAAGAAATCTTGTTGAAATGAGGAAACTTTGTCACTTGTTTTGGCTTACTTCCCAAGCACAGATATCAAATTGGTATAGGTTTAGATCATCGTAAAGAATCTTCCAACCAATCACGAAGCGAGAATTCTGGTAAAACATAGGTTCATTATTTTCAATTTTTCAATAGTTCAACGTCAAGAATCCATACTTTTCTTCTTTTGGGTCAATTCTTAGAAGATTTTCCGATCGATTGGTGTAAGAATATTGAAAATCGATCGGAAAACCGCTGAGCTATTAGCGCTCAAAACCTTTCATTTTTCGTGACGCTCGCATTTTTCGATTTTTTGGAATGACACCCTATCTCAAAACTTGCCGTAAGACGTAGTCCTACGTCAAAAACTGGTAATGGATCGAAAATCGGGAACCGAAAACCAAAAGTCGAAAGTTGAAGATCGAAAATCGAAGGACGTAAACCGAAAATGAAAAATCGAAAGTCGAAAGGCGAAAGTCAAAAGTCGAAAATTGAAATCAAAAGAAGAAAGTCGAAAATCGATAATCTAAAGTTAAAAGTCAAAAGTTGTAGATCTAAGCACGAAAGTAGAAAATAAAAAGTCGAAAGTCGAAGACCTAAGCTAAAATCAAAAGTTAATAGTAAAAATCAACAGTTGAAAGTCGAAGTCGAAAACAGAAAATCGAAAACCGATAATGGAAAATACAATATCCAAAATCGAAAATCGATAATCGGTAATTGAAAATGGAAAGTCGAAAGACATAAACCGGAAATGCAAAATCGCCAGTCGAAAGGCAAAGGTGAAAAGTCGAAAATTGAAAATGGAAATTCAAAATTCGGAATTAGCAAGCTGAAAGCCGAAAATCAAACGTCGAAAATCGAAAATCTAAAGGTAAAAGTCGAAAGTTGAAGATCGAAGTTCGAAATTCCAAAGACGTAAACCGAAAATAAAATGTCGAAAATCAAAAATCAAAAACCGATGATGGAAAATCCAATATCGTAAATCGTAAATCAAAAATCAAGAATCGAAAATCGAAAATTTAAAGTCTAATGTAGAAAGTGAAAAGTTGAAAGTCGAAGACATAAGCCAAAATCGAAAGTTGAAATTCAAAAATCGAAAGTCGAAAGTCGAAGTCGAACATCACAAAACGAAAGTCGAAAATCGAAAAACGGAAAAGGAGAATCCAATGTCGAAAAACGGAAATCGAAAATCGAGTATCAAAAATCAAAAGACGTAAACCGAAAATGATAAGTCAACATTTGAAAGCCGAAATTCAAAAGTCGAAAGTTAAAGATCGAAAATCGAAAGTTGAAAGACGGAAGTCGAAAACCGAAAGTAGAAATTCAAATATTCAATTCAATATTCGAAAGTCGATAGCTGAAAGTCAAAGATCGAAAGTTGAAAATCGAAAATCGAAAGCTAAAACTCATTTGTTCGAAAGTCAAATATCACAAGTCCAAAGTCTAAAGTCATGAGTACAAAGTAAAAGATCAAAAGTTGAAGGTACAAAGTCAACTATCAAAAGTCGAAAGCTGAAAGTTCAAATATACAAAGTTAAAAGCCAAAAGTCAAAAATCAAAAGTCAAAAGTCGAAAGTGGAAAATCGAAAGCCGAGAATCGAAAGTCGACGGTCAAAAGTCAACAGTCATAAGTCTAAAATCAAAAGTCTAAAGTCTAAAGTAAAAAGTCGAAAGTCGAAAGTGAAAAATCGAAAGTCGAAAATTGATAGTAATGCTACTCCCAAGCACCATTTAAGGCGGAACCGAAAGTGGCTATCGCTATTGTGTTAGTGCGACAAACACTGTACTGTACATCTCATGTGTTCGTTAAAAACCTAAACGTTTATTTGAATATTGCATTAGTATTGGTAATATATGTCAAATAGCGGAGCTTGCAAACATAAACAGCTGATCCGCAGCCAACCGCACTGACTACAAACATCCCGAAAAAGGGTTTGTTTTCTTTATCAAGGCATTCCGATTCAATCAAAATTAACAGCAGCAACTGAATAATGCGTAGGATCTCTAGGATGTTTAATTAATCCGCTTGCATCGGATTGCGTTTTTGATTCCTGCCTTTGCGTTTTGTTTGTTTACTTCACACTAAGCTCATCGATGCGGCGAAAGTTGAAAGCTCTTTAAAAGCTCATTGATGTGACGAAAGTTTGATACTGTGTTGCTGCTTTTTCGGAAATCGCTAGTTCAACGAAATATGTGCGCAACCAAATATCTATGAACTAATTCCAAATTATACATTGGTCGCTTTTATGAACACGTAATGATCGATATGATCAGTTAAATTTATTTTTCATTAGTAATTATGTTTTGCTGAGCGTTTATTGATACATAGCAGATCGATAAATTGAATTACAAGTTTTAGGAAATTATAACAGCACTGGAAGCACTGATTACGTGGCGAAAGCGTGCTCTGCCAATACAGATGCATTTTTAAGGCGCAAAACAATACATGCTTCGAATGGTAGCCATTTACTCAGCCATCTTTGAGCCACTTTCGGTTTCCCCTTAAAAAGAAAATCTCTAGAACTTTTATTTTGTTGGTAGATGCTTGAACCAAACGTAATCGAGCAAACACATTATGAAAAAAATAATTAACGATAAAATAAAATGTTTTAGTTTTTTTCTCGGTTTACGTCTTGTTTACAAAATTTAAAAGCAACAAGTGTTTTCTCCAATCCTTTACTAACAAAACCTCGTATAATTGAGAAATATTTTCTTCCACGCATCATTAAAATAATTAGGTTCATAATTGTTTTTAATCTTTACTGTGGTTGGTTCCTACCAAAATCAGCAATAACATTTATAGAATAAAAACCTGAAATATAAAACTCAGTTAAAAGCAAAGTTTGAATGGCCAGGTTCACTTCAATTTATTTTCTGGTATATTTGAAAGCACTTCGAGCAACACTGTCAGAACGGTGCAACACTGATAAAACGGATTCGATTTCTTTTTCTTGATCACAGTCTCGTACCAAAAGAGATCTATTTATAGACAGCTCGAACAGCAAAAACTGACAACTGACAGAATAAGCTATCGGTCAAATCATATGAGCATTTAAACTACCTACATTCAAGAGTAGTTCTGGTACAGTGGTTAAGACCATGGCATCATGTGCGGTATGTCGTGAGTTCAATTCCGACTGAAAGGGTGCGGTTTTTGAAATTGAAAGAATGTGTGAAAAACTTTTTTTGTTGCTATTTGTAAATGTTCCCGATAAATAGTTGTACTATTTTTGACAATAGGTCGGGAAAATGTCGATATAGCAGACAGAGGTAAAAAAGTTTTTGTTTTATCAAAATTATAACACAATTTGTTAGAAATATGGTAACAAATTTTGATATAATTTTGTTCAAAACATAACAAACTTTGTTATATTTTTGCTATCACTGCTAAGCAGTTTTGTTAGAATTTGAGTTATTTTAACCACTTGCAGTAGCTAAATTATAACAGCCGCTGTTAGCAAAAAATCGGTCGAAAAATAACAGGATCAGTTATAATTTTGTTATGCCCTCCTGATCGGGAAGGTACATTGCATTGTTCTATGAAAGACATGGTAAATGGATAAAAAAGGTCGCCTAGAATCACCCAAATTGGCCATGAGCTCCTTGGTGTCAATACGTTGCGTTGGTCAGCTGAAAGCAAATTATACATTAATATTTTTTGAAACGATGGTTCTACAATTGATGAAGGGACGGTAGGGGAAAGAAATGAAAATTTTTGGTGAGGGAGGGGAAGAGCGGAAAGGAAGGGCGAGGGGCTATCGGTAGCTACGCTTGACAAGTAGTCATTTTGACTCCTACCTTTTGTCCAATTGGACAAAATGTCCGCTTTTTGTAGCTGCTTGTATGGTGAAGAAATGGTAATATTTATTACAGATTGTTCTCCTTTTCCCAATGTTTTCCTTATTTGAAAATCAGATGTATTACTTAGAAAGATCAATACTGGTTTGGTTGTAACATCCCAAAGCCTCTAATTCAAATTTGCTATTTTATGCTTTCCGGTAAACCAATTTTATTTCCACTCGCTTTTCGTACGGAATGGAATGTTAGCTTCCGTAATCAAGCAAAATAACCTTTTTGAATCAATATTTTTATACCCCGCTTAGTAAATTAAATCGTTGATCGTAAAAACGAAGCTATTTTGGGTTGTGGCATTTTTATGCTCCGGAAACGTTCACATTCGGCAAAACCATCACGAGAAAAGTGCCAGCACGGTGGAAAGTTGACACAACAAAAGCCGAACGGAACCGAACCGAACCGAACCGCCCCGCCTCCCCTGCCGGCCACCCTGCCATCATCATCGGTTAAATCTCAACTAAAACGAACAACTTTAAGCTGGATTAAATTCCGTGGGGGCCGCCAGCTTTTCGACAGCCGCACAAACACACAAACCAACCAACCATCCAGCCAGCCAGCCAGCCGATGCGGTCATAAATCGCTAAGCTCCAGAATTTCTACCTTTTACCGCAGCTGAAATCCAGCGGCAGACTCGTAAAGTTTTCGTTTCGTTTCGTCATTTCTCGGACACTCCGCTCGACGGGAAAGCCCAGAGCCGCCGTTTAGCAGCGGTGACTGGTGGCTCAGTGAATGCGAAGGGGGAAAAAAGAAAAACTTTTTCCTTCACCACAGCACCGCACCGCACCGCACCGTAAGGAATGTGGATTTGGTGAATTTAGGCTGGGGAGAAATCATTTCCCACGGGACGAGTTGTACCGGCATTCGAAAGTTTTGAACGGTCCAAAGGCTGACTGGGGGGTGGAGGGGGGAAACGGACATAGGTGCGTCCTCATTTTTAGTATTCACTCAAAGCGATGGCAACAAAACCGTAAAAAATGTATGAAAATCATACTTCGGACTGTGTTTTTTTTTGTGGCGCCGCGGGAGAGTAGTCGGAGCACTCTAATTTTCTTCTGACAGTTGCCAGAAAAAAGACTGTAGCTGGTTGGTGGAGATGTCGCTTGACATATGCCGGTTGCCGGAGCATGTATCGCATTTCCTCCGTGTAGCTTGATTGCGACTGACGTTTGCATCACGTACAATTTTATTTATTTTTGTTTTAAACTGCAAGCTCAGAGGGCGGTGACACAGTTAAAGTTAAATGCAGGCTGCGTAATTGATTATACCTACCTTCGGTTGGGAAAAATTGTGCAGATTCATGAGTCGCGCTTAATTACTTTTTCCACGGGGTTAATCCGACAGGCAAAATGACACTTTTGACTGTTACTTTTTCAATTAGAACTGACGACAGAGGACGAAAATGGCAAAAAACAGACCAGGATACCTTCGATCCGATCCGATTTGTTCGCCGTAAATCGTGACGATTTTATTCATTCCGTTTTCAACTTATGTAGACGCTCTGTTGGGGTTCTTGGTCAAACTTCAATCAAATTATGACAAGGGTCAACATTAGATCCCGCGCCCAAACCCGATGGGAGATGGGAATGGGAGGCACGGTTTAACTTTGTTCAGAAATATTTCGGTGCCATGGAATTGAGCTGGATTGAAGGCGCCAAACTACCAAGCACTACCAAGGTAGCGGAGAATTCTGGCTACGTCGTAGGTTCCCGAGGCATTGGCATGTCCAGATTTTGGTAGAACTACGTCTATCAGGAAGGTAGCTGGTACATTAGCATTAGTAATCAAAGGCAGTTAAAATTTTATAAACTGAAATGTGTGGTATGTTTAGTAGTTTCTGTTTCATGTCATAAATCTTCAGAAACAAGAAGTACATGCTAATAAACTCCGAAATTGTATCCGAGGGTCCATTATAGGCAGAGGATCCACTGTAAGATAACTTACCCTACTCAGTCGATCAGTGCTTCAACAAATTAGCCATGACATGTCGGTTGGTTTTAAAGTGAACAAGGAATTGGAGTGTCTTTTATTGATACAAAGAGAATCTATGAGTTAGGACTGGAAGGTCGCTACGATCATTCGACAGAGAAGATAATGGGCAAGACATCAACAAGTTTTAGGTTTGAGCAAAGAATGTGCGGCAATCGTTTAAAAAATAGAGTGTCGTTTTCATGAAGTGAACGGCGTGGTATTTAAATTTCTTTACAGCCGTCTCACATAAACCACCGAAATGCGCCGTACGAAATAAACCTAAATTCAGTTTCGCCTTCAAAATATGTGCTGCATTGGAGTAATTCAGGCTAGAGATTCTTAGAGAGTCGCCAACTGAAATAAATAATCTAGCAACAATACAGCTGCGTATGCCAGTGTTGCCGCATGCACAGATCATTCCGTAATCAAAAGACATTTGGAATAAATTACCTTTATAGCCAATTATGCCTATTCTTGATGATTCTTAATAATTTTACTGCAGTTCATAGTCGTACTGTAAATGTTATGCTGCTGTTATCGGTTTATTGTTAATTATTTGGAGAACCAGCGACTTAAATTTCACGATGCTATGCAATGCAATGCCTAGGTACTATATTCCGTTATCGAAACTTGACCTTCTGTTTTCATATGACTTCGCAGCCAGCCGTTAGAGTGCAGGACAATTGCAGAGCCTAACATCCTCTCCCAGTGAGGATTCGAACATATGACCTCTGGCTTATTAGACCATCACACCTCGCGGCCAACAGGGAGCTCAACAAACTTTCTCTGAATCTTTTTTCCGTATAATTCATAAAAAGCAGCCAAAAATTTAAAAAATGCCCGCAAAATGTTCTCGGCTAAAGACGGCGTCTTTGTATCTATTACAGGCTCTCTAATCGTTTTTTTGACAAGTCTCCTGTTCGATTGGACTTACTTTTGACAACTGATTCTGATCGATTGGAATTTTCGGTTTAAGATGGAGACTCTCTAAGTGTCAGGCAACTGACAGTTGAGCCACGTATTGCTCATTTAGCTGTGGATGGTAACGGAAGCACGCCAGTAGGACTTTGGTCTTTTGATGTTTGATTGTCGGCTTCCTAATTTCAACCTTCGACTTTCGATTTTTGGCCTTTGATTTCCCACTTTCGAAAATCGACTTCCGATTTTAGGCTTTCGACTTTGGATTTTCGATCATCAGCCTTTGATTTTCGTCCTTCGCTTTTCGATTTTTGACTTTCGACTTTCCACTTTCGACAAACGACTTTCAGATTTTGACTTTTGATTTTCAGCTTACGACTTCGCCTTTAGATTTTTGGTGTTCGGCGAAAGTCAGACTTACGACTTTGAGCTTTCGCCTTCCGATGTTCGGTTTTTGATTTTTGACTTTCAACTTTCGACTTTCGAATTTCGATTTTCGAATTTTTAGTTTGACTGTCGTTTTTCCAGTTTTTATTTTTGTCTCTCGAGTTTTGACTTTTGAGTTTGGATTTACCACTTTCGATTTTCGGCCTTCGACTTATGCGATTCGATTTTCGATATTCGACTCTCAACTTTCGATTTTTAACTCGACGTTTAACTTCCCCCTTCGACATTCGATCTTCGAGTTTCGAGTTTAGATTTTCGACTTTTAACTTCCGGCTTTCCACTCTCAGTTTTCGACTTTCAACATACGGCTTTCAACTCTTGAATTTCGACTTTCGATTTTCCGCTTTAGATTTTCGACTTTCGACTTTTGATGCTCGACTTTCAACTTTTAACTTTTGATTTTCAGCTTTCGACTTTCGATTTTCAAATTTTTACTTTCGATTTTCGATCACGACTGTTTACTTTCACTTTTGGATTTTCGAATTTCGACTTTCATTTTACCATTTTTGACTTTCGACAAACGACCTTTGACATTCGCCTTTTGTCCCTTGTCCCTTGTCCCTTAATCCTTGACTCTTGTTCCTTGTCCTTTGTCCCTTGTCTTTTGTCCCTTGTTCCTGAACCCTGGTCTTTTATTTTTTCCCTTGTTCTCTGGTTCCTTGTCCTTAATCCCTTGCCCCTTGTTTCTTGTCCTTTGCCCCTCGTTCCTTGCCCTTTGTCCCTTGTCCCATGTCTTTTGTCCCTTGCCCGTTGTTTCTTATTCCTTGTCTTTTGTTTTTATCCCTTGTCCCTTGTCTTTTGTCTCTCGTCCGTTGTCCGTTGTCCCATGTTCCTTGTCTCTCTGTTTTTTGTCTTTTGACCCTTATCTCTTGTTTTATGTCTTTTGACATTCTTTTTCAACTTCTGTATGACTCGATTGGGTGAAAATGAGGGCAGTTGGGTGAGTTGATGTCATTGTCTCGATATCACGTCACATAAATTTTTCTCCTTTTTCTTTTCCGTCTTTCCTCTTCTTAAGTTCGTTTTGACGTAGGACTACGTCTTACGGCAAGTTTTGAGATAGGGTGTCATTCCAAAAAATCGAAAAATGCGAGCGTCACGAAAAATGATAGGTTTTAAGCGCTAAACTCAGCGGTTTTCCGATCGATTTTCAATATTCTTACACCAATCGATCGGAAAATCTTCTAAGAAGTGACCCAAATAAAGAAAAGTATGGATTCTTGATGTTGAATTATTGAAAAATTGAAAATAATGAACCTATGTTTTACCAGAATTCTCGCTTCGTGATTGGTTGGAATATTCTTTGCGATGATCTGAACCTATACCAATTTGATATTTGTGCTTGGGAAGTAAGCCAAAACAAGTGACAAAGTTTCCGTATTTCAACAAGATTTCTTAACACCGCGGTTAAACCTAGACCATTTTGATGTCCTTGCTTGGGAAGTACGCCAGAAAGAGTGACACAGTTTCATTGTCCCAACAGATCGGAAATTCTTTACTGCGAGACGATTTAACCTCGGCGAATTTGATATCTGTGTTGGAAAAATATGCTACAGTTGTAGTGTTCAGTTGTAATACGACTCTGTATGAATACGCATGCTTGCCGTTTCATTAGAAGTGTAGTGAAAAGATGTGCTGTTGATAAAATAGGATTGAATTGGTAAAATCCCTTCAACGTGGGGAACCATGGGTAATAAAAACAATCTTTAATTTCAGTAAGGTAGCAGGAAAGCAATAGTTTGCGTTCTTGATTTTGTTAAATTGTTTTCAAATGCACAATCTTTTGAGAATTGAACGTATGCAATGTTACTACTTTGATAAATGTTACATACAACGCATGTAGCATGTATATATGTTGCATATAGCATGTATACATGAAGAATCGAATGATTACAAGCATGAATACATGCTACTATTACTACAAAGAGACTTACGTAGTCCTGCGTCACCTATATATGCGGTCGTGTCTTGTATACAACCCCTCTGATTTTTTTAATTTCTACTTTTTTCTGTTCCATCTTCCTCCTTTTGACCATTTCCGCTTGACCTTTCTCCCCTTCTTCTTGTTTCCTCTACCAGTTTTCTTTTTTCTCTCTCGCAAGTTTTTTTTCTCTTTTGATTTTCCATGCTTTCTGTTCCGTACTCTGTTTCTTGTCTCGTCTTCCCTCTTTTCACTCATTTTTCCTTATTCTGCCCGCTGTTTCCGCTGTTTTCTTTTCTTTATTTTTGTTCACGTTTCTCTATTTTCCTGTTCCTGTATTTATTCCTTTCTTTTCCACCTTTTCTATTCCGTTTTTTCTTTGTTTTATTCCATTTTCATTCTGTATTTGGTTTCTTTTTTTCCCTTTTCTCTCCGGTTTTTTCTTTCCGTTACCTTTTTCTGTAATCCGTTTTTTTCCTATTTTAATTATTTTCTTTTTTCCCGTTTTTTATTCCATCTTTCTCCCTTTATATCCTTTTTGACATCTTTTTCTCTCGAAAAAATGAAAACGGTTGCTCTTTCTCTTCTTTTCCTATCCCATTTTCCCCCTTTTGCTGAGTTTGAATCACTTGATTTGCCTCTGTTATGATGTTCGTATTTTTTCTTCCGTTTGTTCTCGTGGTCCATTTTTTCTTTTCCTGTTTCGTTTTTGTCATTTGCTTTCCATCCCGCATTTTGTTTCCATTTTTCGTCTTTTTCTCGTCCGTTTTGCCTTTTTCCTTAGTCCGTTTTCTTTTTCATTTAGGCCATTACAAATATTTAAAAAAGTTTTTGTCCCTCCGGTGTTGGGCCACTGAAGGGGGGGGGGCGAAAAAAACAAAGAAAATTTTTTAATCGAGCAAAAAAAATATGGATTTTAGGCATTTTTACTTAAAGTTTAAACGTGAAAACCAAATCTTTTCTTGCTTTTAATAAATACGCTGTTATTTTTCATGCAAAAATCTACGAACAAAAAGACAAAAACGAAAGAAAATTTGTTTGGCCGAGTTTCGGAAATTCCACTGTTTGAACTTCCATTTCTGTTTCGTGCAAGAAGCGTTAACTCAACTCGTACACTCATTTTTCGAGTTTTTCAGGTTTTAGAGCCCACAGACAACTGATTTTATTAAAAAATTTAACTCATATCCTACAAATTATTTTTTTACCCCCAGATTTTTCAAGCCAATTTCAAAGGGGGGGGAGGGGCTGACAAAAACTTTGAAAATGATTTGCTATGGCCTTATCTTACAATTTTTTATTCCATCGTTTACTTTTTATATCCCGTTTGACATCGTTTTTATTTCGTTTTTTCCTTTTTTCTGTTACGTTTTTTTCTCTTTTAGTCCCGTTTTCCACTTTTTATTCCGTTTTTCCTTCTTTTCTATTACTGTTTTCATAATTTTCGATCTGACTTTTCATCCGTTTTTTTCTCCTCAGGATTTCCTTTTGTTCTGCCTCGTGTTTCCTGTTACAATATTCCGTTTTTCTTCGTTCCCGTTCACGTTCATTCTATACATGACTCACTTTTTCCTCTTTCTTCCGGTTTTATAACCAGAATTTTCACCGTTTTCCCTTCCGTTTAACCTTTTTCTTCAGTCTGTTTTTTTCTTTTAAATACCTTCTTGCCGACCGGTTTCGGGTAAGTAGTTACCCATCTACGGGGCCGAGTCCCTAAATAGTAAAAAAATTTTAAACTTTGTAAGAACAAAAAGTAAAGTGTCCAAAGGTATTTAAGAGTCATTCTAGTTCTTACGTTAGCAGGACTACGTAATTGAAGCTATTTTTCCTGTTTTATTTTTTTCGTTTTTTTATCTCATCTTTCGCCGTTATATCCCGTTTTACATCTTTTTCTCTCTTGCTAGTCGTCTGTACCTTCTTGCTTCCGGTTCAGTATTTTCTTGTCTCGTTTTTCCTTTTCATCTTCTTTTCCTGTCCCATTTTCATTTTAAGTTTGATTTAGCGGATCAACCTCTGTTCCGTTTTTCTTATTTCTTCCACTTTTCCTCGTTTTAAAAGATTAATATTTTCTTTTTCTGTTTCGTTTTTGTCACTTTCTGTCCGGTTTCGACTTCTGTCTATATTTCGGTTCAGGTTTTTGTCTGTTTTGATTTTAAGCATCCCGTTTTTTCTCATCTGTTCTCTTCTTTTCCTCCTTTTCTGCCACGATCTTTTTTTCTTTTTATCAATTTTATTGTCTGTTTTATTTTCTTTCTCTTTTTTTTTCTTTTTTTGTTTAATGTTTTCTTTTTTTCCATTTTCCTGGTCCTATATTTTTTCATCTCCTGTTTCTTTTGTTCCATTTTTATTCCGTATTTGGCTTCCTTTTTTCTTTTTTCTCTCCTGTTTTTTATCTTAAATTTTTACGCCTTTTGCACCTCCATTTTACCTTTTTTTCGTGTGTGAACTCATCACTGCGACCAGTATAGTTGATCTATTGTGATATCGCCCGGGTGTTTGCTGTATGACCTACACTGCATTTCTTTTTGCTATAATCGCTATTGAGTGAGCGATATGCTTAATAAATTTTATGCGTGTCTTGGGGTTTACCCTTCCTTCAAAGCTTGATTTGTCACTTTACCCACTTATTCCTCGCTGCGCTATCCCATATTATAGCCGTCCCTGACGAGGACTCATTCGTACCTCTGACCAGTACACTTAACTATAGGAGGGACATTTGCACTGTCAAGAGGCTTCAGAGGGTAAATATAGAATTCAGCATGAAGGAAGCGTAAATGAGGGGCCTGAGAATAAACCCATGCTAAAGTCATTTGACATCGAATGGTTTGATTCTACTAAGATTCGAGCCCACGACCACTCGCTTGTCAAAGCAAACTCGGTAATCTTGTGGCTACGGAGCCCCCTTTACCTTAGTTTACTGTTCCGTCGTTTTTATTTATTTATTTATTTTTTCCCGTTTTCTATTTCATCTTAGGCCATTGCAAATTATTTTCAAAGTTTTTGTAAACCCCACTCCCCACCCCTTGGAATTTTGCTTGAAAAATCTGGGGGCAAAAAAATAATTTGTAGGGTATGAGTTAAATTTTTTTTTTATAAAATGAATTGTCTGTGGGCTCTACAGCTTGAAAAACTCGAAAAATGAGTGTACGAGTTGAGTTAACCTTCTATCACGAAATAGAAATTGAAGTTAAAACAGTGGAATTTCCGAAACTCGGCCAAAAAAATTTTCTTTCGTTTTTGTCTTTTTGTTCGTAGATTTTTGCATGAAAAATAACAACGTATCTATTAAAAGCAAGAAAAGATTTGGTTTTCGCGTTTAAACTTTAAGTAAAAATGCCTAAAATTCATTTTTTTTGCTCGATTAAAAATTTTTTTTTGTTTTTTTCGCCTCCCCTTAAGTGGCTCAACACCGGAGGGTCAAAAACTTTTTTAAATATTTGTAATAGCCTTACTCATTTTATATTCCTTTTGGCATCGTTTTTATCCCGCTTTCTCTCGAAAGTCTTACCTGTTTTCTGTTATGTTTTCTCTCGCCCTGTACCATTTTCCACTTTTTATTATTTTTTTCTGTTTTTCTGTACTGTTTTTATGAACTTTGCTCTGACTTTCCTTCCGTTTTTCTTCTTTTTCTGGTTTCCCCTTTTTCTGTCCCTTGTTTCCTGTTTCAATGTTCTGTTTTACTTCGTTCTAATATTCCTTATTTTCAGTCTTGGTTTTCCTGACATTTTTTACTTCTTTTCTAGTATTTTCTTTACCGTTTTTGACCTTTTTCTTCTCTTTATCTCTGTTTTCTGATTTCAATTTTCGTCGTTTTTTAACACTTCTTATCTCCTTTCTTTGTTGTTTTTTGTCTTCATCTGTTTCGTAGTACCTCTTTTTCATTCTTCGTTTTTCCATGTTTTATGTGACGTTCATTCTGTATTTGACTCCCTTTTTTTTCTTCCCTCCGGTCCGCTCTTTGATGTTTCGTTTTTCCGTCTTTTTTGTCACGTCCACGTATACAATTCTAGTATCAAATGAAAGCTCTTGCTACCGCAAATGTTTTGGAAGAATTTTATCGAAAACAATCAAGCGATTTAAAAGCTATGCTTGAAAATGTGTTTTTTCAAGGTGTCAATTAGTCGAACGTTTCTCAGAGATGGCCTAACCGATTTAGGCGTTATTAGTCTCATTTGGTAGGTAATATAACAACGTCGTAATATATGAACACGTTCGGGAATGTTCCGGATCGGAGATCAGTTTCTAAATTGAACTAAAATACAACAGGTGACATCTTTAAGTACTCAAAATTGCAAAAGTAGTTCATTTTTCGTCACATAAAGTGTCCAGGATTACGCTGGCCACAGCCGGACACGTTCTGGGAACGTTCCGAATACATCCAGGAAAACGGCCAGTTTCTAACCTAAACCAACCCCCAGAAAGCGACCTCGCTAGTAACTCAAAATGAAAAATTGCAAATAAAAGCAAGACATTTTTTGATTGCTTTGAAATATTTTACAAATTTATCAGTATATTACATAGACATGCATATGTTTTAATGATAACTACCTTAGTGTTATCCAAAAGTTGAATTATATTCCGAAGACGTCGAATTCTATCTCAAATGACACATGAGATGGTATAACAAAGGTTCCTTTCACCAAAAGGTGGATTAATTCGGGTTTTCAGACACTCCTTGACAGTAGTACATTTTGGAATTCGTAGTTTTATTGAACAGGAAAGCCTGGGTTTTATCCGCAGGTGCAAATACCTTAGCAGATCGGAGGGTTTCTTACGAATTTATCGACAAAACCGAGTTTGAATTCATTAGGGACATCACCTCGACCAGAGGCTTGTCCGGGAAGCTGCCCATAAGTCATCTTCACGTACGTTCAAGTATTGTAATAACTTTCTTGAAACAAAATTAATTCAAAACACTCCAGGTTCGACCAGTAAAAGCGTTGCAGTGAAATAGACATTGTGTTTAGATATTAAACACATTGAAATTGAAATGGTGTTTCAAAATATATATAAAGACCAGCAAATTCCTGTATTATTGCCCACAACTCTTCAAAACACCTGAAGCTAAGTCTCAACTAAGTTGCAGAAAATTCACACTCTCCACTAGAAGCTTTAAGACGGTAACCAAACTTCGAAATGTATCCATACCAGTATCCCATCATCAGCATCATCACCATCATCATTATCATCATCCTCGCAACCGAAACCAGCAGCAGCAGCAGGAAAACTTTCCCGAAATCGTGTTGTTTCAGGAAAGCGAAACTAGACGGAAAAGAAAAATATTTATCCTTCACCACCCTGCCTGCTTATGCTTCCGACCGGTTGCTTGCTTTGCACACAATGGATCGGACTCCATTGTCATCATCATCCTTTGCTGCGCTGCGAGAGTGCCTTGGCTTTCCATCAAACGTTTAAGTTCATGATGTTGACGATCCACACAGTGGAGTTTTCGCTGGGGGTACGTTGAATATCCGTAGTTAAATTACTTCCGGCCGAGCGACGACGACGACGACGACGACGCAGCTGTAAACAGTGCTGACCAACTCCTGTGACGGTGAAGATGTACAAGCACGGAAGCCTCTCGACGCGACGTTCACGACAGGTACGACGGAATTCCGGCGGGTACAATAAATCAGCGATTTTCGAGAGGACAAAGCCAGGCAGGCAGGCAGACAGGCCACACGCAGGTACATCCTTTCATCATTCGCTCAATTGCGTGTGGTTTCCCCCGGTGCGTACCGCGCGCTGCTGCTCGTCTCGTTTTTCTTCTGCCACACCACGCCGCTCCGTGAGGCTTTCTGTGAGGTGAAACTTTCGGCTGAAGGGGATAATTTGAAGAATTTTCATAAATTTATCGTGCTTTCATCAGCTGCGGTATGCCGAGCATAACGCTGAAGAGTGAAAAGCCTTTGAACTGCTCGAAAGAGATGAAAATGGGGTTCGAAAATAAATGGCGATCGGTGCTGGAAATTTTCCGATGTTTCAGTTTGAAATATTGGCTGCGTTTTTTCCTCTCCATTCAGGTTCTGTCTGAATGAACCGGCATTCGATTTATCAATAATGATTGCCAAATTATAAACTCTATAATTGGAAAATGGCATCAACTATAAAACGCTTTGATACTATATCCTAACTGCAACACAATGGCGCTTTCGAACAAAGAAAATCACTGCCACAGTTTGCTATTCAGCTCAGCTGAACGGTTCGCTTGTCATCGGGAGTAATCTGATTTGCACCAGCGATAAGTAGTGCAACTGGGCAACTTTTCCGTACCGATTTCCCGCTCGGGTCGAAGCCTGAAAACACATGTCCGGATTACCGAAAACAAGCCACCCGGGCAGGCTTTCTATTAAATTATATGCACACACTCGCAAGGTCTGCGGGTGGCTGAAATGGAGAAACTATAAGATCAGGCCGTAGTTGATAAACTGCTTTAGTGCTCGGGAAAACAGCCTTCATGCCGCCCGAAAGGCAACCGCATATGGTCAACCCCGGACGGGATCCGACCCCAGCAGCGGCAGAGCGGCCTCCATTAGAGCCTCGGGAAACTTCTCGGAATATAAATTATTCACTTAATTTAATAGTTTTATGGCATGAATACCGAATGAGCCAAAGTTTGCTTTTTTCCTGGATTAAACTCGCTGCATGTAAATTGTAGCCGTTTGCATTTTTTCCTCATGCTCCAACACAGAATGTTATTGAAAATTATCAGTTTTAACCTTGAAACTAACCAAACAAAAAACAGTCCGGTGCTTCCTTCCAAATTCGCACGAATATCAATGATTTCCCGCAGCTAGGGTTCCGACCGTAAACCATAGACCGCCAAAGAAAATGAATTCTAATGAATAAATTAAACGTGCCTTTCCGGGAGAAAGGCTTCCCCCCCCCCCCACTGCCTCGGTCCACCAAGAGCTCCGGGTATCGTCGGGTTGAAAATTTATACGGCTTGGAATAATGCGAACGTAAATTGCTGCTGGCCAGCAGCTTGCTTGCTGGCATGCTTCCACTGTGTGCGACACCAGGCGGCTTCAGGATGAATCTATGTAGTGGCCGGATAGCAACCGACGTATAAACCTTGAGCTGGTTGATTTAAGTTGTTCTCATTTTTCAACCGTCGTCCGTCCGTCCGTCCGTCCGTCCGTCCGTCCCAGCCAAGCCTGGTCAGGCACAGAACTGGTTAAGCTTTGCCGTTGAGAGATATGCATTCCGCAAAAGATCAAACGCCGCTCCAGGAAATGAAATTGCTTAATATTTAATGAAGATCTGCGATACTAAATTGGAATATAATTTCGTTTGGATTTATTAGCAGTACCTTCCATGAGCCTCGCGGCTAACATTGCTGGTCTGAGATCATAGGCCAGTCGTTCGAAAACTGAATTATTTCCAGTACTCAGTTTGGTAGTTAACTTTCCAATAGAGTTAAATATTGCTTAAAGTTTGCGTTCATCGTTACGATAAAAAATGAATACGAACATGATTTACACAAGGCTGCAATTAGATCAGAAAAACACGATATTTTTGATAACGCAAAAAGGATGCTTTTGTGCCAAAAGTTGAAAACTTAGTCGGTTTAGCAACCAGATAAATCAATAATACTAACGATTGGACAAACAAGACGAATAAAATAGAACTAATGGAGAGCTGCCAAAATTTTTAAAATTTATTTTAATGTCACCAACCTTGTTAAAGCAATTATATTTTGGGCACCCAACAGCTACCACCAGCCAGATTAGGCAACGCTGACCCAGGCTGAATGGGAATGGCATGAAAAACCATTGTACTTCTACTTACGAGCAATTCCAGCTCGACTAGCAAAACGGTTTGACTCGACTTTTGGTTCAGAAAGTTAAGGAAAAATAAAGCTTAAATAAGCGATAACTTTGTAAGGAAAGGTCCTAGAGATTTGCAATCTTCTGCAAAAACGTGTATTTTAAGTCCTTCAGAAATCGTCTAGAACCATATATTCCTGTATAATGCAACCAACATAAGCTAAGTATGAAAAACTAATTTTTAAAAATTTCCAAGGAAAATGCTCTACAGCTCTGCACTGGATAGAGATAGAAATATCATTTCTTTAGCAAAAGTGTTTATCTTTACATTTTCTATAACTTTACCGAAGAAACCATGTGTCTATCTACTAATACAAAAAATGGACGTGTATCGAGCCTTTAGCGAACGCGAAACACATAAAACGTATGCTTGCCGTACTCTTATTTGGGTACTTGGGGGCAAGTGGAACCCATACAAGTTCATAGTACTCGACTTAAGCTTTAAGATGAAGTGCTGATTTCATAAATCACTTACACGTACCAGGGATTTAGAGAATCTCCTTCCAAGAGCTAAGTCGCCTGAGTCAATCATTAAATAAGCCGTCTTAAGGCAGAATGACTTCAGCAGGTGGGGAGAAGAGCCCGCTCATTATCCACGATGTATTGTTAATCGGGCCAAGATTAACCCTAGAAAGTTGACTATTTCACTCTCCCTAGGCCCATCGCTTCAAACAAGTGCTCTGATGGTCCCTCCCTCTTCCCCATTATAGTTTATTTATGAAATGTGGTACATATGGATAAAAATAGAACAATCTCACCAGCAGTCCTTCGAATGGATTAGAGTTGCGTCCTTTCAGTTTCCATAAGTGCTTCTAATAATTAATTTATTTTTTTCTTCTAGTATCCAATATCCATGTGCAGTATTAACACTCGTATTGGCCAAAGTTTTATATAGCACGAGCTTATGAAACACTAAGCTAAAACGAAAAAAATAATTAAAATAACTTATTTTATGCTTACCTATTAACAAACTCGTGTGGCTCCGCCGTCTGCCCAAAACCTCGATTTTGAGATCAGGCAGCCGGGAACAACCCAGTATCGCACCTCCTAGCTTGGCTACTCAATAGAGCTTTACCGGGTATGGCCACGTTGAGGCGCTAGGTAGGGGCTTGAGATAGCTAGAGCTATATTGGACGCTCCTCATTTGCTTTCCCCATTTCATACCCAGCCCCAGAGACTTGCGATCTTCTGCAGAAACATATTTTGAGAGCTACGATAATGGCCTAGAACATTGTGTATTTGTAAAATGAAACTAACAAAAGCTAAGAATGACAAACTATTTTTTAAAGAAATTTTAAGGAATATGCCCTATAGTTCAGCACTCGATAAAGATAGAAATTTTATTTCATCAGCTAAGTTGCTTGCTTTTACAATATTTATAACTTTGCCGAAGAAACTATGTCTATATTTCCTAACACAAAAGAGTTATTTTTTTATTTTCATTATAGTAAACAATGACTAGCTTTTGACAGTTAAGTTAAGGAGGATATTCATACTAACAAAAGTCCTGAAAACCATAAATGATAAAATAAAAACAAAAGACTCTAGAAGAATCGGTACGATTTGCTCCCATTACTTGTAAAGCTCAGGCAGTAGACAAATTTCGTTTGAACGTCAGTGAGCATGTTACTCACAAGATTCGCGGTCATGTGGAGAACATGGAATTACTACATTTACCCTTCCCAAAATATCAAGAATACTATCTATACACACTTAAAAAAAACTCTCCAAAATTTGCCGAGACTTAGACAGCCGAGCGTTCGGTGAAAATTTCGGACGTTTACGGAACTTTACTAACGTTTGGCATCATAAAAAATTTTACCGAACGATCGACTGTCCAAATCTCGGCAAAATTTAGCCGACTTCGGCGCTTTTTTTTAAGCGTGTAGAATCAAAAAAATCTAAAAGAGACTAAAGTCATAAACCTAACGTCGAACGACAAAAAAAGGAATCAAAAAGAAAATTAAAGGTTAAATATCACCAACGAAAATTCATAGGTTAAAAGAGAAAAGACAATAATATAACGGCAAAATTTCCAAATCGAAAATCACACGCTAAAACAAAACTCCCAAGAGACAAAAAACGAATGACAAGGGACAACGGATAAAAGACATGGGACAAGACAGAAACAGACAGAGCAAAGGACGCGAACACGGACAAGAGATAAGGGAAAGCCAAAAGTCAAAAGACGAATATCGTAAATTGAAAGCTGATAATCAAATGTCAAAATTTTAAAGTGGAAAGTGAGAAGTCAAAAATTGGAAGGGCAAAATCGAAAATCGAAGATAGAAAGTCGGAAATCAAAGAGCGAAAAATGAAAGTCGAAGGTTGAAAGTCGACAGTTGAAATTCAAAAGCCGAAAATCAAAAGTTAACTCGAAAATCGAAAATAGAAAATAGAAAATCAAAAATTGAAAATAGAAACTGAAGATTCAAAATCAAAAATCGAAGATAAAAAGTCAAAAGTGAAACATGGAAAAGGGATATTCAAAAATCATACATCGTAAATCTAAAATTGAAGATCGTTGAATAGAAAAATAGAAAATCAGAAATTTAAAATCGAAAATTGAAGGTCAAAGTTCAAAAGCTGACGAACAAAAGTCAAATCGAAAGGCGAAAATCAAATACCAAAAATCAAATTTTGAAAGTCGAAAATCAAAATTCAAATCGAAAATCGAAAGTGAAAAATGGAAAGTCGACATTCGAAAATCATACATCGTACATCGTAAATCAAAAATCGAAGATCGAAGATTGAAAATCGAATATCTCAAATCAGAAATCGAAAATTGAAAATCGAATATCGAAAGTCTAATCTCAAAACTCGTGAGTTGGAAGTCGGAAGCCGTAAATCAATAGTCGAAAATCCAATGTCGAATTTGAAATTCGAAAGTTGAAAGTAGAACATCGAATGTCGAAAGTCCAGAATTGAAAGTCTAAAGTCAAAAGTCGAAGATTGAAAATTGAAAGTCGAAAATCAAAAATCGAAGTCAAAAGTCAAAATCGAGACCTAAAAATCGAAAACCGGCGATCAAAAGTCGAAAATAAAAATCGAAAACCAAATGTCGAAAATCGAAAGTTGGAAGTCGTGGGTCGAAAGTCGAACGTCGTCAGTCGAAAGCAAAGTAAAGAATGTAAAGCGTTTATGAGATTTAAACCTTCTTTATTAATTCGGACGAATAGGCAATTGCAAATTATTTTTGAAGTTTTTGTCACCCCCCCCCCCCCTTTCAAATTGGCTTAAAAAATCGGAGGGCACAACAATAATTTGTAGGATATGAGTAGAATTTTTTTTATCAATCAATAAAATTGTCGGCGGAATCAATTGTCTCTGGGCTCTACAGCCTGAAAAACTCGAAAAATGAGTGTACGAGTTGAGTTAACGCACGAGACAGAAATGGAAATTCGAACAATGGAATTTCCGAAAATCGGCCAAAAAACTTTCTTTCGTTTTTGTTTATTTTTCGTAGATTTTTACATGGAAAATGATAGCGTATATATTAAAAGTAAAAATAGATTTGGTCTTCACGTTTAAACATTAAGTAAAAATGCTTAAAATCAATATTTTTTTGCATAATTAAATAAATCTCTTTGCTTTTTTAGCCCCGCCCTTCAGTGGTCCAACACCGGAAGGACAAAAACTTTATAAAATATTTGTAATGAACTTATTAGGATTCAGAACAATTACGGGGCTAGTGCAAAGACACTACTGACTCTGGAAGCACCGTCGAGCCGCGATTCGAACATACGACAACTGACTTGTTAGACCAGCATCGTACCTCGAAGCTAACTAGGCGGACGTCGCAAAACAAAAATCAAAAGACAATAGTCAAAAATCAAAGGTCCAAAAATTAAAAGATGAAAGTTAAAAAGTCAAAAATTGAAAATTGATAGTCAAGAGTTGCTAATCGAAAACCGATACTCAATAGCCGAAAGTCGAACATCGAAAGGCGAAAATTAAAAGCAGAAAATCAAAAATCGAATGTCGAGAATCAAACGTCGAAGATCGAAAGTCGGAAATCGATCGTTGTAGGTCGGAAGTTAAAAATCAAAAAGCGAAAACTGAAGGTTGAAGATCGAAAATTGAAAATCGAAAAATCAGAAGTCGGAAAACAAAAAGCGAAAGACAAAAACCGTCAATCGAAAGTCGAAAGCTGAAAATCAGAACTCAAAAGTTGAAAGTCGTTTGTCAAAACCAGAAAATCTGAAATTGAAAATCGAAAGTCTGAGTCTGAGATAGTCTGCAATCGAAATTCGAAAGTCGTAAACTGAAAATCCAAAGTCGAAATTCAAATTCCAAGCTCGAACGTCGAAAGCCGAAAGTCAACAGCCTGAAATTGAAAAATAAAGGTCGAAAATCGAAAGTCGAAAATTGGAAATCATAAAGCGAAAGTCAAAACATCAAAATCAAAAGCTGAAAGTCAAAATTTGAATGATGAAAGTCGAAAGTTGGATGTCGAAAGTCGAAAGTTAAAGATCGAAAATCGAAAGCAAAAATCAATCGAAAAAATGGAAAGTCGCTTGTCGAAGTCGATGGTCAAAAGTCGAAATTCGGCAGTCTCAAACTGAAAAATAAAATTCTAAAATTGGAAATCAAAAAGCGAAAGACAAAACACGAAAATCGAAAGCTGAAAATCAAAATTTGAATGATGAAATTCGAAAGTGGAATGTCGAAAATCGGAAGTCAAAATTCGAAGATCGAAAATCGAAAGTCGAAAACAACAAAGCAAAAATCTATCGAAAATCGAAAGTTGATAGTCAAAAATCGATGGTCAAAAGTCGAATATCGAACGTCGAAAGTCGACATTCGAAAGTCGTAAACCGAAAATCAATAGCCAAAAGTCCAAATTCTCTAATCCAATGCTAAAAGACATAAGAGCAAAGTTCAACAAAATTTGAAAGTCGAAGGCCAAAAATAAAAGGTTACTGGTTGAAAGTTGAAATCAAAACAAAGCAAAGGGTATAAACGTCTTTAAGATTTAACCCTTCTTTATTAACTCATACTTCGCAAACGATTACTAGAGTAAAAGGTACAATTACGGCGCTAGTGAAGAGATCCTACTGACTCCGGGAACACCACCGAGCCGAGCTTCGAACATAATACAACTGACTTGTTAGCCCACCATCGTACCTCAAAGCTAACTGGGCGGGCGTCGAAAAACAAAAGTCCATAAATAGTCTATAATAAAAGTGAAAATTTGAAAGTCAAAATTTGAATATCGATAGTCGAACGTTGAAAATAAAAAGTCAAAAATTGAAAGTTGTTTGTCAAAAGTCGAAAGTGCATAATCGAAAGCAGAAAATCCTAAGTTGCAACTCGAAGATCGAAAGCCGAAAGTCGAAAATCGTAACCCGAAGGGTAAAAATCGAAAATCGGAAGTTAAAACGCGAAAGTCATAAGATGAAAATCTGAAAGCTGAAAGCTGAAAGTCAAAAGTCGAAAGTTGAAAGTCGAAAGTCGAACGTCGCTAGCCTAAAATCAAAAACTCCAAAGTCGAAAGACGAAAGTTGAAAATTGAAAGTCAAAAGACGAAAGCCAAAATCCCAAAGTTGAAAATCTGAATTTGAAAGTAGAAGGTCGACATTCGAAAATCAAATGTCGATAGTCTAAAGTTAAAAGTTAAACGTTGATAGGCGTAAGTGGAATGTCGAAAGTCGAAACGTAAAAGCCCGAAGGGTAAAAGTCAAAAATCGAAAGTTGAAAGTCCCGAAGGGTAAAAGTCAAAAGAAAGTTGTTTGTCAAATGTCGAAAGTGCATCATCGGAAGAAGAAAATCCTATGTTGCAACTCGAAGATCGAAAGTCAAAAATCGAAACCCGAAGGGTAAAAATCGAAAATCGGAAATTAAAAAGCGAAAGTCATAAGATAAAATCGAAAGCTGAAAGTCAAAAGTCGAAAGTTGAAAGTTGAACGTCGCTAGCCTAAAATCAAAAATCCAAAGTCGAAAATCCAAAGTTGAAAATCCAAAGTTGAAAATCCAAAGTCGAAAGACGAAAGTTGAAAATTGAAAGTCAAAAGTCTATTTTCGGAAATTGAATGTCAAAAGTCGAAAGTTAAAAATCGAAAATCGGAAGAAGAAAGTCAAAAGTAGAAAATCGAAAGTAGAAAAATGAAAATCGACAGTCGAAAATCAAATGCCGATAGTTTAACAGTCAAACGTTGATAGGCGTAAGTCACAAGTAAATTCGAATGCCTAAAGTCCAAATTCGAAAGTGTCAATTCGAATGTAGAAAGTCGTTAGTAAAATGTCGAAAATTGAAATTCGAATGCCGACCATCGAATGTCTTAAGTCGAATCTCGAAAGTCGTAAGTTGAAAGCTGAAAGTGGAAATTCGAATGGCGAACATTGAAAATCTAAGGTCCAAAGTCGAAAGAAGAAATTGTGAAATCAAAAGTCGGTAGTCGAAAGTCTCAAGTCTAAAGTCGAAAGTATAAATTCGAAAGTGGAATGTCGTAAGTCGAATATCGAAAGCATCAATTTGAATGTCGAACGTCAAAAGTATTGCCACTAGAGAAAACCTGGCCAAATACCGACGAGCTAGGAACCAGTTGACCACGATCCTGAGGAGGAAAAAGCGCCAACAGGAGGACAGAGATCGTGAAGAATTAGAACAACTATTCCGAGCTAATGACACGCGCAAGTTTTATGACAAGGTGAACCAAACTCGGAAGGGCTACATGGTCGATCGTGACCTCGCATATAAAGTGTGGAAAAGTACAAAAAATGAAAATGACTATGGTCTTTTTAAGTTGCTTCGCAATAGAGTAAATTTGTTTGTTCGATCTGCAAAGGAGACTTACTACGAAACACGTCTAAATCCTAACTTATCCTCAAAAGAATTATGGAAAACAGTAAAATCTCTAGGTATCGGTAAGACCAAGATGCAATCTCCTTCCAATTTCAGTTCCAACGAAATCAACATAAATTTTGTTAATAATTTCTCAAGCTCTTGCAGTGATCCTAGAGACGATTTACAAAATGAGGTCCACCATAATGCTTTTTATTTTAGTCCAATTGATGAAATCGAAGTTATAAACGCACTCTACCACATGAAATCAAATGCAGTTGGCTTGGATTATCTCCCGATTAAATTTTTAAAGCTAATTAATCCACTAATTATTAAACCAATAACACATATTTTTAATGCAATAATTAGTAGTGCGAGCTTCCCTGGTCTATGGAAAAGATCCAAAATTATTCCAATTAAGAAAAAGCCTGGTAACTCTCTACAAAACATGCGTCCGATCAGTATTCTCAGTGCACTCTCAAAAGTATTTGAGCGAATAGTAAAAAAACAGATGGAATATTTTATAGAAAGAAACAATCTTTTTAGCAAGTTTCAGTCAGGCTATAGAGCTAAACACAGCACTAAGACTGCAATGCTGAAGGTATTTGACGACATCGGAATTGTTTTAGAACAAGGACGACCCGTTGTTCTTATACTCCTGGACTGCTCAAAAGCCTTTGATACCATTTCTCATAAAATTTTGTGCAAGAAATTAATAACAAACTTCAGATTTTCCATACATGCCACTAGTTTCATAGAGTCGTACCTAACTGGACGTTCGCAGGCAGTCTTTAGCAATGACATTCTTTCCTCTTTCCTCCCTATCACATCCGGAGTGCCTCAGGGTTCTATACTTGGTCCAATTTTATTCTCGATGTACATAAATGACCTGCCCAGCATCCTCAAGTATTGCAGAATCCACATTTTTGCTGAAGACGTCCAAGTTTATTACGATTGTATAGATGACTCGGCTGAGAGTATTTCAAATAAAATTAATTTAGATATAAAAAGTATATCTCAATGGTCTGTTAGAAACAAACTATCTTTAAACGTAAACAAAACGCACGCCCTCTTCATTAACAATAATAGTAGAAACGTTTCCAAGAAACCCATCTTGGTTTTAGATGATAATATTATTGATTTTGTAGAGAGCGCTCAAAGTCTTGGAATAACAATACAATCAAATTTCAATTTTGATAAATATATTTTATTACAATGCGGTAAAATATATTCTTCCTTAAGAACGCTTTACACAGCTGCGGCATTTCTATCCGTTAATACCAAACTAAAATTGTTTAAAAGCCTGATACTTCCTCATTTCATAGCATGTGACTTTCTCCTGTTCGATGTTTCTTTCTTTGCCAACTCCAAGCTTAGAGTTGCCCTAAACTCATGTGTACGGTACGTTTTTAATTTAAACCGTTTTTCACCAGTTTCGCATTTGCAATATCAACTGATCGGTTGTCCTTTTAATAATTTTGCCAAATCGAGATGTTGTTTATTTTTATTCAAACTTGCGAAGACTAAACAGCCTGGTTATTTATACGAAAAATTAATCTCATCTCAAAGTAACCGATATTATAAATTTTTATTGCCACGACACTTTACTGCAAAATATAGCAATTCCTTTTTCGTTAGGGGTACAGCTTCCTGGAATTCGCTGCCAAATAATCTAACTCTCATTCAATCATCATCGGTATTTAAAAGGAAAAGTATTGAGCACTTTAATTCAATTTAGTTTAACTTAATTAAAATTTAAATGAAAATAACGCTTAAATGAAAGTAACGTTTATATTGTTATGTTACTACTACCACCATTTTGCTCATTCAATTCGGAGTAACGGTTTAAAAGACAATGTCTTATGTTGTTACGCCGTATGGAAATCATTGATGGATAAATTTGGTCTAATTAGAGGAAAGTTAAACCCATAGTGCGAATTGCGTGAACGCACCCTCAGGAAAAAGCAAAACGCAATCAAAAAGCTTGCTCTCACTACAAGATACATTGATCTCGCTCATAAAATTGTACACGTCATCTCAGTTAAGATCATTTTCCGGTCGCCCATCCAGTGGGAAAGTCGAACGTGTTCGCTCTAGTGTATAGTGCCTCCAAAGCACCAAAGTGCCTTAATTCTTGCCTGGTTGTGTGATTCAAAGTCCAATCCGTCTGCATAAAACCGCTGTACGGATTTCGACTAAGTAACAATAGAAACCCGCAAAACACCCTTCAAAACCTCCCCTGTCATCATCAGCGCGAAGATACAGCTGCGAGAGGTAATTGTGTTCTAAAGCTCATCATTTATGGATTAAATCCTATCGAATCGGTTTCTAGGATTCGGGCAACCCAACAGGCTTAAGGCCAAGTGGCAGCACCCAGCAGAAAAGGCAAAACTCTACAGGTAAATTTGTTGAGCACATGTGAGCGTGGAAACTAACCTAAAATTTTGAGGCAGAACAAAGGGCATTTGACGTTCACCCACGAAGTATTACCGGGAACAAGGCATTCGATCGCAAAATTAAAGGTAATCACATACGTCACATCTGACCGGCGATAATGTTATAACGATCCATGCACACACAGATTCCTTCGTCCGTAAAGGGGACAGAGTCCATCAAAACCACAACCTTGTTCAAGTAAACGCTGGGACAAAAGGCCCTCAAGAGAGGTATGAATAGTATTTGGGTAAAATGAGGCACAAAGCTGATGATCGTTTTTTCAGGGCTTTTTATGGGACTTCGCCCTAGTCTACAGTACAGTACAGTGGCCAATCGTGCTCCAAGCCTGGCCGATTTAGTACGTGGCGATCAAGCGAGAACGTTGGCGTGACGGAGAATAGTTTGGTGTAGGCTGCGGTCGATACCGAGTCATCGTGTCCACGCGGGCCGAATGTGATATTGTGTCGGGTCAGTGCAGTAATGACGGGCATACCGGAGCTGGAAACGAGCGAGGACGTGGGTCGCACCTAAGTACAGTGCAATTGAACTGTGGTGCACTCGAATTGTGCACATTCGAGTCGGCACTCAACGAATAACATCCTGCAGCAGTGATATGAATTGGCCGCAGTGTAGAGGAGAGTCAAGAAGAATCCTTGAAGAGGATGAAGATTAAGTGAAACAGAGAAGAAGGTGGAAGAACAATAATAGCAGAGAAGAATATGGAAGAACAATAATAGCAGAGAAGAATATGGAAGAAGAATAGCAGAGAAGAATATGGAAGAAGAATAGCAGAGAAGAATATGGAAGAAGAATAGCAGAGAAGAAGAAGAAAATCAAAGAGAAGACGGGAAGCAAGTGGAAGATATAGAAGGAGACAATTGATTAGGAAGAAGATCAAGAAAGATAGTAGGCGAAAAATGAATAAAATGTGAAAGAGAAAGGTGACGAGAATAATTGATGTAACGGTGGTCCAATATAGTAATGAGTGAAAAAATGATCGTTATTTATGCTTCGTGAATAAGCCAGTAGAACAACATTTCCTTCAGCAACCAATTTATCGGCTGCGCGTTCACTTCATTAAATTTGCGTGCGCTAGCCGGCAAGAAATAAGAATCTCTCTCAGTGCAACAAGTGGCGTCTCACCCGATGATAGCGGTTGTGAAACAACCTTAAGAAATTATTCTGATTATATTATTATTGTTACTGTAGAAGAAAAGTAAAGTAGTAATAATGTTACTAGCATAATGATAATAAATAAATAAATAAATAAAAAAACCGAAACGTGACAGGTGTAGGGACGAGGGAGGGAATCTAATCACAACCCGAGTAAATGATTATAACAAACATATAACAAAAAAGTACCTCAATTAGATAGAAATAACAAAATTTGTTATATTTTTGATCAGACAAAATAATGAGGCTAACAGAATTATTACAAGTTTTGTTCTTATATCAAAATTTGTTATAACTTTGTTACAGAGCAATTTCAGCTTGTTCCAGCTTGCAAACGGTTTGTCTCGACTATTTTTGATTGCAATGAAGTTTTTGCTAATACATTACAATCACGCATGGAATCATTTTCCATGAAATATATTTTTTCGTCAAGAGTAACTTTTAAAAAGAGCGTATTTAGAAACGCGATTTTTTTTTCAAAAAATTCTATCTCGAAAACTAGGTATTTATTTTATGAAAAAGACGTCAAAGGAAAAATTGTAGTAAATTAAGTATAGTTTCAGTAAACAATTACGCTTAAAGAAAAAACTTTGCAAATACGTGACAAAAATCATAAATTGAGAATTATCTGAAAACATGATTGTTTGTTTTAGGTCAGAATGTAAAAATCCTAAATTTGGTGCTGGTTGGTCCTCCCCGATCAGACAAACATAGCAAAATTATAACAAATCATGATATTTTGTTATGACGGAATTTCTAACATGATTTGCTATAATTTTGGTCTCGTTAGTAGTTAAAATATCAAAAATTCTATCAGAACTTCTTAGCAGCAGTAGCAAAAATGTAACAAAATTTGTTATGTTTTGAACAAAATTATATCGAAATTTGTTATGACATTTGTAACAGGTTTTGTTATAATTTTGTTAAAATGTAACAAAAACTTCTTTGCCTTTATCTGCTATATCGACATTTTATTTCGGCTAAATTGCTAAAAATAGTACAAATATTTATCAGGAACATTCACAAATAGCACAGAAAAAAACTTTCATGCATTTTCAAAAATCCTTCCGGCCTCGACCGGGATTGAACTCACGACACATCGCACAGAAAGCAACACTCTTGACCTCTGTGCCAGAACTACTCTTGAATGAATGAAGGTTAAATGCTTATATGATTTAGCCGGTAGCTCATTCACGGTTGTCAGTTTTTGCTTCGAGCTGTCTATAAATAGAAAACAAGCGTTCAATCCAAAGCCGATATCAAGAAGAAATCGAATCCGTTTTATCTATGTTGCGCCACTTTAAGAATGTTGCACTAATTGCCATCAAATATGGTCGGTGTTAAATCAGACTGGACCAAGTCGCAAATTAAAAAAAAAATGAGTTAATGACAGCTAGCGATCAACAATTTTCTAACCTGCATTTTAGTTTAATCAGACTCTCATGAATGTTGCAAACAGCCATAGTTATCAGATGATTTCGAACGATTGACAGGTATTAACCATATAGAGCAACAAACTTTGAACGCGTTTTTCTCGAAGAGCTTTGTCACTTGATTCAGTTTGACTTAAAAACGACCATATATGATAAATGTCTGACTTAACCGAACTGACTTAAATGTCTGAACTGACCGAACCAACTGACATAACTCTGATTTCGAGAAAAACGCGTTCAAATTTTGCTGCTGCTATGTAGTTTAAAGCTATCAATCATCCGAAATCATTTCATATCATTGGCTGTTTGCCACATTTATGTAATCTGATTAGAGTAAAATGTAGTTTAGGAAATTCTCAATCGTTTGCTGTCATTAACGTATTTTTGTTAAATTTTGCGACTTGGTCCGGCCTGATTTAACACCGACCATATAAGAAAATAATGCCATCAAGATTTTTTGCAATGACTCCTATGTTTCAGTTTTTGAGTCTGTAGACTTTTCTGCTTATTTTAGCAGGATTCTATCACAGAAAAGATTAGAAACAACCATGAACTTAATTATTTAAATGATGTGTACGGTTGAAAGCCTCATTAAAAAGTAAATAAATAAATAAATAAATTATGTGTAGTAGAAACTATTTCTCAGTAATTTTGCGATCTATTTAGACAATTTTTTTGTTTTGTTGGTAAAGGTTTGGAAATTTTTTAACTACTTTTAAACTTTGTAAACATACATAAACCAAGAATATAAAAGATAAGATTTTATTTTATCGTTCATTCATATTTTATATGTTGTTTTGCTCAGTTATGTTCAGTTTCAAGCAGCTAGCAATAAAATATAAGTGTGAGTAAGCGAGACATTCTCCAACTACATGCCATTTACTAAAAAATTGGTTCTCTCATATATGAAATTCTACAATGACATTCAAAAATAACTCTTTAGATTTTTTAAACAAAGACTTCTGTCAATACGTTCTTTAATTATAAACTGCATGACTGTATTTAGTAATAAACTGCATGAGGTTCTCCAAGCGTGACTTGACAGGACCGGCGTGTTACTGCATCGAGTATGTTTCTTAAGGTGCATTTAGATTAGACAATTTTTTGGCAACATGTAGAATGCAACATGTAGAATGCGACGTGTTGCTAGTTGTTGCTCGCATTAATCGTGGGGAAGACCAACCAGCACCAAATTTAGGATTTTTACATTCTGACCTAAAACAAACAATCTGACAAAATTTGGTTCAAATCCGTGAAGGTCGATTAGATCTCAGACGCTTCGCGTAGAATTACCTTAATAGGTGATTTTTAGATTTTAAATTTGCAATAATTTGAGAACGACCTAAGAAAAAAGTTTATGTAACATAATTTGGTCAATATTATGCGTAGAATTTGATTTTATTTTAGTTTTACAAAAACTTTGCAAAGATTATAAAAATTCCGAAAGAGCTCTTTACCAGAATTTAGAGCATTATTTGCGTTTAAAAAAATCTTTAAAAATAGACATGTTGAAGATAATTCTCAATTGATGATTTTTATCACGTATTTGCAAAGCTTTTTCTTCCAACGTAATTGTTTACTAAAAATACACTTAATTTACTACATTTTCATAAAATAAATACCTAGTTTTCGAGATAGAATTTAAAAAAAATCTCATTTCTAAATACGCTCTTTTTAAAAGTTACTCTTGACGAAAACATATATTTCATGCAAAATGATTCGGTGCGTGATTGTAATGTATTAGCATTACAATTACTTCATTGCTATCAAAAATAGTCGAGACAAACCGTTTGCAAGCTGGAACAAGCTGAAATTGCTTTGTAACAAAATTATAACAAATTTTGATATAGGAACAAACCTTGTAATAATTCTGTTAGCCTCATTATTTTGTCTGATCAAAAAAATAACAAATTCTGTTATTTCTATCTAATTGAGATACTTTTTTGTTACATGTTTGTTATAATCATTTACTCGGGTCCCCACGATTAAAGCGAGCAACAACTAGCAACATGTCGCATTCTACATGTTGCATTCTACACGTTGCTAAAAAATTATCTAATCTAAATGCTCCTTAAGAAACATACTCGATGTACTAACAAGCCGCTCCTGTCAAGTCACGCTTGGGGAACTTCATGCAGTTTATTACTAGCAATTAAAGAATGTATTGACAGAAGTCTTTGTTTAAAAAATTTAAAGAGTTATTTTTGAATTTCATTATAGAATTTCATATATGAGAGAACCAGTTTTTTTAGTTAAGGCATGTAGTTGGAGAATGTCTCGTTTACTCACACCTATATTTCATTGCTAGCAGCTTGGAACTGAACATAACTGAGCAAAACAACATATAAAATATAGATGAACGATAAAATAAAATCTTATCTTTGAAATTCTCGGTTTATATATGTTTACAAAGTTCAAAAGTAGTTAAAAAATTTTCCAAACCTTTACCAACAAAACAAAAAAATTGTCTAAACAGATCGCATAATTACTGAGAAATAGTTTCTTCAACGCATCATTTATTTATTTATTTATTTACTTTTTAATGGGGCTTTCAACCATGCACATCATTTAAATAATTAAGTTCATGGTTGTTTTTAATCTTTTCTGTGGTATCCTGCTAAAATGAGCAGAAAAGTCTACAGACTCGAAAACAGAAACATAGGAATCATTGCAAAAAATCTTAATGGCATTATTTTCTTATATGGTAGGTGTTAAATCAGACCGGACCAAGTCGCAAAATTTTAAAAAATACGTTAATGACAGCAAACGATTGAGAATTTCCTAAACTACATTTTACTCTAATCAGATTACATAAATGTGGCAAACAGCCAAAGATATGAAATGATTTTGAATGATTGATAGCTTTAAACTACATAGCAGCAGCAAAATTAGAACGCGTTTTTCGAGTATTGTCAGTTGGTTCGGTCTGTTATGTCAGACATATATCATATATGATCATTTTTAAGTTAAACCGAACCTAGTGACAAAAATCTTCAAGAAAAACGCGTTCAAGGTTTGTTGCTCTGTATGATTAATACCTATCAATCGTTCGAAATCATCTGATAACAATGGCTGTTTGCAACATTTATGATAGTCTGATTAAAGTAAAATGCAGCTTAGAAAATTGTTGGTCGCTAGCTGTCATTAACTCATTTTTTTGAATTTGCGATTTGATCCAGTCTGATTTAACGCCGATCATATTTGATGGCAATTCGTGCAACATTCTTAAAGTGGCGCAACACTGATAAAACGGATTCGATTTCTTCGTCTTCTTAATATCGGCTTTGGATTGAACTCTTATTTTCTATTTATAGACAGCTCGAAGCAAAAACTGACAACCCGAATGAGCTATCGGCTAAATCATATAAGCATTTAATCTTCCTTCATTCAAGAGTAATTCTGGCACAGAGGTTAAGACAGATGTATTCTGTGCGATGTGTCGTGAGTTCAATCCCGGTCGAGGCCGGAAGGATTTTTGAAAATGTATGAAAGTTTTTTTCTGTGCTATTTCTGAATGTTCCTGATAATAGTTGTACTATTTTTGGCAATTTAGCCGAAATAAAATGTCGATATAGCAGATAAAGGCAAAGAAGTTTTTGTTATATTTTAACAAAATTATAACAAAACCTGTTACAAATATCATAACAACTTTTGATCTAATTTTGTTCAAAACATAACAAATTTTATTACATTTTTGCTACTGCTGCTAAGAAGTTCTGATAGAATTTTTGATATTTTAACTACTAACGAGACCAAAATTATAGCAAATCATGTTAGAAATACCGTCATAACAAAATATCATGATTTGTTATAATTTTGCTATGTTTGTCTGATCGGGAAACGAGCGCGAGGTGGTCGACAGATAGAAGTAGTTCTTCGATGAACACCTCAATGGCGAAGTCGCAGAAGGAGGCGGAACGGAAGTTGACCTAGGAAGGAAGATAGTAATGATCGCCCATGAAAGATAGTAATGATCTCCAAGAAGTAGAACAAGAAATCGGGCTGCTGAAGACCAATAAAGCCGCTGGAAAGGACTGCCTACCGGCAGAGCTTTATAAACATGGCGGAGAAACGCTAGCAAAGGCTCTATACTGGGTCATTTTGAGGATTTGGGAGGAGGAAAAGCTACCGGAGGAATGGGTGGAAGGAGTGGTTTGTCCCATCTACAAAAAGGGTGATCGGCTAGACTGCTGCAACTATCGCGGTATTACGCTGGTAAACACCGCCTACAAGGTACTCTCCCTGATCCTGTTACGCCGGTTGTCACCGATAGCACAAGGTTTCGTAGGGAATTATCAGGCGGGTTTCATGGGGGCTCGCGCAACTACGGACCAAATATTTACTATCCGACAGATCTTGCAGAAAAGTCGGGAATACAATGTTCCCACGCATCACATCTTTATTGATTTCAAAGCAGCAAACGATACAGTCGATCAAGACAAGCTATGGCAGATAATGCTCGAACACGGTTTTCCGGACAAACTGACGCGACTGATCAGAGCTACATTGAATCAAGTGATGTGTTTCGTACGCATCTCTGGGATACTGTCGAGTTCCTTCGAGACGCGGCGAGGTTTGAGACAAGGTGACGGTTTATCCTGCATGCTGTTCAACAGCGCTCTTGAGGGGATGATCCGACGAGCGGGCATCGAAACGAGAGGCACGATTTTTACCAAGGGTAGCCAACTTCTAGGCTTTGCAGATGACTTCGACATCATAGCCAGGAACTTTGCGACGGCGGAGGCAATCTACGCCAGACTTAAAGCGGAGTGTAGGAGAATTAGGCTGAAAACAAATGCGTCGAAGACCAAATACATGAAAGGAAGAGGCTCAAAGGAAACAAATGCGCGCCTCCCACGGACGGTAACCGTTGACGGCGACGAACAAGAAGTGGTAGAGGAGTTCGTGTATTTGGGATCGCTGGTTACCGCTGATAACAACACTAGTAAGGAGATCCAGCGGCGCATCCAAGCGGGAAATCGGGCCTACTTTGTCCTTCGTAAAACGCTACGATTAGGAAGCATACGCCGCCGCACGAAGCTAATAATGTACAAAACCCTTATTAGACCGGTAGTTCTTTATGGACTTGAAACCGTGACGCTGCTCACGGAGGACAAACGTGCTCTTGTCGTGTTTGAACGGAAAGTGCTGCGGACGATATTTGGCGGAGTACAAACTGAAAGCGGAGAGTGGCGGAGGCGTATGAATCACGAGCTACCAGACACTACTTGGGGAGACTCCCATCGTACATCTAGCGAAAGTTAGAAGGCTACGGTTAGCCGAACACGTCGTAAGGATGCCGGATTGCGACTTCTGAGACGACTAGGAAATTGGCGATGAGTGGCCCAAGACCGAGTTGAATGGAGACGAGTGCTTGAAACAGCACGAGCTCTGTTCTAAAGAAGAAGTTGAAAGTTAAAAGTTAAAAGTTAAAAGTTAAAAGTTAAAAGTTAAAAGGTAAAAGTTAAAAGTTAAAAGTTAAAAGTTAAAAGTTAAAAGTTAAAAGTTAAAAGTTAAAAGTTAAAAGTTAAAAGTTAAAAGTTAAAAGTTAAAAGTTAAAAGTAGAGAGTTGATAGTTGAAAGTTATAAGTTAAGAGTAAACAATTTAAGTATTAACAATTAAAACTTTTGCTATTGTCTAAAAATGATATTTTTTAGCTTTCTAGTTTCTCGTCATTATTAAAATAGGCTTATTCATCTTCTTTTGACGAGCGCAATTATAAATTTCTCGACTAAAGCCGTATTTGATCAGAATCCAGAAAATGCAACAAATTAATTAGACAGAAATTTATTTAATAAGCTCAACTAAAACTAGCACAAAACAATCGTTTTTTCGTATCCACGCAATTTGAATATACCGTTCAATGTCGGCTCATCCAGCGGACAATCCAACTTTCTATGGATACGGAAGGAAAATTGCGTTATTTGTAACATGAGTACACCGTTTTCGTAATACAGGGCAGGGCCAGGATATTTTTCATTTTTTTAATTGCAGCGCGTATCAGTAACTGAATTAGTCTGCCCTCTCGATGGGGATGGGCAGTCGGTAGCAATATTTACTCTTACCGTATAGTAGCACGAGAAAGGATCAGCATTCCATTCGTAAATTTTGTGCGTAAATTTGATAGAAGATTTTATTTTGTATGACCCTATATTTGATTGATCATATTCAGGGCAAATGCTTAGCCAATACAATACCACTAACAGTGCAATCTGTATTTGATTTCTTTTTGCAATACTTTGAATAGTATTTCGTTTAACACATTTCCGTTTCACGCATGAAAATTCCTTCCATTTCGGAAAAACGCAATCACCGCTAAATGAAAATTCCTTCTGGGTGGATTACACCGACGTGGTTTTCCATACATTTTTGTTTTTTTTTTGTTTTATTTTCGTATTCATGTTTTTTAATTTAGTTTTCCCAAACAATGCAATCTGGACTGCACCGGCTACCGCGCCGCCACCGCCAACCAGCTTTTAGTGTTTTGCCGCCCGTGCGTCGGTCGGTCGACCCGGTTCTTTGCGCAGGCAATGGATCATATTTGCCTTTTCTCGTTTAGCGCCTGGCTAAACGCGAGTTGCGTATAACTAAATAAAGATTTTTACGTCCGGCTCCCGGGGCGGCCCGTCACAGCAACCGTAAGCAACGCGATAGTTGCGAAACCCGAGTACGCAAACTGCGGAAAAAGGGAGCACAGAAATGTTAGCTGCTGTTGCGTGGAAAATTTCCAGGACTTTTTTTTTCGCTCTGCTGTAGGTAGGACGTGCTTTTTAATTTAGCCCACATGAGGGACGCTTCGTTGCGCTTTGCCATGATAGGAAAAAAGAGGGGAAAAACATAGTGCTGAATTTAATTTCACGCGACGTTTGGTTTTACTACTGTAATTCAATTAACTGTCACGGCAGGTAAAGTAGTATGCATTAATGTTTTCATTTTGCGCGCAAAAAATCAAGCGGGTGCTTAGTTTATGTGATACTTTTAGCATTTTATGATTAATCGTTCATTTAAAGAGGATTAATTAATTAAAATGTGATCCTGCATATGTCAAGCACTTTTTTTTTCAGTGGAAAGCCAATGAAAATTAATGCGAATCAGTGGTAGAAATATATAACTCTGAAGATTAAATTCCAATTTTAAATTTTCAACTAAGATAGGAACATTTCACAATTTAAAATCATTACGTTCTATTGAACAGACGCCGGTCGTTTCAGGTAATAAACTTGACGATAAATCTAAATACACTCGAAATCATTCCGGGTACTCTTTTCAGCCATCCAGCAACCATTTCCTTTCCGTTTTGTTGGTGGTGCGATCGCTATCTCGAATTACATTTCTCTTCATTTATTATTGGAGCAATATTGATTCACCCAGGCATGGGTGTCGCGCGGGGGGAGTTGGAGTCAATTGTCTCGGCCGTGGCCCCCGAAGAAAGAACGTTCAAAAGCATTGTTTTTAATTTCCGAACCGTCGTTATTGGCTGCTGGCAGTAAGTTACTCAAAAACCCGCAAATGCCATCCTTCTCCGGCGACCCGAATCCCGATCGAACGACGACGACGACAACGACGACGCAGCGGATGGGGAAATTGGCTTTGAAGTTGGTTTCCGGCAAACTTTGAAGGTGGTTGTAATCCAATATCATTAATCAAGATTTATTAGCTATTTACTCCTGCCCGATGCTATTATTTCGAGCCAATGCGGCGGAAGTATCCGGAAGATTGACCAGCAGCGGAAATTGAGAGAAGAAACAGAACCTGGGCAAGACTTTGGCAGGGGATGTCCGGTCGGCAAGCGTCGTTAGTAACGCAAAATAAATAAATCGAAAATGCATTTCCTCTGTAGGACGTCAGTGGACGTCAATTTATGTGTACCGGCAGCAGTTCGGCGCCGGAAATGAGTGAGGCCGGATTAGCGGTATTCGTGACGCGGGAGCGGGGTATAAATGGAAAAGCTGGCTGGATGGCGGTGCGGTGGGGGGCCAGGCTGGTTACCAGCCGTCAACTTCACGATCCATTATTCATTCGATTGTGACCACAGGGGCGAAAAACTGGTCACGTGATGCTGCTGTCAACTTCGCTGCCACAAGCCACAAGTCTGGCTTTGCGGGGATGTCGAAATCAGCTACTGAAATGGAAATATATTCACTCTTAATCGCCCCATCGTTTTCCTTCTCACACTATTTTATCGGATCTATTTCAGGGCGAATAAATTATGCATTTCGTCCCAGCTACTTCTTAGTCGAACCAATGGCACGGCTTGAATCAATTGTTTCTGAAGATTGAAAAGCTGCATGAATATTTAAAGCCGCCTTTCATTCGCCTTTCACGCCAGCTCTGTCTACATCCGTCCGAACTTTATGAAGCAGATTTTATGGAAAACGTGCTCTGCAGCAATTGAATGGAAGCCACAATCTGCAGTCGAACCAACAGCTGCGCCCGCTACTTCACTTGAAGTAGCAATTAAAAACTCAATCAACACCTAGCTTCGGAGGAGCCCCGAATGCACCGCTGCACCACACCGTTGGTTGCAGTGTTATTTCCGCCCGGGACCGAGAAGAGGAAATCACATTCCCGTGGCCATCCTTGCCTTGGTAACGGTGGCTAAAATTCAATTAGAAGAGCATACCGCGAGCACGCTGGCGCTGTGCTGTCGTTCGATTTCGTTCGGCAGAAAGCTTGCCACCGCCGCAAGTGAACTCGCTCAGTTTATCCTGGTTTCCGCATCTACTTCTTTTTCTTCCTGCACTAAAAACCAAACCTCGCAACGAAATGGCTTAATTAGATGAGGATGAGGTTTGAACCGCCCTCCGCAGCACAGCAACTGATTGGTTTGGGACTGGCGGTGGAAAGCGAAGCCGGAGGATACCTTAGCGTATTCCGGAACGGAACGGAAATAATCATTGAACGGAAATTCGCTGCCAGAGCGAGAACTGATGAAGAAGCAAAGCTGTGTGCGGCTAATCGCACTGATAATGGCGTTGGATTTTAAAGTTTGTGGTTCTAAACGGCATTTGGCTGGAACTGGCGTGACTGAGATTTAGCTCTTTTTACCGCTGGAATATTAGAAGTGATGAGGTCTGTGAGCAACTTTCTAATACTATGAAACTGAAATTACGGTGCCTTTCGAATATTGATTAGTAAATATTGATTAGTTAGCTCATTTACCTATGGGCTTATTCTAAGCTTTGGTAATTTATTTGATTAGCCTAGAACCAATTACTTATTTATATTAAATTCGTATTCAAAAGGAGCCCATACGTGCCTGAAAGAGTGCCTCAGGCACTGTTGGTTAGCAAACTTGCCGTCTTCATCAGAACTGTCAAGTTTCGCTGCTGATGACAACAAGAAGACGGGAATGGTCCTGTATCATTTGTGTCTGGCCATCCGTAACGATCTTTTCGGAACGAATACCTTTGTATATGAAGATACTAGCTGAGTGCCCGATCTTAGTAGGGGCGCCTTTGTCTCACAGCCATTTGTACAGCAGTTATTGTAACCGAAATGCTTATAATGCAAAAATATAACACTTGTTTCTCTCTTGGATGTTCCTCTCCATTTGTTAGCTTCCCCTCTTTTGTCTATCCGGTCACTTGCATATAAAACCCTATAAAGAAAGAGAAACAAAGATATTTTTCCTATTTGCACATTCCACTTTTAACAATGGCCACTCCACCGATAGGAAATGAATAGTTTTGTTATAGTACTTTTCTGAACACAGCTTTATATTTAGTACTGCATCCTATCCTCAAATCTGAAACAGGCCACATAAAGTTGACCATGAGAAAAACAAGGTGTTCTCAGATCAACTCCACTCTTTTTGAATGATTGCCCTTCTTCTTCTTCAGCAGCATAGAGCCGGGGTGGCTCGTGCTGTTTCAAGCACTCGTCTCCATTCAACTCGGTCTTGGGCCACTCGTCGCCAATTTCCTAGTCGTCTCAGAAGTCGCAAATCGCTTTCGACCTGGTCGAGCCATCGTGCACGTTGGGCCCCCCTGTTCCTGGTGCCGGTGGGGTTGTTGAAGAGGACTATTTTCGTCGCACAGTCGTCCGGCATCCTTACGACGTGTCCGGCCCACCGTAGCCTGCTAACTTTCGCTAGATGTACGATGGGAGTCTCCCCAAGCAGTGCCTGTAGCTCGTGATTCATACGCCTCCGCCACTCTCCGCTTTCAGTTTGTACTCCGCCAAATATCGTCCGCAGCACTTTCCGTTCAAACACGGCAAGGGCGCGTATGTCATCCGTAAGCAGCGTCACGGCTTCAAGTCCATAAAGAACTACCGGTCTAATAATGGTTTTGTACATTGTTATCTTCGTGCGGCGGCGTATGCTTCCTGATCGTAGCGTTTTACGAAGGGCAAAGTAGGCCGATTTCCCGCTTGGATGCGCCGCTGGATCTCCTTACTAGTGTTGTTGTCCGCGGTCACCAGCGATCCCAAATACACGAACTCTTCTACCACTTCTAGTTCGTCGCCGTCAACGGTTACCGTTGGAGGTTACCTCCGTGGGAGGCGCACATTTGTTTCCTTTGAGCCTCTTCCTTTCATGTATTTGGTCTTCGACGCATTTATTTTTAGCCCAATTCTCCTAGACTCCGCTTTCAGTCTGGCGTAGATTGCCTCCGCCGTCGCAAAGTTACTGGCAATGATATCGAAGTCATCTGCAAAGCCTAGAAGTTGGCTACTCTTGGTAAAAATCATGCCTCTCGTTTCGATGCCCGCTCGTCGGATCACCCCCTCAAGAGCGATGTTGAACAGCATGCAGGATAAACCGTCACCTTGTCTCAACCCTCGTCGCGTCTCGAAGGGACTCGAGAGTGTCCCAGAGATGCGTACGAAACACATCACTCGATCCAATGTAGCTCTGATCAGTCGCGTCAGTTTGTCCGGAAAACCGTACTCGTGCATTATCTGCCATAGCTTGTCTCGATCGACTGTATCGTATGCTGCTTTGAAATCAATAAAGATGTGATGCGTGGGCACGTTGTACTCCCGACATTTCTGCAAGATCTGACGAATAGTAAAAATTTGGTCCGTAGTTGCGCGAGCCCCCATGAAACCCGCCTGATAATTTCCTACGAAACCTTGTGCTATCGGTGACATCCGGCGTAACAGGATCTAGAAGAGTACCTTGTAGGCAGCGTTTACCAGCGTAATACCACGATAGTTGCAGCAGTCTAGCCGATCACCCTTTTTGTAGATGGGACAAACCACTCCTTCCATCCATTCCTCCGGTAGCTTTTCCTCCTCCCAAATCCTCGAAATAACCCAGTGTAGAGCCTTTGCTAGCGTTTCTTCGCCATGTTTATAAAGCTCTGCCGGTAGGCGATCCTTCCCAGCGGCTTTATTGGTCTTCAGCAGCCTGATTTCTCGTTTGACTTCTTGGAGATCAGGTGCTAGGACATCATTATCTTCCATGGGCGCTCCTAGGTTAATTTCCGTTCCGCCTCCTTCTGCGACTTCGCCATTGAGGTGTTCATCGAAGAACTGCTTCCACCTGTCGACCACCTCGCGCCCGTTTGTAATTAGATTCCCTCCCTCGTCCCTACACATGTCAGGTTTCGGTGTGTAGCCCTTCCGAGTTTGGTTCACCTTCTCATAAAAGTTGCGCGTGTCATTAGTTCGGAATAGTTGCTCTAATTCTTCACGATCTCTGTCCTCCTTTTGGCGCTTTTTTCTCCTCAGGATCGTGGTCAACTGGTTCCTAGCTCGTCGGTACTTGGCCAGGTTCTCTCTACTGGCAATACTTTGCTAATTTTTCCAAGCATTTTTTTTTCTCCTCCACCGCTTGTTGGCATTCCCCATCAAACCAATCATTTTGTGTACTCCGAGGCTCAATACCTAGTGCCGCGGTAGCGGCCTCTCCGATGGCCGAGCGTGGCCCCAACCGTCTTCGAGGTTTGAAGTACCTAACTCCTCGGAAGAAGGCAGTGCCTCATTCAGTACTCGCGCGTAGTTCTCGGCAGCTTGTGGGTTATCTAGCTGCCTGATGTTCAGCCGAGGAGGGCGGCTTTGACGTGTTCGTTATACGGTGGACAGCTTTGAGCGCATATGTACTGCTACTAGGTAATGGTCAGAATCGATATCCGCACCCCTACGGGAGCGTACGTTCGTGATGTTAGAGAAGAACTGGCCCTCTATGCGAACGTGGTCAATTTGGTTCATTGTACGTTGGTCAGGTGATCTCCAGGTGGCTTTGTGGATATCCTTGCGCGGGAAAAAGGTGCTTCGGATCACCAGGCCTCGGGAAGCTGTGAAGTTTATACATCGTTGGCCGTTATCGTTTGTGTCGGTATGCAGGCTATGGGGTCCTACCACCAGTCTATACATTTCTTCCCTACCGACCTGGGCGTTCATATCCCTGATGACGATCTTGATGTCCCGTGACGAGCAGCTGTCGTACGTTGCCTCTAGCCTCGCGTAGAACGCTTCTTTTTCATCGCCGGGTCTACCTTCGTGCGGGCAGTGCACGTTAATGATGCTATAATTGAAGAAACGGCCCTTTATCCTCAATACACACATTCTCTCGTTGATCGCCTTCCAATCTATCACGCGATCCTGCATTCCGCCCAGCACTACAAAGCCCGTTCCCAGTTCGTTGGTAGCGCCACCGCTCTGGTAAAACTGGGCCTTTCCGCCACGGATCTTCCATACCTTCTCTCCTTTGCGACAGATTTCCTGCAGAGGTACGATGCCGAGTTTGCGGGTTCCCCTGATTGCCCCTGTAACTCAAATAGAGTCGGCCAACAACACTTTCACTAATGATCCAACACATTTAATACGGGTCACTCATTGGGAGAACCGTCCAAATATTTCGGAGCCTCCCCCTGTTATAAACCCGTTCCCATTTTGTCAACCCCTTCTGATTCCCTTATGTCAAGGAACATGTATGCCGAGTTTAGTGAAGAATCGTCTAGGTATTTAGGAGTTATGGAGCCCCCCCCCATTGTTACGATCCCTCCCCCTCTTATCAACCCTCAGTGCTGATTCCCTTATATCAAGGAATATGTGTGTCAAGTGTGGGGGAAATCGGTCAAGGCATTCTGGTGTCATGGTGAAACAAACATACAAACATACTCACGCTCACGTTTATATATGACACATTCCAGCAATACAGGACACTATTTCTACTATGCATAACGGTCTTTGTTTCATCAAATCCGTGGTATTTTAGTGAAAAATAAAGTACTCTTTAAACAACTATTTTACAAGGTATTTGCTAAAAAGTTGGTGAAACAGGAGGCGATTCACACGGTAATAATGGGTGCTGATTGTGTCCCGTAACGCTGGAATGAGTCTATATAGATAAAAAAAATTCTTTTCTCTACTAATCGTAATGAAACATTTTGATTATGAAGGAGTAGTTAGTTCGTTTATATGCTCTAAGTTTTTATGTATATTTTTTATGTCACTTTTTTTAAATTTTTGCGCAAATCTTGTTCGTTAATTGACATGTAGCTCTGTGCAAAAAAAAATAAAGAAATTTCTTTAATCGAGCAAAAAAAAGCATTTTTAGCATTTTTACTTAAACTTTAAATGTGAAAACTAAATCTGTTCTTGCTTTTTATATATCCGTTATTATTTTCCGTGCAAAAAACACGAAATGAAAGACAAAATCGAATGAAATTTTTTTTTTCGGAAATTCCGTTATTCGAATTTCCATTTTTGTTCCGTGCTAGAAGCGTTAATACTCATTTTTCGAGTTTTTTAGGCTGTAGAGCCCAAAGACAGACAATTCATTTTATAAAAATACTAGTTGAGCCCGAATTTTACGATCCGGAAAATATAAATGTCTGTTCAGAATTCGGAAGACTGTGTATACATTCCATTGGCCAGTGTTTGCAGATGTTTAATCTTTGTATTAGTTCTTTGAGTTCTTATATTGCATAATATAGCTCTAAGAAGTTGTACCTAAAAGAGTCATAGCCGGAAACTGAAACAAATAGTTTTTATGGTCGTATTGGATTTTATTGAACTGAATAAAAACTTCTGGCTGTTTGCAACATTTATGTAGTCTGATTAGAGTAAAATGCTGCTCAGAAAATTCTTGATCGTTTGCTATCATTAACTCATTTTTTAAAAAAATTTTCGACTTGGTTCGGTCTGATTTAACACCGACCATATGTCGAACAGTCGAGTCAAGCAGTCGGGTCAAGTAGTTAAGTGGAACAGTTGAGTCGAGCAGTTGGGTCGAGCAGTTCATTCGAGTAGTCGAGTCGAGCAGTTCATTCGAGTGGTCAAGTCAAGCAGTTCATTCGAGCTGTCGTGTCTAACGGTTTAGTTAAGCAGCTGAGTCGAGCAATCGAGTTGAGCAGTTGAGTCGAGCGGTCGTGTCGAGCAGTCGAATCGAGTAGTGGAGTCGAGTAGTCTGATCGAGTAGTCTGATCGAGTAGTCTGGTCGAATAGTTCAGTCGAGCAGTTG
Source organism: Sabethes cyaneus (assembly GCF_943734655.1). Lineage (NCBI taxonomy): Eukaryota > Metazoa > Arthropoda > Insecta > Diptera > Culicidae > Sabethes > Sabethes cyaneus. The sequence goes on along the minus strand of NC_071354.1, from coordinate 33,548,383 downwards.
AGTCGAGTAGTCCAGTCAAGCAGTTGTATCGAGCATTTGAATCGAGCAGTTGAATCGAGCAGTTAAGTCGAGCTGTCGAATCAAACAGAAGTCAAGCAATTGAGTCGAGCAGTCAAACCAAGCTGTTTAGTCAAGCAGTTCAGCCGAGCAGTTGAGTCGACAGTCAAGATGGCAAGTTGAACCGAGTAGTCGAGTCGAGCAGTTTAATCGAGCAGTCCAGTCAAGCAGTTTAATCGAGCAGTTAAGTCGAGTAGTCCCGTTGAGCAGTTGAGTCGAGTAGTTCCGTCGAGCAGTTGAATCGAGTAGTCTAGTCGAGCAGTTGAGTTGAGCAGTTGAGTTAAGTAGTCGAACAGTTGGGTCAAGCGTTGGGTCAAGCGGTTCAGTCGAGCAGTTAAGTCGAACAGTTGAGTCGAGCAGTCCAGTCAAGCAGTTTAATCGAGTAGTTAAGTCGAGCTGTCGAAACAAACAGTTAAGTCAAGCAGTTGAGTCAAGCTGTCGGGTTGAGTGGCTAAGTCGAGCAGTCTAGTCGAGCTGTAGAATCAAGCTGTCAGTTGAGACGAGCAGTCAAATCGTGTAGTCTAGTCGAGCAGTTAAATCGAGCAATCAGGTTGAGTAGTTGAGTCGAGCAGCCGATTCGAATAGTCCTTTGAAAGCAAATTGGAGGTACGCTATGTAACGCTAACGCAATGTAACTCTATGAGGTTTTGCTCGTCTTGAATGTAATTTGGTATGATTGGTTTGAGTCGTTGCTTAATGTGGGCGATCATTACCACGAAAATACATATCGCGCCCCTCGTTTTGGCGACAAACATAAGCCTCTTATATAAATAGATTTTGACTTATATCCGACAAATTATTTTTTTTGTCCCCCGATTGTTCATACCAATTTCAAAGCGGGGAGTGACAAAACCTTTAAAAATATTTTGCAATGGCCTTATTAAAAAATAAAATAGGTCATTTAAACGGAAAATGCCAGTTGCTTTGAATTACCATCATACACTCTGAGCCAATTTAAAAAAAAAATCGATCGATGAATTTTTGAGTTACGCCCTTTTGAAGTTATAAAGGGCAGATTGCTCATATCAAGTAAATAAAAATCTTTTATTTTAAGAGTTTTACGTTGTATTGGAACTAACCGGAAATGTTCCGGACTAAGTAATCGTTGTGGGAAATGGCCAATGTCGAACATGAACCATGACTTATCGTGCGACACCTCAAATTACACCGGAATTTAAAAACTAGCTCAACCAAAGTCAGATCAACTACCTAGCGCCACGTTGGTTATATCTGAACAAGTTCCGGGGACTTCCGGGAACACCCAGTCAAGTGGCCAGTTTCGTCCCTGAACAAAAACTTTTCGTGTGACACCTTAAATCACACTAGAATTCAATAGCTAGATCAATGGAAGCCAAATCTGCTTCCACGTTACGTTCAAAACCATGCCTAAGGCTTTCAGACCGATAAGTTTGACCTCAACGCATCTTAAGCTAATGCAGAAAATCACGGATAACTATATCCGCAATGTGTTTTTAAAAAACTCTCCGTTACATGTAAATGAACATGCATACCAATACGGTAAATCTACGGAAACCGCACTGTACTGCATAGTGACGTTTATTGAGAAATCGCTCAAATATCAAGAGACAGCACTTTGTGCTTTTCTTGATATTGAAGGCGCTTTCGATAACACGTCCTTCGCGTCAATTAATACGGCTCTCTATCAAAAGAGAATCGACCACACTGCAATGAGCTGGATTCAAGCAATGCTCTCGAGCAGAGAAATTACAGCATCATTGGGAGATACGTCGGTCACGATTCCGGTGATCAAAGGATGTCCACAGGGAGGAGTTCTCTCCACCTGCTCTGGTCACTGGTGGCCGACGCACTCCTTCACAAGCTATCGCAGTTTGGTTATGAGACCATTGCTTACGCCGACGACGTTGTACTTATCGTCAGAGGAAAGTTTGACGCAGTATTGTCAAGTCGCTTGCAAGGAGCTCTAAACACCGCCATGTTATGGTGCTCCCAAGAGGGACTTAATGTTAACCCCACCAATACAGTCGTTATACCATTCACTAGGTGAAGGAAACATACCATTACTCCCCTTATACTGAATGGTGTCAAGCTGGGCTTCAATAATGAAGCCAAACACCTCGGAATAATTCTCGATAAAAAACTGAACTGGGCCGAAGTTGCTTTCTTAACAGCATAATCTAGATGGGCAATCTAGATTATGCTGTTAAGAAAGCAACTTCGGCTATCTGGGCATGCAGCTCACTGTTTGGCAAAACCTGGGGATTGAAACCTCAACTAGCCTTTTGGTCATATACTACTATTGCACGGCCTAGGATAACCTATGCTGCAGTCGTATGGTGGCCAAAGGTGAATGAGTTGACAGCCCAAGCCAAATTTAACAAAGTTCAGCGCCTGGCCTGTCTTACAGTTACTATTAGGGAAACTGCCTCGACTTGGTTTCTCCCAACAGATGGTTGAATGACTGAACTCTTACGTCAGTAGTGGGATGCTTCGTGTGAAACTGGGTAGTAGTGTTTCATCGGTGTTTACCATTAAGTCTGGAGTCCCTCAAGGAAGCAACATGGGACCTCAACTTTTCTTGCTATTCTTTAACGATGTTGCGTTGCTGCTGGAAGTTGGCTGCAAGTTAGTGTACGCCGATGACCTGAAATTGTTTGCTTCGATAGGAAATATAGACGACTGTCGCCGCTTGCAAGATTTGCTTGATTTATTTACTGACTGGTGTAAACGAACCTGGCTCATTGTAAGCATAGCCAAATGTGAAGTTATGTGTTTTCACCGCATTAAAACCCGATCACCTTTGGTTATACCTTCGATGGTATTGAGTTACGCAGAGTGAACCGAGTTAGTGACCTCGGCGAATCTGCATCAAATCAAAAACGTTGGTCAACCAAATTACAACCCATGCCTATGACATGCTGACAACACAAAGCAGTAAAAAGAGGATAATTATTTCGGACAGAAACTGACACATTGCTGCCGACTCTACTGTACAGTCCTAATCAAGGTGATAATGAGAATGTTTAATCAACCAATGTTCTACGTCGAGAGCTACAGTCATGTTACCTGTCAGACAGCCAATGCGTTGTTAATCCATGATTCCGGAGCAAATTTGTCGTGGGAATTCGTCCTGAAACCGCAACCCCACCACTACACGTAGCTACGTAGGGAAATGATTCTGGATATAATTTCGATTTTCGAAAGCGTGCACAAGCATTTTCCAGCTAACCATTACTGCCAACACGATTAGAGAGAGAGAGAGCATCAAAGCACATTTGAAATCTGGGTTGCGTGCCCTAGTATTCACCATGAATTGGCTTCAAAGGCAAAATCCCGTGCATGCTTTCGTCACCATAATTTTGCATCGTTACAGAGTGACGGACTGACTGGCTGAATGTGCTTTGAATCAAGCCAAAAACCCCTAATTTATGATGGCATGTGTTCAAATGGCAAGCAGAACGTACGCACATAACGAATTACATGCTCATCCTATCGTTAGAAATTTTCCAAATGCGGAACTGTGATATCAATGCCATTCTATGCGCTGTTCGGGAAATCCCTGCGAAACTTTTGAATGAGCATTAGTTTACAGGTATTTCCCTATAAAAGTACCTCAGTATCAAATCAACTAGAAAATAATTTCCGGAGAACTTTTGAATAATGTTTTCAATGCTTTCACACTTTTTGAAAGCAATCCCCAACATAACAAAATATCAAACATTCCAAATATTGCAAATGTAGATATTGGAGATCACAAAAATTAACAATAAGATAGCTTAAAAAATAACTCAAACATTGTTCATCGGAATTCATCTAAAACAACGCATTGGAACATATTTGAATATTTCCCATAGAAACTCCGGCGAGAACTACTCTTTTCAGACAAATAACATCCAATTATTTGTTCCAATAGGTCATAACTTCGATACGGAAACAATAAAATCCAAAAATTCCGTTCTGTCGTTTTTTTGTTTAATTTGCCTTCCCGTGTTGCAACCCACAGGCCATTATTTAAAAATCTACAGCAAAAATCAACGCCAGCCGGTGCGAGGATGTAGCACAGGAAAAATTGTGCATAAAACCAATCTGAATTATTAATGGCTAAATTCTCGCCAGCAACTTTTTCAGCCACCGACCGCCCGCCCATTCGACAAGAGCACGGTGGTGAACGGTGAAAAACGGTTGCAAAAAGGGCAATTTCTGTGCTTAGTTTCTCCACCAGGCTGCTGCACCAGGCAGAGACCAGCTGCGTGCGGGCTCTCTGTACGTACAACCGAGGTCAAAGCTAATGGGTCACCCGATGCCCGACACAGGTTCTACACAATTTTTCACCTTTATTTCGACGCTGCTCCATGGATGTGGCAAAACTATGTGGTTCAAAGCAAAGTGCACCTACATATAGTAGTTAGATACTGTTTTTTTTGCACCACGAAACGCGCACCAAACAATGTGTGTCGTGTTGCACGATTTTACTTCTTTTAATTGATGGTGAGCCTCTCGCGGGATGTGTGCAGCCGGCCGGATAACATGGAAATAACAAGTTGATAACTAAATTTGTTGTCACTGGGTACGATTTGAATTGAGTTATGCTCAATATTCGTTGCACTGGACTACACACAAACGGCATAGTTTTTTGTTTGCTTGCATTACCCGACCCGAGTCGTAGAGCAATAGGTTTGAATGATAGAATTTCTCTTGTTTTTAGTTAATTGGCTACCTATCTAGGTGGATTCGGCGAATTAGAAAGTTAAATTAATCTTTCTATCAGGCGTTGAAGTTTAATACAGTTGGAGTTCATTCTTATTGCTTTAAATAAAAATCTTTCATCATCATCGGTATAAAAAGATCGACAGCCAGCTGGAGGTGAACTGATAGTTCATTTATAATTAGATAAAAGGGCAGTGGTACAAGGTTTCTCCCTTGTGGTACACCAAAGATGTTGCTGAATGCATCGGAAAACACTCAGCCTATAGCCACTTACAAAACGCTTTTAAAAGATGGTTTAATGTTTTATTTGCCAAATAGTTTATTAAAGTCGGTTGAACAATTAATGGGTGGATAGTACAAAATAGTTTAGGAGCCACCCTGACTCAGAAAAATACTCTCTAGTAGCTTTGATTGTGATAGATGTTCTCGAAAATTGTTGAAAACAATTATTGGAATTAATGCCACGGGGCAAATAGAACGTGTTTCAGAGTGATAAATAGAACAATGATAGAGTTAAACAGCGATTAAAATGAAGTTTGGTGGTGATTCTGTTCCTAAAAAGTTTTTAACATATATTGCATATCATAGGGCAATGAAAAGGCAGCAGACGAAATTAGTTGCTGTCACCGTTCGCCTTGTGACTATCAACACAACTGTTGGATATTGGAAACTGAAAAACTAATATCCACACCGACATACTTTCATTGTAGATTTGGCAATAAATTCTAGGTTTTCAGCAGAGTGCCATTTGTACTTAATACGATCAAACGATAAATTCCTTAAAAAACTCCAAAACTATATATACTTATCTAGAGTTCATCCGAAATTTAGAATTTAAGTACCGTACAGTACAGTTCTATTTATGCCAGTACAAAGTTTAGCGGGCTAGTAGTACATTACATCATACAATTGCCTGATATTTTCAATCCAAAGTAAACTATTGAGAGATAATTGCCACACCTGTTGTTTAAATCTGAGCACGTCAGTGCATAGTGGGGATTATTTTTTAGAAAAATCCTTTATCGCAATATCTCCAAATGCTGCTAAGCTTCATATAATATTTTAACGTCAAATGAAAAAAAAATAGGAATTCCAATGGTGTGGTCCTTGCTCATAGTATTCGTCTGATTCTAGCAGCTTTGGTCAAATAAAACGCTAACTACTTTGCTTTTCTCGAAGTACGGAGATGTATTGATCAATAACTCTGGCAGTCGATCTTTTTAAAACCGATCTTCTTTCGCCATAAGAAGGTTATTTTCATATGTATTCTCATGCCAGGGTATTTGAGAGTGTCGAAAACAGCCGTATCGCCTCGATTTTCTCAGTACACGTCTCAAAAATGAGAGTAGTATGTTTTTCATATGATCAAAATTACTAGAAACAGATGCATTTTATATTAAGCTTAGCTAGACAATTGATCGCATTGACATGCTTCTTTTGATATTGTAAAAAATGGAATTGAGCAAGGGTTCCGGAGCAAGCTTGAATCGTTTTTAACTAATTCCAAACAGTTTATTAAATTTAGCAGCAAGATCTCAACTCTAATTCAAGTCACTTCTGGTGTAGCCCTAGCCCTAGCCCTAGCCCTAGCCCTAGCCCTAGCCCTAGCCCTAGCCCTAGCCCTAGCCCTAGCCCTAGCCCTAGCCCTAGCCCTAGCCCTAGCCCTAGCCCTAGCCCTAGCCCTAGCCCTAGCCCTAGCCCTAGCCCTAGCCCTAGCCCTAGCCCTAGCCCTAGCCCTAGCCCTAGCCCTAGCCCTAGCCCTAGCCCTAGCCCTAGCCCTAGCCCTAGCCCTAGCCCTAGCCCTAGCCCTAGCCCTAGCCCTAGCCCTAGCCCTAGCCCTAGCCCTAGCCCTAGCCCTAGCCCTAGCCCTAGCCCTAGCCCTAGCCCTAGCCCTAGCCCTAGCCCTAGCCCTAGCCCTAGCCCTAGCCCTAGCCCTAGCCCTAGCCCTAGCCCTAGCCCTAGCCCTAGCCCTAGCCCTAGCCCTAGCCCTAGCCCTAGCCCTAGCCCTAGCCCTAGCCCTAGCCCTAGCCCTAGCCCTAGCCCTAGCCCTAGCCCTAGCCCTAGCCCTAGCCCTAGCCCTAGCCCTAGCCCTAGCCCTAGCCCTAGCCCTAGCCCTAGCCCTAGCCCTAGCCCTAGCCCTAGCCCTAGCCCTAGCCCTAGCCCTAGCCCTAGCCCTAGCCCTAGCCCTAGCCCTAGCCCTAGCCCTAGCCCTAGCCCTAGCCCTAGCCCTAGCCCTAGCCCTAGCCCTAGCCCTAGCCCTAGCCCTAGCCCTAGCCCTAGCCCTAGCCCTAGCCCTAGCCCTAGCCCTAGCCCTAGCCCTAGCCCTAGCCCTAGCCCTAGCCCTAGCCCTAGCCCTAGCCCTAGCCCTAGCCCTAGCCCTAGCCCTAGCCCTAGCCCTAGCCCTAGCCCTAGCCCTAGCCCTAGCCCTAGCCCTAGCCCTAGCCCTAGCCCTAGCCCTAGCCCTAGCCCTAGCCCTAGCCCTAGCCCTAGCCCTAGCCCTAGCCCTAGCCCTAGCCCTAGCCCTAGCCCTAGCCCTAGCCAAAAGAAAATAATATTCCCTGGCAGTTAGTTTCATATTTTATGTTCCTTGGTTCCTCGTTTCCTTTTCCGCTTCTTTTCTTTTTCTATGATTTTTTTGTTTGCGTCATTTCTATCCCGTTTGCGCATTGTTTGTCCTGCTTTTGATCTTTTCCTGTCCCGATTTGTATTATTTTCGGTCTTATTTTTCGTATTTTTCCAGTTTTATTTCTATGCTGTTTTCCATTTTCCTTTTATTATGTTCTTCTTTACTTACTTTTCCTCCTTTTTAGTGACACTCCATTTCTTTTATACGATTTGTCTTCCGTTTTCATTTTTTCTCCTTATATTTTTTCTTTTTCTATCCCGTTTTTCCTTTTTTTCTATTAACATTTTTTCTGTTTTCCTGCTTCCGTATTTCTTCTTTTTTTTCTTTTACTGTCACGTTTTTCTCTTTTTTGTACTGTTTGTTTTCATTTTATTTCCCGTTTTCTGTATCGTTTTTTTTCTTGTTATCTAGTTTTTCTTGTTTTCTCGTCTGTTCTTCCTCTTTTTTCCAGGATCCGCTTTTTTGCCACGTTTTCCCTCTTTTTCTTCTATTCTCTTGTTTTTCCTCTTGTTCCTGACTCGTTTTTTTGTGAACATATACCCGTTTTCCGTCTTGTATCTTCTCGGTTTTCCTTTTCTAGATACCTCGTTTTTCATTCTTTTCTGTTACCTTTATTCTGTTTTTGGTTCTGTTTGGTCTCCAAGATTCCTGTTTTGTTTCCTTTTTCGCCTTTTTCACTCCCGTTTTACCTTTTGCTTTGGTCCGTTTTCTTTTTTGTTTTATCCGGAAAAGTTTCTCTTTTGACCCGTTTTGCGTTTTTTGTTCAAACTTCTCCTTTTACGTCCCATTTGATTCTCTCCCTTTTCCCATCTTTTCTTTTTGCTTTCCGTTTTTCCGCTTTTTCTTTCCACTTTTTGTCTTGTTTTTCTCTCGGAGGGATTTTCTCTCGTTTCTTTTTTCTTTTCCCTGTCCTCTGTTTCCTCGTTTTCTGTTCCGTACTCAGACAGAAACAAAAGAAAGGGCACCCGACCTTTCAGAAGAATATTTTGCCCTGAAAAAAAAATCGAAGAATCAAAGGACTTTAAAATTTATCACAAAAATGCCGGCAGATTAGGTTCAAAACTCCAGACTTTAAAAATAAAGTTGAAATTAGATTAGAAATTGGACTTCGAACTAAACTAGCAATTGCAGTTGGAATTGGGCGAGAAATCGGACTTGATATAGGACATTAAATTAGACTTGAATTTAAACTAATTTGGGCTTGAAGCTTCATATTGAGAACTAGACATTGGAAATTTGATTTGAAATTGGACTTGAAATTAAAATTGAATTAGAGCTGGAATTGAACTTGAAGTTATATTTAAAATTAAACATGAAATTGAACATGAAATTGGATTTGATATTAAGCTCGAAATTGGACTTAAATTGAATTTGAGATTAGACATGGAATTACATTTAAAATTAGCCTTGAAATTGAAATTCAGATTGTACTTGAAGTGCAATTGAAATAAAAATTTTTAATTTGACCTAAAACTGAACTTTACATTGGAAGTAAATTAAATTTGAAATTGGGCATTAAATCGTGGAATTAGAAAAAAGAACTGACAGAATCTCCTAGTTCCAACAGGTCGAAGATTCTTTACGACTATTAAAGCCAGACCAATTTGATGTCTGTGTTAGGGAAGTTCTAGCGCACTTTGTCAAAAATGACAAAACTCCTTTGTCCCAATAGAACTAAGATTTTTTACGTTTGACGATTAAACCTAGTCCAATTCGATATCTGTGTTGGGGCTTAGTTATTCGTTTTCTTTCACATTTTTTCTTATTTATAGTGTTTTTCATTCGTTTTTTGTTATTTTCTTTTCTGTTTTCCATTTTCCGTTTGCCCGTTTTTCATTCTGGCTTTCGAGTTTTTATCTCCTTTCCTTCTCGGTTCTCCTCCGGTTTTGGTTCCCTTTTTTTCCTTATATGTGTTGGTTTTCACACTCAACTAAACTAGCTCAATTCATTTTATCTCGGGGTCGGCAACCGACCTTCGGAGGACTCATGCAACCCGAAACTTACCCGAAACGAAGCGGAACCACCAGAAGGCGTCAAAGAACGGAAAGAATGGACTACTGGCTCTATTTAAATATAAAAGATAGGATCTTATATTCCTGCAAACGTTTATTACCGATTCTTCGATGCAGCGCTGGACGTCACGTTGGGGTCCATTGATGAACGACGAACGGTGGGAGTGGAGACGAACCTGGATGAACGTGGCTCTAAAGCTTGCTTCAGATAGTGTTGGAACAAAAACAATTGCGTGTATTTCAGTTATTTATTATTGAATCCAAGATCTTTTCTTACACAAATGTAGCATTTTCCTCATACTTTTAAGAAAAAAATACGGATCAAATTATTCGGATAAAATTTTCTGCCGCTTTACCTTTTTCTTTTGTTCTTTTTTTTTTTTTTGGTGCGTATAGGTTACTTAGGCTTAGTAACAATTCTAAGTTTTATTATGTTTCTCTAGCGGTTTTTATAGAACCTCTAATAAAACTATGAGTTCCAACATAAATTCCTGATGACAGCTATAAAACTATATTTTTTGAAACGATGCTTCTACAATTGATGAAGGGACGGTAGGGGGTAAAATAATGAAGAATTTTTGAATGGTTTGGATAGAGGGAAAAAGTGAGGGGGGAGGGCCTATTGGTTACTACGCCTAACATGTTGTCGTTGTGAATCCTACCTATTGTCCAATGCTGGAAGGCTGCATGAGTCGAACCAAGCTATAATCTGAGATTATAACCGAATTCTACCTCACAACACGGAGTCAACACCCATCAGGGCATGTGGCTCGCTGGTACTTATACCTTTGAACCATCGAGGCGCTGGACAAAAGGAGACTGCGCAGCCCCCCTTATTAAGCTAGCGACATGGGTTGGGTTATTTTATGACATAAATTGTGCCTCTTCCTCTATCTACTGTAGAAACCACCGACCGAGAAGTTTAATCTAACCTTGCTTTTTACTGGCGGGACGACGACGCTATGCAGGCACTTGCGACTTACAAGGCACTGCGTGTGACGCTGTTCGTCTGTCAGCGTGTTAGCCGCAATTCTCAACACGGGCTATCGGGGAAAGGCTCCGTTCCTATTCTTCCAATTGACCCACTTTTCAGAAGGTTTCTAAAACTCCTTGAAGAATCTGGTGATAAGCTCAAGTAGTTGTACCACGCTCTGCCGCTAAAACCGATTGAGCTTTCGCTGCTTGACAGCCACCGCCACAATTTAGTAAAGCTTTTCGTTTCTCGCTCTGGTAAAAGCTAAATCAGTCCGCCAGTTTTGTTAACTTGAAAATACATCCGTGAGCAGAAAGGTTAAAGTTTTAGCTGTCAGATCATCCTGATTGATTTGTTGCGCATAGCGACCATGATAAAATATCCCAAAGAATAGTTAATAAGTTTTTAACAATCTCCGCTGGTTTGTAGCATATGCGCAATAAATTTTATCGTGCATATTGATATGATAGGTGGATACAATCAACGTGCCACTGAAATTTTGCAAATTTCGCCAACTGGCTGGTTTAACAGATGGTACAGATTGGTACAGATATGAACAGATATGAACCATTTATACTTGCCAAAGTTTTTTAAGTAGAATGTGAATAATATCAAAAGATAAGCAATAATCGGTCTCATTTATAAACATTTATTTTCTCAACTATGAGCTGCATTCTTTCTCACAAGCAAAATTAAATTCCACAGCTGTAATAAAAACATGACGCACTCATTTATTTCGAATTAACGACTGCCTGCGCACTTGTATGTCAGAGTGCATTGCAATATGGTGTGTGGTTGTTTGTCGTTTAACTTTGATATTTTCACACTGCTGGTTGGAGCGGTTTGATCATTTTAAGCCCACATTCGTGAAGACTCGTAGTTCAAATGAGCCTTGTAGCGCCCAACACGAGTGCTCGAGTAATTTTTCAGCACTAGTTGGTGGAGAAGGAAGAAAAAAAATTACGCACACTCTGTGTGTCAATTAATGCACTTGCACCAGTGCTACCGTGCTAACTATGTACACCGACGCCCGCTTGGTCGGAAAATGTGGGGTTGGTGTACATATCGGGAAACACGCTACACGACAGCTGTTAGCTGCGCTCGGATTCCAGCCAGTGCTGCTGATAATGATGTCGACAGTTACTGACGGTGCTGCTGCCGACGCTCCTGGTGACCTCCAAAGCGATCCGGGACGTATGCGATGGACGCTTATTATGATAAACGCTTCGAAATCCTCTTGCCGTCTCCGTTCGTTTCACGTTGCACAACAATCGGAACGGGATGGGATAGGGAGCAACACTTATGCAACAGGAAAAGCGACGCCATCGAAGGTGTGTCTGCCTGCTATCTACTGGCGTGATGATGTTCGTGTAGCTACATCCTTGGAGTTTACCGTTGCCTGTACTGGTACTCCTACCTCCAGTAGGAGTGCACAGATTATTATTGGCATTTGCATCGTATCGTTATGGCAATTTGACAATAACAGCTGGCAGCTACCACCGCGCGAACACCGTCATCAGCATTATGGTTAGTAACGACGCTTAACGAGCATTAGTTCGTAAATATTGAGGCCGAAATTGCTGCACTTGAGCCTTGCACGGCATCGGCCATTGCGTCGTCGTCACGATGAGTGACATTAGCAGAGAGTTAGTGATAAAATCACGATAACAGTAATCAAACCTGAAGCACGATTTCGCTCACAGTCAGTAGGTAGGTATGGCTGAGTCGTAATTTTCCTACCCATAATCTATCATCATTTAACCTTCGGTGGCTTACAGATAGATTCGATAGAAGTACACACTCTTACCAGCTCCAGTGCCAGCAAGTGTTCCGAAAATACTCGGCCCAGTTGAAAATTGCAATTTTCCACTCCGCGTGACAAATAGCACCGACAAACGTGCCAGCCAGGACCGTGTTCGGAACAAACCGCAATAAACCAGCGTGACCTCGTTTCTTATCGACTCGAATCCGGCAGCAGAGGGCGACCGGCACCAACAACAAACAGCAGTGCCATGTGCGTCACGTAGTTAAAATTGGACCGAAGTTACTTTTCTTCTTCATCATTCAACACGTAGCAAGTGGGTGAGTGGTTCGTTCGTTCGTTCCAACGAGGCCCATCCAAAATGGGATTTCAGTCGGTAAATTGCCGCTACAACTCTTGAAACGCAATCACACACATCCGCCGCTGACGAGTGCTGCTTATCATGATTCCAACCGAAAGGTCCTCACAACATATCCGGTGCAGTACGGTACAGCTCTGAACGACATGGATATTTGACTGTCAACCGGCCGTGGAACACGTGAACGTCTTCCATATTTTGCTGTTCGCATTTTCCCCATCATAGGACTGATGGTAACCTGCTTACCACCTTCCGTACGGGAGGGTGGCAGCTCTGTCATCCATGCGATACATGACAAAAGATAAATGATTCCGGCTGGCAAAGTTTAGCCAGCCGCCACCAGCAACAACAACAACAACTACTACTACAGACAGACGGCCAGATCCGGCCCGCAAACACTTTCTCTCTCGCTCGCTAATGAGTTCCAGTTTGGCAAAGTTCCTCTGGCTGGCGCCAACGCCAGGCAACGGCCGTACTGTGTACCACGTCAACCTGATCCTCGGGATGGTGTATGACTTTGTCCGTTCCGGTTCGCTGCCCCGGTACGTGGTATGATGAATTTATGGTTTTACAGTTGCAACAGAACTGCCTTCACTACTAGGTACTACTGGCGACGGAGACCATTGTGTACCGTGAATATTTCGCTGGGGAACTTTGGGGTGATTAGCATTTTATTGTTCCGTTCTGCCGGAGGAGCCCGGCCCGGTTGGTTTTCGGGCTCGTTTAAACGACCGGCAACGAAGTTGCTCGATTTTCTGTCCATGCAATCATTTGAGAACAAACGTCATTTGATTTCCCATTCCCCCCATATGGCCGACAGCCAGAAGCGACAGCAAACAAGGACTAGGCCGGCCTACCGCCGAAATTAAATTGTTGCTTTCATTCACCTCAATTTACGACTTTTGGTCGGTCGGTGGTCGGCTCAACTCAACCGCGTCGCATCGGTTCAATCATTCATTCGCGTAACCGTTTGCGAAAGCCAGTTTACAGCTTCCGAAAAAACAGCCATTATTTCCCAATATTACCATTTACTCCCATTTTTGATCGAGGTTAAACAGTGACACACCGTTCCGGTATTGTTCTTCGGTTTTCCATACATTTGACTATTTAACATACCGTTAATTAACAACCAAATGTCAAATAAATGCGACCAGAGCGAAAAAACGCCATTATATACGACGCTTATTGACGGTGCTTTTTTGTCCTCTTCTTCTTCCCACAGGTAACCGGCGTGGTTGGTCGTGCCGAAACGCTTTCTTCGGTGTTCTTCCTGGCGGCGTTTATCTTTTACACCAAGGCGACCAGGCGGAAAAAAGCAACCGGTAAGTGGAGAAAGTTTGGTTCCTAGTTCTGGTAGGTAGGGAATAAAGGATGGTGCAAAACAGTCGATCGAAGCACGTAGCTTGGTGTATTCGAATTCGACAGAGGACAATTCTTTTGCATGCTGGAGTGAAGTTAAAATACTCAACGAAGCTAAGAACGAGGAGAACGAATTAATTTGGTTTACGGGGTTAAAAACATTTCTTAGTAACTTTATTTGTTTAAAAACATTTAAACTAGAAAAAATCAATGTGCTTCAAACTCTAACATATCATGCAGCAGAAATCGGTTAGAATATCATATATTTTCTAGGCTAGATTTATAAATGCAGAACCGTTTTTTCTAGTGGAGACTAAAAGTCTCCTAGCGGATGCATAACACTTCCTGGTTTCCCCTGTTGCCTCCAATTTTGCGTCCTCAAAGATTTTACCCGGCATCTTCGTAAATGTTTTAGGGATTTACCTTGAATTTAAGATAGATTAATGCCGCATTATTATGACAAGTCTTCACTCAATTAAATAAAATAATCTAAAATGAAATTTTAGATTCTTTACTCTTTTTTTGGGGCTTACCAAGAATCTGTGTCCGAGTTTATCTCTATGTGAGTATTACCCTATTTAATCCTAATTTTGTTTGTATTCCTAGCCTGATCATCCTCTTGTTGTGAATTTTAAGTCAGTTTTGCTCGTTGTTGTGAGTGAATTCATTACATTACGTCATTTTCCCTAAAGGGGGATGATGTGGTGAAAAACATCTTATCCTTTAATTTAATACATTTCATTTTCATGTTTTCTCTTGATCCATTCTGAGACCATAGCTATGTTTACTAAGCAGAATAAATGTCCACAACACAACCCAAGCAATTTTGACTTAATTGGGGATTCATCCCCTGCCCATTGTACCCTTCCAGCTTAAGTGACTTTCTGGATACTGGGTCCGCCGAAGAGTTACGCCTGCTCTTGGTTTATTGTTCTCCTTCGTACACCATTCCTACGTACTCCGCCAAAGATGGTCCTATTTAAGAACACGACGTGCTTGCCAATCCCAATCGAGCATTGTCCACAGCGGCGATACCCAACCTTTTGGCGGAATTCCGAGTACCAATCTGCCACGTGCTAAATTTTTGGCGAACCCCCACTTGGGAAACGCTGCAATAGAGGACTACCGCACCGGTCCCATCATTATTTTGTACATGATACAGTTACTATGGTGGTGAAGCTTACCAGACCTCTGGGTCTTACGAAGTGTTTAGTATGTACGACTTCCGGCAAGCAGGGATGGAGGTGCCAGAAAAAAAGAGAAGAGAAAAATTCAAACTGTGCTCAGTCTTCAACGCGATTTATTCTGCTCCGTTTCATTTTAACTGTGCTCTTTTTTGCTGAACGCAGTTGTATGAGCAACCGCACACTGTGCTACTCATTGAGGAGAATGTTAATACACTTTGAATACGTTGATGCGATGCGTTGGCGTATGACAACTACGGGTAGTTTTAACATGGGTAGTGCGTTGAGAAAAAACGACGATTGTCAGTAGCGGTCATTGCCATCAGAAAAATATTAATCCATTAATGCAGTTGAACCATGATTCTTACATTTAGTATATTCAGTTGAGTTTGGCTGCCCGTGAACGCAACTGGATCATATGGTTAGGCATGTCACAACGGCAACAGTGCGAAAAATGTTATTTAGATATGGCAACATTTGAATTCCCATACATTTGCTTCTTGACGCGTACCAACAGGAAAGTCCCATTATAAACAAAGGCAATTCTCCGCTAAGATTCAAAATATAACGACTTTTGATTGTCTTGACGCCTCTGAGTCTATAGTTGCTGTACGCGCACCGGTTGTTTTGTTTTCACGTTTACTGCTGTAGCTACCGAGAGGACCGGGAGTAAAACCGAAAGTTGCTCATTTAAAGAGCGCATTGAGAAATTTTTCTGCACGTCAGTTTTTTTCATTGTGTTTGGTCTGTTTCTCATTGTGTGGATTTACTTCTCATTTCTGAAAGCAGTTCTGCTCATTGTGTTGAACAAAAAAAGTTGCACTTTTTGCACAATGAGTGAGGAAATAACAAGCCTGCCGGCAAGAATACGTTTGCTGGTTACTTAGCTGTAGTTGTTTGTAATTGTTGACCTCACCTATGACCCGAGCTATACAAATTCGTCTGTCATTTCGAAAACGTCTCCGTCGATTACAATAGTTCTGCCTATGTACCTAAGTAGCACACATTAGGCCCATTTAGTTGAAGCAACCGAACTACGACTAAAATTAGTCATAATTCGGTTACCACTACTACATTGTAACAACTGTGTTAGTAGGGTAAGTTCTGTCGTACTCGGTTCGCCCTGCTAGCAGGTAGTTCAATTTCGAGTCCAATTTCAATGTCCCATTTTAAAGCCAATTTCTAATTTAATTTCATATCCAATTTAACCCGAATGAGCCCAGAATTACCCCGCAAAATTAGTCTAATTTTCAACTTTGAGATGCCATTGCATTAAAGTACAGGCGCTCAAATACTAAATCAAATATTTTTTGTTAAACTGTATCCATTTGTGTTACGAAAAAATGTTACTAAATGTTGGAAATAAAATTCTGTTTTTATTTTATGGCGAAAATTTCCCATTCTAAGTCCAACTTCGAGCCTTCCCAAGCAACAATGTGAGTTTTATTGTACTCTTATGGCGGTTTTCATTACCAATTTTGGTCTTGAATGCCATTATAAGATTATAAAAAAACCCAAATTGTTACTTGGGTTATTTAATACCACGTTTACCTCCGATCTCGAGTTTTACTTGGTCCCTTGAATTTAATGTCCCATTCTAAGTCTATTTCCGAGTCTCATTTAGTTCCGATTTCATCTCCAATTTCAGGTCCAATTTCAAGGGCAATTGAATGTCCGATTGCAAGGTCAATTACAATTCTAATTTGATATTCAACCGAGGTCTAATTTCAATGTCCCATTTTAAAGCCAATTTATAGTCTATTTTAATCTTTATTTCACCACTGATTTCAAGTCCAATTTCAAGTGGATTTTCAAGTCCCATTGCATGTCGAATTGCAGGCCTAATTTTAAATTAAAATTTAGTTCCAATTTGAAAGTTCAATTTAAGTACGATTTCATGTCCAATAATTAATTTTAAGTTCAATTCCGAGCCTAATTTAATTCCAGTTTCATGTTGAATTTAAGTCTAATTTTAGGTCCAATGTAATGTCCGATTTTAAGTCCAATTTCATGTCTAATTTAAATACAAATTCAATTCTGATTTGAAGTCTAATACCAAGACTAATATGAAGTGCAATTTCAAGCCCAATTTTAAGTGCAATGTGTAGTTTCATTGTGATCCAATTTCAAGTCCAATTCATTGTCCCATTTCAAAGCCAATCCCAAGTCGAGTTCAGCTCCGATTTTAAGTCTAATTTCTAATCTAATTTTATGCCCGATCAATCAAATCATCAAATCAAATTCAATTCTGATTTGAAGTTCAGTTTGAAGCCAAATTTTGGCTCAACATCTAGTCTAATTGAACTCCAATTTATGTTCGACACAAAGTCAAATTTCTAACAACTCCCTAACTTCCTTATATCGTTGAAGTTTTGATGACTTTTAACAGCAACTCCGTTTCAAATATGTCTGAATTGAACGGGTTTTCCAATAATATGTTCATAGAACATGTCAACCATTAAATGTCTAATTACAAAATGAAACTGTTCTCAATTTTTACTGCTGTCCCAAATTATTAATATGTTTTTGAAGATTGCTCTGGTTAGGCACATTGCTATTTTGTATTATTCAAAGCAAGCTCACCTTGGCTAAATTTTATAAATCATCATTATTAAACATTACCAGTTGTAGCACGCGCGCGTCACCTCACGTCTAATTTAGCGAGAATCAGAGGTATCCATCCTAATTTTTTGTAATTTCGGCGGAAAAATCCTTTTTTGATGTAATAATCTAGAATCACTATATCGTAATCTACCGGAATATATGACCAAAACGCCTAAATGTAAAATTAAAAAACTATGTTGCAACTATGATACAATCCAAGATGGCATTTGTTCAAGTCTTTGCTTACGCTTGTATACTATTTAACCCTCCGTTACTTGCGCTGTTGTATTTTGTACAACGTCTGTGAACCGTTAACTTTATCTCGGTATATCACGGGATTCCAATAACAAACAAAATTACTGTTTTCAGCAAAGTTGATACGCATACCAAGATCTTTCAAACGGTGGAAAAAGTTTCATAAGTTTTTCACCAAGTGGCATTACTATTCGAGTGAATTCTGTTTTTAGCACACCTATAAATCCAAGTTGACGCGAGTAACGAAAGGTTAAAAGAGAGACAAAATCGAAAGAAATTTTTTTCACCGCTTTTTGATCATTACATCGCTTGAATTTCCACTTTTGGTTTGTGCTAGAAGCGTTAACACTCAATTTTCTTTAGGTTGTGCAGCCAAGAGACAATTGATTGTATACAAAAAAAATTCATTCATGACTAAGGGGCCATCCATAAAGTACGTCACGTTTATAGGGGGAGGGGGTTGACCTAATCGTGACGATTTGTGACGAAGGGAGGGGGGCTTAATGTTATGGGACGTCACATAAAAAAATTTCAAATGAAAAATTCATTCGGAGAATTATCATTTCTGTAGAACATGACTCATTTATTCGTCTTGTATGAACTCTCCATTAAGGCTTTACAGAATATGCTGTACACCACTGAAGAGCTCCTTGAGTACCGTCCTGCCTAAAAGATTTTTGCAACCGAAAATAGCAGTTGCACAAACTCCTGAGGGGCTACGGCATTATTTCGCCTTGATGTTTATTCAGCCTCCACCGTTTATCCAGACTCTTCCGCTTATTCAGATTATACCGCTTATTCAGAATCTTCCGTTTCTTCAGACGGTACAGTTGCAGACGGTACGTCTTTGAGCGATACAGATCATTCAGACTCAGTTGCTTAATCAAACTCTTCTGTTTATTCAGGCAGGTCCGGTTATTCAGACTCCTCTGTTTATTCAGATTCCACCGCTTATTCAGACTTTTCTGCTTATTTAGAATCTGCATATGCAAATTTTACCGCTTATTCAGACTCTGCCGCCTATTCAAACTTTCTCGCTTCTTCAGACTCACCCGCTTATTCAAACACATCGGCCTATTCAGGGTTTTTCGTTTATTCAGACTCTTCTGCATATACAATCTTCTACTTATTCAAATTCTTCCGTTTATTCAGGTTGTACCGTTTATTCAGGCTCAGTTGCTTATTCAAACTCATCCGTTTATTCAAACTCTACCGCTTATTCAGACTCTTCTGTTTATTCAGAGTCATCAGATTATTCAAAATTTTTTTGTTAAGGGGCCATCCATAAAGTAAGTCACGCTTGTAGGGGGAGGGGGGTTGACCTAAAATTAACGTACTGATGGATTTTAAAACAAATAGTTAATTTTTTTGAATGATAACGTTTTTTTAACATAATTGTGTGAACAGGACTCATTTATTCTTCTAGTATGAACTCTCCATTAAGACTTTACAGAGTATGCTGTACACCACTGAAGAGCTCCTTGAGCACCGTACTGCCTAAAATATTTTTGCAACCGCAAATAGCAAATTCCTGAGGGACTACGGGGTGCTACCAAGGACCAATGGCAATGTTTCCCCTTGATATTCGCGCTGAACTCAATCGATGAACATAAATTCATACCGAAGTTCCACGGCTGGTTTTAAGGTTCTTCCGTATAACCTATACTGTCCTTTATTCAAAAGCTCCCTGAAGGATAGAGTTTGTGCCACTTGCGAAACAAATTTCGTATCTAAGGTAATGTTGTATGATTGCAAAAATTACACAAAATGACAAAACCCTTCAGAAAAGTTCACGCCTTGGAGTGTTGTTGCAAGGCGTCAGTATGAAGACCTGATTCTTTCAACTAGATCAGACGAATTTGAGTGGATGGATGTAAAGGACAAGGATATGCGCGAAATATTAATCGACGACACATCAGCGACTTCGAAAGCGTTTTCGATCGCATCAATTGGAGATTATCTTCAAATACCGTAAATCGATGACTGATAAGCTCGAAAATTTTTATTTATTTGCTGAAATTCATTTTTAATATTTGATGAATTGATTGTAATGAATTATATTGATAGCTTGGATGAAAAGGTTGGAATGTATATTTAATTATTTTGTTGTGAAGGGGAGGGGGGTTAGCCGTGGCGTGACGTACTTTCTCAGGGGATCAAGAATGAGTGACAAAATGTGACAAGGGGGGAAGGGGGGTTTGATTTTGGTCAAAATTTGCGTGACGTACTAAATGGATGTCGCCTAACAGTTTTTATAGTTTGATTTTTAAAGTCAACTGCAAGGGGGGGCTAACAAAAACTATAAAAATAATTTGTAATGGCATAATTGGAATGAAAAAAAGCAAAACTAAAGTAAACCTGTGACAAAACAGGAGGAAAAACGGAACATAAAAAAGTAGAAAAGAAGAAAACCGGCGAAAAAAGGGAAATAAAAAACGAGGAGAATCAACAGTAAAAGTTGAAGAACGAAAAGGAAACAACCATAAATGAACCGAAGAAAACGAGAATGAAAATGAGGATAAAATGGACAGTAAAGGAGTAAAAACGGGATAAATAGAGAAAATACGGGTTAGAAAAGAAAGAAAAAAAAAGAAAATGTTGGGGGATAGTAAAAAAATGAAGCAATAAAATAAAAAAGGAAGACAAAAGGATTAAGGAAAACATAATGTGTCAGAAGGAGTGGAAAAGTAGGACATAGCATGAGGCAGAACGGAACAGAGGAAAACGAAAAAGGAAATGGAGTTAAGTGCGAAAGAAGATAAAATCCGGAACCGAAAAAAGGTAAAAGTGGGACAGAAAAGAGCAAAACAACGAGACTGCTATTCCTGTTCCTAAAAATAAAAGACGTAAAACGGAACAGAGGAAAATCAAGACTCAGGAAACGAGTGAAAAACGAAGAACAACAAAAAGTGAAAAGAACAGTAAACGAGAGTAAACGAATTAGAAAAAGAGGGATACAAGAAAGGAAATACGGAAGCGAAAATAAGAGAAATCAAAAGGAAACAGATGAATAGCGATGGAAGAAATTATTTAGGAAAATCGATAGAGTAAACAAGGAAAACGAGTAAGAGAGGTCAAAGAAGATATAAAAGGAGAAAGATGGGACTTAAAACGGGAAGAAAACGAAGAAAAGGAAAACAGGAAAATGGACTAAAGCAAAAGACAACACGGGAGTGATGAAAAAACGGGAGATAGAAAACGAAAACCAGAGAGGAAAGGGGAAAAAAGGAGCCAAAGACTGAATAAACGTGACAGAAAAGACAAAATACCGGGGCATCGAAAAGAGGAAAACGGGATACATTTTTTTAGTTATTTTAATGGAAGGAAAGGAGTTAAAACAGAGTTAGAAAAAGACGACAGCCTTAAATACTACGGCACTGAGATTTCAACCAGGTTACTGACATCTGCACATCGTTATATCATTGTATCGAATATTGTTATGTTTGCAACTCAAATTCTGCACCTGTTCTCTTTCGGACCCACAAAAAATTCCGTTCCAGATGATAGATTGCTCATGATGTACGTGTATAAGCTATAGTTTAGGTTACACATGTATTAGTTTCAGTTTTGTACAAAGCATGCAGGCAGTGAGCTGCGACTCTTACAACGATGTTGTTCTGATGATGTTCTGTCAGGGGCCTGGTTTTAGTTTCACGCGGAATAAGGTACTTATAGCTAGCCAACAACCACTAGAAACCGCACTTCACTGGATAATTTCAAGGATTTGGGATGAAGAGAAACTAGCGGAGGAGTGTCCCAACTACAAAAAGGGCGATCGGCTAGATTCCTATAATTGCCGTGGAATTACGCTGGTTAACGCCAGCTATAAGGTGCTCTTCCTGATTTCGTTACGTCGTCAACCGCAATAGCAAGAGAATTCGTAGGACAATACCAGGTGAGCCTTACTATAGATCAAATTTTCGCTCACCGACAGAACCTCCAAAAATGTCTGGAGTACAACGTACCCACGCATCATATTTTCATGGTTTTCAGGCAGCATACGATACAGTCGAGGGCGAACAGCTTTGACAGATAATGCACAAGAACAGTTTTCCAGACAAACTGTGGCGGCTGATCAAAGCTACTCTGGAGCGAATGATGTGCTACGTGCGTGTTTCGGGGACACTCTCGAATCCCTCAAAATCGCGCAGAGGGTCGCGACTTAGGAATGGACTGTCCTGTATCGTTATTCAACATCGCATGTGATCCAACAAGCTCGATCGAAACTAGAGGAACGACCTTTAGCAAAAGTAGCCAACTCCTAGCCTTTGCAGACGACCTCGACATCATTACTAGAAACCTTGGGATGGTGGTGATAATCTACTTCAAACTTAAATCGGAGGCTAGAAGTGTTGGCTTACATCTCAATGTGGGAATTTTGGGATCTCTGGTCACCGCTGACAATAATACGACTAAGAAAATTCAAGGTCAGGCGAAAAGTGTTACGGAGTATTTTTGGTGGAATACAAACGGGTAGCAGAATGTGTCGTAGGCGTAGGAATCACGAGTTGCAGGCACTACTTAGAGAAATTACCATTGTGCATTTGGCGAAAATCGAGGGATTACGGTACGCTGGAAATCATCGCAAGGATGCTGGACGACTGTGTAGTGAAATCTGTTCTCTTCAAGAACCCCACCGTCAAAAAAATAGAGAGCCCCAACGTGCTAGATGGCTCGACCAGGTTGAAGTCGACTTGCGTGTGTCGAGACGCTCAACGAATTGGCGACAAGTAATCCAGAACCGTCTACAGTGAGGAGGATTTCTTTATACGGTAGAAGCCACCTCGGCTCTATGCTGATAGAAGTTAGAAGTAAGAGGCTTATAGTTATGATTATTTAATGTAAAAATCCTTTAGCCCCGGTAGAAGTTTTATGACTGTCCGTCGTTTATGCTTGATATTGCGGTGTTTCTAGTTCGATAAGACTAGGCAGCAATTGTTAGCTCAATGTGATAAAATTGTCTGAAGTAAATATTCACAATCTTTAATACTCTTTGCCTTCTTACCTCGGTTGCCTTCATTTTATCCACCTAAGCTGGTTTTCACTTTTGCCGAACACCCATCGTCCTAATTCTCTCTTTTGCGAATGATTTTATTACAATTTATCATTCTTTCTAAAGGAGGAAGGTGTGGAAGTTGCATCCTTTTTCATAATTCAGTATATTTTGGTTACATGTTTTCTCATGTTTAATTGTGAGAGTCTATATGTTCACCAAACATTCTTAACATTCTTAAGCAAACAAGAGACCAACTTTCAGACTTCCGAACTGAGTTGCTGTGCTTAGTTACACTCATTGAACCCTACTGCCTCATAGAAGCTAAATTTGTTAAAATCATAACGGGTGACAACTAAAATTGGAATTGTTGAAAAAAAATTGGTGAACGTTTGAAAACGGTCCGTTATCGGCTATTCGGCGGAGCTTCCGTTTGATGTCGGAACAGGAGCGTTGTACGGCCGTCATGTCGACTTTACGAATGCGTCTCTTGATTCTACCAATCAAGCTATGGACGAATGCCAAGTGCCCCTATTTATACGGAATTTCCGTGTTTCCTGCCAGTGTTATGTAAGAAAAATAGCTTTTAGAGTATTGTCGATGTAAATGACATTCTTTAAATTGAAAAGTTCAAAAACAAACAAATTTAGAAATGTAATTCAACCTCACAAGTTATAGTTATCCAAATTTTTGTTTTTTAAAAACCTTTCGGCATTTACCGGTCCTTTTTGAGCCAGCTTGGAATTCAGCAGAGCAAAAGGAAAAAAAGGGCTAAACTGTTTTTGCCATCTCAACCATCGCAGCACTGGCTGCCGGTAAAGTTTATTCAAAATCAGCAGAGATAAAGCCAAGAAAAACCGGACGGACGAAGTGGTGAAAGTGGCTGACTTCAATGCGTTATGTTTGTGCATCCGAAGCTTGAACCAGAAAAGCGAAATTTAAACACTTTAATTAGTTTAGATTATACTCGAAGGAACAGCAACGATGCTGCTGTGGTTAAGTGATTAAATTTCCATGAAAAAGTTGCCACGCTCACGTTAATTATGTTGGATCAAAACTTTCCGACATTGCAGTACAACCTAGCGCCTCCGTCGTAAATTGCGGAAAACACTGCTTGTAAAGGATTTATGTCCGCACTCATAAAACATGCAATCAAGTCAACGAGGATACCCATTTCACATCAAATAAAACGGCAGCGTCAGCCGGATTGGTTGCTGTCCATGAAATTCATACAATAAAGCTTCGAAATTGGCCGCAACTGCAGATTACATTACGCGGTGAATGTTTAATTCGACGGCCATTACTTGTTGACTACTCTCCTCCGGGCCGCCGTCACAGGACCACGGTCCAGTTTGACAGTGCAAGCAACAACGCAAAGCTGGCACTCGTCCGGGCGGGAGAGAAGAAAAACCACATTATACACGCTCGTCGAATGAAACATACAATGCAATTGGTCATTTTGTGTTCCAGGGCATGCAAAAATAAAAGCAAATTACATTCGCTTGCCTCGCCGAAAATGTACCCATTTCTTGTTTCCGTCCAGCAGAAAAAAAAACACTCCATCACGACTACATTGACCTGTGCTGCTATGCTGGCCGACCAACCAAACGAGGGAATTCGTGAAAATTACCCTCCGCCCGAGAAGCGAACCGGCAAACAAATTTATGCAAATAAGGACCCATCATCAGGCGAATATTTCTTTTTTTTTACTGCTCCGCACACGTTCTAACCGACAGACCAAACGGTCCGGTCGGTCGGTCGGTTGGTCGGCCGGGTCCTGAACCGGGAAGGAAATATAAAAAATAAACACACTCATCCTCAACAGGGCTCCGAAATCGTGAGGCGAACAACAGGTAGGACAGTTGTGTGTTGTGTAAAATGGCCCAAATCGGGACGAAGCACGTCCGCCTCCCCCGCGCCGTGTGTGTGGGTATGTGTGTAACATGCGCAACAACGGATCTTTTGAATTGACGAAAAAAAATAAACAAAAAAAAAGTTTTTTGCCGGGTGGTAAACAATTCGAGAAAACAATAGTGATACTCGGAAGGTCATGGTACGAGTGTTTTATGAGATGTTGTAAGCAGTGGGAGGAAATTTGGTTCACTCTTTGATTCGTACCGTTTTTCGTTTGTTTTTTTGTCGGAATGAGAAGCTATGCGATGATGATGATGGTGTGTGGATGGAGTGGCTATCAAATGATGGCTTGGCCTAAAGGCAAATTTTTTTTGGGGGGAACTCAGATTGGCAACATGCGCTGTTTTGGCAGGTAGCGGCCTTAATTCTGTCTGTAATTTGGTCTAATAAAAATCAGTTTCAGGGAGGGATATCGACTATTTGAGATTATCCGATAGAGAGGTAGAACTGATATATTGATTGCAACTTATGTATTGCAGGTTCCACAGGGGTGGAACAGAGGACCTCTTCTTTTCATATTGTTTTTCAATGATATTGCTCTACATTACTTGGTATCGGTTCAGCCTTCACCCATTTGTGTTATAAACTCAAATATAGTAACTTTAGTACCGTTATTCGTGTTTAAACAAATACATATATTTTACAGAAATATCACAAACGTATTGTGTAAAGTTTTTTACGCGATAAATATTTCCACCATTCGACACAGTCTCACTGCACAATCCTAGCCCATTAAAATTCCATCACACCGGTAAAAGTTCGTCTACCGGCAATCAGCTATTTCCCTCCAGTCCTCCATCCCCCCATTTATCGATACCCCTCCCGCACCTATACTCAGGTATGTAATACCGTTAAAAGTCGCCACTGCAGCAACCTCGAGCCCGCCGAAGCCGGAGAGCGTCAAATCAATTTCCGTTCAGTTCATTTTTCACAAAACCGTCTAACTTTGCTGCTCGCGCGAAAAGCTAACAACCGCAGTCCTGCCGGCTGCCGGCTGTAGCCTGCGCCTGTCGCCTGCCTGAGCCTCTACGCCGCCGCCGGATGGAAACGCGTCCGTCACGTCAATGCGAACGATCCAACTTTAAAACCGAACAAAGGGTGCAGATTTATTGCCCTCAGCAAAGCGTGCAGAAGAACGCGCTTTGAATGCTTCGTTCCACTTCGGGGACCCCGTTTTTATTCTCTTCGCAACTTCCATGGAAACTGCACACGGTAAAGTTTGCTGCCAACCAACCCCGATTACACACCGTTTTCTCTTCCTGTCAGCCAGCACCAGCCCACGCGTAGATCAACGAGCTCCGGTCTTCGGCGAAATAAGACGTTCCTTACTCGTTGCGCGCTACCTCACGGGATCGCAGTGCAACGCAACGAGGAACAGGTGAAAGCATCGCTAATGATTCGTCCTTTGCCATGGTGACTGATGCCACGGTGGCGTAGAGTACGTGCAATGCATTTCAGCACCCCCCAGCCGAAAAACGGGACGATAAAGAAATTACCAGCATCAAAATCTTTCGCTTCAAAAGAGGCAGCGCGGCGGAAATAATTGCGCCACCCTCGTCGGCGTCGGTCGTAGGGGTCGCGGCATATCGTACGTACCGAACGAAGGTGTCATGAAAAATCTGAACCATTTACAAGCAGGGACGAAAAAAAATCTCCTGAGGTCACCACCCTGCCTGACACTGACTGAGTGCCCATGTGACGATGAGGAAACAGTGAGTGGCGCGCGCGTGAGAATCGGTCTGTCTGTCAGGACTTCAGGACGACCAAAACTGGAAAGCAGTCAGAGGAGAAAAAAAATCTGCCCTATGCCCGCACTTTAACCGGCGAAAAACTAACGCCGACGACATTTATCAAATAAATTACTGCACGGAGGTAGTGTACGCTTAGCGTTCGCAAAAAGGATGTCTTTTTTGCCCGGACCATTCCCACCTAGCAGACGTGTTATGCACTCTCACGTAACAATTCGTCGTCGTCTGAGCTCCGTCAGGACCGTCAACCGCCCACCTGCCTACCTGGAAGGGTGGATGGGTGGATGGGATGTCAGAAACAGCAGAACGTGGCGCCGCTTTCGGGAAAAAATAAAAACTATTTCCATCGTCACGGTTTGGCGATTTTGCTCCATGCTTAAGCGAACTGTGGTGGTGGTGGTGTGCACGTGTGTTGGTGTGTGGCTAGGTACATAGGTGGGGAGGTATATGTCAACGAGCTGTAACGAGGCACTCTGATAGGCAAACTTGAGTGACGGAGACACAACGGGGAGACACATGAATAGTACAGCCGAGAGTACGATGAAAAGATTGGCACCATCATATATAATCAGTCATCATGTTTTGCTGTTCGTTTTTTTTTCTCTCGTTGTTACTGGCAGCACGGAAAATTGTTGCATCATAATCAACGGAGCGAGAAGTTGGTACGAAATTTTGCCGCTAACAGGGAAATAATTGCGGCAGCTTGGTGAAAGTCATTTGTTGGAATTCGTTGCGCTTTTACTAATTAGAACGAAGTTTAAGGCGCGTATGTTTGCCATGTGCGTTTAAGATCCACGAATTAATGACAAAACGAACTGTTGGATTTCCTATATTAATTTTGTCAATATTTAATTTTTGGTATTAAGCAAACCGATAGTTAGATATTTTTCCGAATATATACATGAATCGAATTTAATTATTGAAATCAAATGAAAGCAATTTTAACGCGCGACGTGACGCCATTGGCAGTGTACCACTGCTTTGTCGAATTTCAACAGTGACAGCTTGCCAAGTTGGACCACCAAAAGAGGCAATCATCCTCATGCCGCTCCAGAATAGGCAACAACCTCTTCTGACGGCACTACTTCTGATAAATTTCCTGATTCATGTCTCAAAAAACTACAAAAGCGTCAGCGTTTTCAGTCAGATGAGATTTTAATGCTTATTCAAGCGTTTGTCCGGAAGCCCAATCGTATTTCATTAGCAAATTCTCGTAGAGCTCCCTAAAACGTTTCTTTGCGCATGGATATTTTTCAAGTTTTCCAATGTGTAAATTTGAAAGTCCAATAGACTAAAATTAAGAAAATATAAGAGCCCACCGTTTAAAGAAATGCAAGTACGCGAGGTATTACATTCAATTCTGTCTCTAGGGTGCTTTCCCGTATCCTGTTCTGTAGACTGAGACCGTTTGCTAGTGGAGTCCTGCATCGGCGAGTACCAAGCTGGTTTTCGTGAGGGTCGCTTCAAGACGGAACAGATGTTTACCCTGCGTCAGTTACCAGACAAGTTCCGGGAGTGCAACTTGCAGACTCATTGTCTGTTTGTGGACTTTAAGGCGGTGTACGATTCAGTCAAACGAAATGGGCTGTGGTAGATAATGCTAGAGCATGGCTTTCGACGAAACTAATTACGCTGGTTCGTGTGACGCTGAATGGGTCAAAACCATGCGTCAGAATAGCGGGTCAGACCCGCTTTCGTAACGTTGGAAGGACTGAAGCAAGGGGATGCACTCTCCAAGCTGCTATTCAACATTGCCTTGGAAGGTGCAATATGAAGAGCAAACGCGGAAAGAAGGCGGACTATCATTACAAAATCTCACACGTTTCTTGGTTTTGCGAATGCCATCGATAACATCGGAATCAACCGTAGAGCAAAACCAACTTCATTTTGGT
This sequence comes from Sabethes cyaneus, assembly GCF_943734655.1. Classification (NCBI taxonomy): domain Eukaryota; kingdom Metazoa; phylum Arthropoda; class Insecta; order Diptera; family Culicidae; genus Sabethes; species Sabethes cyaneus. The sequence continues at coordinate 33,519,960 of NC_071354.1, read as the reverse complement.
AATGTGGATTGCAAATTTGACAGCAATATTCGAGAGAGACGCACCGGCGAGCAGTATACAGACTTTAAATGTTACTGAAATCTTAGCGATCCGAATAATGAAACCTTCAGTTAGTTCTTCCAAATCTAGTTCTTGAAAAAGTGAAAATTCAGAGGGGTTGTGTGCAAGACACGACCGCTTAGTGTAGCATGTATCCATACATGTAATAATTCGATTCTTCATATATACATGCTACATGCAGCATATAGAGTAGGACGGGGCATAAGTTTGTAGTTGTCATCAATTTTCGTGAGATAAAAAGAAGGACAACAACAAAATACATTTTACAGTGATGCAGTAACTTCACATTCAACTAAAATCGTCTGGAATAATAGTGTTATGTAAAATAAATTTTTCATTCTTCTGATCAAGTGCCAATTCGCACTTTTACCCCACTAGCGGGGCAAAAGTGCGAAGCTCGATTCCATGAATTTAGCACAGCAGTAGCTAACAAAACCATATTATCCTCAATCTGCGTTATGTTTCGGTAAGGAATATTCTCTACTTGCACCTTTCCCATTTTGCGTTGGTGTATTGCAGCCCCTGTCAGATCGAAACTTTTCCAAATGTTTGTTTTTTGTTTCATCAGCGGAAAAACATTGTTTTCCTTCGGTTAGCATCTGTAGAGCACTCAGTTTTCTGCAGATCTTTCATTTCTAGTATCTGTAATGTAGTGCCTAATGCTGTATATAATTAGCTATACATGTTTGCCTCGTCCATGAATCGCACTTTTGCCCCGTTCGCGAATCGCACTTTTACCCCGCTAGGCGCTTGACGGGGTTAGATTAAATTACGGAAAAGCGAAATATATTTTGTAAATTCTTTTCACCGTATTTTCAAAACAGATATGTGAGTGACGTTAAACGCTGTTACAAATTTTCAACAAGTAATATCCTCCTGTTGATATCGTATTTGCCGTATAACGAAAAATTACATCAAAACCGCCCTAAAATAACATTTGCACATAACTCAGCAACTATGCTTCGTAAGCATTCAAAGTTTACGTTAGATTCAAGCTGTCAAAGTAGTCACCCATCCACGCCAATGTAGTCAATTCACTCGGAATCCGCACCGATAAATCATTGAATCGCACTTTTACCCGCATCGCACTTTTACCCCTCCTTACTCTAATATTATCGTTCTAAGTACATTTACAAAATTGTTTATCTTCAGGACTTCAATTCAGTCCAGGTTTACTGGTAATGAATAATTCCCGTCCTGTTGGAAAGCAAGGGTTTGGTCACTTGTTTTTAGAATCGAAGTAAACGAAACCACAGGTGCATTAGATTGTCTAACCGGGCCTGGGAAGCAAAAGAGTGCTTCCATGTGATTGGCTGATTCGTTAGTTTTTGACAATGCCTACTATTTATGCTCTTTTCAGTGGTAATTTGACACATTATCTTTATATTTGCTATATTTATCAATTTTTAGAAAAAATTTTGATCGATTGATTGAAATATCTCTAAAATCCATTTAAAAATGGCTGACTTATAAGCGCGCAAATCATAACCACTTTTCGTTACATGCTCATTTCTCGAACTTTTAAATTGCACCCCAATATAGAAAACAAAAACGTAGTTCCACGTTAAAACAAGCAAATTTGCCGAAAAAATAACATTTATATCTCTATTCGGTGCAAGTTTATAGAGGTTTTTATAAGAAAGTTCTTTAAAAATTAGTTTTTCTCATTCAACAACAACAAAGTGGTTCTAGAAAATTATCGAAGTACTCAAAACACATGTTTTTGTTGAATACCGCAAATCTCTAGGACATTTAGTTGCTAAGTTATCGCATATTCTAGCTGTATTTTTTCTAAACTTCCCAAGCCTTTAGAATAAAATGAGGCTAGTGGATATATCAAATCAGTGCTTCATCTTACATCTTAGGTCAAGTACTACAAATATGCACAGGTGCCGATTGTCTCCACCCATTCATATGAGAGTAGGGCAAGCATATATTTGATGTATTTTGCGTTCGCCGTAGGATTAATACCCGTCCGCTTTTTTGTGTTAGTAGATTGACACATGGTTTCTTCGGTAAAGTTGTAGAAAATGTGAAGGCAAAACCCTTTGCTGAAAAAATGATATTTTCATCTCTATCGGGTATAGAGTTATTGAGCATTTTCTTAGAAAGTTCTTTAAAATTAGTATTTTATACTTAACTTTTGTTGGTTACCTTTTACAAGAACATATTATTCTAGACAATTATCGAAGCACTTAAAACACACGTTTGTGCAAAAGTTCGCAAATCTCTATGACCTTTCCTTGCAAAGTTATCGCTTATTTAACCTTACTAGTGCATTAGGGTCATTTTCGACCCATCGGCATACTTACAAAGCTTGATACTCAGTAACGGAATGAGCTAGAGACTTGAAATTTTCTGACTTTGCCTAATTTTGGAAAACTAGCATTGTGAGGGAGTTTCAGCTTTCAGCGACATCTAGGAGAGCCACAGCAAACAAAGTTACATATTATGCATTAGGGTCGAAAACGACCCAAGTTTTGAATTTGCTCTCATTAATCCATTTTCAATTAGAATTTCGTTAACTTTACCTCGTTTGAAAGGTATGGCCAAAACCTGGCACCCAAGGTATATTAAAGAATATTTGTTGACTAATGGCCACTTCTGCGTCGGTTTCAGAACACCCACCCACCACCAGGTCCGGGGGCATTTTTATACTTTGAGTTAATTATTTTGCGGCACATCAAATCACATTGTCTTGATAAAATAAGACTAGTGGAAGTACAATGGGGACATTTTGGAATGTCCCCGAATGGCCACTTCCCCATTGTTTCCGGAGCACAAAAACTGGGTATCGGATGTTCCAGGACCGATGCTGATGTGGCCATTTACCTTCAAAATGTCTTTATTATATTTTCAATAGTCTTATGTTATCAGTGTGACGAAATTTGACGTGCCGCACCTCATCTCATAATGCGACATATAAAATCACATCGGCTTGATAAAATAAGGCTGATGGAAGTAGAACAGTGTCATTTAGAAGCCAAATGGCAACTTTAACATCGGTTCTGCAACATCCGGTGCCAGTTACGGGGGACCTCAAATCATATCGCGTTGATAAAATAACAATAATGGATGTACAATGAGGTGTCAGTCGCATATAATCCGGTACCCGGTATTTATAATGAACCTTAAAACGGGTTAACCCGGGGCAGATGAATTACCCTGCAATCCAAAAATGTCCCCAAAAACCGGAACCGATGGTGAAATGGTAATTTTGGCTCCAAAAATTTTCCATTGTACTTCCATTAGTGTTTTTTTATCAAGCCAATGTGATTTGATGTGCCGCATGATGAATTATTTTATCAAAAAATGTTCTCATAAACCGTGCACCCGATGTTCCGGAACCGATGATGAAATGGCCATTTGTCTTCAAATTCTTTCCATAGCTCTTGTGCCGCAAGATGAATTATTTCAAAATTCAAAAATATCCTGCGGAACTAGGTACCGGATGTTCCGGAACCGATGGTAAAGTGGCCATTTGGCTTCTGCATGACCTTATTTTGCTCCATCAGTCCTATTTAATCAAGCCAATGAGATTTGATGTGTCGCAAGATGAGTTATCCTAAAATACAAAAAGGGCTGGTACCGAATGACTAAAACATAAATGGCCGAATCACGAATGGCCGAAATCCAAATGGCCGAATTCCAACAACAGTCACAGAAGGCCGAATCACGAAAGGCCGAATCGCGAAAGGCCGAATCACGAATGGCCGAATTACGAAAGACCGAATCTCGAATGGCCGAATCACGAAAGGCCGAATTTTCCCGGAACAGAGCTCATGTTGTAAGACTTTACACATTTTGAATAAATTTTTTCATCTATTTCTCTCCGCGAATTTGAAACATCCTCCTGAAAAACCTTTAAAATTTTTACCCTCTATTGCTATTTGTTCCACTCGCAGCTCTGTGATGATCCGCGTCATAGATAGGTGAAGGGGAAAAGCTGTACCTTAGTTTAAAAAAAACAAGACATACTCTGCGTCTTTATTTTGGTAGATAGAGTATAGTTGATTGAAGATTCTTTGTTCCCCTAAGCGCGAATTATTTACGTTTATTATAGGGTGCGAGGCCTATTGACCGTGTCAGCAGCAAATGTTTCCTAGATGATTCAGGGCGAGACGGCCACAGGCCGCGAGTGTGCGCTAGTGACCCACCGTCGGAAGCGCCGGCCACTGCGGGGGGGGGGGGCAGCCCCCTTGCAGAAACCACTACTATTTAGGTGCCTGCATTTTCCTAGGTTTACTTACTAGTAGGGATTATCCCTTAGTCAAGTCCGACCGAGCGGCAGCGAGTAAGGACAGCATATACCCAACATTTGTGCAGGCTGAAGGCCGTGATTATTTTCGGCCGAATATGACGTTCGGCCATTCGTGTTTCAGCCTTTTGTGATTCGGCGATTTGTGATTCGGCCGTTCGTGATTCGGCCATTAGGTATATTATGCCATTTGTTATTTCGGCCTTTTGTGATTCGGCATTTTGTGATTGGGCCATTTGTGTTTCGGCCATTCGTAGGTAATCCTACAAAAATGGTCACAAAAACCGGGTACCGGATGTTCCGGAACCGATGGGGAAGCGGCCGTTTGGGTCCAAAATGTCCCCAATGTATTTCCATTAATCTTATTTTATCAAGCCAATGTGATTTGATGTGCCGCAAAATGAATTATCTCAAAATATAAAAATGTCCCCCGGGACCTGGAAGTGGGTGTTCCGGAACCGACGCAGAAATGGCCATTAGTCAACAAATATTCCCTAACATATCTTGGGTGCCAGTTTTTGGTCATAGCTATTAAACGAGGTAAAGAAAACGAAATTCGGGTTGAAAATGAATGAATGAGAGCAATTTCAAAACTTGGGTTGTTTTCGACCCCAATGCATAATATGTAACTTTTTTCTGATGCATTAGGAAGGTTATACTTAATTTTTTCTCAACTTCACGAACCTATTGGATAAACTGAGGCAAATGGATATATTGAATTAAATTTCCTGTAAAATGCAACCAACAGAAGCTATGCATGAAAAACTTATTTTTAAAGAGCTTGCAAAGAAAATACTCTGTATCTCTACACCCGAAAGAGATGGAAATATCATTTTTTCAGTAAATTTATTTGCCTTTATATTTTCTACAACTTTGCCGAAGGAACTAGTCTGAGTTTCCCAACACAAAAAAGTTATTTTTTTTATTTTATTTTTATCAGTATGAGTATGAGAGTCTCCCAGTTGGACCTCGAAGCCACGACGCTGGCCTAATAAGCCAGTCGCCGTATGTTCGAATCTCGGCTGGGAGAGGCTATTAGAGTGTATAGGATCGTAGCAACTGGCCCTGCAATTGTCCTGTACTCTAACAGCTGGCTGCGAAGTCTGTCGTATAAAAACAAAAGGTCAAGTTTCGATAACGGAATGTAGCACCTAGGCTTTGCTTTGCTAAGCAATGAGTAACTTTGGACAGTTTAAGGCTATGAGGGGTATTCCTACGAACAAAAGTTCCGAAGACAGTATATTGATAAAATGAATGTTACAGACGGTAGGAAAAAAAGTTCACTTTTCACCCTTTTGGACCACCGTGCAATGTGCAAAACAGTCTAACTGTTGCTGAAGCGCATGCGCGTGGGCGATAGAGCTGATTCTACTGAAGATTATCATACCGTCGACGAGGACAAACGGGAAATTTTCAGTTTAAAATTCACACCATTAACGAATAGAAGGAATATCAATGGTCCTAGGTGGCAGCCTTGAGCAAATCCAGATGGTGCAGAAAATTCATCCATCGGTTATGTAAGAAGTATACGATGAAAGATTTGTCACATTGGTGCGCTTTGGCATAAAGTCTCAACAATGTATTGTTTGCAAAATCTAAAACACGACCCAATACAGTAAACTCAACAAGTTTGTCAAACGACCTCAGGGTAGGTATTCCACGATAATTTTCAATGTGCATTTTATCTCCTTTTTTATAAAAACGAGAACGAGAAATAAAACCGAAGGTTTCCAAAGAGTTGGAAACTTGCTTCTTGCCAAAGACATATGAAAAATGTGATGCAATTTTTCAGTAGAGTAGCTGTAATTCCATCAGTGCTTGCCTGTCTGACTTTATCATCGGTTCGTCTAATTCGATGTGGGTGTAAATGACTGACCACAAAAAGAGACGCCTTCAGTGGCAGTTTAAATTTGTTCCAGGTCCAAAAACTCCTTCATAAACACACCTCCAAAAAAATAGAGGATACTCCAAGAGTCTACGACCCAGAGAACCAAAGAGTCCCAAATTGAAAGAACTCAGGAGCAGGGCCTTTAATTATCACCGAATTTCAAACAAAACAGAAAATCTTTTTTCTTAGCATACATTGTTTTTTATGCCTCTGAGTTTCGTATGTACAACTGCACAGTGATTTTCATCGTAGTATACAAGTTCAATATATCGTGAAAATAGAACAGAAGAAAGTGATTTTCAAATCCACAAGGTGATATTCACTTCAGGAAAAAAACAATTTTAAATGCAGTAAATGAAAAGAAAAATCTTATGTCCAACAGCTGAATGCAATAGATGCTAAATAACAACATAATTTTTTTTTATTGATTTTCACTGCTCAAACGTGAATATCAGTTTGTTACAATATCACAGGGCGCTGATATTGTATATTCTCGTGCATGAAGTTCATGCTTGCTGCATTTAGTTATTATGTACGTTTGATCAAAGCAAGCAGATTTTCAATGCAAGGTAGACTGATAATCCAGAAGTTTGAACGCTATGCTGATGAATATTAACAGCACTGCTCAGGAGTCCTCAATTGAAGAGCATCCAAGGGACTGAAGCTGAGAAAATCAAAGAGGTCAAAAATGAGAAACGCCTAATAGCCCAATATTGAGCAAATTCGAGAGCCTAAAATTGAACGAAACGAAGCGTCTAAAATTGAGACAATTCGAAAGGTCAACATTGAAGGAATTCAAGAAACTAAAAAAAGCAAGACCTTGACTGCTACATTCCGTTATGGAAACTTGACCTTCAGTTTTTATACGACAGACTTCGCAGCCAGTTGTTAGAGTGTAGGACAATTGCAGGGCCAGTTGCTACGATCCTATTGATTCTAACAGCCTCTCCCAGTCGGGGGAATTCGAACATACGACGACTGGCTTATTACGCCAGCGCAACACCTCCAGGCCAACTGGAAGGCCAAGAATCTAAAATTAGATAAAAACAAGGATCTAAAATGAAGGCATACTATGCTTTCTATGTTCTCAGAATGGATCAAGAAAAAATGTGAAAATAATTGGTACTGAATTTTAGAAATAGTGTAATTTTACCACACCCTCCCCCTTTTAGTAAAATGTCGTAATGTAATGCAGTTATTCAGAACACGATAGAAATTGATCACTTTTTAATTAGCTTATAACCACTTTAACAGCATAAGTCCTGCGCGATTTCTGTAGGGTAAGGATTTGAACCCGCGTCCTCGGTGTGAGACACACGAAAGCTATCCACTGCATAAGGATTCACCCCTCGAACAAATTCATTTTAGAATATACGGAAACAAAATAAATTAAAACAATGGACCTCTAAGTAATAGCAAGCAGTAGTTTTCTATTTGGATTCGGCACAGTCATAGTTGACAGTTGAGTTGAAGTGTGTAGGATTTCGGTTTGGTAAAAATTGATACAGATAAATTCAACCGAAACAGGACGTGGCCTTTAACACGGGCCTGTCCACTTTACGGAAGTTGAACTGAAATTTGCAAAATTCACTACCAAAGCTAGTGAATGTTGACTTGACTTCCTGAGCTACCTGACGATGCCAGGCACGTTTCGTCGACGTCGTCGTCGTCAGAGCGAAACAAGTCAGCCGCACCCGGCTGCAAACCGTTCAATAGTGATGCTTGCTTGCACCTGCCAAACGGAAATTGCACCCTCGAGCGCTAACTGCACCGAAGACGACGACGATGATGACGACGTCGACGTCGACGCACCCCCGACGTCCTCGATGACAAGCACATTAAGCTACCTTTTACTTTTCCTTTCTTGGAAATACCTTTCACCAGTTAACATTAGATTCTAGCATAACCGACCGACGCGACGGGAGGAGTGAAGCAGTTGCATCATTAAGATTTCAAGCCGTCCCCAGAACCGTCGTCGGTGAGCAAAGGGAAATTGCTCCTCAGTTCGAGTTCGCTACACGAAACAAACTGCTGAAATGGTTGTCGAGAGCCTTGATTGCGCTAAACCGGCAGGTAGTAGGATGTCAGTCAAGTGAAACTGCAGCCAGCCAGTCTGAGAGTCTGCTAGCAGCAGCAGCGCAGCGGGGAAAATGAATAGAATTTTCAACTTCCTTCGCTCAACGGCAATCGACGGCCGGCGGAAGAGTTTCTGGAATGCACGTGATTTATTTACGACAACCAATGCAATCGACAGGAGGATGCAAGACCGATGCAACTGGCTGGAAGAAGAGGGCACAAAAATCTCAGCATCCGGTGTTCTTCGAAATATGCTGAACCGCTTGATGCCGTGAAATTGGAATTGCATACAGGACAGAACGAATACAGAAGAAGAGCCAGCCAGTCTCCTGTGCTGAGTTGTGCTGGTTTGCATTCACCGGAATGCCGGTTGTATCCACGATGAAAGCTACCAGGCAGGAAGAACACTTTGGGGTTGCTTCATTTGAGGACTTGACTTGAATGAAGAAGTCAGCGGAAAGGACGACTGCACTTCTGAGCAGGATGTTTTGCTAGTTTCGACGAAAGGAAATTTGTTTAAATAATATCTATTCAAAATAAACTTGAAGTGATATTAAACGGGATGTCTTAGATCTTTGCAATGAATATTGCTTATAATGAATGATGAGAGAAATTAATTTAACTGTCGTTTCACTTCGTTATGATAGGATTACATAATGAAAATCAAATCATGATTTGAAAACGAACTATTCTCTTATCGAACATTACAACGTTTGACTTTATCGTCTATTTTTTTTGGGAAGATAGGTATATCCTTCAGAAAACCCTCACGTTATGAGTATCATTGTGTCCCTCCGGGTGACCAGATGCTTCCGTTCAATAAAGCTTTGTTAGCAATAGCCACTTTTCTGATTGATTTGCTAAAACGACCAGCAAAAACGATCTCAACCACCCCCGCCTCTCGGAACTGGACTCGCTTCGGCTTCCGTAAATGGTTCCTCCCGTCCGAAGCTTGGTCATCATTGTGCAGACATTTGCCATCGTCTCTCATCATCGATCTTTTTCAGGTGAACATTGTATCCACTCAACTCACCCTCTGCCTGTGCCATTTGTTCGACAGTGTTTGATGAGTTGGACGAACCTTGTTCCACCCGCGCAGTCTGCCAGCAACATGGTGGAGGTTGACAAATTGATCGGATTACTTTGGCCTCCCACGGGTTGGCTCGATGTAAGACAAAAGTTCGTTTCTTTTTGTCAGGTGTGCTGGGCCTCCCAGCAGATGGATTTTCCGCAAAGTACAATTATCAGATTGGAGCGATGAAAGTTAAGTTTGACCATTAGGAAAGTCCGCCCGTGCATTAAGCAGGACTTGACATGTGCCGCTAGGGATGATCGGCACTGCCAAGTTTATCATACTGTTTTGCATTTTCTTGGCAACATATTATGAGATAATTTATTTTGTCTTCTCATGAACTTGGCGACAAGTTTCTTAGCAGCTTCGGGCGTCAAACCGGTTCGTGCACATGATAATATCCTGACATGTGATATTTGCATGTAAATTCTCATAAATCTAATGCAAAGCATGCCACTCGCAGACCTAATTTATTAAAACAGAACAAAAGCTACATCTCCGGTTCGAGCGTAAGCCGAAAAAAATCCCATTTCCCAAGAGCGTGTGGCGTCAGCCCGGCTCCTCGGACCTTCGGGCAAAGAGCCGTGCCATTTGGGACTTCATCAAAACCATGCATCAACTTTCTTTCGTTGTGGAAAATAAACATGCGAACTATCGCCGGAAAGAACCAAGAAAACTATCACGCCATCATAACCGTAGACCAGATCCGCCCTGAAGGAGTAAGCAAATATTTCTGGAAAATGAAAGCAGTATAAGCTTCGCCAGAGCCCTCTCTGGCCGTGCTTGCCTCGCTTCCATCGATGACGGTTCACGATGTCGATGCACGTGCCGTGCAGCACTTGCAGTTTGTGGATTGCATCGAGTAGTGCTCACTCACTGCTGCTGTTGCTGCTGGCTGCTGCACAAGAAAGGATAAAGCCAAGTGGTATTAGATTTTGCCGTGGAATTCCCTTGGATGGCTTTGAAGTGCCAACAGAGCGCGCGAGCGACTTGGACTTGCGAACGAGCTGCAACCTTTGGCTGCCAGAGCTGACTTTGAAAGTTTTCCTCCAGACTCCACAGACGCAAACTGCTGCTGGGAAGCTATTTTTCTGAATGCGAACCGGTAATTGCTTTCAACTTAAGCTCTCGGTGGATGTTTGCCGGGAAAAGAGCGAAACATAGATTCAATATAATTTTACGTTGAAATCATGTTGCTTGCGAGATATTTACGCAGAAAAAAAAATAAAATACCACTGAATTTTCTAGATTGAATTAGCAAAACCCATGAGTCTATCAATCACTTTCCCCAACTAAAGCGGTGCTAGACCATAGCGAAAATAAATCCATTTCCTGCTGGTGAAGTCGGTACCAACCAACTAAGCGTTCGGAAAGTATCATTAATTTCATTGATTGTATACACAGCAAGGAAAGAAAGTTCAATTCCCCGGATGTATCGTAATTCATCATCGCCATTAATCGACAAATGAGTGTTGTGTAAGAAATCGATAGCACGCAGCGCACCCACTCGTGAGCCTCGTCGTGGATGGAAACCCTGCTTGATGAACATTCCCTCCCGATGATGGCGATGATGGGAAGAAACAATCCCGAACAAACGGTCCACTACCTACGAGCCATTTATTATTTTCAAATACTATTAATAGGCAATATTCTTTTATTGAATCATTCCACTCCGCGGAATGCCAAGGTTCGGTTGTTAGTGGGAATACTTTATGATGGTATTTCATTATCAGGAAAAATATGTATTGAATTTACGGTGGCACCAATGCACGTAAAAAGTATTTTTATTTTCCATAATGTAATTTATCGCAAGCCTTACAATCAAGAGAATAAACTATTGCACACCTATTATGTATAAAAGAAAATCTTTTACCGTTGATTTCATAACACTGGTTCCAGTAAAACCCAAATTTTAACGATGGCTCATTCTTGTGAAATGCTTTTCGAAAATTATGGTCAGTTCTCACCACTATAGCGTTCGGGTGGGGTGCCCGAACTTTGAGACGAATGATTTTGGTCTGGAAAAACGTACTAATCGCAGAACGACGAATCCATTATTACTAATTTGGGCTTGACGTTTTACTTCTAATTGAACTAGAATTTGGATTTGAAATTAAATTTGAATTTGGAGTAATTTTGACCGAGAGTTATACTTGGAATTACACAAGAAATCGGACTTAGAATAGAATTTGATGTTTTAATTTGGAATTGGACTTGAAATTTTAGTTTATATTGGAATTGAAATAGACTTGGAATTGGATTTAAAATTGCAGTTGGAATTTGCCCGAAAATTGTAATTGAAATTGTATCTGAAATTGGACATAAATTGGATTCAAATTGGCCATGAAATTAAGCCTGTCATTACATTTGGAACTACACTTAGCTTTGGAATTCAAATTGTACTTGAAATCAAAGTTTAAATTTGACTTCAAATTGATACCTAATATGGGACATTAAATTAGACTAGAATTTGAACTAAGCTTGAACTTGAAATTTAACTTCAAACCGAACATGGACGCGGAATTATGCATGCAGTTTTACTTGAAATTAAAATTGACATTGTCTTACACGTTCTACCTCTTTTCTGTTCTGCTTTTCCTCTTTTCCTGTCTTCTTTTACCACTTTTTGTTCCGTTTTTTCCATTCATTTTTTCTCAATATCTCTCGTTTTCCTTTTTTTCTGTCCCATGTTTCTTGTTTCATTGTTCAGTTTTTTTTTCGTTTCCTATTCCAGTTTTCGTTATTTTCAGTTCTGTTTTTCCTCATTTTATTGGTTTTTTGATATTCCTCGTTTCTTTCTCGTTTTCAATACTTTCTGTTTTTCATTTTTTTTTTTCATTTCCAGTCCTCGTATTATTTTAACTCTTTTTTATCTCGTTTCCTTCTCGTTTTTCGTCTTCGTCTGTTCCATTTATCTTATTTTGGTACTCCGTTTTATCGTCTTTTCTATCTTTTTATTCTTTGAAACGGTGGTTCTACAATTGATGAAGGGACGGTAGGGGAAAGTAATGAAAAGTTGTTTGAAAATGGAGGGGAAAGAGTGGAAAGGTGAGGGGGGGGGGGGGGGGATTATTGGTAGCTACGCTTAACAAGTTGTCGTTGTGACTCCTACAGTTCTACCTTTTATTCAATGCTGGAAAGACCGCTGGAGTCCAGCGCCTCTATGGTTCAAAGGTACAAGTACCAGCGACCCACATGCCCTGGCGGGTGTTGTGGGTTCAAATCCGGTTATAATCTCTGATTAAATCTTGGTTCTGCCTATGCACTTTCCAGCATTGGACAAGAGGTAGGAGTCACAACGACAACTTGTTAAGTGTAGCTACCAATAATCCCCCCCCCCTCACCTTTCCACTCTTTCCCCTCCATTTTCAAACAACTTTTCATTACTTTCCCCTACCGTCCCTTCATCAATTGTAGAACCACCGTCTCAAAAAATATTAATAGGGGATTGTCCCCTGTTGTGAAACGGCCCCGGTTGTGAAACACCCATAATTTTTAACGTTTTTATTATCCTAGTGCAGTCAAGTTACTAGCAACTTCTAGTTTCATAGTAATATAACTTTTGAGCAAACAACGGTCAAATTTCAACATTTACGATGCTTTATAGGAAAAGTGTTTCAAAAAACACCCAAAAAAGTTTTTTGGCATGTTTTGCAATTGATTATTTTGTGAACCAAATGGAATAAAAAAGCTCAGATAATGGCATATAAGCCAAGTTTTGGACCTCTATTTCATCACACAGGCAAATTTTAGGTGAAATAATTGACTCAAAAATTATAACATAATTTTTTTGCAATATGGTTGTGAAACATCTAGAAAATCAAATATTTTATACTTCAATGATCGTACATTACTTCAATTGGGGCATTATGAGTTTTTATGGCAGCAGGATTCATTTAGGTTTAGCAAAAAATCAATTCCTTATAACACATGTAACAGGCCAGTGCATTTGAAATGCGCCAATATGATTGCCTGCTTTTTACATGTATTCATTGCGATTCAGATTTAAATGATTAAACGAAGAAATTGATTAATGATTTTGAATTTTTAGTATTTTTCATGAATAAATGATATTATTTTTTGATTTTCCTTCAATATTTCTACATTTTCTTTTCTTTTCTAATAATTTCGCGAGGTGTTTCACAACCGAGGACACTTTTCTTTTAGCCACAAAAAACCATGTTTTGAAATAATGCTATAACTTTTGTGTTTTAAACAAAAACCATATACTTACTTCGGCAAAAATATAGGTATATGTTTAAACTTTCCAATGCTTCAAAAAGATTTAAAATTGGATAATCCTATCAAAAGCTATGGCCAAAAAACAAAACCTGTTTCATAACCGGGGACATTCCCCTATATATTTGACCGCATTTCAAGGTCAAAACTAAAAACACGAGGTTTGGTCTCTTTATTCTGCTTTTGACTCCCTCTTTTCCATTTTCTCCTCGTTTTCCTTTTTTTGTGTCCCGTTTTTCATCCGTTTTTCTTAATTCCAGTTTTCAGTTTTCTTTTCTTTTTTTCTGTCCCATTTTTCTGTTTTTATCCCATATTTCTCTAGAGTAATTCTCGCTGAAACGGGGCCACTACTGACACTTACTTACTTACTTATTCAGCCGAGAGCCGGGGTGGCTCTTGCCGTATCAAGAATTCCTCTCCATTGTACTCGGTCCTGGGCTACTCGTCGCCAATTCGTTGCGCGTCTCGACACACGCAAGTCGGCTTCAAGCTGGTCGAGCCATCTAGCACGTTGAGCCCCCCTATTCCTGGTGCCGGTGGGGTTCTTGAAGAGAACGGATTTCACTACACAGTCGTCCGGCATCCTTGAGAGGTGGCCGGCCCACCGTAGTCCCCCAACTTTCGCCAGGTGTACGATGGGAATCTCTCCAAGCAGTGCCTGTAGCTCGTGATTCATACATCTCCGCCACTCTCCGCTTTCCGTCTGTACTCCGCCAAAAATAGTCCGCAACACCTTCCGTTCAAAAACGGCAAGTGCACGTATGTCTTCCGTAAGTAAAGTTACTGTCTCAAGTCCGTAGTCCGAGGACTACCGGTCTGATTAGCGTTTTGTACATCGTCAGCTTTGTGCGGCCGCGTATGCTCCTTGATTGAAACGTCTTGCGAAGGGAAAAGTAGGCTTGATTTCCAGCTTGAATGCGTCGTTGGATCTCCTTGCTCGTATTATTGTCGGCGGTGACCAGAGATCCCAAATATACGAACTCATCAACCACTTCCTCCAGCTCATCGCCGTCAATAGTCAATAGTCAATAGAGGTCTTCAAATATTGGAACTTTTGCGCTTGATTGGTTGAAAATGGTTTAAAAATAATTACACTTTTGATAACACGAAATAGTGGACCCTTCGTTCGCCAAGGGGCCTAACATATTTCATAAATTTGCCATGAGACAACTAACAAATGGCCCGGTTTTGTAAAGAAGAAGAACAGGGTTTTCAAATGGAGTAAAAATTTTTTTGGTGGCCGTCTTGGATTCGGTCGCCATTATGGATTTTCTCAAAAAATAGCCGTTTTCACTATGAACCCCCAACCGATTTTCATTTTAGGACCACCATTGAAAAGCTGAGAAAAAATGCTTTATGGAACATTCATAAAATTAGGCGTGCAATGGCATTAACTGAATAAAAGAACCGGTTATTTGCAGCTAGGTACAAAATATTCATATAATTATTGTGATATTTTCAAAATTTGCTATAAAACAAACTATGTTTTTATAGCATTTTTTCCGATGGTGGTCTTGAAATTAAAATTGGTTGGGGGCATCATGACGAAAACGGCGATTTTTTGATAAAATTCAGCATGGCGGCCAAATCCAAGATGGCCGCCAATTTTTTTTCACTTCGTTTATAAGCCCTATCTCTCCTCTTTACAAATTTGTAGTTTGTTTTTGGCTCCTTGGCGAACGAGGGGTCCACTATTTCGAGGAATCAAATAATTTTTATTTTTAAACCATTTTCAACCAATTACGGGCAAAAGTTCTAATATTTGAAGACTTCGTGTCAGTAGTGGCCATGTTTCAGCGAGAATTACTCTCCTTTTATATCCCGTTTGACATCTTTTTTTCGTTTTTGTCGTTTCCTATGTAGGTTTTCTTTTTTCTCTATCTCATTATTCTTAATTTCCCTTGTGGTTTGTTTTGTTTTCTGTTCCATATTCCCTTCAATGTCTCGTTGTACTTCCTTTTCACTATTTGTTTTTGAGAAATCGCCAGTGTACGAGCATGGACAGGACTTCCCCCTAGAGTCCGGTCAAGAGTTCAATTCATTTCAGAGTTCAATATATCAAATCAAAGTCAGCCCCATGGTCCAGTCTAGAGTCCAGTTCAGAGCAGAGACCGAAACGGTTACATTTTTTCTGTACATTTGCCAGTATGCAGTGTCATGTCATAATCTCAGCCAATACCGTCGTTTCGTATTGGTTCTGTATCGAGAGAGCCTATTTCTTGATGTGTTGAAACTAGCTGGAATACGTACATGATAATAAGAAAACATTCTTATTTCACTGTGACCAGTCGAAAACAATGTCACAGTATAGAAGTGACAGGCATTCGCCGCTTTTTGCTTACAGTTCTAGCTGGAATAGTATGGACAAGTGATAGAGAATAAGGTGTAATTATTGATGCGTTTTTACCTGAAATTTATGTAATGAAAATTGTTGAATTCTGCACGGTTTTGTGGTTGTTCACTACTTTAAAGATCTTGGAAGAATAGATGCAGTAGAGTTCGTTTTCAGTTTTGAGAACATTTTTCTTTGAATCCGCATTATTTGGGGAAAAGCTGTAGGCATACGAATAAAGCAGCAAACGAGAATGCCAAAAACCACTACATCTATTGTCATGCATGGTGCTAGAATGTTGAAGCGTGTCTCTGCCGCTCCAAAGTGTGTGCGACACGACGAGCAAGCGATGTTATCGTTATTCTGGTATTTCTTCTCGGTGCGTGTGTACTAGAAATCTGCCGCATGACTGGTCGCAAGCAATAATGTCAAATGTCTTCAAATTTTGGTCACCAACCAGTACATTTTACGTCGCTGGTTCAGAGTCAAATCCAGTCTAGACTTTCATTCACTCATGAGTCCTATCCTGGAGTCTAGTTCACAGTCTAATTTAGAGTCCAATCCAACCCACAGGCTAGTCGAGTAAAATATCCAGTCTATTCCAAAGGCAAGTTCAGATTCTAGGTCGGTTCAAATTTCATTCCAACACAGAATCCAATCCTAGCTCAGAATTCTGTACAATTCACGCCATAGTCCATAGTCCAATCTAAACTTCAGTTCAGTCCAGTGTCCAATTCAGAGTTCAGACCAGATACCAGATCCGGAGTTCACTACAGCTCATAATCCAGCGTAGTCTAGTCCAGAAATAGGCAAATTCAGAGTTCAATTCAGGACACCCAAATTTCAGAATATGTCTATTTCTTTTTCAGAGCTCAGTCCAGTTAAGAATCCAGTCCATTTCAGCGTTAAGACCAATTCAGAGTTTGGAATCTAAAGCAGTTCATTCTTGTCCATTGCTCAATTTAGAGTCTGGTTCAGTCCAGCAGCTCAGAGACCAGCCCAGAGGCTATTCCAGAATCCAGAATCCAAAGCAGTCTTGAGTGTAAACCAGTCCAACAGAACAGAACAGAGTCAAATCCAATCCAAGCATCACTCTAGTTAAGATTCCAAATCTAGTTCAGAATCCTGCACAATGTAAAGTCCAGTCCAGTCTATAATCTAGTACAGTTACGAATCCAGTCTAGTCCAGAGTCTATAAGCCAGTCTAATTGAAAGCTTTGTACAGTTTAATTCAGTCCTTACTTATGAATGTGAATTGTTTTCATATAATTTGCAGTACGTATATCGCCTGCAAAACTGTACGCATATGCTGGTTTCGTGCATCGAATGCGATTTTTCTAGATATATATCGGTACATATATCCTATTTGTTACTTTGATATACGTACGAAAATGTTTGCTGGACGAGTTTTATTGTACTCTTATGGTGGTCTTCAAGACCAATTTTGGTCTTAAATACCATCATAAGAGTAGAATAAACCCCAGCTTGTTACTTGGGTAGAGTTCTATCCAGTGCCTAATCCAGAGATCAAACTAGATATTATTTCAGTCCAGAGCCCAGGACCCAGTTCAGAATCAAGTACATAATACAATCCAGAGTGTAGTCGAGAGTACAGTTCAAACCCCAGTTAAAAATCTAGAATCAGGGATGGAAAAAAATCGCTTCCAGCGATCAAGATCATAACGGATGGCAACAAAAATTTTGTAATTTTTATCGCGATCCTTATGCTCAACAACAAACGAGCTGAGAGAGAAATGAGAGTATGTATGTGTTAGCTCTCTCTCGTTCTCCTCTTTTTGTTAATATTTTTTGTTTTGTTTATACTCGACCAGTTATGCTAGTAACGGCATATCGGGAGCGCATTGTACACTTCTACGAACTGCAACAGAAATCTCGGCAAAAAGTATACGGTACAACATTTAAAAAGCAAATATGTTGCGGCTTCGACTGTTTACCATATTCTAAGATGCCAACAACCAAGCGAAGATTTCTTCGGGATTTTGAGTTCCTTGGGGTACAAAAATAACTGGAGAGCCACGAATTGCAAACAGTTGATTGGTAGAATCAAGAGATGCATTCGCAAAGTTGACATGACGGCCGTACAACGGTTCTGTTTCGACGTCAGACGAAAGCTTCGCCGAACAGCCGATTACGGACCGTTTTTAAATGTACACTAATTTTTTTTCAACAATGGATAGAGTATCTTTAATTTTAGTAAATCAGATCTACTTTATGTATTTTTGTCTTTTTTTGACAGCTTGAGAAAAAAATTCCAAAATTTTACTTGTCACCCGTTAGAAGCGTTAACTCAACTCGTACACTCATTTTTCGAGTTTTTATGGCTGTAGTACCCACAGACAATTGATTTTATAAAAATAGTCTAAAATCATCTGTCTTGTCAATCATGAGTCAACCATTAATCCCTCCTAATTTGGATTTCTGGACCACAGTCCAGTTCAGAGACCAGCCCGCAGTGTCCAGATATCAGGTCCAGGTCCAAATCCAGGTCGACGTTCAGGTCCAGGTTTTATAGAGTTATAGGGTACCGATAACACTTGCTGGTATCATGAAGAATGTTGGAGTTTAACACTGAAATCATTTTTTAAGCGAGATTATATTGCCATACTCTAGTTTTTTTTTGGCTCGCAAACGAAAATTCAGCAAAGCAAAGTGTGTTGCAGAAAGAAAGTTGTTATCAATCGGTTTTCATGTCACAGGAAGCAGCTGAAATGATTTTGCTAGACATTGAGATTGACTAGATTTTGTTAAAACAACTAGTTTTCAAACATTGTAAAACATCGATGGCACCTTGATTTTGTGCAGCTTACCTATATGCACGATAAAGTTTAATGCGCATACGCTACACAATTACGGAGTCTATTGAAAATTTATTATTCATTTTATGGGATATTTTATTATGATCGCTATAAACCAAATCGATGCGCATGATCTGACAATAAAACTTTAACTTTTCTGCCCGCGGATGTATTTTCAAGTTAATAAAACTGGCCGAATGATTTAGGTTTTTACCAGAGTAAGCTGTATTAACCTTAGAGCGGTCGCGTTAAAAAAAGTTACATAAGCGGTCGCGTCGTGTACTGAGTACACGGCGAATAATACTGCCTATATCTCAGGACTGACATGAAAAAGAAGGTTGCGGTTTTCGACAAAGTTGTTTATCAATTTAAGACGCATCTGGAAACGAACAATAAAGTTTGAAAACTGATCCGCTAGATGGCGCAAATGGCGACCAAAACAAATGATTCTAGAATCTCGATACTAGAATCTCTAATATCTCGGGACTGAGAAGAGATAGACGATTGCTGTCTTTGGCAAAGTTGTTTATCTGGACGAGATCAATCTGACTGCGGATAACAAAATTCGGAACTGATACGGTAGATGGCGCTTATAACGAGCATATTGAGTTTTTTTGGAATATCTCAGAGTCGTGACGAGATAGACTGTTATTGTGTTCTACAAAGTTATTTGTTCGAACAAGACACATTTGGAAATTCATAACAAAGTTTGAAACTGTCTCAGTAGGTGGCGCGCGTGGTCAAATTATAATCTTATGATGATATCTCATGACCATGATACGATAGAAAGTGGCGGTTTTTGACAAAGTTGTGTGTCTAGACAAGACGAATTTGAAAATGATCGGTCAAATTCAGAACTGTCCCGCTAGATGTCGCAGTTGGTAAAATCATATTTCTTTTTGCGATATCTCAGCTTATGTCGAATAAACGGTAAAATGGCTTATCTGGTCTGGAAAAGAACAACAAAATGTTTGTAAATAGTATTCTTTTGACGATTTTCCCAAAACAGAGTTTGTGAATCATCGACAATGTTGACAAACTGAATAATGCACATATCACCTAGGGATACATGATACTTATTCAACTTACCCAAGTAGCACACTTACGATACTTTTATTTAAATCAATTTATTAATGACTCACATTAGTTGTATAACAATTAGTTGTACAGTTTTATAATGAGTATGTTATTAGGGAAGCTTGCTATGGTATGTTGAGGTAATGCTTTAAACATTAGAATGTTAGAATTATGTTGACACTAAAACACCATAAAACAATACAAAACGAGCATTTGTTTGTTTTATTTCCTGCTATGATAATGAGAATGAAAAATGTACATTAGATTCCTAACAATTCTATAATATTCTTATTACGGTCACTTATATCATACAGGAAATAACACACACGTAATACAAGGAAAGAGTAAAGAATTCCCCTAGTAGCACAGCTGTTATAAACTAGTTGTGGTAACCGATTATTGACTAATTTCAGTCATAAATAGGTTGCGGCAACCAGAAATGACAAAAGTGTGCTACTAGGGTCGAGCCCAATGAAAAAAGCAAGCTGTTTTGCAAATGAGTATCAAGAGAGTGCACTTCAGTCGTGTTGTCGCGTTAGCAAAACAAATAGCTTTGGTTTTATCATCACGCATACGTTAATAATTGCAAGCATCAACGTTGCCATTATGCCTGTCTGCCAAGTTAACTCCGGGATACGTTGCTGGCCCAACAAGCCACTCGTCGTATGTTCGAGTCTCGACTGGGCGGTGCCGCTTCAGAGTTAATAGGATCTTTGCACTAGCCCAGTGATTTTCCTGTACTCTAATAACCGGCAGCGATATCTATCGATAAAGAAGGGTCAAGTTCTGAAGGACGTTTATATCCATGCATGGTTTTGCTTTGCTGATAAATCTAGATTTTACCAGATTTTTTATTGCATGCCAGACAAAGTTCTAAATCTTCCAGATATTTGGTAATGTCCCAGATTTTTGCCAGATTTTTGTTTCTCCGTTCTGCAAAGGAGTCATCGCTCCTAATTTCAGACAACATTTTGTACCGGCGTTGATCAAAACTGGCAAGACGTTTCCCGAAAAAGTCCTCCCCATCGGTCAAATTGATCGCCAGATTTTGACATTTATTCGTGTTTGCCAGGTTTTCGAATAAACCTATTAGCGACCCGGGAAGAATAGGGACTCAAACACTCTAAAATATTTTTTTAAGAATGTGATGGAAACGCAGCACGGGTTTCCAGGAATCTTGTTCTGGTGATATTTCTATATAGACGATGTAGACGACGAAATTGCTTCGTCAAAAGCATTTTGATCAGTCTGTGCTCTTCATCTTGTCTTTTGATAAAAGTTGAAGCAATACGTATCAATTGCTTCTTTCAGGAAACCATAAAAATAGCTGTTGATTGACTGGAATTGACAACGCAATCCATGATGAAAAGGACAACGATACGTTATCTAACGTGTTTTGACTACAGAAACCACTTTGTAGCGAACAGCAGTGTTCTATGCCATCATGGTTCCGCAATATTCCGAAAATAATTTGATTTTCTCATCATCTCCACCTACTACTACTTCATTCCGAATTTAATTTACCTTCATCGGAAGCATATTGACATGATAAACAACTTTGTCGAAAACATCAACCTTCTATCTCGTCATGGTTCGGAAATATCGCCAAATGAATTAAATTTCACCGTATACTCCATCTAGCGGACTAGTTCCAAACTTCAGAGTTCGTTACCAAATGCGTCTTGGCTTTACAAACAACTTTGTAGTAAATAGTAACCTTTTAGCTCATTACGGTTTTAAAATATTCTTAAATGAATTTAATTGCTTCATTATTAGCGCCATCTAGCGAATCAGTTCCGAATTTTGTTGTATATCACGGGATGTGTCTTAACTAGATAAGCAACTTTGTCGAAAGTCGCAACCTTCTATCTATTCACAAACTTGAGTTATTGCCCGCCGTGTACTCAGTACACGACGCGACCGCTTGCGTAACTTTTTTCATTTCAAAAAAGTTACGTTAGTGGTCGCGCTGGTGTACTGAGTACACGCGCGCGGACACACCATTTTTACAAGCATCTTTCGACCACTTTTTTTATTTCTTTTTTCTATATTTTGGCATCATTAGAAAGAGGAAGAGTAGATCTTCGAATACAACCAAAACCTGGTGTGATTTGATTAAAATTTCGATGATTTTTTCGCGTTTTTCGAAAACGCGTGTACTCAGTACACTAGCGCGACCGCTCTAGGGTTAAATTATGGCGGTGGCTGTCAATTAAGCAGCGAAAAGCATAAGCGGTTTTATTGCTGCTCTCAGCAGAGCTATTTGAGCTTAGAATCTGTTTTTTATAGAGGTTATAAAAACCTTCTGAAGAGTGGGTCGCTTGGTCGGAGGGCAATTGTATAGCGGTCATCAGAAAGTTCTGGTGGAGTTCATAGTTTTGTTAACGCTCTTATGAAATTGGTCATATAAATCACTAGAGGAACGTAATAAAACTTAAAATTGTTGCTTGGGCAACCCATAATCCAGTCCAGTATAGGCCATAAATTGGGTCAATTCTGAATGCAGTCTAATCGATAATTTAGAGTTCAGACCAGTTCAGAATCCAATTTAGAGTTTATTTCAGTTCAGAGATTAATCTAAAAATTCAGATCCAGAATGAATTTCAGAACCCAACCTCAGACTGCAGTTCTGAATCTGGGTAGACTGAAGGTTAGAATCAAACTCCAGATTTAAATTCAGAATCCAGTGCCAGATGGAAGCTAAGAGTCCAGCTCTAGACTGAAGAATCAAGATCCAGACTGAAGTTCAAGATCCATGCCCAACCCAAAGTTCAGAATCTTGGTCCAAACAACAGTTCAGAATACAACTTCAAACTGTAGTTCATTTGGGGTGCACTGAAGCTTAGAATCCAATTCTGAATTGAAGTTCAGAATACAGCTCCAAACTGTAGTTCAGATTCAAGGTTCAGGCCGTACCAAACAGAAGCGAAGGGTTCAGAATTCAAACTCCAGAGTTCAGCGTCTAGGGTTTCAATAAAAGCTTGTACATGTGGTTTATGTGAATCACGAACATTTTGATAAAAATCACTGAGTTGCAGAGGTTGGACGATTCGCCTTATCAGTACTTGAATCGCACATTGGAAAATGGTTCATGAACATTGTGGCAAATGGACCGTTAATTTCTACTTTACAAATAAATTATTTGGATTCATACTCCGTAGCATTGCAGACGTAAAAGTTTTAAAGTTGGCATCTAAACATATTTGGTTATTTGGATATATTTATCAACTTTTAGATACAATAAACTTTTAAATACAAAACTTCATTGCTTTCACTATAATCGAAAACACAATCACGTTTTCGATTCGCTCTCGAATTAAATTCAAGAGGAATTCCTGCAACTTCTTTCGACAAAAATCCAAAAGAAACGCTTAAGTGCAACTATACGAGCTCACGTTTGTCGTTTAAAGTACAAGAAAGCAATCGTCTCCGTAGTTACTTTTAACCGACCACGTTCGTATGACAATAGTAAAAAAGAAAACGATTCTCTCGATTCGCATAGTGCCATACGTACCGTACTTGAAAGGAACACTGCTGATGACAGCAGCAGCAGTAGCAGCAGAGCAGTTGCTTGAATAAACCTAATGTTCACATTGAATTGAACTGACGCATTGATTCGCTATTGCTCCACACAGCTCCAGACGGCCACCCCCGGGAAAACCTCCTCCCCACACGCAATCGAACAGACCGACAGCCAGACTGGACACATTTCACCAATCAATCGTCGACGACATTTCCCCTGACGGTGTTTTATCTATGATTCTGATTTTTTTTTTCTCTCTACTCCGTACGTCACATAACGAGTTCGATGTTTCGTCCTCCGCCCAATCACCCATCCCATCGTTTGGCGTTCGTTGACTAGAGGCAAAGTGAACCACCTAGTAGGATCCCATGTCAGTCAGCGTTTTATGGGAAAAGCATCAGCTGCTGGACGCTTCAATTACACTTTGCCCGAGTTTCGAGTTCGCTTTTGGCTGCCGACGACCGCGAGACCGAGATGCTATCAACCCGACCACCCGCCCAGGGCGAGACGCCGGAAGGGAAGGGTAAGGCAGTGAAAAGTTTTTTTTTATCGGTCCATACTGTGATGCTATTCGACACCCCGCAGTAGGTACCAAGCAAAGGCACAAATGAAGAAGCTCTAAATAAAATCCATTTTGAGTTCCGCTGAGTGTGGTTTTCATCTTTCCGCTGGTCCACTGGCACTGGCTCGCAGGAGCAGCATCAACGGTGGTAATTTGTGCTACGATCCGCAATTTGAAATCGGAGCCAACGTTGGCTGCTTTTGGTTGATATCTTCAGTAGCACCTTTTTATAGTTCGGCGAGAAGTTGATGCTTTTGACAATGGCTTTTGTTGATTGCCAAGGAAAAACTTTTTCTGCGGTTGTACCGGTCGGTGGAGAGCTCAGCGAAGAAAAAAAACCGTCAACAAATCAACACTCTAGCTCCAAGAAAATCCAATAAAACAACATTCCGGTCGTCAAACACTCGATTTCACTCCAGGGTGAGAAGAGGTTAATGTTTTTCATTCGAACGAGCAAATGGTTCTCAATCAGCAAGTTCTGCAGCAGTCTTCGTACCATCAAACCGATGATGCCGTTGGCGACGCTGGCTGATGGTGTCGAGAGCCAACCACAAGCGGATCAATTTTTATTATCCTATTTTTGTGTGCTGGCTTCAGACAGTGGGTAGGACCCGGTGTCGATCAACGACGACGACTTGCTAACGGTCGCGGCTCTATACACAGTCAGTAAGCAAAATGGTGCCAATATAGAGAAGCTGACTGTTTATGGCGTCGATAAAATTTTTCGGGGGTAATTTCGAAGTTAAAGTTATTATCGACTCGATGCGGTAGTACTTTAATGACGATAGAGTTTAGCTAGGTTAAATGTGGATTTCGGTTCAGTTTACTCTGTATGTTGGTTATTGCATTCAATTACTTCAGTTCTGAATTTATAGCATTTCATGTAAGTTTACCGAGAACAATAAAATCGACTTCATCCAAGGCCCAATCCCCTAAATCAAATACAAGCCTTACATGCAGCACAAATCCATTGTTAGACGACGACTCACGATTGCAGAATTGACCCCGGAAAAGTTTATTATGAAAAATCGCTTTAAAAATTGCCGACACCGTAAATCTGTGCGTCTTATCGCTCTCGAAGCTCGTCGAAACCGTAGAAGCGTAGCTGGTGTAAGGCAGGTGTAAGAAACGGGAAAAAAGCGTTGATAATTCTTTTGTTCCAAAGAACTCGCATCCACGGACGTCTCTGGTTGGTTGCCAACAGCACCAGACTCATTTATACCCGCTGAAAAGTGTTTTTGTGTGTGTGTTGTGTGTTCAGCGTGAACTGAAGTTTTTGACCAACCCCAACATCCCCCCGACATCCGACCTCCAAGCTTTCCTCTTTACAAGAGGGTTGCACGAGAAAAAAAAACTCCGGAACGTTTTGTTATGATTTATTTGTTTAGGTACTAGTAGTCGTTTTTCTTACCATGAAGAATGGCTTTCCGGCAGCCGGACAATCTGATCGCATCACACAACCGGCCGGCCGGCCGGTCGGTCGGTCTAGTTCTCGAAGTGGTTGAAAGCTGACTGGAAAAAGCTGCTGCTGATTTATGGCGTCATCTGCAAGGTTTTTTTTGCGTATATTGTTTTGCGACGAAAGTTGTACACCGATTCGTGTTGCAGAAAGTTCAGCTTAAACAGTTTTTTATCGATGAAACTCTTTATGGGTTATTATGGAGTTGGTGCATTATTTTGTGATATCAGTACTATTGCACTAAATAAAATATAGATATGAAAAAACTTGAAGGGCTGAATAGACAGAAATTGTCTGCGTTGTTTTGATCGTCGACCAACAAAATTTTTGAAGTTGCCTAAACCAGTAACAAGTAACAGTAACAGAAGTTGAAAATTGCACTGAGACATAGAACCAAGCTTTGAGGAAAAATATTATACCCTGCTGAAAACCCAAAACTGTTACGGATAACTGATCTATTTTGGTGCGAATACCTCTTACGTTTTGGTGATAAATGGACGCAGTTTACATCAGTCATATATACATACTACGTTTTTATGAAATATTTAAGATAAGAATCATTAGTCTTTAAGATAGTTTAAAATTGTCCTAACATAAACTACAAATTATTACAACCTCT
The DNA here is from genome assembly GCF_943734655.1 of Sabethes cyaneus. Taxonomy (NCBI): domain Eukaryota; kingdom Metazoa; phylum Arthropoda; class Insecta; order Diptera; family Culicidae; genus Sabethes; species Sabethes cyaneus. Next base: position 33,493,979 of record NC_071354.1, on the reverse strand, counting down.
TCCTGCTTCAATTTTATTTACATTCTTTAATTAACCATAATTGGATTTCAATTTACGTTACTCAAATGAGTTAAACGAAATTTAGAAACAAAGGTCAAGCACGAAAAAGAAAAACTGAGATACCATAATTCATGAATAAATGAAAGAGTGAATGTATTTCCATAGAAAATACTGCAAAATACTGCTTTTCTCAAGCCGATTGAGGTTTTTTCAACGAAACATCGTCGTTACCATCTACTCCGGACCTCTGGAATCTAAACTGGGAACGCTACACTCTAAGCTCTACATTACAAATTCTGGACTCTGGACTTTGAACTTTGAACTCTGCACTCTGATTTGATCTCTCTGATACTCGAAGCTCTGGACTCTGGGCTCTTGGCTCGGTACTCTCGACTCCGGTTTTCGGACTTTGCGTTCTGGACTCTGGACTTTGAACTCTGAATTCTAAGCGCTGATATCAGGTATCAGCATATTTGGCTCGAGCAGCACGTTCCTCACAATCATTTGGATTCACTCACTCTGGATTCTGGGCTCTACACTTTGAATTCCGCACTCTGAACTCCGAACTCTGGAGTTTGAACTCTGGAGTCTGGACTTTGGACTTTGGACCTGGATCTGGACCAGGACCAGGACCTGGACCTGGACCTAGATTTTTGACTATACTTTGCACTATACATTGGACTAGACCAGTGATGGCCAAACTGCGGCCCGCGGGCCGCATGGGTCCCTTCGAGAGGACTCGTGCGGACTGATTTGAAAGATGGTGGACTTTTGAGAAATTTTTTTGATGACACAGGAGTGCCTCAGTTTAGTCGTAACGCCTCGTGCATGTTGTGAATCTGAATGCTTTCCGGTTTAAATCTTGTGGTGGTGTCTAGAAAATGGTTTTTGTTGTCGCATATTTTACATTTTGTTATGCACAAGAATGGCCAGAGATCATTGCGGCCCGCGGCATTCAGGGACGATCTGATTTGGCCCACACCGTGCCTATGCCTGGGCACCACTGGACTAGACTTTAGGCTAGACTTTGGGTTCGGTGTTGGAATAGGATTTCCTTGTCTAGTTCAGAATCCAGTCTAGGCTTTGATTCAGAATTAAGCAAATTTCAATCCCCGAACTCCAGGATTGAACATCCAATTAAGAGTAAAATTCAGAAAACCCGAGCTTAGTCCTAAGTTTGTTCTACAGTCTAGAATCTGATTCATTACAGCCCAAGGACCAGAACAGAGTCAAATCCAATGCAGACATCAGTCTAATTAAGATTCCTATTCAGTTCAGAGTCCAATCTAGTGCGGAAACTTTGAACTGGACTCTCGAAAAGATTCTGAATTAGATTGAATTCTGGACTGTGTTGAATATAACTGGATTCTGGATTCTGGACAGGAACTGGAGTAAATTATAAACTCGATTGGACTCTGATCTTGATTCCAGATACGTCTCTGGACTGCCATGGATTGCATTCTGGACAGGGATGGAAAATTAATGATTTTGATCAAATCTGTGAGTTATCGCCACTTACGAACCTTACTGTACTTACTGTACATTTGAAAACGGTTCGTAATCGGTTGTTCGACGAAGTTTTCGTTTGACGTCGAAACGTCAAAGCGTTGTACGGCCGTCATGTCACCTTTGCGAATGCATCTCCTGATTCTACCAATTAACTTTTTGCAATTCGTGGCTCTCCAGTTATTTTTGTACTCCAAGGAACTCAAAATCCTGAAGAAATCTTCGATTGGATGAACTGAGACAGATTTTTCTGGTCGTGGTTTTTGGGTAAAAATGGGATCGAATGGGTATTCACGAACTATTGTGTTTTTTTTTGGTGTAATGCGATGATGCTCTATCCGGCCAAAACACGTATTGTCCATCTGCATGATGTTTTTGTAGAAACGGGATCAAAATTTTCTTCAAACATTCGTCTGCTGCATCTGAATTGATAACCAAAACAGAGGACTTGTTGTTGAAGAAACGAGAAAGAGAACGACGTCCTTCTGCGTCCATAATTTTGGCTGGTCTTCCACTACCTTGCTTGTGAATAGTTGATGGGCATCTTAGGATATGGTAAACAGTCGAAGCCGCAACATATTCGCTTTTTAAATGTTGAACCGTATACTTTTTGCCAAAATTTCTGTGGCAATTCGTAGAAGTGTACAACACGCTCCCGAAATGCTTCTTGTTTCGACGTCATTTTAAGCAAAACAAGGCAAGCATAAACAAAACAAAGAATATTGACAACAAGAGGGGAGAGAGAGAGCTAACACATACATACTCTCATTTCTCTCTGAGCTCGTTTGTTGTGGAGTATAGGGACCTCAAAAAAATCCAAAATTTTAGTTGTCACCCGTTGGCACGAAACAAAAATGAAAATTCGAACATTGGAATTTCCGAAAATCGGCCAAAAACATTTTCTTTCGTGTTAGTCTTTTTTTTTACATGTTTGCATGGAAAATAATAACGCAGGTATATATTATAAGCAAAAATAGATTTGGTTTTCACGTTAAAATTTTAAGCAAAATTGCTTAAAACTCATTTTTTTGCTCGATTAAAAGAATCTCTTTGTTTTTTTTTTCGAACCCCCCCCCCCTCCCCTTCAGTGGGCCAACACAGGAAGGACAAAAACTTTATTAAATATTTGTAATAGCCTTAGTGAAAATTAACAATAAGTTTCAAGGTCAAAAATTCCCATACATTTCCTTTGTGATAGTCTTGCTTCCCAGGGAAGGACGACAGTTAAATACACCATCTGTTTACTGTGATTTCGATGATCTCTCCCAAGCAACAATGTGAGTTTTATTGTACTCTTATGGCGGTTTTCATGACCAATTTTGGTCTTTAATGCCATCATAAGAGTGTAATAAAACCCAAATTGTTACTTGGGTCGTTTTAGAAAAAAAGTGACAGAGCCTCCTCGTCCTTACAGGTCGAAGACTCGTTACGACGATTGAGCCTAGACCAATTTGATGACTCTGCTTGAGAAGCGCGTCAGAACAAGTGACAAAATCCCCTCATTCCAACATGGTTTCTCACGACCGCGATTAAACCTAGGTCGATTTGATATCTGTGCTGGGGAAGCGCGCTACAGCTGTAGTGATTGATTGTTATTTGATTCTGTAGTGAAAAGAGAATGTATTATATTATGGCAAGGACATGCTACAGATAAAAAGTGATCGAGTTGGTAATATATTTTCAATAGGATAGCAGTAGTTTTGCTCTTGATTTTGCTACAGTTAGAATTGTATAATAATTTTTAAAAATTTCCATTTATTTGGGTACAACTTAGCACAGGAATACAAAGTTATTAAATAATCGACATTTTCAGCGATGAAATTATGTATTTTTGACGTTCATTAGAGCTTAGATTTGTCTTGTTCTGTCAGAATTTTTCTTTGTTTCTGCAAACTGCAAGTTAACGTATCACCACGCGTCACCTTCAATTTTAGTAGGTCTAAAAATGATTAGGTTTTCTAGTTGAAGGCTATAAACGTTTAAAACCCTAATATTTGTGTTCTCTAAGTATGTGTTAATAGGGAGAAGCACAACGAATTTTGTAAACCAGTATTATTGTTTTGCTGCGACTTCAACATTCAGCATAATAGACTCACCAGAAGAGATTATAAATTTATGATGATTTACCAAATGAAATTTCAATTTGTGATTTTATTTACACAGCGCTACAAGCGGAATTAATTTCTGCTTCCCTTCTGATGATCCATTAGCTAATGGTTTACACGAAATATTTAAAATCAAATTTGTACATTAATCAATCAACCGATAAATCAATCAATCCAAAATGTTCTGAAAAACCTCCTCAAATCTGCTGCGTTTACATTCGGTCACTTTATTCGAGCCGAAACGATACATTCATTCATCATTTAGCACCGGAAAAGTCGAGGGCTACCGACTGACCAACGGGAACATTTGAAGATTATCTATCAGATAATTCCTGATGGCACAATGATGTGAAGAACGAAGGGCCGCATAGAAAGCAGTCGTATTTTGATTTATTGATTCTTCTTGAATTTGGTGTGTGGGTTATTTATTGGAATTTTTGTTTTGGTACTATAAAATTTATTGCAGCCGCTAATAAATCTATCAGAAACTTTGAAATACATATCATTTCTCGTGATCAAGGTCAAGTTCTTGCGAAATATCACGAGCCTTTAGTGAGGAATTTGTAATGCATTGTTTTCTAGAAATTTAAGAATCTTTAGGAAGAATAACATGCATTAATTCAACTCGTTTTACCAACGCAATTCTCTGAATGACCCGCTTTAATTTCTTTTTCATTAGATAATCGGCTAAAATAATGAAGCAATAATTGCTGTAACTGTAACTGTGAGACAGCTAAATAATCACAATTTTAATCCACACTCTTTACTCGAAGCTCTAGGAAAACGTTTCTCAATAAATATTGCCAAACTAAATCGCGCGTAATGTAATTCAACTGGTAAGCAGAAATTGCCAATCCCGTGAATGTGATCATTGTTACAACACGATATCTGGTATGAAATATCAGCACGTTCGTACATACCTTACTTCCATTATCCCCCTAAGCCTAATTTATCTGTCACCGTTAGTCCGCTAGAGATGCGGGAAGGCGAGATGGAGCTCTCCTCTGACAATAATACCGACTAACAACGACTTCACCATCATTTCCCAGTTTCGCACGTGTTCAACCGCGCCAACAGCCCCGGCAGCTTCCGCGTGTTTCGCCAACCTGCGGCTGCGTTGCTGCCCTCCAACAGTATCCACTATACCGTTTCCCACCACCAAACAACAACAAAAACATCAACAATATCGATACCTACATCCTACTCCCGGATCCCACCAAGAAAGACAATTGGTGGCTTTGGCTTTGGCATTGGCCACTTGTTCAGCCAGGCAGCATCATGTTCTACCTGGGAGGAAGGTGAAAAAACACCTCCCTAGAAACTTACCCATCCATTCGTCCAAGGGATGGATGATGCTGTGCGGCCCCCAGTCCTTGATTTTTGCTATTTTCCGATGGTTGCCGGGTACGATGGAAGAGACATGAATGATGGCGGTGTTATTACTGGGTAGCCGGTGGCGAGCCCGAACGAGGGGCGGATGAGCTTTCCCACCCGATTTCTGCTTACGTGAGCATTAGTCAAGCTGACGTTTCATTGCTGCTGCTGCTGCCGTTACATGCTAGGTACTAGAACTAGTAGGACAACACGGTTGCAGTGCAGTGCTTGCGCGCTTGCAAGGGACTAAATGAATGAGTGAGCGGTCGGTTGATCAGGCGGAGCGCAAAAAAAAGAAAAGTTACCAACTGGTGGTGTGTGGTAGTAGCACGGTTTGTGCGCTATCCTATCAATCTGCATTGATGCATGTAGCTATATGAACCGTCGCCAATCTCTACGGTTTGCAGTGGCCACCAGCCCGGATGGCTGAGAGCTGGCTAGCCGGCAGCCGCCGCCGGCCACGATCGATGAATAGCAATCATTGAACATCCGCATTCAATAATTAATTAGATTTCTCCCACCATTTGGCTTTTTTACAGCGGACGCCGCTGCCGGCGGACCGGCAGAATCGGTCCGCAGCAGGACGGTTAGAACAGGATGAATAATTATCGGAATGAATACATTTGCAAGATTGTAATCGATAATTGTCTCAGTGTTGTATCATCTTTTGCAAGTACAGTCAAGCAGATGGAATGAATTGATGTTAAGCATTACATGTTTGGTTGTATTTGTTTTGCAGTTATGATTTCAATCTAAGAAGTTTTGTTGTTCGATAAAATATAATTGACCAATACAGAAACTGCATAGAATTCAAAACAACAACACAAAATTGTGTTTCCAAGTGTTTTCCAAGTAATTAATATACGAAAAATATCGCTCTGATGAAAACATTTAGCTTGCCCCCGATATTATTGCATCATAAAGTAAACATCGCCAAAAAAGTCATCAAATTATAATTAGTGACTGTAATGTAACATTTAGTAACTTTTGGTGCTCCGGACTTATGATCCAATGTTGCTTTCTACAACCTTATCTAGTTTTTGAGATAGGACTACATCTTTGGTTGCCATCACTGTGTAGCACTTTGTGAGAAGAAGTCAAATGTTTCAAGCAATAATAGCTTTTTACTGTTGCATGAATCATATCTGTTACTAACTCGTTGAATACATAAATCTCAAATAAATTAACTTTGAATATGTAGGGTTTTAACAGATTTAAATATATAACAGCGAACGTGATGCGCCATTACTCCGTAACGCCTTTACTGTTCTTCCTCAAACTTGGCATACATGTTTCTTGCCATAAGTGAATCAATATAGGAGGTTGATAAAAGGGGGTGGTCCCTTAAAAAATGAAGAGGTCTGTATGAGTAAAAGTGGCTGCGATTATCTTGTCAACCAACACGTATGCCAAGTTTGAGGAATAACAGTCTAGGCGATCCGGAGTTGTAGCGCAACACGTTCACTGTTATATATTTAAATACTAGCTGACCTGGCAAACTTCGTACTGCCACAAATTGTACTAATAAAATGTACTAATTGTAATAGAAAAAGCAAAGCCTTGGTACTACATTTCGCATTCAGAACATGAGCTTTCTGTTCGAACAATTTCGCAGCCGGCTGTTGTAGTACAGGACGGTTTCGAGGCTGGTGCTGCGATCTTATCGCCTTTTACAGCCTCTCTAAGTCCAGATTCGAACACGCGACGGCTATTTTTCTCAAAAATCATGTTAAAAGCTAATTAAACAGTATAAAAATGTATTTGCCGCCCGTGAAACGAACTCAAATAGCTTCCAGATTTTGTCAAAACATCAGCATTTAAATATTCGCTGTGATTGTATAACATTTCGCCAAAAACCATTTCGCGAAAAACTTTACGTGGACTGTGCCATTTCACGGAAAACGTTTTCGTGGAAAGTACCATATCAATCCTCAGGGTAATCCTCTCCTTACTCGTTGTCGCTCGTTCGCACTCAACTGAAGGAAAGTAATAGAGTAGTGGTCTTGTTATTGTCTGTTATGTTTTATGGAAGAGTCGGAATTTCTCGAGTTCGATTAGTTTTTGAGTTACGCAAAAAAATTTGTTTTGTTTGTATTCATATTCCCCTATCCTTATTCCCCTACTACAGGGGTGAGGGGTCTCAAACCATTATAAACAAATCCTGCCTACAAAATCCCTCACATGCTAAATTTGATTCCATTTACTTGATTAGTTCTCTAGGTATGAGAAATTTTGTATTTCATTTGTATGGGAACTCCCCCTCCCTCCTAAAAAGGGAAGGGGCCCTAATTCATAATATAAAAAGACTTGCCTTCAAGAACCTTCTCATGCCAAATTTGTTTCCATTTCATTGATTAGTTTTCGAGTTATGAGGAAATTTGTATTTTATTTGTATAGGAGCCCCCTCCTAAAGTGAAAAGGGGTCCTTATTCAGCATAGAAAAAAATTCTTGCCTCCAAAAACCTTCACATGCCAAATTTGGTTCCATCCGATTGAATTGTCGAGTTAAGAGTAAATTTGTATTTCATTTGTATAGGTGACCCCCCCCCCCGCTGTTGAAGTGGGGAGGGGTCATAATTCCCCTCCTAAAGAGGGGTGGAGTCTCAATTCACCATAGAAAAAAAGATTTGCCAAATTTGGTTTCATTTGCTTGATTAGTTCTGAAGTTTGGAAGAAACTTGTATTTCTTTTGTATGGGAGCCCTTCCTCCTAGAGTGGGGAGGAATTCTAATTCACCATAGAAAAAATTCTTGCCTCCAAAAACCTTCACATGCCAAATTTGGTTCCATCCGATTGATTAGTTCTCGAGTTATGAGGAAATTTGTATTTCATTTGCATGGGAGCCCCCCCCCCCTCCTAAGAGGCGAGGGGTCTCAATGCACCATAAAAAAATTCTTATCTCCAAAAATACCCACTTGCCAAATTTTGTTCCATTTGCCCGATTAGTTCTCTAATTATGCAGAAATTTGTGTTTCATTTGTATGAGAGCCCTCCCTCTTAGTGGGGGGAGGGTCTCTAACCATCATAAGAACCTTCCTCGGCCCCAATAGCCCGTACATGAAAATTTTCACGCCGATCGGTTCAGTAGTTTTCGATTCTATAAGGAACATACCGACAGACAGACAGAAATCTATTTTTGTTGGTATAGATGCACAGAAAACTACGTAATCAACCGATTTTAATTTTGCTTGCACCTTTCCAATATACCAATATTTAAAAATGGTACATTTTTACCATAAAATTTGGTATAAGTGTAGGAGTAAAGTAGATTTCGTTTACCAAAAGTTGCGTCATCTGACGAAGTGCTTTGCGTGAAAGAGGTACAAAACATCTAAAAGAGCTTATGCCAAAAAGCGGCATCTTAAATTGAGATTTTATTGCAAACATGCAAGGCCATTACAAATATTTTTTAAAGTTTTTGTCCTTCCGATGTTGTCTAAACTGAAGAGGGGGGCGGGTACGAAAGAAAAACAAAGATATTTTTTTTAATCACGCAAAAAATTAAGATTTTTAGGAATTTTTGTTTGAAGTTTCATCGTGAAAACTGAATTTATTCTTGCTTTTGATATGTAAGTTGTTATTTTCTATGTAAAAACCTTTCAAAATAAAGTTAAAATCGAAAAAAAAATTCTTGCTGGTTTTCGGAAGCTACATTATTTGTACTTCCATTTTTATTTCGTGCTAGAAGTGTACACACTTTTTTCGAGTTCTTTAGGCTGTAAGACCCACAGGTAAGGCCATTACAAATATTTTATGAAGTTTTTGTCCTTCCGGTGTTCGGCCACTGAAGGAGGGGGGGGGGCGAAAAAAAAACAAAGTGAATTTTTTAAACGAGCAAAAAAACATGGATTTTAAGAATTTTTATTTAAGGTTTAAACGTGAAAACCGAATTTATTCTTGCTTATAATATATACGTTATTATTTTCTATGCAAAAATATACGAAAAACGAAGGAAACTTTTTTTGGACGATTTTCGGAAATTCCATTGTTCGAATTTCCATTTCTGTTTCGTGCTAGAAGCGTTAATTCAACTCGGAGACTCATTTTTCGAGTTTTTCAGACTGAAGAACCCTCAGACAATTGATTTTATAAAAAGAAATTTGACTCATATCCTACAAATTATTTTTTTGCCCCCCGATTTTTCAAGCCAATTCCAAGGGGGAGGGGAGACAAAAACTTTAAATATGATTTGCAATGGCCTAATTGATTTTATACACAATTTTTTTACTCAAATTTGACAAAAAGATTTTTGCCCTCCGATTTTTAGAGCTAATTTTGAAGGGCGGGAGGACTAAAATTTTAAAAATAATTTGCAATCGCCTTAGTTACAAATGTAAAGGCATCAGTTTGTCTCACTGTTCCCCAATTGGTAGGAAGCGATCTCATGCAATAAATTTAATTTGGCTTTGATATGCATTTTGTTGTTGAAAATCACCTGAAAATGATCACAATAAAATCTGCTTGGAATCAAACTCCGACTTGCCTATTTCTTAACATATAAAACGTGCCGCAGGGTAGCAACTTGGAACCGTTCATTGCTTAGTCTCTTTTCTGGGTCAATTGGATTAACTTAGAATTTTTTTTTTAATTTGGCGGGCATTCTTGCATGTAATTATTTTAGTAGGTGTTCAAGTGTTACTACAAGAACGTGCAATCATTTTACTGACAGATTGCTCTCCAGATTAAATAACTACCTCTTATAGCTCAAATGGATATAAATAAATAAAATTACAAATGTAGATCCATATCGATGTATTAACATGTACCATGTATAACCTTTCACCTCTTTTCGGGACATTTGGCTGGAAGTAACTACACACATTGCCTTTTGCGACTAGCAAAAGCCATTTCACTCCCCCTCACCGTATCATACGGACGCTCCACCGAACCAACGCAACGGCAGCAAATGCAAATCTTGACAGCATAAGAGCAACACCTATGAAAAAAGTAACAGGAAGGCAGATTTTTCGAGCGTAACAGAAGTAGGGTGTCAAACGCCGACGAAATAAATGTACAAATATGAATGAAAACTAGAAGAAAAGGATATTCGGTTTAATTAAATCTACTCCCAACGTTTGTAGCTACACACCGTCGCACCGGTTGTTGTGTAACTTTGGGTGGGGGTTGGGCAAAGGAAACAAAGAAGTACATTGGGCTTCGACAGACTTTCCATTGTTTCGCAATTCGTAATATGTGGCAGGTACAGCCCCAGTTTCCGCTATCGGAGTCCTGCTGTTGCTTCCAGTACCGTCTTTGTTGCAGCAGGTGCTCGAGGGTCGTCATGAGGAAGGTCTTACATTGCTTCATACACACACGCCGAGCCTGCAGTGTGTTTATTCGACACTTTGAGGACCTTTGACAGGCCAAAAGACAAAGCCGGTGCACAAACTTACCCCAAACGAATAGCTAGTACTGCAGCAGTCAGTGTGTGTTGCTCCATTTACACTTCATGCCGACCAAACATAAACACATCGTCGTCGTCGTCGTCGCACGCTCCGCTCCTGAACCGGAAAGGCTGTACGTAAGAAGATGACGACGGAGACCTTGGCCTGCGGAAGTGTTTTTCGTCTTTTCTATTCGGGTACCGGACGGGTCGACTGTGTCTTACTGGTTGCTAGGCCGGTCGGATTTCATGCATTTGACAGGCGGTGGTATCCATTTTCTGTGTTTCAATTTTCATTACATACTATGTACATAGAAAGGAGAGACTACCAGCGGAAGACGGCGGCAACAGTCGTTGAATGGGACTGTTAGATGTGATTTCAGGCAAATGTTTCGTTGCTAGAAGTGTAGAGATGAAACTCGAAAAAGGGTTCTTCACGTGGAAGAATGTTTACACAACAATATAGATGTTACGATTGATGTTGAGTAGATGAATTGGTCTGGGCAGTGGGTAGTTGCACTTTTTGCTGACTTGAATCGATATTCAGTGTAGTTTAATCGGAATAAGACTGTTAAGACTGTATCATAAGCTTGACAGAATAATGCCAATACAAGAAATGATTTGAAAATCGACAAGAACAGCTGACAGCTGTGCAGCAATTATCGCTTGAATATTGAATGAAGCTATTTCTTCATCAAAATAATTGATGTAACAAAGCATGAATTCGTTCCTCTGCCTGACATCAGACACACACATACAAACACGCACACCACTTCCGGCCAATAGCTTCTCTGTGGGAAGTGACTGAGGTATTCTCTAAATTAATGTGTATTTGTTCAAACTGAGCTGGATCTGAAGCGTTTCAAATTTCATCTGGAAACGATGAATTACTTTCGTCCCCCGCAAGGTATTCTTATGCTTTCCGTTCGTTGTGTCCTACACCTATCATCTAGTACCGGTACCTGGAATTGGGGAAACGCCATCTGCCGGTGTCGTTCAAAACCAAAGCTACGGACTGAAGGAAAGACAAATTTTCCCTCTATAGTTCGGATCATATTTGAAAGGCAGGCATAGGATATAAGTTGGCGACACGTGAGCAATGAATGGCGTCGGGGGGGTAGCTTGGAAGGAACTGGCGATGAAGCCTGTAGGTGGGATTGTTCAGGACTACGAGAAAGTCAATTTGAGTATATTGGAGCGTTTCTTGTTTCGAATGTGCCAAAGTAGCTTCTCTCCGATAGCTTCTGCCAGCGGGGATTTGAGCGTGTCGTAAAGGTTCAACCTGTGTGCTTGCTTCGAATCGGGCTCGGGGTTGTTGTGACAGTCATCGTTGCGACAGACAGATCTGTTTTACGGTTGCAAGCGATGCTGTCGTTGTTTTGTTGAATTTATGCTCGTTAAAGTGTAAGCCCCGATAGCTTGTCACGTAATTCTCGAGGATTTAAATTGATTAAAACGGACTGTAAAATGTGCTGCTGCTTTCTCACCTTGCTGCCTGCCTGCCTGCCAGCCTGCCGTGTGTCTAATGTGATAAATGTGACAAAATTTGAAAGGTGAAATTTACTGCGACGTTTGGTTCGACATGAGTGCGATGAGTGTGCCGTTTGATGTAACCCCGTTTGATGTATGCTTCCGGAGGTGACACTTTGTTTAGTGTTCTGTGATTGCGTAATAATGAAGCAATCCTAAACGATTGATCACCGATGGCTTGCAGCCATTCAAAGTGAACGGAGGCTGTGAAAATGACGTAATTATTTAATTAATGTACCTACTGCAGCTCATCAACAATTAAGTTCTCCGAGACAGGTGACTTCAAACATACAAATCACGTTGATACAGCTTTACCATGGATTTGACATGATGGAGAATCATTAAAGTGAAAATCGGTTTGTGTCAACCATGAAGAAAAATATCTTCTATCAAAATTGACATGAAATTCGCACTACATCAGGAGAGTTTCGTGGCAAATGACGAAATAATATCTTCTAATCATTTTGACTTAAAATTCACTAGTCATTTTTAGAATTTTTTTGCCATTTCTTCTTACGATTTAATTTCCAGGTAGTTCGACAATTATTAGGAAATTTCTAGTTCAAGAATTTGAATGAAATTCTAATTTATAAAAACCTACAATTTTTACTTTTCCTGCTCAGAAAAATACCTCTACCCCTACCTCATCCACTTAACCACAGTACTAAACTGATAGAGAACGTAAATTTACACTTTTTTGATTCACAATAAAAAAATAAAATGATATTTTGATATTTACAGCTTCCCAACCCCCCCTTCTACTTCCTCTCTCCGTTAGCCACTAAGCAAAACCATCAGCACAGCAACACTCCCCGTACCCGAAAACTTGAGCGTACAACTTTTCAGTTTTTCCGTTCAGTCTAATAAAAACCAATCTCTCCCACACTTACCTAATACCTAATTTTATTTTATCCTCCCAATTCTATCACTCCCCGTACATGCATCACATACTTCCCCATGCGACGATTAATATTTTTATATGACTGTTCTTTATTCCTACAACCGGGGGCCGGGGGGGGGTGTCTCCGTAGCCGCAAGTTTACCGAGGTGAGTGGTCGTGGGTTCGAATCTTAGTAGAATCATGCCATTCGATGTCAAGTGACTTTAGCATGGGTTTATTCTCAGGCCCCACATTTACCCTTCCTTCACGCTAAATTCTATATTTACCTTCTGAAGCCTCTTGACAGTGTAAATGTCCCTCCTATAGTTAAGTGTACTGGAATCTCTCTCATCTGTAGCGTTTCACATTCAACGGGCGTAATGAAGTATCATGCAAGGACACTTGGTCATCCTGGACAAGTCAGCCAAATCTGGGTCTGGGGCTGTCTCGCAAGATTCAATTCAATTGCTTCAATTTATTTTTCAAAATTTGCCATGAAAAGCTCTCGCAAATAGAGACGATAGGGGACTTCTCAGCGATCCTCCTTCTGGTTTGTTTACAGAAGTTGCGCCGAAATGTAAAATGATTTGTTCTATTTGCTATTTGTTCTATTTAATTGCATGAATGAGTCCCAATGATTTCAACTAAATTTTCCAAGGCAACAAAAATCAATCTACTTTTCATCAAGGGCACCTTCGAGCCATCGAAAAGCAAGCTGTTGGGGTCCCTGTAGCCGCAGTGCTACTTGGTCCGACTTGGAACGTTACTGAAGGACTAGATACTACGTCAAAGAATTTCCGAATTGATTCCTTAGCAACAGTACACGAGATTCCGTAGAAAATTTGATATGCTCAGTCAGCGTCAAACCATACGAATTAACAGCTTTTCCGATTGTCAGGAAAATCTATAAGCAAACCTAAGGGGTACTTATGGGAAATCGGCTTTCATCTTTGTTCTGTAAGCCTTATATGGGGCGAGGAGGTGACAGAAATTTGGAAAATAATTTGGAATGGCCTAACAAAAACTGATACGAGAATTATTAGAAAAATTACGTCATTATGAAACAAACAGAAATGAAAAGATACAAAAAGGACCCCAAAGAGACGCAAAACAAAAAAAACGGACGCAGAAATGAACAATTATACAGGAGCCATGCCTTAAATGATATAAATTATTGTAGTTTGTAGTCATTGTAGTGGACCCCCAAACTGATATAAAAATGGCACACAAATAAAGAACGAAAAATTACATACATAAATATGCTACTAACATGATACAAAGAAACACAAAATACAAAAAGATACAAGTAGTGACACAAGAATGAAATTAGAAACATTAAAAAACTACGCACCAATAATACAAAAACGACACAAAAAGTAAACAAAAATGACAAAAAAGGTGAATAAATCTATACCTATAAAAATGGATTTCTGTCTGTCTGTCGGTATGTTCCTTATAGAATCGAAAACTACTGAACCAATCGGCGTAAAAATTTGCATGCAGGGGTTTTTGGGGCCAGGGAAGGTTCTTATAATGGTTAGAGACCCCTCCCACCACTAAGAGGGGGGGGGGTCTTCCATACAAATGAAACACAAATTTCTGCATAATTAGAGAACTAATCAAGCAAATTGAACCAAATTTAGCATGTGGGAATTTTCGGAGGCAAGAGTTTTTCTATGATGAATTGAAAATACGTAAGAGTTAGAAATTTGAAATGTTTAGAAAAGTTATGTGAAATAATCTATCTTTAATGTTTTGAAACTAAGAAAAGGAAAACAAACTTATTTAAAAAATGATTACTTGAATTTTTGTTACGGTATCATCTGAACATTGGACGACCCTTTCAAAAGATGCATCATGTTTTCATTCAAAAGTTGCTGAACACTTCATTAAGCTAGAGTATTCCGTTTAAGCGCAATCATTTTTGTACGTCTAAAGTCGCTTTCTGGACCATAGTACACTCCGTACACTCATTTTAGGAGTTATTTGGGTTGTAAAACCCACAGATAATTGATTTTATACAAAAAACTTTGACTCATATCCAACAAATTATTTTATTGCCCCCCGATTTTGAGAGCCAAATTCAAAGGGAGGAGTGACAAAAACTTTAAAATAAAATTGTAATGGCCTAACTGCTAAAATAAATCACCCAAGTAGTACTTTGAGTTTTATTGTACTCTTATAACGGCATTTGTGACCAATTTAGGTCACGGAAACCATAATAAGTGTGTAATAAAACCTTCAATTGCTCACTTGTATTTCACAGTTTTTGTGCGTGCGTGCGTCGGTATATTTTGTCCAACAGTTTTTTTTTCAAATGCGTGGGGTTTCAAGACTACAACGCCGTCGAATTGTAAACAAATGCTGAAAAGAATCACGATTGTCACTAAGAATGGTAACGAAAAAGGAAGATTGAAGGCAAAAAAGTCGTTCGAATAGCAAACAGGGCGTTCGGTGACAATATCTCATTTGAGTTTAAACCAAAAACGGGTCGAAAAGAAGGTCCTGCCAACCCTCGTCGGGTTACTCGTACTCAAGCAGCACAGTCTTGGCACTTATAATTGAAGCAATTATTTTATGACTAGAGTTAGGCAATTTTCAGTTGGTACAACTACTTTGTAACAACTATGCTAGTAGGGTATAAACATGCAAAAGCAAAAGAAGAATGTTTCAATACGGGATGTAGTCAAAAAGTACTCATTTAACCAGCTGCAGACGACTGACTGTGCTCAGCAGTTAGGTCTTTGAACGCGGTCGGAATCTAGACGATTATGCACCGAACTTTCCATACCATTTGTCGCTACGGTAGCACAATATTGTGCGGATTCTGATGCTGGGATAAGCGATATTCTGAATGTGCTAAGGGCATTTAACCGTCACAGAAATCAACAGAAAGTTAGGAATCTACAAATCTGTAAGAAGCCAAAGTAGTCAAAACGAACAACAAAATAAGAAGCATCGATCGGTCCGAGCGGACGAAAGCTGTACGATACGATCCTTGTTGCTTGCTGAAGTTACGAAGTGAATGGACGACGAACAAATACCTGAATTTGGACTACAAATCCTTTTCAGAGTCACAGTATTATGCTATGTGAGAAGGGCAAGTATTAGCCTACTGTGTTACCTGAATCATAACGAACCCCTATTTCCGAAATTCTAAAGTCTCTCATGCTTTTCTTTTTGGAGTAATCATGTAATTTCTTATGTTATGTAGTTGATATTTGTATACTCTATTCGAATTTATGATCAATTAAACGAAAAACCACCAAGTTGGTCAGTTGCGAGACCCTCCTCCGTATATAACGTATATTCGTTATGAGTCAGGTAACACAGTAGTCTGAAGCATCCATTTAAGTCGAAAATTGCGATAAAAATGTTATTTAGTCTGGAAATCCCTCTAATTGCCCGCAAATTAGACTAATTGAAGAATTTTGTGTGTTAAAACTTAACTCTAAGAAAGGTCTCAGAACCTGTGCTGAACCTAATGAAGAACGTTCGCAAAGTAAAGTGCGCCAGATTGCTAGAGATTCTAGTAAAATATTTTTTTTTGCGCCAGAACATCAAGAACTGAGAACGTATAATAGTTATGACCTAAATAATACGTATAATAGTTATGCCATTACAATGAGACTATACAAAAACGGGTAGCCAAATAAAATTGGAACAACTTAATTCAGTTAAAAATTTATCTGATCAATACAAAATTGTGCCGAATGAAGATGAAAAATAGCCTACAGATAGACAGGATACGGTGGTCACTTACAAAACTAATCAACATCTATAACATTATTGAATCAAGTACATTTCATGCAACGATTATATACCCAAAGCATTGGCCGTACCAGCAAAGTCACGTACCAACCGATGATTGCCGAGTCGTAACTCAAGTCCAACAGCAAAATAATAACTTACTTCAGAATGTTTTCCCCCATCACTTAAGTGCCTGTTCAAATTTGTTTTCCATTTTGAACGCAGCATAATTGTTTAATTGACCATCATTCGGTTGCAGTACCGAACGACTCAAGTAGCCACTAGGGGCTCTGGCAGTCCATCCAGTACCAGCTTCCCAGCCCCGTACCTGCACCATTCACCATCGTAGGCGCTGGGAAAAAAGGTATCTGTTTGTTTAGGACTTTCAGTCCGGTTCAGTCGTCCGTTATGCATCACGATCCACTGCCCCGGAATGATGAGATACTCAGAAAATAAAACACAACATTCAGTTACTGGTCCGAAGCTGGTACGAAGGATCCTTTTCGGTCCGATCAGTCTGACCGTTTCATCAGTGAAAGAATACTGGGAACGGTGTCCAAGCAATGTACTAATACATATATTTCACTTATTATAACCGAACGAATTGAGTGATGATCCGTTCAAGCAACCCTGTTGTTACTGAGGAACTAAAAAAATAAATAATCAAAAGAATTGGTGTATTACCGATCGTAAAATGTATATTTCAACGATTAAACATTATCGAAATGCTTTCGTCAATATTGGTTAAACCGTTTCCATAGCAAATTATTTATTTAAAACAACCGAACGGGATGAAATTATAATTCATCATAGGTTTGTGCTCATGGCACAATTCGGCAAACAAATAATAACCTGGTTATTACATATTTTCCGTTCTGGCAGACCCCACCCACCCACTCTCAAACGGACGATGTTTGTTCCTGTCAGCTCTTTTGTTTTGAATCACTATGTTCAGGTGAATTAATTATTATCACTATCGCGCCGATTGCTGGATGCTCCTGGCACCGTCATTCGTTCGCTTTCCCCGTTTGCTTGCGAAAGCATGCTGCCATATTGTTGTCCTTCCCGGTTCAGTAGCTACCGCTGCCGCCGAAGGCGGTACAACAGCACCGGGAGGCAGGAATGTGACGAGATAACGAACATAAAATTTAATTCACGACTCAATTTATCCGAAATAATCACATTAATTTTACCGAAGGCCGAGCGAACATGAACGATCTGTGTTTTTCCGAGTGCACTCGGAGCTGAACGCACGTGTGTGGCAGGGGGAAGGTAATTAAATTTACCTTTTCATTTTCTATTCATCCGAGAATGTTGGATGGTTAACTGCAGCAGCATCAGCCCCAACAGCAGCAGCAGCATTAACATCATCATAGAGGTGGTTCCGGAGCGTGCAATAGCCAGTAGCGGTGTGGTCCATTGGTGCAATTAGCGTATGGAGGAACAAATTACGTTCGGATTTATGGGAAAAGCTGGCCGGATTTCTATTTGTCATATATTTGTCCCATGGTGCTGTCAACGGTTGCAACGGTGATATCTAGTAAATTGGTTCCGAGTGGGAATTAAATACGGCGGTTGAGTGGACTTTCGAGTATCGGAAAAATGTCCAGTTTGATTATGTTACTTCTAAAGTGGACGGGAATGTAGATAATTTGAATTGAAAGAACTTTCGTTGCCAGAGAAAAAATCGTTTTGGCTCATAAAGTAGTAAAGTACAATGCGGCTCCAGAACAGATAAACTGATGGAGGCGCATTGTTACCCGTAAATGAACTGTACCAGAAGTAGAAAAACTGCCGAGTTTAACCTCTATTTTTTCCTTTCAAACTCAATCATATTATCAATTGACAGTATTCCAAAGATGTCACTTTACACTCTGCAGTAATTCAATTCACTGACCGCAGTCGTTCATGCAATCCTTGGAACGATGAAAAAAAAATCACTCGCACATAGCGCACGAATCGGTGAGAAATCGATCGAAATCAGCGTCTAACGAACAATAAGCAAAAAGCTAGAATAACAGTGTTAAACCACAACACTTTCGCCGCACCGGAAGACAAGCAAAAGAATTAACACTGATCGGCGGGCGCCGCTGCCATCACCAACCGACCAACCGTCAACAATCACAATCAGCAGAGCAGCAGAGTCCGATGTCGGAACGGAACGGAATGGAACGGAACGGAAGTTCAACAACTCTCTCGCTGCTGTCTCCCCGGGGGCGGGGAAAAGTGGAGGATTTGATTTAATTTCAATTACGTACATTTTCCGATGACTTTGTCTTGCCAAACAAAAATAGCGGCGGAACCGAACCGAAGACCGAACAACCCGGACTGCGGTGTGCAAGTCTGTCTGATTTAACCGTCCCCGGATGGGGCGAAACATGACATGATGGCGGCAGCGGCGGCGGCGGCATCGACTGCTCGCGTATCCGTGTGGGCATGTTTGTTTCGACTTTTACTTTCTAGTTTCTGGTTGGTTTAGCAATGTTGGCAATGGTGGTGGTGAATTTTCGCTGTATTTCGTTTAGACTTTTTCCACCTTCCTGCATCCAACACGTTTTTCCACGTACAATGTTCATATACTGGTTGGTTTGAGCAGTGAATTAGCCGCTGCTGCTGCTGTTGCTCCGATGGGGAAAAAATACGTAAGGGAAACTTTTCAGTTTCAACCTCAACTGCAACATCAGCAGCAGCAGCAGCACAGCAGCGAAAACCATGGCGAAATCGTTCGACTGTTGGCGTGTTGGAAATCTTATTTTGATTTAACACGTGCAACTTTTCTCATTTTGGTTGCCTTTCCGCTTGAGTCGTCCTCCTCCTCCTCGCAAAGCTTCATTTCATTTTTCTCCGACTTTGACTTGATAGCAGGTGTCGGATAATGATGGAAGTTAACTTCTGCCTCCGAACGTTAGTTGAATCCAATTAAACTGGCAAAAGTCGGTTACCTTGTTTGCACTTTTAATGAAGTATGTGTAGGCTCTGTCTGCCGGGCCGGGGAAGTTCGATCTAAGACAATCGCGTTTGGAAGTCGCACCGATCTTTGCAATTTTATTGATGAAATTTGTTTGCAGAGTTATCGCTGGTTAGCCAAAGTTTTCAATGAAATTTATTAAAATTAATGAATTTTATTTAAAAACTGACCTAGAAAGCATGGACGCAACAAGATTTTAGTATCAATAAAAAAAAATGTTAGAATTCAATTTTTATTACATCTCAAGTAACAATGATTTGGTTGTTTGTGTACACACAAATGTTTTAGTATACACTTCTGATGCCCATTCTTTAGCTAGAAAGCGGGTGACAAAGCGGAAAGCAAAAATCGCCGTGATTGTATAACGTTTCGCGAAAAACCCTAAGCGGAATGTACCATTTCACGGAAAACTTTTTCGTGGAAAATACCATTTCGCAGGGGTGATCCTCTCCTTACTCGCGGTCGCTCATTTGGACCCAACTGAAGGAAAGTAATAGAGGTCAACCAGTAGACATAGGAAAACAAATAAACCTAGACAGAGGTGATTTCTGCGGCGAGCTGCCTTCCGACGGCGGGTCGCCGGAAACACTCGCAGCCTACGGCCGTCTCGCCCTGAATCATCTAGTGTTATTATAGATAGTTTTTTTGTGGTCCTATTAGGCCATTGCAAATTATTTTTAAAGTTTTTGAAACGGAGTTCAAAAATCGGTGGACAAAAAATAATTTGTGGGATGTAAGTCGAATTTTTTTTAATAAAATCAATTGTCTGTGGGCTCTACAGCCTAAAGAACTCGACAAATAAGCGTAGGGAGTGTTAACGCGTCTAACACCAAACACAAATGGAAATTCAAACAATAGAATTTCGTAGGTTTTTGCATGGAAAACAATAACATATATATAAAAAGCAAGAACAGATTTGGTTTACACGTTTAAACTTTAGGTAAAAACGCATTAGTTTTGCTCGATTAAAAAATTCTCTTTCCGTTCAGTTGCCCAATACTGGAAGGACAAAAACTTGATAAAATATTTGTAGTAGCCTTATTGGCTTATATTTTATGGAAGAGTCTAAAATTTCTCGAGTTCGATTAGTTCTTAAGTTACGCAAAAATATCTGTTTTATTTGTATGAGAGTCCTTATCCCACTACCACAGGAGTGAGGGGTCTCAAACCATCATAAAATAAATTCATGCCACTAAAATCCCCCACATGCCAAATTTGGTTGCACGGAAAGAAATCCGATTACGATACCATGAATGAAATCATGAAGTTTGAATTGCTGTCAAATCATGACTGAACTGCCATATCAGGCAGCACAAAATCATGAATAATAGTTCATGATATTGAGTTACGTTGTACTGCAAGAAGCTCGTGATATTATGATTATTATTCATGGTGTATTTTCATAAAACATAAGCTTAAAACCTGAAATCATGAGTCATTTTGCTCATATTGGAGATTAAATTTCTATCCGTGTGCATTTGCTTGGTTAGTTCTCGAGTTATAAGGAAATTTGAATTTCATTTGTATGGGTGCCCACACCACCCCCCTCTTAAAGGAAGGGGGGGTCATTATTCACCATAGAAAAATTTCTGTCTAGTAAGACTCCACATGCCAAATTTGGTACCATTTGCTTGGTTAGTTCTTGATTTATGAGGAAATTTGTATTCCATTTGTATAGGAGACCTCCCTCTTAGAGGGTAGAGGGGTCTCAATACTTCATAGAAAAAATTACAGCTTCTAAAAACCCTCATATGCCAAATTTGGTTCCATTTACTTGATTACCCAAGAAACATTTATGCGCTGAATAAACATTTTAGCAGCCATGATTATTCAGCCATAGCTGAATATGCATCGAATAAAATTTATGTAAACAACTGTATAATACTTATTCAGCCGAAATTGGAGAACTTAAACAACCTATTTTATTCGAGGCGGAAAAACACTTGCTAAGCAGTTATATCGCCTCTGTGCGCCTTGTTTCCAGCTTTGCTCAAATTGGTTATTTAAAAACGCTCAAAAGCCTCTATTAAGCTGCATTACCGCTTCAAAGCCGCTATTAGCAAGCCCGAAGCTTGACTTAGATGTTTAAGAGCTGAAAAAAGGTTTTTATTTCTAATACTAAACCATAGTTCAGCCACAGGTTGAATAAATTCAGCTAAAAAACGTTTGATCAGCCTGGAATTGTTACTTGGGTAGCTGCTTTCAAAGCTGTAAAGGAGCTTAATAGAGGCTTTTGCATGTTTTTAAATAACCAATTTGCGCAATGCTGTCAATTCTATTTTTAGAACAAGAAATAGTTTTGCAATGCTTTTTCAGTCGATTAATCAACGTCTTATCAACCTTTATGCAGCCAAAAAATGATCAATTTTTAAATTTCAAAAAGAATAGAACGCGTCATATTTATTTTGCTATGGCGTCGTATGCTATGTTTTAAATTTTGAATAACTTGATTTCGTATATGCAAGCTAATTAAAATTGCATGTCGACATCTTTCGGGAATTGAACCGTAATCTTCTACCTTCCACCTGTGGCTGAACTATGGTTTAGTTTTAGAAATAAAAACCTTTTTTCATCTCTTAAACATGTATATTTAGTGATTTTATCAAGCTTCGGGCTTGCCAATAGCTGCTTTCGAAGCTGCAATGGAGCTTAATAGAGGCTTTTGCGCGTTTTTAAATAACCAATTTGCGCAAAGCTGGAAACAAGGCGCACAGAGGTTATATAAAGGGCGATATAATTGTTTAACTAGTGTTTTTCTGCCTCAAACGAAATAGGTTGTATAAGTTCTCCAATAAGAATAAGCTGAAATAAGTATTATAGAATTGATTACATAAATTTTATTCGATGCATATTCAGCTATGACTGAATAATAATGCCTGCTAAAATATTTAATCAGCGCATAAATGTTTCGTGGGAGGGCTGTTTATTAAGATGATAAATCGATTATTCAGCTAATATAGCACAATTATTGAGAATATTGTAGGGTTGTGGAAAGGTTGAAGATGCGCCTAATCTGCTTGTGACACTATTATGTGAAGCAGCTGATTTACAGCGCATTCGTTGGCTGCTTAATCACTTATAGAATACAGAGGCCTTCACTGCAATTTATTCAGCGTCTACCACCAGTATTCAGAGTTAAACCAGCTGTGACCGAATCAGTAGCATTTTAATTCAGCGTCGGTGTTTGTTGGGTAGTTCTCAAGATATGAGAAAATTTGTATTGGATTTGTATGGGAGCACCGCCTCTTAAATGAGGGAGGGGTTATAATTTGCCATATAAAATATTTCTGCCTCCTAAAACCCCTAAATGCCAAATTTGATTCCATTTGCTTGATTAGGTCTTGAGTTATGAGGAAATTTGTATTTCATTTGTTTGGGAGTCCCCTCCCCCTCTTAAATTGGAGAGGAGTCATAATTCACCATAGAAAAAATGCCTCCTAAAACCCCCACATACCATATTTGGTTCCATTTGCTTGATTAATTCTCGAGTTATGAGGAAATTTGTATTTCATTTGTCCCCAAAGAGGGGAATTCACCATAGAAAAAATTCTTACCTCCTCTTAGGGGGCGACGGGTCTCTGACTATCATAAGAACCTTTCCCGGAATTAAAAATCCCTGCATGCAAATTTTCACGCCGATCAATTCAGTAGTTTACGTTTCTGTAAGGAACATACGGACAGACAAACAGAAATGCATTTTTTTATATATAAGGTTTTACATAATTCATTCTAATGCTGGTTCCTAAATGGAAATAACATCAGTAATAGAAGAAACGTAGGAACAAAATATTAAAATTTTTAGTTAATTTTATACATTCATAGGAGAAAAAAAAGTTTCGACGTCTTAACGGGGACATGAATAATCATTCGACCGTATTACGCAGTTGCAAATATTTATCAATGCAGGCTGCGGGAAAAGCGCGGCGCTAGGTAGCGGTCGGTTTTTGGGATTTGGCGACGCGTTCCCGCTAAAACCACTGCGCATTGGTTGTTTGATCTCGAGGGTTGGCAGGCGGGTGCGACTCTATGGTTTGAAGTATCTGTCGACTACTGCGAACGCCCACGTCGTTATGCGTTCAGTCTACTCTGTAGAGTGGACGACATTACCTGTCTCGTCGAGTAGAATTGCCGTTTGAGGTCTTCCTGATTCTGTACAGTTTTTATTGCTGGGAGTTTTATTTCTGTTATTTTTATGTCTCTTTGCTTCATTTTGGATTATTTTTGTTCAAATTTTGAATTATTTTTGAATTCCCTACGATAAAACTGAACCTTGTCGTGGTGTAGGGCTTTTTAACTAATCAGTAAATGAACAGCGGTCACGTTTACTTCTGAATGTGGGTATATATCAAAATACTTTTGTGATTTCAAGTGGGACTCGGGGTAAAAATTTACCAAATGTGATTGTTGCGTTGTTCAGAAAGTGCTTTTATTCCGTTTAAGAATAAGGCCAGTATGGGGATCTCTGACAATAGATGAAGTTTTCTAGGATTCATCCCTATTTATCACAACTGTCACAAATATCTCCGAAAAATGTCGGATTGCTTGAGTTGGTCGGGGGCTTAGGGTTAGTAAGGGGATCTAAGCGGGATTCCAGATCCGATTGGATGCCGAAGGACCACTCTAATGATTACGGGTAATAGCACTTCTTAGGTAGCAGATGGGAAAATTAGGTCAATTCGTGTCGCGTGTTCGAGTTTCGGCTAGGCGGTGCTGCTAGATAGAGTAGAATTTTTGCACTGGCCCCGTGGCTGTCCTGAGCTCTGATGGACGCCCGCGGGCTCTGTCGATGGGAAGGGGTCGAGTCTTAAAGAGACGTTTAAGCCCAGAGCTTTACAGCACTTTGGTCTCGGGGGTTGGAAGGCGGGCGAGTCTCTATATTTTGAAGCTTCTGTCGACTACCGCGAACGTCCAGCTTGTGCTGCGCTCAATTTACTTTGTATCGTGGGAATGCACTGTGAATGCTAAGGGGATGAAAGATTAAATTTGCCCTGATAAGTTGATAACCACTAATGCTCCGAAATTTGTCTTACCTATTGGTTCATTTATGGTTGTTTGTGTTGGAAAACTGAAAGCGGGCGCGCGGTTGAAGACCGGTGCTAGGCGGGGCTGACGAATCCTCCACTTCTTCACTAGGGATGCTTTACCGGTTTTACCGAAACCGGTTTTACCGGTATTACCGTGTTATTTTTCAATACCGAAATACCGGTTTTTACGTGATCAAAAACCGGTATTTTCGGTATTTTTTTACATGGTAAATTTAATGAAAAATAACTCAAGAAGCTTCCATTGCCGTTCAGATTGTTAACGTATAGCGCGAATTCAATTCAAAGATTCGAGGTTCTGAAAATAACAGCTCAATTCTTCTTCTTCTTCAGCAGCATAGAGCCGGGGTGGCTCGTGCTGTTTCAAGCACTCGTCTCCATTCAACTCGGTCTTGGGCCACTCGTCGCCAATTTCCTAGCCGTCTCAGAAGTCGCAAATCGCTTTCGATCTGGTCGAGCCATCGTGCGCGTTGGGCCCCCCTGTTCCTGGTGCCGGTGGGGTTGTTGAAGAGGACCGTTTTCGTCGCACTGTCGTCCGGCATCCTTACGACGTGTCCGGCCCACCGTAGCCTGCTAACTTTCGCTAGATGTACGATGGGAGTCTCTCCAAGCAGTGCCTGTAGCTCGTGATTCATACGCCTCCGCCACTCTCCGCTTTCAGTTTGTACTCCGCCAAATATCGTCCGCAGCACTTTCCGCTCAAACACGGCAAGGGCGCGTATGTCCTCCGTAAGCAGCGTCACAGCTTCAAGTCCATAAAGAACTACCGGTCTAATAATGGTTTTGTACATTGTTAGCTTCGTGCGGCGGCGTATGCTTCCTGATCGCAGCGTTTTACGAAGGGCAAAGTAGGCCCGATTTCCCGCTTGGATGCGCCGCTGGATCTCCTTACTAGTGTTGTTGTCCGCGGTCACCAGCGATCCCAAATACACGAACTCTTCTACCACTTCTAGTTCGTCGCCGTCAACGGTTACCGTCCGTGGGAGGCGCGCATTTGTTTCCTTTGAGCCTCTTCCTTTCATGTATTTGGTCTTCGACGCATTTATTTTTAGCCCAATTCTCCTAGACTCCGCTTTCAGTCTGGCGTAGATTGCCTCCGCCGTCGCAAAGTTCCTGGCAATGATATCGAAGTCATCTGCAAAGCCTAGAAGTTGGCTACTCTTGGTAAAAATCGTGCCTCTCGTTTCAATGCCCGCTCGTCGGATCACCCCCTCAAGAGCGATGTTGAACAGCATGCAGGATAGACCGTCACCTTGTCTCAACCCTCGTCGCGTCTCGAAGGGACTCGAGAGTGTCCCAGAGATGCGTACGAAACACATCACTCGATCCAATGTAGCTCTGATCAGTCGCGTCAGTTTGTCCGGAAAACCGTATTCGTGCATTATCTGCCATAGCTTGTCTCGATCGACTGTATCGTATGCTGCTTTGAAATCGATAAATATGTGATGCGTGGGCACGTTGTACTCCCGACATTTCTGCAAGATCTGTCGGATAGTAAACATTTGGTCCGTAGTTGCGCGAGCCCCCATGAAACCCGCCTGATAATTCCCTACGAAACCTTGTGCTATCGGTGACAGCCGGCGTAACAGGATCTGGGAGAGTACCTTGTAGGCGGCGTTTACCAGCGTAACACCACGATAGTTGCAGCAGTCTAGCCGATCACCCTTTTTGTAGATGGGACAAACCACTCCTTCCATCCATTCCTCCGGTAGCTTTTCCTCCTCCCAAATCCTCGAAATAACCCAGTGTAGAGCCTTTGCTAGCGTTTCCCCGCCATGTTTATAAAGCTCTGCCGGTAGGCGGTCCTTCCCAGCGGCTTTATTGGTCTTCAGCAACCTGATTTCTCGTTTGACTTCTTGGATATCAGGTGCTAGGACATCACTATCTTCCATGGGCGCTCTTAGGTTAATTTCCGTTCCGCCTCCCTCTGCGACTTCGCCATTGAGGTGTTCATCGAAGAACTGCTTCCACCTGTCGACCACCTCGCGCTCGTTTGTAATTAGATTCCCTCCCTCGTCCCTACACATGTCAGGTTTCGGTGTGTAGCCCTTCCGAGTTTGGTTCACCTTCTCATAAAACTTGCGCGTGTCATTAGCTCGGAATAGTTGCTCTAATTCTTCACGATCTCTGTCCTCCTTTTGGCGCTTTTTTCTCCTCAGGATCGTGGTCAACTGGTTCCTAGCTCGTCGGTACTTGGCCAGGTTCTCTCTAGTGGCAATACTTAGATAATTTTTCCAAGCATTTTTTTTCTCCTCCACCGCTTGTTGGCATTCCCCATCAAACCAATCATTTTGTGTACTCCGAGGCTCAATTATATAATTTTAACAAACGGAAAATATTTATCTAAATCTAAAGATAGTGACTTTAAGAATTAAGAATACAATTAAGAATATTGCGCAACAGTAAAAATGTGCTATACACATTGTAGCTCTTCATAAAATCTTCAGTGAAAAATTACGGATTGCTTTAAAAAATGCTATAGCATATCGCGGAAGAGGAGTTCGGTTATTGACTCGTTGTTGGCAATCCTCAACGGATAGACAGTATGACTGTTTTCTGAAACCACTATCAAAGATTGCATCGCTGTGAGCGTAGACTGACTTGTAAGAACCATTAATACTGCGAGCCGTGTGAAACGAGCTATGTAATCCAGTTTTTTCCGACCATGTTCAGTTCCTGATCAATTATTTATTCTCCGCCTTAAAATGCGTGTCTCAAAATTCACTAATGCTCTATGTCACTCAAAATAATTCGAAAAACCTGTAAATATTTCAATTACCCGGCACCACGTATCACAGATGTTTCCGCAAGAACAGGGCTTTAATAAAATTAGTAGGAAAATAAGCTGTCAATTTGGACCACAAGACCGTATCTTTTGGTATTACTCAAATTGTATGCAGTTTCCCAGTAAAGCCTGTCTCGTTTTATAGTTGACACGATAAACACTTTTTCCATACTTATTACTTTTTAAGAGAGCTAGTCAATTAGCTGTTCCAAAAAATTGAGTACCATTGATTAATGGAAACATTTTCTACAAATTTTACAATTTTTTAATTTATTTTTCTAGTATTGGCTTTTACCGGTTTTTTACCGGTTTTACCGGTATTGAATTTATCAATACCGAAAAACCGGTTTTTGAAATACCCCCTCGGTATTGGCATCTCTATTCTTCGCTATACCACATATTGCAACTCGAGTGGTACAAAAAGTCCAAAGCACATTTACAAATTCGATCTATTATTTTTCTTCTCTTCATCATCATTATCATCATCATCATCATCATCATCATTATCATCTTCATCATTATATTTAAAATATGACATTCCGGCCTTTGGCAGAGAGATCTTAGAGTCAGTTCGTGGAGTCCGCGCAGGGCCGAAACGCCTCCGCCTGCGGGTATAGGCGTGACGGCTATGCTTGGCGCTCTACCTGTGTTTTAGTGGGCGACAGTGCCTGTCTCGTCAGGTAGAACTGATGTTTGAGGTCTCCCTGACACTTTGTTGACATCACAAAAGGGCCCAGCGCAGAGTTTTATACGCTATTAAGCGACCAGTTGGATAACCCGAAAAAAGGAAAAGGAAAAGGAATTTTGAATTATTTTTGAATTATTTTTTTATTATTTTATATCATTTTGAAGCCACTTTCCTATTATTTCTGTACCGTTAATCTAACGTTGAATTGAAACGTTAGATTGTCGATATTGTTCGTCATCCTGAAGAGCAAAACGATCATTTATACAGTCACCTCTAATCCCTATTTGATGGTTGCAAATAAAATTGACTGTGTTAAGTAGTGTTTTATATATTTCACTGTTTATATATTTCTCTGAAATCTACTTATCGAAACCAATCCAAATATTGTCATATTTTAAATGGAACCCTCTGAGATGTTCTGAGTTGTTGCAAAGTTTGCTACAGCGAATTTTTGAACAAAAAACCAACTATTCGCACCGTTAAAACAATTTAGCTAGGTGGATGATTTACCTCAAACCCTATTCTAAATTTCCCGAATTACACGCAGCTGTTCTAAAAATCTCAATGATTTAATGACTAAATCAGAACCAGTTGGATGCAATTTTGGTCGTACAGTTCTTTTGATTGGACCGTTTCGCTGATTTTTTTTAAATTTTTGCCAAATTTGAGATTAAGCTAATCGCCAAAAGGCGACTGACTAGTCCTAGGGAGATTTTCACTAATGAGATTCGATTTTTTTACTGAAAAATAGCAATTAGAGAATCTCATTAATATAGATTAAAATATTTTTTGTGAGTTTCATAACGTTGTCAAAACTAGACTTCAGCCTATTTTAGAAGCCTAGAAATAAAACCGAGTTGCGGTTGCAGTTGAGCGGTACTTTCTGTCTAAATAAGCAGTTAAAGTACTCTGATCTTCTTACATTATAATCAATTATATTTGTTTTTACAGCATTGTATGCTAAACCGAAACATGACACTGCTGTTTGCATCTGAAAACACTGAAATCTTACCACCCTTTGCTGAACCGAAATAATGTGGCAGGCGACGACGTTGGGTGAGGTAATTTAGGACTCTCTTTTACAGTCCATTGCGCTCTCGGAGTCGTGTTTACCGCCGCCGCTGGCGAAGGAGGTCGATGTTGATGTCAAAAAGCTTTTAGTCAACTGGCTTGCAGGCTGGCTGGCTGGCTCGATCGCCCCCGCACTCGAGCCCAAACAGCCAGCCGTGTAGTGATTGTTTAGAGTCCGTTCACCGTTTCTACATTATCCTGTGCACCACCGGAGACGGTAGCAAAGCCGGGGCAGGTACATTGTTTTAAGCTAATTGAATTCACGACATGCCTTGGGGTGTCGTCGTTCGGCGAACCGAAGGCGGCAGCTATTTCGACCATCGTAAATCAGGTTATTTAAGACGTTTCTGTTGTAGGTATAAGAAGAGTCGGAACATGCTCTGTGTATGTGGGTTGGGGCCGTAATATTTAGATGCGACATTCGGTTGCCAAATATTGTACTAATTCAGTCATCTTTTGTTTCCATTTCATTGCAGGTTGGAGGTATCTTTCGGTAGCTATGCTGTTTGTCACCACGGCGATGCTCTGCAAGGAGCAGGGCATTACCATCACCGGTGTCTGTGCTATTTACGAGATTTTCGTCGCCCAAAAGGTGAGTGAAACTTGCATTATTCGTTGAATCTAAACAGCAATTTGGGTGGGGTAACGGACTATCGCATTAAGAGTTCCGTGTTTTCCATCTCCTTCACTTTAAATAATGTATCCAATTTAGAACCATTGCTTATCACGCGTGGAAGCATCGTTCCCCCTGGGAACGAAACGTCCAACAAACAACGTCGGTACCACATGTAGCGCAAAACTCCCCCAAAGAGAAACCAAAATTAAGAGATTCATCTTAATCATTTATCCGCCCGAGGTGAGGAAAACCATGCAAAATCAGCCCGCTATCGCTCCGAAGTAGCAAAAAATAAAACAAACGGCAGCAAATGTCAGAATTTATCCATGCCCCACCCCCCCAGGGCTGGGTGCACATTTGCCTGCTGTTCCATTTCCCTCTCGGTTCAGGGTTATTTCCGGCGCCTTACTGTGTGTGTTATACGGAACAGGACAGACGGAAATTTAGGTCATCGCCATGCGGCTGTTGCAAGAGTCAGCAAAGTGGAAGCCGGAAAAAACCGCATGATTCCGACGGTTTTAGTTTAGTCTTGTACTTCGTCCTTGTACTCGACACGAAAATACCACACCAGCAGAAGAGCAACAGCAAAAAACGGAAAGATAAAAAAAACTGCAACCTTCCAAGGACTTGCTTTGGTCTTCGTACTCCTTTCGTTCTGCATCCAGACACCACCCCGGTCGGATGGCTCTAATAGAGGAGGAAAACAGACACAGTTTTCATTTCCATACCGGCCAAGGTACAGCCAAGGAGGCGCGCGGTGGCGATCGTTCCCGGAGGAATTTTAATCACAAGCAACCTAAGCGTGGTCAGTCGTCTTTCGGTTCGGTTCGGTTCGGTACTGTTTACTTTGCTTATTTGCTGCTTGCATTCGGAGGGATTGTGCGGTCCCCCGGTTATGGTTCCGCTCTTGGTCAACCGGAGAATCAGCTGAGATTAAATTTTGGACGGTCGTCGGAGGTACTCCGTGCCTCGCTGCCTCGAACGAACAGAACGACCAGCTCAGTGCACTAGTGTGGAACAGTCGTTAATTTTTGTTGTCGATATGAGGTTGAAAGGATTTAGCTTGAAGCTGCACGAGCAGGTACCATTTTTTGAACGAATTCGAAGAAAGGTTGTTTGGAAAAATATCATATTCCATATGAAAACACAGCGGAAATTATTTTGGAAACAAAACCAATCTCAGTTACTTCGCTTATTCGAGAATATAAACTAAGAAACTCATTAACGAAACGTAGAATGACTTAAAACTCCTGAAACTACAATTTATTTATTTGTTACTGGGGCACTGGGGAATGTCAGTTATCAGTGTCGCCTTCGAACTTTTTTTCGAACGCAAATAGTTTTGGCAAAAACAAGCCAAAAACATTCATTTTTTGCCAGAAATATCCGTTCTCTAAAAAAAATACCATGCGTGTCCATTGCATGAGGTAGCAACTTTATTTAATCAAAAAATTGTATCTCAAAAACTGAAAATTATCGTTCCGAATTTTTGATATTTTTATGCAAACAATTCTTAGCTTTCCAGAAAAAATATAAAAATCGGAGTCTGTTTGGTCTACACACTGCGAAAACACAGAAAACAAATATTTTCAGTTTTTGCGTTGATAAAGAACTTTGCGCATTTGTCCAATATTTTTTTCGACAAAACTCGACGTTTGGAATCAAAATCATTGAAATTCAGTGATTCAAAAGCTATGAATTTTCAAGAAAAGCAATATCGAAAAAATTTGAGGAGAAACGAAAATGATGTTGGACGTGATCAAAACAAAATTAATCTAAACTGACGTAGATAAGTAAAATTATAACGCTGTTGAAAAAAGATGAACCAATTTACAGAAAAACAAATCAACCTGAATGGATCAACTGAGTAAAAAATAATACAAACCCAATGACAAATCATGGTAAAAACACATTAAAACAGTAGAAATAAGATATTTTATGTTATGTTTTCGTTGATTATGAGACAGACTAGTTGAGCCCGAATCGATCCGGAAAATACAAATGTCTGTTCAGAAAACTGCGGATACATTCCATTGGCCAGTGTTTGTGAAGATTTTTAATCTTTGTATTAGTTCTTTGAGTTCCTCATATGGTCAGTATTAAGTCAGGCAGAACCAAGTGACAAAATTCTGACTTCGAGAAAAACGCATTCAAAGTTTGCTGCTCTGTATGGTTTATAGCTATCAATCATTCGAAATCATCTTATAACTCTGGCTATTTGCGGCATTTATATAGTCTGAGTAGAGTAAAATGTTGCTTAGAAAATTCTTGATCGTTGGCTTTCATTAACTTATTTTTTGAAATTTTTGACTTGGTTCGGTATGATTTAACACCGACCATATGATAACGCGACAAGCAATCCAGTTGAGCAGGCGAGTCAAGCAGTCGAATCAAGTAGTCGAGTCAAGCAGTCGAGTCGAGCAGTTTAACCAAGCTGTTCAGTCAAGTAGTCCAGTCGAGCAGTACGGTCGAGCAGCTAAATCGAGCAGTCAAGTCGAGCTGTTTAGTCCAATCGAGTAGTTGAGTCGAGTAGTTAAGTCGTGCAGTTGAGTCATGTAGTCCAGTCTAGCAGTTGAATCGAACAGTTGAGTCGAGCAGTGAATTCGAGCAGCTCAGTCGAGCAGTCAAATCGAACAGTTGAATCTAGCAGCCCACTCGAACAGTTTAATCTAGCGGTTGAATCGAGTAGTCTAGTCAAGCATATGAATCGAGCAATTGAGTCAAGTAGTTGAGTCGAGCAGTCGAAACATGCAGCTTAGTCAAGCAGTCCAGTTGATCAGTCGGGTCAAGCGGTTCAGTCGAGCAGTTAAATTTCGCAGCGAAATCGAGCGGTTAAGTCGAGCAGTAGAATCGAGCAGTCCAGTCGAGCAGTGGAATCGAGCAGTTAAGTCAAGCAGTTGTAGTCGAGTGGCTAAGTCGAGCAGTTAAGTCGAGCAATCTAGTCGAGCAGATGAATCAAGCTGTCCAGTCATCAGTTGAATCAAGCTGTCAGGTCTAGCAGTTAAATCGAGTAGTCTAGTCGAACAGTTGAATCGAACAATCGAGTTTTTGAGCAGTTGAGTCGAGCAGCCAATTCGAGTAGTCCAATCGAGTAGTTGAGTCAAGCAGTTGAGTCGAGTCGAGCAGTTGAATCGAGTAGTCCAGTCCAGCACTTGAATCGAGCAGTTGAGTCGAGCAATCGCATCGAACAGTTAAGTCGAGCAGCTGAGTCGACCAGTCAAGTCGAGTGTTTAAGTCGAGCAGTGAAATCAAGCTGCCCAGTCAAGCAGTGAAGTCGAGCAGATAAGTCAAGCTGTCAAGTCAATCAGTCGAATCAAAGTCCAGTCGAGCAGTTCTATCGTGCAGTTAAGTCGAGCTGTCGGGTCGAGTAGTAGTAGAGTAAGTCGAACAAATGTATCAAGCAGTCGAATCGAGCAGTTAAGTCGAGATGTTCAGTCAATCAGTCAAGTCGATCTGTCCAATCAAGCAGTTGAGTCGAGCAGACAAATCGAACAGTTTAGTCGAGCAATTCAGTTGAGCAGTCCAGTCGAGCAATCGAATCGAGCAGTCTAATCGACCAGTTCAATCGAGCAGTCTAGTCAACCAGTTGAGCAATCGAGCATTCCAGCAGTCGACCAGTCAGTGAGGTGACTGAGAATAGAACTGATTGGCCTGTCAGGGGCCTGTTTTTAATTACCGATAAGCCTCTTATGACGTTCTGTCGGAGACCTGGTTTTGGTAACAGATAAGCCTCTTATATAAATAGAAGATAAGAAGATATGTTTTAATTTAAGGTCATTTTTTAATATACTATTTTAAATATATCCCATAAGCATACGAACGTTAGGCATGTGGACGTTATGATAACAAGCAAAATGGGTGATAGGTATAATTTGCGGAAGGCATAAAGTATGGTAGGCATAATGGACTTTAGGCAATCTAACATGGAAATACCACACCAACTATACTGCTTGCAAAAGATCCAGTCGACTCAAAAGCGATGCACATAGGGTGAATTGAATTACCTACGAATAGCCGAAACATAAATGGCCGAAACACAAATGACCGAAACTCAACTGGACGAAATAGCAAATGATATAGTATATCTAATGTAATCACGAATAACCGAACAGGAATGCTTAGATCACAAAAGGCCAAAACACACTTGACCGAAACACAAATGGCCGAATGTCATAGAAAATATTCGCTGCCTTCAACCTGCTCAACTAAGGAATAACCCCTACTAGTCAGTAAACTTAGGAAAATACTCTATACTCTACTATTTATACTACAAATAAATACCAAAAAAATTAAATGTGGAGTCTGTGTGTGTGTGTTTTGGCATGAGGACCTTGGGCATAATTCCGAAAAAAAAAGATTTTATGACCGAAAAAATGACCGAAATTCAACAACTGTCACAGAACGCCGAAATTTTATTTGACCGAATCGCGTTTTGGAAAAATTTCAAATAATGAAGGAAAAACTGCAGTTCGTAAAATTCTGGCACCTTAGTCTCAGAAACTAAGTCTCTGAGCCTTACGCCTATCGTCCATGTTTGTGTCAATTTGGGTACTCTTCTAGTGTCGTTTTTGTACCATTTTGTGACTGTTTTTAAGTAAATTTTGGTTTTACCATTATGTTATTTCTGTTTTATTTTTGCTATTTTGTGCTTCTTAGTGCCGTTTGGTTAGAATTTTTGTATCATGTTTGTCCTTTTGTCCTATTTGAATAATACTTTTATCAGTTTTGTGTCAATTTTCAGCATTTTTGTATCTAATTTAAACATTTTTGTACCATTTTCATACAGACCCGATTCTATTAGCCAGTTGTACACACTTTATTCACGCCGGGCAATTGAATTGGCTTTTTATTAATTTTTTTATTATTTTCGGTAAGTTTGTCTAATTTTGACGTAGAACTACGACTTATCGCATGGTTTCAATACAAAATTGGGATTCAAGCTAGCGTCAAGAAAGAATGAAAGATTTTGAACGCTAAAAACTTTTTCAATCTAGAACGGATTTTGGTGATTCGTATACCATTCGATTTAAAAAAGAAGCAGCAATTAGCATAGCATAGACAAACGTACACATCATGGGTGGCTGATATGATATACCCGTAAGTACACCATACACCTGGCGTTGGCCTTACGATTGTAAAAATGGGTACGTTAGTTGAACGCCTACTTTAAGAGGATGCGCAAAAACTCACGCAATCTTCATAGGTATTCTTGAACCTAGTAATATACAATATGAATATAATATTAAAAATAAAATTAAATAGAGCATTCATGGGAAAAATAGAACAATCTCACCATCAATCCGTCGAATGAACAATAATTACGTCAGTTTCCATCAGTGTATCTAATATGCAATAATTAATTTAATTTTTCCTTGCGATGTCCACGTGCATTATTTAAGCTTGTTACGGCTAGTGTCTTAATTGTACAGTAGGAGGTGCTTGATGAGCTAAAACGAAACAAATAATTAAAATAACATATTATACTTACCTGCTACCAATACCGTGTGGCTCAGTCGTCTGCATCTGGGAACCACGCGGCTTCGTACCTCCTAGCTTAGCTGCTCAATAGAGCATTACCGAGTATGGCCACGTGGAGGCGCTAGGTAGGAGCTTGGACTGGCAAAAGCTATGTTGGTCGCTTTCTCGTTTGCCTTCCCATTTCATACCCGATTCAAAAAAGAAGCAGCAATTGTATGGTTATCTTGAAAAGATAGTTTTCCAAACCCTAAATAGTGAAAATTACCGAAAACTTTCAAGCTAAACTTTGCCCATACATTTTCTGTGTGATAGCACTAGTTCGCAGGTACGGACTACCATTACAAACACTGAGTTTGTGGCTGGTGCTGCCATTTCAGAACAAGGAAGCAAAATAAACTTGCAATGGCTGCGTAGTCTCGCCATGTTGACATGTAAAGACTGTTGAAATGACATAAAAAGGAAAGCAGAGCCGTTATCGTCATTCATTCGCCACTTA
This sequence comes from Sabethes cyaneus, assembly GCF_943734655.1. NCBI lineage: Eukaryota > Metazoa > Arthropoda > Insecta > Diptera > Culicidae > Sabethes > Sabethes cyaneus. The sequence continues at coordinate 33,458,307 of NC_071354.1, read as the reverse complement.
ACTTCTGATCTCTGCAACTTTCCACTTCGATTCAAACTTGGAAAGCGTCACTATTGATCATGTTTTTGCTTACTACAAAGCACAGTAAAGTCTAGGTCCGAAATTCCGATTTGGAAACTTGACCTTCTGTTCTTATACGACAGACTTCGCAGCCTGGTGTAAGAGTACAAGACTATTGCAGAATTAGTGCTACAATCCTATTAGCTCGTGCAGCCTCTCCCAGCCAAGGTTCTAACATGCTACGTCTGGTTTTTTAGACCAGTATCGTACCTCGAGACCATTTACAAGGTTTAGGCTTTTTTCTTGCTAGATAACGCTGCAAACAACTGATATATGCTGTCATAGACTGGTTAATGTAAATCAATTGCATGAAGCCTTGACGGTTGCAGCCGCGGAACGAGAGAGCGGAAAAGAGCGAATACAGTTGTCTACTCCCGATTCAGCTTTTTATCCCGATTTTGTCAAGCTATAAATTTTGTTTTACTTTTGTGCTTTTAAACATGATTTATAAAATTTTTCAGCCTGCTTGAAACTATTCTGATTCTCCAGGGAGAGTTTTTGAATAAAATGATGCCTTCTTGCGAGTAATTGGGGTCAAAATTAGGGTATTTTTATAGTAAAAGTTCTATAGTTCCTAAAAAGCAAAGGTAGAAGTATACTATATTCAGCAATGTTGTGTATTTTTACTATTTGTACAACTTTGTAAAACATGAAAAAGTCTTACAACAACTACAAAAACAGCTAAAATAGAAAAACTAATTTTAAAGACTTTTCTTATATGAGAAAAAGGATTTTTCTATCTTTGCTGAAGAGATAAAAGGTTACGCTCTTCAGCAAAATTTCTTGTAATAATATGCTGTAAAACTTTACAGAACCCAGCGTTATATTGAAACTGAAGAAAAATAATTTTTTATTGCACTTTTAAGGGGGATTAATCAAAATTTAAATTCCGCTAGACGATAGAACTTTTAATTTTAAGAAACTCTTCCAAAGGTTCCATAAGCTAATCAAAGCTAATGCGTACCAAAAGAGGTTCTGGACCAGTGTGCTGTGCCCGGTTCATTGAGCTTTTTCGGTTGACCAACTGAGGGTTATTTAGTTTTTAGTAGAAGTCTTCGATATTGCAAGGTCTTAAGTTTTGAATTTTTGGAAAAAAAATTGGAAAAAAACTTCCCGATTTTGTCAGTTTCCCCATTTTGTCAGCCCAAAATTCAACATGGGTCTGACAAAATTGGAACTTTACTGGATCTGAAATTAAAGAAAAGAATACTTTTCCCGATTAAGTTCCACCATTAGTTTTATTGAGGATAGACTATTTCGAAAACAGACACGGGTGAAACCTGCAAGTCGTAGGAGAAATACATATCTGTCGTGGATAAAATTTATACCGTGTAGAATTTAAACGGAAAAAGTTTTCTTTTCTTGAATTGCAGGTTTCGTATTCCACTAAGTTGCTCCAAAAACTTCAATCACGGGCGAATATGTTCAGATCGCAAAGAATAGAACGAAATAACATCTGCACGACATGGTTGCTTTTTAATAATTGTCAGTGCGGGCAAACGTACGCTAAATATAGTATTATGTGAATTTTGGTGAGGTCAGATCAAGGAAAGGCTCTTATCAATTCCAATAACATATTGTTTTGAAGATTTAGTTTTTTTCTTAGAATTTTGTTGATAGGTGTGTGAGGTAGATTTCTATTTTAAGACACTCCGATTCTAGCACTTGTAAAAATATTCATTTTTTACATCATAAAATACGAGATGCATCCAAAAATACGAATCAAATATTAAGCACTATTATTTACTAAACGCTATTTTACGCCATACATAGGTCAATATGTTGTGAAAGTTTTTCTGTAATATTTCTTCGCAAAAACCCGCCTAACGTAGTTCTACACCAGTCACGCGATTGCGTGTGGAACACAACCTTTCTCTTTTTTTATAAATCATGTTCCAATTATTTTCTGTTCTATTATTTTCGTGTGATTAAATTTGTTCACACGCGCGTACACGTTTTAACGAACACACCGGCATAATCATCCCTTTCGAACTCTCGCTCTTATTTATTCATGCACTGCGACGAATTTTTACGAGTGTGTATTTAGCCGACAGCCGCGGTCGTCGCTCTGACTCGTAAGATCGCAGACCGAGCAGCTCGCACTCGCACCCGCACCCGCACCCGCCTGCTAGAATAGAGGGCGTAAAAAGAAATTGAAAAGAAAAAAGTAATGCAAAATTTGTATCCCAGTGTGCCGCTAGTTCTCATGGGCGAGCTGTTTGCCTTATGAGTGGGCTATACAGAAAGACGCTACGCATGCTTCTCATACTCGCTCACGTAAGAGTACGCATCGTTTGTTTCTCGTTTGATTTGTAACATTGATTTTTATCTCGTTTTGGTGCAATTTTTGTAGCAAATTTTGTATTTTTGTCTTAGTCCCTTCTATGTCACTTGTGTCTAATTTTTATTATTTTAATTCTATGTTATTTTAGTGCCATTTTCTATTATTATTGTATCATTTTTGTTATTTATGCTTGAATGAGTTTAACGGAATCCCTAGATTGAGATAGATAACACTCTTGCCGTTAAGTTCACTATTTATTCCTGTTTCTATTCGACTTGCTAGGTTTATTGTCGATGTTATTCATCGAGTTTTTCTGGATTACTGAGAAATCTGCTTTTTGCAGTTTCATAAACAAATGTTGTGGTTAGTTCAGTAGAGGGGAATTGTTAAATACGCAATATCCTAAATTAAAATATTTATATTGCTGCATGAACAGAGAACGCAAAGCAATGCATCGTCTGTAAATAATTTTGTATGACATAAAAGTTTAGCCAGTTTAAAGTATATTATATAGCTTGCCTAATGTGCCCATCCTAGGCATGCTAGTTTGTTAAATTCAACGATTATTTTAGTCGTATGAATCGTTAAAACGCTTCAACAACACACATAATCTCTATATGGTGTAATAGCTGAAATGATTTCAAAGTAATGTTCACAAGACTTTACTTCTAAAAATTCCTTAATTATAATATTTCAGCTAACAAAATCCCAATAATACAAAGTTGTTGTTGTTCTCAATTTATTTGGACTTAGGACTTTTTAAACGCAAGGCGTTCATTCGAGTCAAAATTTTTAGTAGCTTATTTGAGAAAAAAAATCCAAGATATTTAATAAAGATACATACAATGGCTGAGCACTCCTTTTCGAAGACATTCTCTCACTGTTAGCATGAATAAGTGCTATTATTAAGTTTGATATAGCTAAACACTCCACTCCTCGTTATGTTAACACACATGGAAAACAGAGCACGGAAATGGTTTTCAATGCCGAACGCAAAACCAAAAGTGAACGTTAACTGGATCATTGTAGCGAATCTTTTCGGGCTGGCTGGTATCGCTCGCACAGCAGCGGTACAATTTCAACCCCCACCACCTGATCGGTGGGGGTAGGTACTGTACAAACAAACCCCAGTGATGGAACACAAACAACCTTCGAGCGCGGAATGAATGAAAGCGCGGTGGCCTCCGCTGGGTGTGCGTGTGTATCCGTAAAGTGTATCTAATCAGATGATTTGTGTTGCCTCATCCGGACAAAGCCATTATCCTAAACCATCCTAACCGCGCCGAAGCCGCCACCGAAATGGGCAAATTTGGAAAACAACGATAATGATTAACAACGTTCCTTTTCCGACTTCGTCGGCTGAGAATCTGTATGCGTCTTGCGTTACGCGTTATCTAACATGTTTATAAACAGCTCAGCCGCTAGGACCATAGGCAATGTTTTCGGTACAATCTAGCTACGCTCCTGATTCCTGGAGTTCACCTAAGAAGTGGCTTGGAAGAGTATTAAAGCGCAAATCTCCAACAGCGCCAGCAACAGTAGTGGCTTGCGGTGACTGTATCGTGTTTGTGTAATGTAAAATTAATTCAGGGTAATTACGACTGCCCGCGGTCACCCGGTTGGACAAAGACCCTCCACGACTGGACTGGATACACTAGGAAACACCGGTTGCAGTATTTCAGCTATTCCACTGCCCCGATCACCCGTCAGTTACGCCCGGCCAGTTGACCGGGCGGGCTGGCCGTACGATAATTTAAAAACAGCTCGACAGCAGCGAAACAGGGCAGCTATGCAAATGTGTGTGCGGCCAAAATGGAGCTACAAGGAACACGTACTGCGATATCAACTGCCGGGATTGTGTCGCAATCTGAGTTTAATTAAAATTCAATACTGTACAGTGTACCTGATGGTGCAGCAAACTGAAGCCTATTTCCATCTCAAAGTGCATCCAGTTGGATGGACTTGTTTTTCAGCCAACCCTTCAATCCGTCGCTTCGAGCATACGTACATCCAGCTGCTCGTACAAACATACACTCACACACGCGCACATACACACATACACAAACGGGCATGTAGCCTAGTCAGGCACCGTCGAAACAAGCAACTCTCGTCATCCGAAAAAAAAATCCCGGTTCGTGCACTTCCCACTGTATACTGCAGCCAGCAGTGCGTTCCCAATTTGCGTATACGAGGCTTCTCTCCAAAAGCAAGCTCGACCAGAGAAGCATCAGCCGAATGAATGGCAGAAATGTGTTGTTGTTCTACATCAATAATAATAATAACAATAACAACAACAACAATAACAACAACGAACGTTAAAGGTAAAAGATTGCTTCTGTGCAATGATGTGAATATTTTCATTTCTATTTCATGCACCTAGGCTCAGTCAGTTAACACTAGCGAACGGTGTGGAAAATTCACATTTTGATAAATCTTCCCGAGGCTACCCAGAAGATAAATGATGGCCATCCCGTTCAACTGACCACTACAAAATTGGTAAATATTTTCCGTGCCAAAACTATGCACAGTTATTTTTCCGGAACGGTGATTATGTGAGTTATTATTTAGGCAGGAATATCAATCAAATGCAACTGTTTTTCGGGATGTTCAATTCCATATTTTAACTTGTTAGCCCTTTTCCCAGTCCAATTAATCTAGAAATAATGTACGTCATTTATATGCATAACAATTTTTTCTAGCTGCCATGAGCTAAATACACTTGAAACATTGTACTTGATGCTCATCATAGTAATTATTAATAATACATTTAGATTTCGTAATATGTGACGTAATCGCCTCGCATCATTATTTCACGCACAACACAGAACGAACGAGTTGTAGTCCCAGTAATCGACTTTAGGTGACCCCCAGAAAACAGTGTCCACAAATAAACTACCCAATCTTGCAAGAAAAAAAACAGGGGCTTTCGATGGTGCTTCGTCACCCGGTCGCCCGGTCGGTATATTAAAAGTAAGTTTCCCAGATAGTATTTAACTAGAATACCGAAAAAATTAACTTACACTTGCAATCAAATCTGTGCCTATTTCGAACTTGCTGAAGCAAGCCGAAGACGATAAGTTAAATATTGCAAGTCAAAAAAATAAACGAAGAGTGACAAACCAGTTATTCTCTGCCTATAAAACTACGTAGCAACCAGATCATGAGATGATAACAAAAGCAGGATAACTTTCGGTGAGAATATATTTTGTAACACACTCGCTCTCACAAGCGCTTGTTGTTGGTAGTGTAGGTATACAATAAAATATATCTTTGTCGCAAGTCGGCTGGTTAAAGACAATACTTTATCAGCAACCAATACTTTATTTTCAATCAACAGGTTATTGAAAATGATCAATGGAGCAGTATTGAGCAGGTGTGGGTGTGTACCGAACTCGCAAACAGCAAACTTTTCGTGTGTGGAATTTACATTCCGCCTGATCGAGTACGCGATGATGCTCTAATCGATGTTCAATCCCGGTCGGTTGAGTCAGTAATCGATTTAGCTACCGCAACTGACGAGCTAATTGTTATCGCGGATTTCAACCTTCCAGGACTTCTGTGGCAACCATCCAGCAATGGTTCTCTCCATCCTGATGTACATCTCGGAGCTTTGCGGCTTCTCGACTGTTATAACTCTGCCACATTGCCACAAATCAACCACGTGACCAACGAGAACAATCGCAGTCTGGATCTCTGCTTCGTCAACGTACAGGATGTTGTCCCAGTTCGCTCGCTCCGTCGCCTGTGGTAAAGCTAGTAAGACACCATCCTCCACTCATCCTAGCCCTCCACGACCATCATTCTGATCTAATGAAAATCATCATTCCGCCTTTTTCATACGACTTTCGGAATGCTGATCACCGAAGCATTGCCGAATTCTTTGCCACTATCGACTGGATTGGTGTTCTTGACGGAAACGATGCCGTCGCACATAATAGGGCACGCAATCGTACATTCGCCAAACAGTAAACCTTGGTTGACCCGCGATCTTCGCATTCTGAAGATGGTAAAAAGGGCTACGCTTAGGACATACTCCAAGTTTGGCACCCTTTCGCTGCGTGAGCATTACATAAGATTGAACGCTGTATACAAACGAACCAGTCGGGAATGCTATAGACGACACCTACACAGAATTCAGCGCAATCTGAAGTTAAAACCGAAAACTTTCTGGTAGTATGTTAGCGATCAGCGTAAAGAATCGGGCCTTCCCTCAACCATGACCCTGAATGGTGAGGTTGCTTCGGATCCATCTCTGGCTGCCTACAATGTTCCGCTAATGACGGCGAATACGCTGGGTACTCTTAACATCGACCAAACTAAAATGATCTCTAGAGCCGTCTCAACGGTAAAATCTTCGACAAAAGCCGGCCCAGATGGTATCCCGTTTGAGTTTTTGAAGAAGCACATCGCTGACCTACTTATCCCCCTTCAGCTGGTGTTTAGCCTGTCTGTCTCAAGCGAGGTATTTCCGTCCGTATGGAAAACTGCTCATATGTTTCCTGTTCATAAGAAAGAGGATCGGAAAGACATCAATAACTACCGAGGAATCTCATCATCATCTTGTAATCATCTCATGTGTCTCACATCATATATTGCGAAAAGCTTAACGGATCGTGCTCAAACGGACGTCATCTACACTGACTCGGAATCGGCGGAAGTGTGCTGCGTTGGTTTAATTCCTAACTCGTAGGTCGTAAACTGACTGTGACGGTTGAAGGTTTTCAATCTGGATGCGTTTTCGGCCTCTTCTGGAATCCCACAAGGCAGATTTGGGACCGTTAATCTTCCTGCTATACTTCAATGATGTCCACCACGTTTTTAAAGGCCCTGGTTTATCCTACGCCGAAGATCTGAAGATTTACTTGAGGATTCGCTCCGATGGCAATGTCGATGCAATCCGTCTTCAACGAGAACTTGACACCTTTATGGATTGGTGTAACTTGAACTGCATGCTCGTGAATCCTGAAAAATGCTCCATTATTTCTTTCGCCCGAATCCGTCAGCCAGTGATTTCCAAGTACAAGATCGATGGTACTTAAATCCAACGTGTCGACCAAGTGAAGGATCTCGGTGTTATCTTGGACAGTCAGTTTTCGTTTAGACGACACATTTCCTACATTGTGGACAAAGCATCCAGAATTCCAGGATTGGTCTTCCGCATCGTTAAAGGTTTCACCAACGTGTATTGTCTCAAGGCATTATACTGCTCACTCATCCGTTCGACTCTCAATTGTCTGGTTCCATTGTCTGGTATCCGTATTACCAAAACGGAATGGCCAGGATTGAATCGATTCAATGCCGCTTCTTACGTTTTGCGCTCCGTCATCTACCTTGGCGAGATCCGTTCCGATTGCCAAATAACGAGAGACGATGCCGATTGATCCATTTGGAGATACTTCAGGTGCGAAGGAACGTCGCAAGAGCCTTGTTTGCTACAGATATGTTGCATGGAAGAATCGATTGTCTTGCTATTTTGGATACGATTAATCTGAATGTACGGTCCAGGGCACCGCACCAACTATGGACAAAACAGTGCTATGACCGGAGTCCAGCGAGTCTTCAATAGAACTGCCGCTGTCTTTGATTTTAATCTATCACGTGAAACTATCTGCCGAAACTTTTCTATGTTTTTCTCTATCAATGACTTTTAGGAAAATCTGTGTATATTTGTAATTTTTTGAATATGTGGTTAGTAATAGTATAAGAAACCATCTTTAGAACAACTGTGGTCTGTTGATGTTGAATAAATAAATAAATAAGCAACTTGAACAATGGGGACAAACAACAAAAGCCTTAAGAAAATGACTAGCTTGCTTTGATCCAAAGTGTGGCGTACAATGATACCTTGGTAACTGCCAAACACTGCCGCTGCCGACACTGTGTGACATGATTAGGATTGCTTTTGTTGCGTACAATACGTATTACATATGCTGAAAGGTGCATGGGTCGAACCAAGCTATAATCTGAGATTATAACCGGATTCGAACCCACAACACCCGCCTGGGCATGTGGCTCGCTGGTACTCATGTACCTTTGAACCACAGAGGCGCTGAACAAAAGGAGACTGCACAACTCCCTTATTAAGGTAGCGACCTGGTTGGTACCTGCCTGGTTGATCTACTACGTAAGTCTCTTTGTTGCATGATTTTGAATATCTTACTATCAGCATCTGTAGCTGATGGTTATAGAAAGCCTGACCGAACACATTTACTTAGAGCTGGTATATTTGTTGACTTGACGCTTTGGTATCCCTCCTGCGATGGCATATGTGTGACCTACTATCTTTGCAGCAAACAGAAGTTTGAGCTTCGCCAGAGGTGATCGGTAAAAGTTTGTTATAACACTTTACGCGCCTTCGCTTCTTTTCTGTCTTGGTGATATGCTTTGCCAATCCTCTGGCTGATAGCTCACAGCGCTTTATAAAATACTAGTTGAGCCCGAATCTTATGATCCGGAAAATATAAATGTCTGTTCAGAATTAGGAAAGCTGTAGATACATTCTATTGGCCAGTGTTTGCAAAGGTGTTTAATCTTAGTATTAATTCTTTGAAGTAGTCCACTCGAGCAGTTAAATGGAGCTGTTCAGTCGAGCAGTCAAGTGAATCTGTGCAATCAAACAGTTGAGCCGAACAGTTCAGTTAAGCAGTCCAGTCGAGCAATTAAATTGAGCAGCCTAATCGACCAGTCCAGTTGAGCAGTCTAAACAACCAGTTGAGCAATCGAGCAGTCCAGTAGTCGACCAGTGAGGTGACTGAGAATACAACCCATTGCTATGAAAGCATGACGTCCTGTCAAAGACCTGTTTTTAGTTACCGATAAGCTTCTTATGACGTCCTGTCAGAGACCTGGTTTTCGGTACAGACAAATAGACAAGCCTCTTATATAAATAGATTACTCGTTTAGTTGGAAACGTTCTGAGAAAATTCAATTAAATCTTCAATTATTATGTTGCGGTCCTTAAAACGACCAATTCTCGCGTAACTTTTCAAAAGGACCTAAGTAACATTGAGGGACTCTCTTTGGCGTCCCCCTCTTCCGCTTATTACGACGACATAAATGCATTCCAACGAAAATTTTCCTGGCGTTTAGTTAAATAGTGACGACTGCAACTGATTCATGCAAACCTGATGTTTTGAAGTGCATTTACGTCGCCGTAGCAAGCAAAAGAGAAGAGATACAAAAAGAAGAGAAAAGTTGCTTGAATCCAACCCACTTGACGGTTGCACTGACGCCGACGCCGAGAGCACATATACCCACCAGACCACTGGCTTTACAGAGACTGATAACTGTGCCAAGCAGCAGGCCCTGTTTTATTCGAATTCAAAGTATATCTTCGAAGGCCAGCCCTTTTTTTCGTGGTTCGTCATTTCTGCTTTTCGTAGTTACCAGGTAGTCGAAAATCGAGTTCATTTTCATCAGTTTGTTTGCCGTTTCAAACGTTTCGTTTGACATCCATCTGGCAAAGCGGAATGGAAAAGTCTCGCTGGTCTGCAGTTTGCTGAGAAACCAAAATTACGTGCCCCCATGAACCAGTAGCAGTCCTTTTAAGGATGAAAACATGCTTATATGAAAACATTGTTGTGCTCCGCAGATCACAATAAAGTTTTTTGGGCCAACAATAATCATTAAAACAAAACATTGGGTTTAGTTTTAATGCATTTTCCTGCGCATTGTTGCGCATGTTACGGTAAATTAGTATTTCATTTGATGCTAATTTGGTTTTAATCGCTATCACTTGTTCACGGCAGACAATATTTCAATGTGACGATTATATAAATTAAAATATCTGCGGCACCGCTCGTGTTGCCGTTGGTGGTACAGCAGAATAAGCAATTATCAAAGCAAATAGTAATCAACGAGAAAGGGTAGGATTCCATTTAGTTCCCTAGTAACTTTGTTATAGTAGAATTAAATGGAATTTTACATCGACTTTCTCGTTGATTCCTGAATTGTACCAAGACTTGTTCGAAAATAATTGGAAATTATTTCAACCAATCACGAGGCGACAATTTCTAGTTAGACCGAGTTAGAGTTATTTTCAATTTTTCAATGTTTTCTATATTTTCCAATTCGATTTTTCGATCGATTGGTGTAAATAGTTTGGAAATCTATTGAAAATTGATCTATTGAAAACGCGTTACCACTTTGATGACGTCATTTCCAACAACCAATCACGAAGCAAGAATTCTGGTTAAATATAGGTTCATTATTTTCAATAGTTTCAATAGTTCAACATCAGTAATCCATACTTTTCTTCATTTGGGTTAATTCTTAGAAGATTTTCCGATCGATTGGTGTAAGAATATTGAAAATCGGTCAAGAAACCGCTAAGCTATTAGCGTTCCAAACCTGACCACTTTTCGAGAAAGATTTTTTGGAATGACACCCTATCCCAAACCTTGCCGTAAGACGTAGTCCATTTTATTCTCGAAGCTGCAAAATAAAAAGAACGAATTGATTCGTATTCTACATTACTAAACATATCTATTCCTACAAAAAATTCGTTTGTTGAAATTTTTTGCAGCAGGCCAAAAATTTCATTCATTCAAATTATACTAAATAACGAGTGTTCCTTCTCGCCGATGAACCACAAAATATCTCCCGCTCGCTGTCGCGCGCGGGGGTTAGTCGCGAAAATGTTTTTCATCAATTTCCCACCAGCCAGCAGGGTGAGTGCTAAATCTAATGGGAACACTTTTTGTCAACAGTGCTTTTAGCTGCTCGGCGAGGCGTGAATGCGAGCAAGCATCCGACAACCAACCGGAAATCATCCAATGTGCATTCATACGAAAACATTTCCGCACCGACCGACCGTGCCATGCCATGCCAGTCAGCGGAAAAGTTGTTTGTGCCGATCACGGATCACAAAAATCATCATGCCCTAAATTCAATTCGGATGCTTTCGGTTAAAAGATTCAGATATCGGTGGCCGAAAACCGCCAACGGAACGATGCGGTGTCGAAGCAGTATCTATTCTGGACACCTTTTGAAAAAGCGGCAGCTTGCCATTCATCGTCTGCGGGTTTTCCGGGTGCCGTCCCATACACTGGTAGGAAAATGTTCACCGTAGGGATATCTGCAGTTTTCGAGGTGCACGAGCAACCGCACATCGCCACCGGCAAATTTATTCATATTGTTTTCAACTCGTTGGGATTGAAACTGATTTCACTTGGAATGTAGCAGCAGCATCAGTGCAGGATCAGCGGCATCCAGAAACAGGCACAGAAAATAACCGCCAATAGCTGCCACCCGCTTCGTTCCGACGCCTATACCAACCTCTGACATATACCGACCTCGACGAGTGGAAAATTATCCCTGCAAAGCCAGCCGACGAAACAAGGGCAACAATATCAACGATATACAGCAGCAGCTCGCTGCATGATCCAAAAAAAAAATCACACCAAAATGACGTCTCTGATAGTCTCTACCGGACACACTAAATATCAATATGTGAACGTATGTGCACACACTGGAGAACCGATCCGGGACCAGGCGGGCGGGAGTGACCCATACTTAGCGTAAAAGACAACGAGTGCTTTCTCTCAAAATCCAAAAACAGCACGGCTCAATTTAGCGAACAATCCTCTAAGCGTTCGAAATGCAACCAAAACTTCGTCCGTCCCTACCGTGCCGTGTCGTGCCAGGTTGGATTGAAGCAACATTGCCAAAGGAAAAACCCGTACATTTGCTGCCCAGGATTGCGGAAAATTTATTATATTTCCGAATGCTGCGACCGTTGTTCGTTGCATCATCGCAGCGCTGGAACGAAATTGCCGGCTATGCATTGTGGCGTACAAAAATGTGACGACGATGTTCGGCGCGTACCATGCCTGCCACCACCCTGCCTGTGTGCCTGCGGGGACGCGCAGTGATGACTCCCTCAGAGCGTCATCAGACTGTCGTCACCGCCCGGCACGGCACGGCGGCCGGTCGGTCAGTTCGGTGAAACGGATTGACGCGGGTGCAATTTCGGAACAGTGAGTCCAGTGTGTGAATAATCGGGTTGGAAAATTAAGCGTGTCGATGATGGTGTGGCAGTGGCGCTGTGATGTGACGAAAATCGGACTTTCAACTTATTTTTTGTGTTCATATCGTTCTCCATTGAGCTCCACCTCGAAGTATTTCTTTCCATCAGGTCATCTAACATCATCAAGGCGGCTGAGCTGTTCTGTGGTCATGTTCTAGCATTATCTGCCACAACTCATTTCGTTTGACTAAATCGCACGTCGCCTTAAAGTCAACAAACAGATGATGAGTAGTTGTACTCTCGGAACTTGACCAGTAACTGACGTACGGTAAACGCTGAGCCTGATCCATATACAAAAATCAGTTCGGTGGACGATGCGGCTGTGAAGCGAGTATCGAGTACTCCATCCTACTTTTCTGGAAACCTCTAGTGATTAGAGTTAATTGATGTCAGATCGATACTTCCTGCATCCAGTTCCCGACTCTTCTGAAGCCTTAGAAGACCCACGACCAGTTTGCGTTCCATAAAGTTTGTACGAACATTTTTTCATTCATGAGGATTTGTCAGAGAAGCCTCAGTTGATCGGCGAGACATGAGATATTTCGTAAGCGACAATTTATTTTGTTTATTTTGTAACATTTTACCTTCAAAACGTCCCGCTGGTGGAGCCAAAATAGCCCTAAGGTTACAAACGATCAAGTTCTAAACTTTCAGACGTCTCCCACAGTTCTTCGAGAACGTTACTGAGTACAGGGATACCTCGATATAAGACAATTTATAATTTCAAAAAGTTGTCTTATATCGAAATTGTTTTATATGGAAACATGATTTTTTCAAGCATTTTCGCATTAGCACTCGCCAATTTTGCTCTGTGTTGTGTGTTTACGTTTTTTGAACTATTTATTTTTGTTTGAGCTATTAGTTTTTTACAATTTTTAGCATTATTTAGTTATAATGAACATCTTTATGGCGCCGCTTTTGGATTGGAAAATTGGCTAAGGTGTCGTTACCAAACAATATCAAAGGAATTTGTCTTATATCGAGGTAAAAATGGTCTTATATCGAATTGTCTTATATCGAGGTTGTTTCATAACAAGGTTGTCTTATATCGAGGTATCCCTGTATCACCCAATCGTGTAATACCCATTTTTGGTGTACAAATTCAGCAGATTTGAACATTTTCATCAACTGTCTATCTGTTTTCCCCAACATATCATGGGCATTGTGCACAAATTGGTGTCATCTACGAAAGTTGGTTCCAAAAACAATGCATCCATTGCTCAGGAGCAGCTTGGTAATTCCAGGACAAGAACCATTGAATATTATACATATCTTGCTGGTCGTACTCTCAGGGTGTTGGGTAGCCTGATGGAGATTTTGTGGGCAACACGACTCCCATAAGTATACGCTACCTGTGAATCCCCAAATATGTATTATGTAACCATCATATATTACACACTTCTGGCAAACACATCAAAATAGTATAAATGTAAGGATACCACATCCTCCCCTTGCGTAAAAGAAACAGTTCAATAAATGATATTGTTTCTGGTCAATTACAGCAGATTAATAACGTATTGATGCAGTAGTTTGATTATTCTTGTATGTTGTATTGAGGTTGGTTCACTCTCATAGCAGCCGTTCAAATATTATGTAACGCCAACAACGTTTTAACGAACCCCTATCCCCTTGTAACAATTTATGACAATTGTTTCTTACACCCGCACCCATATCCGTAACGCATAACTTTTACAGTTGTATGTATGCTCGATCGCACTGCCAATGATTGAGACACAATAGTTTATTGCAATTTAGCTCACAAATGTTGGGAGACTAATTTAAAGGTAATTTTATATATATTGCCTAAGTAGCCTATTTTTTCGATATTTTTACTTTCAATTTTCCCTCAATGAGGTCAGGCACAAAAATAAATTTTCATAACGGTGGTTTTTTACAATTAACGTAGGGGATGGTAGAAGAAAGTAATGAACCAAAGGTATTGATAGAGTTCCAAACAGAACGGGAAGGAGTCCTGAAGGGGAAAGAGCGAAACATTAGGTAAGAGTCATTGAAGCAACGGTTAAGAAGTTGTGCACCGCTTCTTTTAATTCGAACTAAGCTATACATTGAGCCAATTATAACCGAATTCGAACCCATTCCGAACCTAATTCGTCCTCCCAGGTCCTGTGGATCACCGGTAGTAACGAACCTTTAAGCTGTTCCGGACTGGACTCCACAACTCATGATAATTATACTGAAGATTTTAATCAGAGCTAACTCTTTTCTCCATTTGTTGGACGCGCCGAAGCTCTCTGCTCTGTAGTGTACGAATCTGCGAGTAGTTTCATTTCCTTTAACGGAAGCCTAACGATATAGCGAGTGTGGTTTCTATTACCATTTTAATTTTCAATCACTAAATAGTGAAAATTAACGAGAAGTTTCAAGGTCAAATGTCCCTATACATTTTCTTCGTGATTACCTTGCTTCACAGGCAGGGACAACAGTTAAACACACTGTTTAGTGTGGTTTCCTTTTACAAAAACAGTTACCTCCCCGTCCCAACACGTCGAAGATTTTCAACGACGTTTAAACCTATACCAATCTGATATCTGGGCTTGGGAACTACGTCAGAGTTTAAAACCAGTCCTTTACTTCATCCGATTTTATCTTTCAACATTGAATCTAGTCCAATTTGATGTTTTGAATGTAAAACGTCATAGAAAAGTGAGCAGTTATCCTTTCCTTTTGCCAGATTGCATCCATATACTGCAAGAATTTTTTCGGGACTGTTGTCTTCCACGGAAACAGGACTGAAGGGATATTCGTGCATGTGACATGGCGCAGCATGTCTTAAAGCGAGGATCAAATCAGTGACTGTCTTATCCGAGAATAGTTTTTGAGCGTTTCATTTGCTGATTTGCGTCAGTTAGTTGCTTGCAATTCTTTACATAGTTTCAATTGCATTTCTGTCAAGTATGCAAAAAGCTATAAAGTACAGTTTCGAAAGGGACTAGTAAGATGCAGAGGACGTTAGCGAATTGATATTTTAATGGACTGTCCACATGTTAGTTGTAAGATAAGTATACTTCAAATCAGTCTTTCACAATGATCGGTGCTATCAACAACATTTGCGGAAATTGACGAAAGCGGATCAGTGTTGTAAACCCAGAATAGTTATTTATTTTTTCGGCTTAATCGTAGTTGTAAGCAAACTCCTTAGGTAGGGTAACTTCGTCTACTGCATACCGGTTTCAAGCCAGTTACTTAAAGTTGTCCAGTGCTACAAGTCATGCAAAAGGGTTGCAATTGTGGCCTGATGGTTTACCCTTGGTGGAAGTGTAAACTCTAAGAAACGGATAACACTGATATACAGAGTACAGGCATTTAGAAATTTTAAACTTAACTACATTCAACAAATTTATCTAAATCTTTTAGTGCATTTATTACAATACAGTTAATTATAAACTCGCGTAATAAACCGCTGAACATCTTGAAATTGTCAAGCATTGTCGAATTGTACCCGCATTCGTACTCCTACCCTGAACCCCTCGTTCGTTCCCTTAGGCACAGACCTCCATTCTTTTTCTGTCTTTTTATTTTGTTTTTGACTCCGTTAGCTTTCCCCTCCGGTTTTCACTTTCATATTACCTTATTATTTAGACCGTTTTTTCTGGAATTAAATAAAAAGAAAACTTATCCAATTTAATACTACTATGTATAGGGTATTGTCGTTATCGTCGGGCCACTGTTATGGTCGGGCCATCACGATTTTACAGTTTTAGTAACTCATGATATCTATGACACAACCATTGTAAAACTTCTTACTGTGATAGCTAACTTTTCACAATATTGTGAGTTTCAATCGTGTATTCAAAACACCCGTA
Organism: Sabethes cyaneus; assembly: GCF_943734655.1. Classification (NCBI taxonomy): domain Eukaryota; kingdom Metazoa; phylum Arthropoda; class Insecta; order Diptera; family Culicidae; genus Sabethes; species Sabethes cyaneus. The sequence goes on along the minus strand of NC_071354.1, from coordinate 33,442,112 downwards.
CTGTATTCAGTGACTAAATCTTGCAAAAAAAGTTTTCCAGGCGCAATGAACTTTTCTTCAAGAAATAATTCATTAAATGCAATTATCGAGATAAATGTTGGAAATGTAGGAAGTATGTTGTGCTGCACAAGAAGACTATAGAAAAATCCCCTCCAGTAAGGTATTTGGGAAGGCTGAGGTGAAATACTAGAAAAGCGCTGTTTGTAAAGGTCGGGCCACTTGAGTAGTTATGGTTGGGCCACCATAATTCTAAGCGCAGAAGCGCAATAATCGCTAGACAATGTTTGTCACGTAAAATGTGTTGAAATAAAGCAAAATTAATACGATAAAAACCTAGATATTTGGTGTTTTTTTTCATTGTATTTGTACACTTCGGAAAAGGCGATTGTAGGAATATTGATTTTACAAGATCGCCATAATTTCGCAAAATGCAATTAAAAATAGAGTATCCGTACCTATATGAGCCGTTGTTTACGGAATTCATTCTTTTCATGTCCCTATATAGAATTTCAATACGTATGTCTTAGATTTTCTGCGATGGCCCAACCTGTACAACATGGCCCGACTATGACAACATTTTTTGTCTTCACGTAAATGCCTATAACTTTTTTATTTTTCAAGCAATCAGTTCAAAACTTTCCGGAAATATACCTTATTCTTATACCTTTGCAACGATGTATTTAGATTTCCAAAATTCCTTTCGAAACGAAAGTTATGGGCGAATTCCAAAACGTTACCCAACCACGACGACACTCCCCTATTTATTCTTGACAGTTACGTATTTCGCCTACGACTTGCAGGCTTCCTCGGTGTATGTTTTCTAATCGTTTTTCCTGTTTTCTTTTCTTTTTTCTTTTCTTTTTTCTGTCTTATTTTCCCATTTTCCTCTCATGCTTCTGCTAAAAGTTATACGTTTAACCTCTTTTTTCCGTTTTTCTTCGTCTCCTCTTTCGGTCTTCGTTTTTCCTTCTCGTTATTCTTCCTTCTTCTTGTGGTTTCTCTTTTCTCTGTTTCGTATTCCCTTTCTTATCTCGTTTTCCATCCTTTACCATTTTGTTTTACCTTATTTTGCCCGTTGTTTTTTATTTTTGTGCTCGTTTTCTCTTCTTTTTCTATTGCGTTTTTCGCCCTTTTCTTGAGATCTAACCTCTCTTCTTGTTTCATTCTTTTTCGTTTTCATCCCAATTCGATATTTTCATCTTCTCCCGATATTCACCTTTTTTCGCTTCCTGTCTTTTTTCTATCCTGTCTTTCATTCATTCGACGTTCGTTTCTGTTTTTCATTCGTGTTTTCCGTTCTGTATCTTGTTATATCCTGCTTTTCCCCCGTTTACTGTCACGTTCGGTTTCTCTTTCCGTTTTATCCCTTTTGTGTCTTGTCCCGTATTTTTTCTACCCATTTTATTTCCTTTTCTGTCCCACCCAACCAACAATATGAGTTTTATTATACTCTTATGGTGGTCTTCAAGACCAATTTTGGCCTTAAATGCCATCACAAGAGTGTAATAAAACCCAAATTGTTACCTGGGCATTTCTCCCCTTTTTCCGTTCCCGTTACTCCCGCATTTCTCCATTTTCTTTTCCTACTTTTATATCCCATTTTTTCTCGTTGCGTGCCTGTTTCCTCTTTTTCTATCCAGTTTATCCTCTTATTTTTTCTTCGGTTTTTTGGGTTCTTCCGTCTTTTCTGTCATTTTTCTTTGCTTCTCTTCCGTTCACCATTGTTTTCTTTTCAGTCTTCCCGTTTCTTGCCTCGTTTTCCTTCTTTTGCTCTCCCGTTTTATTCTTTCCCACTTTTTTCTGTGTTTATGTCCCGTTTTACGTCCCATTCCTTCAGATTTTGTTTCGCTGTTCTTTTTTCCTGCCAGCCTTTATTCTTTTCTTTTTCGCGTTTTCCGTCTTTTTCTATCCCCTTTCTCCAGTTTATATATAGTTTATATATCTAGTAATTGTGGTTTGATTTTCTATGGTTTCTTTTTCTAGAGAGCAGCAGAAGATGGACTACCTCCAGGTTCATCGATAATCCATCTACTAGGAGATTCAACTAGCATTCTCATAAGGTAGAAGAAATGCTCGTAATTATCGTGGAATTACGGCATTTTCTTTCGGCAGTATCGAAATTATTCGAAATAATTGTCTCGCAAAATATTCTTTCCGACGTGAAAACCTAAATCTTTCCAGATCAGCATGGTTTAATGCCCGGTCGATCGGTTAGCACAATTTTTTTGAATTTCACTTTTGGGCCATTGCAAATCTATACCTATGAAAATGGATTTCTGTCTGTCTGCCCCTATGTTCCTTATAGAATCGAAAGCTACTGAACCGATCGGCGTGAAAATTTGCATGTAGAGGTTTTTGGGGCCTGGGAAGGTTCTCTCGATGGCAAAAGACTCCTCCTCCCACTAAGAGGGGGGGCTCCCATACAAATCTATGTCTATAAAAATTGATTTCTGTCTGCTCTATGTTCCTTATAGAATCAAAAACTACTGAACCGATCGGCGTGAAAATTTGCATATAGGGGTTTTTTGGGGCCAGGGAAGGTTCTTATGATGGTTAGAGACCCCTCCCCACACTAAGAGGGGGGGCTCCCATACAAATGAAACACAAATTTCAGCATAACTCGAGAACTAAAATCAAGTAAATGGAACAAAATTTTACATGTGGGTGCTTTTGGAGACAAGAATTTTTTCTATGGTGAATTGAGATCCCTCTCCACTTTAGGAGGGGGGGCTCTTATACAAATGAACTATATTTGGCACGTGGATGTTTTTTGAGGGTGAGATTTTTTTCTATGATGAATTGAGACCCCTTACCTCGTTAGGAGGGGGGGCTCCCATACAAATGAAATTCAAATTTCCTCATAACTCGAGAACTAATCAAGCAAATGAAACCGAATTTGGCATGTGGGGGCTTTAGAAGGCAAGAGTTTTTTATGGTCAAATGAGACCTTTTTAGCGGGGGAGGGGCTCCCATACAAAAAATAAATAAATTTCCTCATAACTCGAGAATTAATCAAGCGAAAGGAATTACAATTGGGATGTGGGGGCTTTAGAAGGCAAGAATTTTTTTATGGTCAATTGAGACCTGTTTTAGCAGGGGGGGGGGGGGGCTAACATACAAATGAAACATAATTTCCTCATAACTCGAGGATTAATTAAGCAAATGGAACCAAAATTTGGCATGTGGGGGTTTTTGGAGGCATGAATTTATTTTGAATTTATTTATTTTATGATGGTTTGAGACCCCTCACCCCTGTGGTAGGAGGATAAGGACCCGCAATAAATAAAACAGAAATTTTTGTGTATGTGCCATATTTTCTGCTTTGTAACAAGCGGTAAGCTGTGAAAGTAAACTAGTAAAACCTTCTCGGAGCAAAAGACTGTGAAGCGACGCCGCTAGCTTACGTGCCTGTTGCCATTCATGTCAAAAGAGAAGAACATTCGAATGGCACGTCATATTTGCGATGAACGTGCTTTGGCTTTAATGTTATTTGTAACCAATAGCCCTTTTGAAGGCCACAAACGAGTAAGATTATCGAAACAAATCAAGCTACGCATAATCATATTCAATACAATAATCTGTGGGCTGATCATTCATTACCATTTCAACCTTTATGATGCACACAAGTGATTTTTAAAAGAAATCTCTATGTCTGAAAGGTTGCAGGCGTTATACTTATGAAACCCCTTCCACGTATTTTCAAAGCCACTATTGCATTCAATGAAGAATTAAATCTGAATATTTCGATCTTCTCTTTTAAACATTCACTTAAACAATGGCACTCACAGATTCTTATAAACATAAATATGCCAGAAATGTAGTTTACATTAGTCTTTGATCTGATGATCTGATATAGTCCTACGTCACCCTTTCGTACAACCCTTAGAGCTGCATACCTTGTAGTTTTTTAGGCTGAAATTTTAAACATTTTTATTTATTTCTAGTCAATCGTGTGTAGACTGTGTCTTATATCCCACAAATAATTTTTTATCCCCCGATTTTTCAAGCCAATTTCAAAAAGGTGGGGTGAGAATTTATGAAAACTTCAAAAATAATTTGCAATGGTTTTACTTGTTTCACACAAATTGAACCGAAAGCTTAGGTTGACGTGGTTTATTTATACTGACCTCAAAGCATCGTTTGATAAAATTGACCTTCGCATACTTTTGCGTATGCTACGACATCTGGGAGCCTCAGATAATGGACTCAGACTGAATGGTTTAACTCTTACTTCAGCGATAGAACACTACACGTGAAATTGGAAACATGTATATCGCCACTGTTTGGTAACTTGTATGGAGCACCTCAGGGGAGCAACCTGGGGCTTTTGCTGTTCATGATATTTTTCAATGATGTTGCATCTTTGCTCGACGGTGACTCTAAATTCGTTTACGCTGACGATTCAAAACTATACTCTGTGGTATCGGCGACGGTTATCGTTTACAAAGATTGCTAAATATTTTTATTGATTGGTTTCAACGCGACAAGCTGATTTTCGGCGTCTCAAAATGCTCTGTTATGACATTTCATCGTATTGCACAGCAAATTATTTTCGACTACCACATAGAAGGTGTTAAGCTCAACAAAGTCGAAAGATCAGTGACCTAGGAGTTCTGATGGATAAGAAACTTTCCTTTGCCATTGCCAAATAGCCAAAGATTCTAACGATCCTTACAGCCTTAAAGCTTTGTGTTGCTCATTGGTTCATCCTATGTTGGAGAATGTAGCTCTTATATGGCTACAAGCTTGAATTTCGTCTCGCCATAAACTGAAAAAAAATTGTGATTTTTGCCATTGATCAACAGAGGAACCCACTGTGCCTCCCCCTGGCGGGTGCAATTCTGTTCGTCATACAGCTGAAGCTCCTTTCGTCTTCGGACCGGCGTCGGAGTGAAGCGAACCCAGCGTAAAATTCTAGCGCAATGGTGCAATATTCATTTTAATTGAAATTTGTCACATGACAAAAGCTTCCGTCGTATGTTTCCCGGGGACCACGGATGACGACGACGACGGCGCTCTGCTGGTTCTGGTGTGGTGGCAGGCACTGAATTGCTTAGCTTCGAACGATCCAGTCCGGTCCGGTCCGGTCCAGTTCATTCACCACCACGAGAGGACGTACGGAACCGTTCGGAACTGAGCTGAGTGTGGAACTACCACCGCCCACTCCCCCGAATGTGTGACCCACAAAAAGAATCAATTAATTTTTCGCCCTGGTCGTTTGTGTTGTGCATTGTCACCAGAAACCGCTGCATTTGACGGCGGCAGCAACGCGGTGACGTGACGCGTCAGTTTGATTGTTGGGCTGCGTTGACGCCACTGCACTGGGGCACTGCACAAATCGTTCGATTTATCTAAGCATTGATGGCAATGTTGATGGCAAATAGTTCAATTGTGTTTTGTTTTTTTTTTTTGTTGCTGCTCCGAGTCTATAAAATTTTGTGCATCCGAATAAAGCCATACAATTTGAAATACGAATTTTGCAGTGAAAAAATTGACGAAGCAAACTTGGTTTGTCCGCATCCGTTCCCTGTTCCGGCTCTTTGTCCCAACATGTTCGTCATCAGCATCATTGTGTTGCGTTTGTTGCTGCTGCTGTAACTGCAGTTTACTTTGTCTAACTAGCTTTTGATAATGTTGGCATCAGCCCAGCTCGTTCGAAGGATCCGACTAACATCGTGCACTCGAGCCTAGCTTTATTCGAACCAACTTTTTCAATTGTGCTGAACCATGCTGATATCCAATATACTCGTTTTGCTTCCCATTCAAAAAACGGACAAGGCTTTGCATATGAAAACAATGGAAACTCGTTTTATGTTACCTTTTATTACCGAAAGAGGGAGTTTTCCCAGCCAAAGTACATACCTACATGAAACTGGTAGCTTTAGGTCTTTCCCTGAACTTTAAGGGCTATTTCGAAACAGCTCAATGTGTAATTCACTCTCAATTTCAATTCGATGACTTTTAATTGGCTTACAAACTTGCTCTGTCAGAGCCTCGGAGTTGCTTGCCGGTTCACATTTTAATAGGACTATAAATCACAACCGTCAGAGCGGCACCCCTTCTCTCCTCGTTGATAAGCTGCTCCCCGGGATCTGACACAACTGATGTGCCATGCGGGTTTATAAAAATCAGAACAATGACGTTCGATCGTTACAGGCAATCCGGTGAAAGCGGAGAGACGACAGCGAAGCTTAATCGAATGCAATTTATATTAAGAGGGTTATCGCCTTCCAAACACAATCCGAGCTGTGTGCTGTGTGCCCTTTTTCTTCGCTTTTTCATTCCGGTCCCGATGAAAGAAGCAATAACGACTTTTCGCAACAATGCAGCAGCGTACCGACCGACGACGATGAGGATATAAGGCCACTGCAGTCGAGTTCAGGGAATGCAGCTCTCTGTCTGGCCAAGTTTTCCAGTCGAAGAAAAACAAGAAAAATGATAGCTATTATGATGCTGGGAACGTTTCGTATTGTGATCGGGTGCTTTCGTTTGAAAAAGACGCCATCCGCTTGTTCGACTGCCGCCCGCCGGATGCAGTGCCATGACCGAAGACAGTCAGGGTCGAAACGTCGGAAAGTGGGATGCTATTGTTGCTTTTGCCGAAGGAAAGAAATAGAACCTCGAAGGTGATGCTGGGTGAAATGAGCTATAAATACTCGGGCGAAGCGAACTGCGCCCCAGCCCCGGGCTGCAGACCACCGTTCCGTTCCGGTCCATTCCAATCTTCACTATTTATGACTGTTTCAACGAGTCGAACTGTAAAAACAGCAGCAATGTTTGATTGGTCAACCTGAACCTAATTCGGGATATCACAATAGAGCGCTCTTAGCTGTGCATCCGAGCGCATTCTCACAAAATATCACAGCCAACGAGCCAAACACCACAGACAGCCAGTCGTTTTCGTCGGGTCGTTAAGGGAGTTGAGAACATTTGCATTAAGATAACAAATTTAGAAACTTCGCTCCAGTGCTTCCAAAGCCGGTAGCCGGCAGGAGATCAGAGCGTGTATATTTGCTCGACATTAACAATCGGACCAACCGACGATATCGTCGGTTGGGTGGATGAAAAATTATTCGTTTTTTATTTTCTAAATATAACAGGCATCATAAAATGTTTGTTAAAATCCTCTGTAACTATATCAATCTGCACTACCGGCGGTGCAAAGCGCCTGACTCAGGCAGGATCCACCCTATCCTAACATCATTTACTCTCCAGTTTCTAGGAAAAACAGATAGCGAAACCGAAAACGATTTTCCTCATATTTGCATAAAAGTTTAATGACATTCCCCGCTCCGCGTGACGCGCGAGTCGAAATTCATTCGAAGTACCAGCCAGCAGCAGCAGCAACCGGAAATCGCCATCACCACCAGACCACACCAGGCCAGACCAGCAGCAGCAGCACACGACCACCAACTCTCCCCGATGCGATGATGATGAGAGCGCGCCCGATCTCGCTTTATTTCACGCTTTTATGACGCCGTTTGCAATTAATTTCTGCTGTTTTGGGATTTTATTAGCAGAAGTTACTGCTAGTGTGCGAGTTATGTAGTGCTCTGCCCACTCGGTCGGCCCCCCCCAAACAAACGCGAACGCGAACGCAAACGCGGCGATGATTTACGGTTGTATTTTTTTTGCTTTCCAGTTCAGGGAAAATTTATTTTCCTTAAATTGGGACAAGAACTTCTAGTTACCGGCGACAATTTATTTGCTTAACGGTTGTTGCCGTGGCTGTTTATTGTTCCACTTTTGAAGTGGCTTTCTGCAGTGAAATGAGTGGAATAACGTGCATCTCACTAACTCAGAACGACATTTTATGGAAGCTTTCCATCTAAAATTCTGGTTTAAAATATTCGGTACAACGTTTCCATGCAGTTTCATTTTAAAATGTTCTCAACTCGACGTTTTTTCATATGGCAGGCCTAAATCATGAAGGGTCATTCCACGCGAAGTGACCGAGAAAAAGTACAAACGTGTAGTCGACCTTCTCGGATATCAACCAAATTTGGTTGTTCGTTTTGGGCGAAAAAGCACAAATCCCAAGTTTGGTGCCGATTGGACCCCCCTTGATTTTTGGGAGCCCCCTCTTTTTAATGAATAGCCCCATTTTTGCCAAATTCTTTTGCTTATATCTCCGAAGATATTAAGTTTAGAAACAAACTTTCTTCTGCACTTTCTTCATACAATGCGAGGTTTTCATTTTGGATCATCAAATCTTGCTTTCTGTTTTTCTACATTTCAGTCGGTCTGTCTTTTTTCGCTATATCTCTGCATATTAGCGTTGATAGGAGGAAATGCTTATAAACTTAGGGACTATATTGGCTTGTTTCATATGCCTGATTTTTGTTTTAAGGTATAATAAATTCAAATTTGTCACGAGGTTTTCGAGTCACTATAAATGTCGCATGTGCATAATATTTTTAGATATAAATTATCAAATTATGGTTGATTGTGTAGTACCGCTACCATTATACTAAATTTACAAAAATATGTGATCTTCATTTTCGTGGCACTGGCTTTACAAGAAAATTTTCGAATATCTAGTTACTTATTATAGTTCAAGTTGTCACGTAATTTTCGAGCCATAAATCTCGCATGTGCGTAGTATTTTTCGATATTAATTAAATTATGGTTGTATATGAGCACCAATGGCATTATATTAAATTTATTAAAGAGGTATTTTTAAAGGTATCTTAATTTTCGTAATTACTGGCTTTACAAGAAAATTTTCGAATATCCAGGTTAGTCTAATATAACTGGTGCTTACATACTTACATTACCCATCTAGCTCCCCCCATCTACTAACAAAAATTCCTTTCCCGAAATACTTGTGAAGATGCAGAGGATTCCCTGGTCTTTAGTAGCAACAAGTATTGGACTAACATTCCTTCCTATCTCACCAGGACCCGCATTCGGACATGGCCGGCGTCGGTATTGATCAGCATGCAGGGACCTGATAAGGTTGCAAATGAGGAATAGCGTGCTGTCCCAAGTATGCTTCATTTTCTTTAGATTTGTTTTCGTCTTTTCATCTTTTCGTATTTTTGTCTTCTCATCTTTTCGTCTTTTAGTATTTAGTATTTAGTATTCGTCTTTTCGTCTATTCAACTTTTCGTCTTTTCGTCTCTTCGTCTCTCCATCTTTTCACCTATTCCTTCTCTTCGTTTTTTGTCTATTCGTCTTTTCATCTTTTCATCTCTTCGTCCTTTTGTCATTTCGACTTTTCCTCCTTCTGTCATTTCAGTTTTTCGGCTTTTACTCCTTTATTTCTTTTCTTCATTTTGTCTTTTCCTCGTTTCATGTTTTCCTCCTTTTATATTTTTCTATTTTCTCTAATTTTAATGCATCTTTTTTATATTCCTTGAACCTTTTGTCTTTCTAGCTCTACTATTGCTTCTTTATCTTTATATTATTTTCACGTTTATTTTCAACTAGCCCTTTTCCCGACCTTACTTGGATCCCCTTTGTCTCTCAGTCACTTGTACATCTTTTATTGTAACGAAAATTCTCATAATGAAAGAAACAAAACCCTTTTTCTTCATTTGAAGTCCCCAGCCACAGGAAATCTGCCTTTTTTACGCCAAGCCTTTTTTACGTTTTGAACCTCCCCGTTGTTAATGGCCACTTTATTCTCCCTCCCCAGGAATCCAGCTTCTTGTACAACTACTATCGTACCAAATGTACGAAAAACGCATTGCTTCACCCATTTGAACCTTCCTCCCCCTTGTAAGTAACCGTCTTCCTCTTTTGTCAACCCCCCTGCGCTGTTTCTCTTATGTCAAAAAACATTTGTTTAACAAACGACTCACGATACTCACATTCCTCATCCCCCGCCCCTTGTCGGCTCCTTGCCATTCAGCTCCCCCTTCTGACACGTAGCTAATTGCATCTGTTCGCTTTCTGGAAATCCCTCTAACGAAAGAAAAACACAACCCTTTTTCCATATACCCCCTGTCAGTAGATCCACTCTTTCACAAAACATACCGTATTTCCTTTACTTTTTCATTTTATTTCTCCTTTTCCTTCTCTTTTTCTTTTACGCTCTTTTCTTCATTTTCCTTTTTTGTTTTTATTTTTTCATTTTTATTTTTTCCTTTTTCCATTTTTTTATCTTTATTTTTATTTTACTAAACTTTTTTCCATCTTCCATCTCCTTTTCTTTATCATTTTCCTTTCTTTTTCCTTCTCTTCTTTCTATTTCCTTTTTTTGTATTTTCTTTCGAATTGATGTATATCGGTGAAAGTACAAAGGAATACGGTGGCCAAAACAATTGAAGCATATTTCCTTTTTTTCGTTATCCTTTACCATCTTTTCTTTTTCCTTTCTGTTCCTTCCTGCTACCATTTTCCCTCTTCATACTCCTATTTCTCTTTACCTTATGCTTTTGCTTTACGTTTTCCTTTTGCTTTACCTTTTCCTTTTAATTTTTCTTTTCCTTTTCTTTTTCTTTTTCCTATTCCTTCTCTTTTTCTTTTCCTTCTCCTTTTTTCCCTTTCATTTTTTCGTCTTCCTTTCTCAATTTTTCTGTCCCTTTTTTTCCTGTCCCTCTTGGCTTTTGCTTTGTTCATTTTTCCTTTCCTGCTTTAATTATTCTTGGTAATTTGTTCTTTATCCGTAATTTTCTTTATTCTTATTCTCTTTTCGATTCTTTCTTTTCGCTTTAAACGATTAGGTCATTACAAATATTTTATAAAATTTTTGTCCTTCCGATGTTGGGCCACTGAAGGGGAGGGGCGAACAAAAAACAAAGAGATTTTTTAATCGCGAAAAAAATATGAATTTTAGGCATTTTTGCTTAAAGTTTAAACGCGAAAACCAAATCTATTCTTGCTTTTAATATATACGTTATTATTTTCCATGCAACAATCTACGAAAAAAAGACAAAAACGAAAGAAATTTTTTTGGCAGTTTTTCGGAAATTCCATTGTTTGAATTTCCATTTCTGTTTCGTGCTAGAAGCGTGAACACAACTCGTACACTCATTTTTTAAATTTTCCAAGCTGTAGAGCCCACAGACAATTGATTTTACAACAAAAATATATTTATTTATCATATCCTACGAATTATTTTTTGGCCATCCGGTTTTTCAAGCCAATTTCCAAGTGGGTGGGGGGTGACAAAAACCTTAAAAATAATTTGCAATGGCCTTATTTTTGCACTATTTTATGTTTTTTCACACTATTTCTATCACTTTTTCATTGCTTTCCAGTTTGCTGTTGTCCTGTCTGTCTGTCTGTCTGTCTGTCTGTCTGTCTGTCTGTCTGTCTGTCTGTCTGTCTGTCTGTCTGTCTGTCTGTCTGTCTGTCTGTCTGTCTGTCTGTCTGTCTGTCTGTCTGTCTGTCTGTCTGTCTGTCTGTCTGTCTGTCTGTCTGTCTGTCTGTCTGTCTGTCTGTCTGTCTGTCTGTCTGTCTGTCTGTCTGTCTGTCTGTCTGTCTGTCTGTCTGTCTGTCTGTCTGTCTGTCTGTCTGTCTGTCTGTCTGTCTGTCTGTCTGTCTGTCTGTCTGTCTGTCTGTCTGTCTGTCTGTCTGTCTGTCTGTCTGTCTGTCTGTCTGTCTGTCTGTCTGTCTGTCTGTCTGTCTGTCTGTCTGTCTGTCTGTCTGTCTGTCTGTCTGTCTGTCTGTCTGTCTGTCTGTCTGTCTGTCTGTCTGTCTGTCTGTCTGTCTGTCTGTCTGTCTGTCTGTCTGTCTGTCTGTCTGTCTGTCTGTCTGTCTGTCTGTCTGTCTGTCTGTCTGTCTGTCTGTCTGTCTGTCTGTCTGTCTGTCTGTCTGTCTGTCTGTCTGTCTGTCTGTCTGTCTGTCTGTCTGTCTGTCTGTCTGTCTGTCTGTCTGTCTGTCTGTCTGTCTGTCTGTCTGTCTGTCTGTCTGTCTGTCTGTCTGTCTGTCTGTCTGTCTGTCTGTCTGTCTGTCTGTCTGTCTGTCTGTCTGTCTGTCTGTCTGTCTGTCTGTCTGTCTGTCTGTCTGTCTGTCTGTCTGTCTGTCTGTCTGTCTGTCTGTCTGTCTGTCTGTCTGTCTGTCTGTCTGTCTGTCTGTCTGTCTGTCTGTCTGTCTGTCTGTCTGTCTGTCTGTCTGTCTGTCTGTCTGTCTGTCTGTCTGTCTGTCTGTCTGTCTGTCTGTCTGTCTGTCTGTCTGTCTGTCTGTCTGTCTGTCTGTCTGTCTGTCTGTCTGTCTGTCTGTCTGTCTGTCTGTCTGTCTGTCTGTCTGTCTGTCTGTCTGTCTGTCTGTCTGTCTGTCTGTCTGTCTGTCTGTCTGTCTGTCTGTCTGTCTGTCTGTCTGTCTGTCTGTCTGTCTGTCTGTCTGTCTGTCTGTCTGTCTGTCTGTCTGTCTGTCTGTCTGTCTGTCTGTCTGTCTGTCTGTCTGTCTGTCTGTCTGTCTGTCTGTCTGTCTGTCTGTCTGTCTGTCTGTCTGTCTGTCTGTCTGTCTGTCTGTCTGTCTGTCTGTCTGTCTGTCTGTCTGTCTGTCTGTCTGTCTGTCTGTCTGTCTGTCTGTCTGTCTGTCTGTCTGTCTGTCTGTCTGTCTGTCTGTCTGTCTGTCTGTCTGTCTGTCTGTCTGTCTGTCTGTCTGTCTGTCTGTCTGTCTGTCTGTCTGTCTGTCTGTCTGTCTGTCTGTCTGTCTGTCTGTCTGTCTGTCTGTCTGTCTGTCTGTCTGTCTGTCTGTCTGTCTGTCTGTCTGTCTGTCTGTCTGTCTGTCTGTCTGTCTGTCTGTCTGTCTGTCTGTCTGTCTGTCTGTCTGTCTGTCTGTCTGTCTGTCTGTCTGTGGCGCTTAAGCTTGCGAATAAACTCATTCGGGGAAAACAACGCATAAGGATTGTAATTTGCCAGCCGGCAGAATAGAAGAAAACAATTCTCGCATGGAGAACTCACTTAGGGAAACGGAGTAGGTGGGGACATTCAGTTAGGTTAAGACCCATTGTATAGAGAAAATATACGAGAGTTGTCCAGTCCAGGACGGTTGGCACACGGAGAAAATGCGTTTTTCTCATTCGGGGCCGTTCCCCAAAATGAAATGTTAGCATTAAGGTCGTAGGTCTATGTTCTATTATTTCTGACCCTGACTTTGCTTTCGTTTTTTCTTACTCTCTATATATTTTTGTTTCTTTTTGTCTTTGTCTGTTTATCTTTATTGTTTTTCTGGTTATCTTTATTTATCTATATGTCTCTCATTGGTCTTAGATCTTTCATCTTTCATCGTTTCGTCCTTTTCCATTGTTTCTATCTTTGTCTTTTTTTGTGTTTCTGTTTGTTTTTTGTCTGTATTTTTGTATTTTTGATTTTTGTATTTTTGTATTTTTGTGTTTTGTTGGTCACGTGAAGAGCTGAATTATTCCCCAAGTGCATTTAAGGACTGTTAATTATAAAAAATGGAAAAACATCACGCATGAATACGGCATAAAAAAAATATTGCAAATGAAAAGTATGTGTATGTTTCCACGTAGATCGGACGTGCAGATTTTCTCCATATGTAGAAAAGCTCCCCGACAACGCTTTAACGATGCATCAGCGCGATTTTCGCCCACAGGAAAATTCGCTTAAATTCGCTGCTAAAATGTTTATCTTCTCGATAAATTACCGGAACACGTGGTGTAAAGTTGACGTCATGAATTCCGGAGCCACTGGGATCCTGCTCGGGCTTGTGGATTGTGGTTTTCAACCTCTTCCAACTATGGCATAGAGAAGATGGCAACCCTTAAGTTGGAACGTTCCGTATGGAAAAGCTATCCGTATTCGGTGGTCGGATGAATATAGCTACCTATTTTCGTACGGTTGTCGCCAGCTTCAGCGTCGAAGCCAGAAGCTAAACTTTTATTATTTGTGCGCTTCTCCTAGGTGTATGTGTGCGTGGCAGGTGCGAGTGAATAAATTAGTGGTTTCCACTAGAAAGTGGTCCTGCACAGACACATATACATATATAAATATATACCTGAAGCAGCAATGTTCAGTCTTGCAGGGGGAAAACTTGAAACCGATTCTAGGCTGATGGCTTTTTGATTAAGCTTACGAATCGATTCCACCAGATGTGCGTTGAGAAACCGAGGGACAAAATATTGCCAACTACCGAAACCTACTTTTCGACAGAAGTCGAAAATTTTGGCTTTAATAGCTATCATAGAAGTGAAACTAGTCGTTTGAATAACCAAAATTGTTATCTGATAATGATTCCTATCCATGTAGTTCTCGTCCAATTTAGTATCTGTCAAACTTTCCGCAAAATTTATGCCTCACCACCGGGTTTAACAGTGCACTGAAATTGCTCGACACTTTTCCTAATATTTTTACACCGCTCTGATGTGATGCACCCAAATTTTAAAGTTTATTCTAATAGTCGCCTCAAATATACACCTTAGCTGCTGCACGGAGATGATTTATTCAGCAAATATTATTAAAACTTTATTTCCCCACGTGGTAATCGACCCGTTTCGTTCGCCCTACCTCTGTGAGCATCAGCAGTCCGTTCGTCCGCTTGACGGTTCGTAGGCATCCCGGGAGAGAAAAGAGTTAAATTTAGGTTCACATTTTCCGGAAAGCAAAACGAGCAAACTTTTAGTGCTTGCATTTTCAGCGAAGCTGAAAGCGGCGCAGTAGCGAAAATCTGAAAAAGAAATTAACTGACTACGCTCGCTACGAAGGAGTAAAAAGAAGGAAAAAGGCCGACAAGCGATTCCGTGTTTAATTTGGTGCCACCGAGTACGTTCCTCCCAGTTGACGGTAGCTAACCTGGAAAATGGAGCAGTTTAGTGATAAGACGAAGCGTTTCTTTACACGAACCTACAGGTGCATGGCAGCGGAGAAAAGTCTAAAGGATATAAATCATTTCCTGAGACCTGCCTGGCTGTCATTGCAGCCAGCTGGCTGCAGCAGCTTTTCGCAGAAACCCGGCACCGAAAACGTCACCTGGTCTGGCCTCCGCTCGATGGGGTGCAAAAAATCAACCCCCGTGAGGTTGGGAAATAAGCTATTTCCGGGTTGAATTTTGCGGTTGGCGCAAGCGTCGCTGGAAAGCACGAAACTGCGGTTTTTTATTTTATTTTGTTTTAGTGGAAACGAATAATTTTTCGAGGACTGTTTTTAAACGTCACACCTTTTTGCCATCGCATCGGTTCGTCCGCCCGAGAGGGTCCTTGTTGTGGCCAGCAAACAGCTCAACCGGGCGGCGCCAGTTGCTGCCAGAACCGCAGGGTTCCTACCTACCGGTTGGGTTGACGGTGGGTGGCAAGGCAGGCAGACGGGAACCGGTCCTTGCTTCTTTGAAGTGGTTTTTCATCCAGTCAGGTGTTGTTTGCATTTGTTTTGGAAGCACACACCAACACTAGAGCATCACACTTTGCAGAGCGATGGTGTTGAGTATGCCCTCTGACCTGCTAACAAGTACATTTGGTGGTTTTAATTCATCTTTTGTGTGCGGTGATAGAGCCGCTATCCTACAAACACAGTACAGGAGAAAATCCTTTTGAAATAAACGGTTGGGTATTATCTGCTGCTTTCTCATGAACTACCGAAAGTTTTCTCGAAGTGCACAAACATCAAGGACAAGTATTTGAATTTATAGAATCAAAGCTTCAGCTCTCGTTTGTGTTATCGTCCGTATTGAGAAAATTTTCGTTTGTTAATCCGCCTGTCAATTTAAAGCCACAATGTGAAGTTTCAAACACTGAATTAATTCTGACAGAATTTTTAATTATTAAGCTGGTTGGACTTTATGCCTGTCGAATTAAAATATGTTAAATAATCAACAATTTATTGCTTTGACTTTGGTTGTCAACTCAAGTTGAAAGCCTTTCTAATAAGGAGAAATACATAAATAATAAACTTACAATGTCATGAATATAACATCATCTCCGATGATGTCTGCGCCAATATCCGGTAACGTATCTATTTCATCTCAATATCATCGATGAGTCCCGGGCAACACCTTGTAGCATGTAAACACGTCAAACTCCATTTGGAAAAGTATACCTACTCTCCTCGATTCATCCAATATTTGGTACCACACGGGGGGGAAGAGGTTACAGGATAGAATGGAAAACAAATTTCCTCAGCCCCTCCGTACACACACAAACACACCCAGAACCAGGAGGAAATCCTCTTTCATAGGAAAACGACAATATTGCTGCAACCGAACTACAAATAGCCGCCAGCAAATGTCGCTTTGTTTGATCACCGGTCGGTGGTGGCTCGTAACTGGATATGTTGGTCGCCTGATAGCAGCAGGGCCAACCGGCAGCCCGGTGAAAATCCCCAAATATTTACCTTCACGGCCCCCATTTTTATTTCCGTGCGCAACCCACGGCAACGTTCGTCTGCTGTACATCGCCGGATGACGACAACACATCAGGACTCTCCCACTCGCGCTGTCAATGGTCAATGGTGGTGATTGGACATCCAGCAAAACTCCTCAATTAGACCGTTACGCAAACAACTCAAAACATTCATTAAAATAGCTTCCTATAGCAGGACGACGGCTCAAAAAATCCAAATGCATTTCCCTCCCCCGCGTGCCGTCCGGTACAAAAAATAAGCGCCAAAAATACATATTTTGTTTCGGAAATCGCACCATCTATCGAACAGACGACAACGACGACGACGAGCAGCACGAATCCGAGTTGTGATATGACAAGAGCAAATACATTTTCTATGATTGAGTTTTGTGTTTGCTCGCCGATACCCAATTGCTCCATTAGAAACGGAGCACATCATCGCATCGGATCGTCAGCTGTGCACGTCACTAGCTAGTAGGCATCCGATCCAATGATGGTCCTAATAACGATGACTGTGCTGCAGCACTTCCCGATCGACGGCAAACGACGGCAAGTTTTTTCCCCCACATCCTGAGACACCAGGAAGCAGACGAGAGAGGAGGTGCCGTGAGCAGAGCCGGGTGAGTTCCCTCAAACGACTAATAAATGTGTAAGGGCTTTTGTCGAGTCAGGTCATACCGTTCGTTCGTTCGTTCGTTCGTTCGGTTCGGTGTTCCGATGAGGATGATGATGATGGCTGAAGCACGCAATCAGAAGAAAGTCCTGTTTCCTGGTTCCTGGGCTGCACAGAAATGGGAAATGAAAAGTGACAACTTCAAAGGACCATCCGGACAGCCGAACGGAAAAGGTGGGAGAAAAGCGTGACGCTATCGACTACGGCAAGGGCCCGGGGTAGCTTTAAGCAGTAAGAATGTTATGAGACGGCCCAAATTGAGAGTCTTGTCAATATTATATGGGTTGAAATGAAAATTTACTTGTTGGAATGTGTATTTAGACGGCACGTCACACCGTCCGATGCGGCAGATCTTTAGGCAATGAACTGAAGGTAGATTGTGACGAAACCGATTGCTAAATAATAATGAAACTGAATGGCATTTGGAAGTTCTCCTGTGAGTGGTGAAGCAATAAAGTAAATTTCCCTGGAGAAAAGATGAGTGAGCTCGAAGTTAAAACAACCGAATGGAATAAATTTTGATTGCTTTTTGCATCTTTGGTGGTGGGTGGCAATTATTCAGACCAGCAAGCGGAAGAAAACTGTCACTTGAGATGATGGGAGGCTCATTTTACGCTTTGTATTTTCCTCAAAGAGAAAAAATTTTCTTCAAAACCAAACATAGGAATATAAAAATACAAATCATACACTTCACACCCGTTCCAAAAAAGAGATTACGTCATGACCTCGTAAAAAGCAATGGTGTGAGAAAGAAAAATATACAAAAATACAACAGAATCCCGCAAAAATTTATTGTTGGAAAAAAAGTTAAACAAATATCTGATAATTTTAGGAAAACAAATAAAATAGGATGTCCTACTGGATAAGAAATACTGAAAGATCGAAAAACTGACAAAGAGCGAAAGAAAAGAAAGGAAGAAGAAAAGATGTTAAGAGCCAAACAAACAAAAAATAGATAGACTGATAAACAGAAACACTGAACGATAGAAAAGTAAATACAACAATAGAAAGACAGAATGGTATAAAGACTGAAAAACAGAAAGGAAGAACGGTAGAAAGATAAAAAGATTGATATACAAGCAAAAAGATGAACAGAGAAATCAAAAGACAAAAGGCTAAATTGAACTGAACAATAATGGACAGAAAGACAGAGAGACAGACATTAAAGGTCGAGTAACAGGAAAAAAAGACAGCAAAAAATAATGAAAGACTTTTGAATAAATAACTGGTACGGGCCTTATTCGATCCTTGCGAAGGCCTTCATTATTAAATCGATTCGTTGGAAAATTTCAAGTCACATATTAGTTTTTTGAAAGAAATCGCCAACCAATTAAGAAAAAATATATCTAGCGATCGCAACCCGTGTGGATAGAAAGACAGAAAGTCAAAAAGGTAGAAAAACAGAAATACCAAAAGACTGAAGGCAAAAAAACTGAAGGACAAAACGGTAGAAAAATATTAAGGTAAGAAGAATAAAAGACAGAAACCAAAAAAAACGGAAAATAGATAAAAAGACGAGATAAAAAAGAAAGAAAAAGAGAACCACAGAGAGACCGAGAGTCTAAAGGCCACAAAAACAGAAAGATAGTTACAGATAGACAGTCTGAATGAGAGATAGACAGAAAGGTAGAAAAACAGAAAGACAGAAAAATGGCTAGCAAAATATTGAGCTGCGAAAGACGAAAAAGCTAAATAATGAGCCAATCCATGAGAAATAAGTAGATAAATAAAGAAAAAAAATTGTCAACAGGAAAAAAAACAACAGGAACAGTCAACAGGAAAGGTATATGTACTAAAAAGCAAAACAGACGAGAAACCAAATAAAGCAAAAATATCTACAATTACAGCCGAAAAGCAACAAAATAGAAACAGTAACAAAATCAAAGAGGATAAAAGGATACAACAAAAATGATGCATGTAATACAATAAAATGAAATTAAAGAAATACCTGTAAATAGTAATTCAAAAGGATAGAAAATCAAAACTAAGTACATAACATAAATTTAGATGAAAATACATGCGCTCTTCTCTCTAGTGGTTTTTGAAGAAATAAATTAGGGAAAATTGACGAAACCTCGTGATTTTAGTCATGACCTTGAAATGCGGTCAGGCATATATTAACATTTTTTGAAACGATGGTTTTTACAATTGATGGAGGGACGGTAGGGGAAAGTAATTAAAATTTTTGGGTAAGGAGGGGAAAGAGTGGAAAGGAAGGGGGGGGGGGGGGGTAATAGGAAGCTACGCTTAACAAGTTGTCCTTGTGACTCCTATCTTTTGTTCAATGCTGGGAGGTGCATGGGTCGAACCAAGCTATAATCCGGTTAATTTTAAGAAAGTCTTCCAAAGGTTCCATCAACCTAAAACCAAGTTTTCCCGCTCAAAGCTAATGCGCACCAAAAAAGATTCTGGTCCAGTGTACTGTGTCCGGTTCATTGAGCTTTCGGTTGACCAATGACCAACTGAGGGTTAATATTTAATTTTTAGTAGAAGTCGACGATATTGCAAGGTCTTAGGTCTTGAATTTTGAAAAAAAAATTCGAAAAAATTCAACATGGGGCTGACAAAATCGGATCATTACTGTAATATTAGAAAAAAAAAACAAATACACCTAAGCCCAACAAATTCTGTGTAAAAGAAATAAAAAAAAGACGGGACACTATAAGAACCGAAAGACGAAAAAAAAACAGAAAAGCCGGAGCAATTTAAACACATTTAGACAAAAAAGAATACAGAAGGACAGAAAGATACAAAGACAGAAAATCTGACAGACACAAAAATAAAAAAAAGATAGACAAAAAGTCACAAGTGCAGAAGAGCAGGCAAAGGTATGGAAGAGTAGCAAGACAGCACAATATAAACATTGAAAAATAGACTAGCAGAGTACCGGAAATGCCGAAAAACAGAGGTACTGAAAACAGATTGACAAAAAGACAGAAACAGAGAGAGAGAGAGAGAGAGAGAGAGACTAGAATGACAAAGTTTAGAAAGACAAAACACAAGAAAGACGAAAAGACTAAAAATACAAACCGAACTAGAAAGACGAAAAAAATAGAAATGCAAAAAGACTAAAAGTTTAAAAAGGATTTAGACGAAATTTAAAACGACGTAGAAGCTAAAATGAAAACAATCTGAGGAGTTTTAGAGATACAGGTAAACTAGAAAACAATAATAAATAGTTTGAAAACTCAAAACCTCACTTCCTTTCAGGAAGGTAGCTGGTAATCGAAAGGGAAGGGGAGTCATTCCAGAAAATCGAAAAATGCGTGCGTCACGAAAAAGGAAAGATTTTGAGCGCTAATAGCTTAGCTGTTTTCCAATCGATTTTCAATATTTTTGCACCAATCGATCGGAAAATCTTCTTCACATCTACACGAATAAAGAAAACTATTGATTTTTAAGTGCGCACTATTGAAAAATGGAAATAATGAAGCCTTGGCCATCTAGAAATCCTAGCTTCGTGATTGGTTGTTGGAAATGATATCATCAAAGTGGTAATGCGTTTTCACGCTTCGGCTTATAATGCAGTCAATTCCTAATAGATTTCCAAGCTATTTACATCAATAGATCGCAAAATTGAATTGGAAAATACAGAAAACTTTTGATTTTCAATGCGCGCCAAAGAAAAACTAGCTTTGGTTTTTTGTTCAGGCTGAAATTGAAATGCTCCATTTTCTTCAACGTAGTTGATGGAATGACGGACCACGAAAAATAGGCGGAACCGATTTTTGTCGTATGCTCTGGTACATAACATCAGGTAAGCCAGCGAACAGCATTATTTAAACGCTAGCTGAGCTACTGCCAACATCTTACTGGCACGTCTGGACGCGACAAAGGAGAAAGTATCAAGGGCAAGCGAAAGTCACGGTTCGAGTCGTGCACGTCTGCAGTTCCCGGTCAGTCGTATTCATCGGCTGCTGAGGAAAGGAAAGTATGCTGACCGTGTATTGGAGCTGAAGCACTCGTTTCGCTGCCGTGATGGAATATCTAGTTCTGTTGAGCATTGAACGTCTACAATGTTCCTACTTTGATAAACGTTGCGTACAACGCATGTAGCATGTATACATGAAGAATCGTATTATGACATACATGGATACATCCTACTATCTCTACAAAGAGACTTACGTATTCCTACGTCACCTACGCAGTCGTGTCTTGTGCACAACTCCTAAATAAAATCAATTTTTTTTCTGTTTCACTTGTCTCTAATTCTATCGTGGTCCAACGTAAACTATTTTGGGGAAGAATGGTATACTGAACGAAACTGCTAAACTTCGACATGAAGTTAAAAATATATCGCGTAGTTCAATTGGTAAGTGGGACTCTAACCCACACCCTCCTAGGGACGGAAACTAGATGTGAGAGTCTCTAATATTGGGTGTCGTGTGGTGATAGTTTAATTCTCAAAACACTCGGGCGCCAACCGGGAGAGTGTGGGTTAGAGTCCCACTTACCGATTGAACTACGCAATATATTTTAGGCATCATGACGAAGTCTTACAGTGTCATCCAGTCTACCGTTCTTTCCACCAAACGCTACTCCACTTCAATAAAATAAAATCAATTATTTGTGGCCTGCAGTTTTCGAAAAATCTGTGTACGGAGCTTGTGTCTCTGTGTCTAGTACGAAACAGAAGGTAAATTTTAAACAATTAAATAACCTAAATGGTCAATACAAATGTTTTATAAACCTCCCTCCCCCCCTTCCGGTTGCCCATCATCGGATGGACAAAAAGTTTATAAAATATTTGTAATGGTCTTTGAAGAAACAAAAACTAGCAACAAAACAGAAAATCAGATAACCAATTAAACTACAGTCCAAAAAATTAGAAAAATTACATTAAATAAGGCCATTGCAAATTATTTGTAAAGTTTTTGTGTCCCCGTCCCTAGGAAATTGGTTTGAAAAATCAGGGGACAAGAAAATAATTCGCAGGATGAGTTAATTTTTTTTATAAAATTAATTGTCTGTGGGCTCTGCAGCCTGAAAAACTCGAAAAATGAATGAACGAGCCCGGAAGGACACAAATTTTATAAAATATTTGTAATGGCCTATCTATATACATATATAAAAGTGAGCGTGAGTTGTTTGTATGTTCCACCATAACTCCAGAACGCCCTGACCGATCTCCACCAAACTTGGCACACATATTCCTTGATAAGAGGGAATCCGCACTGGTGAGTTGATAAGAGGGGGGTGTTCGTAACAACGGGGGGGAGGCCATAGCTCCGAAATGCTTGGACGGCCTGGATGCTTTTTCATCAAACTTGGCATACATGTTCCTTGACATAAGGTAATCAGAATTGAAGGGGTTGACAACAGCGAAAGAGGTCTGTAACAGGGGGGGGGGGAGATGCTAATTCCGAAACGCCTGGACGCTTCTTCATCAAACTTGGCACACTTGACGTAAGGGAATCAGCACTGGGAGGTTGCCAAAAGGAGGGGTCCTAACAAAAGGCTAAATAAAAGGGAACGTGTTTTTCTTGTATTTAAACCGATTGTAGTTGTGCACATAACTTTGAGAAAAGAGAGGGTTCCACCGAAGAGGAATATGAGTATGAATATATGTTTCGCCATAGCTCCGGAACTTCTGGACTGTTCTTCACTGAACGTCGTTTGTCAAACACATGTATTTTGGCATAATAGAATTAGCGCAGGAGGGTTGACAAAAGAGGGAGATGGTTTCTTACAAGGGGAAAGAAAGGTTCAAATGGGTAAAGGGGCGCGTGTCTCATGCATTTGGAATGATATCAGTTGTACAAGTTGCTAGATTTCTGAAAGGGGGAATAGGGTGGCCATTAACAAAGGTAAGGTTCAAAAACGGTGTTTTGTCGATTTATAGAGATTACCGGGAAGAAGTCAGATTTACAAGTGGCTGGGGACAAAATGAGGGAAACTAACAAAGAGAGTAGACACATTAAAATGAAAAAAGGGTTCTGTTTTTTGCATTATGAAAATTTTCGTTACAATAACAGACTCAAGTGACTGAGAGGCAAAGGGGCCCCGAGCAAGATCGGGTAATCAGCTAGTTGAGATAATAAAACTAGACAAGTAGAATACATAGACGTAGAATCAAAAATACATGAAAAAAGACAACAAAAGTAAACAGACAGGAAGAGTAAAATGACAGTTAAGTTTCAAAGGCCTTTTAAATAATTAAAATGGTTAGAATAGTACTAGGAAAAGAAAAATTTAAACGAAAAGTCAAGAAAACTGGAAAACAAAAAATATCAAGAAAAAAACTAGAAAAACAAGTTAACTAGATAGACAAAAATAATCAAAATCTAAAAGACTAGAAAAAATAATTAAATAAACAAAATAAAAATATAAAAGAGACAACAAGCTAGACATAGATATAAAACAAAGAATCAGATAAAAAACTAGAATGACAGAAAAACACAAAAAAAAAACTTGAAAAGTTAGAGAATCAAAAATACATATAAATACTGAAAGGACAAAACAACCAGAAATACAAAAATTAGAAATAAAAAGATACAAAAAATAGGGAGAACTAGAAACATAACAAGGCA
This sequence comes from Sabethes cyaneus, assembly GCF_943734655.1. Lineage (NCBI taxonomy): Eukaryota > Metazoa > Arthropoda > Insecta > Diptera > Culicidae > Sabethes > Sabethes cyaneus. The sequence continues at coordinate 33,418,660 of NC_071354.1, read as the reverse complement.
GAAACACTAAAACTCGAAGACGAAAAACGAGACACTAAAAACTGGAAATCATAAACTGAAGATTAAAGGCCGAAGACTGACGATTGAGGACTAAAAAGTCCTCAAGACCAAAACCCAAGACCGAAGACTGAACATTAAGTAATAAAAGGATACTAAAGATTGAAAACTGAGGACTATTGACTAATGACTGAAGATTGAAGGCTAGAGACAAAGTGGATAAAAACCAAATTTTACGTCTAATTTCTACTAAATGGTCACCAGTAGAATATTAGTCACAGTACAAAGTCAAGGAACGACGTATAAATTACAGAGTAATGCATTTGAAAAAAAGAAATACAAATCCAAAATACTGCATACCAAAAATGAACCACAAAGATTTATTTTTTTTTATTTTACTTTAATTAAACAAATGATGTAGTTCGTAATATGCCCATTCATATATATAATTTCAAGTCTGATTCCGATTCAAGATAATACAAGTTAAAAAATTACAAGCAAATTTCCATACGCTTTTCCTTCAACCTATCTAAATTTCCATTCCATTGAAATTGCGCCGGTCAACTTTGTTCCTGAACAGCTGCACATAAATCATCAGGTACACTCAACTCAACAATGTTTGCATGCCAAATCCTTCGGCGATACCAGGAGAAAGTCGAAAAACAATCATCCCAAAACATTTGACGTTTGGCAAAACTTCGCAATCGCTTGCAGTGTTCGTTCGGAACTTGCTCACAGAGGACCGTCTTAACTTTTGTAACAGTAGCAACAACAACAATAATAATAGCAGTTTATCTGGTTTTGATAATACCGTTTTTTTTTTTCAAGTACACGACTTTCCACTGCACTGTGATGCCAACTCGAGGAAAATTTGGTCCAAAATTTTTATCAAATTGGATTGAAATTAGAAGTCAAACTGAAATCGTTCGCAAAGTGTAAATTTTTAAATTTGTGTTTGTGGATTTCACTCTGACTTGTCCCACTATGCAACACCCCAAATGGTTGGCTACGTGCCGGCAAGTATAAGGCACAATCTAACTTCCACCGCTCTTGGCGACCGCCTCTTTCAAGCCCACATATTCGTTTAGTTCAGTTTTCCGTAAAATGCGCGCCAACTTTTCGATGGCCGCACCTCCAGCGCTGGAACCAAGCGCCCGCCACAGACAGACCAAGAGCAAACAGTTAACGAGTGCCGTAGGTAGGCCAAAGTTTGTTCTCGTTTTGCCCTACCCATTGTGCTCTCATCTCGGACGTTGCCACCAATAATGTTAAGAAACCGGCTCCCCAAAAGATCAGAACAGTTGAACTAATAGTGATCGAAAACTGCAGCTCTGCTGCTTTTGCTTTGGATCCGGAATTTATTCGCGAAGACTGTCCATTTATAATGTATGAGCTTTATTCGTATTTTATTACACGAGTCAGGACATACACGATGTCCTGTGTCCCTGTGGGAGCTGTATTAACTGTACCCATTTTCCCTTTTTCCTTTTGCCTTGGCTATGGGGATTTTATTTATATATTCATTTAACGTACCCGTGGCCAACTCTAAAAGCTTGTGCAAATCCTACGATTTGCGCGATACATCCCGTTGACGTCGGCACCAAAGGTGCTCCTTGCCCAAGTCGATTCCAGCCAATCTCCGAACACAGATTTTATTGGTCACTGCGACAGCTTGTATATCAGTCGGAGGGGTCGATTTGCGCTTGGTTTGTCGTACATCGAAAAAGAAACGATGATCGGTTCGGTCGAACGAAAAAAAGAAACAAAAACGAAAATCGGTACCACTTTCGGATTGCTAGTCCTGAGATCTACCGGAGGATTGCTGGCTGCCAAAAGTGCCATCGACCGTCACCGACGGTCGTCGTCGGAGAAGCGTGTAGCGATAAAAAGAAACCGAAACACAATTTACTGCCAAAGTTTTGCAACTTTTACTGGTCCCCAGAGCGGGTCCGGTCCCAGTCCCGGTCCCGGATCGAAGTGAAATCGGTCCACTGAACCCCGGCGATGGTCAGTTCGCCGTTGGTTTGGTTTCTTGACTCGATTCCGCTAAGATGCAATAAAATAAGGCACATAAAATGTTTCGCTCCGGATTTGTCTTACCGAATTACAACCTTTCCTACTTCCAACCGAGCTCTTCCACGTCCACCTTCATCGGTTTGTGTGTGTGTGTACCAGTGTGAGTGCCTTTTTGCTTCTACTGAACTGTATTTGCTCCATTCAGTCTAGAGATGGTATATTTATGGGAACTTTGTTTGAACAGCAATTGATCTAGTTCCGGTTGCCGGGCAAACTTGCGTAGGAGGAACATTTGTATTGTGTGACAGGTTCTTCTTCTGATAATAATGGCTGACCGTGCTTGGTCGTCGAAGGAAGTTTACGGTAAAAGCTGCAAGGAAAAAATTGTATTCAGTTTCATCGGAATGGCAGCTTATTGCTTGATTCTCTGGTGGGCTATGAAAATGGTTCGAATGATAAAAATATTTATAACAGACTTCTAATGTTGGTCAGTTTAAGAACTTCATAACTAATGTTTTTTTTTTTCTTTTTTTTTTCAGGTAATGTATAATAAAGCTTTAAATGTGAAAGGTGTTTAATTGGTATGTACATTTAATAATATTAATGTTAAGTATATCTGCTCGGGTAATAAGGCCTGTGTATTTCAAAACTTAAAAAAACACGATGACCAGCATTTTGAGGGAGGAAATGTGGATAAAATACTCATTTCTGAATGAAATTCGAATCGAAATTGGAATTGAATTAATTGGATTTAATAGGAACTACGTTAGAAATTGGACTTTGGAAATTAGAATTCAATTTGTTCTTCAAATTGGGCTTGAAGTCTGAGTTTAAATTTAACCTAAAACTGAACTTAAAATTGAAACTAAATTAGGCTTAAAAATTGGTCTTAAATCGGACGCACAATTGAACTTGACATTGAACATTAAATTAGACTTCAATTTAGACAAATTTGAACTTGAAGTTCAAATTACCTTAAGCCAGACATGCACACGAGGTTTTATTTGAAATTAGAATTGACATTTTTCGTCTTATTTTCTCACACGTTTTATCTCTTTCTGTTCTGTTTTTATTTCTTTGTCTGTCCCGTTTTGCCACTTTTTGTTCCGTTTTTTCTCCCTTTCTGTTTAATTGTTTTTGGTTTTTGTTCTCACTTTCCTTCATATTTTCCTTCGTTTCCTTTTTTCTTTCCGTGTTTCTTGTTTTATTGCTCCGTTTTTCCTCGTTTTCTGGCCCATTTCTTATTTTCAGTTTTGTTTTTCTTCACGTTTTTCGCTTGTTTTTTGTTGAATTCTTTCACATATTCCATAATTTTTAATCTCATTTTTCATTTTTTCGTTTCCAGTTTTCTTTTTTTTTTCATTCAAATTTTTCGTCTTCGTTTATTTCGTTTTTGCTATTTTTGATACCTCGTTTTTTCTTCTTTTCTGTCACGTTGATTTTGTTTTTAGCATCCTGTTTTGCTTTTCCTCTTCAGTTTCCCTTTTTATTTCCCGTTTTTCCTCTTTTTCTCTTCCTTTTTGACTGTGTTTATAAACACAAATCCTATCCCGTGATGCATGTGGAGAAGTAGTGGTACCCGCGGTCTCTAGCAACAACCGACGTCGTTATTGGTGAGTTCCCTGTTTTTCTTTTCTCCTTTTTCTGGTCCCATGGCCTCTTTTTGTACACCATTCTTCTCCTTTTAGATCTCGTTTTACCTCTTTTTCTCATTTTTCTCGTTTCCTTTATCGGTTTACTTTTTTCTTTCTCGTTATTTCGTTTCCTATTTCGTCTGTTCCGTTTTTCCTCTTAATATGTCGCTTAATCGCTTTTCATCCTTTTCTATCACGTATTTCCGTATTTGTTTTTCCGTTTATTCATTCTGTTCTCGTTTCTCCATTTTCTTTCTCGTTTTCTTCGATTTCTTTATCAATTTTTCTACTTTTCTCTAGTTTTTCTTGTTTTTTCTTCCGTTTTGTCTTTTTTTCGTGATCTTCTTTACTTCACTTTTTGGCGAGAACAACAACAGCACTTTGTCTACATCTTCGAGTCACATCATCAATGTCTGCTAGATGTGAAGGTCAACGCGGTCATAATGTGGCTTAGCGCCGCATCACCTTTTTCTAGTCCGTGTTTCTTTTTTCATTTTTCAAGTTTCAGCTTTCCCCTTTTATATATAGTTTGACCTCTTTTGCCTTGTTTCCTCTTTCGGTTATCTTTTTTTCTCTCGCTATTCTTTTCTTCCCTTTTGGCTTCTCTTGTTTTCTGCTCCATATTCACTTGTCGGGTATTTCCTTTTTTTCGTTTTCCACTGTTCCACTATTATCTCTTTCTCTGTTCCTTTTCTTTTAATTTCCTGAGCCATTTCCTTTTCGTTCCTGTTTTTGGCTTTTTACTTCTATTTTTCCTCGTGTCGTCTTCTGTCTTCGTGGTCTTTTGTCAACGGGAAAGATGTTTCAAACTTTTCCTTGTTTTCGGTTCCGATTTTCGTCTGTTTTCGCTTTTACTCATTTTCTATTCCCGTTTTTCGTCTGTTCCGTTCTTCCTCTGCTTTTCTGCTTTTTTTCTTCTCAATAGTTCTGTTTTTCTTTGACGTGCTCCTTCGCTCTCTATTTTGTCCCTTTTTCTGTTTTCATTTCTCAAATATTCTGCTCCCGTATTTTCTCCTTTTTACTGCCTGGGATGAAACAGGCTTTTTCTACATTTTTGTCCAATTTATCTTCGTTTTCGTTAACGTTTGCATTGTTTTCTTAGTCCGTTTTTCTTTTTCTGTCCCTCTTTTCCCATTTGTTGTCCCATTTTTCTCCTTTTGTATATCGTTTGAACTTTTTTTCTCTGTTCCGTTGACATCTGTTTTCTTCCTCGTCTATTTTTGCAAGCCCGTTTTTCTTATTTTCCTGTCTTTTTCGATCCCATATTTCGTCCTTTTTCGTTGTTTTACTCCTTTTCCATCTTGTTTCTCGTCTGTTTCGTTCTTCCTATTATTATGACCTGCTTTTTTCCGTTTCTGTCACGTTATTTATCTTTCCTATTTTACCCTTTATGTCTTCCGTTTTCTTTTTATCTCTCCATTTTTTTTCTTGTCATGTTTTCCTCTTTTTCTGTTCTCGTTTCTCCATTTTCCTACTCGCGTTCTCCTTCTCTATACCGTTTTTTCTCCTTTGTTGTCTCGTTTTTTGCTCATTTTCTGTGCAATTTATCATCACTTTCTTTGTCGTTCCTCGTTTTCCTTCGTTTTGTCTCCCGTTCAGTTTTTATGTTTACGAATTCACTTGAATTCGTGTCGTGTTTTGTCTTTTGTTTTTTCTTTCGTGCCAGATTTATTCCCTTTCTCTCTCGCTCTATTTTCTCCATTTCTTTCCCGTTTGTCCAGTTTTTGTCACATTTTCCTTCGTTTGCTTTTTCGTTTTTTCCACTTTTGTCTTATTTTTTCGTTTTTTGTCTCTTGTTTTGAAGAGCAACAGAAGACGCTGAGCCCGTCGGTTCTTTCAGGACATCAAACTGGACTAGATTTATCGCGTTTCTAGGAAATTTAATTAGGACGAGAAAACCGTTCCATTTTTTTTGGCGCATTTCGAAAGCAATAAGTATAAGTCTGAACGTCCCAAAAAATCTTCGACCTGTTGGGACAAGGGGGCTTTATCAAAAAAAGTAACCGAAATCACAGTAAACAGATGGCATGTTTAACTTGACCTGGAAACTTATCGTTGATTTTCACTCATTCGTGATTAAAAAAATTAAGCATACAAATAAAAATTTATTTATTTAATTTATTTATAATAGAAACTACATAGTTGCTACATCTGTTATGAGTCGATCGGCATCTAAGCCATACAAATTCATTCAGAATTGACAGAGCTGTTAGCGTTCAAAATCTTTCATATTTAAATTATGGAATGACACCCTGCGGTAAGACGTAGTCATACGTCAAAAAAATAGAGTGGACCAACCTCGTATTTTTGTCTTGACCTTTATAACGAGGTCAGGCATTTAATTAATTTTCTATCACGGTAGCTTTTTCCTATCGACAGAGGAAACGATAGTGGAAAGTAATGAAACAAAGGAGAGATAAGGCGTGAAGGGGAAAGATCGAAAAATTAGGTATGGAAGAGTCAACGCTTATTAAGTTTGTATAGCGTCTCTTTACCCAAGATTTTTTTTTAAAGATGGGGGACCGCTGATCGAACCAAGACAATTATAATCGATTTTGAACCCAACTTCTGGGACGCCCTATGGATCACAGAGATCGGTGCTGCTTTGAACCACAGCAAAGCCGATTTTTTGGGTCTCCTAATTGTACATAGTCCTATGTTGTAATTATTAACAGTTATGAGTTTAAATTTTTTTTAATGAGAAATTCATTAAATATCTTTGTATTGATCTCGCTGCTTTTCTCAATTCCTGGCTTAGTTTGTTTTTTATACTGATATGCTTTTGTTCTTTACTTATTTCTAGCGAATTTGCCGCAATTGTTGATTCTCTAATTTAATTTAATTTTTAATTTATTTATTATTGTCCAGTAGTACAAAGAAAAACCTTTTAAATTCACTACCTCCGAAATTGACTTTGTTTATACGTTCTAAATTTACATATTAATCTTAAACTATTTTCTCAATCCCGGTTCCAGAATCGCAAACAGTCTCTTCTAAATATTGCCTCCGATGTAGCCTGTTTTACTGTTGTGGGTACCATATTCCAATTAACGACAAATAATAATTTTATCAAGGCAATTCATGACCAGTAGGTGTTAGTTTAGATATTCAGCCAAAGTTTTATTTTCGGTGGTTACTATTGATACTAAAGTCTATCTGCTTCTAATTTAATGTTGGCCAAAATTTTTAAGTGTCATTTTTTCTTTATTTCGTCCTATATATTGGATATATTATATCCAATGCATATTCTTCATGCATTGTAAAAATTTCAACTTATGCGATTATATTCAGCAGTTAAGTTCTTACAAAACTAAGCAGCTGTCCAGTTATTCGACAACTAGCTTGCCAACTCACGAGAAATACAAAAAGAACTCCCCGCAGAAAACCCACTTCAGTCAAGAGGATTTCCCACACCAGCCAAAAAAACTCTTAACCAGATAAAACAAAGAAATAGCTCTTCTTACTGTTGTTACTCGGTGCAAATCGAATTTGAGAAAACAATAGAACGAATAGATGTAGATGTCAGTCCTACTTGTCCGCCCTTCTGCACCGCCCCGCCCCTCCCCAGTGCGGTTGTGAAAGCACAACCGGGCAGCCGGGAGAAGAAAAGCTGTTTTCTTCATATCCTTCCAAGTCCATCCAAGTGAGATGTACGGTAAACAACAAGGTTGGTTGTAAGAAGTTGTTGTTGCTGCGAGTAACTGGGCAGCAATAAAACCCGTACCGATCGTTCTTCTCCGCCTTCTTTCGCTTCCGTTGAGCCGGAACCTGAAAACCAACACTTGTACCATTGGCTAAAGTAGAATTTAAGCTGACAGTGATAAATTTCGTATTATTTATGGTTACTCTCGGCGTAGTCGTCGTCGTCGTCGTCGTCGGAATTTCAGTGACATCTTTATCGATGTGAATTTACGGCAGGATAAATCGGGCTTTAGCTTGACTACCACTTCGTTGCCCTTCAACGGATTCCGCCGCCGCCCGTAGGGTTCGCCGCCCTACTAGTCCGCTTCCTTCCGGTTTTATCGAGTGAGTTCGTGGTGTTTCCAAGCGACAACTCCACGACGGAAACGGTATGCGACCAACTGACCTCTGATCCCGGCTTCTCATCGTATAATCCTTTAGTAATGGTCAGTTCAGCTCAGCTCAGCTCAGCCCCGTCTTGCCTCCTCGTTTGCCATTCATGTGCGTGCCGTTGCCGGTGAGTACCGGTGGACAATTGCCGAAGAGGAATGTGAGTGCTTATCAAATCGGTATTCTGCGTCTATATTGAATCAACTCTGTCGACTGCTCCTTCTACAATGGCGTGCGGTGACATAGGGAATCGGTAGAAGAGGCGGTTGTTAGATGCCATTAAATGTAGCTTTTTATGTCGTGACCTGATTCGAACCTGGATTCCATTCGGGAGAGAAAAAAAAACGCGCTTCAGTGTGTGCTTTCGCTTGAATTACTTCGAAGGAGCAAGTTAAGGACCGAACGGTCCCGGGTGGGTGGCGTTGATGGGCTGTTATGGGAAGATTTGGTCGGATTTGCGATAACCGTGCTCGGAATAGTCTCCCGAATGGAAACTCTGATGTTGATTCAGGAGATTAGATGGAGCTGAATGATGGATGGAATCGTGGTTGGACGTGGAAACTAGAGCATGATTTAACATTAATATGGCGAAAGATGCCATCCATTTGCCTGACCATTAAGGCACGTTTCTTCGTTTCTTCGAAGGTCCTTGCAATGGTTTAAGATTAAAGTTCAACGACTAACAGTAGAACATCACTTTAAACGAACGTCAAGTCATTTATCATAAACATGTTGTAAAAGAGTTCAATAAAATACTACTACTACTACTTCTTCTCAGACAATTTCCCGCAAAACACATATTTGATCAGCAAAGCTGACATAAAAATCCGCCATCAAATTAACGACTAAAATCGATTCCGTCTTTACTGCTGTGCTCAACAGACCAATCGTCCCCGTCTCGGATTTAATTCCGAGGATCAACCTTCTCGAGCCGTTCTTTATTTCGTTGACCAAACTATCAATGCAATGAGATTCCATTTGATTCCATTACTCTGCTCACCCTAATCGCGGTGTGTCCCATTGATTTCTTCCCCGAAAGCAACAACTTTCCCATCAACTCCCAAAATCGCATTTTCGCACCCGGCCTGGCCAGAAAAACCTTTCCAAAAAAAAAAAAATAAAAGAAATCAGAAAACCTGCCTCCCAATTCCGTATTCACAACACATACCGACGCCTCCTTCTCCTCCTCCACACTCGAGCCGAGCTGGGCGACTTGTAGCGAATGAAACGGCCATCCGCGGGCGGGTTGGAACGGAGTGGAATGGAGACTTGGAATCCGATCGGCTCGCACACACTCGTGAAAGGGATAATATCCATTTATTATTCTATTTTATTCCTCCTTCAACAACCGCTCACCACATCGAGCCGGCACAAACACTGCGGAAGGCAGAGTACATTAGTGTACATGTTATGGTCCTTTCCGATCGATTCGGTCACGCTCTACCCGAACTTCCTGCGCCTGCGACGGACGGACGGACGGATGGCCGGACGAACGCACGGACGAGCGAGTGAGGGCTAATCTCATGCTTTCGATTTCGAAAGGAAAACAGCATCGTAGAATCGCAATGAACTGAATGGAAAATGGGAAATTTGCTGCCATTGTTTTTCTTTTTCGCTTATTTCCTTCCTTCTGGCCGTCCCGGCGAGAAGGAAGACTCGAATCGGAACTGGGGAGTCTTTGGACCAGCCAGCGGAGATTTAGGATCACAATTGATTACCTTAATGGATATGCGTCGTATATAGGTGCGTATATGTGAGGGTGCGTTTGTAGGCGCTTTGGGGGGAAAAATCGGCTGGACGTGTTGCGCATCCCGACGGGAACGAATTTCGATGGTCGAATTTATTTGACACGGTATCCATGTTGGTGTGATTTTTTCCTCAGAACAGAGAGAAGTAATCAATAAAATGGATAGTATCTGCTTAGGCTAGAGAATAGATAAACATAAATTTTACGCCTGCGATGAGTCAATATTTATGACCACTCTGAAATTCAAACTAAAAGTTTTTGAAATTCATTGAGTGTATTTTAACTTATGGAAGGCACATTAAAATTATTACGTTACAAATTTGCTTAACCCAATCTACTTCAATTCTCTGAACTCATCCCCATCGAAGCTTACCTCGGCAGAAAATAGCCGAAAACATGATCGGAAAGCAAATATTCCAATAAAAATCAATCACAAAAATGAGGTACAACATCGCATACGTCCTTCCTACCCATCGCCGCCGGTTCCGGTTCAGATTCTCATAACGAAAAAAGGGTTTACTTAGTCATCGAATATTTTCGGTTAATAGAATTGGATCGGTTCGACCGATGGCGCTTCGTCAGGTTTTCAACAACGTGCCTCGTCTACCGTCTGAACCGACCGACCGACCGTTCCCGGTGTGCCACCAACCAAGAAGCAGAAAAGAAAAAAAAATCCCTTTTCGATTAAAAGACGAAGACGGCCACCATTCTTCTTTACGGTCCAATATTATGTTGATATCAATATGAGCGTCCCGACCGACACCGTACCCGCCGCCACCGGCCTGAACGGGGACGAAATTTCAACCGCTTTGATCAGATTCCGGCCCGGATTGATAGCCCGGATGTCATTCACTGGGCGAAATGAATGGAAGCAAGCTAGCTCGGCTTCATCATTTCGGTTTTACGGTACCTACCTTGTGCAAATACGGCGCATTCAAAAGAAGAGAAAAGTGCATCTTTGATGCTATGCTTCGCAGTACACCGGCCCGGTTCCAATCAGCGGTATTTTTAAACCGCAACTGTTGCAGGACTGGATGGAAAGCTTTTGTTGTTTCTTTTTTTTTGCAGGTCAGATGATTGCTTTCAGAGGTTTTCTTTTTTTGCTACGTCTAAAGTAAGAGTATATTTTATTGAAAATATTGAAGCTCAGAATGCGTGAAAATATCATCGGAGCTGTGATCTAAAATATTAATTAAATTATTTAAAAAACTTCTGATGCCGTTCAGAAGATTTAGTGGTGGCAAACCCTTCCGTCCTGAAAGATTTTTTAAGTATCTTAATCTTGCGTAATCGTACTACTAAATGAAAATCAACCATGCGTTCGCTTTCTCGTTGGTTCGATGGAAGCGCGCTACTCACTACCGATGTAAAGGGGACTGGCACACGAATGAGAGTCATACAGACTACGGATAGTTTTACCGAATTACCGGTTTTTCTGCGATTAAAAATCGGTATGACAAATACGTACAATTTCGTGTCCAATAATCCATTTTACGTCCAACTCTAAGCCTAATTTAATTCAAATTACACCTCCGATTTCACTCCAAGTCCAAATTTAGGTCCAATGTAATATTCGATCTTAAGTCCAATTTTATATCCGATTTAAATTTCATTTCAACTCCGGTTTAAAGTTCAATACCAAGATTAATTTGAAGGGTAATTTCATTCCTAATTTTAAGTACAATTTGAAGTTCAAGCCCAATTTATTATCCCATTTTAAAGCCAATCCCAAGTCGAATTTGATTCCAAGTTCAGCTCCAATTTAAAGTCAAATTTCAAGTCCAAGTTTACAACGGACGCCCAGTCCAATTTTCCTTTATGTTCGACTCAAAGTCCAATCTAAAGTCCAGTTTAAAGTTCAATTTTTAGTCCAATTTTGATCCAATTTTAACCGTTATGTGTGCAACAGGGTACCCGGGTACCTTTTCAGTTTTAAAATAGTTATAACTCATTCAATTTAAAACATACGTCATTGAAATTTTGCGACATTGTAAAACTCGTTGATCTTAAGTTATTGCGGTTTTTTGGTGCATATCCATAAAGGGGATTAGCAATGAGAGGCACTTGAATTTTTTTATTACGTAGGAGGGCGACAAGGGTACCCGGGTACCCATGATTTGCTATGTTCATAACTTTGGCTATCTTGAACCGATTTGGATGAAACCAGTGGCATTTGATTCGTACATTTATCTAGTTTTGATTAGATAAAGCATTTGGCCATCAAATGATATGTAGTTCCCGGGAATCGATAATTCCGGAGCAACGTCCGGTAAAACGTAGGAAGCTTTGAACTTGACATTGTGGACCCTTTTTTCATCTTATTATATAAATTGGTGACTTTAGATCGCATTGGCCATTCCAGAATTGGGTTCCTGTAGGGTTATAGATGGCCAGTTGGGTACATAACCCAATACTAGAATTGGTTTAGCGGATCTCTTAGATGTTTTGAACTGATATGGCCAGTTTAGTACTTATTAATAATTTCGGAATTGATTCCAAATGTATAACGGATGGTTCTACGTTTTGAACTGATCTGATAATGCTAAGCATTATCTTGAATCCTGCGGTATCATCTGTGACCCCGTAGAAACCATTTTCGAAATAACCAATCAAAATACATCGAAATGTAAAAAATATCACCTACCGAACTAATTCCAAGAACTTTGATACCCATATTGCTAGGTTTTACTTCCAATCCTAGACTGGCCACCCATGACCCCACAGGAACCTACTCCGGAATGGCCAACCTGATTCATCTCATTACATGAAATAGTTCATTGTATGAATTTTTAGAGTTTTTAAATTCGCATGACTGATTTTCCTGCAATACAATCAGTTCTCTATCCCACAGCGGACACTCTGTCGGAATTCCGGATTTTCGGGCCCCGTATGTCTTTTAATGGCCAAACGGCCGAATGATTCAAAACTAGATAAATTAACGAATCAAATGACACCTATTTCATCAAAATCGGTTTAAAATTGTTGATGTTATAACAATATCAATTGTGGGTACCCGGGTACCCTTGTCGCCCTGCTAAAGGTGTTTTTTTTGTCGCACACATAACGGTTAAACAAAATGTCAAGCCCGAATTCAAATCCAAATGCTAATCTCATGTCTAATCTAAAGATCAAGTTGTTAGTTTGATTTCAAATCCAATTTAAATGGCACGGGTGGACCTAGACTGGAACACATATCCCGTCTTTTCTGTAAAACTTAATGTAAAAATCCCAATAGTAGAACTCCGAAATTTGGAGTAAACCTAACCGGCCGGAATTTTATGTCTGAAACGGACCGGAATTCCATACCTGAAACGGTTCATTTCACGGCACTAGAGTCCAGCAATCATTGAGTGTGATAATACGGAAATCGTTTTTGGTGATTTCCCCGCGCCAACCGAACTTCCGAAGAAATTCAAATCCCAGCAATAGTAACATATTAGCGTTTCGTACTTCATAGAAGACGGAATACAATTCAAATTTTGGTCTCCCAATTTTGGTGGACTATGGGAAGCCGCCGTGAAGTCTATTAAAAACACAACGCAAGTCAATTATCGGCACAATAATCCTGTACAATCACGATTTCGAGACGGTTTTGGTCCGAATTGAGAGGTGTCTATCCTCTGGACCACTCACTCAGATGATCCTGAAGATCTTGGACTCTCGTTCTATGGTATTTCTGCTTTTACAAACAATATATTAAATTGGAGTGAACTACGTTTAGGTTTCTACAGTTGCTTCTGTATTTTTGACGCCCAGATTGATACACACTGGGCACGTACCCCACCTTCTCTGTAAAATTTAATGTTAAGAAAATTAATTTCTGTAACCCAAAAGTTCGCAGTTTTTGATTTAATCGGTCACTAGTAAATTAATTGCGTAAAAGTAGTTTCAGTTTCAAGTTTAATTTCAAGTCTAAACATAAAATTAATTTTAATCTAATTTTTTCAAGCCCAATTTAAGCCCAATTTCAAGTTCAAATTCAATGCTAATTTCGAGCCCTATTTCAAGTTCAAGTCTGAAAAGTTCAATTTCGAGCCTAATTTTATGTCCATTGCCAAGTATAATTTCAACTTTGATTTTAAGTTCAACTTCAAGTCTAATTTCAAGTTAAAAGTTAATTTTTATACCAGTTCATTTCCATGCCAAGTCCAATTCAAAGTACAATGATGGTGGGCAACTGACAAACAGAGTGTCAAGAAGATGCAGATGTGCAGAGGTCGTTAGCTAATTAATGGTAATTCCCTGTCATAATTTTACTCGTTGTTTGTATGCAATTATATGTCAAATCAACCTATCACAATAAATGGCCACAAATATATCAACTATTTTCTAGAAAATTGACGATTGTGAACCAGTGGTAAACCGTTCAACCGGAAGTTGTGCGTCCAATGACAAATATTTTATGTTTTGAGTAAGCTTCTTAAACCAATTAACATTCGTTTTCAAAAATTTACAAAATGCGATATCATCGCTAATCACCAGAAGAAGTGTGTTTGTAACCTGATGCAACTCTTAGTGGAACTTCAAACTCTAAGAAACGAATATAACTAATGTGCAGAGCACGAGCAATTAGGAAATTAAAACTGGTCTTCTTGTATCAAGTTCATGGGAATGTTTCAGAGTCATATTTTTTTTGGAAAGTAAGGAAGTGTCTGGGTCTCGCATCATCTTGACCGCGTACGATCAGATAAAAGAAGTAAAGCCATGGGGATAAATTTCTTTTAGAACTTAACCCTTCTTAAACGACCAACTTCACAGTCGGTAATTAGAGTACAAGACAATTACGGGCCTAGTGCAACGATCCTGCTGACTCTATGGTAGCACCGCCCAGCCGAGATTCGAACATAGACAACTCGTACCCTGCATCGTACCCCAAAACTAACTGGCAAGTCAGATACCATGCTGCATCAAAATCCGGACGGTACCAATATCCGGACGCCATCATTAATTTATCCTTATTAAGCAATAAAATAAGCAATTTATGAGGTGTGGCTAAGTAAATAACTTTGCAAATATAACTAAGATCATTTAAACATAATCGGTGGTTAAGTAGGCTGCGCGAAATAACGAAATAAATCCAAACATAACGTTGGTGTCAAACAGTGTCTGTTTTCTGCCATTTTTTTCAGAGTACTGAAAAGTAGTGCTTTCAAACTTTAAGGTTTTGGGGACAAATTATTACAAAGAACCCAACTTTTTAGGCTTAGCATCAACAAAGAAGGTTAGTTGTTATTAATTGTGACAGTGTTATTCATTAAAGTGTTGGGATAAAGTATATTTTAATGAATAATTAGGCTGTCCAAAGACAAAATATTGTCTGTCCGGAAAACGATTCAAAAGTGTCCGGATTTTGATTCATTGAGATGTGAGGTGTCCGGATTTATGAACAAGACATAGCTTTTTGTTTCTTTTATTTTAATGTATTTTATTGAGTTTTTATTAAAAAATTTAAGTGTTACTGTAAGTTTAAGCTTTATATTTGATTATAATACAAAGCATTTATCGTTACGTTGCGAAATTATTTTTTACGAAGCATATTAAAAATATGACCTGCTTAAGTGTCCGGATAGTGATGCAGCACGGTACACTGAAGTAGCTTTTTCCGCGGTTTTTTTACGCGAATTTCAGAATTTACGCGGTTTTTTTAAGCGAATTTCTGAATTTACGCGGTCATTTTTTACACGATTTTCGGATTTTACGCGTCTGTGCTCAAAACGTCTATTTTTCCGCGTAGTGTTGAAATCCACAGTTTTTTACGCGAAATTTTGTTTTTCATACGCGAATTTTGGAATTCACGCGGTTTTTTATGCGAATTTCGAAATTTACGCGGTTGTTTTTACGCGAATTTCGGAAATTACGTGTTTTTTTACGCGATTTTCGGAATTGACGCGGTTTTTTTACGCGAATTTCGGAATTTAGGTGGTTTTTTTACGCAAATTTCGGATTTTACGCGGTTTTGATTTACGCGGGACGTATCCTTCGCGGAAAAAGCGACTTGAGTGTACAAGCAAAAAAGAAAAAACACCCGGTGGTGGTAGAATCACAAACTTGCCGCAGCGACTTTCTGCAACAGACTGCCTGTTTCTATCGCCCTAACCGAATGGTAGAGAAACTCAATTAGAGAATGTCGAACGTAACTCAGTAGCTCGCGAGTACTCTTTGATGACAGTTGTGCTGGAATTTCCATCATCAATGAGTGTCATTGGTTTAATGATGAGAGTTATTGCGTTACTTGGCCATTCTTTAATTGAGTTTCTCTACAATCATACAAAAATAACTATCGTCTCCGAGGCGAGTGTGTGGTGGTGCCTATGTGGAATAATAAAATTGAGAGAATAAAAACAAAACTTAGGCGTGGTACACAAATTACGTAACGCAAAAATTAAAGTTTTTAACCCCCTTCCCCCCTCCCCCGCTTTGTAACAATAATTAACGCATGGCCTAACCCTCTATTAAATTACGTAACGTTAACTAATCCTCCCTCCCCCTACCATTTTTCAACATTGAATAAAAATTGCACAATACTATTTTTTATTTTAACAAATTCAAGAAACGCGTCTATTCTTTTCTGTGAAACTCCGATAAGAATACACTGAAGTCGCTTTTTACGCGGTTTGATTTACGCGAATTTCGGAATTAACGCGGTTTTTACGCGAATTTCAGAATTTACGCGGTTTTTTACGCGAATTTCGGAGTTTCCGCGGTTTTTTACGCGATTTTCGGAATTTACGCTCAAAAGGAAATGCTCAAAATGTCTATATTTTCGCGTAGTGTTGAAATCCACATAGTTTTTTTACGCGAAATTTTAATTTTTACGCAAATTTTGTAATTTACGCGAATTTTGGAATTTACGGATTTTTTTACGCGGTTTTGATTTACGCGGGACGTATCCTTCGCGTAAAAAGCGACTTGAGTGTATTTATTCTGAATTTTGGGCTAGGTCTGGGCTCAGAACAGGAATTTTGAACAGAATCGAAGCAAAAATTATAGAGAGTTTCATAGAAATTCCTAAGAAACAGCAATTAGGCATCACCCAAAGTTGGGCTCAAATAGTTTCCAGCTGCGTAGTTTTATTTAGCAAAACATAATTCCGTTATTATTTAATTTGTTATTTATGTTACGTAACTATCCACATGACTCCCCCTCCCCCTATGTAACAAAAAGTAACGCAAGCTTGGCCTCCCCCCCTCCTCTTGTGCGTTACGTAATTTGTGTACGAAGCCTTAGACTACCTATTAGTAGGGCAGGGCAGTAGTTTAGTCAGTAAAACATTCGGGTACGAACCGAACGAGCGTGAAGGCAGGGCCCACCCTGCCGACCTAATATATTTTTAGCCTATATTCCGAAGTTGTCCAGTTCATTAAACTTATCATTCTAGCTTTGATATCAAATTTACCTACAATTCCTGCCGTTGCACAGTGGTCCAAACGGGCGAAAAGTGGAACTTTTTTCCTAGCGTCTTTTGCTTTCATTTTATCATTTATGGTCTTCAGCACTTTGGTTCGTACGAATAATCCCCTTAATTTAAAACTGTCAAAAGTTAGTCATCGCTTACTATAATGAAAATAAAAAAATAACTTTTTTATGTTAGGAAATATTGACATAGTTTCTTGGGCAAAGTTGTAAATATTATGAAGATAAGCAACTTTGCTGAAGAACTAAAATTACTATGTCTATCGAGTGCTGAAGTATAGGGCATATTCTTTGAAACTTGGTTTTTCATGGAAACTTTTAAAATTGGTTTTTCATACCTAGCTTTTCTTAGTTGCATTTTACAATAATACAATGTTCTAGACAATTATCTAAACTCTCAAAACACTCGTTTTTGCAGAAGACCGCAAATCTCTTGGACCTTTACCTGCTGAGTTATCACATATTAAAGCTTTAAATTTCCGAAGCTTCACGAGCCCATGGGGTGAAATGGGGCAAGTGCTTTTATAAAATTAGCGCTTCATCTTGAAGCTTAAGTCGAGTGCTATAAACTTGTACGGGTTCCGCTTGTCCCCAACCACCCAAATGAGAGTACGGCAAGCATACGTTTTATGTGTTTCGCATTCTCTAAAGGCTCGATATACGTCCAGTTTTTTTTTGTGTTCGTAGGTAGAAACATAGTTTTTTCGGCTAAGTTATAGAAAATATAAAGGTAAACTAAATAAATGACTAAATAAATGACATTTCAATCTCTATCGAGTGCAGAGCTATAGAGCAATTTCTTTGGAAATTCTTTAAAAATACGTTCTTCATATTTAGCGTATGTTGGTTGCATTCTTCAAGAGTATATGGTTCTAGGCGATTATTGAAAGACTCAAAACACATGTTTTTGCAGAAGGTTGCAAATCTCTAGTACCTTTCCTTACAAAGTTATCGCTTATTTTTCCTTAACTTCATAAGCCATAATTCATAAGATTTGCAATCTTCCGCAAAAACGTGTATTTCGAGTTCTTCAATAATCGCCTAGAACCACATATTCCTGTAAAATGCAACTAACTTAAACTTAAAGTATGAAAAACTAATTTTTTAAGAATTTCCAAAGAAAATGCTCTATAGCTCTGCACTCGATAAGAATAGAAATGTCATTTCTTTAGCAAAGTTGTTTGCCTTTATGTTTTCCATAACTTTGCCGAAGAAACCCTGTGTCTATCTACTAGCATAAAAAAATGGACGTGTATCGAGCCTTTCGTGAACGCGAAACACATAAAGCGTATGCTTGCCGTACTCTCATTTGAGTGGTTAGGGACAAGCTGAACCCGTACAAGTTTAAAGTACTCGACTTGAGCTTCAAGATGAAGCTCTGGTTTCATAAATCCGCTTGCCCCATTTTACCCCATGGGCTCGTGAAGCTATGGAAATTTAAAGCTTGAATATGCGATAACTCAGTGAATAAAGGTTCAAGAGTTTTGCGATCTTCTGCAAAAACGTGTATTTTGAGGGGGGCTTCGATAATTGCCTGGAATATTGTATTCTTTTAAAATGCAACTAAGAAAAGCTAAGTATGAAAAACCAATTTTTAAATTTTTTTTAAAGAATATGTGCTATACTTCAGCACTCGCTAAAGATAGAAATTTTATTTCTTCAGAAAAGTTGCTCATTTTTACGACATTTACAACTTTGCCGAAGAACCTATGTCAATATTTCCTAACACAAAAAAGTTATTTTTTTTATTTTCGTTATAGTAAGCGATGACTAACTTTTGAATTTTGTTGCATATCTGATTGAACTATTTTTATAATTCGAAGTAATTCAACTTACTATTTTTTTACACTGTGGCTTTCCACCTGCTTTTTCATTCTAACTTAGAATCAACTAAATATGATGAAAATTTTATTATTTACAGTTGCATTCTTTCAAGTGATTGGCGATGACATCGGTGTCTTATAAATTGTTTGTTTTATTAGTTTTGCAATACTTTTGAAGAACCATTAACTCTATCTGATTATAAATACGTTATTTTCCATTAGCAATGGATGGACATTCTATTTAACAAAACCATCAATCTAAAGCAGTGTGCCACTAGTAAATTGGTTGAATATCTTCAATATTACAATCGTCATCATTTTTCTCGTAGAACAAGGTAAATCAAAACTGTCCTTAACCCTTCTGATAGTATAATAGTCAAATTAAGGCCACTTTCGAAAGTGGTTGAACTGTTATTCGGATCTCAGTTTATTACTCTTCCAAATGAATCCGTTTTCTGAAGTCAACCAAAACCAGATTGATTAACATCAAGTTGGGCACGGTTTTGTTCGACAGAGTCGGACTGAACCTAAATGTCTGATTAAAACGCAACCACATAGCGTTGCATTGTCGAAGCAGCTGTGACCGATACCACAACAACAACAACAACAACAACAACAGTCAAGTCTGAACCGGAAAGGGTACCGGGTTGATATGAAAATTCCTTAAAATCACCGAACACTGCTGATGCTGTATCTGGCATATCTCTGGCCGTTGTTGTTGATGTTGTGCAAAATAGACGCCAAACTGAGAGATGCACTGGAAGTTGTCGGTGCTGCCATTCGGGACTAGGTTATCTGGCTCTGGCGAAAGTTTCCTCCCTGAAAGTAGAGTAGTAGAAAATGTCTTACAAACATGTAGGATGCTGTGAAATGTATTACATATTCTGCTGCTCCGTTTTGCTGGTTTAAAGCACGAACCGAGTGGGCTAAAGGTGATGGAAAGAATATTATTGTAATTTGTTAGGATGTTTATAATGGTCGTTTCCGATTATAATTTCTAGCCTCTCACTCCGTTTACATAGCAACGCCAGGCGAACCGCACATTTATTTTCTAGTCAACTGTATGCTCCCTGCAGCCCAATGAACCTCTCTGGCACCGCTACCGAATCGGGGACGATTTCGGTGGGGCGAAAAACGCTTGAAAAGGATACGATTTAGTAGTTCCAGGAATTCGATGCAAGTGCTTGTCGGGTGTTTGTGTGTGTGTCTGTGCATGGGTGCGTCGTATGTATGTGGACGATGCGCCCGTTCCACTGACTGTCAGCCAAAGAAGCTCCTTTATGGTGCGTCCCGGTGTAGTTATGGATGTTTTATAACTAGAAATTGTGCAAATTTTATTACTGCCATCCACCTCCGACTCCAACTGGGTTGGCTGGCTGGCCTGGCAGTCCAATGTACCATTTATAACGTTTATCCCGTTCAAACAGACGATCGGATGGGACTGCCGAAGCCCACGCCACTGCTGCTGCTGCTGCTGATGCGGTTGATGTTGAATTACTGAAATTAAATCGAGAGCGAAATAGTTTGGCCATTTCTGCTGGCAACCAACAACCTAATCGCAAGGCGGACTGTGCTGTGGAAGAACTCACATTCCACGTTTCACTCCACCGTCGGTGTTGGCTCGGAAGAGAAGGATCGGATCTGCACTAAAATGCAAGTGTTGGCCTTGATAAATGGGGAGCCAAATGGTGCGACTCGAGTTGCCTGAGTACACTGGGCTGCAGTCCCACACTGGAACGTACCTATCTAGCTACCGAATTGCCGGTAAACGTCAGTATATAGTTCTTCTCTGAAGTACCCCAAGGGTACAACTCGCTCGCATCGTTTTATTGCATTTTTGGGGTTGAAGGTTCTGAACTTATCACGAACGGATGAGTTTATTAACCCTCTAGAGGGATCGGGGCGATGAGCGTGAATACGTGAAAGACTGCAATTGTCGGGGTAGCAAACGATAGTTAATAATAGTTCAGCTGCTCCTAGCCAACACCAGCACAGCAGCAGCAGCAGCAGCAGCACAGGTGCAAAAGAATTTAATTTCGTTTGAAATAAGGAGCTGGCACTACGGTCTACACAATTGAATTCGTAAATGGGAGGAACTAAAGCGGAGCATAAATCTGACAAGGATTAGGAAACGAGCTAAAGCTTTACGATAGGCCATAAACTGACAGTGATGATCACGATGCTTACGACTCATGAATCATGGTTTCACAAGATGATTGTAGGGCTGGATTTCGGTTTTAGTGCACTGTGAATTATAGTTGATGAAACGAGCGTTCGGGAAGCATCTTTTGCTATAAAAATAATTGCGAGCTTGGACCAAACTTTAGCACTTCTTTCTACTGGTAATGTTTGAAATTCTTTAGGACCTCACTGGTTTATGTTTAGATTTGCACTTTGCTGGAAAGTTATTATAGAGAAAAAAATCCTTATTCAGTAGCAGAATAATATTAGTTCATCCCATCAACTAAAACCATCCACCAGATTACCGGTTGGGCTTAGCGTTGAGCTAAAATAGTCATACATTTTGCTTCCGGCAAAATAATGAATTTCTAAATTACAACGACTAAGTAGGAGCTTAAATCCAGGGAACGCAAAATAAACTGTCCAAATTAGTGCTTTGGTAAAACGCCGGTTTAACGTCGAAATCGAGAACTTTAATTTTACGTTTCACTAAAATTCTCATCGGTTTTCATAATCACACGCTCCATCGCCGCCACTCCCCCTCCCCTCATCGGTCCGATTACGCATTATCGCGCACTTTCCGCTGATAGCCGGTATAGTTTGCAAATTGCGGTTTTAAGGTACACATAACATTCATTATGTATGATGAATAAATTTTCATTCCATCGCATTATAACAACACCAATTTGTTTCCGGCCAAATCAAAGCGATAACGGCGGCCACCACGGAGGTACCAATTTTCGTCAGCCCATTCCCACCGCATAAAATGAAATTCCATTTTAATAATGACTCCCCCCCCTCCGGTAGGGTAGGACAGGGGCAGGAAATAGCATATTTTTCCACCAAAGTTCAATCAAATAAATCAAACAATATGACCAGGACCTCCGTGCCTGGTCTGGGCCTGCCTGTTCGGTGGCACCCCGCAGCGAAGCTATATCTCTGTATCAATATTTGAGTGATTTATATTCATCAAAAAATATGCACCGGAGAGTAAACATTGTCCGAGGTAAACACAGAACCCGAATAGTGCCGCACGGCACAGGATGTCCACTGTCTGCCTGTCCGCTGCATCGAAATTGCATCGCCCGCCCGCCTGTGCTGTGATTAATCTGAAAGTTGAACATAAATCTATTAAATTATCAATCGGTGCGAGAGTGCGACTACTTTTTCCCCGTCTACTGTCCTGCCGCCGTATGTACGCGAGTGTACGCAATGGCTTCGTCGTCGTCGTCGTCGTGCAATTTTTTCGTAAAATTGACACCGGAAATTAAAAATTAGTGATTTTGTATGAATGGCAACTATGAATTGAATTTTGAAACGGACAGAAGGAAATCAAAAATAAGGTACAGTGTTAAATTGTTCCAATATTAGTTATAATCACTAATTTTCTATCAGTAGTCTATTGTTAAATGGTGAACAAGATGGAACGGTCAACAGAAACAGGATAACGATTGAGGATGATGTGGATCCACTAACTTTGGACGAGGTTAGGAAAGCAGCTAGAGAGCTGAAAAACGGCAAAGCAGCTGAAAAGGATGGCACCCCCGCCGAACTTTCAAAATTCGGGAGCGAACGGCTGTATTGTGCAATCCATCAGGTCATACTAAAGGTATGGACTGAGGAGGAATTACCTACGGACTGGTTGGAAGGTCTCATATGTCCAATTTATAAAAAGGGCCATCGACTCGTATGCAGCAATTATCGAGGCATTACTCTCCTCAATTCTGCATATAAAATTCTCTCCCGCATTCTGTTTCTCAGACTGAGGCCGTTGCAGGAAACCTTTGTTGGCCTTTGAGGGTGAATACCAGTGCGGTTTCCGGGAGGGATGCTCCACGACAGACCAAACGTTCACCTTGCGACAGATTCTCACTAAATTCCGGGAATTCAACTTGCAGACTCATCATTTGTTTATAGACTTCAAGACGGTGTACGATTCAGTTAAACGAAACAAGCTGTAGCAGATTAGTCCCGTAGCCTACAACTCCGTACAAAACTCGCGCTCTATGAGACGCTAATTCACCCGGTGGTACTCTACGGCCACGAAGCGTGGAGGATGAAAGAGAGCGACCGACGAGCTCTCGGCGTTTTCGAGTGTAAGATTCTGAGATCAATTCTCGGCGGCATATTAGACGAAAAAGTGTGGCGCAGGTGCATAAATCATGAAATATGCCAAGTAACCAAATCTAAGATCAATAACTCTCTTGTAGATTACGATTATTATAATCAAAAGATTTCGAAACTATTCAATTTTTATTTCTAAACGCATTTCAAAAACCTCATGAAGAGCGGACACGTTTGGGAGGCGGTGGTTTGGAGGGTTAGGGAGAAAAAGTTCTCAAATGGTTCGAGTCTTATTTGACAGACAGAACACAAGTACACAAATATGGTGAACAAATGTCATCACCACTAAATGTTACTCTTGGCGTGCCGCAAGGAAGTGTGCTGGAGCCCCTTCTATTCATTTTGTACACATCCCAAGTAACAATTCTTAAGCCACTTGGTTTTACATGCATTTCCTTAAGGTTTTATTGTGTTATTACGCAATACCTAGAGAATACGAGTCAAGACACACTTACAGCTAACTATAAAACCAAAATAAAACTGTTAATTTATTGCAAATTGATTGTGGTTGCCTATGTTGCTTCAATAAAACTATTGGGCTGTACCGCTTCTCTTATAAACTTATTATACCATAAGTGTAGCGTAGCAATACAACCGTACCTGGCATACCTATCAAATTGATCTTATTACGGTTGCTTGTCAACTCGAAATAAATCTGTTTATTGCTGCCAAAAGGTGTCCCACATCAAATTGCACCACGGAAGAAACGCTGTAGAAAAACAGACAACAAAATATAATCCATTAGTAAGCTTTTGGCATACTTGTTTCATTCAACTTCAATACCATAACCGTATGCTCGTCCCTTACGCTTAACTCCACTCAAAAAGTTTTGTACAACCTAGCTGCAGCTTCATCTGTACGGAAATCCACTTTTTCTTCAGGTTTTCCTCTGATCTAACCTGCTTGGGATGCTTCCGTAGTGCCTGCTTCATAATAGCCTAGTAATTTTCGATGGGCCTTAGTTCCGGTGCGTTGGAGGCGTTCATGTCCTTGGGTACGAAGTGGCTCCGTTGGCTTCGTACCATTCCAATGCAGCCTTTGATAATTGGCAAGAAGGTAGATCCGGCTAGAAGATCGTAGGACCCTCGTGTTGCTTCGACAGAGAAGACAGATGCTTCTGTAAACACTCCTTGGGGCAGATCTGCCCGTTTACAATCCCGGTAGTCACGAACGGTGCACTCCGTTTGCTACAGGATGTATTTCTTAGCCAAATCATGTAATTCTTGGCAAACTATGAAAGTTTCTGCATCCTTACTTCCTACGGAGCATCAAACTTGTGCTGGGCGGTGAAGTGCAGTAGCCTCGGAAGCTGCCAGAAGTCCGCTTTGACGTAAGTCTCATCATTCATGATGAAAGAGCTGAAGATTTTCCAGGTGCTTGCGTAAAATAAATTCGCGACGTTGCTTTTCGGATGACGCCATTGTTTTCCAATTTTCGAAAAACTGACCGCGATAAAAACAAAGTGTAAACAATACACTCTAAACTACAATACATTGGTTAAGCAACACACTCGACTAGAGATTGAGAGCTGCGAGTTCGACTCTTACCTTTGCTAAGCCTATATTTTTGACCTAATATTAGGAATCTTTCAGTTTGCCTAAATCTACATTTTTCGCATTAAACATTTACTCTTCCCCAAGAGAAAAGTAAGTTGACTTCTACACTGTCGATAAAAAAAAGTGAAAAAAATAACTGAATTTATTTTTTTTTTTTTTTTTTGGTGAAATAACCAGTTTTCGAAAATTGCGAAATTTTTATGGGACGTTGATTTTATCCACAATGTGCACGATAAAATTTAATGCGCATATGCTGCAAGCCAACGAAGACTGCAGAAAATTTATTATTATTATATGGGATATTTTATTATAGTCGCTATAAATCAAATCGATCACAAGAATCTGACAGTAAAACTTTAACTTTTCTACTCACGGATGTATTTTCAAGTTGACAAAGCTGGCGAACTGATTTAGCTTTTTACTAGAGCGAAGGCAAACAAAAGGCTTTATTAAATTAAGACGATGGCTGTCAAGCAATGAAAGCTTAATCGGTTTTATTGCTGCTTTCGGCAGAGTGTGATGCGACTACTTAGGCTTATAACCTGTTTCTTAAAGAGGTTATAAAACCCCTCCGAAGAGTGGGCCACTTGGTCGGAAGGCAGTTTTGTAGCGGTCATCAGAAAGTTCTGGTGGAGCTCATTAGCGGTTTTATGAAATTGATCCTGAAAACCACTAGAGGATCGTAACGAAACTCAGAGCTGTTACTTGGGATATGATATGAAATCAGCGATAGGATCGCGTGAACTGAACTAGATAATTAAATGACTAAAAATCAAGAAATTAAAACTGAATGTTAAGGTAACTAAAATGATGAATATTTCAAATAGAAAGAACTTAAACTTCGATCAGTTTAATATTGATATCGAAGGAGAATTGATAGAAAAGAGTAAAACAGTTTAAATATCTAGGAGTTCTAATTGACGATTAGCTTAATTTTAACAGACACATTGCTTAAATGGTTAGCAAAATTGTTAAAAAAATATGGAATTTTATCAAGATTAAGGGGAAAACTTCCGTTTTGGAGTAGCATTATTCTATATAAAACACTGGTAGATCCACACGGGACCCGGGCGGTAATTTACTATTAACAAAAGTACGAATTTGCATGGGTTAGTTGGAAATCCCCAGAAGCAACTTAGAACTTAATGGAAGATTCCTGCTAGCGTGTCCAGACATAAACAAATAGGTGGGGTCCAGACCTTTCAGAAGAATTATTTGACCTGCATGCCAAATCTATTATTACTTATCGCAAAAATACCGGCCGATTAGGACCAAAACTCGGATTCTATTCGGTGTAATTTGGTTTAAAATCAAAGCAGAAATTACGCTTGAAAGTGTACTAGGAATTAGAGTTTTAATTGGACTTGAAAAGGGCCTTGATATAGGACATTAAATGAGACATGAGTTACGACTAATTTAGGCTTGAAGCTTTACTTCACATCGAACTGAAAATTGAACTTTATATTGGATTTGAAATTAAACTTAAATTTGCGGTAATTAAGAATGGAAATTTTATTTAGAATTAGACATGAAATTAGACTTGAAACAGAATTTCGAGTTTATATTTGAAATTGGAATGAGACTTGACGATGGATTTGAAATCGCAAGTAACAATTTGGGTTTTATTACACTCTTATGATGGCATTTAAGGCCAAAATTGGTCCTTATGGAAATCGACATTACATTAGATTTCAATTTAAACTAATTTGAATTTGAAGATTTGCTAAAAACCGGACATGGACAAAGAATTAGATACGAAGTATTACTTGAAATTAGGATTAACATATTTCGTCTTACTTTTTCACACGTTTTACCTCTTTTCTGTTTCCTTTTTTTCCCTTTTCGATACCCGTTTCCATATTTTGTTCCGTTTTCTCCTTTTCTGTACCGTTTCTTGGTTTACGATCTCACTTTTCTTAATTTTCCTTTTGTTTTTTTTTTCTTTTTCTTTCGTAATTTTTTTTTTTGTCCCATGCTTCCAGTTTATTTTATGTTTTTCTTTGTTTCCTCCAATTTTTTCTCTTGTTTTCTACTCATTTTTTTGTTTTCTTTCCCGTTTTTTGTCTTTGCTCTTCCCTTTCCCATTCATTCATTTTCAGTTAGCGTCTGTTTCTAACTTCACTTATCTTCATTCGTTTTCGTTTCGTTCATCTTTGTCTGTTCCATCTCCTTGAGGGAGAAAACCCTTTCTTTGAAACCGCACCTTTCCATCGTTTCTGCAACGATTATTCTGTTTGTCGCTCTTTTTCTTTCTTTACTCTCTGGTTTTCCTTTTTTATCTCCCATTTTTCGTCTGTTTCCTTTTTTACCTTTTACTTCGGCCAATTCTTTTCTCTATTTTCTGTCCTTTTTTCTCGTGTCGTGTCTCATCTGTCCCCTTTTATATTTCGTTTGACCTTTATTTCTTATTGTCCTCGTTTCCTCTATCGTTTTTTTACTCCCTCGCTATTTGCTACTCTAGCTCTATGTTCTGTCCTGTCTTGTCTCGTTTCCCCTCTTTTTTCTTATCGTTTTTTTGCTTTTTCTACCCGCAGTTTCCTTTCTGTTCCATTCTTCCTCTTCTCTGTTCGCTTCTTCTGCCACGGTCACTTTTTCCGCTCTTTTCAGTTCAGATTTTTCTTTTGTTTTTCTCTTTTCTACACTGTTTTTCATATTTTGGCTTAATTTTCCT
This sequence comes from Sabethes cyaneus, assembly GCF_943734655.1. NCBI lineage: Eukaryota > Metazoa > Arthropoda > Insecta > Diptera > Culicidae > Sabethes > Sabethes cyaneus. The sequence goes on along the minus strand of NC_071354.1, from coordinate 33,391,427 downwards.
CGTTTTTAGGTCCGGTATCTCTTTTCCTGCCAATTTTGTTTGTCGTTCTTGTCCCGTTTTCACTTGTCTTTATTCTCTATTTAAATTTTCATCTCTCTGCTCTTTTTCATTTTTTTCTGTTCCGTTTTTCATTTTCGTCTATTTCGTTCTTCCTCTTATCATGTCAACCTTTTCTGTCACTTTTTGTTTTTCTATTGCTTTTATCTCTAAGACGTTTTCATTTTTCTCTCCATTTTATTTCTTTTTCTGTCCCATTCCTGCTCATGTTTCACTTTTCTGTTCTCGTGTCTTCATTTTCTTGCTACCGTATTTTCTTCTTTTCTATCTCGTTTTTCCCTTTTTCTGTCAGTTTGTCCTCATTTTCTTGATCGGTTTTCTTTCTATTTTCATCGGTTCTCATTTTTTCTGTCCAGTCTCCTCTCTTGTGCCTCTTTTTTCTTCTAAAATTAAGATTAGAAATTGACCAACAAGAAAAAAGTATTTCAAAAAATTGCATGTCACAGAACAAAATCTTCCGACCTTTCTTAAGAGTTTTTCACCATCACTTAACTTAAAATTTGACTTAAAATATGAAATGAATATGAATTGTTTTTATATTAGACTTGCAGTCGGACTGGATTGTGCTTGAAGCTGGACATTAAATTAAAGTTTAAGTTTCAGTTTAAGTGGCGATTGACTTAAAATTGAACCTAAAGTTGGAATTAAAATTGGACTTGAAACTGGATATAAATTTAAATGAAATTGCTCTTGAAATTGTATTTGAATTGGACTTGAAACTAAACACTAGAAACTGGACATGCAATTAGAATTGAATTTGAATTTGAAATTAAGCTTAAATTAAGGTTTGAATCTAAACTTGAAATATAATTCAAAACTGGACTTAAAACTGGAACTATTATACGCAATTAATTTGGCTAATACAAATTCAAATTAAAACTGCGAACTTCTGGATTACAGAAATTGTTTTGTTTTACATTAACTTTTACAGAGAAGGTGTGGTACGTGTTTCAATGTGCCCCGGCCTAGGTACGCTAGTGTAGAATCCCCACCAAGACATGCAATACGAAAAAAATTATTATTTTTTACCAAGCGCTCCTCCAGATGATTATTTTTGTAGGAAGATAAATCCTTGAGCCTTTTTTGTGTGGACTTTCATAACGAAAAGCAGTCAATGATAAATACCGGAAGCCGGTTTGAAAAAAATGACTGATTGGGCACTGACTTTAATAATCTTCCTAGCTGGAACTGCGCTAGAATAATACCGAGAGGATCGTCAAGATCTTCTGGCAAGTCATATAGAGTAAGGAGGAGTAAAAGTGCGATTCACTGATTTATCAGTACAGATTCCGAGTAAATTGACTACATTGGCTTGGGTGACAGCTTGAATCTATCGTAAACATTTGTTGTTTACGAAGCATGGTTGCTGAGTTATGTGTAAATATTATTTTAGAGTTGTTTTGATGTAATATTTCGTTAGACAGCGAATACGACATCAACAGGAGCATATTACTTGTTGAAAAAATGTGGCAGCGTTTTACATCACTCACATATCTCTTTTAAAAAGGCGGTGAGAAGAATTTACAAAATATATTTCGCCTTACCATAATTTTATCAAACCCCATCAGGCGCCTAGCGGGGTAAAAGTGCGATTCACGGACGGGGCAAAAGTTTGATTCATGGACGAGGCAGAAATGTATACAGGAAATGGAAGATCCGCAGGAAACTGTGTGCTCTACAGATGCTGACCAAAGGAAAACTATCCTCTGGTGAAACAAATTAAAACGTTTGATAAAGTTTCGATCTGACAGAGGCTGCAGTACACCAGCGAAAAACAGGAAAGGTGCAAATTGTAAATGTTCCTTTCCGTAACATATTGCAGATTGAAGACTCTATGGTTTTATTAGCTACTGCTGAGCTAATTTTATGGACTCGAGCTTCGCACTTTTGCCCGGCTAGTGGGGTAAAAATGTGATTCGGCACTTCCTCAGAAAAATGAAGAGTTTATTACTTCAGATGACTTATAGTTGAATGCGAAGATATTGAGTTATTACATCAATATAAAATTTATTTTATTGTTGTGCTTCTTCATATCTCATGAAAATTGAAGACAACTTCAAACGTCGCACTTATGCCCCACCCTACTCTATGGGACACTAATCAAGGAAAAACTCCGTACTCGGTAAAAATGTGAGAACAACTGACTGCGGAGTTCGCTTCTAGTGAGTGTTAACACTTTTCATTCCAGCTTCCCACAAGCCACCGAAATGTGGCGCTGGGAGAGAAATAAAATTCATTCAGTAACTCGACATTGACTGTGATTCTGATCAAGCTTCATATATCAATGAGTGAGAGTTTTACAAAATTTTCCATGGTGGAACATTCCCCAAAGTTAGAAAAGTATTACTTTAATTATTTGCAAATTTTGAACGATATGCAGATTTTATCAGTACCCAAATTTCCATTTGACTTAATAATTGATCTTCCGAGAATATTTTTAGAAACCAAACAGCAAAAAAATCCTCTAAAAATATTCATTTATTCGGAAGGTCATGAGCGTAAGACCTTCCAGAGAATGCAAAAACATCGAAAGGTTAATTCTTGCAAACCCGCCGAACGAGCTTCTTATTTCCTCTGCCTTTGGCTATGTAGTTCGATCCAAATCGAATTGAGCACCCGCGTCGTCATTCTCCTGCCGGAACATGGCAGGCCCCGAGGTGGCAACAGCAGCCGCACCGGCATAGGATTACTTTCATTCGTTTCTTTTCGTGGCACATTTTCGCCACTTAAGCTCATTTGTCCCTCGGACGAAGTGCCTTGAATCGATATTAGCAGCCCGTGCACCGACCGTGCAGCGGGAAAATTTTGCCTCCCCACCAATAAGGATAAGAGTCATTATTCAGCGGATGATCCGCTTGCACTAGTGGAAGTTTCTAGTTCACTTCCTGGTTGGAAGGTTTTATATTGAGGTTACCATAATCAAATTTCGGGGATTATATATCCGAGCTGAAATGCTTCGATAGGCATTTATTACCGTGTGTTCTTCTGCAGATAAATAAAAATTTTGTTTTTACGGCACAATACTAAAGAAAGGCAGGAATACCGAAATTTTTCCAAACGGTATTAAAAGTTGTAAAATAATTTATGTTATGCTGCTTTAATAGGTAATGTTTAAATTTTAACTTGTATAATAAATCCATAGTTCGAGTTTGGTTTACGGCGGAAAGTCAACCGAACTGCCATCCCCCAATTTATAGTCGCAGTGCAGTCGGAACTGTTTCTTTTTTATTTATCTCATTTGTACTATCAACCAGCAATCCGTCGATTACCGTTAACAAGTTTTCCCATGTTGGCAATCATGTTGGTAAAATCCTCGAAGCGAAGCTGTCACTGCAAGCCAAGCGATATCGGACTCGTCGGGGGATGGCCGGTCTGCGTCCTCACAATCGAATATTTAATTTACGAAAGTGACTGCATACATACCTACCCTACGTACATACATACATACATACATTGTGCGACCACACCTCGAGGCGTTGGCATTTTACCAAATTCATTCCAATAATGCATTGCGCGAATGACGCACGTTGGCTGGCTGGGCTGGCTTTCCGGGTGCGCTTCCCTGGTCCAGAACCAGGTCCAGGGTTCAGTATGGCGGTGTGTACGATCCTGTCCCGAATCCAGGCAGCCGCGATTGAATAATGTAATCGAACTTTTATCAGTTTCAATTAAATGCTTTCTCGCTTTGGCAGTGCGTATTTCGCGTACTATTTGCATAGCGCTAGCGGATCATTTCGAACAAAGATTATCCATTTTTTATTTGCGATTTGTGTTCTGCGTTTTATTTTATTATTGTTTCAATCGTTTAATTCGTTTATTTTCGTCTTTGACTGTGATGCGAATGTTTGATTCACCTATCTCGTTTTATCAGCTTATACTATCACATTTGATGAAAAATTGTTAAAGATATCCGAGAGAAATTCAGTTTTTTTGTGATAATCGATTTAACAGCCAAAGTAACTGATGAAAAGTGTTATGGAAAAAACCGTGCCCGAGAGACACATCAGTTAGCATGATTTACCGAAAACCATTGAAAAGTTGTTCTCTTTTAGGCAAACCGATTCATACCGGGCAACATCCCGCATTCATAACGACTCAAACATCAATCAAAATTCAAATCCTGCAAGTTGGAGAATTTATTGAAAGCTACCATTGGCACCGTCATCATCGGCTCCGGCCGTCATAATCACCACCTTAATAATAATCATACTCACATCCTCATATTCAACACCATTTCCTCAACTTGAGTCGGGTAACTTCAGCAGAAGCTCGTATTCGCGTGCCTGGAAATGGAAGGGTCAAAACACGCACACGCGCTTCCATCTCCTCCAGAGCCGGCCTATGAAAAGGGTTCGCTTTCAACAGGATTTTAGCCTTTCATTCACATAGTCTCAGACACCATCATGATGATGAATTTTGTTCCTCTCCAATTTTAGCAGACAATCAGCACGCCCGGTACCCGGTGTATTTTACATATCCTCACATCGTCGGCTGCAATGGTCTGAACCTTCCCGTACGGATCGTAAGGGTCGACGATAAAATGGTCAAAGTAAATTGAAAGTACCTTTCCGGGGAACCGAAGGGACGGGTGATGTCCACCGTCGTAGTAAAACATAAATCCGGAAGCAAATTTCTCTAATGGTCACCAACCGAAACGACAATGTTTGTCAAATATTCGTTTACATCGAATGTTAATGAGTACCGCAATTGTCTTGGGATGGAGCTTGCGTCACTGGAGTGGGAAAATCTGGTGGAAATCGTTTTACATCTCATAGGAGTAGGACCGTGACTCTACATGAAATCTAAAAGATAACAACAGTTATTGAGATGTATTTCCCTTCCAGTAGAAATTTTTACAAAATAGCTATTTAACTTTGCCGATAAATGATAGCACTCGGAATCGTTAGTAGTTCGGATTGACCTGGGACTCATACTTCAAATCAAGCCTAACCGTCTATGACCTGCAGGATTTTGTGGTCGGCAGCCCGTAGAGTAGCCGCTTAGTTGGTTTCGAGATATGATGTTTCCAGACTGGTCCGATTTCCAATAGATCGAGTTTTAAAATGACATGAGTTCAAAAAGGACTCCACATTAGTTTAATTCCAAAAAGTTTTAATACAAAATGGTCTTAATTCGAAAAGAGTCTGGTCCCGAAATGGACTGCCTCCGAAACACGAATCAAAAATGATCTAATTTCAAAATGACCTGATTCCATCATTATCGGAAGTAAAAGTGATCTGAGTCCAAAACGATCTGATTTTAAATTGTCCAGTTAGAATTACAGTGCGATTCTAAAGTAGACAGGTTCCGCAAGGGTCTGATTCTATAAAAGATAACTACAAAGTAGTATAAATTCTAAGTGGTCTGAAACCAACATTGAAAATAATAGACAGATTTCAAAATTGGCTGAATGAAAATGACATGAATCAAAAATAAAAACATGAATCAAAAAATAAAAATGATCTAATTCTATAATGGCCAGATTTTCAAATGGACACACTCCAGAATAGTTTGATTCCAAAAAGCATTAGTTCTAAATGGACTGAACCCAAAATGGTCAGATTGGAAAACAATGGACAGATTCCAAACTAGTCTGCCCAAGGATGACATGAATCCAAAACGGGTTTGATCTAAATTGGTCTGATTTTAAAAAGAATCGAGTCGAAAATGGTCTGATTCCTAAATAACTCGACTCCAAAAAGCCAAAACTTCAAAATGGACAGACTCCACAATAGTCTAATTGCCAAAAAATTGTAACACTTAAAGGTCTGATTTCAAAAGAATTTGAACTCAAAATGGCCTGCCTATGGCCTGATATGAAACCAAAATGGTCTGATTCTAAAATAGTCAGACTCTAAAATAGACACTTTCCAAAAAAAGTCTGATTTGCTTTCAGAAAGGTTAAGTACAAATTAGTTTGAATCTGAAATAATCTGATTTCAACTAGAGCTTCGAGGTACAGCCCCCACAATTATGGACCATTTAAGCAGAAGTATGATTTTAAAACAATCAATTGTAGCGCATACTATTATTTAAAAGCAGTTTATAAATGTTTTTAGTTACAGAAATATGTAATCTTTCAGTTGATTCAGTTATTAAAACCCATTTAGTGCAAGTTTTCCACGGAAATTAAGCTTATATTATGACTGATCAAATACACAATTATGGATCACTTTTGGAAGCGGTCACAATTATGAAACAATTTTCACGATATTATGGATCAAAATAAAAATACACTTTTTGCAGCGAATTCTCTCAATGAACTTTATTCAAATCATGTAATAACATAAAAATAACATGTTTCAAATCGTATGAAAGACCTTGTGTGGCTTTTGGTCTGTCTTTAGATGCCTGCCGTCCTTCTTCGAAGACACCTACCGATCAGCTGTTGGGAATGCTTTTCGCGATTTCACGACTGATTTTTTGTCCTGGAAAAAAGTCTTAGGCTCACCAGCTGCGTTGGCTCCGAAAAGACTAGTACAGGATGAAGTTTTCTTTTTTCCGAATTGTTATTAACGATGTACACATTTAAAAAACTCAGCAAAATTTGCCGAAATTTGGACAGCCGAGCGTTCGGTAAAAATTTCAGTTTTGCAAATCGACGTTTACGGATCCTTACTAACCTTTGGCATCATAAAAAATTTTACCGAACGCTCGGCTGTCCAAATCTCGGCAAAATTTTGCTGACTTTGGCACTTTTTTTAAGTGTGTAGGTACAGTGGATCTCGGAAAAGTTAATCGATGCAACAGTTTAATTTCATCGCTGCTATGTTGCGATGTATGAAATAGTGGAAAGGCGACAATAAACCGAAAAAATGAAATATAAACATAGAAGGAAATTTTTGACCGAAAGCTCGAAGAACCAGTAAATTCAAACTCTTAAAAAGTTAAGGAAAAAATTAACGTTTTAGATTATTGCATGAGAGCTAACATTCGCTTAACTTTTGCGATGAACCGTTGCATATGTACCATCATAGCGTTTTACTGCCTTACGTAGCTTCCTGTCCTGCGTAATTCAGAAACAGCATTTTCCAAAAACTCAGCTCAGTGCAACTTTCGATTCTGCTTTAAAAATGTTTGTAATAGGTGCTAAACTGTTTGAATTTGTGAAAATTACATTGGAATCAAAGTGATCCATAATTGTGAAAAATTATCTTGTTTTGGTCACTATTATGGATCACTTTGAAAATTACTTATTTTTACAGGAAAATCATTGGCAAACAACCAATATTTCGCTGAATCGTAAAGAACTTAGCTTGATCTTTATGTACGAGTCATTTTTTGCTCGAAAATTGGTGATTATGCCACATAGCAACCTTATGAATGAGGAACGTACTGCTTATGCTGATTGAAAAAACGACAGACATTTTGATAGATTCTCGATAACAACTTTGTACGCGCATTGAAAAAGCATCAATGTCGGGATTTAAAGGATGTTTTATGTGTTAAAAGCTAGTTAATAGGGTATATTTTGTTGCAAAAATGCTTCATTCCTTCAAACAGTTTGTTTAACTGAGTTATTTAACTTGAAACACAAAAGTGATCCATAATTGTGGGTGATCCATAATTGTGGAGGGAGTGTACGATGCTAGTCTAACAAGCCAGTATGTTCGAATCTCGACTCCAAATTGGTCTGCATCTCAAATAGACAGATAAATAGACAGATACGAAGATCTTTTTCCTCAAAAATTGTATGAGATAAATTGTGATGGTTGGATTCCAAAACTTCACTATCCGTATCCAAAATAGTCCAAAATGGTTCAAATAAAAAATGATTCTTAAAACTGCGAGATTACGAAATGGTCTACCTCTAAATTGAGTGAATGAAATGAAATCAAATTGGTTTGATTCTGAAGTGGTTAGATTTCCAAATGCTCTGCTTCCAAACTGGTCCGAATCCGAAATAGTTTGCATCAAAACTGGTCTGAAAGTGAAACTTTGAAATGGACACAGTCCAAAATGGACAGATTCCACAAAAGTCCAATTTCAAAACTGTATATGCCACATTAGACTGCTTTTGAAATGTTCTGCATATAAAATGGTCTGAGTTCAAAATAGACAAAATAGATTCCAACCGAGTTTGACTCCAAAATGGTCTGTTTCCAAAATTATATGAATCCTAAATAGTCTGATTTCTAAATGGTTTGATTCTAAAACGATCTGGTGCAAAAAGAATTGAATCAAAACTGGCCTGCTTTTTAAATGCAATATGGCCAGACTCCAAAATAGACTGACTTCTTATAGTATAATTCCAATAAATTATAACACAAAATGGTCTGATTCTAAGACCCAGCTAGCATTTTCATATCGTATTTAGTGCGCCAAATTTGCATATTCGTACTATTTTGGAGGCGATATACGTGATTACGAATAATTTTGAGCGTTACGACTATATAAGTATTTATATACGATAATATCCGATTACGCGCGAGTCGCTGCGTACTACTATACGATTTTATGCTGAAAATCGTATGTATGTCAGTTATTGTCATTGTATACGATAGAAAATCAAGTTGGCCCCACTTTATCCACCTTTATTTACGATTTCGAGTTTGTCAGGAGATATTTACGATAATTTTCGTACAATAATATACGAGTTGGTGCTAGCTGGGGATAGTCTTATTCCTAAATTGTCTACCTCGAAAATGACCTGAATCTAAACTAGTCTGATTGCAAAATGATCCGATTGTAAAGTGATCTGATCACAAAATGGTCTCGATTCAAAATTTTTAGATTTCATAATAATTTGAATTCAAAATAATCCAGATCCAAAGTGGTCTGCCCCCAAAATTATATAAATTAAAAATTATCTATTTTCAAATTTGTTTTGTCGACTATAGAATTTAATATTCTCGTTTTAATTGGCTGTCAGTCTATTGATAGTCGAACAGATTTTGTAATCTTTCCAACGTTTCAACTGTTTATTTCAGTCTTCAGACTGTTCAAACGGAACAGTTGAAACGTTGAAACGTCAAGAACAGTTGAAACGTTGGAAAGATTACAAAATCTGTTCGACTATCAATAGACTGACAGCCAATTAAAACGAGAATATCTATTTTCAAAATAATCTGAAACAAAAATGGTCTGATTACACATTAGTTTGATTTCAACATTGCTTGATTCTAAAATGGTTTGCCACCAAAATGATACGAATCAAAAATGGTCTGATTTCAAAATGGTCTAATTCTGAAACAGACAGATTTCACACTAATCTTTTGCCAGAAAATTTTAGTACAAAACAATCTGAATCTGAAATGGATATATTCTAAAATGCTTCGATTTTAAAATGTTCACAACGATTTCCAATATGGACAGATTTCCAGACATTTTGATTTCAAATTGATGTAATACAAAATAGTCTGATTAAGAAATGGCAGGATTCTAAAATAATCCGATTCCAAAATGGTCTAAATCCCCAATTCAGGGCTGATAGTCATGAAGACACCAGGAAAAGTGATTTTATTGAGGAAAATATCAAAAATAGTGACTAAAAAGTAACCAAGAATATTGCATTACACTCAAGTCTTTTTTTACACGGTTTGTTTTTTTTTCGATTACTCGAAAACGGTGCAGCTAAGAAAGTATTTACAATCTACGTGAGGAATGTCGAACTACTCCCAAATGTATTGAGAAATAAATTAATGGTCTCTAAGTTACCCCGTTCTTAATACTCAAAAAACTAAACCGTGTAAAAAAAGTACTTGAGTGTAGTGATCAATAGCGAGGCAAATTTCGAAGTTAGCCAACCAATGATATTTTCTTTTTGTACTTGTATCTGACTGTGTACGCGGTCAAGACGTAAACTCTTTTTTGTTTTGGGAAGTGAGTTTACTTTCCAAAATGAGTTTACTGTCAAATTGACACTGATGGATGCGTTGACGCAGCATTCTGTTTGGGCCTTAATTTACGTTTTGACCGCGTACACGCGAGTTAGAAACAAGTACAAAAAAACACACCCATCAGTGGTTAATCACTAAACTTGCCAAGGCGACATCCGGCAACAGACTGCTTGTTTCTATGGCAGTCAGTGCCAGTAGTGCAAGTAGATAACAGTCTAGCTTCTCGGTGGCAGAAACGAAGAGTAATCATACAAAAAATAATATCGTGGCCGAGACGAGTGTGTGGCCGAGGCGGTGCGTGTGTGGAATAATAAAATGGGGAGAATGGTCCAAATAAGTACAATAAGAATATGTACAAAATTAGATATTAGATTACCTAATATAAGGGTGCGGCTCTAAGCTAAACCAAGCTGCCATTGAACAACCCAATATATTTTTGGCCAAAAACTTTCCAGTTCATCTTGTTTTATCATTCCTGGCACCAGACTGCATGCAGTATATATGAAAGTAAAAATTTAATCCCGATTTCTTTTTGATTGAAAATTTATTCGTAGGTTTTATCTTTCTTCATTTTTACGTTTTCATTTTCAATTCCGAAATTGAAGTACATATTTCTGCATTTCTAACAAAGCTGTTTTCCTTCACTTTCCCTTCCGCGAGGCACGTGCTCCTCCTCCACGTATTCCCTATTTCGAGTTTGATTTCTAGTTCAATTTAACGTCCAAATTTACTATCAATTTGAATTAAAGATTCAAGTTTAAGTTGGCATAAATTTAAGTCCATTTTCTGATCCAATCTCATGCCAATGAAAAGTCTAACTTTTCGTGCTACCTCGAATTTAATTTTAAGTAGAATCTCTCGTTTAATTTTTAAAGCCTCTTTCAAGTCTAATTTAAGTCAATTTTAAACTCTATTTCAAGTACAGTAATGTTCCGATTTTGTCAGCTCCCGATTTCGTCTACCCCCGATTTTATCAGCTTTTTATCCCGATTTTCTGCTTTTAAACATGATTTCAGCTGAACTTTTCAGCCTGCTTGAAACTATTCTTATTCTCTAGGGAGAGCGCCTGAATAAAATGATGCCTTCTTGAGAGTAATTCGGGGTCAAAATTACGGTATTTTTATAGTAAAAGTTCTATAGTTCCTAAACAAGCAAAGATAGAGGTATACTATATTCAGCAATGTTGTGTATTTTTACTATTTGGACAACTTTGTAAAACAGAAAAAAGTCATACAACAACTACAAAAACAGCCAAAATAGAAAAACTGCTTTCAACGATTTTTCATATATGAGAAATAGGATTTTTCCATCTTTACTGAAGAGATAGAAGGTTACTGTCTTCAGCAAAATTTCTTGTAATAATATGCTGTAAAGCTTTGTAGAACATATCAATATGTTATATTGAAGCTGAAGAAAAATAATTTTTTTATTGCACTTAATCCCCATAAATCAAAATTTGAATTCCGCTGGACGATAGAAAATTTAATTTTAAGAAACTCTTCCAACGGTTCCATAATCCTAAAACCAAGTTTTCCCGCTTAAAGCTAATGCGCACCAAAAAAGGTTCTAGACCAGTGTGCTGTGCCCGGTTCATTGAGCTTTCGGCTGGCCACTTGAGGGTTAAAATTGAATTTTTAGTTAAAGTCTTCGATATTGTAAGGTCTTCAAGCTTAAGGCTTGAATTTTGAAAAAAATTTCGAAAAAATTTTTTCCCGATTATGTCAGTGTCCCAAAATTTAACATGGGGCTGACAAAATTGGAACATTACTGTATATTTTTATATCTAATTTCGTGTTAAATTTAAATTAATATCAATTTCAAGTGCAATTTAAGTTCTATTTCAAATCCAATTTCATGTCCGATTGCAATTCAAATCTGAAGTCCGATTTTGAGTTCAATTTGAATTCCAATTCCCAGTCCAAGTTTTCGATTTAATTTTTAATTAAGTGTAATTTAACTTACAATTTTCAGTTCAAATTGATGTTAGGCTTCAAGTCTAAATTGGCCCAATTTTAAGTCCAAATTCAAATCACTTTGAAGTGCAAATTCAAGTTTAATTTTTGATCTACTTCCAATTTCAATTCCAAGTTCAAATCCGAATCCAAATTCAAAATTTATAATTAAAAGTTAATCTAATGTCAAATCCAATTGGATCTCTAATGGCGATTCTAGTTTCAAGTCCATTAGGGTGTCCAAGTTTGAGCACATGAGCCTTCTCTATGAAAATTATTAACAAAAAATGATCATGGTGTAACTCTGAAATCCGGTAGTTGTTAGTTTGATTGGCCGACCATAAAGTACTAATTCTGCGCGGGCCTTAACACACAACAGCCGCGACAACACGGTCACATAACATATGTGTATATCCCCTGCTTGTCACACAAATCAAAATCTAAGCTTGCAAACCAACTGGAGCAATCGGAGGATTTGAAATGTAAACTTTATGAACCAAAGTGATGATTGGTTTTGCTTTCTTACTGAAGTTTTGAGCAACCTTTAACTACGCAGCCGAAAATAGTGAAAACAAACTTGTCTACTGGCTACAAAAGCCAGCCTGCATTCTTCCTTAGTGCTACCATCACTACTAAGAATCAAATACTAAGAAAGGTTCCGAACTGGCAGGATCGCCAATGTGATAGTGGCGATTAGCTACCGTTTCGTTTTCCACTGAGCCAATTACTCCCTTCCATTACACCATCCCCATATTGTGTAAAAACATTCTGTTGCACAGCTCAAGCAATCATTCTACTATCGTATAAACAGAGCTCTGTTACCATACTTGAGTTGCACAATTTTATTGGCAAGTACTATTACAACCATTCAGACCGGACGATATTAATCCACAATTAAATAAAAATTTCACTAATTACTCTCATCAGCGGAAGCATGACTTTCTGATGCAGACCATCGTTCCCAGTCGGTCGTAACGCTGCTCCACTACTGGCCGTAATGGCGGACAGAACGGTACCAACCCTCGTCGTCGTCGTCGTCGTCGTCGTCGTTGTATTCCTCGATTACATACCATCACTCCGTGCATCCTTGTGGATGGAGCGAGCATCACGATGAACTCATGTGGATCCCTGTGCTGCAATGGCTTTATTGCTCGTTTGTCTTCCTTCAACGCAACACGGCCAACAAAACGACGGATTGCGAGCCTTGAACGGCTTGCCACCAGCCAACCAACCAACCACCCACCCACGGTGGGTGCCTTAAGCCGAGAACCAAATCAACGGACTCTACTAGGCACACGCTGCCAGTGCGCAGTGCATTGTAGATTGGTAGGAGGTAGCTATCAGTCGGCAGGAAAAAACGCAAATCTGCATCATAAGCCAACGGCAACGGTGCGGTTCCGTCGTTATCGGTCTTCGCTGGCCGGGGCTGTTGAAATGCAGAAACAAACACGGCACTACTGGAAACAGCGGCCGGCTGGCGTGCCTCCATCCAACAGCAGCAGCAGCAGCAGCGGGCTGAGCATTTGCCAGTCCACGGTTTTCTTGATATATGGTGTTTGTTTTTCGATCATAATTTATCCGGCGAAAGCAGATTTATTTCACATCGTTAAGCACCGGCAACGGCTGCTGACTCAGTCTGACTTAGGAAGCTTGGAGCCTTGCAGTCAGCCGGCCGTAAGCTGGTAATGGTGTGCCGTGCAGTGGCTTCGCAGTCTACGAGGCTACGCTCGTACGGAATTGGAACGGCCACGGAACGGAACGTACAAAACAGGGACGTACCACCGATGGATTTCCAGCGGAAAAACTAGGAACAGACCATGGACGTCATTCGCGAACACTACACGGTGCGGTGTGCTGTGGGCCTTGGCTACTGTCCTGGCTAGAGGAATGTATGCACAGAATACGGTGGGCTTCTCACACCTCAGAACGGATTGATGTGCTGTTGCTCTGTGTTGTTGTGTTTATGTAGGTTAAGATGATGCAGACAAAAATCAATCGACGGTCGGACGGACGGACGGTGTATTTCGACGGGATTAATAGCACTCATTCGATCTCAGCATCGAAGCTATTTTTCATGGGAAACGCATTGCAATGATGGTTCGGTGGTTTAATATTTCAGTCATCTTGTTTCTTCATCAAGCTAAATTGCATGGAAAACAAAAAAAAAAACAGATTTTGCGGTCTTCTTTTGGTGTGAAGCTGCATCCTTTTGTGGTTTTTATCTGTCCAATGGTTGTTTTTTTTGCGTTTTCTGCCCCACTTTGGCGTGTTTCTTTCGGTACGACATGATTAACGGTGCCTTTTTGACTTGCTGGAGTGTTAAACGAGCGCATAAAAATTCGAATGCATCTTTTATTATTCCTTGGGGTGTTTTTATGGCCGTAAAGTTACTGTGAATGGCTTTGATCGTTCAGCATAGTTTCCACAATCATTAAAATTTGCTGTGAGTGATGCGCCAATTTCATTTACGTTCATTAATTTGATTACATGACATTTTATTCAGCTTCTTATAGGGGTTGTTACTGTTAAATTAGTTTAACCGACGGAAGTGATTCAGCTGAAGTTTTAAATGGCAGTCAATAAGGTTCCCATTTTGAAGTAAAAAATAATAGTTTTTCTGAATGGCAAACCTTCCACAACCTGTTGCGCGAACCGAATTCACGAACGAACGTTCAAAAATAGAAATGCTTTCCCGAAAAACCATTGATTTATTTGCTCAAACGAAAACTATAACACTCATTTGAATTATTTGATTTTCCGTACGCATTGAGTGGAAAGTGAGCAAATTTCTATTTACCTCCCACTGACATCCCACTGACGGCCTGCCCGCCCCCAGTCGCATTGGTAGCTGCCACAGCATCGTTGCTGGCTCCATCGCTCAGCAGCAAGCTGCTAGCTGACAAGCCAAGCTATGGCAGCAGTCGAGTGTTTACATTTTACCGAACATGAACATTCGCTCACTGCCACACTACACTGGCATCGAGAATCCGATTCGATGAATTATCCGAGATAAGGTCGAAGTGCTCTTCGAGTATTCATGCATGCTTTCGGAGTTGATGGAGTTGATTCCGTAACCAACAACGTGGGAGGCCTGGATGCCTTCTAGATGAACCATTTCTCCACCGTTGCTGGGCGTCGTCGGCGTCGTCGTCATCGTCATCGCAGTCCTCAATGCGGTATATTCGTGCCAATCGGAAGCCAATATTTAACTTGTTTCACCTGAATAATCGAAATGTATTTCCCACGGCGTCGTTTGCTGGTGGAAGGTAAAGGTAAACCATATGCAATCCGTGTAACTGTGCTCCATCAACTGCCAGCTGAAAACGTCCTGACGAAGGGTAATTTTTGTTTACCCACTTGACTGTAAATGGTACACCTGGATGCATACCTTGATTTGTGACATGCACCAGCAGCGCTGCCGATGTTGTGCTGCTATTTGGCTGATCTGCAGAGTGAATTAAACAACTATTCAATTTTTTGCTCACAATTCCTTACATCTTTACGTTTTATTTGCCATGAAATTTTCCGACCGGTGAAATGCGAAATTTCCAAAGCCGATGGCAACCCTGTTAATATGCGTCAATTGACAGCTCGTGCCGGTAGAATATGCTGACTATAGTTCTTGCTACCGATTAGGGTTAATTTATTTCATTTTCTACGAATTATTTACGCAGCACCATGTGAAGCGCCTCGGTACCTGCCGGTTCGTGATGAGGAACTAAATTTAGCTTTCCGTGTAAAATAAACTACCTTGGGGAAGTCTTGCTGTTCTAACAATTCGGCTTCGAACATAACTATGCTTCTAAAATCACAGGTGCGTGACAACCATTCTGCTTCAGTGGGAAGAGAAATCATACGGTAAGAAGCCTTGTTGAAATTATTTAATATTTGCACAGTCAATCTCTAAGTTATGCCAACAACTGAGACGAGGAAAAGTTTATCTATGATTATGATCTACAATGCTCCCACAGCTATGGATCACAACCGCTTAGTACCGTTTAACTAGGACATTGATCGAAAAACTGAATCTAAAAACTTACTATTATTCCAAATTTAACCAAAGAAGAAGGGTTTTCTAAAATATTTGTTCGGGATTTGGAAAAATGTAGAAATAAAACTAAACAAACAGATTGATTGCTGATTGAACAGATTGATCCTTTGACTTTTACCGCTTACCAGCATACTCCCATAGGCTTAGGAAACCATCACAAAAATGTAAATTTGGGGTCAATTGACCTAGCCTAATAAAGCTAGCAGTAAAAAGATTTTGCAGCTCAGAGCACTTAACATTGTACTCTATAGGTTGTATTACTGTTGGGAGAATAATTTTCACTAAATACTGAGATTTGTTCACAATTAAAATTCACAATTCATTATATTTTCATTTTTCGCCGTCGATCTTTCAAATATTTTTTAAAGACTTCCACTACATCTGTAAACTCACAAAAGTTAACTAGACGCACATAAAACAATAACAACTTGGACGGAAACGTTGTTTTTAATAAGAAACGATGATAATTTTGTTGACAGTATTCACTTGAACACTATACAAAAACTTCAAATAATTTCGATTGCAATCGCGAATCCACGGCGGTCGTTTGTTGACACATAACCAAGGCAAACAGGACGGATATGCTATGGTGCCAATTTAAATAATTGGCCTTAAAATGGACTAGACTATTTCGCTGTTAAATAAACAATTATTGAGCGCTGAAAATATTAATTTTTATCGTAGGCTGATTTTTTTTTGTGTTGTTGGTTTTTGAAGACCTTTACCTTGAAGTAATTTTATAAGAGATGTGCTGCAGCCAACTAGTTAAATCGTGCTAATATAAACAACCTCAATAATTTGCTTTATTAACAATTTAATTATGGATTTATGCCCAGCTATAAGAATTTTTTGACTCGTTTCATCTTGGTATTACTATCATAATAAAACGATAGGTAATAATGATTAATACTGCAATAAATTTACAAAATTCAAATAAAACCAAGCGACTTTATTATTATTACTTGGGTGCTCCCATTTTTTTTTCGTGTTGGGTACCTTCTCTACTGCGACCAGTTATATGATGTATTGTGCCTTGTACTTTAACTCAAATAGAAGCACTCTAAGTGCAAAAAAACACAACTAAAATATTCGGAAAAGGTAGAGGTTTGAACCAAATTGTAGCATTTTTAGGCTTAAATACTATTTTTTCCATGGAATTGTAAAAGTGTACATTAAGAAACTATCTCTATATCAGTTAGGTTGTACCAAACATGATAGGGAGCAGACTCACATCGTCCATCGTCCATTGTCCATTATCCATTGTCCATCGTCCATCGTCCATCGTCCATCGTCCATCGTCCATCGTCCATCGTCCATCGTCCATCGTCCATCGTCCATCGTCCATCGTCCATCGTCCATCGTCCATCGTCCATCGTCCATCGTCCATCGTCCATCGTCCATTGTCCATCGTCCATCGTCCATCGTCCATCGTCCATTGTCCATTGTTCATTACCCATTGTCCATTGTCCATTGTCCATTGTTCATTGCCCATTGTCCATTGTCCATTGTCCATTGTCCATTGTCCATCGTCCATTGTCCATCGTCCATCGTCCATCGTCCATCGTCCATTGTCCATCGTCCATTGTTCATTGCCCATTGTCCATTGACCATTGTCCATTGTCCATCGTCCATTGTCCATCGTCCATCGTCCATCGTCCATTGTCCATTGTCCATTGTCCATTGTCTATCGTCTATTGTCCATTGTCCATCGTCCATCGTCCATTGTCCATTGTCCATTGTCCATTGTCCATTGTCTATCGTCCATCGTCCATCGTCCATCGTCCATTGTCCATTGTTCATTGCCCATTGTCCATTGTCCATTGTTCATTGCCCATTGTCCATTGTCCATTGTCCATTGTCCATTGTCCATCGTCCATTGTCCATTGTCCATCGTCCATCGTCCATCGTCCATCGTCCATTGTCCATTGTCCATTGTCCATTGTCCATCGTCCATCGTCCATCGTCCATCGTCCATTGTCCATCGTCCATTGTTCATTGCCCATTGTCCATTGTCCATTGTCCATTGTCCATCGTCCATTGTCAATTGTCCATCGTCCATTGTCCATCGTCCATCGTCCATTGTCCATTGTTCATTGCCCATTGTCCATCGTCCATTGTCCATTGTCCATTGTCTATCGTCCATTGTCCATCGTCCATCGTCCATCGTCCATTGTCCATCGTCCATCGTCCATCGTCCATCGTCCATCGTCCATCGTCCATCGTCCATCGTCCATTGTCCATTGTTCATTGCCCATTGTCCATCGTCCATCGTCCATCGTCCATTGTCCATTGTCCATTGTCCATCGTCCATCGTCCATCGTCCATTGTCCATCGTCCATTGTTCATTGCCCATTGTCCATTGTCCATTGTCCATTGTCCATCGTCCATTGTCAATTGTCCATCGTCCATTGTCCATCGTCCATCGTCCATTGTCCATTGTCTATCGTCCATTGTCCATCGTCCATCGACCATCGTCCATCATCCATCATGCATCATCCATCATACATCATCCATCGTACATCGTCCATCGTCTATCGTCCATCATCCCAGTAAACCACAAATCGTATATCAATGTATGAAAATCATCTGAAAGATCTTTAAACAAAATCGAAATCGTACACAAAGATTATTAAATCGCACCCTAGATTATATTCAATCATACAAAATGTTAACAACTGATTCACATACGATTTTCATCACATAATTGAGTCGGATCTCATCGTATACAAATAATTATGAATGTGAATTGTTTACACATAATCTGCGGTACGTACATCGCCTCCAAAATGGCTCCTCTGACCAGTGCACTTTAACTATAAGAGTGACTTTGCACTGTTAAAAGATTTCATCGGGGCAATATAGAATTCAGCATGAAGGAAGGGTAATGAAAGACCTCCAAAGCAACAATGTGAGTTTTATTGTACTCTTATGGCGGTTTTCATGACCTATTTTAGTCTTAAAGGCCAGCATAAGAGTGTAATAAAACCCAAATTGTTACTTGGGCTGAGTATTAACTAACCCATGCTAAAGTCACTTGACATCGAATGGCCTGATTTCACTAAATTCGAACCCATGACTACTTGCTTGTCAAAGCAGACTCGGTAAGCTTGGATCCATGGAGACCCCGTCCATTGCCCGTCCATCGTCCGTTGGCCACCCCCGTTTAAAGACTATCTGGCCGTAAAGTCAAAAGAATTTAAAAATCTTATGCGATTAAGCGATTGCTACTATCTCTACACCCCTTAGTGGTCCCATGGTATCAAAACACGCGTTTTTTAATTGCGCCCAAATGGTTGATTACTGGTTCTCAGCGTTAAAAGCTCTTTCATATGGCATGAACGGTTCTTTGATTAATCCCCCTAAAAGTAAGATAAAAAAAATTATTTTTTTGAACAGTAAGAGATACAGCAAAACAATGTTCTACAAACATTTTTAAAATATTATTATAAAGAACTTTGCCAAAGAAAGTAACCTTCTTGTTATTATAGTTTTAGAGATAAAAAACAATTTTAGAGATAAAGAACAATTTAAGATAAAGAGATACAGAACAGTAACAGCGATAGTGAGGATGAAGAATCTTCTAATACACTTCAAAATTTGTAAACCTCGAACTGCAGTAATTAAATTTCGTGCAAAAAGGAATTTTGAAAATCTTTCTGAATCTCTACAAGTAATCCATGCTACTTGGATTACACATTTTCATTAATTATTCGACACTTTTTTTACACACGGTTTTTACACTACGCCATATTAAATTCAACCGAGTAACAATTTTCATTGCGAGTGTTTTGGTAGAGGGATAGCCAGGGTCAAGCTAATTTGTTTTGCATTTTGTAGTAATTTTCTTATACTTTTACATAGGTAACAAATGGCTTGCAAGTATTTGCATGTTTAGGACTCATTGCTATTGAAAATAGTATGATTTTTAAAAGAAAACTTTAATTTTCTCCTCAAATATTGACGATATCAAATTACTATATTCTAGAAAAATATATAATTTGACTGTTTGAAAATCTTTGCCGAACATGTCAAATGTGTATAAATACTGTAGAAAGAACTGTGGTCAAAAAATTGATTTTCGAGAAGTCTCCACAAAAAATGTTCCTTATCTCTAAAACTGTAATAGCTAGAAGGTTATTTTCTTTGGTAAAGTTCTTCATAATAACATTTTCAAAAATTTTGTAGAGCATTGTTTTGCTGTATCTCTTACTGTTCAAAAAATAAATTTTTTATCATACTTTTGGGGGGATTAATCAAAGAACCATTCATGCCATATGAAAGAGCTTTTAACGTTGAGAAATTTCTCTGAGCATACTTAACCAGTATAATCAACGCAATTAAAAAAAACGGGTGTTTTGATACCAGTGGGACCACTGTGCACCCTAGCCTAGGCCTAGTTCAAGAGGAAAAACCTGATTTGATCCACCTAGTGGTGAAAGGAACCTTTGTTATACGGTCTTACTTGCTATTTGAGATAGAAATCGACACGTCTTCGGAAAATAATTCATCTATTGGTTAACGTTGCATTGTGCGTTGGTTTACATAAAATTTTTGGAAATTGAATAAGTTTACAAAATTTGATCAAAATGAAAGCACTTATAAATTTTGATAGTTCCTTTTCTCATGAAATTGCTGGGTAAGTTGTTACTAATTTATCAATATACATCATCAATTTTTATTACCATCAATTTTTATTAACCCTCGGTTACTCACGCTGTTGTATTTTGTACAAGATGTGCAGGTTTTTGCATGCCATATTTTTATATAGTTACATATCATTGTTTAACTACCGCATGTTTTTCAATAAACTTGTTATGAGCAAAATGTCAGAATTATTCGACGCATTAATACTTTAAATTGTTAGGAAAACAGATCAGCGTAAACCGACAGAAAATCACAGACCCGAAGCAAGCAGCATGTGAGGTGTACCGCAATTGGCCCCAACTGACATTTTATCTCGTTTCTTCATATAGAAAAATGGTGTCTGTATGCAGCAAAACTATCAGCAAATGTAAAATGTTTAAAATGTAGCCGTCTGTTGGTAGTCGAATAATTTGGAGTCAAAATTAGGGTGTTTTTTATAATCAAAGTTCTACAGATCCTAAACAAGCAGACATAGAGGTATACTACATTCAGTGAAGTTGTGTATTTTTACTATTTGTACAACTTTGTAATAAATAAAAAGTCATACAACAATTACAAAAAGAGCCGAAATAGAAAAACTCATTTTACAAGTGCATTTACAATAAATAAGATTTCTCTATCGTCGCTGAAGAGATAGAAGGTTACTGTCTTCAGCAAAATTTCTTGTAATAATATGCTCTAAAACTTTGCAGAACACATCAATGTGTTATATTGAAACTGAAGAAAAATAATTTTTTTATTTTACTTTTAGGGGAATTAGTCAAAATTTAAATTCTACCAGACGATAGAACATTCAATTTCAAAAAACTCTTCCAAAGGTTTGATAAACTTAAAACCAAGTTTTACTATTCAAAACTCTAGTGCGCACGTTTTCTTTGGTTTTGGGCTATTGTGCGGAGGAGTAACTTTGCTACAAAAGTTAGCGCGAGTCTTCGAGGGTTAATATCTTTTGACCGGAAAACCAATTCTTATGAAATTTTGCATATATATTCGTAGTGTTAAAACCTTTCGTTTGACATTAAAATAACTGAAATTAGGCAGATTAACGTGGTTGAAATCATTATAATTTATAGTTAATTTTGGTGTGGTGTATACGGCTGCTCATAACTTTCAAACTAAACATCCAATCAAAAAACAATTCAATAGTGATCTATCCGGCTATATTACCTTGCCAATGAAACTGATAACGCATAAATCGGTTTAGCCATCTCTGAGAAACAGGCGATCATTTGGACCTTGTCAAAACTGGTTTTTTAAGCGTAACTTTTAAACTGCATATTTGTTTTCGATGAAACCTGGTAGAAAGTTTAGTGATAGCAAGAGCTTTCATTTGGTACTAAGATCATTCAAATTGGTTGTGTAGTTCCGGAAAAAAACGTGTCACGTTGTTTTCACATTTTTGCCTATAACTTTTAAACGAAACGTCGTACCACGAAACAACTGAATTGGTGATATACTAGGCATAAATACCTTTCAAACAAAAGTAATAGCGGATGAATCGGTTCAGCCATCTCCGAGAAATAGGCGATAGAAAATGAGCTGCACACACATACATACACACACACACACATACAGACATTGCTCAATTCGTCGAACCCTATCGATTGGTATATGACACTTGGCCCTCCGGGCCTTGGTTCTATTTCGCGTTTTTCGACCAATTTGTAAACCTTTGTTATATAGTATAACAAAGGTAAAACGTTGAAACTATTACTTGCCAACAATATTTATTCGTTATATTCGTTATTGATGAAAAGATGATGTAAAAACCTGATTTAATCCACCTAGTGGTGAAAGGAACCTTTGTTATACGGTCTTACTTGCTATTTGAGATAGAAATCGACAAGTCTTCGGAAAATAATTCATCTATTGGCAGCACTTATAAATTTTGATAGTTCCTTTTCTCATGAAATTGCTGAGTAAGTTGTTACTAATGTGGGTAAGTGCAAGTAAAATTAAGTTGTAAGAAGAAATATTATTCTTTAACATATACATTGCGTAGTAAAGGTCTAATTTATAGGTTTTCGAACTATGCATAATTTCCTGTAAAGCCATTCTATTTGGTTCACATCAATAAAGTTTTCTTGAATAAATTTCATCAATTTTTATTAACCTTCGGTTACTCACGCTGCTGTATGTTGTACAACATGTGTAGGTTTTTGAATGCCATATTGTTATAAAGTTACAAATCATTGTTTAACTAACGTATATTCTTCAATAAACTTGTTATGAGCAAAATGTCAGAATTATTCGACGCATTAATACTTTAAATTGTTAGGAAAACAGATCAGCGTAAACCGACAGAAAATCACAGACCCGAAGCAAGCAGCATGTGAGGTGTACCGCAATTGGCCCCAACTGACATTTTATCTCGTTTCTTCATATAGAAAAATGGTGTCTGTATGCAGCAAAACTATCAGCAAATGTAAAATGTTTAAAATGTAGCCGTCTGTTGGTAGTCGAATAATTTGGAGTCAAAATTAGGGTGTTTTTTATAATCAAAGTTCTACAGATCCTAAACAAGCAGACATGGAGGTATACTACATTCAGTGAAGTTGTGTATTTTTACTATTTGTACAACTTTGTAATAAATAAAAAGTCATACAACAATTACAAAAAGAGCCGAAATAGAAAAACTCATTTTACAAGTGCATTTACAATAAATAAGATTTCTCTATCGTCGCTGAAGAGATAGAAGGTTACTGTCTTCAGCAAAATTTCTTGTAATAATATGCTCTAAAACTTTGCACATCACATCAATGTGTTATATTGAAACTGAAGAAAAATATTTTTTTTATTTTACTTTTAGGGGGATTAGTCAAAATTCAAATGCTACCATACGATAGAGCATTCAATTTCAAAAAACTCTTCCAAAGGTTTGATAAACTTAAAACCAAGTTTTCCTAGTCAAAAATCTAGCGCGCACGTTTTCTTTGATTTTGGGCTATTGTGCGCGCGAGTAACTGTGTTACAAAAGTTAGCGCGAGTGTTCGAGGGTTAATATCTTTTGACCGGAAAAACCAATTCTTGTGAAATTTTGCATATATATTCGTAGTGTCAAAACCTTTCGTTTGACATTAAAATAATTGAAATTAGGCAAATTAACTTGGTTAAAATCATTATAAATTATAGTTAATTTTGGTGTGGTGTATACGGTTGCTCATAACTTTCCAACTAAACGTCCAATCAAAAAACAATTCAATAGTGATATATCCGGCTGTATTACCCTTTAAATGAAACTAATAACGCATAAATCGGTTTGGCCATCTCTGAGAAACAGGCGATCATTTGGACCTTGTCAAAACTGGTTTTTTAAGCGTAACTTTTAAACTGCATATTTGTTTTTGATGAAACTTGGTAGAAAGTTTAGCGATAGCAAGAGCTTTCATTTGGTACTAAGATCATTCAAATTGGTTGTGTAGTTCCGGAAAAAAACGTGTCACGTTGTTTTCACATTTTTGCCTATAACTTTTAAACGAAACGTCGTACCACGAAACAACTGAATTGGTGATATACTAGGCATAAATACCTTTCAAACAAAAGTAATAGCGGATGAATCGGTTCAGCCATCTCCGAGAAACAGGCGATAGAAAATGAGCTGCACACACATACATACACACACACACACACATACAGACATTGCTCAATTCGTCGAACCCTATCGATTGGTATAAGACACTTGGCCCTCCGGGCCTTGGTTCTATTTCGCGTTTTTCGACCAATTTCTAAACCTTTGTTATATAGTATAACAAAGGTAAAACAATTGATTTTGATGTTCTCTGCACAGAAAACAACAGAATAATTACATTCTTGAGAAAATAGTTATAACATATTGTAGTTTACATCGATAAAATATTTATTTAGGGAAAGAAAAGGAATTGTTTGTATGTATGTTCCACCATAACTCCAGAACGCCTTGACCATTCTCCACCAAACTTGACATACATGTTCATTGACATAAGGGATTCAGCTAGGGAGGCTTGGCAAAAGGATGGTGGTCCCTAACAAGTAAGGGGTGGGCCCAAATAAATAAAATATGTTGCGTTTCTCTTACATTTAAACTGGTTGCAATTGTACAAATAGCTGGGAGACACAAAGGTGTGGGGCTATGGTGGGAGAAGTTAGGGAGGGGCCCCCGAGAAGGTATATTTGAAAAAAAAAATCTTCGTTTCTCTTCCGTTGTAGGGTTTTTCAGAGAGCAAATAGATGCATGATTGTCTACGTGGCAGAAGGGTGAGCTGACTGGAAGGGACTTAACAGAGGGGACGAAGAACGTGCGTATTGAACGAACAACACAGATTTACAAGTGTCTGAGGGATAATAGGAGGGAGAGCTGACAAAGAGTGGACATATTCAAATGAAGAAAAAGGGTTTTGTTTCATGCGTTATGAGAATTTTCGTTACAATAACAGATGACAAGTAGCTGTGAGGCCCCTTTGTCCGAGTAAGATCGGGCAATCAGCTAGTATATGAATATGTAAAATGAGCTAATTAAACTTTTGGTCCATCGAGCCTCGATCTGTCTCGTGCTACATTGTTTTTAGTCGATACAGATCGGCTAATATAGTCTACCAAGTCCGAAATACAAAAAAAAACTGATAATACTTTTTCAAAATTAATCAGTTTACATAATCGACGTAATTTTTAAACCAATGCAAAGAATGATTATGTTGGTTTTATGCGCAGTCCACGTACGTTTTGACAGTGCATAAACTGATGGGAAAGGTATGAGACGTATAAATGTTGGAAATTACACAATTTCTGACTGCAGAGCCGGTTACAGTGTTGCACGGTAGTCAAATTAGGAAGGCAGCAATGAAATTAGGCGGCAGCAGCAATGAAATTGGGCATGCTTAGAAGTTTAGCTCGAGTTACTTTCTAGTTAACTGGTCAAGTAAGAAAGCGTTCTATGTAATGCTAGTATTTAAGTTTTTAATAATGCAGCAACTTCACAATTTTGTTTAAACTGTATATTTTTATTGGACTCCTAGGGTAGCGTTTTTCAATTTATAGTGATCTATCTCCGAATAATTAAAATTTTTCAACATGGCAAACTAAAGGTATTTCAATGGACTTTATAGAAAGTTTCAAAGGCTAAAGATTATGCTAATTAAAGATGGCTTTGAGATACAATTTTTCAAAGGAAAAAAGTTGCTAGTATACAATGGAGACCCATGATGTATTGTTTTTACCTGCAATGAAACAGATATGTTTGGCAAAGGCGAACTAGAAACATTTACTTCTTTGTCAGAGATATTCTTTTTAACCCACACCACGGTTAGTTGTACTGTTGTGTTTTGCACAGTGTATGTGGAACGTACTACTTTATCTCGATATATCTCGGGATTCCGGCAATATAGAAAGTTACTGTTTTCTGCAAGATTGATCCGCTAGCCAAAACCTTTCATTCGGTGGACAAAGTTTCATAAGTGTTAGTATTCGAATAAATTCTGTTCTGTTTTTGCAGTCCTATGAATCGAAGTTAGCGCGAGTATCGAAAGGTCAATTTCAGTTAAAAACAAAACACCATGCGTCTCCATTGCATTATATAATCCTTTTTTCATTAAAAAATGTATAATAACAAATAATAAAATATGAGTCCCTAATTTTTTTGATATATTTTGCCTTTGTTCAAGCTTAGACATCTGTTCTTTGTACTATTATGCTAGCTCTAAAATGGTCAAGTCTTCAAATTGAAATGCTCATAGGTTGCATCTTCTAATAACATATGGTTCAACTGAATCAAACAGCACCAACCACATAATCTGTACCATCAAAACGTAAATCGTACGACACAAACCTTAAATTGCCAAAAAATCCACAACGTTTACCGCCTCCGTCTAATTGTCCTTTCTTTTCTTCTTTTCTTCGTTACAATTTTAGATCCGCCTGGGCGACATCTACCATCTGGCTCGGTCGGTGATGAGCGGCAAATCGCTGGCCTTGCCCAGCGGTTGGTGGCCACACGAAGCCACCCGACGGCTAGCCGTCCTGTGCGTAGCCACCGTGGCGCTTCTGTTTGCTCGGCTGCAAATTATGGGCTCCCAGCTGCCGGTATTCACTAGGTAAGTGCATTAATTAAAAGTGTGGATCGAACACACGCCCGCAGTTTCGTGTGACCTATTAAGAGCAGAATTGAGGATTGAAACTGAGTGACAGAATCGCACCAAGTGCTGGTATGCCACTTTTCCGTTATCGCATCTACGATTTAGTCTGTAAATTATTATCAATATTTTTTGACATGGGTACATCCCTTGCTTCATCGGCGTTAAACTAATCCTTCATTTTGAGAAGGATCTGCGTACCGTCCGATGACATCTTGCTGACAGGCGAGCAGAGCAGGGTGGCATATTTTGAAAGGAAAATTCCGGTTCCAAGGTTGAAAAAAGGGGGAAGTTATGCACGGTCGTGACTTGCTGACTTTTGCTAATAAAGAGGAAGGATTTCTCTCTCGGCGTTGGTTCGGTGGGTGGGGGAGACCGAGCGACGATGATGGAACGGTTCGACGTTCGAACCGATTCCGAGCGAGGATTCCGCTAGTCCACCCTGGATGGAACGGAATTTAATTGGCTTAAACGTCAATTAAGTTGAGTTTTGTCTGAGTAGTCTTCATTTTATTACTTTCTTTAAATTAAACGCCGGAAATGAGTTTATCTGAATATTTGAAGCTAATCAAACATGGGTAAATAGCCCATTATGAATAGAAATGCGTTCCGTTTCTTGGTTACTTCAAAATAATTGAAGCCTTTGCGGCGAACCTACAACAAGTCAGTGATATCAGCGCTCACGTAAGCTCCGGTAAGCATTGATTACCCTTCAGCTTTACTCGTCAATCAGCGTACAGGACGTTCGAATTGGCATTGATGCCGTACAGGCCACCGTACAATCGCGACTGCACTCTGCACCTGCGCTGCATCGGACAAGTTTTTGATTTACGGCTGTCAATGGACGAAATGCGAACAAATCACTATACGTGCTGCCATCTGAAATGAAGCCCTTCTAGTGCGCTTTTCGTCCGTTTTTGGAAAACTACTTCAACTTTGCTGCCTTCGCACATTCGATCGGATTGGCTGGCGCTTACGGGACCGGGAGCTAAATTTCGTTTTTTCCCGCAGTAATAGATAAAGTAAGTTTTAAGCCGCATATGAGTCAAATTCCAATACATTTCACCCCGAAATCGGCACAGAGAAATTGAGAACCTTACGGCAGGCGATAAATGGGTTCGAATCCTCTTAGTGCACCGAGTGCTGTCTAACCAACCGGATGAGCTGTAAAATACAGCTCTTCTGTCTGACTGGTTCAAAAACCGTAATCCCTGCATTGCGTAGCCGTCACCGCCGACGACGCCGTCGTCGTAAACTTCATCGTTCTATCCGACTCTGCACCGCTCCAGTCCAAGAGTACTTTCGCCTGCCAACCGACAAAATTTCCCTGTCAGCATTGTCCCGAACCTTCTGGATGAGCTGCATAAATCGAAACCGAAGATATGCGCAAATAGACGGCCCTGCAGGATACGTCTCTGACCGAACCAGTTCGCAGTCGAAGTCCAGCAGCAGCAACAGCAGCAGTTCATAAACAACAATGATATCAGTGGGATGCCCGGTTCGGTATTCGCTAGCTGCTGATGTAGTTGTAACTGCAAACCACATCTGGAAATAGTTCGTGTGTATGTAATAACAAATTTAAGGTGCGCCCCCGCAAGCACTGATGTCTCTATGTTCCGTCGTCGTTCGAATGTAGGATGTTGGGTGGCTGTTGTGCAACTTTCTGCTACTGCTGCTGCTCCTAATCTTCGTGCCAGCACCAACGGCGAGGACGTTGGTCACGGTAGCGTGTATCTGACAGCTAGCAAGCAGCAGAATTTAATTAGGATTATGGTCAATGGTCGACCGTTGCCATTCTACACACACCCACACTGCACTGCACTGCGCTTTGCACGATGCACATCCGTCGTAGACTTTCCGCCTTGGGTGTGCTGTGCAGCACTCTCGCCTATCACATACACTCAGCATAGTAATACTACGGTGAAGTGCCACTATTACCCCAGCTGGCTGTAAACTGTCTGATCCGGAAATGAGACTGGAAAATGGAGTGCTCACATGTTTAGAGGTACAACATTTTTCCTCCGCTTATTGACTACACGATGCATGGCACGGAAGGATTCTCCGTTCACCGGATTTTGTGTACATACGCCGGCAGTGGACACCCATTATGAACCAACCCGAACGGCGAGTGGCTGGCGTGTCATCTGTCCGACCACAAGTCGGAGGTGTTCCTTCCGTGTTCGCCCACAACAACGGCCGAGACGAACGAACGAACGGTTTTATCTTTAAACAATTGGCTGAACATGAGCCGGAATGCTGTTGTTTACTTAAAATATTGCGGTTGTTGTCCAATAATTAACAAAACGGGTGACGGCAGCAACCCGGCAAGGAGCTAGTCATCAACCCCGCAGGTGGGGTGGAAAGTTAAATTGTGCTCTCAAAATTACCTGTATAGCTCATTGCTAGTGAGTTGTTCCCCGATATTGTTGCTACAACTAATCCACTAGTTTGGCTTGGCCTCAACGGAGCCACTCTTATGCAATGCAGCTTTAAAATTGGATCGTTATGAAATATGGCCAGGTTTTGAACGCCCTTTACACAGACATTTATTTTTAAAATTGGCAAGATGCTTACTTGAATTGATCATAAATTAGTAAAGTAGTAGAGCAAATTTAAAAAAAAATTGGAATTTCACTTGTAAGAATTAATAAATTTAATGCATTCTCAATAGCACACTTTTTACTTTCCGCGCCTGTGGTGACAGTTTTGAAACCAAAATTTTGTTTTGACTTCGTATATTCTGATTTCCCGCCCAGTTAGCTTCGAGGTACGATGGTGGTCTAAAAAGCCAGTCGTCGTTCGATCTCGAATATCGGCTAGGCGGTGCTTGCTAGATAGAGTCAGTAGGATCGTTGCACTGGCCCCGTAATTTTCCTGTTCTCTAACAGCTGGCTGCGAAGTCTGTCGATAAAGAAGGGTAATGTCTAAAGACGGTATAAACCCGTGGCTTTGCTGTTTTATATTCTGATTTCAGTGTTAAAGCCGTTGCTTTCATCTACTTTTCGTTTTTCCTTATGCAATTTTGTTAGTTCGCATTCCATTCGATTTTAAAAAGTCCATTGAAAAGTAGCCGCCATCATACTCAATAAAAGTACAAGTTTTGATTTGTTTATTTTCTAGAGGTGTAAGAAAATGTCGTTTTTCAATGCTATGCTTTTTAATAGTACGAAAATGGGTACCAAAAGTATGCAAAAATAACAGAAAAGTGATACAAAATCTATACCTATAAAGAAGGATTTCTGTCTGTCTGTATGTTCCTTATAGAATCGAAAACTACTGAACCAATCGGCATTAAAATATGCATGTAGAGGTTTTTTGAGGCCAGGAAAGGTTTTAGTGATGGTTAGAAACCCCTCCCCCCACTAAGAGGGGGGGCTCCCATACAAATGAAACACAAATTTCTGCATAACTCGACAACTAATCAAGCAAATAGAACAAAATTTGGCATGTGGGTGTTTTCGGTGACAAGAATTTATTCTATGGTAAATTGAGACCCCTCCCCTCTTTATAAGGGAAATTATAACTCCTCTCCTCTTTAAAAGGGGGGGCTTCCATACAAATTTCCTCATAACTCGAGAACTAATCAAGCAAATTGAACCAAATTTGGCATGTGAAGGTTTTCGAGGGTAAGAATATTTTCTATAGTAAATTAGGACCCCTCCCCACTTTAAGAGGGGGGGGCAACTGTACCAAAGAAACACAATTTTCCTCATAACTCGAGAAGTAATTAAGCAAATGGAACCAAATTTGGCATGTGGGTGTTTTTGGAGACAAATTTTTTTTCTATGATGAATTGGGACCCCTCCCCGTTTTAGGAGGGGGGGATCCCATACACATGAAATACAAATTTCCTCATAACTGAAGAACTAATCAAGCAAATGGAACAAAATTTGGCATGTGAAAGTTTTCGAGGGCAAGAATATTTTCTATGGTAAATAAGGACCCCTCCCCACTTTAAGAGGGGGGGCTCCTATACAAACGAAATACAAATTTCCTCATAACTCGAGAACTAATCAAGCAAATGGAACCAACTTTGGCATGTGAAGGTTTTCGAGGGCAAGAATATTTTCTATAGTAAATTAGGACCCCTCCCCACTTTAAGAGGGGGGGCTCCTGTACCAAAGAAACACAATTTTCCTCATAACTCGAGAAGTAATTAAGCAAATGGAACCAAATTTGGCATGTGGGTGTTTTTGGAGACAAAATTTTTTTCTATGATGAATTGGGACCCCTCCCCGTTTTAGGAGGGGGGGATCCCATACACATGAAATACAAATTTCCTCATAACTGAAGAACTAATCAAGCAAATGGAACAAAATTTGGCATGTGAAAGTTTTCGAGGGCAAGAATACCCAAGTAACACACAAAACAAGTTAGAAAATAATATTCATGGAAAGTAGTTGTTTAAGAGTACTATAAACGTACTTTGAAAACATATGTCGTTATTATTAAGGTTTTGAGATGCTTTGCGATAACATGTATTTATTTGACAGCTCATATCAAATGAATAATGTTTGTTTTGTCAACATGTCAACACGAAGTTTTTATTATGTCTCCATTACTAAATTAAAACTACTGGAAGAACAAGTTGTAGCTTATGTTATAATAACGTTTTAAATTGGTACGAAATAACCTGGTATATACTTTTTTCAATTCTTGTTTTATTAGACTTCAATTTTTTGCGCTTTTCTGGTAATAGAGAAGTTCTGATATATGTAATATTATACTGTTCTATAACAAGCTGTGTTGCTTGGGTATTTTCTATGGTAAATAAGGACCCCTCCCCACTTTAAGAGGGAGGGCTCCTATACAAACGAAATACAAATTTCCTCATAACTCGAGAACTAATCAAGCAAATGGAACCAAATTTGGCACGTGGGTGTTTTTGAAGACAAAAATTTTTTCTATGATGAATTGGGACCCCTACCCACTTTAGGAGGGGGGGGCTCCTATACAAACGAAATTCAAATTTCCTCATAACTCAAGAACTAATCAAGCAAATAGAACCAAATTTATCATGTGGGTGTTTTTGTAGGCAAGAATATTTTCTATGGATTTCCCCACTTTAAGAGGGGGGGGGGGCTCCTATACAAATGAAAAACAAATTTCCTCATAACTCGAGAACTAATCAAGCAAATGGAACCAAATTTGACATGTAAGTGGTTTTGGACGCAAGATTTTTTTCTATGGTGAATTGAGACCCCTCTCTTCTTAAGAAAGCGAGTTATGGCCCATCTCCCCTTTAAAAGGGTGGGCTTCCCTACAAATGAAATGAAAATTTCCTCTTATCTCGAGAACTAATCAATCAAATGGAACCAAATTTGGCATGTGGGAGTTTTAGATGGCAGAAAATTTTTCTATGGTGAATTACGGCCCCTTCCCCTTTTAAGAGGGGAGCTCCCATACAAATGAAATTCAAATTTCCTTATAACTTGAGAACTAATCAAGCAAATGGAACCAAATTTGGCATGTGGGATATTTTGGAGTCTTGAATTTATTTTACGATAGTTAGAGACCTCTCACCCCTGTGGTAGGGGGATATGGACTCTCATACAAATAAAACAGAAATTTTTGCGAAACTCAAAAACTAATCGAACTCGAGAAATTCGAGACTCTTCCATAAAACATTAGTCAATACAAGACCACAAAAACTATCTATAGTAACACTAGATCATTCAGGACGAGACGGTCGCGAGTGTTGCCGGTGACCCGCCGTCGGAAGCGCCGCCCACTGGGGGGCTTGCAAAACTCGAGATTGTGACAAAGATCATCCGAGATTCATGATTTATATACAACACAGGTTAATTTGTGGCAATACGAAGTTTGTCGGGTCAGCTAGTTCTCATATAAATGACATTAAATGATACAAGAAAAATTAACAACAATTAGATAAAAGCGTGCCAAAAAAAGTCAAGAATAGCCTAAAAAACCCAGTGACAGAAGTGAAAAATAATACAGAAATCAGGCTTGGCATGCTCTTTTCGCTTCGATTTTGCTCTTTTGTTTATTGCACCTCAGTCAAACAAAATTTGAATAAGTGCTGTATGGGACATTTCTACAGCAAGTAATTGTCTACAATATTGCTGAAGAAAGTAATATTTTATCGTTTGTATTCACGGCGCTATAGAGCTGCAATGCCGCTGGTAGCCAAAAAAGCGCTCTTTTTTCTACCAAAGGGGTAGCAGCCTTATAGCACCATACATACAAAAGGTAAAGCAATGCTTACTTTAACGATATTGCAGATAAAAACTAATTCTACAAATGTCCTATACATCACTTTTTTAAATTCTGCTTGGTTGATGTGCAGTAATCAAAAGAGCCAAGTCGTAGCGGAAAAAGCGTGCTAAACCTGACAGAAATGATTCAAAAGTGGCACCACGTGGTACATACAAAAATATATTTCTAATTACAAGTGCACAATTAATAATTAATAATAAATATATAAAAATAATCAATTATAAAATGATGTATAACCACAGTGGTACAAATAATAACATAGAAATGGCTTTAAAATGATATAAATAAGACACCAGCATGTTACAAAAATGACACAAACACAAAGACATCCTTACTGTATAATTTTGTGCTGCTTTTGTATCATTTTATGTTGCTTTTACATTGCAGTGATTTAAAATAACACAGAAGTTAAAAAAATAGCCCAAAAGTAACGCGAAAGAAACATAAAAATCTACACAAAAATGAGACGGCCATCCGTAACTACTACGAACCTTCGCAGAAAAACACAAACATGACAAGAATTGCAGATAAATCAAAAAAGGGTTTAAAAATTAGTCACAGATGGCATAAAAAGTATTTAAAAATGGTACATAAATAACCCAAAAATGATGCAAACTTTTATGTATTAGAATTTTTTTTATTTTCTAGAGTTCTTTTAAGATATCTTTTGAACTTTTTAAAATTTTCAGACTTCATTCTGACTTCTCTTAGATCTCTATTAGGTTATTTTTAGACTTATTTAGACCTGTTTTGACATCATTTATTCTTATTTTAGACGTGGTTTAAACTTTTGTTAGGCTTCTTTTTTACATTTTTAGGCTTATTTTCGACTTTTTAAAATACTTTTAGACTTCTTTTGAACTGCTTTTAGGTTTCTTTTTAACTTTTGTTGGACTTCTTTTAGACTTTTCTGGCTTCTTTTAGTCTTTTTTTGAACATTTTTTAGACTTTTTCTAGATTTATGTACACTTTTTTAAACTTTTTTTTATTCTTCTCTTACACTTCTTGATTTGCTTTAGACTTCATTTGGGCTTTTATTCTAGACTTCTTTTAGACTTCGTGTGGACTTCTTTTGGCCTTCTTTTGAATTTCTTTTAGTCTTCTTTTAGGCTTCGTTTAGACTACTTTCATACTTTTATTAGACTTCTTTGAGACTTGTTTTTAGACTTTTTACCTTTGTTATACTATATAACAAAGGTTTAGGAATTGGTCGAAAAACACAAAGTTGATCTAAGGCCCGGAGGGCCGAGTCACATATACCAATCGATAGGGTTCGACGAATTGAGCAATGTCTGTGTGTGTGTGTGTGTATGTGTGTGTGTGCGCTGCTTATTTTCTATCGCCTATTTCTCGGAGATGGCTGAACCGATTTGTCTGCTATTACTTTTGTTTGAAAGGTATTATAGTGGAGAATATTGCTACGCTATTTGTTTCGTGGTCCGACTTTTTTTTAAAAGTTATAAGCAAAAATGTGAAAACTACGTGACACGATTTTCTCCGGAACCACACATTCAATTTCAACAGTCTTAGTACCAAATGAACGCTCTTACTATTGCTAAACATTGTGCCAAGTTTTATTGAAAACAAACAAGTGGTTTAAAAGTTAGCCTTAAAAAACCAGTTTTGACAAGGTTCAAATGATCGCCTGTTTTTCAGAGATGGCCAAACCGATTTATGCGCTATTAGTTTCATTTGGCAGGTAATATAGCCGGATAGATCACTATTGAATGGTTTGTTGATTGGACGTTTAATTTGAAAGTTATGAGCAATCGTTTACACCACACCAAAATTAACAATTATTTATAATGATTTTAACCAAGATAATTTACCTAATTTCAATCATTTTTATATCAAACGAGAGGTTTTGACACTACGAATATATATACAAAATTTCATAAGAATTGGTTTTACCGGTCAAAAGATATTAACACTCGCGCCAACTTTTGTAACACGGTTACTCGCGCGCACAATAGCCCAAACCAAAGAAAACGTGCGTACTAGACTTTTGACTAGGAAAACTTGGTTTGAAGTTTATCAAACCTTTGGAAGAGTTTCTTGAAATTGAATGCTCTATCGTCTGATAGAATTTGAATTTTGATTAATCCCCCTAAAAGTGAAATAAAAAAATTATTTTTCTTCAGTTTCAATATAACACATTGATATGTTCTGCAAAGTTTTAGAGCATATTATTACAAGAAATTTTGCTGAAGACAGTAACCTTCTATCTCTTCAGCGAAGTTAGAGAAATCTTATTTATTGTATATGCATTTGTAAAATCAGTTTGTCTATTTTAGCTCTTTTTGTAATTGTTGTATGACTTTTTTGTGTATTACAAAGCTGTGCAAACAGTAAAAATACACAACTTTGCTGAACATAGTATCCCTCTATGTTTGTTTGTTTAGGAACTGTAGAACTTTGATCATAAAAGATTCCCCGATTTTGACCCCGAATTACTCGAATACCAACAGATGGATACATTTTATACATTTTACATTTGCTGATAGTTTTGTTGCATACAGACACCATTTTTCCATATGAAGAAACGAGAGAAAATTCCAGTTGGGGCCGATTGCGGTACACCTTAATGCTGCTAGCTTCGTTTCTGTAATGTCGGTTTATGCTGATCTATTTTCCCAACAATTTAACGTATTAATGCATTGAAGAATTATGACATTTTGCTCATAACAAGTTTATTGAAAAATATACGTTAGATAAACAACGATTTGTAACTTTATAATACTATGGCGTTCAAAAACCTACACATGTTGTACAAAATACAACAGCGTGAGTAACCGAAGGTTAATAAAAATTGATGAAATTTATTCAAGAAAACTTTATTATTGTGAATCAGATAGAATGGCGTGACAGGAAATTATGCATAGTTCAAAAACCCATAAACTAGACCTTCACTACGCAATGTATATGTTAAAGAATAATGTTTCATCTTACAACTTACTTTTACTAGCACTTACCCTCATTAGTAACAACTTACTCAGCAATTTCATGAGAAAAGGAACTATCAAAATTTATAAGTGCTTCTATCACCGGGGTAACATTGATCAAATGGACCATTCGCATAAATAAGTGAAATAAACCACTACTGCCAACTTTCCTGAACTGATCAATGTTTCCCCGTTTTACGGTACTTCTATTTCGTTCAAAGTTTGTAAACTTATTCAGTTTCCAAAAATTTTATGTAAACAAACGCACCACGCAATCTTAACCAATAGATGATTTATTTTCCTTGTCTATAATAAATAGATGATTTATTTTGACTTGTCGATTTCTGTCTAATAGCAAGTAAGACCGTATAACAAAGGTTCCTTTCACCACTAGGTGGATTAAATCAGGTTTTTTAAACTTCTTTCAGACTTCGTTTAGGTTTCTTGTAGACCACTATTAGACTTCTCTTAAGCTTCTATTAGGCTTTTTTCGGACTTGCTTTAGACTTTTTTGGATTTATTTTAGACCTCATTCTTAAATTTCTTTTAGATTTCTTTTAGATTTCTTCTAGACTTCTTCCGAGCATCTTTTAGACTCGTTTTAGTATGTTTTGAATATTTTTATTACACTTCATTTGAACTTCTTTTAGGTTTCTTTTTGACTTTTTCCTTCCTTTAGACTTCTTTTAGTCTTCTTTGAGATTTTTTTAGACATCTTTTAGACTTCTATTCGACTTATTTTGTGCGTCTTTCAGACTTCTTCCCCACTGAACATTTTTGTTGTATGGCAGCTGAACAAGCGTGTGTTCCACTGGTTTTTGCTATGCAATAGTTGGATAAGCTACTCTTAAACAAAAATGTTTGTTGGGTCTAGACATTTTTTAGACTTCTTTGAGTCTTCTTTTAGATTTCTTTCAGACATCTTGCAAACTTCTTTTGGACTTTTCTTAGACTTCTTTTGGACGTAGTTAAGACTTCTTCTAGACTACTTTTAGACTTCTTCTAGACTTCGTTTGGACTTCTTCTAGACTTTGTTTAGGCTTTTTTCGAACTTCTTATACACTCAAGTTTTTTTTAC
Organism: Sabethes cyaneus; assembly: GCF_943734655.1. Classification (NCBI taxonomy): domain Eukaryota; kingdom Metazoa; phylum Arthropoda; class Insecta; order Diptera; family Culicidae; genus Sabethes; species Sabethes cyaneus. Next base: position 33,354,523 of record NC_071354.1, on the reverse strand, counting down.
ACGGTTTAGTTCTATGATTTTTGAATTAAGAGGGCATAGTACTTTTTACACCATATTTTTGGTCTTATTTCAAATATCGATAGGCGAATCGATTCGGGGATTTTGCATTGTTAACATTGTATTTTATACTAATATCTACAATTTTGTTTGCATATGGGAACCTCTTCCCCCTCCCCTACGGCTCCTTGAACATGATCATTCGAAAAAACATGAATTGCGGTACCATAGATTGGCGCTCGGAGGCTTATCCGAAATGAAAAATTCCAAAACGACATGAAAGTACATTAAATTATCTTATCTTTGACCCATCTTTTTTTTAAATTCGAACGTATAACAAAATGGCGCACAAACATAAAAGTCAGTTTTTAGGCCGAAAAATGGACTATAACCTTTTCTAAAAAATACATAAATTGAAGTATCGTAAAAAGGATAGGTCAAAGACAAGACAATTTTTTAAGCTTTGAAACAAAAAAAGAAGCTAGAGAATCGCTTGAGCCTTTCTTGAGATATTTATGGTACCGACTTTGAAAACCTGGTTCCGAGAAAAACGACATTGAAGTTTTCATGCGCTGTGCAATCGTTCCAGACATGCGCGCTGCCAATAACTGTAATTTTGTCATTTTTCGGAATTCATCGAAATGGCTTCAAACACATATACTATATATACTTATACTTTTGATACAAACAATAAAAAAAATTTCGATTCTTTAGAATTGAAAAAGTACTATGCCCCCTTAACGCAGTCTTTTTACGACGATTTTTGAAAGAACATGATTTTTTTACATAATTTTTCGAATTAACGCGGTTTTTTCCAGCGATTTTTAAATTCGATACTTTTTTGGTTTGATTTGAATTAACACGATTTGAATTTCACAACGATTTTTGAATTAACGCGGCTTTTTTTACAACATTTTTCGAATTAATGCAGTTTTTATTTACAACCTTTTTCGGATTCACGCGGTTTTTATAAACGCTCTTTTTTTACACGCCACGTATCCGCCGTGTAAAAAAAAGACTGAAGTGTAGTCTTCTTTTAGACTTCGTTCAGTCTTTTTTCATACTTTTATTAGACTTCTTTGCAGCCTTTCTCAGACTTGTTAGGCTTATTTTAGACTTCTTTTAGGTTTCTTTTAGACCTCTATTAGACTTCTTTTAGGCTTTGAGACTTTTTTTGGACTTTTTTTAGATTTGTTTGAGATTTATTAAATATTTTTGTTAGACTTCTTTTGAACTGGTTTTAATTTTCTTTTTAAATATTTTTAGACTTCTTTTAGATTTCTTTTAGTCTTGTTTTAGACTTTCTTTTAGACATCGCTCAGACTTCTTTCAGATCTCTTTTGGACGTTTTATAGAATTCTTCTAGACTTCTTTCAGTCTTCTTTTAGACTTCTTTCTTGATATCTTCCAGATTTCTTTTGAGCTTTTATTCTAGACTTCTTTTAGTCTTTTTTTAGATTTCGTTTAGACTTCTTTTGGACTTCTTTTGAACTTCTTTTGAACTTTTTTAGTCTTCTTTTAGACTTCGTTTAGGTTCTTTCATGCTTTTGTTAGACTTATTTGAGGCTTTCTCCTGACTTTTGTAAGGCTTCCTTTAGGTTTCTTTTAGACTTCTTTTGAACTTCTTATAGTCTTGTTTTAGACTTCGTTTAGATTTCTTATGTACTTTTGTTAGGCTTCTTTTAGGTTCCATTTAGACCTCTTTTAGACTTCTCTTAGACTTCTATTAGGTTTCTTTCAAAGGCTTCTTTGGATTTATTTTGGAACTCCTTTTTAAATTTCTTTTAGATTTTTTCTAGACTTTGTTTGGACTTCTTTTAAAATTTTAGACTTTTAGACTTCTTGTAGACTTGTTTTAAATTTTTTTAATATCTTTGTTAGACTTCTTTCAAACTTGTTTAAGGTTTCGTTTTGACTTTTTCTAGACTTTTTTTAGATTTCATTAAGTCTTTCTTTTAGACATCTTTCAGACTTCTTATAGACTTCGTTTAGACTTCTTTTGGACGTTTTTAAGGCTTCTTCTAGATTTATATTAGACTTCTTTTAGTTTTCTTTTAGTCTTCTTTCGTACTTTTGTTACACTTCTTTGAGACTTTTTTCAGACTTTTTTAGACTTCTTTTAGGTTTCATTTAGACCCCTTTTAGATTTCTTTTAGGCTTCTATTAGGTTTCTTTCTTTCTATTGGCTTCTTTGGATTTATTTTAGAGCTCATTCTTAAATTTCCTTTAGATTTCTTCTAGACTTCTTTTGTTTGACTTCTTTTTATACCTCTTTTAGGTTTCTTTTAGACCTCTATTAGACTTTCTATTGGATTTCATCTAGACTTGTTTCAGACGTCTTTTAGACTTGTTTTAAATTTTTTAAATATTTTTGTTAGACTTCTTTTGAACTTCTTTTAGTTCTTTTTTTAACTTTTTCTAGCCTTCTTTTAGTTCTTTTAGACTTCTTTCAGACATCTTTTACACTTATCTTAGACTTCTTTTGAACTTCTTTTGAACTTTTTCTAGTCTTCTTTTAAACTTCGTTGAGACTTCTTTCATGCTTGTGTAAGACTTTTTTGATACTTTCTTCAGACTTTTGTTGGACTTCTTTTAGGTTTCATTTAGACTTCTTTTAGACTTCTCTTAAGGCCCAAACAGAATACTGCGTCAACGCACCCGTCAGTGTCAATTTGACAATAAACCCATAGGAAAACTGTCAAAATAACGCTGACGGACGCGTTGACGCAGCATTCTGTTTGGCCCTTTAGGCTTCTATTAGATTTCTTTCAGAGGCTTCTTTGGATTTATTTTAGAATTTCTTCTTAAATTTCTTTTACATAGTTTCTAGACTTTTTCCGGACTTCTTTTAGACTTCTTTTAGACTTGTTTTAGATTTTCTTAATGTCTTTTTTAGACTTCTTTTGAACTTCTTTTGGGTTTGTTTTTCTTTTTTTAGACTTCTTTTATACTTTTTGACGTAGGACTACGTCTCTCAGAAAGGAAGCTGCTCTCTCTGCCGAAAAACAAAAAAACGAAGACGGTGGAGAGGAGAGTAGGTAAGGAATAGGACTTGAACGATGCGCTAGCAGAGGTTCAGTCCTGATCCTCGTCTATCCTCAACACGCCGACTCATTGTGAGTCGACAAACGAAGATGTGGCTCCAACTCTCTACTCTCTGCTCTCTGCTGGAGGGTGTGCTGAAACAAAAGGAGAGCCGAACAACAGTCATGGCCAGTAGGATGGCTCAAATAAAATAATCTAAAAATATATAGCGTCAAGGATGATATAATAAGTCTCAATAAGTGAGATCTCAGCAAGCTTACCGGTCTTGCGACAGGACATTGTCCGAGTAAATATCATCTTCGGAATCTCGGTTTCGCCCAAGATGATATTTAACCTCGGAACACTTGCTCTGCAATTGTGGAGCACAAATAGTAAGCAGACTGCAGTATCTCGATTAGGGGAGATCTGGGGTGACATTGCGATTCTCGTTTCGAGTGATTTTGGTTCTTTTCGCCCACCTTTTAATGTGGTCGAAACGAACCAAAATCACTCGAAACGAGAATCGCAATGTCACCCCTGGTTGGCTTTGTCGATCAAGATAACTAGGTTCATAAACCTAGTCATCCCTGATTGGCACATGCCTCGCTCCAGCTACCAGCCTGTCCCTTCCTCAATAAGTTATAGGTAAGCTTGAAGCGTACAGTAAAAATAATACAACGGGGCATACCATAATAGTTCAAAATACTGGACGCAGTGGGAAGAGTACCCAAAAGAAGAGGAGAAAGGTAGCTGGTACAGGGAGTAATTCCAAAAAATCAAAAAATGCGACCGTCACGAAAAAATGAAACATTTTGAACGTTAATAAATCTACTAATTGTTAGTTTGAATACCAATCGATTCATAATAGATGTAGCAATTATGTGGTTTTCATGAAAATTTTCATTTCCAATCACTAAATAGTGAAATTTAACGAAAAGTTTCAGCTGGGTACCTTGCTTTACAGCAAAGGACAACAGTTAAACAACCTAAAGCCTAAATCGTCTGTTTAGTGTGGTTTCCATTTACAAAAAAAAGTAACAAAACCCCGCCGTCTCAACAGATCGAAGATTCTTCACGGCGTTTAAACCTATGCCAATTTGATATCTGTGCTTGGGAAGTACCGATTTTATCGTTTGAACCTTTAACCTAGACCAATTTGATGTCCTGAAAGTAATCAATATTGTTAAAGAGTAAAACTAACCCGTTTCTTTAACCGATTTTAACTTTAAACGTTAAACAGATTGCATCGATATACTGCAAGAATTAGTTCGAAACTGTTGTCTTGCACAGAAACAGGGCTAAAGGAATATTTGTGCAAGTGATGTGACGCAGCAATTCTCAAAGCGAGGAAAATCAGCGACTGTCTTATACGAAAATGATTTTTAAGCGTTTCATTTGCTGCTTTGCGCCAGTTGGTTGCTTGCAATTCTTTATATAGTTTCAATTGTATTTCTGTCAAGTATGCAAATAGCTGTGAAGTAGAGTGTCGAAAGGAAATAGTAAGATGCAGAGGACGGTAGCTAATTGATAATATTTTAACTGGCTGTTTACATGCTAGTTGTAAGACTATTATATTTCCAATCAAGCGCAATAAATGATGCTATCACCAATTTCGTGGAAGTAATCATCAAGTAATAAATCTAGCCAAATTTTCATCACTTTTTTGTCATCTTTTCATCACCGTCTTTTTGTGGTCTCTTCGTTGATTTTTCTTTGTATTTCCGTTATCTTTTCATCATTTTCATTTAGCAGGCTATCTGTACCTATACCTATATCTTTTTACCTGGTGGTCTACCTTTTCGAAAATTCATAACATTTTGATTACTGAAGTGATTTTATCCATATTAATTCGTTTGTAATTCGAATCAGATTCGGTGTAAACTCATTCGAAAAACATGTATTTCACGTGGTTTCTAACCACGGTTTCATTGGCCGTTATCAAAAGCAATATTGAAGTGCATATCCTTACTTTACCATTGTCATCGTTTCAAACTGGGTCGAATCGATGGTCGAAGTTTGAAGGATCTGATGATTGGAAATATCACTTAGATTCGCTTAATACAACTTTGCATTCCAGACATAGTTATAGATTTATGACAACAGAAACAGAAAGTTTACATGCCTAACATGAAACATCATACGAACAAAGGACATCTTTTTCCTTTCAAGAAACATGCAAAGAATCTATTCATTGGCAATAAAACACAAACGGGTTATGCGCTTTATATGCCACTGACATAAACTGTAACTCCCCATCAATTTGATGGGAAAACAATGTTCGAAGTAAAAACACGATGCAACCGACCGAGCAATGTGCTCCCTGCTCGTTAAGCTGGCAGGGAACAAGTCCCTACTCCCAGTGGCATCGACCCTATATGTGACAGCATCGCCATTGCACATATTGTTCGTAAATCTACCATTAACCTCTCCTATAACCTTCAACGATATTTTTCGATTATCTTCTATAGCCAAAATTATATGAGTTTCATGATTGTCCGGATTGCGTTCCCTTCCCCTGTTTGGGGCTAAATTTAGCAACGTACACACACAGTTAGCCTAGTGGCGAAGCTGAGATGTTTCGAAAAAGTTCCAAACTATGTTCAAAACTTTACAGCGTTCCAGTTCATTGTGCCAACAAAAATCGATCCAATAAATAATAGAGAGAGACCATATATAGTGCAAACCAAGCCCGAACAAAGTCATCAACTTTGGCATCGCCACATACCTTGGGCGTCACACAGAGCAAACACATTCTCTGACGACGTTCACGAACGGCACATATAAAACTAGCATAAAAGTTAATAATTTTGCCCATCCCTTGGAGCGCCCATTATGTCGGAATGCAACCCCGCTGCTGCTGCTGCTGTTGCTGGTGGCGAATGTTACTGTGCAACAGAGCTGTGTTCCAACCCGACGACGACGTCCTTCTCCTTCGAGACAACGACGACGACGTTGTCACAAGCAGACGTCTTGCCCTGCCTGCCCTGGTCCTGGCCCTAGCCCCGGCCCCGTCCAATCCGCACTAGGCAAGGCACTGACTGCCATAAAGCAGAAGGAGTTATGTTATGGCTGCTGTTGCGCCGCGTTAGAGTGTCTTCCATATCTCCACCTCTCTCTCTATCGAATCGAAAGGACCCCTAAGCATGGCTTTCCGATATACTTCGCCAGGCTCGATTGCACTCAACCGTACACAGCGCACACACGTACACACACACACTCATTTGTCGGGTTTTAGTCCCTCGTATTATGTTCGGAAAAATATGACACGAACGGAATTGGCTATTTGGACTCCTGGTTCCTAAGCAGGGCCGGGCCGGGCCGGATGAAGCATAATGTTGCTCCAATAAAATGATATTTCCAATCAATTTCATATTACGACCTAACTATGTAGTTTAATATGTTTGTTTATTGGGTTCTGAAAATGACACCGTAATTGGAAAATGCGGCATTGGCGTTCGGGTTAAGCGCCGCGGCGCCGCCATCGATGAGGTATGCGTCGATCGGATCCGGATGTGCGTGTTGTGCTTTTGATGGGTGCTTTAAGGACTCGGTAAATCTTAGCGCCGGCGATGTCGCAAGCGAAATATCCGGGGAGCGAAAGGGAGGGCTTGACTTAATGATCTGACAAAAACAATTTCGATTGGCGCACGCAAATGAAGTTGACAGTTCAATCAGATGGTGGAAGGATGAAATGAAATTTTACAAAATGGCATCATAATTTGTTTGAACTGGACTGTACTGTAATTGCTTTTATTGGTTTGGTTTGATGTTACAAACAGCAAATAGTTAATAAAATGGCCACATATTTAATGGTTTTACAACGATGCGTGAATATTGCCCATAAAATCCGCACAAAATAGACCTTGTTGTAACTTAATTACAAACGGCATCATTCGGTAATTACCTGGCCGGCTGACGCAATCAATGGAAGGCATTGCAGTACAGTAAACCAATCAACTCAAATCGACCATTTCCAAATTCACACAAATTAACCACGCGACAACGTTTCATCAACAATTCATCGGGGCAAATAGTTGCTGATTAAATTTTCCCAGGAAGTTACGCCAATGCCGCTGTTTCCCATCATCGCCACCGTCAGTCAACCAATTTTCCGGCGAAATGTAAACTGGCAGTTGCTCTATTGCTCCCTCTCTCTCTCTGTCGTTTTCCCACTCACACATACATACACAGACACAATCGGTCATCTAGCCAACCCAGAAGTCAGACAGCCAGCCAGCCAGCCACCCACCCAACCAGCCGCCCAGTTAGCTAGCCGACTTATCGCCTGGCAGGCAATCCTTTCCATTTCAAACAGACAATTCGACCAATCAAACACGGCACGACGGCGCGGCGCGGCGATGGCAAGAAGCAACAAATGGCACAATAGCGTGTCGGAAGAGTTGGAAAACAATTTCGGTACTATAAAAAAAATCCATCATCGAATTTTCTTTAGCCTTTTTTATTTTGCCCGCGCCGCCCACTCCGCCGTAGTGTGCACCGTTTATTTTTAGTACGCGAAATTTTCCACTCTAACGGGTTAAATTCCACTTGTAGCTGCTGATTTTTGCTGTGGCTCTCTTCCTATATCACCGTTTTATTTTTACTTCCCTATTTTTTCTTTTATTAATATCGAGTTGTCACAAGAGAAAAACAATCAAGCTAACAGATTTGTGATTTCCGTCAAACTAAACATATTTTATAAATGCTGTCACATGATGTAAATTAAATTAGAACTTTGACGTCCATTTTTCAATTTTATTTCAATTAAGTTTCCATCATAAAACGAAAATTTTGACCATTTAGAAGGCAATCAAAGAACCCTTTGCTTTTCGCCGTTCACAACCGGCCGTTAAACATTTTCGTGAGCCTCTTCGGTGCAGTTTTAAAATGGATAATTCCTCCGAGGTGGACCCGTCATGGGACGGCGTAGAAGAGGATTACACGGAGTATTGGCACTTCCCGTGGACGGTGCCGCTGCCCCGTGTGGCTATCCCGTACGCTTCGGATCACCATCATCATTCCATGGAACTTGCTCCGGCTCTTTTCGGCACGTACCCTCAGCTGCTGGATTCGATCGTCCTTCTACCGGTGATCGAAGAAATCGAAGAAGCCGAACTGGAAACCGGACCTGCTGCGCTTCACATCGAGGACGTTTCCGATACGAACCAAACTACTGATTCGCCAGAGGATCTGCCTTACATTGTGGAGGAACCAGAAGAAAATCACAGCGAAAAAGTAAAGGAAATTGAAAACAAGTGTGACGAATGTCCGGTGGAATCAAAATCCAGCGAACAACAACAACAGGAAGCAGATGGAAAATAATTTGCGATTTTTAACTCTGATGTTTTTTTAAGAAAATACATAAATTTTCAGTCTGAATTCTAATATTTTTGAACTTCAACCAATCTAACAGCACATTTCCCTTACTGACTCATGACTTTGGCTTTCCTTTTTTTTCTCAGATTCGACAACCCGGCCTCTGTGTCGTCAACCCCGACGCGGCAACTGTCGTACAACTATCTGGCGTCCGTCAATCTGTGGCTGCTGCTGTTTCCGTGCGATCTGTGCTGCGATTGGACCATGGGTACGGTTCCGCTGGTGGAAGGATTCTCCGATCCGCGCAATCTGATGACGCTCGCCGCGTACGGACTGATTGCCGTCCTGGTCTGGGTGGCCTTCATCCAACCGGACCACCGGCAAAAGTCGGCCGTCATCGTGATGGTGAGTAGCTATGCAATTGCGTTTATCATCTACATCTTGAGGGATCTTGATTTATGTTGTTTAAATTTAAAGTTGTACTGGACTTTAAGGTGGAATGCGATCAAGTGGTTATTCAACTAAGAAAATAAAGATTCCGAGTTTTTCAAATTTCACGAACTTTCGAAGAAAAATTCCAGTTTGTTTCAAACAAGTTGTCATTTTTGCCAACCTTTCTTTCTTTAGAATACCATAACTTTTGAACAACTGAACCGATTCTGATGTTTTAGCAACAAACAAAAGCACTTCATTAAACTTTTAAAAAGTCTTGATTTTTTAATACGCCCATTTTAATCATTATCAGTAGATCTGCTAAGAAAACAAGACACAGACATCAAAATTGTTCATTACCAGTGCAACTGCAGACAAACGTGTGATTGATGAAGAGTAAATTTGTATATTCTCGCTTTGGAAAATTTAATTGGAATCTTTGGAATCATTTTCTCCACGATTTCTTAACCTCCCAAGCACTGACGATACAAATCTACACGGTCGAATTTCTCTGTTATTACCACTACTTTTATTTTCAAATTTCATTTGAAAAATCGTACAATAAGAAGTTCGAAGGATCCATGACTGCAAAAGCCTAGAAGTTTGATTAGAAGAGATTGCAAAGTCAAAAAGTTCAGATGTGCAATAATTCAATCGTTTTTGAAGACCGAGCTAGCAATTCAGATAGATTAGGCCAAATGGAGCTAATCTTGCTATTCTAGTTCTACTTTTACCAGTTCTAGTTACAAATTACTTACTTATCTAACTCTACTGCAACCAACCCTGGCCTCTTTAGTTCTCTCAATGTTGCTTTATCAGTTTCAGGCTCTTTGAATTACTCTATTTTGTACGCTTGGGTACGCTCTACTGTGGACTCTAGGAGTCTTAACTTTGGATTATCCCAAATTGGGACTCTTGAATTCTCTCTTTTTCAGATTCTTAGATTCTTCAATTTTCTTAATTTTGGAAGTTCTTTCAATTGGGGACTCTTTAAATAAACCAAATTTCAGCCTCTTGAACTTCGAATTCTTTCAATTATAGACTCTTGGATTCGCTCAATTTTAAACTTTTGGTTTCACCCAATTTTGGGCTCAACAATACTCTGTATTGTTGTGTCTTTGAATTGCTCAGTTTCAGACTCGTGCATGAATTTTCTTAATACAAGAGGATACAATCTCAGTCAGTCACAATCTCACCCTCAGAATCTTGGATTCGCCCAGTTTTAGGTTCTTAAATTCTCTCGATGTTGGACTCTACTATTTCCATTATTTTTAACTCTTGGATTCTCTTAATTGTAGAGTTTCGGAATAAAGGATTCGCCCAATTTTGGACTCTTGCATTCTCCCGATTTTAAACTATTGGATTTTTGGACAATTTAGGATTTTTAGATTCTCTCAATTTTAGCTTCTTGAACTCTTTCCATTTTAGACTGTTTCATTCTCTCAATTATGGACTCTAGGATTTTTTCATTTTTGAAACTATCGAAGTTCGGATTCACTCAATTTTGAACTATTTAATTCTCTGAATTTTGGACCCTAGGATTTTTTAAATTTTATACTCTTGTATTCTCCCGATTCTAGACTTTCGGAAGTATGGATATGGATTTTGGGCATTCAGATTTTCTCAAATTTTAACTTTAATTTGCTCAGAATAGGACACCAAATGAACTGCTGCTTTGCACGAGATGGCGCTTTTCTAGTGGTAGTGAAATCAAAATTTCTCGCTAATCTATGATTACCTGCCTAAAAAACAATCACTAATCACATTTTGCTTGTGGTACAGTTACTGTGTTATGGCCATAGACTAATCTCATATTTTTAGTCTTGACCTTGAAATGCGGTCATACATATGAGTCATTCCACGCGAAGTGTCCGAGCCCCGTGTAATCGACCTCCACGAATTTGAACCAAATTTTGCCAGATTGTTCGTTTTCGGCCAGGAAGTAAAAATCCAAAATTTGGTGCCGATCTGACATTTCCTCGATCAATGGGAGCACCTCCATTTCTAAGGAAAATACAATTTTTTGTCAAAACCTCTTATTTTCTTTTGCTTATATCGCCGAAAGTATTGAGTTTAGAAAGACACTATTTTCACAATTTCAAAGGAAATCACCCAAGGAATTCGAAAAAGACATTATTTTTAAGCATCAGTGCTGCCAAGTATTTTTAAGCTCAATTTTAAAACTAAATTTACATTTTTCTCTCAATAAAGACAATTTTAACTCAAGAATTTCAACTTCTTCGTGTTTGGCAGATTTTTTTACATAAGAATCACTCCCGAGGTATTCTTTATTGATCCCGACATATAGCGTTTTAAATTAAGCAATACCCCATTTTTTTTTGTAAAATTATAACTAATAACTAATATAACTTATGTTGCATTGTGTGTCATAAAAAACGCTGATATTTTTAATATGTGTTGGATAGGACGGGAATAGGCAATTACGACGAAACAGCAACATACCCTGTCACAATTAATTTTTATACGTAACGTTACAATCTAGAATGATGACGTCATAGCGTTCGGTATAGCGCATTCTATCTACCGCCCCTTTTACTTACATTATCATTGGCTGCACGCTTAAAAATTTTATTATAAAAAGCTTTTAGTCACCGTTTTGCCCACAAGAGGGTGTTACTTTTGCGTCTTTTCGGATATATATGAGATTTTGCAAAGTGAACTATATTGCTAATATAATACATTTGATGCAGTCTCCTGTCGAACGTACGATGAGGAAGAGCTTGAGGTCGTCAACATAGATAATCGGTCTAATGGTATAACTTGGTAGCCGTCGTTGAAGACTAACGAAAAAAGCAATGGCCCCAGGTTACTTCCTTGGAGTATGCCCGAGCAGTTTGTAAAGAATTGCGGTTCATGACTTCCAATATTTACAGATAGAGTTCGATCAATAAGGTATGAGTTGAACCATTCTATCGTCTTGGGCGACACCCCAAGGTGTTCAATTTTTGCCAATATGATCAACGCAGTCAAATGTCGCCTTTATATCAGTATACACGGTGTCGACTTGGGCTTCTCCTTTCATACCATCAATGCAATATTTTATGCCTAATTCAATCGACAGAGTGCACCGTAAGGCTACAGTACCTACCAGAAGAGATTCCTCCTTTTTCTGATGCTGCATGGTGATTGATTGTCTTATTTGGCCAGGTTTGGGAAGCTGTCACTATTTAAATCCGACCAAGTATTAGTACAACGACAATGGCGTAGCTGAGGTCAGTGATGCCAAATCTAAAAATTTAGAAATTTTCTACGGACCCATCATACGAATCAAGTGCACGTATTCACGGATTTGAATGAACTCTACGGAAAAGGTTGAAAGCGTTACTTTATTCTTTAAGAACTGACATCAAAGTTTCTTGTAGAGTTCTGATCGAAAGAATAGTAAAGAGGATTTATTTTAAAGAATGCTGTCATGCTGTTGCTGTCAATGTGGATGCTGTCATGCTGTCAGTACGAAGGTTCATTCTTCACTTTGACATAGATAACTAAAATACGCTAAACGGCGACAAAAAATAAACAAAAAATACAATAAAAAGACGTTTAAAAGCCTTAAAACGATGCAGGCAACAGGCAAAAAATATGACGAATATACGCCAAAATGACGACGAAATTATGATAAAAAGTCGCACGAAAATACGATGTAAAGAAGCAAGAAAGATATTATAAAACGACAAAAATACGACAGACAGATGACAAAGGAAATGGAAAGGTGTCGAAAAGACAACGAACGATGAACAACGACGAAAAAGCGAGGAAATAAAAGGGAAAGATGACGGAAAAGCGATGACAAGTAGACCAAAAGACGTTGAAGAACACATACGGTGACAAAAATAGGATGAAACGACGCCGAAAAACGTGCGATGCCAAAGAAGACAATAAAAACGACGAAAGCACTATAAAACTTATAGTATAATTAGATGCAGAAAAGTTGAAGAGACGCTAAAACGACGGAAAAATAACGATAAGGCGACAAAAAAGTATAAAATTTACGACAAACAGCCGGTAACAAGAGCAACCAAAACCGTCGCAGAAGACGGTAATAATGACAACAGATTGGTGAAAAAAGAGACGTTGTAAACTTGCAAGAAAGCCAAATGTTAAAAAAACGAAAAACAGACATTAAGAAAAGGATGACATGCATGACAGCAAAAAGTGATAGAATATGCAAAACAAAAAAGCCGGAAAAATGATGGCAAAAAACAAAGACGAAAAAACCAATCGACGAAAAGTGAAAAATGAAGGACAGAAAAACAATGGCAAACATCGAAAATCAAGAACGACAGTCGAGAGTAAACGTCCGTCACTAATTTAGGTCAAATGCCAAATGTGTCATGAACTGATTTGATATAAAAAAATCATTAATTTTCACTTTTCAGCAAAACTAACAATAAACGAAGTACAAATGCCGGTTAAACTTTCATTTAAACTAAAATATGATACAAATCTTGCAAAATTTTATATTTTTGCCTTAATTTTGAAACTAAATTATAACTCTTTCTTCAGTGATAAATATGACAGATTTCAAAACTACGGATGTTTCTTCAGCAAAGCCTGGCAATGCTGACTGTGATTTCCAAGGAGTAAATTCCGACAAATCCCCGTAGGTTAATTCAGGAATACTGGTCAATTGTAAAGAATGGAAGTTTTCCATCAGTTTTTTCTTTCATTTGCAACCAAATTAGTTTATAACTGCCGAAGTAACATGATTTGGAAACAGGTTTTTTGTATTCATTGGCTTTTTTGGAAATAATACTTTGGATAAGTGCATCGATCAGCGTTATCAAACAATATTGAAATTAATATTGTCGCTCGTTTTTGCCTAGGGTTTGCAGGTAGTCAGCTTATCTGAATTTCAAATGTGACTAAACCTAGGGAAGCAGAAGTGCCCGATATTGAAAAGCCAGTAATTTTCCCAAGATCAACATGAAACCAAATAGACAAAGTTCTTTCCACTATAAGATTGATTTTTGATACAGCGATTTTTGATCCTCGTAGCAGTATGGTCATAGAACAGCTCTGAAGTTAAACCACAGACATAACTCTTGGAAGAAAAATCAACCTAAATTATCGTACCTCACATTTTGCTTGAACACTGGCACCATCTATGATCGACATTCCCAAATATCAAATAACAACAGGAGTATCCCTTGAACTAGCAAGTATTTTTATGGGGTATTCCCCTTTTGACGTAAGACTACGTCTTTGTTTACTATACTAGTACTAAGTAGCACTTTGTGAAAACGAAAATAGAAGTGTAACGTTTAAATGAAAGATTTCAAATGCTAATAACTACTGTACTACTGAACGAAACTGAACAATTTATATTTCGTTGATTAGACAAAATGATCAGCAATTTTATGGAGGGGGTAAGAGAGTTTTTTATCAGCAATTTTATGGAGAGGGTAAGAGAGTTATTTTAGTTATATTTTATTGGTTATTTTAGAAGGTAAGATTTTTTTCTATGGTGTACTGAGACCCCTTCCCTTTCTAAGAGGGGGGGGGGCTCCCATACAAATGAAATATAAATTACCTCATAATGGAACCAAATTTGACATGTCGGGGTTTCAGAAGGCAAGATATTTTTCTATGGTGAATTGAGACCTCTTTAGGAGGGGGGGGGGCTCCCATACAGATAATATACAAATTTCCTTATAACTCGAGAACTAATCAAGCAAATGGAGCCAAATTTGGCATGTGGTGGAAGGATAATGACTCTCATACAAATAAAACAGAAATTTTTGCGTATGTGCCATATTTTGAGCTAGGGTGAAGAACTAGTTTTAAGCAGTCTAAGCGGGTCACTGATTGTTTTACCTTATTACAAGCGATATTCTAGCTATCTTTAGTTCTTCAAGCTGTTACCATTGGAAGACACTATTGTTGAGCTAAACTTTTGATTTTTCGCTTTAAAAGTTGGAGCGGCGGAACTAATTTTGAACAGACCGAACCTATTTTCACCCGCAAGGTGCTTTTTTAAGCAATCCTGAAATCTGAATTTTTTTACGTCCCCTTAAAAAATCCCTCGAACTTTTCCCCCTATTCAGTAAGCTCGCGTTCCTATCCGCGACCTACTAATCGGCATCTGATGCGTAATCGGCATAGACGCGTAAAATGCCATCTGTCTAAATTGTTTATCGGGGCATACACTCACCGCACCGTTCGGCAAACGGTATTCGTCATCTCTTTTGTTCTCTAGTGTTCTTATGGGAAACTGCGAGTTTGACGTCTCACTAGCAGTTCATAAGGATGGTGGGAGAACAAAAGAGGTAAACAGAGCAGTACAAACGATGCGACTTAGAACAGTGTTGTCAAAGCAAATAACATTGAAACATTTCGTTGCTTTATTAAATCACTGAGAAAATCTTCGAAAATTATTGAAAAAGCTGTCTTTTGTGTTGTTTTTAATAAAGAAAAATTAATTATGAACATACATTTCTCTTGAAAGTATTGAACCACGTTTTCGCCATAGGAGGTTTCAGTTAATTTCAAACTTAAAATTCTTATTTCCAGAACCGAAACAGTGTCTTGGCAACACGATAGTTCATCAGTTGTGCTACAGCTGCTGCTACTGGTGAACAGGTTCCATCAATTCAGAATTTGTTTTCAGTTTTGTTAGAAAATAATAAAACTTTCGGCTAGTGACAAAGCCTTATATAATAGAAAAAAAAGAGAGTGAATAATATGGTATGTGACAATTGAGTGCTTGACTTTTAGAATGGTTGTAATCAGTGCTGAAAAATGTGATGGATTCGTTAGTAGCGAGGTGGCGATTGCCTTCAGCAGCTGAAAAATGTACGTTTCTGGACAACAATTTTTAATTCATCATATTTCTTGTCGGAAACCCAATAAATTGTGTTTGTGTGAATCAAATGTATGGTTAAGTGATTTGTGAAGATGATCCTATCAAAAGATTTTGAAAATATGAATAAAAAAGAGCATTTTCGGCTCATTTATGTTCAACTGATTAAAATAGGTGACACTGCTTAACTCGTTCCTTACCCTATATAACAAACGGTAAGCAGTGAAAGTAAAACTAGTAAAACCTTCTCCGAGCAAGAGATAGTGAAACGACGCCGCTAACTTAAATGCCATTCATGTCAAAAGAGAAGGGCATTCAAATGGCACGTCATAATGGCGATGAACGTGCTTTGGCTTTATTGTTAGTTGTAACCAATGGCCCTTTTAAAGGCCACAAGCAAATAAAAGTAAGATTATTGAAACATGATCATATTTAATACAATGATCTGTAGGCTGGTCATTCAATACTATTTCAACCTTTATGATGCACACAAGTGATTTTTAAAAGAAATCTCTATGTCTCAATGGTTGCAGGCGCTGTATTTATGAACCCCCATCCACGTATTTTCAAAGTCACCATTGCATTCAAGAATTGAATTCAATTGAAGAATTGAATCTGAATGTTCGCTCTTCTCTTTTAAACATTCACTTAAACAATGGCACTCACAGATAATTATAAACATACATATGCCAGAAATGCAATTTACATTAGTCTTGTCTTTGATCTAATGATCTGATATAGTCCTACGTCACCCTTTCGTACAACGCTTAGAGTTGTATACCTTGTAGTTTTTTCGTTAAAAAGCGCCAATTTGACCAAAACGGAGACATTAACAACTAAGCCCAAATTTGAAATGATGGTTTAATTGGCGCGAAGAATGGAAAATGAGTGTTATGTCTGTTTATCTGTGGGCAAACTGTTTACTAAGAATTCGACTGTGAAACTAGCCTCAATTATTATGACCCAAGTGCAAATGTTGCTCGAGCAACGGCACCAGTGCAAGTAAGCGCTCAAAACTAGGAAAAGATCCCCCTCCCCGCGGTCGGTTGTTCTATTACTGAGGACGGGTTCGCTAAGCTACCCGTGACTGCAAAACTGAACGGAACGGAACGAGTAGGATGCGAATCCAGCCGGATAAAATACGGACGGAACAAAGAACAAAACGCCGATGGACGACGAACGTCGGAGGAAGATTGCCCGTTCGCTAACCGCGCCGTCGTCGTCGTCGTCGTCGGTTGCGTCTTCGCTGAAGTTTCGAAAGAAAAACACCAACGCGGATTTGCCTTCCGGAGGTCGGCTCGGCTTCCGCGCGCTGTAAAAGCACGTGAAAACGACAATAGGATAAGCGTGTGTGTGGTGCGGTGCGCGGTGTGGTGTGTGGTTGGTGGCGGTCAGAAGAAAAATTGCTGCTCTGGCTGCTTTTCTCAAATTGCTTTCGTTTTATATGTAAATCAAGTGTTCGCCGCTGTGCCATGTGCCGTTGTGCGCGCGCCATGTGGGTATGGCTCTGACTTCCCTTGTCTGTTGGGAAATAATAGAGGGTAATCTGTGGGAGAAATGGAAAATGGATAATTTCGAAAATTTCTTCTGAATGAAAAAATGTGCCGCTGGGAGCAAGGAGTATAATCGAGCTCGGTACAAGCCAATCGGCCACGTTGCGATGCACTGCGACTGACTGGAAGCAACGATGGGATGCGAGCTCCTATATGGAACCGATTTTTCGCTTCTCAAGATGTGGAGAGAATTGCTTAGGGTTCTAGCTTAGGTACGTACCTACGTATGATGTGACTAACGGGGAAAATCCAGTCGGAAAATCGGCGCGCCACTCGAAAGCTGGTTGGAAATTTCTCGCACAAAAGAAAGCATCAACAAAGCGTGTACATATTTCGCATCTTAAGTATTTGCAAAAAAAGGAAGGGGCGGAAGAGTTTGCCAGATGATTTTGATTGCTCTGTAGTAGGGGAAATATGAGGCAACTTACTTATTTGGAAGACTTTCAGGAAAGTTTTTTGTCACTCTGTCGTTTACTGTACTTTGCACAGTGATTGACGCTTATCGCGTTTCTATTGAATCACAAAATTAAGTGAACGTTTTTGTCACACTTAAAAATAACGTAAAAGTACTAAAAGTACTATGGTTTGCACGGAGATTAAGGAGTCTTAATACGCCTTTGTTCGATTAGCCAACTTGCCAGTGATTTACTACAGAGTGTAACACTCGACAACATCAAACAAGTGATTTTGCGTTGGGTCAGCTACTAGAGAGAGGAGCAGCAACGAAATCGAACGGAAACAGGATGGATGCTATTTATGGCGAAAGAACCGGTTTCAGATTTGGATCTCATGTCCCTATCTACCGATTCTGACTTGATAAGCTACGGTAAAGAAGATTTAGTTTGTCCTCCCCGAGACAGAGGACCAGGTACAACGGAAAGGCGACGATAGTGGCAATAAATAAAAACCCAGCCTCGATGATATGACGGCAACAGCTCGCACCGGTCGGTGGTGGTGCGGTGAGGAGTGGATCTGGTTGGTGACTGAACTCTGCCAAACTAGTCGATCAATACATCCGCCCCTGGCACACGGCTATATGTGTTTCATGACCCTTGAGATGTCGGTTTGGGAAACGAACGAGAAGAAAAACCTGATAAGGTTATGCGATTATGCTGCTGACAGAACTGCAAAAAATCCACAAGAGCTGTGGAAAGCTGCTTGACGCAGGGTTTTTCTCTGCTTTCATGTGTGTCATTCGGTTTCAACTTCTTAACAAGCGAACGGCTCCTTCGTGGGGTTGCATTACGAATTCATGACATAACAAGAAAATGCTGAAACCCCTTTGTGACCGAAGTGGAACGCTGCTGAAAGCTTGCACGGGCGGAGACCTCCTTTTGCCGGCTTTGTCTTTCGGTGGTTCGAAATCGGTAAGTTCTTCGAAGAATCGCTTTCGTCCTGGGTAACGAATAGTGAGCAAACACAATTTTTCGCTTCACTGTAACAATTGAACAATGTGTAAGTTCTGCAAAGCATACATTTGCCGGCAAGGACCGCTCGTCTTGGCACCCGTAGCCGACTCGTAGAGGATGTAGCGTAAGGGTTTTGCAGTCTTTGGAAAGCACAAAAAATGGCGAACTTCTTTTGTCGTTCAATTCCGTTTACTTGAAAGAAACATCCATTCAGCACAGTTCTGTCAAGCAGTTTGTTACCCATTTCCGCTAAATTGTCCCATTAGGAACGTGAATGGCAAAAACAAAACGAAGGGAGGGCAGGAATTTCCCCGAACCATTCACTGCTGCACCAGCCAGCAGTCACGTTCGTGGATCACTCAAACACATCATTTCTCGGGCGTGTACAAGAAGTAGGAAGTTGAGCGACGTATTCGATTTTTCGGACAGTCATTTCCGCTTGCCACTTATTCGGAGGAAGCTTTCCGGTGAGTAGCAGCACCGGAAACCGGCGTCTATTTCGATTGGTGGAAAATCTTAAGAAAGAGCGAAAGAAAGGTTGACGTTGGAACCTGGCTGCTGGGGCTATTAGCGAGCGCTTAGGTGTAATTTTTTTTGTAGAACATGAATTCTTTGCTTTATATCTTGTATTGATCCGATTTTGCGTGAGTTGCTTCTACTGAGTTTATTTCAAATTAAATTAACTTGAAAGAGAATACACCAATTATAAATTGTGCGATTCCAACATTCCAAAAGTCCAAAATGGAGAGAATCTAAAAGTGGTCAATTTTGAAAACCCAGTAATCCAAAATTGAGCGAATCGAAAATTTCGCGAATTCAAATTTGAGAGAATCCAAGTTTCGAAAATCCATAATTGATAGAATCCTAAATTTAGGGAATCCAGGAGTCCGAAACTGAGAGTATCATATGTACTGAGTATGCTGAGAGTAAGTGTCTGAAATTAAGCGATTTGAAAATTGTATAACTTTTATAGTTATAACTTGAGCGAAACCAACGCTGGAAAACTGATGGAATTCAAGATTCCAAAAGTTCAGAATCGATGGAATGCAAAAGTTCAAAATTAAAAATATCGCAGGGTCCAAAATTTCGAGAATTCTGTACCTATAGAAATGGATTCCTGTCTGTCTGTCTGTCGGTATGTTCCTTATAGAATCGAAAACTACTGAACCGTCCGGCGTGGAAATTTGCATGTAGGGGTTTTGGGGCTGAGGAAGGTTCTTATGATGGTTATGAGACCCTTCCCCCCACTAAGAGGCGGGGCTCCAATACATATGAAACACAAATTTCTGCATAACTTGAGAACTAATCAGGCAAATGGAACAAAATTTGACGGAGATAAGAATTTTTTTAATGGTGCATTGTGACCCCTCCCCTCTTTAAGAGGGGAATTATGACCACTCACCCTTTAGGAGGGGGGCTCCCATACAATTGAAATACAAATTTCCTCATAACTCGATAACTAATCAAACAAATGGAACCAAATTCAGATGTGAAGGTTTTTGGAGGCAAGAATTTTTTCTATGGTGAATTAAGACCCCTCCCCACTGTAGGAGGGGGCTCCTATTCAAATGAAATACAAATTTTCTCATAACTCGAGAACCAATCAATCAAATTGAACCAAATTTGGCATGTAAAGGTTTTTGGAGGCAATATTTTTATTCTATGGTAAATTATGACCCCTCCCCATTTTAAAAGGGGGGGGGAGGGCCCCATATAAATGAAATACAAGTTTTCTTATAACTCTAGAGCTACTCAAGCAAATGGAACCAAATTTGGCATGTAGGTGTTTTAGGAGGCAAATTGTTTTCTATGGTGAATTGAGACCCCTCCCCCTATAAGCGGGGGGCTCCCATACATATGAAATACTAACTTCCTCATAACTAGAGAACTAATCAAGCAAATGGAACCAAATTTAGCATGTGGGGGACTTTGTAGGCAGAATTTCTCTATGATGGTATGAGACCCCTCACCCCTGTGGTAGGGGAATAAGGACTCTCATACAAACAAAACAGAAATTTTTGCGTAACTCAGAAACTAATCGAAATCGAGAAATTTTAGACTCTTCCATAAAACATAACAGACAATAACAAGACCACCAAAAACTATCTGCAGCCCCCCGCAGAAATCACGGTTTTATAACACAGAAATTGTTACTTGGGGGGCTTGGGATGGCTGGAGCTATATTGGACGCTTCTCATTTGCCTTCCCCATTTCATACTCCGCTCGCTGAAACTAATACAAGTGCACCTAAAATACAGCTGAGTACGAGCACCCTACAAACACGCTCTTATCCGTGGCAGGATTTCCCGATTTCCCGATTAAATCCACTTATTAGTGAAAGGAACCTTTGTTATATCATCTTATTTATCATTTGAGTTAGAAATCGACAAGTCTTCGGAATATAATTCAACTCTTGTTAACGTTGTGTCAGATATTATCAATACGTATTTAATATACTTAGTGATGTCCGGTAATCGCTCGATTAATCGAGTAATCGATTAGAACATGTAATAATCGAATAATTTGTAATCGAATACTGCGGGCACGAATAATCGAATCGTTCAAAGAGGATAACAAATGCGAATAATCCTCATTATTCGTTCAGATTCGTCCGATTAATCGAATTTTTAAACGAAATATTCGAATATTTATAGTTGAATACTACAAGCACAGACAAACAGACATAACTCTTGGAAGAAAAATCAACAAAAATTATCGTACCTCACATTTAACCTGAACACTAGCACCATCTATGATCGACATTCCCTAATATCAGATAGCAACAAGGGTATCCCTCGAAGTAGCAAGTATTTTTTATGGGGAATCTTTCGTAAAAAAGCGCCACTTTGACCAAAACGGAGACATTCCCAACTAAGAACAAATTTGAAATGACGGTTTAATCGGTACGAAGAATGGAAAACGAGTGTTATGTCTGTTTGTCTGTGCTACTAGCACGATTACTGAACTAATCGATTAGTGCAAACAATGCTAACCGATTAATCGGTAGTAGAATAATTGAAAATTTCGGACATCACTAAATATACTATTTTACATTTAATATACTGAATAGCTTAGTGGAAAATGTGTCTTTCCAACGAAAAAATTGTATGCAAAGTTATTGAGCGTTATTGAGATTTCAGGAGCCAACGCTCCTCTGGAAATTTGAAGAAAAAAAATCGATTTAAAAAAAAAGGCCGCCATTTTGACAATTTTTCGAATTTTAATTTATCGCTAGGATTTAGGTATTCACCTTATGTTTCGAAATCATCATTCAAATACGTTCTCCAATATTCCGGTGGTTTCCACAAAATAAGTGATTTCTAGTGAGCATTCACGCGCTCAATTGCCAACAGTATAAATATCACTATTTTTGCATCCAAAAATTACAAGATACATATTTAAATACAAAACGCAACACTTAACTTTAATTCCAACATCTGAAAATTACGAAATTCCATTATTTGACTACTTTACAGAGTAGTTCTTAAGTGTTTTTTAAACCAATCAATATATTTCGCAACTACTAAGAGATAGACAGTTTCTATATTCAGAAAAGTTACTTACAATGTTCTACAACTTTTGTTAAGACACTTTATGCTTTGGATGCACTAAAAAACAAAAACTTGTGTCACCCTAATAATGTAAAAAGATGCGCTTAGTAAACTTCTCTAAAGACACATCCCCT
This sequence comes from Sabethes cyaneus, assembly GCF_943734655.1. NCBI lineage: Eukaryota > Metazoa > Arthropoda > Insecta > Diptera > Culicidae > Sabethes > Sabethes cyaneus. Next base: position 33,332,287 of record NC_071354.1, on the reverse strand, counting down.
GGAAACTCATGATTTTTTATGGTCGTGTTTTTAAGGTTTGGCTCCGGTGTGCATTGTCTTTGATTCATATCAGCAAAGTTTTCTTAAACAATTTCATCAAATTTTTATCAAATGCCTTTTGACCGATAAGACCATTTCTCGTCAAATTAGGCAGATATGCTCAGTTAACGCTCTGCCTCTCGTTTGATACTAAAATTATTGAAATATGATTTATCTGGTTAAAATCGTTATGCATTATTGTAAATTTTATTGTGTTACAGACGATTACTCATAACTTCCAAATTAAACGCCCAATATAAAAACAAATCAATAGTGACCTATGAAGCTATATTACAATTCAAACAAGATTAATAGAACGCAAATCGGTTCGGCCATCTCGGAGAAACGTTCGACTAATTAACACTTGGTAAAAACACATTTTTGTACATAACTTTTGAACTGCATTTTTGTTTTCGACAAAACTCCCCTAAAAATGTTGCAGCAGCAAGATCTTTCATTTGATACTAAAATTGTTGAAATTGGTTGAGCGGTTCCGGAGAAAAACGTGTCACGTAATTTTCTTAATTAACTTTTACACGAAACGTCGGACTGCAAAACAATTCAATAGTGATCTACCTACAAGGCAGTAACACCTTTCAAACAAGCTTAAGGGGGGACCCTACTCTGGAAAGTCGGAAAAATCGAATTTTATTTTTTTGCATTTTCGAGACGCTTATACCTTCAGAAATGTCAGGCCAAAAGGATTTTTTAATATCTGATCTCGTTGAAAACTTACGGCAAATATTGTGGAGTCACCTCAAAGGAATCCATTGCTGTAAGAAACTTTGAACGAGTTTTCCCCGAAACCTGTTTCTTTAGCTGGTGGTACGTGTATCTCAGAACCTAGTGGACCGATTTGGCTGAAACTTTTTTTTAGCATCTAAAAATGAATTATCTATATTTTTACGTAGCCTTTTTTGATATCTATTTTTTTTTAATTTTTTAGGAGCTCTTAATTGGCGATGTTTGATGAAAAAACACCGTTCTGTTGGAAAATTTGCCGCCATTTTGGTAATTTTTCGAATTTTCAAAAACCGCTACGTAACAATTTAGGTATTGACCTAAAGCTTCAAAATCATCCTTGAAATTCGTTCTACGATACTCCGTTGGCTCCCGGCATGTACCGCCAGCAAGGAATTATTTTCTAGAGGACATTCAAGCGCCCACCTACCACCAGCATAATAACACTATTCTGGTATCTAAAAATACAAAATATATCTTCAAATATACCTTAACTAATAACCAAAATACCAACAATTAACTATAATTCTAGCATCTGAAATTTTTTTTATGAAAATTTATTATTTTTCGGTCTTCCAGAGTAGGGTCCCCCCTTAACGGCGATCAAATCGGTTCAGCCATCTCTGAGAAACAGACTACTAAAGTCAAGCGTCACACACACACACACACACACACACACACACACACACACACACACACACACACACACACACACACACACACACACACACACACACACACACACACACACACACACACACACACACACACACACACACACACACACACACACACACACACACACACACACACACACACACACACACACACACACACACACACACACACACACACACATACACACACACATACACACACACATACACACACACACACACACACACACACATACACACACACACAGCTCAGTTCGACGAACCCTTTCGATTGGTATATAATTTCGTGTTTTTCGACCAATTTCTAAACCTTTGTTATAGCATTCTGTCCTGCTTTATAGCTAGAATATAGCAAAACGTGTTATAAGTAACAGAGTGAAATAGAATCTTTGTAAATTATTTTGTGTGACGCAAGTTTTCCTATCAAATTTATAACAAACTTTGATAGAAATACCTACTGGTGCTATAATTCTGTAATATTTTTGTTAGAATCATTTGATCGGGGTGTTGTGGGGCCGAAAAAGAAATTTGTTTTTCAAAAAGAAATTTGTGTACCAAAAAGCTGTGGTGCATCACAGTTGATAGTGGCAAATTGGTACATAAATGTTAGCGGAGATTCAAGCAAACTATGCCGGATTATTGCAGTCAAGACTAGCATCGGTAACTTAGTTGCGTTTTATACAGTTACATTAGCAATTAGAGGTACATTTAGGCGTTTTGGTCACACGTTCCGGTTATCGCCGCTATAGTGAGTCAAAATTATCACAGCCAAAAATTGCGTGTTCCTGGAAATCATAGAAAATTAGGTTGGGTACCTCCGATTCGCTCTCAATTAGACGCGATACGATCCACGCGAACTGCAGTTAGTGTAAAATAAAAATACAGAAGTTGTGCAGTTTTACCTTTGTTATACTATAACAAAGGTTTAAAAATTGGTCGAAAAACACGAAATTGATCCGAGGCCCGGAGGGCCAAGTCACATATACCAATCGATAGGGTTCGACGATTTGAGCAATGTCTGTGTGTGTGTGTGTGTGTGTGTGTATGTATGTAATGATTTTTTCTATCGCCTGTTTCTCAGAGATGGCTGAACCGAATCGTTCGCTATTACTTTTGTTTGAAAGGTATTATTGTCTAGTAGATCACTATTGAGTTGCTTCGTGACACGACGTTTCGTTTAAAAGTTATAAACAAAAATGTGAAAAATACGTGACACGGGTTTCTCTAGAACTACATGACCGATTTCAACGATCCTAGTATCAAATGAAAGCCCTTATTAAAGCTAAATTATTCAGAAATTTTTAATTGAAAACAAACAAGTAGTTTAAAAGTTATGCTTAAAAAACCTGTTTTGACAAGGTAATAATTATCGCCTGTTTCTTAGAGATGGCCAAACCGATTTATGCGCTATTAGTCTCATTTGAAAGATAATATATGCTAATAGATCACTATTGAATGTTTTTTTGATTGGACGTTTAATTTGAAAGTTATGAGCAACCGTATACACCACACCAAAATTAACAATAATTTATAATGATTTTAACCAAGATAATTTACCTAATTTCAATTATTTTAATATCAAACGAGAGGTTTTGGCACTACGAATATATATGCAAAATTTCATAAGAATTGGTTGTACCGGTCAAAAGATATTAACCCTCGAACACTCGCGCCAACTTTTGCAACACAGTTACTCGCGCGCACTATAACCCCAAACCAAAGAAAACGTGCGCACTAGAGGTTTGACTGGGAAAACTTGGTTTTAGGTTTATCGAACCTTTAGAATAGTTTCTTGAAATTAAAAGCTCTATCGTCTGGTGGAGTCTAAATTTTGATTAATCCCCCTAAAAGTGAAATAAAAAAAGTTATTTTTCTTCAGTGTCAATATAACACATAGATGTGCTCTGCAAAGTTATAGAGCATATTATAACAAGAAATTTTGCTAGAGACAGTAACCTTCCATCTCTACAGCTAAGATAGAAAAATCTTATTTATTGTATACTAGCTGACCCGACAAACTTCGTATTGCCACAAATTAACCTGTGTTGTACATAAATCATGAATCTCGGATGATCTTCGTCACTTCTCGAGTTTTGCAAGCCCCCCAGTGGGCGGCGCTTCCGACGGCGGGTCACCGGCAACACTCGCGACCGGCTCGTCCTGAATGATCTAGTGTTACTATAGATAGTTTTTGTGGTCTTGTTATTGATTAATGTTTTATGGAAGAGTCTCGAATTTCTCGAGTTGGATTAGTTTTTGAGTTTCGCAAAAATTTCTGTTTTATTTGTATGAGAGTCCATATCCCCCTACCACAGGGGTGAGAGGTCTCTAACTATCATAAAATAAATTCAAGACTCAAAAATCTCCTACATGCTAAATTTGGTTCCATTTGCTTGATTAGTACTCAAATTATAAGGAAATTTGTATTTCATTTGTATGGGAGCCCACCCTATTAAAAGGGAAAGGGGTCGTAATACACCACAGAAAAAAATTCTGCCATCTAAAACTCTCACATGCCAAATTTGGTTCCATTTGCTTGACTAGTTCTAAAGTTATGAGCAAATTTGTATTTCGTTTGAATGGGAGCCCCCACCCCCCTCCTAAAAAGGTAAGAAGTCCTAATTCATCATGGAAAAATGGTTGCCTCCAAAAACACCCACATGCCAAATATGGTTCCATTTGCTTGATTAGTTCTCGAATTATGAGGAAATTTGTATTTCATTTGTGTAGAAGCCCCCCCTCTTGAAGTGTGGAAGGATCCTAATTCACCGTAGAAAATATTTTTGCCTCCAAAAACCTCCACATGCCGAATTTGGTTCTATTTGCTTGATTAGTTCTCGAGTTATGGGAAAATTTGCATTTCATTTGTATTGGAGCCCCCCTCCTAATGTGGGAAGAGGTCCTAATTCATCACAGAAAAAATTCTTGCCTCCAAAAACACCTACACGCCAAATTTGGTTCCATTTGCTGGATTAGTTCTCGAGTTATGAGGAAATTTGTATTTCGTTTGTATAGGACCCCCCTCCTAAAGTGGGGAGGGGTCCCAATTCATCATTGAAAAAAAAATTATCTCCAAAAACACACACATGCCAAATTTGGTTCAATTCGCTTGATTAGTTCTCGAGTTATGAGGAAATTTGTATTTCATTTGTACAGGAGCCCCTCCTCTTAAAGTGGGGAGGGGTCCTAATTCACCATAGAAAATTTTCTTGCTCTCGAAAACCTTCACATGCCAAATTTGGTTGCATTTGCTTGATTAGTTCTCGAGTTATGAGGAAATTTGTATGGAAGTCCCCCCTCTTAAAGGGGAGAGGAGTTATAATTCCTCTTATAAAGAGGGGAGGGGTCTCAATTCACCATAGAATAAATTCTTGTCACCAAAAAAACACCCACATGCCAAATGTTGTTCTATTTGCTTGATTAGTTCTCGAGTTAGGAGGAAATTTGTATTTCATTTGTACAGGAGCCCCCCCTCTTAGAGTGGGGAGGGGTCCTAATTCACCGTAGAAAATTTTCTTGCCCTCGAAAACCTTCACATGCCAAAGTTGGTTCCATTTGCTTGATTAGTTCTCGAGTTATGAGGAAATTTGTATGGAAGCCCCCCCTCTTAAAGGGGAGAGGAGTTACAATTCCCCTTATAAAGAGGGAGGGGTCTCAATTTACCATAGAATAAATTCTTGTCACCGAAAACACCCACATGCCAAATTTGGTTCTATTTGCTTGATTAGTTCTCGAGTTATGCATAAATTTGTGTTTCATTTGTATAGGAGCCCCCCCTCCTAAAGTGGGGAGAGGTTCTTATTCATCATAGAAAACATTCTTGCCTCCAAAAACACCTACATGCCAAATTTGGTTCCATTTGCTGGATTAGTTCTCGAGTTCTGAGGAAATTGGTATTTCATTTGTACAGGAGCCCCCCCTCTTAAAGTGAGGAGGGGTCCTAATTCAACATAGAAAGTTTTCTTGCCCTCGAAAACCTTCACATGCCAAATTTGGTTCCATTTGCTTGATTAGTTCTCGAGTTATGAGGAAATCTGTATGGAAACCCCCCCTCTTAAAGGGGAGAGGAGTTATCATTCCCCTTATAAAGAGGGGAGGGGTCTCAAATTACCCTAGAATAAATTCTTGTCACCGAAAACACCCACATGCCAAATTTGGTTCTATTTGCTTGATTAGTTCTCGAGTTATGCAGAAATTTGTGTTTCATTTGTATGGGAGCCCCCCCTCTTAGTGGGGGGAGGAGTCTCTAACCATCACTAAAACCTTTCCTGGCCCCAAAAACCTCTACATGCAAATTTTCACGCCGATTGGTTCAGTAGTTTTTGATTCTATAAGGAACACAGGACAGACAGACAGACAGACAGACAGACAGACAGACAGACAGACAGACAGACAGACAGAAATCCTTCTTTATAGGTATAGATGAATTTGTAAACTCAGTTTTTATATTTTTGCTCTTTTTGTAATTGCTGTATGACTTTTTCTTGTATTACAAAATTGTACAAATGATAAAAATACACAACTTTGCTGAATATAGTATACCTCTATGTTTGCTTGTTTAGGAACTGTAGAACTTTGATTATAAAAAAATACCTTAATTTTGACTACGAATTACTCGACTACCAGCAGACGGATACATTTTAAACATTTTACATTGGCTAGTTTTGCTGCATACAGACACCATTTTTCCATATGAAGAAACGAGAGGAAATTCCACTTGGGGTCAATTGCGGTACACCTCGCATGCTGATTGTTTCGTTTCTGTGATGGCGGTTTATGCTGATCTATTTTTCAAACAATTTAAATTATTAATACATTGAATAATTATGACATTTTGCTCAGAATAAGTTTATTGAAGAATATTCGTTAGTTAAACAACGATTTGTAACTTTATAACAATATGGCGTTGAAAAACCTACACGTGTTGTACAAAATACAACAGCGTGAGTAACCGAAGGTTAATAAAAATTGATTAAAATTATTCAAGAAAACTCTATTGATGTGAATCAAATAGAATGGCATTACAGGAAATTATGCATAGTTCAAAAACCTATAAACTAGACCTTTACTAGGCAATGTATATGTTAAAGAATAAGATTTCCTCTTACAACTTACTTTTATTTGCATTTACTCAAATTAATAACAACTTACTTATCCTTACTCAGCAATTACATGAAAAAAGGATCTATCAAAATTTAAAAGTGTTCCTATTTTGTTTAAAATTTGTAAACTTATTCAATTTTCAAAAATTTTATGTAAACCAACGCATTACGCAACGTTAACCAATAGAATTATGTTCCGAAAACGTGTCGATTTCTATCTCAAATACCAAGTAAGACCGTATAACAAAGGTTCCTTTCACCACTAGGTGGATTAAATCGGGTTTTGCGTAATTATTCCTGATTTAGGCACCAGACGGTTAAGGTTTTATAGCAAAAATCTTAATAATGTGGTCCTGGGTCGTATCCATAGCACAACTCTTCTGATTTTTTCTGCCAAATAAAAAGTAACCGAACAACATGACTAGTCACATTTCAAAAATATACCAACAAAAAGCTAATACAACTCAACAACTACGGAATTTCCATCTTATCTTCAGAGTACAGTAAACTTACTGCGACCATTATTTTTTCCTACTCGGAGTTTTCACTCGGATTCCGTCTCCTAACAGCCACTGGGAGCCAACAGCTAAGGTATAGAGCAAAAACGCGAAACCAGAGTGAAGTTTACACTGAACCAGCCAGAGATGATGAAAAACTATCCCCCGAAGGTCGACAAACACACTTGCACACATACGATCATTTCCACGGCTGGCTGGCTGGCTGGGTGGCTGCGCTGATGGTTAGAAAGAGCAAACCCGAGGCGAAGTAAAATTTGCTGCATTCTTGTGTGCCCTAGTTTTTTTTTATTCACTGCTTGCTCGCGTAAGTCAAATTGTGTTTGTGGTTGTTTGTATGTGTGTCAGGAGCAGTTTTTTCTCCTCTTCTTTTTTCTTCTTTCCATAAAAGTTATGCCAGTAACAGTTTTGCCCATTTTCACGAGAAGCTACCCGCTACCCGAATGAAGAGGGGCGGGGGCTCATCTGTGCTGTGGGGAGCAGCAAGCAGAGCAGCTCGGTGACTGACAAACAGCTGCTGTGCTTCCAAGGAGCGGTTTTTCATCGAGACCGACCGAGTTCTGCAGGAAGCAGTTGAAAGGAAAATCGAAGGGACAAAACCGAATGCAACGCAACAACGGACGGTGGGATCGGTCGGGTGGCGGTGCTTGGGAATGCAACATTTGCATATGAGCGTAAAATAATCTGGACTCATTCATTGTCGTTTCAAAAGCGTCACTCTCATAATACCCCTGTGTGATAAGGATAAATGTCGTTCGTTCGCTACACTGCCATGGCAGCAGCCAGGGCAGAGCTAGATTTTGCTGGGTGGATTTTCGCTGGCGTCGTCTGAGTGGTTGTTTTCCCGTTTATGGCCGCCGCTTCATTCTATACAGCACGGCTGGGTTGGAACGAAAAACTTCCCCAACTATGGAGACTGATGGCAAAAGTTTCGCTGGGATTGCTCTAGCTCCGTGGTTTTTAGTTTTTAGATGGCACACGTTAGCGCTGCTGCGTAGTGGGTAGGAGCGTGGCGCAACGCAACGAGTGTAACGTTTTATTTCGGGGGGAAAATTGGAATACTTTATGCAAATGCTGCGACTCGTTTCGTTTCGGGATAATATATTTGATTAGCGTTATGGCTTGTGATGTCCGGGACAACTCGATATCATTCAATTGTGTGCCTTTTATTAAATTTTGCTTCGCTCGAGTACAATGCTCAAGCACACTTTTATCGAGTCGTTCGCAAAAATAAACAACAAACAACATGCCAAACAACGTTCGTTAAATTTCATTCCTTCACGTATAATTTAAGTAGTGTTTAAAAATTTATTCCCCCCAGTAATGCTTCCAAAAATCTCAATTACCGTCAGCAAAATTCTGCTGATAGCGCACAGCAAAAGTGAACAGTTGGCACGGCAAAACTCCTCTGACAGTCAATTTCAAGTTTGATGATTTATTTCTTTGGGAAAACTCCTCATCCCCCCCACACTTCCATTCCATACCAGCCGCATTCGAGAGACCCAGTCAGGTTCGACAAATTCGCTTTCTCGGTGGCCACTGGAGGTAGATATTGTCGGTGAAAATTTGAATGCAATGGTGCACATAAACACCGCATTACAACGATTGCCTTGGTTTCCTTTTCTGACTTTGGAGGGCGGCTGGCGGCGACGGGAATCAGATCGAAACTTGAGCTTCGTCTCCATGGTAAAATATCGGTCCACCGCATGCTGCTAATGCTGGCTGGCTGGCTGGTTGACTGGTTCAGATTGGAAGCCACCTTCCGCTGGCGTTTGCGTTCTCACCACCGCGCACCGTTTGAGACGCGGGGCGGGCTGGCGGGCGGACTATTCAAATGTTCTCTTTTGGTTCCGGTACCGATTGGCTCTAATACCTACTGCTTCAGCTTTTTCAGATTAGAGCCACCGGCGAATAAAGTTTTACTTTTACGCTCTATGCTGTCAGACCGAAGCTGCTCAGTCATGGCGTCGCGGAACTAGGCGACGATGATCGTGTGGGGTGGCAGAGTTGCAGAACAGTTTTCACCGTGAAGAAAAACTCACTTCACGTGGGAATACGTCTGGCAGTAGTAGTTTTTCCGTCATTCTGTTTCTTCTGTGCCGTGCCGATCGGGTGCCGCTTTGATCTGTAGAGACAAAATAGAGATTGCATTTTCCAGCAGCAGCAGCAGCAGCAGCAACAGCAACTGCTGGGAAAGCCGGTAAAGGTGGAATGGAATGGCAAATCTTTTCGATAAAGAAAAGCCAAGCGAGGAAAATTTAGCTCTGCAATTTGTTGGCCAAGTTGGAACCGACGACGATGGGTTGGTAGATTGCATTCGAAAATACTTGGATACATATTTGTAAAATGTTGGTTCCGAAACTTCTGCCGATTCCGATATCAACAGGTTACTGAGCTTTGTAGGTACCTACTTGAAACTATTTAACTTTAGCCAGTACGAGTATAAGGAATGCTTAAGTTATGCACATTTTACATCAATAGCAATAGTTTCAGTTTGTATGTCACAAGGGAGGTATTTTTTTTTATAAAAATACATTATCAAAACTTTAAAGTTTAAAGCAAACTGTAATCAGCTACCTCTAAGGCGAACTCGTATTAAATTAACAAGAAAACTTTCCAATTAAGTTCTACTATGCATTCTTATTCTTGACATTTACGTATTTCGCCTACGACTTGCAGGCTTCATCAGTGTCTGTTTTCGAACTAAAGCTTGCTTCATTTAGAATTGGAACAAACTTTTGCTCATGTTGTGGCGTTTTTGGTGGACGAATTTGGACGGTTATTAAACGGTATAAGGAAACATTGACGACGATTCGGAAGCCTCTAGCTAATAATCGGAGTAGAACTGTCGACCGGAAACTGCGTGGTAAGAATTTGAAGACCATCAAGAGGAATCCCAATCTGTCGGACCGTGATTTGGCCAGAAAATTCGGTGCTGCCCATAGTACCGTGAGGAGAATTCGACTCCGGGAAGGAATCAAGTCGTATCGACCTTAGCAAACAGCCAAACCGAACCAAAAAACAGAATAGTGTGGTCAAAATTCGTGCTCGAAAGCTATACGACCGGGTGCTAACCTAGTCTTCTGATGGACGATGAAACCTAGGTTCAGGTCAAAAATTTTACTTGACAACTGCTCGGGGGGATGTTTCAAGCCAATTTAAATTTGTTTTTGCTGACAAATTTGCACGAAAATTTATGATTTGACAGGGCATTTGCAGCTGTGGCAGAAAAACAAAAGTTTTCGTTACAAATAAGACAATGTCGTCGGAACTGTACCAAAAGGAGTGTCTCCAAAAACGAATTTTGTCGTTCATTCGATCCCACCACCATCCCGTGATGTTTTGGCCAGATTTGGCAAGCTGTCACTACAGTAAAGTCGTTTAAGAATGGTATGCAGAGAAAGGGGTCCAGTTTGTACCGAAAGACCTTAACCCACCCAATTGATCCCAGTTCCGCCCTATTAAGAAATACTGGGCAATCATGAAGAGGAGACTCAAGGCAAAGCGATGTAGACCTGGTGGAATAAGATAGCTAAAACGATGGACGAAGAAAGTGTGCGCTGCCCAATGAGCCATATTACAGGAAAAGTTCGAGAATTACTTCGAAACCGTGACGAATGATTTTATCCGAATTTTTTCTTAAAAGCATAAAGAAAATACCACATTTGTGTAAGAAAATATCTTGAAGTCAATAATAAATAACTGATGAACGGTATAATAAGTAAAAACCGGTTATTAATTCGCGCTACCGACCAGCCGGGTCGGTGTGTCAAATCGGAATCCCCTGTATTCAAAAACTTATTTTACAATCGGTACTTCTTACTTGCTAAAACGATCTTCGCCCTAAGGAAACTCCTCCTTCCCGAGGCAGTTCCGTCCTATTCTGCCTAGCGGCAGACCTCACGCTGTCCGTTGAGCTTCCCTCTCGCGCATACATTTTAGCCCCTTAGCACCTCAAAAGGAACCAAATTTGACATGTAAGTGGTTTTGGACGCAAGATTTTTTTCTATGGTGAATTGAGACCCCTCTCTTCTTTAGAAAGCGAGTTATGGCCCATCTCCCCTTTAAGAGGGTGGGCTTCCATACAAATGAAATGCAAATTTCCTCTTATCTCTAGAACTAATCAATCAAATGGAACCAAAGTTGGCATGTGGGAGTTTTAGATGGCAGAAATTTTTTCTATGGTGAATTACGACCCCTTCCCCTTTTAAGAGGGGAGCTCCCATACAAATGAAATTCAAATTTCCTTATAACTTGAGAACTAATCAAGCAAATGGAACCAAATTTGGCATGTGGGAGATTTTGGAGTCTTGAACTTATTTTATGATAGTTAGAGACCTCTCACCCCTGTGGTAGGGGGATATGGACTCTCATACAAATAAAACAGAAATTTTTGCGAAACTCAAAAACTAATCCAACTCGAGAAATTCGAGATTCTTCCATAAAACATTAATCAATAACAAGACCACAAAAACTATCTATAGTAACACTAGATCATTCAGGACGAGCCGGTCGCGAGTGTTGCCGGTGACCCGCCGTCGGAAGCGCCGCCCACTGGGGTGCTTGCAAAACTCGAGATTGTGACAAAGATCATCCGAGATTCATGATTTATGTACAACACAGGATAATTTGTGGCAATACGAAGTTTGTCGGGTCAGCTAGTCTATACCTATAAAAATGGATTTCTGTCTGTCTGTCTGGGTGTCTGTCTGTCGGTATGTTCCTTATAGAATCGAAAACTACTGAATCGATCGGCGTGAAAATTTGCATGTAGGGGTTTCTGGGGCCAAAGAAGGTTCTTATGATGGTTAGAGACCCCTCCCCCCACTAAGAGGGGGGCCCCCATACAAATGAAACACAAATTTTCTCATAACTCGAGAATTAACCAAGCAAATGGAACCAAATTTGGCATGTGAAGGTCATTCGAGCAGTTCATTTGAGCAGTCGAGTTGAGCAGTTGTATCGAGTCCAGTCGAACAGTTTGTTCGAGCAGTTGAGTCGAGTAGTCCAGTTGAGCAGCTGAGTCAAGCAGTCGAGTCGAGTAGTCCAGTCGAGCTATCGAGTAAATCAGAAGTCAAGCAGTTGATTCGAGCAGTTTAATCGAGCACTTTAGTCGAGTAGTCTAGTCGAGCAGTCGAATCAAATGATTTAGTCGAGGAGTTGGGTCAAGCTATTAAGTCGAACAGTTGAGTCGAGCAGTTAAATCAAGCTGTTCAGTCAAGTAGTCCAGCCAAGCAGTTGAGTCGTTCCGTCGAGTTGGGCAGTTGAACCGAGCAGTCCAGTCGAGCAGTTGAATCGCACAGTTAAGTCGAGCTGTCGAATCAAACAGTTAAATCAAGTAGCTGAGTCGAGCAGTTGGGTTGAGTGGCTAACAAGGAAACATCAGCATCGGTCACAGGCTTAGAGCTTAACCATATACACAATAGTGTAGTCCTGTCGATCCAGAACTTCACTGCACTGCTCGTATAGGTGTAGCCTATGGAACTTTTTTGAGAAAACTTAACTTGAAATTAGTATGGGCATTTGACTTAATGGAGGCGCATGGTACATTGTGAATATCCTAAACGTATAAGTAACAGATCAAAAAGAAAAGGATATTGTTTGAAAAGGATAATTAGATTATGCAACAAGCTTTTCTTAAGTACCTTTTTCGTTCACCTGAAAGTGTTATTAAACTTTTCTCCTCGTTAATTCCGGTATGCTTGTTTGGTGTTCTGAATTGAAACTACAAATGTAATTGAAAAAGCAAAAATTCGTGCAAGATTGTTTTTCGCATGTTGCGTATCTTGAAAAATCAAGACAAAATTGCGCTGGTGTATTAAATTTATATGGATGTTCATCAATGAAGACGTTCCGATACCATGAATACCATGATACCATAAAAACTTTCAAGCTTGGTACCAAAGCATGTCTAGAATTGCCAATACATTGTTGTGCTTTGTCAAGATTGTGATCAAGATTTGCGGCTACTCCACCATTTGCTTATAACCGGACCACGAATTAATTTTTAAAACTCTGTCATCTTTAACTATGTCCAATAACACCTCCTTCATCCTTTACTTATTTGACTTTTTTGACTACAATTCACCTCTACATGTCGCCACATTTCTCGGTCTTGGGCTGCCGCTCCCTAGTAAACCCTAACACCTACTGCTCTAGCAGCTACATCAACAGCGCTCACCCAACGGGTACGCAGTCTGTTTTCGCTGGTCTCTCATCCAACATCCCTGCTACGTGACCGCCCATTTTAGCCTGCCGTGATTTAGTCGCTTCACAATATCCGCATCTAGGTTTACTTGATAGATTTCATGATTCATGCGATTTATGATTTAATGACGCGTGTTCGCTGTTTCCACAGTTCTACGGTTAACACCGATGATACCGATGTCGCCCGCAAACGTTAGGAGCATATGAGATTTCGTGAAGATGGTACCGATTCTCTACACGCCTGCCCTTCGAATAGCACCTTCCAATACAATGTTGAAAAGCAAATTCGATAGCCCGTCATCTTAATTCAAACCACAAACGCGTCCGATGTTTCACCCGTTATCCTAATACTTGATTGGAACCATTAACAATAGAACGTTTCAGCCTTATCAGTTTTGTTGGAAACCCATGTTCGAGCATAATTTGCCACAGCTCATTGCGTTTAACTGAACCGTACGCCGCCTTAAAGTCTATAAACAAATGGTGAGTCTGCAAGTTGAACTCCCGGAATTTATTGAGGATTTGTCGCAAGGTGAACATTTGGTCCGTCTTGGAGCGTTCCTCTCGAATACCGCACAGGTATTCGCCAACAAAGGTTTCCTGCAACGGCATCTGTCTGTTCTGAGAAACAAGATACGAGAGAGCATTTTGTATGCATAATTGAGGAAAGTAATGCCTCGGTGATTGCTGCATTCGATTCAAAGGCCTTTGTTGTAAATAGGGAACATATGACCTTCTAACCATTCCGTAGGAATTTCCTTCTCAGTCTATACCTTTTAGTATAACCTGATGGATTGCACCCGTTCTTTCAAAAATTCGCTCCCGACTTTCAAAAGTTCAGCAGGGATGTTATCCTTTCCAACTGCTTTGCCATTTTTCAGCTATCTCGCTGCTTTTATAACTTTTTTTATGCTTTTAGTGGACCCATAGCTTGTCCATCATCTTCAGTTGTTCTCCTATTTCTGTTGAGCGCTCCATCTTGTTGACCATTCAACAATGTATTGTATCGGAATGTTGATCCCAACGCCTAGCCACCTCCGTTATTCATTGCTTGGCAATTTCGCTGCCCATCACACCAGATTTGCTGGAGTATATTTGCAAATTTTCAATTGCTGTTTTATTCAACATGATATGTAACAAAGAAAAGGTAAAGAAGAATGCTTTTTTCGGTTATTCAGCAGCAAAACTATTGTAAACATCTCTGAACGTTTGTCTCAATTATGCCACCGTATTTAGTTAAATAGAGAGAAAATACCGTCCTGTATCGTAAACGAATAACTTGAACCGCAATTAACGTATTATCAGTATGAGAAAAGTTTAATAACACTTCCAGATGAACAAAAAAAGGAATTTAGAAATGCTTGTTGCGTAATCCAATCATCCTTTTCCAAACCATATCATTTTCTTTTTGAACTGTTACTTAAACGTTCCTGATATTCACAATGTACCATGCACCTCCATTAAGTCAAATGCCCATACAAATTTCAAGTTAAGTTTCCTCAAAAAAGTTCCATAGGCTACACCTATACGAGCAGTGCAGTGAAGTTCTGGATCGACAGGACTACACTATGGTGTATATGGTCAAGCTCTAAGCCTGTGACCGATAGTGATGTTTACTTGTAAGTCGAGCAGTCTAGTCAAGCTGTTGAATCAAGCCGTCAGTTGAGTCGAACAATTAAATCGAGTAGTCTAGTCGAGCAGTTGAATCGAGCAATCGGGTTGAGCAGTTGAGTCGAGCAGCCGATTCGAATAGTGCAATCGTGTACTTGAGTCAAGCAGTTCATTCGAGCAGTCGAATCGAACAGTCTAGTCGAGCAATTCAAACGTGCAGTTAAGTCGAGCAGTCGGGTCGAGTAGTAAGTCAAACAAATGTGTCATACAGTCGAATCGAGTAGTTAAGTCGAGTAGTCCACTCGAGCAGTTAAAGCGAGCTGTTCAGTCAAGCAGTCAAGTCGATCTGCCCAATCAACCAGTCGAATCGAACAGTTCAGTCGAGCAATCAAATCGACCAGTCCAGTCGAGAAGTCTAGTCAACCAGTTGAGCAATTGAGCAGTCCAGCAGTCGACCGGTGAGGCGACTGAGAATACAACCCATTGCTACGAAAGCATGACGTCCTGTCAGGGATCTGTTTTTAGTTACCGATAAACCTCTTACGAGGTCCTGTCAGAGGACTGGTTTTCGGTACAGACATAAGCCTCTTATATAAATTTATTGTATGCGCTTGAGCTGTATCTTTTATTTCTAGGTTTGGTTTGGTTGGAGAAAATGAGGTTGAAGATAGTTATGAGCTCCGTTCCCACTTACCCCGTATTCCCACTTGCCCCGGGGTACCTTAACATGGTTTGGTAATATTTTACATTAATCTGTTTGTGGATAATCATTGTAACAATAAGCTTAGATCGCATTGCATGTTTAGTTTAAGTTCTTCGAGAGTTCTCTCCTCCTAGACATAAACAAGGTAGGCATCATCTGCATACAGCATGTAAGCGGCCATTTAGAGGCAAACTCTACAAGTCGTTAATAAATATCAGAAATAGTAAGGGACCCAAAATTGAGCCTTGTGGCAAACCGGTTTTAATCAAGCTAGATGAACTATAACAATTATTGACAAACGTGTACTGCGCTCTTTGATCTAAAGCTTGTTCGCGACAAAATTTGTACACCCCTAAACACACACAGCTTCGCAAATGCATTAACAACGAGTGAAATATTTTGCAGAGTGGTAGACGTATGTCTGTTCTTTCTGAAACCATAGCACTTGTTTATATAACAAGCGCTCAGCGTAAAATGGCGTCGAAAGAAGAGCAGGTGCGAAAAGCAATTATGTGCGGGCGCAATGAAAATCCGGATCTCTCGTTAAGAAAACTTGCCAAAAAGCTTGGATTTCCTCCAAGCACTGTTCACAGTGTTTTAAAATCGTTCGATACTCGTTTGACAACAGCTAGGAAGAAACGAAGTGGAACAAAAACGGATCTGATGAGCCACGACAAGGATGCGAAGGTAAAACATCTATTACGGAGGAGACCAGATCTTTCTGTACGTACCATTGCTCGTAAAATAAAAATGTCGCCAACTTTCGTGCACACTTCTAAGCAACGACAAGGCATGAAGTCTTTCAAGGTGAGGACTGTGCCAAACCGTAATGATAAGCATAATACGACGTTTCCATGCGTTATAATGGACGATAAAACGTATGTCCTAGAAAACTTTAAACTAGTCATTCTAAAAGCGTGGCGACTATAACTTGATTTAAAATTTGACGGACAACATGTCAAAACAAAGTTTGCATTAAATCTATAAGGTTATATTAGGTAATAAATACCTATTATAGGTAATAATTGGATAACCAGAAGTTAGTCCGTCTTGAGCCATGAAAGCAGATTCGACGCAGGGCGAAGTTGCTGAAATATAATTCAGCAGCAAACTAATTTCGATTAAATAATAGTTGTAGTGCTCCCAGCTAACCTCGAGTTATGACACTGTTCATACAAACCAAATTCTCGTATTTTCGAATCTCGAAAGGGAGCGGCTGTAAGAATCAATAGGATCGCAGTACTATCTTCGTAATTGTCCTACAGCCTTATTGCTGGCTGGTTCCGATGCGAAATGTAGCATCAAGCCTTTGTTTGGTTTTGTAGTGCTTTGAAACGGTTTCAGTTATGTTGGTTGCACTCCATACCATCCGCTTACCGCTTTTCAGTGAAAAAAACTTTCCAACTTAATAAATGCTGCAAAATCACTCTTTCCTTCTGTGCACCGCTGCGAGCAATCGACGCTAACCAGAAGTAATCCATCATTTTAAATAAATTGAAAATTTCAAGCTCCGAAACCGTAAAATACTCCCAAGCTCTGGAGATCACCAGTCTCGGGCGGCGTCTTCCACAGCACAGCCTGAACTGTCAAAACAGCCCAAAGTTTTCAATCATATTACAGCTAATTGACTCGCAAGTTGATATTGCTACATCTCCTCCTCCCGTACACTCATAACCGATAGCACGTAGCATGAGCATTGCGTGAACGCATGACGGCAAACTTCCGGCCGGCGGTTGTACCGAACCGTACAGCCTTCGAGTCGAGCTTATCTGCCAGCCGGCACGCGTATCGCCGGAAAACGTTTTCAAAGTGATTGACGGAGTTTAATGTAAGCGCAACTACGAACGTACTGCATGTCGGGCTTGGCATGCATGGGACGGGGCACGACAGGCTGAGTGTTGCCTTTTGGCGTTGAATATGTTAAGAAAAAATCTGTTCTGGTTATGATATCGCAAACGTTGAACTTCTCCATATCAGATTGTGTTTACGGGGAGGGATGGAGTGGTAATTTTCTTTATTCACTGATGGTTACATGAGATATAATATGCTATGAAAGTTTTTCGAAAAAAATATCAAAAAACTCTTAAACGGTGTTTAATTTTAATGGCAAACCGTAACACTGATGGCATCAAAACGGGAAACAGTTGAATGAGCATTCGAAAGGAAGAAAAACACTTGAAACGAATAATTCACCGGAAAATCCGGAACAGCCAGATGGCAGATCATCGCTGCACTGTGCAAACTTGATGACTAATGTTACAGGAAAGAGTTGTGTGGCTTGGCTGCTCGTACAATTTCACAATTTATCACTTTTCGCACAAAACCACCGCCACCGACCACCCGCGGATGACCACCCGTTTTCATCGCCTCGTCAGCAGCGCAAAGAAAAGTGTCGGTGCATATCTTGCCGTCATCGTTTTGCTGTTTTATTTTTTTCCGCTTTTCTTTTTTTTTGCTTTGTCAAGTTTTCCCATCGTCTAGTCTGTCTTACTCCGGCTGCGGCGGTGACGGATAAATTTCGCACTCGGCGTCGTCGTCGTCGTCGTATCCCGTCGTTGTTGTTGCTGGACTTGTGGAATGTTTTTTTTTTACCGCCGGAACAGAAGACGCAAGTTATTGTGTTCCCTTTCCCGCTGCCGGGCATACATGCGAAGACGGGAACAAGCTGCTTGGTAATCCGGGCGATCGGTTCAAGCGGAAGGAGATCCACTTTTGGCCCGGTGGCTCCGGTTGTTGTTGGTGTGCCAAGCACGTCTGCTCGGGATGAAGATTTATTAAAACAATATCTTATCCCTTTAAAAAATAAGTGCCTTTGGCTTGCTGTCAGTTGAGCATCGCGGCAGCCGTTGTCGGTTTGGGTCCGGGACCGGGGGTGGGTGCTTTCGAACGTAAGTTTTCTTTTGTGTATTGACAGTTTTGCAGTTAGAAATGGACTGTCGTTCAGGACCATTTTTTTACGCAGCTGGAAAACTTTCAGCCCGTCATTCATTATTATTAAAAAGGGTTTAAATACCATCACCGCAAATGATTTATTGCTAAAGAGGAGCACGTTGGCTAGCCCACAAATGGAATTGAAATTAACGAGCTATCGGCCAGTCCAATCATCCAAGGACCTACAAAGCTAGAAGTGCAAAGCATCCGGAGGGGTCTCTCAATCGTGCACTAATACCCTTTATGTTCGCTTGAATGAATGAAGAATATCACGATGAATCCGAGCCGGAGCATACTCAGCCCGTTTCAATTAGCAATTCGAGAGCCAAGACTGCAGCAACTTCATGAACCCGAAGAAATGCGGTTGGAAGCCTTCACCGGCACGATTCGAAGCGAGGCGAGGCGAGGAAATGGACATTTACGGCCATTTGCTGTTCAATTCGCTGTCTGCTGATTTGTGCACTTTCGCATTTTCCTAGTGGTCTCGGAAGTGGAAGTCGACGTGGACTTTAAACAGATCCGATGACCAGCATGCCGTCGCATTCACTGTCCCGGCGATGACGTTAATGGGTGCAAAGCCTTTAAATCGTATGAATTATTCAGACTGTTGCGAACAATTGAATTGGCCTCCGGCTCGAAGAGAGACGGCTCGGTTTGTGCGGTTGTTTGTGCGTCACCGCCAAAGCAGTGCGGAATTAACCCTCTTCAGTGCAGAGGAGCTGCTGGCTGGGACGGGAAATATAGGATCTTACTACACGTGAGCTAGTGCCAGTATGGGTGCATCATATCACATCTGATTTTCTCGTGTGGAGGCCGGCCGGGCCGGTCGGTCGGTCAGTCGAAAGATCTTCTGCGTGATTGTTTCGGAATGATTGCGATTGGATTGGAGATAAATTGTAATTAAGTTATTAGCACTAAGTGGTCCGATGAATGGGAAACTGGAATAATGCAAAATAATAATGGCTTTAATATTACTACATACCTACTACTCAAGCACAAAATATGTTTCTATGGAAAGATTAATCATCATTCAAAGTGGTCTGCATAATCATGCACTTGAGCATCCAATGCTCAATGCTTATAATTGAAAATAAACTGAAAGTTTTTCAATTCTAACCAACGGAAATCGTTAGTTGAATGATGTTCGTCAAGGGGCCAGACACAGAAGCTTTACTTTTCCTCACGACTCATAGAAGCGCAGCCGAAAGCGTGCCCAATAAAGATGGATTTGATAGAAAGCAAAAAAATTAATTGAACAGTATGTATTAGCACTGTGACTCATCGGTATACTGTAAGCTTTTCGCGGGTTGTATGATTGTATTGTACTGTTTCGCAGTGCAGTCAATCGTCAGTTGGGTTCCATGGTGTAGCGGTTATCACGTCTGCTTCACACGCAGAAGGTCTCCAGTTCGATCCTGGATGGAATCAGACCATTTCTTTTTGATTTTTACCTTAGCTAACATTATAAGAGTAAAATTATGCCATTTTGTTCTGTGCTAGTACCGTAAAAAGTAAAAATAATTATCCTACAGGTTTGGTCTGAATGATCTCAGAATTTTATTCAAGTCCAATTTTGAGTTTAATAGTCTAAAAATCTTTAAAAAGATTGAAGTCTACATTTAAGGTCAAATTTAAGTTCAATTTTTTGTCCAATTTCGTACTAATTTCAAGTCGAAATTCAATTTTGAATTCAATTTTAATTCCTAAAGGGTGGTCCCACATAAAATTGGATCACGGAAGAAACGCTGTAGAAAATTACCCATCGCGTATTTTCTCTTGAAAATTTGGGTAGAAGTAGTTTAGAGTGTATTCCCAGTAAACCATTTGGTTTGTATATCTCGATTGCAACTGAGGTATACGAAATCATATCTGAACGAAAAAGTTATATTTCACGCCATATAAGAACATATATGTACCAAAGTGGAGGCAATATACGTGCGAAAATTTTGACAACTATTTGTAATTCTATTTTGCGCAATGTTTATAACACGCAATTAAATACTCCTAAATATATGATAAAGATATAATCAAATATTGCAATTGTCTATCCTGCTTTATAATTCACAATCATGAATTGTATATGAAGACACGCACGACTGCAAAACAACTTATTGTTCACTTCGATTTGACATACTCTAATCATTATACAATTCCAATGTGAAATTGACATGAAAACGATTTAATGTGAACTTTCTATTACGATCTTGTGTTATCTGGGTTGTTTACACTGTATTTTTATCGCGGTCAGTTTTTCGAAAATTGGAAAAAATGGCGTCACCCGAAAAACAACGCTGCGAATTTATTTTGCACAAGCAGCTGGAAAATTCTCAACTCTCTCATCATGGATGATGAGACTTACGTCAAGGCGGACTTCCAGCAGCTTTCGGGGCTACTGCACTTCACCGCCCAGCACAACTTTGATGTGCCGGAGGTGAATACCAGCCAACGGGGTTACTTTCGTACCCAAGCAATGAACCCCCCCCCACCCCCCCCCCCCCCCCAAACGCACCGGAACTAAGGCCCAATAAAAAATACTGGCCTATTAGGAAGAAGGCACTACGGAAGCATCCTACAGCGAGATGTTGTACAAAACTTTTTGAGTGGAGTTAAGGGTAAGGTGCGAGCATAGATTCTACTTTAAAAACATGTTTCAACAAGACCAATATCAATTCTACCAGCTACATCAAAAGTGTTTGGAAGTGTTATTAGTAAACAAATGAAATTGTATCTAACTGAAAATGAAATTGCAAACAAAAACCAGTATGGATTTTTGCAAAAGTCAAACTCCGTGGCAGCCTCAGCAGATCTTATGGGTAATATATTCATTGAAGGAGATTTCAATGATTGTTGATAAACGCTTCCGGAAACTGCTGTTTTAGTTTTAGTCTTGGCTTTGAGCAACCTAAGTGTGGTGTGAGGCGTCTTATTGGTATCCCGCTTGACGACGCCTCCCACAAAATAATCCAAAGGATTCATATCGAGACTGCTAGGGGGCCAAATTTCTTTCTCCCAAAATTCCGAAACATTTTCAGCAAGCATTATGGCATTATGAGCAGGTGCTCCGTCTTGTTGGAAGATGAAATGACGGCCTTTAGTCCTTGTTCAAAGAAATACGGAAGCATTACATCCCTCTCGCTAGAGACTACGCCTGGAACCATCACATGGGTCGGAAACTTTGTTGACGTGACTATTGGAACCTGAATACGATCTGGTGCAAGCCACCTGTCATTCTTTCGATTCACCTTTTAATCCCGATTAAAGTTTTTTTTTCACCAGAAAATATGATGACAGAATTATTATGATGAGAATGCTTCAACCGACTCAGAAGTTGTTTACCTTTCTCCAATCGCCGTGATTTGGTCGCAGCATTCATAAATTGACTTATAACCAAGGTTTTTGATCATTACTCGTCGGATTAAGGAGTCCGGACACCCGATTTCCCGAGTCATGGACCTCATTGACCTCGCTTGATTCTTTATAATCATTCTTTCCACTTTTTTGACCCGTTGGTACGTTCAGCGGTAATTCCGGGTAGGTGTGTAGGATAGCTTATCACTTTCCCAAGCCTTCTTTATACAGTACACTGTTCTTTCCGATCGAATTATCTCCTTTACGCTTGCTCCGGCGCGCAAAAAAAGGACGACGGCTGGCCGGTTATTTTGTTGTTTCATTCTGCTTTCAGTTTACTAAACACTGCTTGTTTACATTTGACATCCAATAGTGTTAGCTATTCAGTGCTGCCAGATATATCCAAATAATGTTTCGCAAGCATGAGAAATTTCTGTTTTGAAATTTACTGCAAAAATTCGTTACGCACCCTGTAAGGCTTGTTCGCGACAAAATCTGGATACCTCAATTTTGCAATAAAACAAATTAGCTAGAAGTTTAATCCATGAAACAACTTTATATTACTTATGTTTGTATCGTTAATAATTACTTATTTGGTCTGAATGAAAAATTGGCGAAATTGGCAACCAATTTCGCTGCGTTTGTCCAAGATTTTCGAAATTTATCTATAGTTGTTGCTTGTTGTTTGTGCTGGAACAGCTCTCTCTCTACCAATATGCAATACCGTTCGATGGAGCGTAACTCTGGACAGTTAGGTGGATTCGCCTCCTTCGGTACAATATGGACTCCATTAGCATGATACCATTCTAAAACATCTTTGGCGTAGTGACAGGATGCCAAAACAGCGAGGGTACATCATGGCTGTGTAGGAACGGTAACAATCGTTTCTGCAGGCATTATTCACGGTATATTTCCTTGTTAACCGTTCCCGTGGTAATGTAACTTTTGCTTGCTCGACCATAGCTGCATATGGCCTGCCATACTTTATGTTTTGGGGAACTTGGCTTTCTTCTTTGTCCTAAAATGCTCTGCAACGGCATTCCGTTCCATGGCAGTGTAAAAAGACATACCAGGAAGCTGTTTACAGTCTTCTAGGACATACGTTTCATCGTCCATTATAACGCATGGAAACTTCGTTGAATATTTGCGATAAAGCTTACCAGCACGTGTTTTGGCCGTCATATTTTGCTTATCATTACGGTTTGACACAGTCCTCACCTTGCAAGACTTCATGCCTTATCGTTGCTTAGAAGTGTGCACGAATGTTGGCGACATTTTTATTTTACGAGCAATGGTACGTACAGAAAGATCTGGTCTCCTCCGTAATATTTGTTTTACCATCGCATCCTTGTGGTGATTCGTCCGATCCATTTTTGTTCCACTTCCCTTCTTCCTAGCTGTTGTCAAGCGAGTATCGAACGATTTTAAAACACTGTGAACAGTGCTTGGAGTAAATCCAAGCTTTTTGGCATTGTTTTTAACGAGAGATCCAGATTTTCATTGCGACCGCACACAATTGCTTTCCGCACCTGATCTTCTTTCGACGCCATTTTACGCTGAGCGCTTGTAATATAAACAAGTGTTATATTTTCAGAAAGAACAGACATACGTCTACCACTCTGCAAAATAATTCACTCATCGTTAATGTATTTCCGAAGCTGTGTGTGTTTAGGGGTGTCCAAATTTTGTCGCGAACAAGCCTTATTTCCAACCTTAATTTCTTCAAAATTACTTTTATGTGTAACTACGGTTTTATTGAAAGCAAAGATATTTTAGGAAAAATATTGTACTGAAGGTCATGGCTTTTCATGTTCAAAATATCATTGACAATGCATTTCTACATGATTTAGAGTGCGCACGCAGTTGCAAAAAGTAGCAAACAAAAACCAAAAAATAAAAAGTAAAAAGTAAAACCAAAAATAAAAAAAAATAACAAGTGGAAAGGAAAAATGTGACAAGGAAAAAATTCTAAAGAAAAAACGTCAAAACAAAAAAAGTCAAAAGGTACAAATTAAAAAGAAAAAGTCAGAAGGAAGAAGTCAAAAGGAAAAACACAAAAGGAGAAAGTCAAAAGTTAAAAGTTTGAAAAGAAAGTCAAAAGGAAAAAATCAAAACGAAAAAGTTAGAAGGGAAAAGTCAAAGAAAATGCCAAAAGGAGAAAGTCACAAGGAAAAAATCAATAGGCAAAAGGAAAAAGTCAGAAAGAAAAATTCAAAAGGAGAAAGTAAAAGAGAAAGTCAAAAAGAAAAAGGCAAAAGAAGAAAAACAAAGCAAAAATGAACAGGTAAAATTCACAAGGAAAAGGTCAGAAGAAAAAGGCCAAAAGCCAAAAGGAGAAAGTCAAAAAGAAGCGACAAAGGCAAATAAGGTGAAATACAAATCTCCAAAAAAAACGTGTAATAGCAGAAATTTAAAAATAAAAGAAACCAAAATCAGGCGGAAAAATGTCAAAAGGAAAAGGTTAAGCTTAGCTTAGGTAGACTGCCCAGGAAACGTTGAAAAGAAAAAGTTAAAATGAAAAAGTTGAAATGAAAAAGCTGAAATAAAAAATGTGAAAGGAAAAAGACGAAACAGAAAAGTCAAGCAAAAGTCAAAAGGAAAAATTCAAAAGGAAAAAGTCGAATGGAGAAGTCAGAAGGAAAAATTTGGAAAGAAAAAGTCAGAAGGAAAAGTCAGCAGAAAAAAAGTGGAAAGGACTAAATAAAAACGAAAAAGGGTAAAGAGTAAATATGGTAAAGAGAAAAGATGGTAAAGAGTAAAGCAAAAAATAAAAAGTGTAAGTATAAAGTAAAAAGTAAAACGTAAGGCCATTGCAAATTATTTTTAAAGTTTTGTCAGCCCCCCCCCCCCTTTTAGAAATTGACATGAAAAATTGGGGGCAAAAAAATTATTTGAGTGATATGCGCCATTTTTTTTATAAATTCGAGTGTACGAGTGGAGTTAATCATTTTTGTCTTCCATTTCGTAGGATTTTGCATAGAAAATAATAACGTGTATGTGAAAAGAAAGAATTGGTTTGGTTTTCACGTCTAAACTTTAAGTAAAAATGCTCAAAACGCATTTTTTTTGCTCGATTAACAAAACCTCTTTGTTCCCCCCTCCCCTTCAATTATCTAGCATCGGAAGGACAATAACTTTAAAAAGTATGTTAAATGGCCTAAGTAAAAAGTAAAAAGCAAAACGTGAAAAATAAAAAGTGCAAAAAAACTAAAAAGTTAAAAGTTAAAAGCAAAAAGTAAAAAGTAAAAGTAAAAGGTAAAAAGTAACAAGTAAAAATAAACAGTAAAGAGTAAAAAGTAAAAAGAAAACATTAAAAATTAAAATGTATAAAATAAAAAGTAGAAATAAAAAGTTAAAAAGTTAAAAATAAAAAGTAAAACGTAAAAAGTGAAAAGTACAAGTGTAATGTCGGATTCGTCGTCAAGAAGTCGAATATCTTTTCCCTTGAATGATGAACTAATGCAAATGCGAATCGCATTTCTGCTTCTAAACAACAAAACAACACAAATCCTGAAAAATTACATAATCATCTTTTTCTACTTTTCGACTATTCTACTATATCGCAGCCTGTCAGCAACAACCACCCATCTGATTCATATAACAAAAAGTGTATGCTTAACCTTTCCGGCTACTATTATCCAATAATCCCGGCGTCGATTGACAACTTTCCATTAATATTTAAAATCAATAACTGCTTCTCGGTTGTCGTGGGCCTGGGCTAGCGGCGGCAGCGGCGGTGCCGGCGGCATTCCATCAATTTATCTCACTTGAAGACGTAAAGTGAGCCGCTCGAATGACTTGATAAATTGACTAACTGATTGATTGGCATTTACCATTACGATACAGTGACAGTTCGCTGTCGCTTCATTCTTTCTTGCCTTGCCGGTTGGCTTAGTTTGGAAGTTAGTTTAGAATAATTTCCGTTGGCAAAACCGTCATCACTTGGCACCACTAAGACAGTTATTCACCAACCTTTTTTTCCCTACATTAACCTGTCCCTATTAAGACTGAAAAGAATTGACAGAACAGACCGCAAACCTCACTGTTCTGCTCCTTTTTCTGCACACCAACGCTCCTGGATTGCGATCAAAGTTTGCCCTTTGACGAGGCAACTTCTTCCGTCGGAAATTTTCTAGAGTTTCTTTCTGAGTTTAGCAGTTATGTACGGAAGTTTTTTTCTCTGCCTTCACCGCATTCCACGTCCAGTAAAACCGACCCGGCCTATGCGGTATTCCTTGAAAAAGTTGTTCGGTTTGTTTTTAGCACTTTTACGCCGTTTCAAGTGAATGATTTCTAATTTGATTAGGCCTTCACTAGAGGCTAGAGTATAAGCGGAAGAAGTTGGCGATAAGCAACGAGCTTGGCATTCGGATGATCTCGTTATTTCTTCGCTCGTCGGTTTGAACTCGCTCAACTTCCTGTTTCTGTTTCTCTCCGGGGTGGGTGCAGGATTTAAAAATAAATGAAGGGTGGAAGAAAGCTAGCGTCAGATTCTGTCCGGACTTCGGTATTTCCTCGGGGTGTAACAGGGACTGAAAAGTTTCCATCCGGAAATTGTTATACGGTTCTTTGTCAAAGTGTATTACCGAGTAACTGGGTGGCCCAATTTTCGCCAGCTTTCCACTGAGTTACCGGGCAACGGATAATTGGTTAGAGAAACGTTGCTCGACGTAAAAGTTTGTCTGTTACTTTGGAATGAATAATAGAGGTGTAACGAATTTAAACCATGCAACGTTAATCCGACACAGTTTCAGCTTAGTCTTAACAAACTAAAAACTTGCTTGTTTAATTGGTTGGAACAAAAAGATATTGCAATTACTCACGACTTACAGCGGTATTGCAAACTTTTCTTTTCTCAAAAAATCACGCCACCAATCAAGTTCGACAGAGAAAGTCCTTGCTCGTTTCGGGACAACCTCCACTTGTCGTTCGGTTCGGCTAGGTACACTTTGCCTGCAGACGCGCTGATTTCCCGGCGGACCGACGAACGACGAAGACGGAAATAAAGCCCAGCAAGACGGCAAATTTTACTTTCATTAGAGAAATTCACATTCGGATCCGGATGCAGCAACGTGATAGAGCAGACTCAAAGGAATATTTCCACTTAGTCACGGTTCCCTGTCCTGCTGCCAGACCCTTGCTGACTGTGTCGTCTGCCGGAAAGACAGAACAGGACGACGACGAGACGACCCGACGTACGGAGGAAAATATCAGTCTTGCTTCGATCGACCGAATCACCGTCGTGATTTGTGCACGAAATGCGAACAATGTTCGGCGTTTATAGGTACAAATAATGAGAAACATAAGAAACACTCGAACGAAAAAGTCTAGTACTAGACGGAGAAAATAATGGGACATGGAATTACGAGCAACATAAATAATTATATATCGATTACCTATCCGCTAGTAGCCTTGTCTGTCTGATTTCCGTCGGAAACAGCACTCACTGCTTCTCGTTTTGGCCAGATTCACAGCGAACGCAGTGCGGTGAGCCCGTCAGGTGGGTGGCATAACGAGACCGACCGTGCACGAGTCGTGACGGCAGTCGCTTCGCAGGGATTCGACGATGTCAGCAGGATTATTGAACTGCAGAGCGTCGCTCTCGGTTCACTGGGATTAATGCGAAACAGGCAACGCCAGCATCATTATCGAGATTGTCTCAATAAAGGACCGCCGCCGCCGCCGACGCAGTTGTTGGAGTGATGAAACTGGCAGTGACGGACGGCGGCTGCGAGTGGTGATGGTGGTGAATAGCGAATTAGGAAAATGGCTTCCTAGGGAGCAGACGGGAAGAAGAACGGCAAGAAAGGTACGGCACGATGGACCCTCTTGATTGGTAGTTTTCGTGACTACCATTTCCGAGGTGTGTCACTCAAGAAAGAATATTGATATAAGAGTGGGTAGTGAAAGTTAGAATCTGGACACAGCACTGACTATTTCAACAAAACTTAAATATTTGATGTTGATTATCATCATTGGAAAACGAAGAATTTTTTGTCATTCGAACTGTCTGATCGAAAATGCCTGATTAATGGTCAGAGACTAAGGGCTTTAAAATTTGGAGTAAAATTAACTAAAACAACAATGGTAGGGTGAATTAAGTTCGTAGAATCACAAATCGTTTTATTACGCTTACAATTTGAAGTTTTTTAACATCACTATTTTTCGGTTTCAATTTTTATATTATATTATTATATTTTTAACAATCATCATTTAATCTTCATTTAATTCATTTAATCATTTAATTTTTAACTTTATTTTGAGTTGTATATTGCCTACATTTATGCCCTGTAAACGCTTTGACTTTTGATTTTAAAACTTTTTTCTCATTTTTTTACCGTTTTACTTTTTAGCTTTTGAATTTTTGATTTTTGGACTTCAAGACATTAAAACAAGCGGTGTCTATTGGATTATAGAATTTGTGACTTTTTGATTTTCCATCTTTACGACTCTTTGGCTTCTTCTCTTTTCATCTTTTGCATTCTTCGATATTACGACTTTTTAACTCTTCGACTTTTCATCTTTTCGGTTTTTCTTCTTTCCATTTTTCTGACTGTCTAACTTTTTGATTTTTCTTGTTCTCGGTTTTTCCGTATTTTGAAGTTTTGACTTTTAGATTGTGGAATTTTTGACTTTTGGACTCAACTTTTGCACTGTTCGACTTTTAGACTTCTAAATTTTTCAACTTTTTGACTTATTGACATTTTGACTATTTGACTATTTAACTATTTGACTGCTTTTTTGTTTGATTTTGAGAGGTTCTGACTTTGTGACTTTTTGACTTTAAGTCATTATGATTTTGAGACTTTTTTTTATTTTGAGACCGTTTTGCTTTGCGAATTTTTGGATTTCTAGATTTCAACCCTTAAATTTTTCAACTTTTCGACCTATGGACTTCTTAACTTTTCGAGTGTTCAACTTTGTGGTTTTTCGAATATTTGACTAGTTGAATTTTTGAGTTTTGATAATGTTTGACTTTATACCTTTTCGACTTTTTTAATTTGAAAGTTTTGCACTTCGTATTTCATCGTCATCAGCAGCCCACAGATCGGGTGTGCTGTTTCAAGTAGTCGTCTAGAGTTAAGTCACTCGTTGCCAATTTCCTAGTCGTCTCAGAAGTCGCAACTTCATATTTGTATTGTATTTTTGTCGGTTTTTTACTTTCTTGTTTACTTTCTTGAATGTTTTATTTGTTTTTTTTGGCTTTTTACTTTTTAAGTTTAAAGAAACTTATCTTTTAACTTTGATTTTGACATACAAACTTCTTGACTTTGAGAAATTTCGACATTTTGAGTTTGGGATTTGCTGCTTTGTAGTTAATTTTAACTTTTGACAATCGAGCTTCGACCTATAGCTTACATCTATGATTTTTCCTTCTGGCGTTTTACTTCTGACTTTTTCCTTCTGATTTTTTCCTTCTGACTTTTTTCTTCTGACTTCTTTTTCCTTTCGTCTTTTTTATACGACTTTTTCCTTTTGACTTTTTTCGTTTAACTTTTTTCTTTTGACTTTTTCCTTTTGACTTTTTCCTTTTGACTTTTTCCTTCTGACTTCCTTCCCGTTTCCTTTTAATTTTTTTCGTTTTAAACTTTTCGTTTGGACTTTTTTCTTATGGCATTTTTCTTTTGTCATTTTTCTTTTGACTGTTTCTTTTCTACTGTTTTCTTTTGATTTTTTCCTTCGAAGTTTTTCCTTTTGACTTTTTCCTATTGACTTATTTTTTGACTTTTGAATCCCTTTTTCTTTACGACTTTTTTATTTTGACTTTCTACATTAGACTTTTCCCATTTGACTTTTTTTACTGACTTTTTTCCTTTTAACTACAGTGGTAAGCAGGGGGGCTCTGTAGCCGGAAGGTTACCGAGTCTGCTTTGACAAGCGAATGGTCGTGGGTTCGAATCTTAGTAGAATCAGGCCATTCGATGTCAAAGTGACTTTAGCATGGGTTTGTTCTCTGGCCCCTCATCACCCTTCCTTCATGCTGAGTTCTACATTATCCCGAAGACGCTTCTTATGGTTAGTAGGATACTGGTATGAGGACCTAATGAGGTAATGGTTTTGAACCTCAGGAGGACTCACCAGTGCTAACTATAACGAGGCGAAACAGGTTTGGTATAGTAGGACATGCATCGAAGCATGGGTAAAACCCTCAACACATAAGCACGCATAAAAAAAATAAGCTTATCGTTTACTCAATAATGATAAAGCACAGAAATGCAGTGCAGAATACAGCATACACCCGGGCAACATTACAATAGATCAATAATGTTGTGGTCAAAGTGATAAGCCCATATAAAAAAAAAATCCGATTTTGACACTCCCCGATTTTGTCACGTTTTTGACCCGATTTTGTCACGCTTTTAATTTATCAAAAGCTTAGTTAAAAAATCATTTTCAAACATGTCAAATGTATTAAAACAGTGTGAAAAATTGTGTTCAACAAGTTGATTATTGTGGAGTTTCCACAAAAGTTATTTAATATCTCCACAACTATAATAGATAGAAGGTTACTTTCTTTGGTAAAGTTCTTTATAATAATCTTTTCAAAATTTTTGTAGAACATTGTTTTGTTCTATCTCTTACTGCTTGAAAAATAAATTTTCTATATTACTTTTAGGGGGCTTAATCAAAGAATCGTTCATACCATAAGAAAGAACTTTTTACGCTGTGAAATTTCTCTGAACATAGTTAACCAGTATAATCAACCATTTCGGCTCAATTAAAAAATGCACCTGTGCTCGTACTGTGAAAAGGTGACAGATATCCACAGAGAGGTAGAAGTAAGTGCGAAATGTCCTAAAAGTGATCAGAAATCAGAATGAAATGTACTTAGTTCGTTCTAAGTTATCTGCAAAAAAATAAAAATTGAAAAAATACCCGATTTTGTCTCTGTCCCGTTTTTGTCACCCCCAAATTCATCGTGGGGGTGACAAAATCGGGCCATTACTGTATTTCCTTTTTCCTTCTGACCATTTCATTCTGGCTATTTTCTTCTGACTATTTCCTTCTGACTTTTTCCTTCCATTTTCTCTTGATTTTTTCTTCTTGCTTTTCCCTTCTGACTTTTCCTAATCTTTTCCTTTTGATTTTCTGCTTCTGATTTTTTCCATTTGAACTTTTCGTTTCGACCTTTTCCTTTCAACTTTTTCCTCTCGACTTCTTACTTTCAATGTTTTCTTTTTAATTTTTTACTTTTAACTGTTTCTTTTTGACTTTTTCCTTTTGATTCCTTCGTGCTTTTGATGTTTTTTTTTTTCATTTAATTTCTGTTATTTTCTCTTCAATATTTCATTTTTGTCTGTAAAATTTTACTTTTGAACTTATCTCTTACTTTTAAGAAACCCCTGGGAAGTCAATAACACAATGTGGTACATTTTTGATAATAAAGACATGTTCGGAATTGGCCATTGTGGTTCTTGGTACTCAATTTGGCTTACTTGGATCTATTTTAAAAGTTTTAGTGTGATTTAAGGTGTCGTATGATGAGTTTTTGTTCATGTTCGAAATTGGTCATTTCCTAGGGTTTTCCTGAGTCCCCCAAACATGTCTAGATATGGCCAAACCTGAGCCTAGATAGCAAATTTGGATTTCATTGATCTAGTTATTGAATTGTAGTGTGATTTAAGGTGCCGCACGATAAGTTTTTGTTTATGGACAAAACTGGCCACAGGTCTGGGTGTTCCTGGAAGTCCCCGGAACTTGTCCAGATATAACCAACGTGGCGCTAGGTAGTTGATCTGACTGTCAGTGACCTAGTTTTTAAATTCCAGCGTAATTTGAGGTGTCGCGTGATAAGTATTTGCTCATGTTCGGTACCGGCTATTTCCCACAACTATAACTTAATCCGGAACATTTCCGATTAGTCCCAATATAGCGTAAAACTCCAAAAATGGTCGGCAATAGGCATATGTTGCTTAAAAAATCAATACCGGTTGTGATTTACGTTCATTTTGGAAGTGTCGTTGAAGATTTTTATTTACTTTATATGAGCAGTCTGCCCTTTAAAGCTTCAAAAGGGCGTAACTCAAAAAATTCGTCGATCGATTTTTTAAAAAATTGGCACAGAGGTGTAGGATGGCAATACAAACCAACTGGCATTTTCCGATTAAATGGCCTGTTTTATTTTTTAATAACGGTATTTTGAACACCGTGTTGCTTTTTATTTTTTGCTAATATTCTTCCATCATCGGTTTTGAGTTTCACCTTTCAGTCTTCCATATCATTTTATAGTTTATTTCGTTTTTCTACCTTCTACATTTTGCTGAGAGAGAGAATACCTCCACTTTTTGAACGTGTTAAATGTAACTGTTTATTTTTTGTTTTGAACCTTCTGTGGTTTGCTTTTAACTTACCATATTATAATTAATTCGCCATGTTTGCCAGACTGTTTGTATTTCACTTGTTATTTTGTACTTTTCGCGTGTCACTGTTTGTTATTCATCGTGTTTTGATTTTTGTATTCCAACTTAAACTCTGGTAATATTTATTGCGCTTCTATTTTTCTATCTTTTCAGTATCAATTTTTTATTGATTTTTTTCTATTCACATTTGTACGCCTTTTTGTTCGTCTCTTTCTTTTTGTAGTTTCAGTTTTTAATTTCTCTTATGTTAAATTTACTTCACATAGCGACTTTCACGCAATTTGTTGTTTTACTTGTCCTTTTATCTACAGGTCTTGTGGACTTTTGATATTCTGGGTTTTCTGGATCTCATGCCTGCTAGATCTTCCAGGTCTTCTGGATCTTGTGCGCCTCCTGTGTCTTCTGGGCTTTCTAGGTCTTCTGCATCTTCTTTGTCTTCTGATTCATCCGTGTTTTCCGGGTCTTCTGGAACTGTGACTTCTGGGCTCCTGGTCTTTTGGGTCTTCTAGGTTTCCTGGGTACTGGGGGCTTCTCTGTGTTCTGAGTCTTCTTAGTTTTCTGGTTCTTCTGGAGTCTTCGAGATCTTCAGGGTCTTCTGCGCCGTCTGTGTCTTCTGAATTTTTTTAGTGTTGTTGGTCTTTGTGTGTTGATCTATTGTGTCTTCTGGGTCTTCTAGGCCCTCTGAATCTTCTGGATCTTCTAAGTAGTCTGGGTCTTCCAGATTTTGTGTACCTTATAGATTCTAAGTCTTCTGGGTTTTCTAGGTCTTTTGAGCCATTTAGGTCAGTTATTTTTTTATTTAGGTCCCAAGGTCTTAGGTCTCTTAGATTTTAGGTCTCTATGGAAGATTTGGATAGGGAAAAGCCAAATAGAGGCCATCCTCTTGTAGGCATATAAAATCCATCATCTTCTCTTAACTATGTACAAATTATAAGCTACAAATAACACATTACATATCACATATCAAACAAAGATTTTCATCGTCAAATAATAATTGAATACTAACTAAGAATCGGAGAATCGTTTTCTCTGCAATTTAGCGACAAACACAGCTTGCTGGACTTTCCTGCGTCGTTCTAAGGTATCAAGACCGATGAGACGACACCGATCAGGATACGAAGGAAGGTTCACAGGATCACACCAAGGAAGATCACGTAATGCTAAACGGATGAATCTCTTCTATACTCGTTCAATTCTCAGAGTCTAGGCAAGTTGATAAGGAGACCAAACCGGGAATGCGTTTACCAATTGCGGTCTCCCCAGAGAGCAATACAGAGCTTTTAAGCGGTAAGGATCCTTAAAATCTCGTCCGGTTTTGGATATAAAACTCAGCCGTCGGCTTGCTTTAGAAATGACAGTCGAGCGATTCACGTTAAAGCTGAGCCTAGGGTCAAGAACTACGCCCAGGTCTTGAATATCTGACCATCAATGTTGTACTCGAGCAATATTGGGCTGTCAGTTCGGTGGAATGTCATAACCTGACACTTTACCGTGCTTACGGTGTGCCGGTTCTTGCGATATATCTGGATCCTTTGTGTCTTCTGGGTCTTCTAGGTCTTCTGTGTGTTTTGGATTTTCTGTGTCTTCTAGGCTCCTGGTCTTTTGTGTCTTCTGAACTCCCTAAGTCTTCTGATTTTTTTAGTGTCTTCTAGGTCTTCAGGATCCTTTGTAACTTCAGGGTCTTCTGGACTCCTGGTCTCCTGAATATTCTATGTCTTTTGGATCTTCTGGGTCTTCTAAACTTTGGTTCTTCTAAGTCCTCTAGGTTTTCCAGGTCTATTGGGTCTTCGGGATTTCCAGGGATTCTGAGTCTTCTGTATCTTCTACGTTTTCTAGGTCTTCTAGATCTCATGTATCTTGTGAGTGTTCTGAATCTTCTGGGTTTTCTGGGTCTTTTAGATCATCTGGGTCATCGGGATTTTTTGTGTCTTCTGAGTCTTCTAAGTCTTCTGGAACCTCTGGCTGTTCCGGATCCTCTGTGTCTTCTGTGTTTTCTGGATCTTTTGTGTCTTCTGAATCTTCTTAATTTTTTAATGTCTTCTGGATCATTCCTCTATATCATTTGGGTGTTCTAGACCTCTGGTCTTTTAGGTTTTCTGAATCTTTTGAAATTTAGAATATCTTCAAACTATCGAGTTTAAGTGAAATTAATTTGTAAATAATCCGTAACAATCCGAAAAAGCATCATAAAGTCCTTTTCTGTAACAATTTCCTCGTTGAATTGGCTCGGCATCATCAGACCAACCTACAGCATAAACAAACAGAACACAAAATTCATTTCCAACTTCGATAATTGACCACCGGAATTTGATTTCATCAACACCTCCTAATCGGATTTCAATCAAACCCCTATTACAACCGCTGCCATCATCATCATCATCATCATCATCATCATCGATAGTTCGCTGGAAATCCTTTCCTCGTGTGTGTCCTCTGCCGTTGCTAACTAATAATCAAACTATTCCCGCATACCGGAGTCGCGGTGGGAACAGCTGCAACCGCAGCGAAAGAAAAACCAATCGATATAGCATAGTGTAGAATTCTGCACCAGGGCGGTGTGGCGCAGATCCCGGCGCACGCACGTACGGGGGGGGAGGGAAGGTAATTGGTGCCTGTCTGTTCACGAATAAAACACGTTGTTTGCGTGTAGGCGTTGGCAACCACGCGAGACCTTCCGTGGTCTGTCGCGCGCGCCGCGCGCTGTCACATTCCGACGGGGCTTCCGGCGCAGAGCCCGCGCCGTTCCCGCGCTTATGTGGTGGTTGTTTAGAAAATGAGAAAAGTTTACATACACCCGGAGGAAACTTTGACGAATGGGTTGGAAGGATAAAGGCCATTCCTGTGAGGTGAAGGTGAGGTGAGGTCCGGGGATGGGTTTCGGAAGGTGTTAGTGGCAGCTGGAGGAGTCAGCAAAAAGTGTTCCTTTGTTTCGCACACGCGTTAGCCCAACAAACACATGGCCCGGTTGCCGACTGAAGAGGCACTGGTAAACTATTTGGATGGTTTTTGTGTTACGCTGGAACGGCACAACCGTTGGTTGTTGCAGGTTCCGATGTGAGATCCGGGTGAAAAAAAAACTACTATGGAGAAGGGTGGGGGCGATGATGTTATCAGGAAATGCGCGCAAACACATATATTCCCTTCAGCTTCCGACGGCTTCCGATGGTGAGCGCGAAAAAAACTCCCATTTGTCACCCACTTTGTTCCGCGACCAGTCGGTCGGCGAACGACCCGAAGTTAAGTAAAATTGCAGTTGAGTGGAATATTAAACTGTAATCAGTGATGGGGCATACAGCTTTTTTTTGCTGAACTTTTTTTTCACTTTCCGGATGAACCAGCAGGATGCCATGCCGGATTAAATGGGGAATAATTACGGTCTCGTTGAGGAGGTTGAATCCATCCTTGATCCGAGCCATGAATTTTCCGAGCCAGAAAATTAGGTTCCCCAATGCCGGCCGCCGGAGAATAATCATGGTTGATAATTAGGTTAATTGTGGCGCATCATTGTCAGGCTTGTAATTGAAATTCAAAATATTTAAAGCTCGATTTGTTTTAATTGAACTTTTAATTTTGGTCATGAATTTAACGAAACTTTTTCTTCTCTTTTCTTTTCAGGGACTTGCCTTCATGATTCTTCCGTTTCTGCCAGCGTCCAATCTATTTTTTCCGGTGGGTTTCGTGATCGCTGAACGAGTGCTGTACATGCCTTCGATGGGATTTTGCATCCTGGTGGCGTACGGTTTTCAGCTCCTAGCGGAGCGGTGGTCCCGAAAACTATCCTGGGCATGTCTGTGCTTTCTGCTGTTGAGTCATTCGATTAAAACCTACAACCGTAATGCCGATTGGGAGTCGGAATATACGATCTTCATGTCCGGTCTGAAGGTGAATCAACGGAATGCAAAGTTGTTCAACAACGTCGGACACGCGCTGGAAAGCGAAGGTAAATTCGAGGAAGCGCTGCAGTTCTTCCACAAGGCGGTCAGCGTGCAGGAGGATGACGTCGGGGCGCACATCAACGTCGGTCGGACGTACAATCATCTGAAAATGTTTAAGGAGGCCGAGCAGGCCTATCTGAAGGCAAAATCGCTCCTGCCGAAAGCCAAACCAGGCGAATCCTATCAGGCGCGCATCGCGCCGAATCATCTAAACGTGTTTCTAAACCTGGCTAATCTGATCTCGAAAAATGCCACCCGCCTGGAGGAAGCCGATCTCCTGTATCGGCAGGCGATCAGCATGAGGTCGGACTACACACAGGCCTACATCAACCGGGGCGACATTCTGATCAAATTGAACCGCACCAAGGAGGCACAGGAGGTGTACGAAAGGGCGCTGCTCTACGACAGCACCAATCCCGATATCTACTATAATGTGAGTATTAAAACAAAACTTTTGGTTTCATTTAATTTCATTTAATTTTGCACCATCGAAAAATCTTTTTCCACAATACCGGATGGTTTTCCTCGTATCAATAGCCCACAAGCGCGGATCCCTTGCAGATATTGACTATCAAATTTGCAATTACTCACTGCCATAAACCTTAACGACACCCGAAGCGTGAGCTTTATTATTTAATGGATCGTCGATGTGGGCATAAACCGCCCACAACTACACCAGCCAGAGCCCCAAGGTCAAGGCAATGCAATGCAATGGCCACCGACCCGTCCGTCTAGAAGCAGAACACCAAGATGGATGACCGTGCTTTTTTTTCTCTTTCTTTATTTTATGTTGTTCCTCTTCCATCCAGCTCGTTGAGTTCATTAACTGTCGGGAGCTTACCGACCGCGCGCGTTTATTCATTGCAGTGTCGGCCATTAAAACTAAAGCTGCGACACAGAGGAAGCAGCTCCGAGACTGTTGAATGACCTCAGGAGCGTACCAAGGAACATTTTTTCAGTATAATAACAGAACTGAACCGTCACTGTACACAGCCACGGTTGATGACTCGACGCAGAAAAAAAGAAGCGAACGAATGGGTTCACCGAGACTACCCAGAACAACCATGCTCGGGGTGGCACAACCCACCAATAAATAACCCCAAGAGGACGTATACGGTTCATTCCTGGCTGGCTAGTATCACCGCGAATCCGTCCGTGGCCCGCGGAGCGGCTTCATTTTATGCAAATTAAACAAATACAGCGCCAGCCAGACCATCCAATCCGGCTTATTCGTCTCCGGCAAGTTTTTTTTGTTTTGTTTTGTTTCCATTCCGCGGGCGGATCCAATTTTTCACTTTCGATCATTTTCCCACGATTTAGTATTCATCGCGGTGCACGGGGTTTCCGCCCGTTCACTTGCCCATAAAGCCGAAGTGCCGGAAAGACAAAATAATAACAAGATATCTCTCACTCCCTCGTGCTGTTTTGATTATTTCCTCCGAAGCGTCTCATTTTCGGTATCGAAATCACGTACTTACGTACATTGCTGTTCGTCTAATATACACCAGATAATATCAACCACCAACCACTCGTCCTTTTCTCGTCCCGACTTCACTTTCAGCTGGGCGTTGTCTTCCTAGAACAAGGCAAAGCATCCCAGGCGTTGGCCTATCTGGACAAAGCGCTCGAGTTCGACCCGGAGCACGAACAGGCCCTGCTTAATTCGGCAATTTTGCTGCAGGAGTTGGGCCGTCCGGAACTGCGTAAGATAGCACGGGAACGACTACTAAAACTGCTAGCCAAAGACGGTACGTACGGTGGTTTGATTTTACGGCTCACTCAATAAGGTCGAGAACCAACCAAAAAAAAACTCCTCTTCCATTCCACAGAAAGCAACGAACGAGTTCACTTCAATCTCGGCATGCTGGCGATGGATGACCGCAACACGGACGAGGCGGAAAACTGGTTCCGCCGGGCGGTGCACCTGAAGCAGGACTTCCGCAGTGCGCTGTTCAATCTGGCGCTGCTGCTGGCGGACGACCACCGCCCGTTGGAGGCCGCTCCTTTCCTGAACCAGCTGGTCAAGTACCATCCGGACCACATCAAGGGACTGATCCTGCTCGGGGACATCTACATCAACAACATCAAGGATCTGGATGCGGCCGAGAATGTAAGTTTGAGTTGTTTATTTTTATATCGATTTTAATTCAAACGAATGCGATAGTCACAGAAGTGGAGAATGAAATCGGGAAACGGGAAGAGAAAATTCAATAGAGGTAACTTAAAACATTAAAAACACTTCGATTCGGCTCGATTCGATTGAAAAATTTAGAAAATAATACAACATTCCCTTAAATGGTGCTTAAAAATTATTAATAGTAATTCAAATTATTTGTATTTTCAAGAAACATGAAACAAGAAACCATAAAAACCGCAAAGGGAAAGAGTAAATTCTCAAATCAGAAACTCGCAAAATTTCAAACTCATAAAGCAATTTAGATCACTATTAACTCGGAAATTTCAAATTTAGGCGGTGCTGCTAAATAGAGTCAGTAGGATTATTGCACTTGCCCCGTAATTGTCCTGTACTTTTAACAGCCGGCTTCGAAGTCTGTCGATAAAGTCGGGTCAAGTCTTAGAAAGACGTTTAAGCCCAAGATTTTTTTTAACTCGGAATATAAAAAAATCAAATAATTAAAAAAACTAAAATATATATGTTAATGGCGCTATTTAACAAGAAATAAAAATTGCAAAACTGAGTGTCCCATTCGTTAGGGAAATTGTCAAAGTGAAAAGAAGTTTTTTAAAAGTACTTGGACTCGGACTCGGACTCGGACTCGGACTCGGACTCGGACTCGGACTCGGACTTGGACTTGGACTTGGACTTGGACTTGGACTTGGACTTGGACTTGGACTTGGACTTGGACTTGGACTTGGACTTGGACTTGGACTTGGACTTGGACTTGGACTTGGACTTGGACTTGGACTTGGACTTGGACTTGGACTTGGGCTTCGACTTGGACTTGGACTTGGACCTGGACTTGGACTTGGACTTGGAGACTTGCACTTGGACTTGAACTTGGACTTGGAGTTAGACTAGGACCCATTTCCGTAGCGCCAATTGCAATTGGCTAGACTGGCCCGTGCCAAGGGCGCTGGCTATGATGGGTGCCAAAAACGGCTAGAACCTCACTGAAGTACTCTCAAGTGTAGTGAGGTACTGGATATAGGGAGTTTTACGAATCATGTATGACAGTCTAATCTTAAAAAATAATAAACTTCAAAGGAACACTGGTTTAAGAAACGAGGGTACGCTAAATCGGGCGCGCCAAGTCCACCACAATATCACGCTACGGCTTTGGAACAAGGTCTAGAATCTGGGTCCAAAATCTAATAAAATTGTGGTCCAAAACATAGTTCATAATTTAATCCGAATCTGGAACAACATTTGATTAAAAAAATGTGGTCCACGATATTAGCCGTGGTCTAAAATATGGTTTGGGTTCAGAATCTGGTTTAAAACTTAATGCAAAATCTGGTTGTTGGCTTTAAATCTATTTAAAAATGTGGCCAAAATCTGATTTATATTCTGGTCCAGTTCCAGAATCTGGACCCAAATGGTTTATGGAAATCTAATAAAAATGTGATCCAGAATCGAAGCAAGGTCCACCATCTGGTCCAGGTATCCCGAGCAGGAGCGAAGAGCAAAATAATACAAAAACAATATCAAACTGTGTTATAATGGTATATTTTGTTATTGAATAGATATGGAGATACATTGATAACTCATTTTGTTATTGAGTAGATATTTAAAACAGTGGTTGTAAGATGAGATTAATAACTGATTTTGTTATCATATCTTATTTTGAAAATGACATTTGATATATTTCAAAAATTTTCATAAAGAGATTTTAGATTATAAATATTTTATGAAATAATTTTTTAATATCTCATATGCTACTGCATTTGTTATTCAATACCTTAATAATACTAAAATATGTTATTCTAAACTCTGTATACAGTCATGTTATTGCTTTGTTATTCAAATACCACAAGTAGTTATTCTTTTGGCTTTAAAGGAGCAAAATTTTGAAATTATTATTTGTTATTTTACCAACTATGTCAGCCAAAACAAGACCAAATTTTGTTATGAGTTATTCGATTTCCAATAACACATTTTGATATTATTTTGCTATTCGCTCCTGCTCGGGATAACATCTGCTAAAAAATACTATCCAAAATCTGGTCTAGAATCTGATGCAGCTCCAAGATATGATGAAAGTCCAGAATCTGATCAAAAATGCGGTCGAAATTTTATCCAAAATCTGGTCCAAATCTGATAAAAATGTAGCCCAAAATCTGATCCAGGATCTGATGCAGGACCAGAATGTGGTCCAGACCACGTCTAGAATCTGGATCCAAAATCTAAACTAAAACTTTGTCCAAAATCAGATCAAAAATCTGATAAATAATGCGTTTCGGAATTTGGTCCAAAATCTGTTGCAAAATCTGAAACAAAAGTTGATTAAAAGTGGTCCAATCCAGGTTCAAAATTTGGCCAGATCCGCAGACTGGTTCAAGCCCCAATCCTAAATCTGGTTCATTGGTAGTTTTAAAACTGATCAAAAAAACTGTAGCCCAAAATCTTCTCCAGGTTCAAACTCTGGTCAATAAAATCTAATTAAAAATCTCGTTCAATCTGTTCCAAAATTTGATGCTAAATCGGCTCCGGAATTTTATTAAAAAAATATGGACCAAAATGTTGACCTGTCCCAAAATTTGGTCCCAAATCTGATTTGGTCCAGCATGTTGTGCAATATCAAGTTCAAAATCTGATTCAAATTGCAACCCAAAATATCATTAAAAATTAGGTCTAAAATCTGGTCCAGTATCTAGTCCAAATATGTTACAAAAGTTGTGATAAAATTAGGAACAAAATCTGCTAAAAATGTGACACAGAGATTAGTCCAGGTTCAGAATCTGGTTAGTGGTTAAAAATCTTATCAAAAATAATCAACTTGGAAGGAGCACTGATTTAGGAAACGAGGGAGTGCTGAATCGGGTCTTCGCCAAAGGTGCCACCCAGTATCACCCTACGGTTCTGCTTGGACCTAGACTTTGATTTAGACTTACGTGACCATAAGCTTGACTCTGCGATTAATGGTCGATCGCCATCCTTGCAGCCGTGATATAGGAGAATCAAATATGTTACTTTTATTGATGTCCTTCCAACAACGATATCTAAGCCAGATTACCACCGGATGGGTCCGATTTTGATTGACGAGTTAGCTGTTCCTCCGAGTCTATGTCGAATACCAAATCCAGAATGTTCCATTCTTGTCACCTTAATATGATAGCAATAGCAAAGAGTTTGACTGTGACAGTCAACTATCACTGAATAAGAGTTTGAACCTCTAAAATCCACCCCCTGGCTTCACCCATGGTTTCTAACGCTGAGCAACTCAGCATGAAATGCAACTACATTACCGATGCTCGTCTTGACATAATTCATTTGAATTTTCACTTACATTTATAAACTAA
Organism: Sabethes cyaneus; assembly: GCF_943734655.1. Classification (NCBI taxonomy): domain Eukaryota; kingdom Metazoa; phylum Arthropoda; class Insecta; order Diptera; family Culicidae; genus Sabethes; species Sabethes cyaneus. Next base: position 33,290,636 of record NC_071354.1, on the reverse strand, counting down.
TTTGCCACTGTCATGGATAAAAGAGCGTTCAGGAGGTGCTCGCATCAGCTAAATTTGTGCTTACAGAATTACAGGTCATTTCATTTGTACACACCAACTTCTTTTTTTACACGGGGGATGGGTAAAAAAACAGTGCAAGAAAAGTCGTGTAAAAAAAATTTGGTGTACAACTGTTGTTGGCGAAATTTTCGAAAAACCGTGCTATTTCGAGAAACCGTACAAAATAAGTCGTCAAAAAAAATCCCTGTTAAAATAAATCCGTGCAAAAACGAATCGATTGTATAGCATCGTTTCAGGTGTATTGCATTTGAATATAAGATTTCTAAGTACTGCTTAGTTTAAGCTTTGTGTAAAGCATCGTGTAAAATATTTAGAGAGCGAGCTGCGATTCTTGCTACGAAAACATAACGTATTGTCAGGGGTCTGGTTTTTTTTTACAAACGAAATCAGGCTCTAATATGGTGGATTTGGTAAGAAAATGGAAAAGAGAAAACAGTATAAACGGAGGGAAGAGGTAGTAAAGAGAAAAAGGAAGTGTAGAAATCAACTTTAATTAAAAATAGGAAAAAAAAATTGGAACAAAAAAGGGAGCTCGGATCTAAAAATGATGGGAAAAAGGAAATAAAAAAGTGAAATTGACAGAAAAATAGAAGAAATGGTCTTTCTAAGACTTGATCCTTCTTTATTGACTTCGCGGCCAGTTGTTAAAATACAGGAGAATTACGGGGCTAGTACAAAAATCTTACTGACTCTATCTAGCAGCACCGCCTAGCCAAGATCCGAACATACGACGATTGGGTTGTTAGACCAGCGTCGTACCACGGAGCTAACTGGGCGGTCTATAAACTATGAAACAGAAAGTTAAAATCAAAATAAAAAGCAGTAAGACGGAAAAGTGATCGAAACAAAAAGGAAATATGAAAAATATTAGAAAAAGGAAGAAAATAGGAAAACAGTTTAATAAAAATCCAAAGAAAACAGCAAGCGGAGCAAAAAAAACCAAAGTTAAAAATGAAGTGTAAATCGATAATATATAGACAGGATAAAATCGTCTGTTGAAAAAAATAATGGGATAAATTATAAAAATCTACGAAAATTGAAATAAGTAAAGTAAGAAACGAACTAGAAATCAGTGTTGAAAAATTCATAGCACCAAAAAACTCAATGAGATTTCAAACACATGGAATTTCAACCTTGATCACAAGCGCAAAACTCACATATGAATTTCTCTCGCTATTATACGCGATGGCTCTGTTGCTATGCGATGTGAACCAAATTCAGCTGTGAGTAGGAATAGAAAAAAACCGCTTCTAGCGATCAAGATTATAGAAGCGATCAGATTCATTGAAATCACTACTTGTAAGCGACAAACACTTTGCCGCGATTCGTGCAAGCTATGACAAACCTCATGTCAGATCATGTTCATTGCATGATTGCGTTGAGAAATATAACAAATACAGACGATTGGTTGTGTGTATCGTATGAATCACAATACAAACAACATGTGTGACCTTTTTTCTCGCAGTTAGGTAACACTGTGATCGACTGCTGAGACTGTTTAGAGAACAAAATCTTGTGATCAATGCTAAAGATTCACTGTTTGTCATGATCTGTACGGATCGTGATCTGTGCGTGTGTCGATAACTCACAGATTTTATCAAGATCGCTAATCTTCCATCCCTGGCTGTGAGCATTTTGCTTCATTCTTCCACAGCTTCCATCTCCATTTCATACAACAAACTAGAGAGCAAAAGAGAATCTTCCGTCAGAGAAAACATCAGCAGCGAAAAATGCAACACACATTCATGAATTAAGATGGCAAACATATTGGTGGAATTTACATATTTCTTTCGCGGGAATCGACATTTTCTTAACTAGAAAGTAACAAGCCTAATAAGAATTAGATAAACATGTAATTTAAATGTGCGTTTTAGTTTCACTTTGCGATTTATTTAGAGATTTATTCCCTCACGCTTTCTCATAGCTACGTATCGCACCTACATATCGCAGAGAATACCTATGCTATTTGTGCATGGCTCCGGGTAGCAGATGAAGCAAAGCAGATTCACAGTTGATTTTGAGCTTTTACCATCAATGCTAGAAATACGAAAATAAAAAAGTAGTAAAATAAAGTACTTCATTACATTTAAGTCCCTATCATGTGCAGTGGATTTTTGAGTCTTGAAATGTATATAACTGCTCATAGCGTAACACCAAAACTATTTCAACTTTATTGCAAATTATTTTTAAAGATTTGGTCCCCCCCCCACTCTCTTTCCTTTTATTTAAAAATAGCCCCTAAGTTTTATAAGGGGCTAAACATTTGTGTTTAACATGAGTAAAATATTTTTATAAAAATATATAAAATCAGTTGTCTGTGGACTTCACAGCCAAAATAATTTGAAAAATGAGTGTACGGAGTATTAACGCTTCTAACACGAAATAGAAGGTTCATACAAAGCGATGACTGAAAGCGATAAAATAGAAAATTTTATTCAATTTTGTCTCTTTTGATAGGTATTCGCTTACCGGACAATAACACAACATATGAAATACAGGAATAGACTTGGGTTTTACCACTAAACACCATTATTTTCGAACTCCACTCTTAGCTCCTAGCCTGTCACATCTCTTATCTCCTAATATTGTACATCTGCTATCGTTCCCGAAATTTCTATAATGTAAAAATATATAGCCCTTCTCGCTATATAGGATTAGGACCTCCTCCTCCTTCCATTTTACAGACCCTCCTCACCTTTATCTCTTAACCGCTTGTAGAATTTCTCTTGGTGCAAGTTTGGTGGAGAACGGTGAGACATTCCGGAGTGATGGTGGAATATACATATTCACTTTTGTATATTTACTAGCTGACCCGACAAACTCCGTATTGCCACAAATTAAACCGTATTGTACATAAATCGTGAATCTCGGATGACCTCTGTCTCAATCTCGAGTTTTGTAAGTTTCTAAGGAGTTCAACCTTAGATGATTCATTTAATACAGTACAGTAGTAAATAATACAGAAAAATCTCTTCAGTTCTATTCCGAAATCGAAAAAAATGAAATAGAAATTCAAACCTCAACTCTTTAAAAACATTTCAAAATTGCAAATAAAAAATCGATCTACCGAAAGATACAACACTGTGAAATAAACAACTTGTTTTTTCTTCTATTCCAGTGCTACAAGCGCATCCTCCAGCTGGACCCAATCAACATTCAAGGTCTGCACAATCTCTGCGTGGTGTACGTGGAACGGGGCAAACTGGCCCAGGCTCAGTCGTGTTTGTCCCACGCGCACCAGCTGGCTCCCGCCGAGGACTACATTCTGCGTCATCTGCAGATTGTGCAGACACGGATCGCCCGGCTGCACGGGACGCCCGGTCCGAGCCGGGAGAAAGAAATTGCCTTTACGGATTTCGATCCACGTGAGTTCGGAGGAAATCCCTCGACGACGACGACGACGACGCCGACAGCGGCGGCGGCGGCGGAAGCCGACCTCCAGCAGCCACCACACGGTGGTAACAGTGTAAATAGTCCAACCGATTCGGATGCTTCTGCCGACAGCAGTGGCACCAGCAGTAGTAGTAGAAGTAAGAGTAGTAGTGATAACGATACACATAATAATTTGGAAACATCATTACCTCAACCGAACGATGCGACTGAAGCAGGCAACAGCAACAGCAGTAGCAGTAGTAGGAGTAGCACTAGCAGTAAAGATAGTGATGGCAGCGACAGCAGCGACCCCATTTTTATCGATTCCGAGGAATCGGTCTCTTCATCCACGTCCGCCTCTTCGAGCGGAAGCCACTCCCGGCTGCATCAAAATGCGCCGAAATCCGGCGGCGACGAGTTGACTGGTGACAACCGCAGCAGCAGGACTGGTAGACCTAGCAGCAGCAGCAGTAGTAGCAGTAGCACTGGCAGTGAGAATATTAATTCTCATTACCACCAAAACCATCATTATCAGCAGCAGCAGCAGCAGCAACGAAGAAGAAACGTTGCCTTTCAGCAGCAGGCGGATGACTCCGCGACGAGTGCAAGCTCCCCGGCGACGCTTGTCGGGAAGGACCTCGATAATCCATCGTCCGGGATGTCATAGCATCAAATTCTTAATTACAAGTTAGACTGTTTTAAAATTAATTAGGACTGAACCCGAGAACTGAACCTGCACTGATAATGATTACGGTCGTTACGATGGTGACGACGAAAACGATGATGACGATGATGATGATGATGTTGATGCTGATAACGATACTGTTGATAGCTACAGGAGTATGAGAGTAGGATGCTACAAGCTGTGAGCTTCGTGTGCTTGTATTTGTGCGGGTGTGGGTGTGTGTGTGCGCGCACGTAGTCCTGAGGGTTTGCAAATTTGTCCCGACAGGCAACCGTGGAGACAGTGAAAGAATTATGATACTTACTTAAAGCTAGCTTCTCCGAAACGACGGGCCGGCACCCTGCCAGCGCAGCGCTGCGCTGCGGGGTCCAGAGGCCAGGCAAAAGGACAGGAAAGCTCGTTACACGAATTGTAAGTGAGTGGTAAAAGGTACTAAAGTGAAATTATGTGTTATTGCCGAGAATGATTATTTTATGGTGTAGGAAAATGTCGCGGTAAAGGCCGCGGAGGTTACGCGGGTTGGGTCAGAGATTTAGTGGATCGAAATGGTTCAAGCGCCGTTGGTTTTTTGATGGGTGGTAAAAAAATTTCATTTCGACAGTAACCGTAAGCTCGATGAGATTCAGCGGCTTTGGCATACCACAAAGCATCTGACTTTACTCTCGGTTTATTAAATTGTGCTGTAAATAAACCGCTAAAACTTTCGTCATAAATTTACATAGTATTTTACGAGATTTTTATGCACCGACAAATAATTGTGGTCTTTAAGAAAATATTTTTCATTATACCATTAGTATTAATTCTCAGATGTTAGGTTTTAATTTTTATTAGATTGCAAAATGATTTTAAAGTTTTACCAAATTACTATGAACGCACACCCGTTTCACTGATACTTTTGGAAACCAAAAGTAAAATTTTTGTCACCAGATACCAGATACCTGTCCAATATTTTTGAAACTATTTGATTGGGCAGCTCAATTATGCAAAGTTTTATTCAATATTGCTTCCAGCGGCAATTCGTATGATATTAATTTAGATTGGCCAAAACAAGATCTTATTAGTAATTGAATTATTTCCTAAAATTCACGAGCAAAATTGGCTTGATGAAAAGTTAACTTACTCAAAATATGTTTACAAAAATGACCAACATTTTAAGTTGGTTGGAGTTTTTAGCAAAAAAAAAAAGCTGAAAAAGCAAAGCAATTGTTAAAGATAAGTATGATGTTTCTATTGTTTTCAGCCAGTAAGAAAATGAGACTGTTCGTAACATTTTATTGACAAATTTCGGTGTTCATTTTCTAAGACTTACAAAAATCGGCAATGCTTAGAACTTCCATACATTCTAAAAAGATAAATGCCAAATCAACCAGCATAAGGCTCTTGTAAGATTTATATTTGATTTCTAAGCCGAAGGAAATCAAATTTTATTACGCATTTTACTATTCTCGGCCAAGGGTTTACCGGTCAAAACATAACCAAATGAACTAAAATTTAGTAGAAACTGATAACGTAAAGTTTACCGCATTAAATCGAGTTCATTGACAATTATTAAGCCGAAAATCAATCTCACTTCAATGACTTTTCAAAATTATCGTTCCGTTTTGGAGAGAAGTCTTAGAATTTGATGAATTTTTCTGAACGGTCACAGTTCATTCGAGGTCTCCAATTTTTCCAATTGGTTCGCGCAGCTCGATCGGCTTCTGTTAACATCTTTGGCGATTGAACCACTCCTTTGGAGCTCAGAAGAATGAGGTGGTTAGAAGTGAGTGCATCGGGATCGCTAGGCTGCACCGAGATGAACGTCAAAGGTCGTGAGTTCATGATCGACTCGGCTTCTATGAGAATCGTCAATAGCGTCTCGTCGTCTGGATTCCGTGAACTGGACAGGCTGTTGAGCGGTTTTGACACTTCGCACTAATCGCTCCCAAATCCCTCCGAAGTGTGGAGCTGAGGGTGACTTGAAAACCCATTTAGTGTTCGCATTAGTGAACGTTTCGGCCAGTTTTTTATGCATGTCTTCGATTTGCTCGCTGCTCACGACTAGCACTCTGGAAATTTGTGGCATTGTCGGTGTAGATTTCACACGATGCCCCTCGGCGTGCGATGAACCGACGGATCGCCAGCTTGCAGGACTCCGATGACAATGTATAGGATACCTCCAGGTAGACAGCTCGTATGGACAAACAAGTAAATAGAACTACCCACCTCTTGACGATGCTACGCCCAATTCGAACTTGTACTGGTCCTTGTTCTCGTCACGCTTTTTGAATTATCAGCTTGCCGTGGATAAGAACGTGCGATATAAGACCCAGCGAATCGAAAAAGCGCATTACACATTGCAGAATGTTCCACTTGGTGGTTGGAGTGGTTTCCCGATCCAGATCAATTGCGTAGGTAAATTTGTCTTCTCAGGGTTCCTAAAGCATCTTAAGGACTCGCTCGGTCGCATCTCCAGTAGAGAAGGGCAGCGGATACCGCAGCTGGTTCTCCTACCCGTCGAAGAACTTCTTGGGAATACGATAACCATTTCCTGATGGTAAAACCCCCAACTGTAGCTACTTCGGTCGTAACTTCGACAGTTTCCTGTACCGAATCGAAGCTGTTCAGGTAGTCATCAACATAATGCTTGTTGGTGATCGGCTTTGCCGCCCATGGGTACTGCTCCTTGTACTTCGCTGCATTCAAGTTTTTAATAAACTGTGCCTGGGTTGGCGAGCAAGTGGATCCGAAACTGCCGACGTCCAATACATATATCTGGATGGCTTCAGACGGATTACTGCAGAAGAGAAACTCCTGGTATGGTCTATCTGGTTGCCGAATGAAGAACTGGTGAAACATCTGCTTGATGTCACCGCTCGCCGCCACTTTTCGCTCTCGGAATCCACACAACACCTTCAACAAGGCAACTAGGAAGTCTGGACCTTTTAAGAGTACACTATTGAGGGATATTCCTTTTACTAGCTCCTGGAGGTTAATAAAATTCCTTCCCGCTCGCAACGTGAATGTATCCATCCTTCAAATATTCCTTGATTTGCTGGTGCGCGCTTCTTTTCAATTCAGGATCAGCTGCCATTCTCCTTTCGAAACACTCCCATCGTTTCATGACCATCGGAAAGCTATTCGGAAGGTCTAGATGATCATATCGCCACGTTAACCCGGTTTCGAAACCCCCAGGAACTCGCTTTGTGGTTTCCAATTGTTTCCGTTGCGAAAAACTGTTTAACCACATTATGTAGTCCTTCGTTGGTACAACCACAAACATGCATAGCAAAATCAGCTACGTTTTTTGAGCCCTCAACGGTGCCACAAATAGTTCAGCCAAGTCGTGTTTTGGTAGTTATCGGGTCGCCGAGTTGACCCTCGTGAATCTTGATTGAATCCAGCAGACTCGCGTTATTCGCACCAATCAAAATACCAGGCGATACAGAATTATAGCCCCGCACCGACAATCTTCTCAAATGGCTGAATCGGTGAGAAAGTGAGAAAGAAAGCGTCTGCTTCGGTAGGTTGAGATTCAACCTGTCATTCAACCAGAAGCAATCCTTCATGCCGACTCCGCAAATTTGGATCTGAACCCGTTGGGACTTCGACTCATATCTAGCGACGTTGCTTATCCAGCTGAGACACAGCGGCGCTGGTGCCCCATTCTCGATTCCCAGTCGCTTAACGATCGCCTGATTGACCAGAGTGAGCGACGACCCATCATCCAGGAAGCTGCACGAGAAGCATCCGGAGGAGTACCTTTTGCTTGGTATGATGATGTTCAGATGTAGCTGCGCAGGACCTTGTCCACTAGTTCTTGCAGTAAAACCGGATTACACAAATGCGCTACCTGACCTGCAGCCTCCCAGTGATCACAGAGGTTTTGAACCGCAATCTCAAAGGAATTTAATGTATCTAGCCTATCTGCCTTCGGTGCCGAGACTTCACGGATTTTATTTAATAGAGTGTAGATAATAAGCTCCGGCCTACCGAAAAACGTGTATTAGAATAGCAATTACCTGTGGTACACATGCCGGAAGCAGCAACCGACAGTTTACTGCGTCGAGCACCCTACCTTCCAAGATTTCTGTAACCTAGCCAAGTTCTCTACGTCCGAAAATCCGCACGCTGTAGACGAGTTGACATAGGAACTGTAGAACATGGGCCAATTGTTCGGATTCCCATCGAAGGTCGGCAGCTCTCTTGGAATCACCTGTCTGACTAATAGCTGCTGCGGTGATGGCCCAACCTGTGGTGGAATCGGCACATCCGGTACTGGAGCACTTGGAATCGGCATTGGTTGATGCGGTGCACCCGGTACTGGAAATGGTGGGTTCATTGACGTCATCGGCACTGGAATAAGCATCGCACTTGTTGACACAACCAGCCTTTCCGAATTGATAATAGAGACTGATGCTAACGGGTTTGTCCAAGAGCTTGGTACGAATGCATCGGAGGTAACTAGGCAGTGAGATGGATGGGTGCACCGTTCCTGATACTGGAATTGAACCCCACATCGAAGTTGCTTGATTCAGCTGGCCAAATGCGGACACGATAGGAAACGGGCCCTTCTGGGTGAATGTCAGTCCATCACCGCCGGCAGACGTCTGAGTGAACCCTACTTGTTTCGGAATAGCACCCAATCGCTGATAGTGGTTCAGATTCTGCCGGCAGAACAGCAGCAGTGATTTGCGATGGGCCCTACGATTCGGCGAGCTGCTTTTGAGCTTTTGATACAGCTGCGGTTGTCGGAGTGGAATTGTGACCGAATGAGGGTATCGACGATGTCACCTTCGCATTCTCTCCCTGTGGAGCGATCGACAAGTTTTTTGCCTCAATTTCCATCCTCTTCGTCCAATTGTCCACCTTCGCGACTCCTTCTATCGTTGACTGCATGGATTCCGACAGAATCGACGTGTTTCCTGTGCCTCCCAGGATCTCCAGCTTCGTCGCCTCCAGCTGCATTTTCTTTCTCGCCAACTCTTGTTCTTTTCGATAAACGTTTCGAACATTTGCAAATCGAGCGACAAGCAACCATGCATTGCGGGCGGTTTGAAGACATTTTGCTAACGGGACACTCGCGAGCGCACAGCCTCGTAGCGTCGTTCTACGCAGTCCACTGACGAAACCAACAGCTTGTGAGTTATCAGCTGCAGATCTTACACGCAGTTAAGAGTGCGGGCCCTCATCGCAAGGCATGAAAAAGTCCGAGGGAGATGCTCATGCCATTGTGTTCGTTAGAACGTGATCGCGTGTGCGAGAAATTTAGACCACACGAGTGCGGGCTTCTCAACACTGAGTGAGCAACAGTGATTACATCTCGTTCGTGTTCGTGTTTGAGTAGCATCGGGCACCAATAGGCGAGCTGCTAGAGTGATGATTCTAGACTACCATACCCGGAATGATTGGGATACCAAATACGTGTCAAGTTAGAGGCTCTTGTGTTTATCGGTGCTGGATTTATGGGCGGGGCAGCTGTTGAGAGTTATACCTTCGATTCACTATTTCAGAACTAAAAATGACTGACTGAATTTTTCAGAACGCACCGCGTCATTTGAAAAGATTGTTAACTGAATATCATTTCAAATTATTGTATTGTATTGCATATTGGTCGAATCATCTGACAATTGACATTATCTACATGAAAAATTAAATCTAAAACTAAGTCTGATGCAGCATCCTGGACCTTGTTATTTTTCTACTGAAAGCGCGTGAGGTAACATTTTCGAAGTCAAATAAGTCTTCGACTAGCGTGAAGGTACGAGTGCATGACGTCAGCGGTTCATAAAATCCGTACATGGTCCGATGGAATCTATTTGTCAACAGACTCGATGAACGAAGCTGTCTACGTGAAGCTCTTAAATCAATTTGAGACAGTAAAACCGGGGCGTCAAACTCATTATTGAGAAGCTTGACTTGGAGCTAAAAGCTGACAACGGTCTTCGTAGCAGGGAACGATACGGACAAATCTTCGTTGCACACGCTCTATTCTAGCTGTCCAACACAACTTATAGGGATTCCAGATGATACAGGCGTTTGCAAGTATTGGTCGTACTAATGCGCAGTACAATGCTTTCGAGCAATGCGGATCTTTAAAGTCACGAGCGATTTTTGTGATGAATCCCAGTTGCTGCGAAGCTCTTGAGATGACAGCAGTATATTGTTGGTTGAACGTGAGCATGTTATCCAACAAAACTCCAAGATCATTAATCTGATCGACGCGTTCTAGAACAACTCCGTTTATCTGATAGTCAAATGAGATAGGCACATTGTAACGATGAAATATTGTTAGCTTGTTTCTGTTACACCAATCAGCGAAGATGTCCAGCAGTGTTTGCAATCGGCGGCAATCGTCAACAGATTTCACAACTAGATTAGATAGATCTTTAGATCATCGGCATATACCAGTACCCATCCGGAACCCAACAGAATAGCAATATCGTTAAAGTACAAGGCGAAAAGCAAAGGCCCCAAGTTACTACCTTGTGGCACACCAAAAGTATTACAAAATTCACGTGAAACTGTCGAATTCAGCTTGACACGTAAAGTACGGTCTGTGAGATGAGAGCTCAAGCACGAATTCAGTCTATCAGAAACACCCAGGTTAGAGAGCTTGTGCAAGAATATTTGATGATCTATTGTGTCGAAAGCGGCCTTAATATCTGTGTACACAGCATCAATTTGCGTTCCGGCTTCCATTTGTGAGATGCAAGTACTGGTGAATTCGATCAAGTTAGTCGAAACAGCACGACTCGGCATAAAGCCATGCTGGTCAACTGAAATATAGTTTTTGGTGCTGTTCAGGATTACACTACTGACGATGATTTCAAAACACTTTGATCCAGTAGAAAGACTTGTAATGCCTCTGTAGTTTCTTACGTCTCGCTTTCCTCCCTTCTTGAATACGGGAAACATATAGGACTGTTTCCACAGCGTTGGAAACTTCCGCTGCTCAAACGATTTGTTTTAAATCCTACTGAAGGGCAGGGCAAGAGCAGTAGCGCAGCGATAGAGAATAATAGCTGGAATACCAACGGGACCCGATGAGTAGGAGCTCTTCAATTTCTTGGCACCAGCAATAACCATATCTGGAGTGATGTCAAAAACATCCAGATCAACTGCACCATCAGGGACATCCGACGCAGCTATTTCAGCATCAGATTGTGTAGAACAGCCACTCGCAAACCCAGAAGAAACATGATCGGCAAACAATTCGCAAAATTCGGTAATTGTCGAGGATTCCATTCGACCCAGGATCACACTAGGAGGAATAGAAGAGTTTTTCCTCTTGGCAAACCAAATTGTACCCGCAGTACATAGGATTTGTAAAGAGAACTATTCAGCCCACGGTAAGCGTCACTGGCATCTTTGAAAGCGCGTTTATTTAGCGGTGTTCGTGGCTTACGCAGTAGTCTCTGTTTTGCGTTCCGATTCCGTTTCAATTTGCGCATCTCACTGTTACTCCAAGCAGGTTTTAAAGGAGTTTTAACTCTAGGTACATTTCCATTCAGCCAAGTGCAGACAGCATTGCAAAACTGCAATGTCTCATATCATCCACGTTCATCTCGCCCAATAATGCAGCCCAATTCAGAGAAATAAAGTTTGCATCAAGTGCCTCAAAGTTTATTCGACAATAATTTAGAGGTACCATTCCGACATTGGTAGCAGGAGCGTCAACGGGATATACCCCTCTAGGCAAAAATAAATCCCCTATAGGCAAAAATAAATCCAGTGGAGGATGGTGAGGATCTCGACGGGAAGCAGCGGAGATATTGCGCAAATCACTGAGATCTCTTGATCAGGAAGGCAGTACACGAGGACGAGTGTTCGTCCAAGGTGGATTTACTTGTTTTAAATTTAGAAATTCGCGTCCATCAACCACAGCAGCACTAGCAGCAGGAAGCATGAGGGAATTGTCGTATTGTACTCCATCCTCCCCATTAAACCAGGAAATTTGCGGTTGGTTGTAATCACCGCAAATCAAAATTCTGTGGTCAGAAACCTCTTTCTCACGTAGCTCACGAATCGAGAGGATATGCTCGTCTATGAACCTGACTACCTTGCTTCTATCGGGAGGGATGTAAACTGCTACAAGCAAAAACTAACAGCAGAAACACAGACTTCTTCGAAACAACTTCCATGGTTTAGATCGACCATCGAACTAGAAAACTGTTGGGCAACGGCAATCAATACGCCACCAAAAGAGCTTTTGTGACTATTCTTTGAGCTACGATCACATCGATAAACGCTGAAGGTACGCTCTAATGCCATCCGTGTCACTGGTGTGTGTTGATAGTTCCAAAATAGTACTCCTTTCACGTGGAGATCACGAGCTGCACGCAGGAAAAATAATACGACTGCTAAGCGCGGGCCGAAACTCGATGGCTTCTATAATGTCAGCTTCAATGCGCCCCGTATGATCTACTGGTAATGATCGTCCAGGAGATAGTTTATATTGTTTATATTATATTGGTTCTTTTCTGATCCAAGCACGGAACGAATTTCGAATAAACTTATCCAGGACCTGGAAGGAGACGTTGATGATGTTGAAATGTCCCTGTATGACAACCGGTTTCGGATTGATAGTATCCCCCCTTATCCGGCTATTTTACATGTTAGATTTATTGTGATATTTCATCTGACATTCAAATTGTCTTAATGAATAAAATCTTACATCTAGTTACAACTTTTCAATATTTGGGCAAACAAGTGCGATGGTTCGCTTAACTCAAATAGTTCTTCCACTTTTGAAAAAGTCCAGATGCATTGCGTGATTGGCTCGTTATAATCAAATGCCATTCGATGAATAATGGAGTTCGAAGCAAGCTCGTCGATCGTAATGGTCGTTGTCATACCGGGAAATTCAGCAGGGGCAGCGGTTTTGGAGAATCGATTTCACCATTGATAATTTTAGCTACAAATATCACCTCACCCAAGTAACCAAAAGTTCCGATAAAACTGCTTAGCAAGCTTTAGATCCATAGACATGAAGCTTTTTAACCTTCCTTAAACACCATTATCCGAACTCTTAGTTACTTTCAAGTTGCATGGTAAACTTTCAAGCTGCATATTGAACTTTCAAGTTGCTACGGATATTAACGGTACTTTATTGAGAATGAAGTTCGGTTTACAAATGTAGTGTCAGAAAGAAGTTCTGCGGAACTAAATTTGAACCAATTATGAACTTCAAAGTTCGTTTCTTAAGCGAAATTCGAACTTTTGGTTGCTTGGGAAGTGGTCGAGCGTGTCTAGGTCAAATAAACGGCAGCTGTATGCCAGAGGTGGCAAGTTATGGTGGCGAAGCGCATCGAACAAATCTCCTTTGCACACGCTCAATGCGTAGATTCCAAGTGATCTGCTGCGGCTATGCTCACAATGAGCCATAGTAAATTCAGTAAACCTTGTAATCGACGCCTGTCGTCTTCATAACTTCATAAACAAATTCAGATCAACATTCAGCGCACAAGTTCCAGCAGTAACGCAACATCGCTGAAGAACAACAGAAAAAGCAAAGGCCCCATTTAGCTGCCTTGAGGCACTCATCGAGGTGAACATCGAGGAAATACTGGGGGCATCGACCAGGCTTAGTTTAGTTTTTTTGTAGCAACTATCACCATATCGGCAGTAGTGGTAAATAAGCTTAAATCCACCAAATCGACCAGAAATAACTGCAACTAAGTGCAAAGTGACGGCTATGACAGTCAATGTTTTGAAATAATAAAACTGATTCATTAGCTAAGTTGAGTGCATTAAACAGGGAAATTTATGAAAGACCTATTATCAATCATGAAATGTTGCTTCTTCACATTAAAGGACATTAATTAGTCGGCAACACTCCTGGGGCAAACATTCCATTACCCCAAAGTATCGACTAAACCACAAATATATGAATTTGAATTAGTTCTTTCACTGGAATATTTAAAATGGATATCCAATCGATTTTTACATGGACTTGAACGCAAAAAAACTAAATCTCGTAGACCCAACTCCACGCAGCCGACAATTGAATCCCATTAGCCTATTTTCCTGGTACATCAGAACAATCACAGAACCTAATATATGTTATGCAAAAAAAAATCGTAAAGAAACAATCCGGGTGCGTAGTTTAACCCCCAGAATCTCCACTCGAAACAATCTCTTCTTTTTCCACAAACGCAAGACTGATTTGCTTCCAGGGCAATCACATGTAACCTAAATTACCACGCCGATTAGTACTTCTTTACAGTGAATTAGTAGGAAATCCAAGGAAAGCAAAGTACGGCAAAAAAATGAAACAAAACGAAAGAAAAAAAGCCTATTTTTATCGTTACTTTTGGCATTCAAAGTTTGCTGTTGAACCCAAATTGGTCCGAAAAAGAAAATGTTAATGGTAAACGTTATACCGAGAAATGTTTACTTATTTATATCCTGGAAACCTTGGCATTTGCGAAGCAAAAATAAAAAAAAAGCAACTCACAGCCTGCTGTTTTCGGTTCGGTTGTTAAAAGAAACAGAAAAAGAATTAAAGGCCTGTACCCACTCATAGAAAAAGAAGTAAAACTGATTTCTATAAGAAAAAAAATCTGTACAATATAAAAAGACGGCAAATTTATCGAACAAACTCGCAAATGTAAATTATCAAAGATGGGAGTAATGAAATCCATGCTCACCAGGCGGCGAGCAAGCGAAAGATTAAACCAAAAGCAGAGTGAAGCATAAGAAAAAGAACAAAAAAGAGGAAGAGGAATATATTTTTTCACGAATGTGTATGCGCTGATAGGTACTTAAGAAATTAGCAAATAATGTAAGACGTTTAGCATAAATAAAAATAGCGTGTATTGATTAGGATTGTTTGAGATTGATGTGAGAGAGAGAAAGGATTCGGTTGGAGACAGAAAAAACAGACACACACAATGATATTTGCTATAGATGATATTGTTAGGATTTTTTATGAGCAAAAAAAAAGAAATACACACACACAAAATATGTGATCGTCATTGTTCTCGGTGACGGGGAAGGAAAAACAACTGTACTTAAAAGCAAAGCTAGAATGAAAGTTTATCGGAAGAAAAAAAAACCCTTTAGTTCCACCCCCGCATGGGTTTGTAAACCTATTCCTGGACTGTTAGCTTTTTGTGTTAGTAGTCAAATATTTAAAATCAAGTGCTGATGTAAATGAAAACACAAGACATACACACACTATATGTAGACGCAGCAGGAGACGAAGCAGAGAACAGGAGAAAAAAAACTTGGAACCATTTGTTATCGATTGCAATACATAGTTTGCAAAGCTAAAAAGTATTCGTGAGTCTATAAGCAAAACTGTAACTGATGTTCTTCTATTAACTTAAGAATCTTATTACTACCGGAATGAGTTTACTAGAAACTGTGTAAGCGTATTATATATTATTTTTGTATTACTGCTTTTGTAACGCTGTATTTGGTGATGGGTTAATCTAAGGTTGACGGCAAGTGTTTACACGAGGCCACTTCGTTCGTTCGAAAAAAAAACCTAGCGTCTCCATTGGATGTGAACGCACGGTTGACTACTGACGATCAGCACAAATGAGCCTGAATGTAGACCACAAACAGGACACAGTATACAATCAGGCGCTTCAATCAATTGGGAAGCACTCAAAAAGTACCCACTCGGGAAAGTTTACGTTTGCGAGCTTCATCGAGCAGCTCACGAGCGATTAAACTACCATTTGCTGCTGTCCGGCCGGCTGTGAGGCTGTAAAACAATGCTGATCGCACTTAACGAACCACACAACGGATTATCATAATACGCATTACGGTTTCCCAAATTTAACTGTTCAATGATGCGATTACAAATCCCGCTTGCTTCTCATCAGCGCGGCTTGCCGAAATAATTTAGACTGCTCAACCGGACGGACGTACGCAAATGAACCCCCAACCAGGTCGTTTTCTGTTCGGCCAAATGACCGTTGAATCGTTAATTTTAGAGTCAATATAATGTTGATGTCCAACCTGGCTGGCAGTGCAGTGCCCGTCGCCCGTTCGGAAATGGCAGGCAGAACCATTTCCAGGGCCAGCACGTCACCGCCAGTATATGGACTGAACTGGACAATTGGTAAGCAAATCACATCACAATTTGTTCGGAAGTCCAGTCTTACGCAAGCGATCCGGATGACAAGTGGAACCTCGTGTAAATATTTGGCAACTCATTTAGTTTTATGTGCCGTTGAGCTGTCCGTTTAGTACGTCAATATTATATACAACACACACTCACTCACTGACACGCATTTGCCCTGTGTTATATCTGCTCTTCGCCCGGGCGAACGGCGCGCGGCCACCCTCTGGGCCGGAGCACAGGCGCGGGGCCAGTTTGCGATGGGCAAAGAAAATGAGTAAAAACAAAGTAAAGACAGAGAAGAAAGAAACGGATCCTCTTCCGGGAGGCTTATCCTATATTTAGTGAAAATGAGATTTGTACTTAAGTTGATGAAATGAAGCAAAGTACTATATTTAAGGAAAATACATGAAAAGAACAAAAAAAAATCGACAGGCGTCATTTCATTTGCAATTGGTATCACACTGTCCTTGGCTTTATGGTTTTTCTTCCTGACAATTACGCACTGCTGGCTGGTGGTAAGATCGTTTTGTCTAAGCCGGCGCCCTTCAAATTCTACTCATTATCCGAAATTTATTCCACTGCTTCCACTCATAATTGAACTTTTATCACAACTTCGTTAATTCGTTTGTCACAATTGATAAAGTTAAACACAAGTTAAAAGAACTTAAATTTAATTGCCTCTTTGGGTCACAATGATCCCTTGCTGAATCGTTGTTTGGAGGACGTTTCATTAAAATCTAAAAAGATTTTAACGATAGCTGGTAGTGAACCCTGAAATTCAAAGCAACTAAGTTTTTCTGAAGTAGATTTTTGCGTGCCTAATAACAGTGACGTTTTAGCTCGAGGAAGCTAACAACATGAATTCAACTAGGTTATAAAGCAGGAAAGAAACTAGTTCCATGAAGACGCTCTCTCCACCTCAGAGAAAAAAAACTAGTAAAGCTTTTTTTTCAGTAATCTACGATGGTATCTACGATCTACAAAATCTCTTCCAACTTTTTAATTTAGTGAAATGAAACTGGTAAGTCAACGATTACTGATTACTCACCAAAGGTAATTTCTAGCCCGAGTGAAAAATTGAATCACTTTTACTCGAAGAGTGTAAAGAGTGTAGTTTGAATAAATAGGTGTATGAGAAATAGCTTCTAATTTGTAGAACTTCTCTAATTTTATATGAAAAACAGCAATTTGCTTTTACTCATGGTATTAACATCGCCAGCGCAAAATATAATTTATATATTTAAGACATAATATATGATATAACTATTCTTGGAGGTCTTGGTTCAGCAAAGCCTGCAATTCCCAATCGACAAAGACCTGCTCCTGCAGCTACTCAGAATTAAGTTTTACTCAGGAAATCTTAGCAAATCCAGCAGAATTTTTCTGCTAATTTTCTGAAATATTTCTTTACAGTTGAGAGAATAAATGGTTATTTCAAGGGAACCGTATAACACAGGTGCACGTTAGATATATGTCACTTAGGAGCACTTTATCTCGCAATCCGCGTATCTTATTCTAGTGCATACCACCACTAATGAGACTAACTCCACTAAGGACACGCTTACCCTACACGTTTATTTTATGAGTCAAAACTATCTAAATTCCATTAAATTGCATTAAAAGTGTATAGATTCACAGTAGGCAATTAGGCATTTGTTGTCAGGGTAATTCATTTGTTTAAAACAACATGGCGTCACACTCCCTGCGAAGCTTAGGTTACTGTTGTTTCATCACCTCGATCTAATTCGCTGGCTGCTTCTTTTGCTTTTCGCACAAGATTTCGATGGTGCGTTATTTCCCTCATCATTCTTGAACTTGTCCGGGCGTTTTTCGCTGCCTTTCTCCGAGTGGGCTCAAGGTTTTCGCGGTGTCACCTGTACTGCCATTAGCATAGCTTTCTCTTGAGCCCCGAAGAACGTCCCCACAGCAATTCCAGCTCTTGCTGCTCTCGTTCGATATCAGTCACGGCGGATTTGAAACCTATTTATAGCTGCTTAATCGTATTGAGTCCGTTGGTTTTAAACATCATAGAGCTCATTGGCCATCTTCCTAACTTCCGTCATATTTGCTTTGCTGAGTTGTCGACGATTGGAGTCTTCCTTTCATGCCAGAATAGCTTGGTAAGGTAAGGTAGTATAATATGGCCCCCTTAAGAATAAATGAATACCATGCTGCATCAAAATCCGGACGGTACCAATAATAATACCAGTAATAATATATCCAATTTATGAGGTGTAGCTATGTGGTTTACTTTGCAAATATGTCTAAGATCGTTTAAAGGTGGTTAAGTAGGCTGAGCGAAATAACTTAAATAAATCCAAACGTACAGTTGGTGTCAAACAATGTTTTTTTCTGCGAGTTTTTTAGATTACTAAAAAATAGTGCTTTCGCGATTTAAGGTTTTGGGAACTTATTATTCAAAGAAACGAATTTTTTTAACTTAGCATCGACAAAGAAGGTAAATTTTAATCAATTGAGACGGTGTCATTCTTTAATGTGTTGAAATAAGGCGTATTTTTGTAAATAATTACGCTGTCCGGATACAAAACCATGTTTTTAAATCCGGACATGTTTGACTGTTTGATGGTAGCTGCCTAATGTTTTTCTTAGAAAATGCGAAAGGACACGTTGAACCAGGCAGAAGGTGCGGTACAAGAAGGAGCCTCGATCCATGGAAACGGCAAAATATTTGAAAATCCAAAATACTTTAAGACATTTAATGTAGAAGTACTTAATCACTTTCATTCTCTGGTTAGGTAAGTGAGTTAGTGTCGTACTTGACGGTTCTAGTCAAGTACGACACTGACTCACTTACCTAACCAGAGAATGAAAGTGATTAAGTACTTCTACTTCGTTAATGACACAAAAGTGCAATTAAAAGTAAAAAAAATGTGAAGAGAGATGATTCTTTAATACTACATGTAAAACGTGATAAGTTGTTTACTTATAGGCATACAATTCTGAGATAAAATATGAGAAAGTTTTACCTGTCCGGAAAATGATTCAAAAGTGTCCGGATATTGATTCACTGTGATGTGAGGTGTCCGGATTTATGAACACGACAAGCCTGTTAATTTTTCTTATTTCAATGTATTTTATTGAGTTTTGATTGTAAAATTGATGTGTTATTGCAAATTTAAGCTTTATATTTGATTATAGTACAAAGCAATTACTAGAATGCTGCGAAATTATTGTTTACGGAGCATATTAAAAATATAACCTGCTTAAGTGTCCGGATATTGATGCAGCATGGTATATCCACAGACAGACAGACATAACACTCGTTTTCCATTCTTCGTACCGAATAAACTGTCATTTCAAATTTGTGCTTAGTTGGGAATGTCTCCGTTTTGGTCAAAGTGGCGCTTTTTGACGAAAGAAGGGGAATTCCCCATAAAAAATTCTTGCTACTTCGAGGGATACTCCTGTTGCTATCTGATATTTGGGAATGTCGATCATAGATGGTGCTAGTGTTGAGGCTAAATGCGAGGTACGATAATTTTTGTTGATTTTTCTTCCAAGAGTTATGTCTGTTTGTCTGTGGTATATCTTAAACAGGCTTTCCAAGAATAACGTTACAATTACGAATAGGGTTTTTTTCTAATTCCCGTCGTAATAAGTAAAGCCATTCTAATTTTCATCATTTGTTGGATGGATTTAATGAATACTCCAAAAACTCTTGTGCTGATTTGACTAAAACACACTTACCTTCCGATTCGTAAACTTTGAAATCACTGAAAAGCGACTATTAAAGCATATTATTCAAATTACGCAACTGACTTTATTTCTAAAATTCGTCGTACCGTTTTAAAATCCGTCCATCAAAATTTTTCATCGTCCGAAC
Organism: Sabethes cyaneus; assembly: GCF_943734655.1. Lineage (NCBI taxonomy): Eukaryota > Metazoa > Arthropoda > Insecta > Diptera > Culicidae > Sabethes > Sabethes cyaneus. The sequence continues at coordinate 33,270,617 of NC_071354.1, read as the reverse complement.
TAAAAATCACAACAATGTTTACGAAGCTAACGCGCATGTTTTTGTGTAGGACGGCATGACAAATATTATTCTACAAAATTTCCGCAGGTCAGGCAAGTTTTCCTGGCTGTAGAATAACGACAATGCCTTGCGTGAGTTATTTTCATTTATGAATGACGGAAATTAAAACGACTAGTCGACATTGTCTTCTTCGTCGCACGAAAAAACGTAGGAAATTTGGCTGGTAGGACTTCTTTAATGATAAAAAGCATTTAAATAGATCTCTGCTCACTTTGATTGTTCGCATGTGATAGACAACAAACTAAAATATTAGGGAATAACTAGTTTTGCATTGTGTGTCATAAAAATGCTGATATTTTTAATAATTTGTGTTGGATAGGACGGGAATTGGCAATTACGACGATGTAGCAACATACCCTATATGTTACTTTTTGAGCTGAAAAGCAATTGCAACTGTTTACTTCCTTTAATATTGTGGAATTAAAATACTAGGAATTATTTAAAAATAGCGTCTAAAATGTGGGTTTCTCGTTTGTGTGGGCAATATGACTTAGCTGCAGTATAATACGCTCCACGTTATTATTCGACTATTTTTGAGATTGATATGCCTATACTATTTTGTGGAAAGATAAACTTGTTTATATATTGTCAAACCATTGTGTTTTCTCATAAAATAAACCTAGTTTCGGTCTCCTGCGATAACTTTTCTTTTTTGCATGGGGCATATTATACTGCAGCTGAGCTATATTGCCCCGCATAGTTAAGTAACTTGGAATTTGGATGTGGTAGATAAATTATTCCTAGCACTTTCATTCTACATTACTAACTGAGGCTAATAGTGGTAATAGACTGTCATTCATATCTATTTATCAGTATTTATAGCCAAATTTGCAATAGGGCATATTGCATCATCGCAAGTGGGGCATATTGGCCGCATTCGACACGTTGGAAAAAATATTAAATAATTACATAAACTAAACGTTTTCTCACCTGGTTTTCGCCTGAGATAATGTTTTAGAACTTCACTTCACGCAATCGAATCGTAACAACCTTATATTTACAGACTTTAACCACTAGAGAGCTTACGGAAACGACGCAAAAAATTACATCGAAATCTGTTAGAAGACAAATTAATTTTTTCTTTCGGTTTGACAGCTAGTTCCAACTAGTACAGGCAACAACATAGTAGGCTGGTTTCTTCGTATTTTAAGGTTTCTCGTTAGTTTTGCATTTCAATTTATGCTAGTTTGCGAATAAACGAACTAGGGCGTATTTCCCACCTGGGGCACATTATACACATGTGCCCTAATTTTCCGTAAACGGGTGTTCACCTTCTTCACATTTCATAGTTTCGAGCTAGACCGCCCATTGTGAGTAACCTATTCCAAGTAACAATTCTAAAGCCACTTGGTTTTACTTGATTTTTATAAAGGTTTTATTGTGGTATTAATCATTACCTCTGGGTTTATCGTGCTATTGCGCAATACCAAGAGGACACGAGTACAAACACACTTATAGCTAGCTAGAAAACCATAATAAAACTGTTAATAAAGCAAATTTATTGTGGTTGCTTATATTACCACGTTACAATTTGTTGGCTGCACCACGTCTTTTATAAACTTATCATAGGTGTGGCATAGCAATACAAAATGGCGCACCAATCAAAATTGATCTTATCGCGGCTACTTGTCAAACCGCAATAAATCTGTTAGTTTTATAGAGCTATTCAAACGGTAACACCCTGACCAAACAGATTTTTTGCTGCTATTATGAAGAATACCAAAGTTCAAAACCAAAATCATTTTTTTATGCGAAGCCATATTGCCATGTTGTAGTATTTTGTTTTAGCTCACAAACAACAGTTCATCAAAGCAAAGTGTCTTACAGAAAGAAAGTTATTATCAATCGGTTTTCCTGTCAGAGAAAGCAACTGAAATGATTACGCTAGAAATTGAGATTGACTAACTGAATATTTTCAATTTGTTAAAACAACTAGTTTTCGAAAATTGCAAAATGTCAGTGGCGCGCTGATTATATCGACCTATGATATCAATACGCACGATGAAATTAAATGCACACATGCTGCAAACCAAAGAAATTGCTTAAAATTTAATAAATATTCTATGGGATATTTTATTCTGGTCGCTATAAACCAAATCGTTCAGAATGATCTATCAGTAAAATTTAAACTTTTCTGATCACGGATATATTTTCAAGTTGACAAACCTAGCAAACTTTTTTAGCTTTTGCCAGAGAAGCGAAAAGCTTTTTTAAATTATGACGATGGCTGTCAAGCAGCGAATGCTTAACCGGTTTTATTACTGCTTTCAGCAGCGCGTGATACGACTACTTGAGCTTATGACCTGATTCTTATATTGGTTATGAAAACCAGAAGAAGAGTGGGCCACTTAATCAGAGGGAAAACTATAGCGGTCATCAGAAAGTTCTGGTGAAGCTCATAGTTCTATTAGCGGTTTTATGAAATTGGTCGTGAAAACCACTTTACGAACGTAATAAAACTTGGAATTGTTACTTGGGTGGCGCAAGGCGAATCGCAAAAAATTCTTCTGGATACGTTCAATCGCAAGGGATTGCGTTATTTGGGAAGGCGCCCAAGCAGGGGATGCATACTCCAAAATGCTTCGGATAAGCGAGCAATACAGTGTCTTGAGGCAATAAACGTCCGTGAATCCAGAAGCATGTCGCCGCTCAAAACCAAGCACTATGTTAGCTTTGGCAGTAATAAAGCTTATGTGCTCGTTAAACATCAGCTTCGAGTCGATTGTAACTCCTAGATCGCGGATAGAGTGGACACGTTCCAGACAATCCGATCCCATTTTATACTGATGCAGAGAAACAGTATTGCAGCGACTGTAGGAAATTACTTTGCATTTTTTGCTATTAACACGCATGCCGTTGACATCACACCAAATAAGCAGTTGATTGATATCTGCTTGTAATGCGACGTAGTCGACAGATTTAGATCAACGGCAAAAGAAAGTTTTGATGATGAAAGCTGTTCCAGCAAGTCGTTCATGTAGATAATAAAGTTGAGAAGGCCAAGCACACTGCCTTGGGGTACCCCAGATGATATGCAGAATATTTTGGAGTGCACGGAAACCATTTTGACGAAGGCTCTGCGGTCAGACAAGTATGAGCCTAGCCATTCAGTGAACCATGATGGAAATCCCATGTGGTTCAATTTGTCGACGACGAGATTATGTGGGACAGTATCAAAGGCTTTGGCAAAATCAAAATAAATCGAGTCCTCTTGTCGCTTAAGTTCGATCTCACGTGATATCGCTGTTACATAGCACATTAGATTCGACGTTGTAGGGCGATGTTTCATAAAGCCGTGCTGTCTCTTCGAGATGATCGGCATCACTGCTCTGTACAAAGTTCTGTGAATCAGTTTTTCAAATATTTTACTAAAGCAGCCAAGGATGAATATACCCCGATAGTTGACAACCGAATTGTGACATCCCGACTTGTGAATTGGAACTATGGATGCCATTTTCCATGTGTCTGGGAATTTCCTTTCCTGGAGCGAACAGTTAAAAACGGTGGCAATCGGTAACGCAAGCGAAACGGCACAGTTTTTCAGAGAAATTGGAGGCAGGTCGTCTCTTCCGGGTCCTTTCGTTGAGTCGAGATCTTCCAGGGCGGGCGTTCTGAACTTCGCCTGCAGAAAACTGTATAAGCGGCAGATTGACATTTAGGGACGGTATGTGAGCGAAGCAGTTTTGTCGCTGGACGGGTGATGATTTGCTATATACACTCTCAAAAAATGAGGCAAACAGATTTGGCTGCTTCCGAGTTGGAGTGAGAAATTGTTTTGTCGAGACTGACGGACGAAGGAACATTATTACCGACTTTCCGTTTCTTAATAAAATCCCAGAAACGCGAAGGATCCTGTTTGACAACTGACTGAATCCTTTGCAGGTAGTTTTCGTGCGTTGCAAAAAGAACGGCTTTGTACTCTGACTCACGTTCACGAAGCTTAAAACCCTCTAATGCAGCGGTTCCCAAATGGGGGTTCGCCAAAACTTTAGTTCGCTGCAGAGTAGTATAGGGAAATCCGTCAGGGGGTACGCGAACCGAAAAAAGGTTGGGAACCGCTGCTCTAACGGGTAAGACCGTCTAGAGACGGCCTTCGCTTTTGGAGCTCCAGAGCCGCATACGAAATTTGTTTTTAATTGGCAATATGCAAAATGTGTTCAGAACAGATTTCTTGACATTTTGATACTAATATCATAACATTCTGACCATGCATTCAAAAGTTATCATTTTTCAAAAACAAAAATTCCGAAAAATTCCGAAAATAATTAATGCGCGAATATTCCCTTTTTTACTTTTGAAGGAAAAGGACATATAGAACAAAATGATTGACCTAAACAATTTTTCTATGAGTAAATCTCATGCATTATTTTAATTTTGTAATATATCTGTATTGAAAAAATATCTGGGCAGAGTGTTAGATATGAAAAAAGAAAAGTAGAAATTGGACTTTTTCTTACCTGGCGCTCCTCCAGATAATTATTTTTGCATGAAAATCAGAATGCAAGGTTTTTTTGTGTGTACTTTCATGACAAAATAGTCATTAGCTTGATCGCATCGTTTTTACGGTGTTGCCCGTTAGAGGGTTAATTCTATCAAATTCATTTTTAGTTTGGAAGTATTGGTTACGCATTTTACGAAGGTTGTTACGCAGGTTTCGAAGTTCAGGAGTGGCTGCTTGAAATTAGAGTCACGGCTGCTTGAAATTAGAGGTTAATCTTTGTCTCTTTTTGGGTACGTGTCGAGCTACAACGTCTAATCTAAAAGCAAATCATAAAATTCTAAAAGCATCTGGTCAACTGAACCAATAGCAGAAAGATTATTACTCCAATCCACGTCTGCAAAAATTGAATTCAGTATGTCGCAGTCACATGCAGAGTAGTCGAATTTGATTTGTTCACTTCGGTCGTCCGAAATCGGTGCGTCCACCTCGGCAAGTAGTAAAATAAATGGAGCGGGGTGACAATCGACAGGCAAGAACGGAGAAGATGGCGCGATTATGTCAAAGCATTCCAGGGGATTGGTAAATACAAGATCTAAGAGGCTGCCATTTACGTTGACAAAATGATTAATTTGTTATAAGCCCTTTCCAAATATTGGGTCTGTGAAGTATTGCTCAATTTCTGTTGAGACGTGCGAAGGTATATATCCGTTAATGTCATCATCGATATGCCACCTCAGGTCAGGTAAATTAAAATTCCCAATTGATAGAATTATGTCAGACTCCATGAGACGATCCGCAACACATTGTACAACACATTGAGATAAATAGCAGCTATATAAATCGAGTGACTTTGTAAATTAATACGGAGTGCGATTTGTTCAAGTTCACTAGAATCTGCCGGGACAATGGACTCGCATTCTATAGCGTTATTGATTGCGATCAATACTCCATCGCCCCGTGAGTGATTGCTGGACAATTCGTCACAACGGAATAGAACGTAGTCAGGAGATATTTCGTTGTTGTCAATATCAGCCCTAAGCCATGTTTCCGTAAAGACAAGTACATCATACTCATACCTGGACAACAATAATCGTAGTCGAGCAATTGTAGTCCGCAGGCCCCCTACATTCTGATAGTACACAGAAGGAGTGTGATGGAATGTACAGGCTTCTGCGCTAGGTGCACCGGGATCCGAAGTAAAGCTGCAAACTGGAGTATCCGCAGGAATGATAGCCGCGTTAGATGCAACATGATACGACGTAAGATTGCTAATTGGAGTATCCGTAGGGATGGGTGGTCCGCTATTGGCGTTACTCGTACCAGACGAAAAAGCCGAGGAGCTAGCATATGAAGCGGCATCAGATATCGAAAATTCGGATTGACGAATATTCTTGCCTGACGTTGCAGGCTGGAAGACCCCATCACCACTTCCACACACAGTACCGGGACGACTGATTCACGCTGGCTCCCATGACTCGACCGCGGTGGGGGACTCCGGGGTTTCCATCATGCCAACTACAGTGCATTCCGGTGAGCGATGAATTGACCTCAGAATAAAATTTGGTGACGAAACAGATGATGAGCTGGAACCAGCAGCTTCTGAGTTTTGGTCGACTATACATTCAGACACTGCAGCGTGGAAACACCCGAATTCGGATTGCAACGCTTTAACAATGGGCTGTTGGCTAGAAGAATGGGACAAAACTGGAGAGGTTTCAAGGGACGATGTTGCGTGTTCTTGCCTGCGATAACCGGTTAGAAGACTTCTTCGCCATGCTCAAGTACAGGACCGGGACGACTTCTGGTCGCTGGCGGGAATGACTCGACTGTACTGAGGGGATCAGGGGCTTCCAAAGTGCTTGCAGGCGTGCATCCCGATTGCGACAGATGAGTCGCATGGTTTCACAGTGGCAGATGATAAAACGTTGGTCGATACAGTGGCGCAGATAGGTTGGTCAGGATCAATGTATCTCGCATTATAATCGTCGAGTGTGCGGCTAGAAGCGAGGAAGTGATTTACGGTATCCAAAATGTTCACGTTTTGGCGAGCGTGGCAGCGATGTTGGTCAAGTCTGCTAGCCATGTAGCTGGAAACACGGAACGGATCAACATCTGACGAGGTCAAGGGATAATTATACTTGCCATTGTTGGAAATTTGGAGAACCGCATCGCCACTGCCGCACACAGAACCGGGATGACTGTTGATCGCTGGCTGCAGTAGCTCGACTGTGGCGGAGGGATCAGAGGTTTCCTTATTGCTAAGTACGCTGCATCTCCGAACACAAGATCGGGACGGCTGTTGGTCGTTTGTAGAAGAGGCTGGACTGTATCGAGGAGATTGGAGGCTCCCCTAGTACTGGTGGCTATCATGCGTCCCGATGATCGATCCTTCCTCGCTCAATTTCTGACATCCAACTCCAGAACCAGAATGATTCGAATGGCGGGGCAAATTTGCAGCTTGCGGTGTTACCTGTGAAGGCTCTGGTGACGAGATGACATCAGAGAGCTTATTTCTAAATACGTCCTTTTGAAAATGAATCCTTTCGTGGTGATATATTGAATATCAGCAAACCTGCATTCCAATCAAAAATAATATTTGAGCGAAAAATGCCCATATCCAATGACGAATAAGATGGTATAACAAAGGTTCCTTTCACCACTAGGTGGATTAAATCGGGTTTTAACCGCCATCTTGTGCAAAACTAAAAATTAAAATGAAAAACCAATAAAATGACATTTTTGAAGCCAGATGCTACCCACCTAATCCAACATCGGTTAAAAATTGAAAAACGGCGATTTTACGAAGTCAACTTCGGGATGATCTTCGGTCAATTTCGGTATGAAATAAAAGTGCTCCGATTTTGCTTGAATTTAGTGTGTTTTTTCATTGAAAAGGAATTAATAAAAAATCGCTTCAACTAATGCTGTCTAGTGAGTTTATTTAGCTTGATGTATCACAAAAACAGTTTTAATCTCTCCTAGTTGGTTCAGCTATTACTGGAAAGCATTAGCTCGGATTTCATAATCGACTTCGCAGGGATAGGCAAGGACTCTTTTATCATTCACAAATAATAGGTTCCGTTTCGGAGCGAAGTAACAGCCTTTGCTCAGGGAGAAATATAAAACCAGATTTTTCCACTGATTCCGATGTTATTTCCTCTGCTGCTCCGATGTAATTAAAATTGTTTGCGAATTTTAATCTGTCAATCATTTCAATCTGAAATATATTTATTGCTCGTTCAGTTTTTACCGGTTCACGTTTTTTTCTTTTATTCTTTTTACGTTACGCAACGGTGCATCGTTTAATTAGGAGAAATCGAAATCCGACCGGTGCGTGGTGGCTGCTTCAACGTGATATCGAAACGTGCACTTCGAAGGTCGAATTTCGAGCGGATAATGATCCGAACAAGTTTCCCAGAGGAAAAAAAGAGCATCCCCCTCAAAAGCACTCGTTCTTCACCTAAAAGTATGACAGCCTATGTTTAAAAACTAAAGTAGGTACTACATTTTTAACTTTTTTTTTATTCGTCGACTTTCATTGCAGCCTCCGCCGTGATGGCAGTAAAAGTTCGTTACCTACTTCGTAAACTTTAGAAAAAAAATTATAAAGTAACTATTCGAAGCCCAACACTCACTGGCTGGAAGCGATGGTTTCGGCGATGAACTTAGCGGCGTCGGTGGCGTTGCCAGTCTATACGTATCCTTCTTGTGCGTCTTCACAGGCAAAGTTTCAGTGTATTCCGTTGGCGGCAAAATAGTCGCCTTTGTGTCCCGATCCCGAACGAACTGCGGGAAGTTTGCGCTTTGAAAAGGAATTAAGTTTACTGGGAGGTTCGAGCAATGAGTTCTAGTGGCGTCGGTTTTTTTCTTGTTGTGTATTATATTTTGATCAAGCTCAAAGCCTGCTAGGAAAGGCCAAACGGTCAGTTGGTAAAATTTGCGGTTTATTTGTTGTAGAAAAAATACTAGGTCCCTAGGCCTTAGTAAGGGCAGTCACAAAACTAAAATGTAGGTTCAAAAACTGGTATCGAAGGGTACACAAATAATGTTTTAAAGCTAAATACCAGTACAAAAATGACACCAATACCATCAATGATGACATTTAATTTGCATAATTCTATTGCGGAATAAAAATTTATGAGAAATTTTAAAAATCGGAAACGTTATTATTATAAGGGAAAAGGAAGAAATGCAACATGATGGGTTAAAATATATACGAAAAGAAAATGAATCGGGAAAATACATAAATATCTAGCAGTTTAATTATCCCAGAGAAAATATACCAAAGATGACAATAAATAAGAAACTATTTTTACTACCCATCAGCTGGTCACTTTCAATAGGGTGTTAGTTGTTTTTCATGTTTTAATTCAATTCCTCCTGCTCACAAATGGAATCAAGTAGAGACAAGATTTACATCCGGGTAATTATAAAGATAATTGCTGTCATTCAACTTTCGCATTGAAATTGTGCAATCTTGCTCATCCTGTTTATTTGCTTTGCGTTGTCCCTTTTTTCCAGACTAAACTGGTCCTGGTCCCGGTTCTCCTGTTTTTCCTTTGGCCCTCTCCTGGTAACAGCACAATCGGTTGCGTAGAGAACGGAAAAAAAATCAAATTAAACAGACGAGAACCTTTCCCGGAATGAACTTTATTTATTGTCGACACAAAGCGATTAAAATGAAATGAGTGAAAAGTTCCGAAAAGTTTTTCCATCTTGTCAGCAACCTTGGGGCGTTGGCATTTGCTGTGTCGTGCTCGAAAGGGTTAGCTGAACCTCGGGTGGGCAACCTGTCCATTCCTATGATTTTTTTACGCAAGCTTCATTGCGCCCAATTAGGTTACACAACGTAGCTAAGGAATGTTTGATTAGGTATTCGTTTCAAGTGTTTTATCTCTATAAAAAGCTAGCCAACTTATTAGTTCAAAGCAATTCTATAAAGTGGTGTTAAATGTGACGAAAACTCAATCCCAAAAAAAGCTCAAAATTAAAGTGCTTCGGCTTCGAGGAAGCCTGTACAATCTCATCGATAAAGTGTCAATCATACAAAGTGAAAATCATCTCCCGGTCGTAATGATTACGATAATGGTAATTCTGATGTCGATATGATAAGACAGACAGTCGTTTCCCACTCACGTTTGGGCGTTTCGACGTTCCACCCACATCGTCCTTCTGTTCTATCCCGCACACCGTCTTCGCCTTCCCGCTGCGGTGTCTGCAGATGAGTGACGGAAATGTTCTGGCCAAATCTCATTACCGTGCCTGAATGGTTCACGCGGGATCCATGATGACAATCTCCCAACCCAACGACCGGTGCGCTGGTGCGGTGTCCGCTCAGACGATGGTGAATAATAATAATAAAAAAATCGTTAATCCCGAAAAGGTACGGCCGTTTAGCTTGATAGCGGTGGCAATTCGGTAATCACTGAATCGCTCCGTTCTCGGGCTGGCTGGATGCTGCCCGGCTGGTCAGCCGGGAAAGGAAAACAGTGTTGGTGACCTTTTTTTTCTTCTTCGCACGGTATTAAGTGAAAATGAGAAACGACGAGTGGTGAATAGAGGTAGACATTACCGGCGGCGAAACAAACATCTTCCGCCCGAACGTACGTTCGGGCAAGAACGTAGCGGGAAAATCTCAAGCGAGCGGAAAAATTAATTGGATGGAAAAGAAAAGTAAAAGAGGACAAAAGTCCTGATTAAATTATTAGGATAGGACGAGTCGTACTATAAAAATGAAAAAAAAAACGCAATCAGATGGAATTGGCGTCATATTTTCTCACAACTGTTGAGTTTTTTTCTCCTTCCCGATGGCCACGTCCTTAGAAGCTACCGGTCTCAGTTTGAACATTTGTGAAAATGAACGTTAGAAAATGAAAGAAATGAGACGGGATCGTAGCAGCTAATTGTGATTGCTGGCCAATTTAGGTCAACACGGTAGGATATAAATCTTGTTAGTTGGAAAACATTCAGGGCAGTTCATGCTGCTAGGTAAAATAAAGGTAGTTCATATTACTAGTTTTTTTTACAGGAGAACTGCCACTAGACGAATTGATAAAAAAAATTAAACTAGTAACATGATGTTTTACATACGTTATATGCTGGAGCATGTGGACAAGTTTGAGTACTTTCATGAATAGGAAGACATAAACGACTAAAATTTTCGAAAAATTCATTATTTTTTGAATTCAGATTTTGATTCTGCAGTCTTTTCCGCTTATTTTGATACTAATTTTGTAATGATCCGACCACGGGAAGTGGCCGAAAAATGATCATATACATAAGCGTTCCAGTGCGGTGTGGAACCACCTCGACGGAATAAAACGCCGTTCCTGAAAAACCACGACTTTCAAACTTTATGTACCTTTTTCTCAGAAACTATGGAAACTATGAATTTGGTATCACAGAACAATTCTATTTCTTTTTATCACGGAGGAACATAAAAATTCACTTCTGATATGAAAATATAAATCAATTTTCATTCACTATCACTTGCAGCATTTTGTTTTTAATTTCAGCATATGGTGCTCTATTTACACTACTACCAATGTGTGAGGCAGTTACTCCTGAAACTATTCTATCGTATTGACTTAGGTAGTATTTGAGTGACAACCACTTGCTGCTGGTGCTAATGTATATGCAAGATTCAATGATACACTAGCGCCAGTAGCATGCTGTTGTCACTGCAAAACTAGTTATCTTCAAAGAGCCGGTATATAGGCTATACCGACAAGTTATCCATCGGTCTCTCTTTTGATCTGTTTTTCAAAAGCATTTAATCCCTGTGCTGGCTATTTCGGCCGGTCGGATTTAAAAAACACAGACACCACTATAGAAAATGTGCTCAATTTAGCCGCAGCGACTTCATCATTTCTAGCGACTATAACTCAAATTCAGTAGCGTTTCATTAAAACCAAAATACACGCCGCACTATGGGGCAGAACCCGAAAAAGCTCGGACAAAACTCAAAATTTTTATTTGACATATTCTGTCAAACTTAATATTTTACGTATAGTAGACATATAATCTATAAGAAATATGCATAAATTGTTTTAAAAAGTGCTTTTTCAATAGGCATTAAAGAAGGTGAAACACAGTGTAAAAAAAATTTGGAAAATGAAAAAATAAAAATCATTCAATCTTTTAATATCTAGCTACCATGCTGATTAAAATTATATACTTTTAAAAGACAATTCACATTAAAGGGATTATAAACTAATAGTTTAGGTGATATTAAGACAAATTTTTTATTAATAGGCTTTGCTCTGGCGAAGTGTTTTAGAACAAAAAATTTGTTATTATTGTCAATTTTCAATAGTGTGTAGAAAAAGATTTCCACAGATTTCCGCTCTGACACTACCATAAAATCAACATTCAAGGTGTTAACTACTAATAAGCAAAAAATTAGCTGCTACTAGTTGCGATGTTCGGAGTTATTAAAGTTTTCCGAATGCATGTTTTCCGGCATTTTACGCTACAAATTAGTAAATGCGCGCGCCAGTGCGAAGTTCACCCAACAAACAATTTTGCTTAAGAGTAGCGTATTCAACTATTGTATAGCTAAAACCAATTGAAGAAGCGTTTGATAAGCGGCTATACAACAAAAATGTTCCTTAACAGCTTTTTTCCAATTAGCTCTGTTTCAAGTCAAATTGGCAGTAGAATATGTGCGGATAGACTTTCAGCTCGATTGAGCAAGCCTCCATTTTGTTTATTTAGAGTCCAACATGTTGATACGTGTTTGCAGGATAAACAGATTGCATATTTTTTGCTCGTTATTTTTTGTGCCTTCTGCCAGGCTTTGGCTGAGGCCGATGACGGTCTATCTCGCCACTCGTATCCATTTGCTTCGTATGGCCAAACTAATGAAATAAAAATTTCAAATATAACGGAGATCGTACTACGGAAACGATCGAGAGGCATACTATAAAATACCCACACATATCCGTAATTTATCCTTTAAAAATCAAAACAAATGCTAACAGAGCAAAAGAAAAATGAAATATTTTCATCTTTACAATGAGAAATGACTTCTAAAATCGGTTAAAATTGTTAGTCCATCAAAAACACATGAATGCACTAAAGCACCCTCTTGATGCAAAATAAAAGGAAAATGTTTTAAAATATATAGAGATTTGCAGCATAAATTGATATATTTAGCCTTATTCGAAAGTTACTAATACTGTAAGTGCCATCGGTTGGGTGTTTCGCGTTACGAGTTCAAAATAATTTATAGAAAGGTCTACAAATGGTCGATTTACCCTATACTAGAATAATAATACTAAATTACTTTTGATATACAGATTGTGATAATTTGTAGAGGGGGTCGTCTGACTACCAATTTCGAGAACGACAACACTGAAAAAAATGTGTGTTGAGTATTTAAAATATTTATAACTTGATTCTCGTAAGTCCTACAATTTTGGTAAGTTCAGTAACTTTACGTAACTTTACAGGACAAACAACTTTTCTGAAGGCACAACGTTTCTAAAGTCATTATTTAAAAAGTTATACTTCAACGCCATCTATAGGAATAAAAACACAACTACTTAAAATTTACAAAAAGATGCTAAATTTTATTACAAATAATGTTGCTGAAGACAATAAAGCTCTACGAAGCATATGAAAGAAGTTATGAGGTTTTGTCCGAGCGCCGGGTGAATCTGCCCCACTGTGCGCCGGCATTCAGTAAATTATATTCTATCAACTGGTATAAAATCTTGTCTCGAATAAATATAGTTTCATCGTAATTCTTGAATATTGTTCAGGCTTC